>NC_054536.1:18489757-19972257 GCF_017654505.1 Polyodon spathula
GGTTACAAAGATCTGAGAAATACTAGATTTGATTTTCTATGTATGGTACTGTTTTGAAGGTCCTCCCATGAGTTAGAAGTCAACCCTTAGTTGTTTTTTTTGGGGTAATTCTGTGGAATCTGTGACTCATGATGTACGCAGGAGGAGGGTTTTGCTCCAGTGCACAGACCCCACTGCCGATTCCCAGTCATCCTTGCATGGTAATTTACATAGAGGATGTGTCCTGACCATGACATGCGGTATACAGGAGATATGCTATATGTCATGCTTTTTAATGCCACAAATGTTTATATATTTTTTTAAAACATCACTAAGAATATACTGTATCCCCCTGAACTATTACAGAGCTATCACCTATCAACCTTGTGACAGGTGAGCTGGGTATAGACAGTGCATTCCTCAGACAGGGCTTTGTCTGTTTGAAATTCTTCTATTAAAACATTCTCATCCAAGTAACATTTTAGAACAAAGTGTATACCTCTTAAAATAGTTGTGAATGTCAGTAGAGTTTATTTTAAATGATGCACAGTGTAGTGTAATAAAGATCTGATCACTAACTTTTCATGACAGAGCATAAAAATAACAAATGGAAATGTAACCACATGAGTTTTGTAATTGGAGTAGTGTAAACAGTTCAGGGATGGAAGTAAGGCACTGATTGCATAGTATTTTCACCCATTCTAGGTTTTACTACAGGCTTGATTAGACCCAGAGTATAGATTTCAAGCTCAGGTCCTATTAAACTCATTGTAAAATCAGGAATGGAGCAAACTGCTAAGCAGTCTTATTTCCATTGATGAAACATTTTCTGAAGAACTCAGACTTAGGGGTTTCTTACTGCTGAGACTTAGCTTCTCAAACCCACTGCCTTCTACACTGCAGCCCAGCGCTTTCGATAACCACTACTTTACTCAAGCACACTACCATCCTCACAGCAGTGCTAGAGAAAAGCAAAGTGGCATTCCTGTCTCCTAAATGTATCCACTTAAATCTTTGCCAGTTGTGGAGCAAGACTCTTAAACAAGTTCCCCATGATAGAAATATAGCAAAGTGTAATACATCACAGGAAAGCTTTGGTAAGCATTGTAAAGACCAGGGAGGTATAATAAACCATATTTTAAAAAATAGCAAACCGGGGTAAACTATGGTAAACGCACTGTAGTAGCACCGGAAAATGAATCCCTCCCTCCACTGCCATTCTTGTTTTCAACGCAGAGAAATAAGACGTAGGTTTGGAAGAGTCGCTATGGAGTCTCAGTTGGAGTGGCCTCTGTAGTGATTGAGTACTCTGAGATGGAACGGCGCACGCAGAGAGAGCCGAGAGAGGTGGGGGGTTTTGACTAATGTATTTGCATCAAATCCATTTTCGGCATGGATATGGGGCTCGGTTTGACAGCCCCTGACAAGCACGTGCATTATTTAAAAACAAGCCCTGCGGTCGTTACTCACCTGAAGAAGAGGACTTTGACATTTACACAGTCAGAGTGTAATGTATGATGAATTGCACACACTCACTCGGGGCTTTCTCTTTTCTTTCCTCTCTTTTTCTTTTACAAATTGGCTGTCAATTTAACCGAAGCGGAAATATGCATTAAAGCATAGCAGTGTAATAAAGCACAGTGAAAGCATTGTAAGCCCAAAGATGTAAGGTATTTTTAAAGAAAATGCAAAAGCATAGTAAACTATGTTAAATGCATAATATAACCATGGAAAAAGCATGGGAAAAATTACCATGCAGATATGTACTTTGGGGAACTTCTAAATGAGTGCTGGCATTGTATGAGGGCAGCCCTTCAATTAGACAAATCTTTTGACCAATATGCTTTTGTTTTTGTTTTACCAGAGAGTTTAGTTAGATTCACAGAGGATTTATTTCCCCTCCTTCACATTTTTAATATGGACTGCTCTACAAAATTCAGTAGCAGTATGAAAGAATTGACCCGCAGCTTTGATTTTTCATTTTCTCATGTTAACTGAGGGCTGCTCTGCATGTGGTATCAGCTGCTATCTGCTAGTCCATTGACTTATTATTTCCATCTTTGTGTTGACAATGCGAGTGGCAGGCAGCAGATGTGTGGATGATAAATAGGAGAGGGTGCAGTGAAGGCTGCTAAGCCTGCTGGGTAATGAATGAGTGTGAGCGGGCAGCCCCAGCCCTCCTCGGACACGCTCGCCGCTGTTGTATGTCATCGCAAGCTGCCGGCAATTTGTTCTTGTGGGGGAGCCATTAGTCAAGGGAGGAAAGTACAGGGAGCCAGAAGAAACTGCGACTCCCCTGGTTTGATACATCTGTCAGTGTTTTCTGTTTTATACTGGTAGAAGAGAATCAAGCTAGAGACTATTTAGAGAATAAAATGTATGCTAACATAGGTATCAATCAATTTATATATTTACACTTTGAAAATTATTATATCTGACATAAACAGATGTGCAAATTGTGCAAACACCTCACAAGTTGTTTTTTCAAAGCTATTAAGATATCTAGATAAAATCAAGTTTGATATTTCTGAAACTGTTCTGGACCATTGATGAGAAGGAGATGCTTCTTCACACAGAGAGTGGTGAGGCTGAATCACTTGGATCCAACTTGACCAAGTTTTGAAATCAATCGCCTATTAGGGACCAGAGGAGCTTAGATGAGCCAAAAGGCTTATTTTCATTCATAAATGTCCTTATGTTTCATTAACAACTGTAAATAGCAGCCTCCTAAATATTAAACTTTATTTTATTAATAAAAACAGACTTTACAAAAACATTCCTCAAAGCTTGGGGAACAGAGCCCAGTAAATAAGTGCAGCTACAAGCCTCAAATTACAATTAAAAAGGCTCACGCGTAGCCCACAGACAACCTGGCAAGGGTTAAAAGCTTTAGTGAAAGTTCTACTCATTTATTTTCCTTTCTTTTTTCTTTCTCAAAATGTCACGTTAAAAGAAATAAAATTGCAGACTCCAATAGAATTTAGCTTGGCTAAGCACGAAGGAGAGCGCCGAGCAGAAATGGAAAAAGATTCATTTAGCAGGAAAAATTATCTTGAGGGCCGCTAGCAGGGTCGGCCGGGGGATTTCCATGAGCCTTTATTGTCTGATTGAGCTGCCTGATAGACAAATTAATCTGAGTGCCTGTCGATAAACACTCCGAGTGCAGCAGAGTCAGCAGGAATTAAGCCACTGACCGGAGAGAGGCTGGTCACTCCACGACAGGACCAGCTGGGGGCACGCTGGGGGGCAGAAAGGTCCCTTGCTGATTGACTGGAACAGCGCTGCTCCTGCCCTCCTCATTCATTTTTGTAAAGTCTGCTAGAGGCTTACCCTTATAATATTAAAAGCATTATCAGGCCTAGGTAAGCATTGTAAAGCCCAGAGAAGTATAGTAAAGAATATTTAAAAAAAAAAAAAAACAAACATTGAAAATCACTGGTAAATGCAAAGGAAAAGCATGGGGAAAATGACCATGCAATATTACTGTGGTAAACTATTATATTTTAACAAGTCTGTTAATTTTTTAAAAGTGTAAAAAGACAACTGAAAATGGTTCTGCATGCCAATCAGGCCCTTGTCTTTTTAAGGTATTCATAAGCTTTGTATTGCAGTCTGGTGTAGAAGCAGTAGTTGATCGGATGACTGTCTGTAAATACGCTGTTTTATTTCTGAAACCAAAACCTGGATTGTGAGAAATATCCAGCACCGGAGAGACAAATGATGCCAGTGAGACTGAGGAAGTTTCATAGAACAATGTCAGCTAAAGCCATCAGCACAAGCTCATATTTCCCTGAGCTCTGTTATCTTGGATGTAATGGGCTGAAGCTGAAGGAACAGAACAGGAGTTTCATGTGTCAAGGTGTTCATGTGACCTGATGGCTTTTAGTGGTGTTTATAGATATTGTGGAAATTATGTTAATAGCCCAGTTGTTTCATGATTATTGCAATACCATATCTGCACTGGTGTGGACAGGCGTAGTTTAGTCTACAAATCTGGGCTTCTGTAGACAAATAATAGTCTACAGGTCTGGGGTTCAGTGTCAACCTCTATAGACATTCTGTGTGTTACAATGTGAGAGATCTGTTAATCCCTCTGACGAGTGGGCTTGACAACCCGGCAGTACAGGAGAGGAGATTCAAAGCTGCTCAGCTTCTCCAAGCTGACTCAACCTTTCCATAAACACCTTCCTTTGCCATGCCCACTAGCTGCCTGAGAACAGACGGCACCAATCACACACTACCATTCCTTGCATTCACACACAGCTTCGGTTCAGATCAAGCACCAAGCTCTTTATCGTAGTTGACACAAACGCACCTTAAAGTCAGCACTAGTTCCTCCGCACTCACAGTGTCTGGGAAGTGATTTGTTTAATATATTCTAGTATGAGAGCTAACTCCCCCCAGCTGTGCCTGTATTTTCACAAAGCTCTTTAGGGAACACTAACTGCAGAACCTCGAGAAGATGAAGCCATTTCCATTCCAGTGAAGTAGCTTAACATTCCCTGAAGTCGCTTCATTTCAGAATCTAGAAAACAATACGTTCGTTACTCACAAGCAGGTCACCTTGTAAAGACATGGCTATGTGGTGTGCAGGGTGAGTCATGCAGTCAGGGGAATGCAGGTTCCTGGCTGTGCGAAGTTGATGGTCTTTGGGGATTGCACAGGACACATAGGCCTTGGTGCTGGGTAGGGAGGCAATATCAGTAGGGACTGAAACACCTCACTGCACCACAGTAGGCCCTACTGGCCAGGCGCCAGGAGAACTCAAACAGAAACATGCTGGGCTGGCCCTTGTCCTCCAGTCCAGTAGCTCACTAATATGAATATGTAAAGAGTGTCTTGACTGTGGGATGGGAGGGTGCTCACTAACCTTCAGTTCCCCCAAGCTGTTGTGGGAAATTGCTACAGTGAGGGAGCATAATTGGACATTCTAAACTGGATAAATGAAACGGTGAAACAAAAAATTCAAACAGTTTAACAATTGGAACAGTCCAAGCCGAGCACTGTAATGCAGCTCTTTATCCCTCAAGATTAAGCACACCTTCCCATATCTTACAACAGAGAGGCAAATGTCCAAACCAAAGACAGACATTCCCTCCACAGCCCCGGGCAGTCAGTCAGATGGATGAGCTGGAGCTTGGAACTGAACCACTCAGCTTGAAATCTGCACTGAAGAAGCTTTCAACTCAGATAATAACTGTAATTAATTGCTTGATATTATCTCAGTAAAATTAAAAGTAAATGTTTACGTCTGTAAAGATAAATATTGTAAGTGCATGATACATATTTAAATACTATATAGCACACATACATTTAGTCCCTTCAGAGCTGTAGACTTGTGTAAGCTTAAGTACTGGAAACATTGAAATAATAATAATAATAATAATAATAATAATAATAATAATAATAATAATAATAATAAAAACATCTCAGTTTGAATACAGTTGTTAATGTTAAATGTGCTTCATGCTGTGGGATTCTTTGTGACATATATTGGCCATATTCCTTTTTGTTAAGATGGCTGTTATGTTCAGTTTTAAAACAAATGCAGTAGCACAGCACCACTATTATGCTATGGACTGTCACAATAGCTATCATAATTTGAGTCAGCTGGGTTTTGCAGGTGCAAAAGAGACAAGTGTGTCTGTTTGGTTCTTTAACTGTTTGGAAGTGCCGTTCCATAACAATGGCATCCATGCAAACCATTGGGTGGAATTTCTTTACCAAGAAACTATATCTGTGCAGTAACTATAGATAAAGCATTCCCTATTGGAAGCCACATGGTTATTATTATTATTAATGGATCACAAGGTTATCACTGACATAAACTAACAGAATGTTGTTCTGTTGTTTTCTTTCCGATTTAGTTCCTGAGAAGAATATTGTTATTATTATTATTGAGGTGTACTTGCCACTCGCTGTGTTATTGTTTTGTGTAAAACATTGCTATCCTGTCAGTTAAGAAAAGGCTTCATGCAAAAGCTTGTTTTAACATTGTCTTTATTACGGTCTCCAGAGACCCACGCTTACAACTGTATTGTCATATTTTCTACATTTTGTTTAAATTCTCAAATTAATAAATTGATTCCCAGGTAGTAAAAAGAGACTCGGGTAGCACTGGGTGAATAAAAACCTGACAGGTATCCGGGTTTTTAGGTGTTGTAATATTTTTCATATTATTAAGCAAGACTAAATTGCTGCGAAAAAGTTGTTGGATTTTTTCAGGTGGAAAATAAGAAAAGCCATATGTACAGTATTTATTGAAAGTAGTCATTTGCAGTGTATTTTCCTCACCCAAAATACATTTTATTCACATAGTGTCTAAGCTGGAGAGTAAATTACTCAATGACCTAAAACCCTTTATACAAATAATACACTACCCGTACCGGTATTATATTCATAAGACAGATTTCCACATACTGTAGGTTTCAATGTACTGTACCTACTGTGCATTCAATATGAGCACACAGCAGGCACAGGCCAAGTTTTATAATGGATTTCAAAGCTGCATTTTCCAATGCAGTGTGGGGTCAAGTACCATGAAGAACATATCATGGAACTTCATGATATTTTGTGTTTTCTGTGCCTAGCATTCATATACAACGTCAAGAAGGTAGGCAGGCTATGTCATCATTTTATCATTACCTTTGTTGGTTCAGCGTGAAATTACTGTAACCGGTAGTGCTGAGCCCTTTACTGATTCTGCTGATGGGATGAGATTAAAGGCTCTATAACTGCTTATGTAAACCACCCTGGCTCCTTTTCGGTGGTTAAGACTCTCACTTGGGGAGTTTGTAATCTCCAGTTCACTTTCAATAACTTTGTGCAATTCAAATCAACTGGCATAAAACCACCCCTCTCTGAAAATGATCAATGCTTGCTCACACTGCCCCTTCACGAGATGACAAATGAGGCGTAGCAATCTGGCAGTGGTTTCTGTTCCTGCCGCCTTTTTTTTTTTTTTTACAACCTCCCAAGCATTTCACCAAAGCTCCAAGGGGGTCAAAGTTGAGGCTCTCTACAAATCCCCTTAGCGTTAGTCGAAAAAGAGCAGACTCGCGTAAAATAAGGTAAAGTTGTCCTGTGGGAGCAAGAGTGCAGATTGAAGGTTTGTGTTCTTGTTAAGATGATCCAAATGTGTCTGGGTGAAATGAATCATCCTGCCTTCTCGTACACAGATGTGAGACTATGTGGTCAGCACAAAGCTCTCGGATGGGAACTGAGAAGCTGCTTGTGTCTACCACGGTCCCAACACACACACACACACACACACACACACACACAAGACAACATTCTTGTACATGCATTGGAGGTCTGTACGGGTTCCCTGAGTCTCTGAAGCACCTACAGTGTGGCCTCTATTTCTAAACACTTTGCACCTCAGTATCTGCATAAGAGAACACAGTCTTGAAGTTCCCCTTCTGAAATGTTCCCATAGTAAAAGCACAGCAAAGTGTAATAAAGCACCTAGGGTAGCAATCTATAGCACATAGAGGCATGCTGAAGCAAGCTGAAAATCATGTTCAAACTAGAGCGTACTGGAGAAATGTTGTTTGTCCCTGCAATGCAGGTGATAACAGGAATTTAAGAAATTAAATTGGAATAGAACTTTGGTAAAAGAGTCACACCGACTACCAAGGAGTCATAATAGAGCCGTACAAAAAAACATCCCTAACATTCAGCTAATTTAACCCTTACTGTACCCATACCTGGCTCCTAAATCTCTGGTCTCTGGAGTTAGATGGGGAATTTGCCAACAAGACATGGTCAAAGTTCAAGCACTTAATGACTTTTTTTAAAAATATATATTTGTCAATCCATTGTGTAGTTTCATAATATTTGTAACCCTTCAGCAGTTTTCTGCTTGTTAAACATTGCAGAGGCTGGGCATGAACCTGTGACCACACACACCACAAGGAAGCGTCTTAATCCCTATGCAAAAAGAGCCTGTCTACATTTGTGGTTACGGAGCTTTTAACTTTATCACATCTCATCGACGGGACAGGATCCTTAACAGCAGTGCATCACTCAACACTGCCCATTACACAAGCAGTACAGGGTACTTTCAAACCAATTAAAAACTTAAAGCAGATACTTCAAAAGAGCTCAATCACCTCAAGTTATATGCATTTACCACATGATGTTATTATAACTGATTAAACCATAGTGCTGCTGAATTCTATCAAGTCATCAGTAATGCGATTGTCATACAACGATCTGTAGTACTGCTATGTTTGTGTTGTTTACAGGATACTGGTTTCCCGGACAATCTGACACTCTCCCTGCGCAAACATCCATGAAGATTGTTATCAGAAGCTTGCATTGCCTCAGTAACCTGGCTACACATTAATAATCTCATTGTCATGCTAATGTAACATTCAAAGCAGCATGCAATAAGCGGACTTTATCATTAATCATTAGCATAATTTCCATTAGCCGCAGATCAATGCAATGCACAGACAATTGAAAGTGATAGCTGCTTTCTGTCTGTCTTTGTTTTGTATAGCATGCAAGCAGCTCAGTGGTCAAAGTTGCCTGCAGAAAGATACGAGTTTGAGTCCCAGCTAAATCAACTGTTCAATATATGACTGCGCTCCAGCTGGTGTGGCCTTATGTTTTGAGAATGTAAAGCTGTATGAAAAGTTTCTAGCAGGAAATTCTATGTAAGCCTGCAAGTACAATCGTTTGAATGACAAGAAAGTCTTTGCAACCATCACTGAAAGTCAAGTTATCATTGGATTAAAGAGGTGACTCCCACATTCATGCCAACCTTCAATCAGTGGCAGCTACCAAAACTGTGACTCCAAGTGATTAGTAGAAGACAGTAACCCCTAATCTATCTATCTATCTATCTATCTATCTATCTATCTATCTATCTATCTATCTATCTATCTATCTATCTATCCAGAGCAGTGGTTCCCATCCCTGGTCCTGGGGATCCCTTATGATTTCTGTTTTTCATTCCAATTGAGCTCTTAATTACTTAACTAGACCCTTAATTGAACTAATAATTTGCTTAATTAGACATTGGTAATTATTTTCAGCTCTTAAGCAGTTGCATAGTTCAAGTTAATGTTATAACTAACTTGAAATCTGCAACTGTTTAACAACTAAAAACAAGTAAAAAGGTCTAATTAAGTAAATTATCAGTTCAATTAAGGGTTTAGTTAAGTAACTGAGAGCTCAGTTGGAATGAAAACCAACAGATACAGGCCCCCCCCCCCCCCCCCCCCCCCCCAGACCAGGATTGGGAAGGAACCACTGATCTACAGTATGTCTATGTTTGTCTGTTTGTAACCAATGCATCCTAAGCATTAATGGATTTTTGAGCTTGTATTGATTTTGTCATTAATTTGGTAAAAATGTTTTTGCTTTCTTATATAATTCTAACTTAAAATGCTCTGGTTGACAGTTCTGTAAGTTACTTAGCCCTTAATGCAGCCCTTCCTCATAAATCTAATATGTTCATTTTTTTCTCCCCCCAGTGCTGTTTACTTTTTGAAGGCAATCATTTTTCAATCTGCAATCAATTTATAACTGAGTATTGAATTATTAAGTGAGGTGTGCTGGATTAATCATAAGCACAGTGTGGTCTAGTGGTTAGAGCTGGGGGACTGGGAGGGAGGGAGGCAGTGTAGTGGTTTGAACTGAGGTACCGGGAGGCAGTGTGGTCTAGAGGTTAGAGCTGAGTGACTGGGAGGGAGAGAGGCAGTGTAGTGGTTTGAACTGAGGTACCAGGAGGCAGTGTGGTCTAGTGGTTAGAGCTGAGGGACTGGGAGGGAGGGAGGCAGTGTAGTGGTTTGAACTGAGGTACTGGGAGGAAGTGTTATCTGCTGGTTAGAGCTGAGGGACTGGGAGGTAGGCAGTGTAGGCTAGTGATTAGAGCAGAGGGACTAGGAGGAAAAGTTATCTGCTGGTTAGAGATGGAAAGCCATGATTAAGCATCAACACCATGACAAGGTAACCCATTCCACACCCTCACACCTCTACGTGTGAAGAAATGTCTCCTCCCCTCTGTCTTACGTCTGTCTCCACTTAATTTCCAACAGTCTTCTGGTCCTGGGCAGTGTATTCTTCCACTGGGGAAAAGTAGTTCATTGTGGTGCAGTAGGGATACTACTTCCAGCTCACAATGTTGAGGTCAAAGTTACCAGCCATTGACATATAACTGGAAACAATCACAAAACCAAAATTTAACTTTGAAGCAATTCCAGTTCTATTTCTGTGTGGCTGGTAATATCAGGTGTAGATGTGGTCAAGTACTAAACCACATTATTTATACTGTAACATGGCTGTGCAGTGAATCATGATTCACCAAAAATGTGATACAGTAGCACGACGTTAACCCTAACAAAAACTTTAAGTACAGTACAGAAATCAGGACCAGAGACTTAGGACAGCGGGTAGGAGCTACTTCTTCACACAGAGAGTGGTGAGAGTATGGAACGGGTTACCTAGTCATGTTGATGCTGAATCACCAGCTCCTTTGAGACTCAGAATCAATCAGCTGCTTGGAGCCAGGCGAGCACTGATGGCTCTCAATGACAGTAAGTAATTTAGTGGCATCGGGTAAAACAAATAAATAAGCCAAATGTGTAGAGCTGCTCTAAAGTGCTCCGAGCGCTCGTATTGACTGGCTATGGTCCCTTTCTTCCTCTCCCCTGTGGGTCTCTTTGCAGGATGCTGCCAGAAGCTGACAGGCACGGATCGATATGGGAAATGTTCTCCGTGCAGCCCAGGTTAACTGCAAACGCTGCTGGCGACTAACACTCCACACTGCTGCTGTGTGCACAAGCCTCTCAAAGCCTCAGCCAGGACAGGTGTTATACGTCATGCTGTACTGCTATAATCATGGTGTGATACCTCTATTTTTGTTGTAAATGTAGCCAATGAGAGCCAATATAACTCTATTCCATTGTTTTGTGTTTTTGTTATCCAGACAAAACACAACTAACTAGATCATAAATATATCGAAGCAGGTGAGGCGGAACTGCAAGTGTTTGAGCTCAGTGTGCTATTTGTTTAAGTGCACAAGACTGGCTTGTCCAGGTTGCTTTTTTACAGTTTATTCCAATCCTCACAGTCTTTCTGATATTAAAACAAATCAATGTGCCAAAACCCATAATAAATGCGTGGAGTTTGTGCATGTATTTCTAAGTGATTTACTGCCAGAGGTAGGACACACAGCAAGGCTGGTCTGGGATGGTACTGGAGGAGCCTGGTAGCACTTCTACTGCAGGGGCCATGGCCTGGTAGGGGTGGCAGGGGATATTGTAACTTGTATTGTGTTCTCTGTATCAGACACCCTCCAATAAGCAGCCACTAAACAGGGTGTAATCCCTGGGTATAATATACAGTATATAGGGAGTATGAACTGTATTTGTAGCAGCTATAAAACACATTTATTCTGCATTCAAGAACCATCTGGTGAACTACAATGAGCTATGTTGTGCACAATACAAACCACACACAACTTTACATACTGTACTGTGCTGGGAGAGGTATATACAAAGGAATGGACACAGAATTAGAAACTTCATAATACTGTCCGGTGTAGGACCACCGTGGGAGTTCAGGACAGCCCTAATTTGAAGTGAGGAGTCTGCAGGATGTTATTCCAGGAACATCATTGAATCAGTACACTGTGCAAACCTTTAATTGGCTGAATGGACTACAGAAAACCCAACACACAAAATGTGGGTAGAGGGGGATTTTTTGCCCAAAGTCATGGGGAAGTTGGCCGGTGCTCTTAGCGGGTTGGACGAAGCGTTTCAACCCCCTCCTCATCTTCCTCATGCAAACCATTTCCAGATAATGATGAAAAAAACAAATCAGGCTAAATAAAAAATGGGAGAATGCCAAAACCCATGGATCGGGGGAAGTGTTTTCAACGGGGGATATTGGATTTTTGAGCGATCTCGCTGTAATGGTCATTGCATTAGGAGCATTAATTGATCTCCTAGCTTGCGATTGATTTTTCATTAATTTGTTAAAATCTTTATTTTTTTTTTTTGTTCCATAAAATTCCATTTGAAAATGCTCTTGTTGGCAACCTTATAATTGTTTAGCTGGAGACCACAATCTATTATAAAGATACAAGATAACATGAGGAGCAGGGAGAGAAAAAGAGTAGATGGAGAAAGAAGGGAGAACAAGTACACAGTGATAGAATGAGAGAGGTGGGGAGTCGTGGTCAAGTGAAACGAGAACAATCATGGAAAGGTAACTAGTAGAAAAATGAAAAACACCAAGGCATTGGCAATGGGAAGCAATAACAAGCTGGACTGGTACTGATCTGCTACGGCGTAAGCATTGAAAGCTACACAGCTCAATATGTTTCTACAGAATTGCCTTTTATCATGGCATCATGGGTAAAGCAAATATGCTCAGTGTCTTGGCTTGTTCCTTTAATTACTCTTCTTTAAAAGAAGATTTTGTTTCTGTCTGTCCATCTGTCTGTCCGTCTGTCACACTCTCCATGGTGAACACAATAACTGCCTCGATTTTGTGCCAATCTTTTCCAAACTTTTATCATACACTCTGATTATCATGTAGATGTTTCAAATTGCATTTGACTGTAATCCAATAAATTATATTTTAGTTTTCAGGTACTGTACAATTATTAGGCAATTCTGAGGACTCTTTGTATGTGCGTGAGCTAGTTTAATGTTTAATAGCAGTTCCTGAGTACAATCTTTGTTTTTGTGAATTATAACAAATTAATACTTCACGAGACACAATTCTATACATTTTTATCTCAGCTTCTCCCAAACAACACGAGATTACATCTCTTCTACAATAAGATTAAAACCAGGGGCTGCACAAATCCGGTCCTGGAGGTCCAGAGTCCTCCAAGTGTTATTGGTATCATTAAACGAGGAGCTTAAATTGGTTCAATTCAGTAATTCAGGGTGCAGGTGGAACAGAGATCAGGAGAGCTCCGGACCTCGAGGATTGGAATTGCAAACGTACATTTAACAGAACTCCTCCATGGTCATCATGGATTGGCCATGGCCACCCCTGCTTTACTTGTGAGAGCTGAGAAGATCTGGTTCCAAGATGGTCTGGGTACAGGATAGCTGTTCCATGCAGTTCCAGCCAGTGGTCTATATACATGGGGTTAGTTCTGTGTATATTCCCTTGTCCTTTTGTTTGATTGTTCTGTTGAGTGGTTAGAGAGGCGAGCGGAGGTCTGACAGCCAGGAAATCCCAGGATCAAATCTAATCTCTCAATTACACATGACTGCTTTCTCTCTGTGCCAGGACAGCAGGCAGGACTGAAACAAGATTTTATCAGTGTGCAAAGACACTGTTTGTTTTATCCCATCTACTGGTAGGCAGGCTAATGTGTTCTGGAATCTGACATTTTGATTGTCTGAGAGTTGCTTCATGTGATTTCTAATTGTAATTATTTGAACTTTGGTGCTCTAATGTGAGTATTAGAAGTCAACAGTACAGGACTAGAGGATAGGGGATTATCTGCACTTCCCTCAAACAGGTGGATATTTTTAATGCATACATTTTCTAAGTAAACATACAATTCACACACACACACACACACACATATATATATATATATATATATATATATATATATATATATATATATATGTTGTATGTTTATAAGTGTTTGGTGGCTACCTACAGTACAGTTCAGAGTGCATTTCTTTGATGTGTCAGGTCTGTCATACAAAGAGTGCAAGAGAAAGTAACTCTCAATTTGATTAGAGGTAATCACCGAACACTATAAACATAAATAAAAAAAAAAACCTGAAACATGATATTAACATACTATGTGTGTTTTTATAGAGCACACTGTGGTTTAAACATTTAGAACACTTTGTCATTGACATTCTGAATGCGGGATCTACACTCTCAGTAAACTACTCAACTTTCGCTTGGCACCAAGATTTGCAAAAAAGATAAGTTTCATACTGTGTGTGCCCTTTATTGAATGGTCGATTGTGTTAACATACAGAATAACTTGTGAAAAATTACGCATGACAAAAAGAAGGATCATAAAGTCATTAATTAGACTAACAAGGGGAAAGTGCCACATCCGCTAAAAATTTTTGTGGCAATTCAGTGTTGCATATATATATATATATATACACACCATACACACCATACTCCACTCTGTTATTGGAGAAAACTTATATATTACAAATACAAAACTGAAAGATCATAATTGAATAAGTCTCCACCCACCTGAGTTAATACTTGGTGGAAGCACCTTTGGCAGCAATTATAGCTGTGAGTCTGTTGGGATAGGTTTTTACCAACTTTGCACACCTAAATTTGGCAATATTTGACCATTCTTCTTTACAAAACTGTTTAAGCTCTGTTAAGTTGCTTGGGGAGCGTTGATGGACAGCAATCTTCAAGTCATGCCACAAATTTTCGATTGGATTTAGGTCAGGGCTCTGACTGGGCCACTCAAGGACATTTACCTTTTTGTTCCTTAACCACTCCAGTGTAGCTATAGCTGTGTGCTTTGGGTCGTTGTCATGCTTGCAGAGGGCAGCAGGTTTTCCTCAAGGACTTCCCTGTACTTTGCTCCATTCATTTTCCCTTCTATCCTGACAAGTGCCCCAGTCCCTGCAGATAAGAAACATCCCCACAACATGATGCTGCCACCACCATGCTTCACAGTAGGGATGGTGTTATTTGGGTAATGCTCTGTGTTGGGTTTGCACCAAAAATAACGCTTTGCATTTAGGCCAAAAATTCCCATTTTAGTTTCGTCAGACCACAAAACTTTTTGCCACATGGCTACAGAATCTTCTGTGTGGTTTTTTTTGTATACTTCAAACAGGATTCAAGGTGGGCTTTCTTGAGTATGGCTTCGCCACCCTACCATAAAGGCCAAATTTGTGGAATGCTTGGGATATTGTTGTCATGTGCACACTTTGACCAGTTTTGGCCATAAAAGCCTGTTACTCTTGTAAAGTTGCCATTGGCCTCCTGGTAGCCTCTCTGATCAGTTTCCTTCTTGCTCAGTCATCCAGTTTGGAGGGATGGCCTGATCTAGGCAGGGTCTTGGTGGTGCCATACAACTTCCACTTCTTAATAATCATCTTGACCGTGCTCCAAGGGATATTCAAGTCCTTTTTATACCCATCCCCTGATCTGTGCCTTTCAACAACTTTGTCCCAGAGTTCTTTTGAAACCACCTTGGTGCTCATGGTTGAGTCTTTGCTTTGAAATGCACTACCCAACAGAGGGAACCTACAGGAACTGCTGAATTTATCCTGAAATCATGTGAATCACTACAATTTAACACAGGTGGAGGCCACTTAACTTGGTGTGTGATTTTGAAGGCGACTGGTTACACCTGAGCTAATTTAGGATTGCTATTACAAGGGGGGTGGACACTTATCCAACCAAACTATTTCAGTTTTTATTTTTAATTAATTTTCTACAAATTTCTAGAAAATTTTCTTCACTTGGAAGTTGTGGGATAGAATGTGTAGATAAATGAAAAAAAAAAAAACAAAACTATTTTAATGCATTTTAATTCCAGGCTATAAGGCAACAAAAGGTGAAAATTCTGAAATTGGGTTTAGACTTTCTATAGGGACTGCATATATATATAGATATAGATATATATAGATATAGATATATATAGATATATAATTACAACACAGGTACCTGGATCATAAATATATCGAAGCAGGTGAGGCGGAACTGCAAGTGTTTGAGCTCAGTGTGCTATTTGTTTAAGTGCACAAGACTGGCTTGTCCAGGTTGCTTTTTTACAGTTTATTCCAATCCTCACAGTCTTTCTGACATTAAAACAAATCAAAACGCAGTAGAATGTGCCAAAACCGGTAATAAAACCTGTCATTCGGAACGCACCGTGCCATCAATAAATGCTTTGTGTTTTACATGGCGTATTTCTAAGAGTGATTTACTGCCAGAGGAAGGACACACAGGGCCCAGCTGCTTAAACCAAAGAAAGGGAATTGGGGGGGGGGGGACATGAAAAAAAGTGTCTCATTAATTCAGAATACAAATGGTAGGTAGGGTTATAATAGTACAGCCGTTCTGTTGTGCGGCAGACAAGTAGGTAACAGATGGGACAAAGTATTGTACTTCTATTATCTTCCTGGGTCTGCAGTAATCATTTATTAGAGTTTGAGAAATGTTTAGTATTACTGTATGCAAACTGTTTTATTGTGCCGCAGCTTGGAGGGGAGACAGCAGAAATTCTGGTGAATGTAGAGTGGGAATGTCTTGGTAAACTCTCCCTTGTCCAGTAACAGTGCCTTAGACACACACACACACACATACAGAGACAAGGGTGCAGACATGCTTCTCTGGTATGATTTCAGATGGGTAGCTAGCTACAAGAATTCAATTAAATTATTTATCACCTGGTGTTCAAGGTCACTCATATAATGCGGTTTCACGTACTGGCTGTGTGAAGTCCCCGGTCTTCACTGGGGATTCCGAATGCAGCGTTGCATTGGCTCTGGCTCTCCCATGGGTTAGGGAGGCAAAACAGGAAGAGACAGATTCTCAGTGACCCCTGCTGGCCAGGTGCTCAGTGAGCTCAGAACACACACCGCTGACCTTTGTCCTCCAGAGGCCGGTAGCTCACTGACATCCGTTCTTGTTTTCATGGGTGTAAAAGAGGAAGCTGCCTTGGTCGTGGGATTAGTGAACGCCCACTGAACCATTGGTTCTCCTGAACTGTGGGGAATTGCTACGTTGAGGGGAAATTTGGGAGAAAATGGGTGGTAAAATAATTGGGCACACTAAATTTAAAAGAAATAAATTATTAATGCATTTGTTTAAATAGTCTAGCATTTCTACTTATTTTAACACTGACTTTCTCCCAAGTTTAGAATATCTAACTACACTCCCTTCCCTCAGTACATCCCCACACAGCTCAGGAGATCTGAAGGTTCAGTGGTGTAGTATATCGATATAAAATAAAAGACAGACATGCTTGCTGCTGCTGGGATGAGACCTGTGTATTGTTGTAGTAATGAATGCGCATTCTTTTTCTAACAATGCTACTCGGCAACTGCGAACTGGGACAGCCACTTATCTGGACTGGAGTTACAACATTACAAGTGGCCGTCCTTTGATTCCATGAGCATAACAAATTGCCTCCTTACACCCAGGAACCCAAGAGTGTATGTCAGCAAGCAGCCTGTCTCTGTGGACAAAGACCAGCCCTGCAAGTGTGTGCTTGAGCATAGTGAGGAGAAACACTCTGTTGGTTTTGCCTCCCTTGCGCCAGAGCCAATTTAATGCTCTCTCTAGAATCACCAGTGAAGACTGATGACTTTTCACAGCCAGGGCAGGATCAGTGAGCTTCTTACTGTATGACTCTTCCTGCACACCATGCAGTCATGCCTTTACCAAGTGAGCAGCTCTGCCACCCCAATCATTTTTTAAGCAGAAACAAACTTTCCTTTTCTTGCAGAGCCTATGGGGCATTACTGAACAGTACAGCCTGTTTTGTATTTATGAAAAGTTGACATGGTTTGATTTCTTTACGTTTTTAAAACTGGTAAAATTGATCACAGCACTATTTACATTGCAGTTGCTGCTTTCTCTGTATCATGACTGGCTGTGTTGTTAATGTGATGCAAGCACCCTTATGCAAGCACACCATGACCCCTTTCCAAAAAAAAAAAAAAAATACTATGGGAATATATTGAAATATATTGACAAGCCCCTCTGCTTTGCACAGTGGTTAAGACGCTCACTTGCAGTGTGCGTGGTTCGCTGGTTTGTGCCCGGCTTTGTGAAGTTATCCCAATGGTTCAGCATCAACAATATGACTAGGTAACAATTCCATACGCACACTACTCACTGAGTCTCCCACCCTCTCTCCTAAGTCTATCTCCATTTAATTTCCAGTGGTGTCCTCTGGTCCTGGTTTCTGTATTGCACTTAAAGTATTGGTTTGGGTTAACTGTGTAAACTTCTTTTCAGATTTTAAGGACTTCACTCAAACCCCCACCAATTCTTCTCCAATGTGTTTTTTTTGCTAGTCAGTTGAGCAGTGCTTGGCTGAATAAAAGCACACAACAAAGACTTGTAGTTTCCTTGTCAGGTGGCGGGGGGGGGGGGGGGGGGGGGGGGGGGGGGGGGGGGTAGGGGGGGGGGGGGGGGGGTGCAGGTGTGTTATTCAGGCCCCTGCAGGTCTTACTCTGCTGTCTTTATGAAAGGTCATCACTGTTCTGTCAGTGTGATGAATGGTTCTCCTCTCCTTCTACATCTCCATAATGATTTGACAGTCCACACAAGGAACTGAAAGACCGTGTGTGTGTGTGTGTGTTAGTGTGTATGTTTGTCAGTGTGTGTGTGACAGGCGGTGGGGTACATGAGAAATCATACTGTTGGTTGGATGAGAAACATTTATTTGCATTTAAATAATTATATTGAATAAGTTTTAGGCTACCAATAATCAGTATAATAATTCAAATTAATAGTAGCACTGTTGGGTAGATTTTTTACAGAAGGTTCCCAGCCCAGAATAAAGAAAAAGAGACTCTCATGCTCTATAGGAGGCTAGCCTTGCCTGTTCTTGAGAAATATTATTTGGCTGCAAGGCTATATTCAGTGCAATGCTGGATTTTCCAAAATGTTAATGCTGAATGTACCCACATGAAACCATTTGGAAAACAATTTGACTATTCACATCTGTTAACTGGTCCACATAAAATTATTTAAACATTGAAAATAAAATAAAAAGACACTTGCATACATTAAATGAATGGCATAATGTTTTAAAAATGTTAAGACTAGACAATGGTTATTTATTTTGTCCACAAAATAGAAAAAGTATGGCATCAACACACTGCAGGACGTCTCTGAAAATGGCGCACTGTTATTTTTGATAGAGCTCTGTTTATAGTGTGCCTATCTAATGGGACTGGACTGCGCGTCTGCATCACCTGAATCTTAAAGGTGCACATCTACTATTAAGTTACATTATATATTTTAGTCTAATATAAACCTATATTTAATATGTATGCGTTGCATAAGTGAGATTCTATGCTCTTTTATTTATTATAGAGAAATCGAAGTTACTGTAGCCTACTGTATTTGAGTGCTGTTTCTTTTTAATTTCTGAAAATAAACGCTTTTAGCAAATCATAATAAAAATCGAAAAAAACACCAGAAGTACGCAAAAAAAAATCTAAAAATAACTTACTATCAAAGCACCAAAAACTATACCTATACAACACATAATAAACCACACAGCCAATGTAAGTGAATTAACACATTATTATGTGATAACATTCTTTAAAAAAACAGGTTTAACGAAACAGCCCTCTAAAACCCAGTGCCACGTTAATTTCAGTTCATAAAATAGGCGACTATTCAAGATAAATAACAAGGAAGAGAATGAGAAATGGCGTTTTACCAAAAATAGTGAGTGCACCGTGCCCACCTGCTTCCACCCCCAAGCCTAACACTGGAGGGGAGGGTGCATAAGCAATATCCAAATTTAAATATCAGTTGGTTTAATTGGGTTCAAGTATACTGCTTTTAATATAAAACATAGACAGTATTGTGAACCAAATAAATAATATTATATTTTCATCTTGTAAGGCTTCACAAAGCTCCTCTAAGTTGGAGAATGGCAACTCAAGCACTTTGAAGCCCAGTGGACAGTTTTCTAAAATTATTAAAAGAACCGTGGGCTTTTCTTTGTTTTTGTTTTTTTATGGGTTTTTTTTTCGATTTCCTGTCAACTTCAGGCACAGAGTTAAGTGCAAAAAATAAAAAAATAAATAAAAAAGAATAAAAAAGTTGCCAAGTCTACGAATTGCTCACTTCAAATTGTGATAGTTTAATCCAGTGGGGTATTTTATATAAGAAATCTCCCAACAGAATTGTATTTAGGGATTTCTTTGGACTGGTGTAATTAGTTGGTCTCTCTTAAAGGGCTACCCAGTCACAATATAGCATTGGAATAAGGTCTCTTTATTAGGAACTCAGCAAAAAGTACCATATTTACTTTCCTAATCATTTCATAGGTGAAGTGTGGTAATGTGGTGTGTGGCTGAGCTGCCTCCCTCGTCTCTGTGCTGGTGGCACACAAGAGAACACAGGGAACTGTTTGACTCACATCCCAGCCTAATATTAAAACTTAATCTACACAGCAATCGGGAGACTTGAGTATTGACATGAATACACCCTTTTAACAGTTTACCACGACACACATAGATGGGCAAAGATGTCGCATCACTCGATACAATTAACAGATTTTGCTTTATCAACCGGGTGTATAATGTTACATTACTATATTGGATTACATACCACTTTGTAGTTTTCCATGTACTTAAGAAAAAAACAGACAAAAATGGAAAAATGTGACATTTCTAAGTCTCATGAAATATTGTACTACTATTATGGCTTCCACATCTAAATGATGTTTAATCCTAAAATTCTAGGTGATGCAAAACTTTTGGCCATAGCTACACACACACACACACACACACACACACACACACACACATACTCACATACACACTCTCACACAGGCACACACACACACACCCACACACATAGGCACAGACAAACACACACACACACAGGAACACACACACAAACAGGCGCACACACACCCACACACAGGCGGACACACAGAGGAACACACACACACACACACACACATACACACACACAGGCGCACACACAATACAAGCCCTGGCAGATGAATCCATACCTGGTTTTATTTCTTTTTTTTGTTTACTTCAATTCCCCCTCACTCACCCTCTCTCTTTGTTTAGCCACTTTGTTAGAGCAGCCCTTTCAATATATATTTTATGTTTGGGCTGTAGAGGCTTTTATCATAAATTATAAAGAAACGCTAAGCTCTCCTTTTGCAGGGTAGATGTTATTTTTACTTGTACAGAGGATGGGGCTGTTTTATTATTTAAAAGTAAACTTGATGCAAACCCCCTAAGTTGCTCCTTCAAGCTACTAGAAATGCTATTGTATACTGTAAGCACACATTGTATATACATACGCACATACATACCTACATATGCATGTATGTTCATATTTGCAATTATATTCAATATAAATGAATATATACAATGAGGTTTCACAACAGTATATCTGGCCTCTTCTATAGTTTGTACTTGTTCACTGTGCTTCCATTGCAAACTAGTAGAAATCACAGTGCAACAGAGACGGGCTCTTCTTTGTAAATGGAAGTTAAGTGGCTATACTATTGATGTTGATAATATCCAGCAGTACATCTGCAGTATATTAAACCCGCCTCAGTCTCTCATCTGATGCACTTCAGCTTGTAACTTGTGACGGAACAATCTTTATCACCTTCAGCCATCTGTGTCTTTTTATAGCATTGCCAGTATCAGAAATTATCGAAAAGTGGCTGAGTGGAAACAGTGCAGGAGTGATGCAGTGTGTTAAAGAAGGAGACAGAGATAATTATAATCCTGTTTGGAAATATTTTTATTGTACTTACCAGTGTGGGGTAAATAACACAGGAAAGAAATAATAAACAATATCCGCCCCACAATAATACAGACATGGCCACCAGTCCTGGGTGCGTGCAAGTTTATATTTGTGACAATGGTCAAGTGCTGTCCGGTTTAATGCTGGCCCTTGGCGACAGCTCTGGATCTCCGTTAGCTGTCTAGTAATGCACAAGACAAGACAAGACAATTACAAGACAAACAAACGAAACACTCATTGTACTTTTTACATAAAATGGGGTCTCTCACAGTCCTTCTCAGTTTATGTACACAAACCAGTGTGAACTAACAGATTGCGATTCTCCGTCCCCTTTTATGCTGTCACACATGACCCCTTGGTAGACGAGTGAAACCACCTCTCCAATCTACGGCTGCCACGTTGTTTCCCTTCCGGGTCAATGCATTATTGCAACAGAGTCTCACCCCCTTCCTAGCTGACTCCCAGTGCATGTGTAATTGTCGGGATGTAAGTGGTGAGTGCAGAAAGGGAATGTCCACACACTGTTCAGTAAAACCTGTGCTTTATTATTTTAAAAGCGGTCTGTCAAAATAATAAAGTCACCCCTGCTACCAACAATGGTATCAGGGGGAAAGAAAAAGACAACAGTCTCCAAACAAAAACACAATTATTAATCCAGCACAGCAGTGCCACCTTGATCCCTCTGTGCATGAAAACTGTACTCTCAACACCAGGTTGTGGTGTGGTGCTGTGCTGGGCTGTGTAGTGCTGTGCTATGCTGTGGGATAGTGTCCTGGGTCCTCTTGCTGGCTGTATAGCTGCAGCTGTCGTGTCAATCCTCGGCAGTGAAACAAAACAAACACAGAGTGCTCTGGCGCTTCATCAGTCAGCAATGTAAGGTCAATGGTCATGCAGCTACACCCCTTTTGTGCTGCCAAACTCCACTCCGTAATCAACCCAGCGCCCCACCTTATCCAGTCGCTGCGCAGCCCCCAGCTGATCAGAATGGACCTGTTTAGCAGCACTGCAGCCATGTACCCTCCCCAAGATGTCCGACTTCCGGTTTTGCCTCAACATAGAGTTCGGCCATCTTGGAGATGGCACAACACTAGCCTTACCAAACGTCCTTCTTGCTTGGGAGGCAGACTTACAGCTTGGATGTCTTCTGTCTCCATCACAGTAACCGAATGCAGAAATACACAGGAAACACATCCCTGTGTCCCAGTACTTGTTGAAGGGTGGTCTATGGTAAACAGGCAAAATAATAACAGGCAAATCTTACATTAAACAAACAATGCATTTTTCATAAAATCTGTCCATGACAAGCCTCAGATGACACAGAGAAGTCAATGCTTGCTCCAAAGTGGAAAGCGCACCATTTTTAAGTTTTTTAATTTTTTTTATTGCACTACAGGAACTATTTATACATTGTTAATGATACGTTTCTTCAAATTCAGTTGTTGATGCATAGTTCACGTCTCCTTAATGACTAATTAATAATAATAATAATAATATTCTGCTAGCAGCAGAGCTACATTGTACTGAGCTGATGTGTTAGAGCCTGTAGAAAGACCACAGTGGCACTTTTATAGTAGTAAGCAGCATGGCTCAGGACTGGCATACTGACTGGGCAAAGAATACAGAGATACAATTATAAGGTCATGTGACCCACAAGACCTATACTGGTTGTGTGAGAATGGCGTGCAACTATTCAGCAACAAGCTACTCAGCAGAAGGATCTAAGGGCGATCACAAGGAGCATGCTATCGGGTGCTTGTTGCAATGGTTCATCAGTGCAATAACAAGCAGCAGACGTGCTACAATTCATCAACATTCAACTACTTACTGTGGACTTAGGGTTGCAGGTTACCATTTCATTTCTGGCTGTTCAATATAGATATATTTTCCAGTAGGGTGTAGATTTCTTTTACCCTTAAATTATTGCTCACCTCACATATTCAATCCAAGCAAAAACCTTATTGTATAACACACCACATACACAATGGAATTCATAATCTGCTCAACATTGGGTTTTTTTTGCTTGTGTTCAGTGCTTCTTAAACATTGACATCATTGAACAACCCTTTCATAGACATTTTTCCTTTGAGTATCATCCACCACATACCCTCCAGTTTTCACCATGTTCCAACAATGCTGTATAAAATAATGAATCACCCTGTATAACACGCAGAAATCCTTCTAACCTTTATATTCATACAATTATGGTCCTGTCATTTAAATGTAACAAATGTATGATTTCTTTCTCATTTCCTAAAGCAATCAAGAAAAGCTCTTTATGAACCATTGAATCACATCAAACCCTAAACCTAACCCTAACATCATCTTGAACAGTCTTTGTAAAAGAATGCATGAATCATTCAGTCCCAGTGTAAATCAAGTTCCCTCGCCCTGTGTCTGAGGAGAGCGGGCGCTCCTGCTATTGGGCACCATACATTTTTAATGGTAATCTTTCACAGACGAGCGGCAGGTACTTCTCAGCTCAGTGATTCCACCTCTGTGTTTCTGTAAGATACTGTACCATTTATTCACCCCAGCCCCATCACTCAGCGATCATTAAATCACAGCAGACAGAGTGGCCACCCGTGCTGACAGACGACTGTGCTATTATTTATTTGTCCAGCCCAGCCTCGTAGTTCACAGTTTTGACACACCTGAAGCTTAACCTTTTCTATGTGTTTATTTAGTGCACCCTGCAGAGCGCCTTTGACTTTAACAAGGGTCTTGAATGACAAGGTAGCCATTTGGAACTGGCACTGTACAATTTCAAGCATGCACACCAAAACGAACTAAATCAATTCATTGATAAAGTTTCGACGGGAAGTGTTTCTCACAGAAACGTTTTGAAATGTTTGTTACTGAATTTACTTATTTAAGTTGCAGAAGTTCCTTTTAATATTGTCTCAATGTAGCGTTATTGAGTGTTTAATAGTTATGGATGCATCGGATTTTAAAGATTATAAAATTCAGATGAGGTGTGTCCTTGTCGAGGACAGAGGAAGAATTTTTTTACTACATGTTGCATTTTTTTTTTGAATGCTGCAAATACTTGTGCTAATAGCTCTATTGTGTTTCAGTTAACCATTAAAATGTATTTCTTGTTTGTTTGTAAGTACAGCTATTGTGTGACCAAAATTGATCTTTTTACATTTTTTATTTTTGATACAGAACTGTCCAAGGTATAAGCAATAAATAAAAATAAAAAAAATAGATAAATGTGTTGATTTCAAAACAAGAAAAACTGCCTTCCCTCACCTTTACAATTCAGTACCAATCAATGGCACTGAGTATTTTAAAAAGCCGACTGGAAGCGAATTTTCCTTTCATCTGTGGCACTGACAGTTTTACTGCCGTAGCAAGGCTGATTCATTGTCAGTTTATGGCCTCGGTATGGCAGTACTTCATTAGAAATGTCAGCGCTCCGGATGCGGAAAATTCACTTCCAATCGGCTTCTAAAACACTCAGTGCCATTGATTGGTACTGAATTGTAAAGGTGGGGGAAGGACAGCTTTTCTTGTTTTGAAATCAACAGATTCAAGAATGGATTTATGTAATACCTACCGATAAATACTTCTTAATGGCAATCACGAGTACGGATGTGAGATTCGGCACACCCCTAGTTAAAAGAAAAAGGTTTTCAAGTTAAAAAAAGAGACACAAACAACCTAATTTACTTAAACTGTCTACAACCCTGCTGTGTTTAATTCTAGGTTTTATAACTTTAGCAGGTGCTGTTCTCCTTGATTGAATAATTTATTCTTCATTGTAAAATGCTTTGTAAATCTGCCCCATTGTGTTTTTCATTTGCAGAAAGAAAACATGTTGCTAGACCTCTTAATGCTGAGCAGTTCACTGTGGTGGTGCAGGCACAAGGACAGGCAGTAGAGGGTGCTCTATGTGCAGGAAGACTGGCAAAGGACAGCACTGAGGCAGCATGAGTTTGTGCAACGCAGCCCTCTGGGGTTTTGTGTGGGATTGTCTTTTGTGTCTGTCTCTAAAATGCCAACAATGTGTCACTCCTATTAGGAAAAAAAAACCTTTTCAGTTAATTGGGACAAAACTTTAGATTCTAGTAGTTACAGCTATCTGAGCTTGGATAAAAAGTCTTAAGGCAGGGGTGGCCAAAGTTGGCTCTTCCACACTTCATCTTTGTTCCAGCCCTGTTCTAAATTGTTTAATGGAAACAATTAAACCAGCAACAGAGCCTGAAGTAGTTCATTAAATAATTTTACCTGTTAAACCTGGAGTGGAATAGTCTTCTAGGATTGTGATTATAAGCTATACAGTAGTAAATAAACTATGGGGAATAGTTAAGTTCTGTGTGATTCACCATGCTTGTCTGTGCTCTATTTTACTGTGTTTTACTTTGCTGTTCTTTTACCATGGTATAAGACAGTACAGTTTTAAATGGGCTGTAACTCTTGTCAGCCCTTCAGAGATGAAAAGAATATCTGGAGGGGTTTTTGTACACAAATAAAATGGAAGTGAGAAGGTGGTTGCTGCCGTCAGCAGCTTCATGCTGTGTTTAGCTGGTCTGTGTGCTTGTGCTGTCAGCCTGTTTTCCCAGCTGAGTTAATGCAGAGTCGGTCATCCTACAGTAAGTGACCCTGTTCTCCTCCTTTCTGGTGTTTACAATACACACTCCATTCATTCAGTTTATTTCCTCCAGGATAGAGCACTTGAGATATGAAAAAATACCCCATTTTCAAGGGTGTCCCAGGGGCCCTTAGAAAAGTTCACCACAGTTTATTTGCAGTTTTCCTCTGTTTTTCCCATGAATTTTCTCATGCATTTACCATGTTTTACTCAGGTTTGCTATGTGTATTAATATGCTTTACCATATCTATCTGAACTATACAGTGCTTACCTGTGCTTCAGCAAGTTTTCACAGTGCTTTATTGCACTTTTCTATGCTATTACTATGGAGAGTTACAGACAATTTGTTACAGTTAACATGAATACAGTTCATTATACACAAAACCACTGTCTGCTACCAACATAGCCCTCCTTCAAAATGTAAAATACAACTTCATAAAAACTAACATCAACCTTTTATCTCAACCTGATTCCTTACACACCTTAGGATACATTGGGGAACTGTACTGCTCTAATGTAGTTAACTGGTCTCTTTTTAAACACCCGGATTTCAAATTCACCATGTGCTTAGATGAATAGTAAGGAGTCCTAATTGTCTTGCATTTGTGCCACTGCTGAAACCAGTGTAAAGCCAATCAATCTTCCAAAGAGTCCAGTTTGCTCAGCCTGTCACAAATTAGATCAAATCTGCATTAACAATTGTATATTACCTCATGCAACTTATTTAAATGTATACCTCATACTGGTGCACTGTATTTCAATACTCCACAAATACAAATTGCAGAGCATTACCTCCAGCCCAGGTTTTAATCAGTTACTACTAGTAAAGAAGCACAGCTCTCAAACAACCCCGTCTTCAGTCCACACTTAGAATCAATTGTGCTGGATTTAGAAGTGGAATCAGCAACCAGTTTCCTGATTGAATGTCGATAATAATCACCAATAATCAATGCATTGAGAACCCTTTGTAGTCAGAATCGCCACAGCCCATACAACTGAAAACATGCTTGTGCAAATTATCATATAATGGAATATATGCATTGAGAAAGCTTCATAATTCAAAATTGAAAACATTACATCTGCTAGTAATATATATTGTATACGTGAGGTTCAGACTTTCACTGTGCTTTACCACACATAATTTCATTGTCAAGCCTGTAAATCTGCAGTAACAAAATTAATGGAACACCTCTACAAAAATACAAAACAGATTTTTATTTATATAATTCACACTATATTGTTGTTTTGCATTGTTTTCAATTCTACTTAAATACTGACATTAAAGAACCCTCTGTCACAGAAATGTTTCCTTTGCATATCATCCTCCACATACCCTTGGGTTTTTGCGAAGCTGTCCATATTATGAATGACCCTGTGTGAAAATCAAGCAGGTGTTGTTCCACCCTGGTGTCCCGCTAACCTTGTGACAGATGAGGCAGATGTAAGTAATACTGCCCCTTTGTGCCTGGGCAGAGTGCATCATATACTCTGAGTAAATGCACATGATAGCAGATAGACTGCTGACATGCCTAATGGCCAGGGTCACGCTAACCGCTGGTTCACCTTACTGCCCTGGGACTCCACACAGCAAGAGCACATTGTCTCTGTCCCACTGCCAGACCGCCCAGGACCAACCAGGATCCTGACTCACATCTCAAAGAGTGCAAGGAACAAGCTAGGAGGTAGGCAGAGCTTCTGTCTCTCAGTCTGGACATGCATCTTCACGTAATTTACAAACCAGAAGATAATAATTCACAAAGTGTATTTGAAATTATTGAAAAAGTCTGGTTCGGCTGATGCAGGGCCCTATAAAATGACACCGTGGCAGATCTAAACACCGCACTATAGACTAGACTGGACTCTGGCTGCTTGACAGGTGACTTTATTCAAAGCCAGTTAAGGGCTGTGAAGTTAATCAGTTGTTTTGTGGTTTCATTCTTAATTTCTAACTATCTTCCAACTGCATACTAAAATAAATTATAAACAGTCCTTACTGTTTAGTTTGAATTGTTTTTTAAAGACTTACTAAATGCACAACACACACAAGTTAAAAAGTTTTTTTTTTTTTTTTAAAAAGCAAAATTAGTATAAAGGGTCCAGCCATAAAGAGATACAATTAAGTTAAGTTAATTTAAGTTAAATAAATATCCTGTTTAGCACAGCCACTATCAAGTTGCATCTTTACAGGGCTGTGTATAACTTGGCCCCTTTTGTAGATATCATATCTTTATATGGTTGGACATTTTATACTAATCTGGCTGTTTTTGTACATGTGAAATGTTTTTGGTATGTTTGATAGAGTTCACTCAACTGCATCTCAAACTCATCTGTTTTATACCATTCTCTCGGCCGGGTTGTTTTGTCCTGTGGTTATGAAAAGCATCACTATGACATGTCTTCAGGGTTAGTCTCCTTGAATTTGTGAAAAGTCAAAACATCTCCGCAGGTTAGCATTTGTCTTAAACTGATAAAATGATACAGACACTCAATATCTGTGCTCAAAGTAAAGTGGACTTATGCTCCTTTGTGTAAAACTGAATAGGAAACTATGATGTGTAAATATTTTAAATGAATACACACAAGGAACAAGCTGCTTTGTAATGTTTTTCAAACATTATTTTTCCACCTATTTCCTGGTCATATTCTTCTGCCATACTCTTCCCTCAACCTGACTTTTTTCGACCCAAAATTCAACACGGCGAATTACTGGCTGAGGTTTCGGGGGTTTAAACTGGAGGATGGGATGACATCCCTAGTGGCCAAAAAGAAGTGGTTATACCTCTGTTACCGGAGGTTGGAGTAAGAGATCCAGACCGTTCACAGGGCAGGTGATATGTCAGCTGCTGGACAGAGGTGCTCAGGCTGGCCCATGACATTCCATATGGGGACACCTTGGCTGTGAAAAAACTAGGGAAAGGATCCTGTCCAGATTGTATTGGCTTGGGATCTATGGGGATATATAGACATATGTGACATCATGTTTCAAATGTCAATTAATGGTCACAAAAGGAGTGAGGCTGGCTTTTTTGGTTCCACTCCCACTCATTTTTCCACTCCGTTTGATCGCATTGGGGTAGATATCGTGGGCCCCTTGGATGGAACTGACTCAGGGTATCGATTCATTTTAGTTCATTGTGGACTATGCGACTCGTTACCCTGAAGCTGTTACTATGCACAATATCTGCCTGCTGTGTCCCCATCTCTCCAGCTTATCCTCTTGAGCCTGTATTTTAAATGCATCACAAGCAACCATAACAACACCATCAGCTAGTCCTGCACCCGTCCAGACACCGCCTCCAAACAGGGAACCTTGCTACGCTACACAGTTCCCCTTATGTACCCCAGGCCATGCCTCTGTCAATCTGTCACAGCCAACCGCTCTTCAGTTGTGCATGTGACCTAACCCGTCTTTGATATTAGCACAAGCGTAAACACCTGTGTTTCCGACCTTCCCAAGCTGGCCGACAAAACCGGACCTATGCACAAGGCATATCACAGGTCACATGAGTAGCTCTCTTTAGTGTCTCCACCTGTCGGGAGGCCAGATTTCACCAGCCTTTACCCTGCCACATATACAAATATTCCATTTGTTATTATTTTTTAAGATTGAAAGAGCTGCCCATGGTGGCTAAGAAGATCATCCGTTGCGACATAGATGAAATTATGTGGCCAGACAGAGACGAGCGGTTTAGTGATGCAGAATGTAATTCTACTTTGTATGTGATTATGTCACCTACCAGCCCTGTTGCTGCCTTCCCCCCGCGCATGCTACACTCTCCCCTGCCAGCCTCAAGTCCGCCCTGGACTTGCTCGTCAGGCTACAGTCCGACGAGTGCCTGCTGGGGTACCTGTGTCCACTTCTGACACCAATGTAGTGTTCTCGCTTCCCGCAGGCAGGCGTATCACACAGGGCGAGGCAATCCACACACAGAGGGCGGGCGTGAACCCGAGACCTCTCGCACTAAAGCATTGCGCCGATACCGCTGTACAAAAGAGCCGTCTCTATTGCAAGGAGCTATATCAGGCTTATGCCACTGTATGTGATTACGTCACCTACCAGCACTGCCTTCCCCCCGTGTACGCTACACTGTTATTGGAATACCAAACACTGATCATGCAAGTTTATTCTTTTTTTTTTTTTTTTTTTTGTATTTTAAATGAATTACTAAATATGGGGCCCATGAAATGACTCATGAAATGAATCATTAAAAGTTTTGTTTATACAGTTTTCTGTTTGATAATGTAAGACTTTGGCTTACGTGATCTATTTACAATTGAAAGTTTTTTTTTTTTAATTTTGGTTGAAGAGTTAATCGATATGAGCCTAAATGTTTGAAGAATTGATGTAAATACAGTACACCCTCTCTATAACGCCCTTCATTATAACGAACCTTCAGCTATAACGAACCTGGCGCCTGCCGCTCTGTCGTGAATATAGGTTGTCAAAACGCACTTTTTTTTTACTTGTTCAGCAACCGTGCAGCAATGCAACATTGATTAAAGAAAAAAAAAGTTAAGAATCTGATTCTTTTCATGTCAAGTTAATTTAGAATAAAAACTCAGTTTGGGATTATTGCATGTTGGATTAAGATTTGCTGCACTTTGAAACGATTCAGCTTCAATTCGGGACTTTTGCTTTTTGTACTGCATTTTAATTACAGTTTTTCTCAATTTCTTGTTAATACTATTAGAACAAACACCAAAATAGTTAACACAAACACCAAAATAGTTAACACAAACACCAAAACAGTTAACACAAATACCAAAACAGTTGCATGATTTGCAAAACATCAAATACCATTGCAAAATGAAGCAAATGTGATTCATACATTATGCAAACCCTAATACAGTACACCGTTGCTATAACAAACCTGTTGGGGTCAAAGCCTTTTGTTTGTTATATTGAGGGGTTCGGACAATCAAATGAACACTAAACTGTTGGAGTAAGTTAGATAAGATTATGAATAAAACCTGTTTGTCTCATGCAAGCAGTATTCTGACTTTGCTTTATCTTATTCCTTACAGTTTTTTCTCAATTGCTTAAACACATTTCCTGAAATGCTACTCACATTTTCAAAACAGTTAACACAAACCCCACAACAGTAACATATTTTGCAAAACATTATATCATTTATAATTGCTTTGACACATAATTCAAATGACAGGCACATTTTTGCAAAACTCTAAATACAAATCTCAGCACTTGACACAAAAGTCAATCTCTATGTCTCCTTAAACAAAACAAAGTAGTTTGTTCACAGTTGAAAGCAACCACTCCCAAATCTGTTTATCTTTCTCTCATTGGAAGAAATCCTAATTTCTAAATTGTTCAATCAATTATCTCTGCTGAAAAACACTTGTAGACGAGGCTACCAGGGAGTTGATGATGAAAAATGGATCAGAAAATTAGACAGGAGCCACAACCTGGAGGTGCCAGAGAAAGAGGGGTCCGTATGCGAGGTGGGAGAGCTGGAGGAAGGGGAAGGGGAAGGGTACGCCATCCACTCATTTCGAATGACATACCGGCTACAGTTGTAGACCATGTCATCAATTATGGCCTGTCAATGGCAGAGGCTGGGCAAAGAGTTCAACCAAATCTCAACCGATCCTCTGTGGCTTCAATTATCAGGACTTTCACAAATGAGAATAGGTATGTATGAATATAGTATGTGATCATGCAAAAGAGCCACATGAACACATTTCTTCACAGTTTTACTGTACAGTAATATATGTTAGAGCAGTTTTGACATTTATGTATTAACTTTGTATATCCATGTGTTTTCGTTTACAGGACTGGTGGCAGAGGACAAGTTTTTACGGATGTACAAGAGACAGCAATAGTGAATATGGTTACTGCCAATAATGGCATCCGTCTCAAAGAAATTCAGAGTGCCGTGCTGCAAAATCAGACATGTTTGAAAATGTGCATGCAGTAAGCCTGTCTACGATAGATAGGGTTTTGAAGAGAAATCAGCGGCGTATGAAGCAAATGTACAAGGTCCCTTTTGAGAGGAACAGCAATAGAGTGAAGGAGATAAGGTACCAATATATACAGGTAAGGTCTCTTGAAAGCACAATGATTTATTTACTTGCCATATTGCCTTGCTAACACTTACTTTTGGAATACAATAACAAACACTGTTGCTTTACTGTTGTATTGAATCTTTTCCAGAGAATAATGGAGTTGGAGGCCAATGAATCTCCTCACGTGTTCGTGTATGTGGACGAGGTGGGGTTCAACTTGACCAAAGACGTGGGAGAAATGTCATTGGTCACAGAGCCACGGTGAATGTGCCAGGGCAGCGTGGGGGAAACATCACAATGTGTGCGGCAATAGCTGAAAATGGTGTAATTGCACACATTCCCACCCTTGGACCATACAACACTGTTCGCCTTTTGGTATTTGTGGGATGCTGTCTATAAAAGCCTTATACCTGTTGAGGAGAGGGAGCAAGTGAGGACTGACTTGCCCACCCTACTCCCCCTTCCTGAACCTTATTGAGGAGTTCTTCTCAAACAGATGACCATCCTCATGACCAAATGTCACTGCTGGATGCAATGAACGCAGGCTGTGAAGCCATCACAGCAGAATATTACAGGAGATGGATGCATTATGCCAGACGATTTTATCCTCGTGGCATTGCAAGGAAGAACATTAGATGCGATGTCGACAAAAACTTGTGGTCAAACAGAGAGGAGAGAATGGCTGGTCCCGGATGTCCCATTTGAACTCAAATAGATTGTTTTTTTTTTGTTTTTCTATTCTTCAGTATACTTTTTCGCCTTATTGGATTTAAACAGAATTTACAGAATGCAATATTGTTTTTTTCTTTCATTTACATACTGAACAATATGTAAATTGAGATTGCTGGATGTAAAAATATACAGAGCCTGGTTCCAAAATAAAACTTTTTTGTTGCTATAACATCGTGTGTGTGGTAACATGCTTACAGTATTTACAGTAACACAGTTTCAAGTTGACTGCAGCATGAGGGAGCTTGTATTTAGGATTTCATGTCATATTGAAACTTATACTTAGTATTTTTTTTAGCCTTTGTATAAATACTGATAAGGTGAGCTTTTCATTTTATGATATTGTTGTACTGTTTGATGCACTTATTTGATTTTGAAACATGTGTACTATATTTTGATAGTTTTAGTGCATTTTGCAGTTGATATGTGTCGTTTTGCAAAATGCGATACCGTTGTGGGGTTTGTGTTAACTGTTTTGAAAATGTGAATAGCGTTTCAGGAAATGTGTTTAAGCAATTGAGAAAAAACTGTAACGAATAAGATAAAGCAAAGTCAGAATACTGCTTGCATGAGACAAACAGGTTTTATTCATAATTTTATCTAACTTACTCCAACAGTTTAGTGTTCATTTGATTGTCCGAACCCCTCAATATAACAAACAAAAGGCTTTGACCCCAACAGGTTTGTTATAGCAACGGTGTACTGTATTAGGGTTTGCATGATGTATGAATCACATTTGCTTCATTTTGTAATGGTATTTGATGTTTTGCAAATCATGCAACTGTTTTGGTGTTTGTGTTAACTGTTTTGGTGTTTGTGTTAACTGTTTTGGTGTTTGTGTTAACTATTTTGGTGTTTGTTCTAATAGTATTAAGTGTTTGTAGCTAACAAAATATTTTCATAAATCTTACTTGTCATGCAATTTCATTCACCTTTTATGAATAAATGTGAAACTGCAATTTATTACAAGTGTTTTCATTTTAAAACATAACATCTGGTACTATGAAATAATTTGATAAAACATAGATTTGGAGAACCATATATAGCAAATATATTTGCATGAGGTGGAACATTCTTGTAATTACATTGTCAGCAGCAATCAGTTTAATGTGTGATTTCTCCTGACAATCCCATGATGCAGACTCTGAGAGAATGAGTGAGTGAGCGATTGAGTACTTTTGTGAGTAAGAGAGTGTGTGTGAGTGAGTGAGTGAGCGAGCGAGTGAGAAAGATTGAGTGAGCGATTGAGTCTGTAAGTTTGTTAGTAAGTGAGTGAGTGAGTGGTGAGTGAGCGAGCAAGATTGAGTGAGAGATTGAGTAAGTTTGTGAGTAAGTGAGTGTGTGTGAGCAAGTGAGTGTGTGAATGAGTGAGTGAGTGACAAAATGAGCCAGTGAATAATATAACCTTGCCATAGAGAGTAACCTGAGGGGAAGGTACAAAGCCCTGCATTATTGATAAGATGGCTAGCAATCCAATCTGTTTGTGGGCTGGAAATGCAAGCTGCCTGCTCCCAGTGTAGGTGTGAACGCGGGGGGTATGGTTTCACCGGGGCAGATCGTAGACTTCATGACTTTTGCGCAATGTGCTGGCTAAGGGCATTTCACAACAGAGGTATCTTTACGTTTAATTTGGTTCGGAAATTTGCTATTTGCTTCCACAAATCAGTACCTCTGATGTGGTCCCAGTAAAAAGGTGGGGTGTTCAACACTGTGCTCCATTCTGGTCACCAAATTAGCAACAGGACATTGTGGCCAGTGAAACCAGACGGATCCCAGGGTTTAAAGAATTGAGCTTCTGTGTAAAGATTGAGGGAACTGAATTAATTTAGCCTACAACAAAGATTTAAGTTTATGAACCAAAGTTTGTAACAAAACGTTATCATGTTTGGTCATAATGGATCCAAATGACTCAGCATCAACATCATTAGATAATCCCTTCCACACTCTCACCAATTTGTGAATGAGAAATGTCTCCTTAATCTATATCCAGTTCATTTTCAGCTGTGTCTCTGGTACTGGATTCTGTGCTGCTTTTAACATTTAGTAGCCTAAGCTATAAATCATGGGAGGAACTATTGAATGATTGCACTCTCATTAATTCACTTCTTCGTATGCTGTATAAATCTCAGGTAAACTGTTGCCATTGCAATCCCATTTGTAATCTTATCCTCCACCTCCCCAACCTCCACCTTAATGCATACAGTCCCTTTGATGGGGGGGCCCCCGGGGGGGGGGGGGGGCTTCGTCACGGTCCACCCTGCTGCCCTGGCACTGCAAGTGGTGGCTTCTTCTCCCCTTAACACACAGGACCAGCGGCCAAATATTCCATAATCATTCCTCTCACCATACCCATACAAGCAGTCATGATCCCAGCATTGAATTTAATCAAGGTACGAGAGTGAGACTAATTTGATTCTTAGTCTCATCTTCTACACATTTGCAATTTTCCTTGCTAACAACTTCATTGTGATGGGCTAGTTGAGTTATAATTGCTGCTGTTAACAAGATGCAATTGTCAGCAGGGAAGCTCACAGAGTACAAGTGAGAGAAAGTAAGACTAACAATCAAATTAGTCTCACTCTCTTAACCTTCAGTCTCTCATTGATAAAAAGCCACTGTGGAGATCTAACTAGAAGCATCTTGTATAAGGTATTAGGTCCTTTTGAATGCAAGACTTATGCAGCCAAAGTAATTGGTCCTTTGATAGAACCAACTTCATTTCTCATTGGGCTCCTGTGATAGAGAGAGAAAGGATCGATGCTACAAATCTCCCTCCCGATTAGAAAGGGCGCTGTGTAAGGGGCAAGGTAAGCTGCCTCATAGAGCTGCCACCTCTGTGGTAGGTGGAAACCAGAAGGTGACCATATTAGGAGGGGCGTGTAGCTGCAAGTACTCAGGACGATTCCATTGCAGTCAGCTGCGGGGCAGCCCTCTATTAGGGAAACCACGACAACGCGGTGACTGCGGGGAGGAGTTTGCTGGGTACAAAGGGGAGCAGTTACGTCAAAACCTCCCCTTACGCTGATAATGAAAATAGATGGCCGGAGCCTGTATTGCTTTGTTTTTAGGATTACGTGTGTTTTGTGTTGCAGAGGAGGAGCGAGCCGCGGACCGGTAAAACACAAAGCACGTCCCAGCAGTGCACTGCACAGCACAGCACCACACAGCACAGCACCGCACCACACCGCACCACTCACGGCACCATGCTTCTCAGCACCAAGAGCACTGCGTGCATGGAGAACGTGGGGACGGACAAAGTCCCGTTTTTGTTTACTTTTTATTTTCAACTAAGAAGAGCTGCTGCGTACCCCCCAATACCATTGCTGGTAAAGGGGTGGACTTATTTGTGTTGTTGTTTTGTTATTATTTTTGTTATCATTAAAACAAGCACTGTTTTGGGAGAAAGATTGTGTGGACCTGCTTCATTCACTGCACTTGACCACAGCTCCCCACTAATGAAGTTGAAGAAATTGAGGCTTGGGAAATCTCTGATATGAAAAAAAATAATGAATTCTAGGCAACTCCAAGATATTTTGGATGGTAGGAATACCAAATTGAAATGTATAAATGAAATAGTTATTTGTCCAGAACCATTGCTCCCAGTGGGAAGTGCTGTCTGAAAAGTGGGAAAGAAAGGCATGTGTCCAGACTAATATGTGGATGTCAAAGAACTGGGTTGCCACAAGCAGAACCAAAACCCTGTCCTACATGTACCCATATGGTAAAGCATTGTAGCACAATGTTTGAGTGTGCCCCTGATGATCCACAGTGATTATGGGGCCTCTTGTGCATGTGCATGCAGCTAAGCTTCTTATCAGCATTTGCAACATAGGACTTAAGGGCCAATCGCTTTTTTTATTACCTTGTGGGAATATTAGGATTCTCATGTACCAGAAAAATATGTTTTAACAACCAAGACAAAACTATCAGACAGACCAGGTGTTCTAACTCAAGAGCCCCTTGCTTTTATATTTTTTATCTTAACAAATGAGATTAACTCCTTGGTACAAAAACATATATTATTTGTTTTAGAGAAAACCTCTAAGTGTATACTTATCTAAGAAAAGTTGGAGAAAGCCTGGTGCTGCATATTGTTAGTTTTAGAGAGTAGCCTGATCCAGAAAGTATATTATTAATTTTAGACATAAAGGCTGTTTAAAAAAAAAACCAAAACAGATGTTGTGGTTTAATTAAGCCTTCTGATGCACAAAGGGAGAGAAAGTCCAATAAATATGGGAACAAAATTACAATTAGGCATCAGTTGAGTTAGTTTAGACAGTCTTAACTGGTCCATCTTTTGAAGACCTCTACGAAGTTGACTGCTGGTGTTGTACTCAGAGCCTGGAGTTTGGACTGCTGTCCTTTCTTTGTTCTGTTTTATATTTTAAGACATACTTCTCTGCGGAGGATAAGCATGATCTTGAATTTATATCTCATCTATATTGAAGCATGATGCTATAGGATAGGATTATTTTTATTAGCTTTAGAGATACCAGACTGCCTGGACTGTCTATGATCTTGGATTCCAAGTACATCTGCAATTACTTGATCCATTTAAGCATTAATAAACTGAAGGAGTAATTATATACTCTGATTCGTTAAACTTTGATTAACTAAGTCTGTATGATTATTCTTGATTAACTGTTGTCTGGGTATGTGAAAATCTGTAAGCCAGCACACAAACAACACACTATAGGAGTTTATGCAATTGCTTTGTCCTCCTGTTTGCCTCCCCTGATTCTACTAGAGAAGAAAAGAAGTGTATGAATGTGACACTTTAGTAGAGAACACATTGCTATGAACCTTGCTGAGTTCGGCTTTTGAAGGACTTGATGAGAAATAGAAACAACAAGAACTGGAAACCAAATGGCATGACTAATAGGTGGGTGAGAGTATGGCTTCATTTTGTCCACCCTGTCTATTCTATCTTTAACCCTCCCAAGACTACAGAAAGGACCTGCTGAGACTATTTCAGTATTCCCTCGTGTTCATATAGCTTTCCAATCTGACTGCATGATGCTTTCAGTTCAGGAATCAATTACAGAAACAGAGTGCAAGACACCAAAACAAAAAAAAAGAGGTGCTGGAAAGATCAAGCCAGTGCAATTAACAGGACAGCTTTTAATTGGCAATTACGGTTCCATTAGGCAGCTTTGGCAGCTCATTTGCTCCTTCGGAAGGCCCCGAGGCGGAAGAGATTAGTGGCTGGCAGTCGGGAGTGCTTCGGTTTTTAATAACCAGTGAAACACTGCAGGGGGCTGCCAGGTCGAGCATGCCCACAGACCCACACAGCAAGACATGTTTACAAACTGGGAGCACCAGGGCTGTCTGCTATATGGGAAGAGTTTAGACAAAGGCAGAGAGAAGTAGAGCGCACTCTGCTTTTGTACAGGCAATGCCAAGCTGTGTTTCTGCAAAGGTGGATATTGTAGGAAAAGGCTGTGCTTTTTTCTGTTTTTTATATGCAGAAGCATTAGGTTATGGGGAATCACTAGGTTTTATAAAAGGTTGTAATAAAATAAATTGAACTTTGAATATTGAGCAAGTTTTGTAGTGAAAAGGTGTTAGTATGAATACACTGTAGAAGCTATATCCTTGGAGTCCTATCTTAGGTATTCAATGCGTTACTAGCGTTGGAATTCACCATTACAAAACAATCCTGCCCAGTCTTGTACTTCAGTTGTAAAAAAAGCTGTACATGTGGGACTTTTTTCTCATTAAAAGCTTCAGTAGTAATTATTTTACAGCTGTATTATAAAGAGAAAGGATACCCGATAGGTGGTGTCCCCCTTATAAAGTTTTCCACAGTAAAACCACAGTAAAGTGTAATAAAGCATAAATATCTTCTGATTGTTTGAAATCTGAAACAAAAATTCTATATGACAAAATGGTCCGATATCCAGCCCTGACATAAATCATTTTTAAACATTTTGATGTTAGGAATCATTAAGAATCTGTTTGCTTGTTGCAAATTAGACAGTTCAGTACAGCAGCGGCATACTGTAACTCTCTCCAAAGATTAATGTGAAGGGTGTTTTGTGTGTGGGCCATTGCTGGAGTAACTCCCTCCCTCTCTCCTGTGCAGGAAGGCTCCACGTCACATCATTGACATCTTATGGGCGGGAAAGTTAAAAGCCATATGAAGTTCAGCGTATTCACTGTGTATTGGACCTGGGAGCTTAATACATAAAGTAGTGTTGTACAGTACATGTATATTCTGAATTAATAATTAGGTAGGTGTATGTATGTACATATGTATCATTCATAACAATTCTACACTCCAATAGTGCTAAATTCAGACATACTAAAACAAAAACAACAAATGTTTTGACTAGAAGTTAATTTGTATGTATGTATGTATGTATGTATGTACTATATGCTAGTGCCAGATTCGGATAGGGGATGAATGTGAGAGGAAGGATAAGATAGCAATACTCTACTGTATCTGCCCAGGTCCTCATAAAGAACACACAGATGAAGCATGGGGGATAGGAGGCTATTTAAGCAGCCCAAAGGAAATTTATGGTAACACTTATAGAAAGAGATCAATAAGTGGTAATCTCTACAGTCGGAGTGGGATCTCATTTCATTTTCATATAGAAAGCTGTGAAGTGTGTTTTCAGGCAACCAGGTCGCAAATCTCACTGCCTTGTGATAAAAAAAAGAACATTGAGCCCTTTGACATGAGAGCAGGGGCTGTAGATTACATTAGAACCGTCTAAGAACCGAGTAATCACACCCGGTTAAGAGCTGCTGTTCAGTATTTGGATTCTGAAAGTTTTACCTTGTATGTAATAGTAGAAGAGTTTGTCTGTTGGTCAGTCTTTCTGCTCTGCAGAAAGAACCAGGCTCCATTTATAGAGGAGACAGAAGTGTCTCCTACCTCTCTCTCCCTCTCTCTCCTCTCTCCTTCCACTCAATCCCCTCTCTTTCACCGCACTCTCTCTCCTCTCTCGCTCCCCACTCTCTCCCCTTTCTCCCTTCTCTTCTCACTCTCTCCTCTCTCTCCCCACTCTCTCCTCTCTCCCCTCTCTATCGTCCCTCTCTCCCCACCCTCTCCTCTCTCTCCCCACTGTCCCCCTCTCTCTCTCCTCTCTCTCCCCACCCTCTCATGTCTCTTTCTCTCCCACTGTCCCCCTCTTTCTCTCCCCTCTCTCTCTCCTCTCTCCCCACTCTCTCCTCTCTTCCCTCTCCCCTCTCTCTCCCCACTCTCCTCTCTCTTCCCTCTCTCTCTCCCTCTCTCTCCCACTCTCTCCTTGCTCTCTCTCCCTACTCTCTCCCTCACTTCCTGACTCCCTAGCAGTCGAGGGGAATCATTTGTTGGAGGCTTCCTCAGTCGATGGCCCTGACACTCCAGTCACTGCGCTGATTAAGATGCCACACTTGAGTTAGAGCATTGCATTAAGATGTGATGGGGAATTGATCAGGGCATCAGGGGCTGAACTGGCAGGAGGCAGCAGCAGCCAAGTGGTTGTGGGCTTGATTGTTTTAAGAGCCAGCTTTTGGAGGAAAGCTCAGCTATTGACTGAGCAACCGTTCAGTTGTGATTAGTCAGTTGATGAGCTTGTTATTAAAATGGTTTAAGCAGGAGAAACTGTAGAATGATGCACAGGTATCCTCCTCTTGTAATGTGTGAGCAAAGAGGTGCTGCTGAACAACACTGTACTTTACAATATGTTCAAGGCCCTTTTTGGATACAAATGGATGAAAATACTAAATGTAACAGCTTTCCAGGTAAATATTCAGGATTCTGTAAGCACATAATGCTGATGAAGTTAACCAGTATCAGCACTACAGTAAACAAGCACGCATTGCACTATAAATGTAAATATCAACCTCATTTAAAGTAATTGATTTCTTAGTATAAATCAGTTCCTTTTTTGTCAAATATAAAAAGTATAAAAAGGAACTTTGTAAAACCTGGGAAAAACTGAAAATAAAAGGCCTGCGGTATGTTAGAACAATTGCCTTATGTACGCAAGCAATATTAATGACAAGTGTTGGCAAAGAGTCGAGTCTTCAAAGATCCCAATGACTCAGCATCAACAACACATCCACTCCATACCCGTACCACTCTGTGAAGAAGTGTCACCTTCACTCTGTCCTAAGTCAATTTCCACTTAATTTCCACCTTGTCCTCTGGTCCCGATTTCTGTGTTGAGTTTAAATTATAGGCCAGGGTTAAGTTTGTCAACTCTTTTTAGGATTTTAAAGACTCCAATCAAGTTCCAATGAGTCTTCTTTATACTAAGCTGGATATGCCAGTGTGAAATCGTACTCCATATAGCAATCCAACTTGGCAGATTGCGAGAGTAGACCATGCACTAGGCTGGTATATTATATCAGAGCATGTCAAATCATCAAGTGAAAAAGCCATGTGAAGTTTAGATTAATGTGACCACAACATAGCTCAACAGTCTAATACCCCTTTAAGCAACTAAGTACAGGCAAATACCCATACAGCGCCATAGAGCAGTATTGATCTTGCACCAATATTATCAATTTAAAGTGATTTAGCAAACAAAATTAAAAAAAACCCATAAAAATCCAGAAATCTTCCCTAAAGTATATCTCTTCCAGTTCACTATACAGCTCTCAAATGTAAACAGAAGAGAGTGTTTGAGAAAACTGTAAAGCGACACAACTCGCAGGAGCTATAGAAATGACATCACTCTCCATTAAAATACACGTTAAAGCTTCAGATATAACTGTACTTAATCTTTTACATTTCCTTCTGGCATTTGCAATCATGCTTAGTGGCTCTGGGTTCTGTTGTTCCAGTAGTGAATTCTCATCATTGTTCTCTATATGTCTTTACCTGGCTCCAAGCATGTGTAGAGACTCATTCCATTCAAGCGATGTCACGTTGGGCCTCACCCTTATAAGTGTTTGCCACAGTCATTTTGCAGTTTTTCACATGGTTATACCATGCATTTAACATAGTTTAGCAATTCTTTGCCATGTTGCTCAATCTGCTTTATCATACCTCTCAGGATTTACAATGTTTAATTATGCTTTACTATGATTTCAATGTGCTTAATTACACTTACTGTAGCCCCTCTCATTCTCCTCTGCATGGGGCCGTTTTTGTTTAGGCAAAATAAACTTGGCAAGATCTCAGCTGCTGGGGTCATATTTAATTACAGACAAGAGGACTGCAGGATAGCAGGGTTCCCTGCATATCCACTGCCTGACACTCCAGTGCTCTAATTCCCAGTTCAGAGTGGAAAGGATATTGACTGGTTTCCATTAAGGCTTCAGGTCACTCCTAAAGTGGAACCCCACTGCATTTGTATTGGAAGTTCCAGTATGACGCCTCAAAAGAAACACAAAGACTACTGTCTGTGGTGTTGCAGCGCCCACGTTGTGTAGAGTGATTTTGTTCCAGATGCATGTGGTCTTCTGTTTTGAGAATGTAAGGCTGACTGCAAAGTTTCAGGCAGGGAATTCTGAATACCCCTGCAAATGTGATCATTCCAATGACAGGAAAATCTTTGCAGCCATTACCAAAGTCAAACTGACATTGGACTAAGGAGGTGACATCCACATTCATGTCAACCTTCAATCAGTGGCAGCTACTAATAGAAATTCAAGGCAGGTACATTTAAACACACCTCCCTTTACAGTCTGTGCTGTGCTTTTGAGCTTGACTCCCGAACCTCCACCTCATTTTTGGGCTCGCCAGGGGTGGGGTGATGTCAATTAATATTTCAATACAGCACCCTGAAGTGAAAAAACTGGGATATATGTTTATATTCCCTAATACAAATACAGAAAAAAAACAATCGCAAAGGTTGTCCTGTTTGAAAATTTAAATCTTTTTTGCATTCACAGCAATGAAGTAAAATAAGTTTGGATTCTTTGAAAAATATATTTTGTATTTTTAATGCTTATTTCAATGACAGTGTTTTTTTTTTATATTTTCATATTAATTTATTGTATATTTTGCCAAAAATGTAATGAAAAAAGCTAGATGGGTGAGTCTGGTACAGTACAATATATAAGGCAATACACACACAGTATATCTATATCACCAATATATATATATACTATATATATATATATATATATTTATAAATTAAAATTAAAAAGTTAAAGTAATAATTTCAATAAGACCAGCCCTGAATGTTTGAAAGCTGCTATACTAAATATAACCAGGTGGAGGCTGGATGTGAACCAGACTGCATTCGTAGTTATAGAGCTTTTAACCTCACCTCATCAACACTGCCTGTCTCATAGAGGTCCAGGGGACATGCGGATCTGTCTCTGAATGTGCATTGTAATGCACTCTGAGATCCTAAAAGCACTGCTTATTCGCAGCACTAATAATTTTCTCTTTCTCTGGCCTTTTTTTTTTTAACAATTATTTTTCATTATTTCCCGATTTTCTCTGAATATTTAAATGTCCAATTATTATTCAACCTGGCTCACTACTGCAACCCCTTAACTAACTCGGAAGAGACAAGCACGAGAGACACTCGTCCTCCGAAACGAGTGCCGTCAGCCACTTGTTTTGGAGCTTACAGCGTCAGAGGACTACAGGCTTCTGAATTGTATACAGGCAGGCATGCAGGAGACCAGCCAGCCACAGAGGTCACTGGAGTGCCATGAGTCAAGAACTCCTCAGCTGTCCTAACCCCTCCCCGTCCCGGCAGCCCTTGGCTAACTGTGCGCCGCCCCCTGGGAACTCCCATTTACTGTTGGCAGTGGCATAGCTTGGATTGGAACAGGCGAACTCCAAGATATAGGGCGCATCCTGCACTCAGGGCTGTAATATAAACACAGACGCAGTTTCATTGAATTACACCAGACCACACCACCCCCAACATTCCACTGAAATACATACTTCTGTGCGGGCTAGGAAGGAAGTGGGTTTTAGGATATACAATAAAAAAAAACAAAAAAAAAAAACATTTATTGTAATATGCGTCAAAATGATGCGTTTAGCGGTTCTAGGTAGGAGGTGCTTATAAAATTGTTATTTTTTGCAAATCAGCCACTCAAACACCATTAGGATATCTAATACATATATTTAGGGAAAGTCAAGAACGGACATGCTCATGGGATTCACAAACGCAGAGTTATTTACATATCTATACCTCAAAACATCAAATTGACGTGCATGGCAGTCCTAGTGTTAAAATAGACTGGGAGCTTGTGCCGACCTTGCTGGGTCTGAAAACCTAGCCTTCTTTCAGAAAAGGTATTTTTATACCAGCATATGGAAAATTGTCTCGAGGTCTAATTGCTATTCGGTAGCCTATATCATGTACCCGATGGACTGTATTTCAGGAGACTGATACAAAGTTCTTAAAGTGATTGTAACATAATAATTCTGTACATTTTCCCTGCCATGCACATCGATTCACTATATGAGACTGTACCCATGCAAATCTGCCATCCTTATTGAATTATGTATTTCTGGCACGGGCCTAAATACATATAGCAAAACCTTTAAAAATATATATTTAAAGCTAAGACGTATGTTATTGGATTTATGTCGCCAGTTCACGTGGCATTGGACAAGTAAGCTTCCAATGTTATTACAAATAATTACTGTACATCTAGAGTTACCTAAAACTGTAAATCATTTGTTGAAATAAAGCCACTTTGAGAAAAAGTAGGATACCCCACTGCAGTTACTTGAGTCTGCTAAAAAAATGTACAGATTGAAACTTGTACTCTGTGTTGCTGACAGTTTCCTCCAAAACCAATATAAGAATACAGTAATCAGTGCACACTAAATTACAATAAACTGACTGCATTACATTTAGAAGAACTATGAATAAGATGATAATTACTGCATTACTGTAGCTTTTATTAGGTAGCACTGCAATAAAATCATAGTAAAGTTGTCTGACGGTTAATATAAGTAGAAATGATGCTTTACTGACAGTAAAGATAATAGTATTAACAGTTGCGCTGCTAATCCTGTGTATCTTCACCTAACCTCTGTTCTTTGATGTGCTTTTTCTATTTTATGTTGCTGTGCCTGGCTGCTTGTTTCATGCTTATGTTTTAGCTGCGGGAATCCATCTGTATACAAAGCTATGTTTGTTTATATTGGTTATGCAGGAGTCATCAGGAATATTCTCATGATGCACAATGAAGGTGAGGGACCGTGGTACAATGCTACCCTGGGGTACCGCGCGCTGTCTCATATAGCTCTCAAAGGTGTAGCATAGCTAAAGGAGACTGGCCAACATACTGGAGTTTGTAAGTCAAGCCCTCTGCAATGTACAGCATGCAAATCTGTGTGGACTTGCCACTAGATCCATATAAACTGTGAGAGAGGTCAACTATTCAGCAACAATCATGACTTCACAAGGGGCATGATAGTGAGTGCCCGAGTCCCCATATCATCTTCTAATGTAGCACTTACATTGGTCTCCACAGTGATTAGAATGACAAAGATCGCAAAACACTAGCACCACTCTTGAAGCCCACAATGTATGATGACAAGCTACAGATGGGTTGCAGTAGCCTAAATCACTGAAACCTTCAACACTGGGCATGATACACCTGTTTCCACTCAAACACTGATCTGCAGTGTGGGCTGTTATGGTTATTCTCTACTTTTTTGACCAGCCAGAGATATGAACTAGAAACTCAGCTGATCCAAGGATTCCTCCTCATAAGTCCAGCTAAGCTGCTTCTATCCCACAGCACAGTTATTAATTACTTGGCAAGTTAATTTAAATGTTTTATTTAGACATACTAAAAGAAGCGTTATAAATTCAATCACAAACTATCTTTCTCAGTGCCGTCAGTCTCAATGTGTTCATTTTTTTAAATTGTTTTGTCATTATTTTTACTATATTTATTTTTTCCTAAGTCAGCTCTTTCCTGTGCAAACACTACCCCTCTCTGCACATTAGACTTTTCTAGAACAGCATCCAGCTGTAGTGAAAAAAGCAAATAAACTATCAGTTCTTATCTGCAGCACGGCTATCAGATCTGCATTTGTAAAACAAAAAATTGTTCATGGATACGCAAAAAAAACCCCAGAAAAAACCCCATCAAAAAACATTACTTTGCTATCACACTTGTATAAATGTCCGGTAGAAAGGGAAAGAGGAAGGGAGAGAGAGAGGGAGGGAGAGATAGGTAATAAGAGGGAGAGAGGGAGAGGCAGAGAGGGAGGGAGAGAGAGAGAGGGAGGGAAACAGAGAGTGAGTGAGAGAGGAATCAGATACTCTGTCGGAGCTCGTTTATCATTGCAGGATCAGGGCACTGATTTCACACTCAATACCTTGGTGGCTTGTTCAGTTATTAACCTCACTTAGCCTGCAGCCAGCCTGCAAGCAGCTCGGGCCGAATAAGATTTGTTTAACAGTATTCCCAGTCCGGGTGGCTGCTCTGAGAGGGTATTCCCAGGACAGAGCCCTGTCTGGGGGCCAGGCTGGGAGCAGCTATCAAGTCTTCCAGATTAGTGCTGAGTCTGCACTCTCAAATGCTTCAGAACGTGGCTTCTCTCTCTCTACATTTTTTTGCCTTTTATAGTGGTGATGTTTGTGGGGAACTCTATTGACTGTAAGAATATGGTGCTTTTGTTTTAGATTTTGTGTCAGATATTGTTATATCTGACTTAAATGAAACAGTGAGTTAGTGAATGACCCCTTAAGCAGTAAAGTGAAGGGAGCAATGTACTCTCTGCCTGAAATGAGAGGCCTGCGTCAAAGACTGTACCCTTCTACAGGTTCACCATCATTTTCACAGTCATTTAAAATAATAATATATTAACAGACTCTAACGAAATCGGAATTACATAGTAATAACCCAGTTTTTAACAGTTTGCACTGAACCCCATATGCTATACATTTATATTTCAAGATGGCTCACCAGTTGTCTTCGAGGACTAGTATTTTACACTAAGTGTCTGTAACAACACTGCAATGCTGCTCTGGTACCAAAGTATTTGCACAAATGGTTGCGTAGTTCAATGCAACACGGTGCTTGATTACAAAATGAAAATGTTGGTAGATGCTCAAGTGTTTTGTAATAACACATTAGTCGCAGTGTAATTACATTGTAGTTAGAGGCGTTTTAAATAATGTGTTACTTTTTTTTTCACAATGCTTTATCACGCACAATTTTAAAGCTGTAGTATTTTTTTGTAAATATTATCCAGTTTACCATTTAAAAAACTAGTGTGTCATTGAACTAGGTAGGGAAAAAATTTCAGCGCCCCCCCCCCCCCCCCCCCCCCCCCCCAAAACCCCCCCCCCCCCCTCCCTTAGGGTGCATGGAGTCGTTTATCTAAATGACAATTACCTTTTCAAATGAAATTATCCGATATAATGGGAACTCACAAGCAGAGTGCTGAGACAGGGAGAAATGGAAAGCAGCACACATATGCATTTTGATAGTTAGTCAATACTGACGTCTACTTAGATGAAAAAGCGCAGAATAAATTGCTCTATCCTGGCCATGTTTCATGGCCCATCCTCAACTGCAAGGAAAGGGTCCTGTTTCCCTTCCTCTCTCTTAATTCCAGTTCGCAGCTGCAGGAATGGTGTAATGTCTAAAACACAGCCAGAATGAGGATCACGTTTAGTTCGCCACTTACTTAAAGGTACAGCATTTGCGGTGCAGTAATACAAATCTTTTTTTAGATGCTTTTACGTGTGATGAGTATGTTTTTGGCTTATTGTTGTTTTCTCCAATGCAGTAATTTGAAAATAAAAGCATAAGACATTTAGCCTATGTGTGCTCATCCGGCTCCTAGTAGGTTGATCTCAAAACTTGTAAAGTCAGGTCTTATAGGGTCCCAGTGATTCAGAATCACCAGCATGGCAAGGTAACCCATTCCACATCCCCACCATCAGTAGCGGTTTCAGGCACATGCAGCCCATGCAATTGCATAGGGCCCAGAGCAGCAATTTCTATGATCTTTTTAAATTGTAAGCACCTTGTTTCTTTGCTGATCTCCTGAGGTCAGTCGTGTAATGTTTGTTGAAAGCTGTGCCTATACTTTTGGGTGCCACTGGACCTGTGATATATAGAAGTTAGTGTCTGGATTGTTGTGTTGTATCAGTTTTGTGGCAGGAATGATGAGAAATGACCTCATAACAGACAGTTTTATATACAGTCATTCCTCAGGAATGGCATAAAACTGATACAACACCCAATTACATGCTATTGCTATTTCAATTCTGTTTTTAATAAAGTTTATTATTATTGTTATTATTATTATTATTATTTTATTATTATTATTATTATTATTATTATAAGGACTATTGCATGCTACTTCGTAGTATTCCTCAGCTTGTGTTTCCCAGTAAGAATGTTTTTCAAAGAGGGCTGCAGTAACCAGACAGCAGACACAGCAGGGATTAACAGTAGATAGGAATCATTTACAGACCGTAATGAATTGGCATCTCAGCCCATTGAATTGAATGGAAAGGCAAGGACTGGACGAGAAACCTCAAATCCTACAGTTCAAAGACGAACGTCTTATCATTCAACCAAAGAGCAAACTCCGCAGTCGCGAGGTAAGTATGGGTCTTACACTGATGTCAGTATTATTAACTGATCAGTCACTAGGAGGAGATTCATTACAAGGCTGAATTGTTGGTTCACTCCTTTCCACGTTCAACTCACTGATTAGCACATCATAGTCAAAATCAAACGAAAGGAGAGTAGTATCCATTTTCATAACGTTTACTTTGTATTATAAATACCGTCAGTTCTAAGTTATGTATTCTGATTTAAAGTGAGTTGAGAATTTGGGAGTTTTAGCGATCCAGCTGCTTGGTTTGATAGTGATGACAAAACCATCACACAAAAGATAAAGCGCAGTATAAGAGATTTTTATGGGATGGCTTTTACGTCACCTACTGCAATGTGGCAGGAGTTTGGGGTGGTTCTCTGAAGTGGTTCTGGGTCCCAAGGGGTGCAGAGCCGTTGCAGTGGTTCCCTGATCCTGGGTTAGTGGATGGACACTTGTGTTTCTGGAGAGTTAATAACACTGGCATCACCATAAGACACTTATTTACCTCTTGAATAGTAAAACATTTGTCTTTGAAACGTGAGGTTACCAGTTCACCTCCAGCCCCTTCCTCTCTGTTCAGTTCAATGGGCTGAGATGCTAAGCCATTGCACTATGCCTGTACTTTTGGGTGCCGCTGGGCATGTGATGTATTTGGGAAGGCACTGGCTCCCTGACCCCAGTCTCATGGTTAGAGTTGTGTGTGCATGTGTGATGGTGAATGAAAAGTATGTTTAGGTCCAGTCTGGACTTTATTGTGGGTAAAAAGGTAAACACAGTACCATGGGAAACAGCCAAAGTAATATAAAACACAACACTGGATACTGTATTACTCTGCCTGCAGTGTAATCAATCTATCTACCGATCTACCTTTGTTCCCAGCCAAATCTAAATGTTCACATGTTCACATGTTTTTCTTTTTCTTTCTATATACAATATCTACTCTTATAAAAGTTTACCATGGTATTTTTGCAGTTTCACCATACTTTTATTATGATTATATTATGCATTTGCCATATCTATATATTAATATGGCTTACCACAACTCGCTAGCCTGTACAAAGCTTACTCATTCTTTCTATGTTTTCACTATCCATTTAGAGAATATATCCATCCATCTATCTATCTATAGATATAGATAAGTACCTACACTCTAACATTAAAATACACCCACTTAAACAACTTTTATTTTTTATTACCAACAACTGATTCATTAGTGTGACAGAGATCGAATGATTCTTGGTGTTAGATCTCCCTCCAGACCTGCGAGGGCGCTGTGTAAAGGGAACAAGTACCCTGGACTAAATGGCATGACATTTTCTTCCCAGGGTTAGGTGGAAGTTGGCCATATAGAAAGGGGGTGGAGCTACGGTACACAAACTCAGTGACCCGGACAGGAAACGGTGTGGCATCTGCGGATTGGAAGAGCAGATGCACTCATTAACTAAGGGGTCATGAGGGAGGGTATAAAAAGGGGACTTAGTTAAGTGATCTGTTCCTTTGTAAATGGTTAGAGAAAACCTAAAAGGAGAAAGGTGAAAAACATGAGTGTTGTGTTTGTTTTGTACCGTCTTGCTAAAAACTGTTTGTTTGTTGTTTAGACTACTAACACAATCCGGAACTGTAGCCAAAGGCCAGCACCAAACCAGGCACCAGCACCTTTGTTTCACGCAGAACTGTCTTTGCACATCAAGCACTAACTCACTCACTAAAGGACCTGTGTATGTGTTTTGTGTTACGTGTGGGGGTGTAAAGCATGGGACTATTGGTTACGGGTCAAGCCTGAGGATTATAAATAAAGTTGTATCACTTTACATCATTATTGTTTATTGTTTGTTTGCCGTCAGACTTCGGAAAGTCCTCGTCTTTCAAAGTCCTCATCTATTTGACATTTTGTCAAAACGGTTGCCTACTTGAGTTTATTGTAGTATTTACCAGTTTCTGATTGCAATACTATAATACAGATTGAATGTGTTATGTAGTCAACATAGTGCATCTTTACTGTAGTCCCAGTACAGTCAAAGTACAGTCAAACATCAGTACTCCTTGGGACTGAGTGCTGTGCTGTCTCTATACTACAGCAGAAATGATTTTTCACATGGAAGCATGAAAAAGAAATGCACGCTTTAATGATGAATATCACACAAACCTTTGTAAGAAATACAAATGAATAATCATTACATGCACAATAAGAGTCACAAATAGGTCACAACTGCTGGCAGTGATTACCCCAGCTGTTCACCCTCTCAGTGAAATAGCTGTAAAAGGAACCCATCGAAACGCATGCAGAGTGTTCCTGCAATCTGCCTGTTTCCCTAGAGAAGCATGGAGAAACCCCTGCTCGAAGCTGGCTTAGTTCAATAGGGGTAAAAAGCAAATGCAGTACTCGGGGACACACAAGTTTAAAATGCAATTATTATGGAAAAGAGGCATCGTTAGGGAGATGATAAGCGTGAAGTTCCCATTTTCAAGAGGGCATTAAGAACGAGGCCAACAGTGTTTGGAGCTCCAGCATATTTCAAATCCGCCTCCAGGCCCCAAGGTTCACAGCAGGCCAAAGTCTTGATCAAGGGTAAGCACAGTCTGGGTGGAAGATGTGCTGTTTAGTGACAACTTGTAAGGCCCAAACATTGGAGAAAAAAAGAGGTAGATTTCTTACCTGTTAGGATGGATAGGGACAGTGCAACAGATCTTAATGGTTATCGTATGATCCAAAACTGTGTTTAAATTTTTTTCTTCTTCCGAACCTAAATAAGAAAATGCAACCCAAAATATTTTTTATGTAAAATTAAAATAAATCACTGCCGTAGCTACCCTGCTTGTGATTTAGTTATTCAAGTTGATTAAAATCAGCTCAGAAGAAGATGCAGCAGCACATGATACGTCTGTCGTGGCTTGAAAAACGCGTGGGGCACAACTGCCCCCATCCCCCTCCCCTGCCCCCAAAAAATAAAAAAATAAAAACTAACGAAACAAAACCATGCTCTAACCGGATGCCTGATTTTAACCATTTTTATGTAAACATTAAGCTAGCTTTCGAACATTACCAGATCTTTCATCACAAACAGTTCTGTGCCAGATTGTCACAATCAAGAGAGCTGCAAACAAGACTTTACAGACAAGGGTCTCTTATCGACAGCTGCACTTGCACTAACCTGAGCATTTGAAATGGAAGTTCCATCACACTCTCGTGCTGTTAATAACATTCTGAACTACACAAGAGTCAGGTTTGGGTTCTGTTGATGTCTCTGGCGTTAGTGGTTTAGCTTTTTTGTTGTAGAAAAACTCCAGACGTAGCTGTCTTTTTGCCATTTTAACAGGGCCACATCAAATTCACTCCATTTTAGCACATATTTTCACTAACTGAATAATATACCGGTGAAGGGTCTTAGACACTATGGTTATGTTATTAAGGTTTGAAAGTTTGAAATAACTTGCACACTTACATATTCTCTACCCACGTACGAAAAACATAAACTTTTTTTTTTTTTTTTTTTAAATAATAAACGATGGCATCAGTGGAATAGCCAGGATTACTTTTCGGGAGGGGATGGAAATGGTAACTGTTTTAAGGTGAGTAATCACAGTGGTTCAATTAGCAACCTGATTTATTATTCGTTTATTGATGTTTTATTTTCCAAACCAAATACACTGTTGTGCAAAATAGTTAAAAAAAGATTCAGTTTAGAACACTTCCAATTAAAAACAAAAAAGGACATAGAAAGCAAAGGACTTGAACTTTTAACATGTGCATCAGATTTCAATTTCACATTATGAAAATAAATAAAAATAACTATAAAAAATGTCATTCATACTTATGGCTGTTCATTTTTGTTAACTAACATTTTGTGTTCAAAGCAAAGCAAACCATTTTATTTAATCTCACAAATCCTGACTCATTTAATTACCATTTAACTTGTGCAGGACTGCCGGTGGTTGTCTATAGATGGTTCATCAACAGTTTTCTGCCGTTTAGACAAATTAGGACAACCAAAACAAATAGCAAATTTTTAAATTATGTTTTCCTTTCCCCTACCACTGCCAGGCCATACTTCACGTCTCTCACTCAGTGTTACGTCACGTTGCACGTCTGTTTGGACTGTAAAGTGTAAAAGCTGTGTGCATGGTCCAATCAGAAGAGTTGAAGGTTGAACCTCTGACGAAAGACAGTAAATCACAAACAGAAATTTGAAATGCGCGCTTTGGCAGACAGAAAGCATGCCATTGGTCAGTTGTGAAAGGCGGTTCATGTGTATACTAATTGAAAGCAGTACCGATTGAAGCGTATTGAGGGCACCAAAAAAAAAACCGAAACATCTTTTCATTTTCTGTAACTCAGTGGCTAAGCCACTGCCTGGAAGAAATCTGGGGCAGCAAGTGACCAGGCAAACCCCCCCTACTCATCGCCACTGGGGTCACGTTTATATAATCTGAGATTGAGTTTTGCAAATGAAAGGTGTTACTACACTGACAAACTATTTCACAAACTGACATAACATGTTTTTCGCTGCCAACTGGCAAAAATCAGAAAACCAATAGCTGTCATTCACAGGACTGTAGATGGTACTAGGTAGCCAAAGAGATTATAGACTCTACCCTGAGCATAGCAATACCTTTCCTTTGTCATGCCAGAGACCCTGATAAAATGCTAAGGGTCATTTTTCAATTACCTTTTTTCTTTCCTCTTTTGTTCTGATTATCTGCGTTTCAGGTCATGTAATTGATTTCCTTGCCTCTTTTCAAGACAGATGTCAAGTCCATAACTTATGCAGCCTACAACTATTAAATGATGCTTCTGATCAAATTATAAAAACGGTCTTTATGGGTGCTTTAAGATGACAATCGCCATTTTCCATTTTAAAAATTCAGACTGGGAGCGGTGCTAAAAAATAATGGCTTCTCGTTCAGTACCCTCATAATGATTCATGTTACATATGTATGCCTGTGTAATGCTGGGGCTGTGAATTAACCTTGACATCATTTGCATGCCAGAATGACAAATCGTCTTAATGAAGTTGATGGTGACAACTGCAACCCTGCTTGCTTGAAAGCATGCATACATTTACTGAAATACTACTTCAGTGAATGTGGCACTTCCTATCCTTCATGTTTACACATCACTGGCCTGCTTGTGCCAATAGTAGGTGGCACAGCACTAAAGTTCTGTATGCACACGAGAAGGGAGACAAATGCACTGTATAGGACCTAGGTTCAAATCTAGCTTGGGTCATAAATAACATGTATTTGGTAGTCTTACAAAACAAGATATAGTTGGCACAAAACAGATATGTTTCTCTAAAATGTTTGTGATTTATAACTGTATTGTACAGCACTAGAGAGCAATGCTGTCTGGTAGTTGACCCTAGCGAGAAGGTAAGAGTGTTATTGTAAAGACAAGGTCAACCACCATGGGAATCCCCCAAAATCTGTGCTTGATTGTGATGAGAACCTGGTAAACAGTGGCTTTAGTGTTAACATTTTAAAGGTTTTTCTTTCCTTCGGTTTTGCATTTCTAATGCTGGACATGCTACCCGTGGCCATATGATGGTGGTGCCCTGCAATTAAGCGTCTTGATTTCTGGATGAAAGTTCTAGGTTTAACAGTTTCAGGTTTAACAGTTCAGGTTTAACAGTGAATTTGTCAACAAAAGGTTACAAGACTTGGCCTTGTCACGTTTTGCTATCTTTAAAATGTAAACATTCAACAAGCCTCCGGTATGGAGCTATGTTCTTTGTTTGAAAAAAGAAAAAGGTTTGAAGGTAATGAAGATGGGGTCAAGGGTCGGGTCCATAGATCTCATTCCAGTCTGTTTGTCCAGATAAATTATCTAAATCTGAGGTGACAACAGGGAAGAAATCATTTCGGACAAGGGTATTCTTGCTTGTCTCTCTGGGTGCTTCAAACTATTGACCTTGGTAGATCCCAAATAAGAACAGACGACACTGGCAGAATTATGCAGCTTTCTAGGGTTAGAGCTGCTGTGGGTCACAAGACCTTGCGAGCGAGGTGCAGTTACCTGAGGGCTGTTTATAAGGAATCACTGGGAATCCAAAACTGAATATTTAGTGAATGTCTGTTTTGTTCCAGTCACTAAAACATGTCAATGCGTTGTGTTTGTCTCCTACTCTCACCCAAACTGCACAAGAAGACAGTACGATAACAGTAAGAGACATTCTACACAGCACGGATTAACTTGTTGTAAATCACAACAATGAAGATTGTACTCAGGAACTACTATTAAACATACAAAGTGCTGTTTCTTTGGGAACTATGTTCTATGCACAGGATGCCATCTTTATACAGGATAATAACAGTACTGGCATTTTAACAAAGCCTTGACAGTAACGGGTTGATTTCTGATACGTGATTTATAGTACAGATGACACTGATTGGCTGTCCACTGTCCTAAAGAAACTGACTCTGTTGCCGATTGGACCGACACAATAGGTCTTTGAGCTACCCTTTCAGAGCTCTTCAAAGAAGGGGGGACATGACTGAAGTCTTTAAAATCTTAAAATTAGTTGACATAGTTAATCCAAACCAATACTTGAAGCACAGCACATAAACCAGGACCAGAGGACACATTTACAAATGAAGCAGAGATAGACAGGACAGAAAGGAAGGTGGTGAGGGTACAATATGGGCTACCTAGTCATGTGGTTGAGGCAGAATGACTGGGATCCTTGATAAGACCCACCTTGACAAAGTTCTAGATCACTCAACTACTGGGAAGTGGACCGGCATTGTTACCTCCTTCTGACAAGTCAGGAGTTGCAGTACGTCCCCAGAGTCTGATAGCGAAATGAAGCAGGAGTCCTGTGCTGAACTCCACAATATATTTAATGTACATTGTCATCTGTTTCTGCTACAAAAAGGCCGACCGCTACATTCTAATTGCTTCACTCCACCCTACAGCGGAGGCCTGCTGCTGGCTCTATGCCACAAGGGAATCCAAACCCATTCCATGCCCAGCCCCCTGATGCAATTGAGACACAAATCAGTGCCGTGCAATTAGGCCGGCACCTTCCCTGGCAAAATCCTTGTTTATGGCTCCAAAGTGAAATTTTAATACAATTTACCACCCCTGCCTCCCCCTGTTTGTGCTGGGAGTGTCATTGCAATCAACAGTCACTGGGGACTTATATAAAACATCATTCACCCTGAAATGAGACCCCTCTTCTTCAACGTGGTTGAGAAATGTCATTAAGATATGTACACATTTAAATGAATGCATTTTCTCGATCGATACAATATATATGAATCTACTCCTAGAAGCTGATGGGTTAATAATACTAACACCAGCATAAGACATGTACTTACCTCTTGATGACACAGCTTGCTATTTAGCTGAATGGTGAGGTAGCGGCCTGTGTTCAGTCCTTGTCTCTCCATATAATTCAATCGTCTGAGATGCCGATCTATTACAGTATATATAAACTAGAAAACACTGCCAAGACACGGATCTAGACATAGGCATACACACAACACTTACTTACACACACGCACACACACACACACACACACACACACACATATGCATGCGATTGCAGATAAAGTCATGCGTGTTTTAATTCACACCTTTGTATACGTACACAAGACATACTGCATCACACACACACACACACACACACACACACACACAGACACACAGACATGCAGAATGGATTGGTCCATGAGGGAGACATACATCACTCGGGGCAAGCCCATTACTTTCTCTGATAGATTCCCATCCGATGAGGCTATCTGTAAGTGATGAAGACTGAAGCATTTTCAACACACCACTAACTCTGTGGCCTGCTCGATAATCCCTCAGATTTATTGCATCTAAACGGCAGAAAGGACAGAGGGGGTAGGGCAGGAGCAGCTTTATTTAATACAGACTGCATTAACCAAGCATAAATCCATCTGCCTAAAGGACACACTATGGGTGTGGGTGAGGGTAGGGGATATCCTTAACGGGAATACCATCTACATTTTGTAAGAATATTTCATTTCTTACACACTGTTTCATAGCCTATCATATGTGTTCTCTATCATTCTCAATGGCTGCTTCACTTAGCTCATCATTAACGAGGCGCACTGAACTAATCTCCCTTCTCAGCCTAAGGGCTGCTTCTTCAAATACTCCTGAAAGCAGAATTTCTGAAAAGAGCTTTTTCTTTGGTGGAAATGACGAATAGGGATTTTTAATGGTCAGTGAATGGGCAAAGAGAATGTGACCTTAACAGTAATGTTGTCATTACTACAGAGGGTAAACATACTGTAATTTAAAAAATGTCAGCATGTTTTTGATGAGCAAATAAACTACACAATGAGTGTGGAGAGTCCATTTGTTTAAGTGGGTAATATTACCCATCCCTAAACTCTCTCCAACCCTCTCCCTAGCCTCCATGACAGCTCTCTCCCCCCTCTCCAGTACTCCTCTCCCTACCTAACCTGCCTCCCTGCCCCTTCCATTTCTCTCTCCTCTTCAACATCTCTCCCCTCACCAGTCTCTCCAACCCCCTACCAGTACTCTCCCTCCCCAGCCTCCCTACCACCTCTTACCCCTCACCAGCCTGCCTGCTCACCCTTATTCCATCTCTCCTCTCCACAGCCTGTCTGGGGAATTCAAATTAGTCTTACATTTTGATCATTAAAACCCATTGCAATTTTTTTAAAGAGGAGATGATTAGAAACTCAATGATGCTATGATATTTAAGAAGAGATCTGAGAGGGATAAAAGGGGATATCAATGTCCCACCCTCAGTCATTCTGATTCAAAGCTGGTGACACATACATTTTGACCGCCAATGTATATAAAACACATATATAAAAACCTGCCTGGCCTACTTTCTTCTTGAAAAACAATGTCTTTGTGATTGATGGATCACCAGAATCAACATCACCCATTAATTCTGCTTTACAGCAAATTGGGATGTGCACAAACCCGAACTCAAACCTAATACCATACCGAATATAGGGTGAAATTAAGCAATTATGTTATGCTTTGCAAATTTATACATAGCTACCATTGTCATTTTACTATCCTCAGATCTTTTTTCCCCTTTCCAAAAGGTTAATAAGTGGCTGTGAGGAACACGTGGAGCCAGTTAGCAGAATTTTACTCGGCCAGCCTGTGTCCTGTCATTAACCTCTTTTGTAGATGGCTGTTGACCCCTGGCTGGGTCATCGAACACAGCAAAGTGAGGCCTGCTGAATCAGATGCAACCTGGTCTAGGTGGTTGGCTCAACTGTATTCATTACCACAATACTACGTGCCTGTCTGCCTGCCTGTCTTTCCTCCATCTCAAGTCAAGTTGGTGAGATGGCAAGATTACCCCACCTTTACACAACAGATGGGTTTATCTTTACTGTTTAGAGACCCAATTAGTCTTTCTTTCTTTCTTTCTTTAATAAGTACACAAAATATCAACTTTTTTTACACTACATTCCCTCTGACGTTTAAACAACTCAGATAGCTGTGACTCCACGAATGCCTCCCACACGAGGTAATCCACTTCCACAGTAAAACGTCTTGGTTTGGGAGACATTGCAAGAAAAAAAAAAACCTTCTAACAAAAAGAAAGACATGCACTTACAGCATTCACTTTCTTTGGTTTTGATATTTGGTGTTGAAGTTGGACGCAAACTGGTGACACTGTGCACTGCAAACAAACATCTTAACCACTATGCAAAAGATCCAGGCTCCTCTGCATTTGTGGATATTGAGCTTTTAACTTCATTTCATATCACCAACAGGGGACAGAATCCATAACTGCAGCCTATCAGTCGTCAGTATGACTTTGTGATGCTCAGGGATTCCTGACCGCCATCTTGCAGGGTCACATGGTCATGGTAACGGATCGAGGAGTTCCTCTAATGCTAACGTCGTCGCATTATTCGTCCCCAAAAGAGGCTGTCATGTTTTTGATCTTGAAAACCTTTTCATTGTATAACTGTACTTCAAAGTTGACTCTCCACTGTACAAACTACGTTTTTTTTACAGGGAATCGGTGAAATGTAAAAAACAAAAACAAAAACCCTCTAGTCTCAGCAATGGTAGGGATGCAACACTTAATAGATTATTGATCAGCATGGTTTTTATTTTGCGAGCCTCAATTAAACAATCATTGATCAAGTGTTAATCGTCCAGGTGCTCTGTGTGGAGCTGCTCATTTCTATTATATTACTACATGTCATGCCTGCTTTCAGTTCTATTTGAAGTCTCTCAAGAAGAGTCACACATTTTTTTTTTTTGCTTCATGTTTTTGAACAACAAAGAGTTCTCAATGCAGCCAATATTATTAATTATTACACGTTCAATATTTGATTACGAAATCGATTGCTCCTCTAAGCAGTGGCTATTTAAACACAGATAAGGTGAACTATTAACCTTTTTGTAAGGATGTTTTCTTAAATGTAAGAAAGTAAGAGATGTTTGTCTAGGAGTTCACAAGAAACCAGTTGGGTGAAGCCTGACAGCATCAGTGTCTACTATCTTTGGATAGGCATGCGTTGTTTTTATTAACTCTCACAGAACTCTGGGGGCTGCAGACCACTGCAGCCAAATGGGAGACATAGGTTACATTGAGCTGGCAACAATTTGGGTTCACTTGCTGGTTCACGAAAGATCATACATTGCAAAAAGAAACACTAAATGAACATGCTGAACATTTTTTTGAAACCTGAGGAATTGCTTCAAAGTGTAATGGCGAGACTAGATTAAATGCTTGTCAACTTCAAGCAGTTTCTTACATATTAATGTTACACCCTAGAGTTTAATATTATATTATGGAAATAGCAAGGATTATTTGTAGTTTAATGACAAGGTTTTTTTTTTTTTTGTAGACTGGAGTACAGAATGATCTTGCCAGTGTTCTACAGCTGCCATGATTGTCCCTCTCTCCTCTCTTTCTCTTTTCTCTCTCTCTTACCCTTCAGCGGCAGCATTTATCTGGGCCTCTCACTGTGATGACCTGGCCTGTGTAGTTAATGAATCAGCCATGTGTCAGGAGCAATCAGCACAGTAAATAAAGTCAGGCTGTCAGAGAACGAAGCCCCAAGTTGCCAACACTCAACTAACCATTCTCCCTGTTGCGAGGCTCATTGATTTTCCCGCAGTAATCCCCTGGAGTGGGGCAATGATCGCCACTATTTGCTTGCTGCCTCTGGGGCTGTTGCTGTTATATTGTGAGTGGAGAGAACAAGGCTGATCTGCAGAATGCAAGTGTGTCTGCGTAACAGAAACCGCCACTGACTACAGCCCTTTATAAAAAATCTGCAAGGAATAGTGTACATCCAACTGACACTACAAAACCCCATGAAAGTAAGCCTATATCAGAGGTCCTCAAAGTAATTTTGTCACAGACATAAATTGATCTTACTTGGCTGTTTGCGGGTACGCTGACTATTGCATAGGATGTTATCTTACACACTGCCTTCTCGCGATATGTGTGTGTGTGTGTGTGTGTGTGTGTGTGTGTGTCGCGAGAAGGCACTCTAATAAGGCCAAGTCTCAGGTAGTAATTGTGCATGGTGCGCTTATTATTTAAATAATCTTCATAAAATACGCAATACAAATATTTTTTAATAGCATGTTTACACAGATAACCATGAATAAACAAAAATAAAAAGTGTAGATAGAGTCTCGCATTGTTTCAATTTGATAAATTTGCCAACACTACTCTGTCACATCTACTCGCTCATCTCCAGAACAATTATTCAGTGAAAGTGGATTTGTAACTAAATATACTACGGTGTTTCCCTTGTCTGGTGAAATAAAAAATATATACAGAGAGAAAATTAATTTTTAAATACTGAAATGTATTATTTTTCTCAATAACAGTCAGCGAAATTCAATGCTTACCCGGCATAGTTACACCCCACCTCTGCTCACGAATGATTGGACAACTGTCAGATCTTTCACTTTCCCACTGGCTACTCACTCGCCTTCAAATTTCATGCAAATACAGTGAACAGCCTCTGCTTGCTTATGATTGGACAGCTGCGTAAAACTTGGCAGATATTTGACTCTCTATTGGTTAAACTTACAGTCAGTACCTGCGCCTGAAACAGACACTGTTTGTCCCACCTAGCTAACTTATCATTGGGCTACCGCAGAGACAATGCAGCTATTCAATTGGTTGATCGTATCGCAAAAGCCATTAGGGGGAAAAAAATGTCGCGTTGATGCAAGCACAGCATCAGCGAGCAGCGCTGTCAATAGACTGCTGTGGTGCTTTTGTTGGAAAACGTGTTTAAAGCTTTCTTTATTTTACCACTCTACGACCTGCCAGAAATGTGTTCACGACCCATCATTTAAGAACAGGAGCCGCGGGCACAATGGCCTGGCTTCACGGGCACGAATTTGAGGACCACTGGCCTGTATGTACAGTTTGGCATTATTTCATAACAGAATTCAAGGTATATCTAGTGGCACACCGACTCCTCTGAGGTAATTTCTTACTAAATGCAAGTCACTTTTTTGAAGTACAGTTCTTCCGCTCCTCCACTAATATCTCTGTCTTACTCAGATAAAACTTAAAATCTGCAGGTCGTTGTTATTTGTGTCGGAAGTGACATTGTTTTCTTGTATACATGTACTTGTGGAAACAATTCGTTTTGAAAAAGCTGATGTCAAACCCCCAGTCTTATTACTACAGGGTTCAAGTGCAATCTCATCGTCAACTGTATAAAACCAAGACCTACCCCATTACAACCAGGTTTGTGTCTGAAAATAACTTATAGGTTACCTATAGAATACTTCTATGGAATTTCTATATAATTCTATAGAATACCTATAGGCTATTGTATTGAACACATAGGTTTTTATAGAGAATTTTGGCCTATAGGCTATAAAAACCTGTAGGTGCCTATAGAGAATTGGGACATTTTTGGCTTGCTTGTTTGTTGTCTCATTCTGCTGACTGGTTAATCTATTCATTAACGCTGCATGTTTATATTTTTAATATTTTGCAAGTGTTGTGTATGGAATTGGTGACTGCACCTTTAATTGTGTGGAGTTGTACAGTAATATGGAGAAGTCCTGATCTGACAGCATGTAACACAGACAGCTCTTATGATTTACATACTGATTATTCTTCAGTAAAAATAAGTTTAAATTGCACTGAGTTTGTTCTGCTGTATTTACAATAATAAATACACCATCATAGCAAGCATATTGTCAGTTTCATTAGCACAATCTGAGCAAAATTTAGCAAATGGCGTTTTTTTGTTTTGTTTACTGCAATCAAGTAAGCTGCATTACATAGTACACATCCTAATTACAGTTACAAATATTTCTATGTGTTTTGCATACTTTTTTCTGCATTACAGCCCTTCATTAATTATTTTCTTTATTTTAAGTTTCCAGGGCATTTTGTTAAAGGCATGTGTGCAATGCACAAACCTTAAGTGTATTTGTATTTCTTGCTGCTCTTGTTCTATGTTTCTTAAGTGCAACTGTTCATTTAAAGCTACCTTTTTTTACACAGCAGTACTCACACATGTTTGGTAACCATCACAACTCTTGCAAGAAACTTGGGTTCCATATTCTGCTGGTGTTAATATACCTCTCTGCCCTTACAAGCAGTTTTATGCAATCTAATGGGAGGTGGGCGGGCACGACCCCGGGACCTCTCGCACTAAAGCAGAGTGCCGATACTGCCGTACAAAAGAGCCGTCTCCTTTGCAAGGACCGTATATCGGGCTTATGTCTTTGTATGTGATTACGTCACCTACCAGCCCTGCTGCTGCCTTCCCCTGTGCAGCATAATATATATATATATATATATATATATATATATATATATATATGCACACACACACACAGTGACGTAATGTCTCATTCATAAATATTGACTCTTGCTTTTAAAGAGAGATGCAGCATTTTTAAGTCTAACCCCTAAAAACAAATGTTTTTGTTACTGCATTTGTAACTATTTTAGTTGCAGTCTGGAGCCCAGCATCATACAGTAATTTATAATTTCTCTGTGATTCAGTGGTTGGCTGTGATTCAATCTGTGATTCATTCAGATCGATACATTACAATGGTGCGATTGAGGAAGCATTGTGTTTTGAGCAATCATATCATCATAAAAGAACTGTTGGTGTGTGCCAGTGGCAAGCCTGTCGCATACCAGTAAAAGTACGTGTATCGCACGTTGAAAACCACTGCGCTAGATTACTGGACATTTTCTCCAGCATCAGCATCTCCAAATATGAGCGAAGACAATAGTCCCCAGTGATTTTGCCAATGTCTTTCCAATTAAGTACAGTAAGACGTTCATACATCCTACGGATATTAATCTTTTCAGAGATTTGTCCCATGAATTGTCACTAAAATAGTTCAAAAGACATATCTTTGGGTCCAGTTGTTCTACACCAGTAATTTTGGATAAAGAATCAACTACCATAGACCAGTATCTCACCAGTTTTGGACAAGACCATACCATATGAACAAATGTACCACTTTCCTGGTTACCATGCCAATAAGTATATGAAGAAGTCTCTGTTTGATATATTATATTTATGATTTAATTGTTGAAATGACATTATTGTTTTATCTTCAAAGAGATGTTTTAATTTAGAGATACCTTTGAACTCACAGATAGCATTCTTTAATGGTCTGCTATTGCATACAATACCTCCATTACACCATAGAGAAGTATAGGGGGACTGTGTCTCTTCAAATTTCAAAGCTGTATGTATGCGACAGGCAATATCACATGAGAATTTTATAACTGGGTTATTTTTAGATTTCCAATATTTGGGGGTGAACCACAGATAATTTAAGGATAAGTTACATTTATTTACCTCCAAGACCTCCTGTTCTATAACCTCTCACCACGTTTGATCAAGGTTTGTCTCATAAGCCCATTATCATAGATATCATGCATTGAATGAGATATAATAATTATAAATATCTGAGAGACCCAGACCCCTTTATCCCTGTCCATTGAATTCAGCCTGCTAATTCTAGGAGCCATTCCTTTCCACAGAAATGTTCTGAATAACACATTGATTTTTTTTAAACCAGTTTTTATGGAGAGGTAGTGGGATGGCACCCATAAGAAAGGTTATTCATAACAAAATATTCATTTTAATTGTATCTATTATACCCCAGAGTGTCAAAGACAGGTCCTTCAATCTGTCTTAGTCCTCTGAGATTTTCTTAAACATACTGGACATATTGTATGAGGCAATTTACTCTATCTGTGGTTTTAGAGTCACACCAAGGTATTTCATTCCTTCAGGGGCCCATTTAAAAGGTAGTGAAACTAGGCTGCTTTTGTGGCAATGAACAAATAATGGCATTGCCTCCGATTTCGGCCAATTAATTTTGTAATAAAAATAGGCAACTGATTCCAATGCATATTTTAAAGAAGTTTGCGGTTCTTGTACTGTTAATAGTATATTGCCTGCACATAGACTTATTTTAATAGCTGATTTGGGAGCCTATAAGCATGCCAGTGGTTCCAGGGATAATACAAAGAGCAGTAGAGAGAGCGGGCACCCATGACGGGTTCCCTGCTGCAGATAGAAGGCATCCGACACCAGACCATTAGTTCAAGTCCTGGCTTTTGGTGATTTATACAATAATGTTGTAAGGTAGATAAAGTTAGGGCCTAGCCCAAACTCCTCTGATGTTCTAAAAAGATATGCCCATTCAATGAGGTCTAATGCCTTCTCCGCATCTAGAGAAACCGCAGCCGCAGGAAGTGGGGACCTCCCCAGCATAATACAAAACATGCATTAATCTTCTCATATCATCTGCTGTTTGTCTGTGTTTTGTAAATCCAGTTTGATCTCTGCTTATTAATTTTGGTAGCAGTAAGTGCCAGTATTTTAGCATATATTTTAAGGTCAAGATTTAACAATGAGATTGGCCTGTAACTTTCAGTGTAGAGGGTCTTTAGTTTGCTTTAGTGATAGGGTTATTATTGCAATAATAGGGAGAGCCCCCTTGTCTTGTGCCTCAGTATATACCTTTAATAATGTGTCTGCAATGGTTCGGTAAAAGCTTTATAAAAACTAGCTGTGAGTCCCTCCTCCCCAGGTGCCTTACTACTGCCTGTGTGTGGATTGCCCTAACAACCTCCATATAAGAAATTTTGGATTCCAATGATTCTCTATCATTTTATGATATTTTATGGAGGTTAATTTTCTTTAAACCTTTCATTAATATTGTGGGGTCTTTCTAGAAGCCTTTAATCATGGGTTGATACAGCTTGTATAATTTGGGATTTTGTTGCCCTTTGAAGTCTATTGTAGGCTAATAATCTACCTGCCTTCAAAATCACCTAGTTCAAAATATTAACTTTTCAAGCGAAACAAGGCAATTCTAGCTTTTTATTTAATAAATCACTAAGTTCCATTTGTATTTTTAATAATTCGGTATAAATCTTTTCATCACTGGGGTTTGCTGTATGCTTTATTTCAAGATGTGTCAAGGTTTCAGTAGGTTTGTGAATTTTGTGATTTCTTGCTTTCTTTTGGTAAATTGAATAGCTTATAAACCGTCCTCCGTGTGTAACTTTATATGCATTCCATACAGTTACAAATGAGTCGACAGATTTAGTATTTATATCAAAGAAATGTTTTGTTTCCGTTGCAATATGTTCCACAAATTCTGGATTTAATAGAACTGAGTTATTTATTCTCCAGCGGGAATTTTTAATGTTACAGTTTGAATGGGTGAAGGAAATAGTACTTGGGAAGTGATCTGAATAAATCATTTTCAGAATTTTTGATTCTCAAACATTTGATAAAAATATCTTGTGTAACCCAGAAAGCATCAATCCTTGAGTAACATTTGCGGGGTCTCGAATAGAACGTGTTATCTTTCTTTAGGATGAATTATCTCCAAACATCAGATAATCCAGTCCTTTGCACATGTCAGTTAGAGAATTTGAATCTTTATATCTGAGGGAGAAGGTCTATTTGACCTGTCTAAGTTAGGGTTAGAAACAGCATTGAAATCCCCTCCCATTAGTATTGGAACCCTTACATAACTGGCAAGTAGTTTGGCGATTTGAGTGAAAAAGGGTACTGGGTCATTATTTGGTGCACAGACATTCAACAATGCAATAGGTTCATTATATAGTTTACCTTCTATCAGTACATAGCGACCATCATTATCTGTAATAATGTTTGCGACTGCGAAGGGAGAATTTTTGCTCATTGTATTGTCACCCCTCTACTTTTATTATTATAACAAGAGTAAAGAACAGTTAGTTGTTTTAAGTCCCATATAAACCATGCCTAAGGAAAGAAACAAGTACAACAGTAAAAAAGTGAACAGGAACATACCCAACAGGGCATATTATTAAAGCAAATCGGGTGACTTGGTCTGTGAGTTAAACTTTACAGCCATCTGCACGAGCACCGGAGCAATGAGCAGATTTTATTAACCTCCATAAATAAAGTGTGCAGTAAGTGTTTAAGATACTACTTGGTCGTATTGGAGCCATAAAAAATCTTGAAGCTAACGTCCCGGAGTGAGAGACGAGGACACCAGGGTTGCCAGATCTCTGTGAGAAAAAAAAGCCAACTGGACTTGAAAAAGGAGCCCAAAAGAAGCCCAACCGTCACTGTGCGTCATTTCCTGTCACATGAACATTAAATTGTCTATATCACGTTATTCAACTTGACTATGGCTTTAAAAAAAACACTGGGATCTGCGTGGCGTGCAGGATGCACCCTATAACCTGGAGATCTCAGGTTCGAAGCCAGGGATCCGTGGGAATTAAAAAAATAATAATTGCTGGGCAATATGAGACAACCTTCATAAAAATGTTGTTATGCTGAAGGTGAAATAGTATTGCATAAAACCGTAATATTTTGACCTGGGCATAGTTGCAGTATACTACTTTTTTAATAAGGGAGATAAATGAGAAAGAAAAAGTTGCAGCATATTTAAATTAGCTCATGTTGTTTCTGAAGTTTTTAGAGTTTAACTTTAAGTTGTGCAGAGTAAAAAAAAAAAAAAATGTCGGATGATGATCGGTGTTGTTCTACAGTGATGAAGTATTAATGAAAGGAGCAGTTGTTGAGTGCTTTAGGTTGCATTGAAATTTGCTAAGAAGCTGATTATTTAAAAAAAACAAACAAAAAAATCTTCTTAAATGTTGTTTAACAGTGTGAACTGCTTAAAACTAAATGTGAAATACAATTTTTGGCTTGCTTCCTTTTTAATAATATTTGTCAGTTTTTGATTGCTGTTTACACAAGGTCATTTACATGTTTACAAAAATGATATACGGTATAGAGAGGATGCACGATGGGTCTAATGACTGAGGGTCAATATAAACACAGTCAATTAACCATTTACTTTTGATGATAGATTTAATTTAGTCATTTATTTTAATTTTTTCGGTGCTGAGGGGAACTCAAAGCTTGGTGAGGACACTATTATGACCTCTCACTACTGCAAGCTGGCCACTGAAACATGAAAAGTAAATACGCTTAGGAACACCCACACACATAATATAAAATGTGGCATCCTTATTCACAGCACCACTCAACAGTAAATCCCACTGAAGACACTGAAAGACAAATTTTGAACCAGCACAACCGGTTGAGAACCTGCAAAGCTACAGCAGACCAGTTCGAAAGCGGTGCTGGAGTTCTTAACCGACAATTCTGACCCCTGCCTGGTCGATTTCTGAATTGTGAAGAAAGTAAAGGGGGGTCCTTAGCTTACCTTTACAGAGAGGCAGCAGTCCCTGGTTGTCCGGAGTGATAAGTGAATGACAGTAGATTTCTGGACGTCTGGGTGAAAAGCGTTCTGACTGCCAGGAGAGTGACAGGCCAGACCCCCCCCCCCCTTCCTCCTCCTCTCCGACTCCAAACATAATATTTTTATACTTTTAGTGTCAGTTTGATGACAGGCCGGCCATAGTGAAAGCCAATGTGCCTTGAAGTAAAAAGCATCCTGATCTGGCGGGCGGCTGAAACATTGTGGCACGCTGCTTTTCATCTTCATACATCGAAACGGCAGCCTTCAGATTAGCTACGCTCCTGTTGATGGCAACATGACAGAAAATCTTCCACTTTTAGACACCTTAGCCATTTTCAGGTAGCAGGCGGGGAGCAGGCAGTGAGTGAGTGAGTGAGTGAGAGAGAGAGAGAGAGAGAGAGAGAGAGAGAGAGAGAGAGAGAGGAATAAGGACAGGCTTTTTAAAAAAAGAAATCCCTCACCTCATTCTCTCCCAACTGAATGTTTTATATGACTGGGGCTTTAAAGTCTTGTCTGGGAACTAGTGACCTATTATCCATTTTCCACACTGCCTCTGTTTGTCCTTGATGAGGAGGAATTTGTCATCAGTAGGAGGCCATTAGAACTCAGTAAGGTGTCAGTCTGACTTGCTGTCATCCTCTACTTACAACCCCTGTCGCCGTGGAGACGAGGCCTACTTGGAACCATATATCATGGATTCAATATTTGTGTTAGACCCCAATCTTTATACAAGGAGAACTGTATTTTTTCATGTATATAACTCTTTTTTTTATAGACAGTAAGACACATATCTGATACAGAATCTAACACCCATAAAATAATATTACAAGTTTTGTGAGGATGTCAAGCCCTATGTCCTTGCTGAATTCTAATAAAGGGTTATAGATCGTTGACCTTCTGTGTAAGACTCAATATCAAATTCATAACCAACCTTTATTTAGTCTCAATATCTCAGAATATATGAATGAAGATGTTCATCAACTGGTCTGTGATTGGCAGCCACACTTTAACATGCTTGTATCAGGATGAGGTTGTATAATGCACTTGTGAGAACGCAAAAGGGACCTAGTGGCCTTGGAGAGAGTCCAACAAAGAGCAAGCAGACCTATCTTAGGAATGAGCTATGGAGGTAGGCTGAAAAAACTAAATCTAAAACAAAGAAGACTTAGGGGAGGGGCGGGCATGATTGAAATCTTTGAAAATTGACATAGTTAACATGAACCAATACTTTAAGCACAGCACAGAAACCAGGACCAGAGGACACAGCTGAAAATGTAAGCAGAGATAGACTTAGGACAGAGGGAAGGAGACAGTTCTTAGGGGTTCAAATCATTTTGAAAATTGATGCTAAACTGTTTTGAAAGTTTAGCACCAGAGAGCCTACTGGTGCTAAATGATCAAACTCTTTCCTAATTAAGCCCCCTTCCCACTGCTCTTCAATTAGTTTTTAGTGTTTTGGGTGGGTTATGTGAGGAGTCCAGACCCACTGAGAAATGTCATCATCTATGGTTGCTAACGAAAAAATTATTATTTTAATTAAACATGTCTAGTGGTGAAATAATTTAATGTTGCTGGTGCTATATGAAATACCCTGGCACTAGAATTTAGCGCAATAGCAACAAATTTGCACCCCTGCTTCTTCTTCACACAGAGAGTGGTGGTGGTATGGAATGGGTTATCTAGCCATGCTGTTGTTGCTGAATCATTGTGATTCTTTAACACCAGATTCAATCAGTTTGGGAATAAGATTCAATGTTACTGGGAACTAGATGATCATAGAAAGGCTAAATTGCCTCCTTTTGGAAAACAATGTCCTATACACAGAGATTGTGGTCCTTTAAGTTCTGTATATAGAAATGACCATTTATTAATACTTACCTTTAAGAACAGTACTTTCTGTTCTTTGTGTAGTATTGCCCATTGGTTAATACTTTTCTTAAGAGCAGTGCTTTCTGTACTGTGTCTTTAACAGAGCCCCCCCCCCCCCCATAACAGACTCCATATGTAGTGTATATGTATATAAGGTAGATATAAGATAGTATATAAGAGATATGTATAGGAGCAACAGGTCACTGTAAATTACTCGTATCTTAGACTACGCCACCTGGTGGAGGCTAGTGAGCACCAGGACTCTGACAGTATTACACAGGGCTGAGGTTATAAACAGACAAGTGCCAGTTTATTCTAATCTTTCTTTGCACAGGTTCATTTTGATCCGGGGGTCCACACACCAAATGCACAGCAAGGAGGCACACCAAGAGGCAAGTATTATGAGGAAAATTTGATTGGTTCTACTATATTTGCAGGGCTAAGGTAAGCATCTAAAATTTAAATAATGTTAAATTATTAGAGTCCAAAAACAAGATTTAAAAAAATAATAATAAAAGCAGAACGTCACAAAAATGAAGGGTCAAGCAAGGGGAAGAAAAGTAGAACTGCCTTGTAGAGGGGAAAAGTACATCGTTCAGCCTGAATTACCTCAGCTCCAACTCATTTTTCACCACTTGGGATCCTGGGGGCGTGTGGAGAGATGTGAGGGTGTGAGTAAAAAGCTGTAAAATCCTGCCGCTACACGTGGGGGAACCACCTTACACCACTGTCCATGGCCTGGTGTCCAAGTAAAAGACTGTACTTATCTCAATACTGGACAAACAGTGCATCCAAACCACGTCACTCCGAGGGAGCAGGGTCTCTGCTATCTAACAGTAGGTGATGAAACTATAGGTTTCAGTAAACAGCAACAACAAATAAACAATAAACAGCACAATAAATTGTCCAGCAAAAATGAAAAAAAATCCTAAAAGTTCCAATAAGAGAAAATAAGGATAAAAGCACACAGCATAAATAAATAAATAAATACATACAATACATACATACATACATACATACATACATACATAAATAAATAGTTAGAACTAAAATTATAAAAATCTGAGACACAGGGAATGCGAGCAGGGAGCTACACACAAAGTCCACAAAAAAACAAAAGACAAACCTGCAGCGCGTCCCTGACTGCAGTGCGTCCCAGTAAAAGGAAAAAAAGAAAAGCACACACGAAACCAAAAATATAAAAGGTTTAAAAATACTGATACTAAAAATCAGCCAGCTGCAGGGAAAGCAGCACCCCAACCTCACTAACCTAATTTACCAATTCCAATTCGCCTGGTTGACACGAAGACAGCACTGCATTTATTCCTAAAACATAACTCTCTATATGCTTTCTATACTCAGACCTGCACTTGATTCATCCTCTTCAGTTTGCTGGCTTTCTCACTCTCTGTCTGTCTGTCTGTCTTTTTCTGGTCCGTGATCTCTGATCCGTTCTTTTTCTTCTCCTCTCCCAAAACTGTTTCTCCTTTTATTCTTAAATCTCCCCCTGTTAAACTACAGCAGACACAGCTGTACTCATTTCTGTTAATTTTCTCCCTGCTAGGTTCATTGTGGTACAATAAGAAGATGCAGGTGAAGGTACGTGAAACCGTTTAACAATTGATTAAACTATAACAAAAAGTGGAAGCTATGCCCATATGAGGAAAATAGCTTATATATATACAAAAAAAAAGAAATAGAAAATGTGCAGAAAAAATAAATGGTCATAATAGAAAGTGATTAATAAAAAAAACTTTCAAAAGTGTCCTCAAACAAAAATATCAAAAATAAACAACAATAATAATAATAAAAAAAACACAGTGCACTCAAAAGCTAATAAGCAAGTAAGTCACAAGGGTGACACATATACTTTTGTACTGCGTATGTTGTAACTCACATTAAGGGATAACTTTCCCATTTCTAATTGTATTAGTTTATTTAGTCCAATGCAGTTTATTGTGGTTGTAAAAGGGACTCTGTTCAATGTGTTTATACTTGATAAAGCAAGGCTTCATTTTTTATTTCCAACTTGGAGAATCGCTTTAAATGAAGATTGCAGCTTTCCATCCTCCACACCTTGTGATGTATTCATCTTACTGTAGTTGGTCTATTCTGGGTAAAAATCAATCCTCAATCAATCTCGCATGGTTATAAAACTGGGCGCAGGTCCCTTGTGACACTTCAGTAGGGCTGTACTGGCTACATATTCATTTCTGCTTACCTTGTGCATAACTAAGACCCACAATGCAGCTCTGCAGCTCCATCTCAACATCCGTCCTACAGGCCACTGTGGGACTGCAGCACCCTCCCGATCAGCCAATTGATTTCTAATATTCCCCTGCCTTCTGCTAAACTCTCTATCCAGCGCCGGAGATCAAATGTCAAAGAGTGCAATCACTCCTTATTAATAATTTACAATTCCTGAATCATCAGTAATATTTCTCACAGAATGATCATTCAGCTTTCCTCTCGCTCTCTATCCCTCTCTCTCCTGCTTTCACCACCATAGCATATTTTATTTTATCGCCTCAGAGAGCCTTTGGCTATAAAATACACATGCCAGCAAATATTTTGTAACCCTTTGTGGTGTTTTACTGCTGCTTGCGCCAGTTGTATGCCTGCATTTCAGTGGATTGCCGGCCCTGTGACTCGGGCTGATCCCATCTTTACCTGTGCAGCCACTGGATAGTCACCCATGGCATACACGCTGTTTCCTCAGGAAGCAATATGGTCAACACATGTAAAGAGTTGGGGGGGGGGGGGGGTCAGTTTGAAATCAGTTTTTTGCATCTTTGTTGTGGCTTTGTTTGTGCAGGAGTGGAAACACAGTCTTAGTGTTTGGAATGGAGAGTAACAGAGGGAAGTGAAACGAGCCTGTACATGGACTTTCCTGGCCATAAGTATTCCGCTGGCATACAGTATACCGGTTTGAACAATGAGTGCGAGTGAAATAAGAGTTTCTAGCCTGTCGGTAGCTGATGGGAACCTATGGTATGGAAAGTAAAGTAAAAGATTGTTATACAGATTTTTCTCTCGCTCTGGTGTTCCCTCCCCTGCACAGACAACGTGTTATATGTTTTGTGTTTTTAAAATGGTCAGTGTTGTATTCTTATCCTCTACGCCTGTGTAAGATATAATAACACGCTGTACAAATTGAACACGTGGGCTTTTACTGATAAACACGCACCCTGTGCAGAGCGGTGTACACATGGTCCTGTTACATTGCTCAAGCTCTTGTTGTTTCATCAGCTGTTTGTTCCTTTCCATTATGCAACCCTTGCATATGTGCCCCTTTACTTAGTAAATAAGTGAAACATTAGCAAAACTCAAGCTGTTAAGGGTAACTTCTTGTTTTCTGGGTTTCTGCTGACCTTGGTGAAGTGAAGAAGAAATGCAGATGTTAACTGTTAATGTGCTTTGTCTCACACCATGTATCACACTAGGTAAATAAGACCAAATTTGGTCAATGACATTATGTAAGCTAGCTGTATATTTGTGCTGTAGAAGAGAAACATCTGCACTGATGCCGGCTCAGAACATCATCAACTGAGGCCTGTGAGTGAGGTCACTGAGGTTTCACATTTGATTTGTTTTGTTCTTTAATATGACTGTTTTGATTGAAACAACCTGAAGAAGACTGGCTTATTATTTTTAAGAAGAAAGCAAACCTTTACACCTGGTTAATGAACCATACCCTTACTACATGCATTAAAAGCTTTTTATAGTGCAATATTGCAATTTGCACTTGGCGATTGAAAATGACTATTTTGATATATCTTCATTATGATGACCTGTTAATGGAAAATCTGTAATTGATCACTTGGTCATTGAACAATGTGTTGTTGCTCCTTTTAACCAAATAAAAACATTCTCATTTACTTTATATGTATTTATTGCCTGTGTTTTTCTTGGTGACACTGTTCCCCGTATTGATCTCTGTATCCGATTAAAATTAATCTGATCAATTATTATGTAATGTTGTAAAGGTTAACATTTTATATTATGGTGTTGCTTATTAATGTTTTATACATATTTTATAAATATATAATAGATGTTTAATAACCATGTTATAAAGTACTTGTTTTTTTTGAGGTTGCAACATCGATAATGGATAATTGCAAAGCATATGACATAGTTTATTTAGATTTCCAGAAAGCTTTTGACAAAGTCCCGCACAAAAGATTAATTCTCAAACTGAACGCAGTTGGGATTCAAGGAAACACATGTACATGAATTAAGGAGTGGTTAACATGTAGATAACAGAAAGTACTGATTAGAGGCAAAACCTCAGAATGGAGTGTGGTAACCAGTGGTGTACCACATGGATCAGTATTAGGTCCTCTGCTATTCCTAATCTACATTAATGATTTAGATTCTGGTATAGTAAGCAAACTTGTTAATTTGCAGATGACACAAAAGTAGGAGGAGTGGCAAACACTGTTGTAGCAGCAAAGGTCATTCAGAATTACCTAGACAAGATTCAGAGCTGGGCAGACACATGGCAAATGACATTTAATAGAGAAAAGTGTAAGGTACTGTACAATGCACTAGTAAGACCTCATCTTGAATATTGTGTGCAGTTCTGGTCACCTCGCTATAAAAAAGATATTGCTGCTCTAGAAAGAGTGCAAAGAAGAGCGACCAGAATTATTCCGGGCTTAAAAGGCATGTCATATGCAGACAGGCTAAAAGAATTGAATCTGTTCAGTCTTGAACAAAGAAGACTACGTGGCGACCTAATTCAAGCATTCAAAATTCTAAAAGGTATTGACAGTGTCGACCCAAGGGACTTTTTCAGCCTGAAAAAAGAAACAAGGACCAGGGGTCACAAATGGAGATTAGACAAAGGGGCATTCAGAACAGAAAATAGGAGGCACTTTTTTACACAGAGAATTGTGAGGGTCTGGAATCAACTCCCCAGTAATGTTGTTGAAGCTGACACCCTGGGATCCTTCAAGAAGCTCCTTGATGAGATTCTGGGATCAATAAGCTACTAACAACCAAACAAGCAAGATGGGCCAAATGGCCTCCTCTCGTTTGTAAACTTTCTTATGTTCTTATGCTCTTATTATAGATGGTTTATAACCATGCAATGCCATAGACAGAATTACACTTTTATAAAGGGGACAGTTTTTAGCCACCTGTGGGATGTTTAAACGTAATTCTGTGTATGGCTATTGCATGGTTATAAACTATATATAGTACTCTATTAACACTCTATAACATAGTTCTTTGCGGTTTTATGTGGGACCAGGTCCGACATTATAATTTTCCCTTTCCAGTCCGGAAAAATCCGACAAAACCTTTCAATGGCCAAGTGAGACCGCTAGGAGCTGAGAGAAGCCAAAAAAAGAGGGGCGTATCTGAGCAAGACACACAGACCCTGCACCACAGAGATAACACGGACACAAAGAAGATAGCTGCTTCCACATCCAGCACTCAAAGAATATCAGACATTTGCAGAGCTTTTTGAGATGTTATAGTAATAAAATAATGACTTTGATCGCATTGTTGAGGAGTTTGGTGATAAAACAAGTGATCATTAGAGGATTTATCAGTATGCACGACTATAAAGAGGCATGTGAAAAATACAGCGATGCAGTACTGAGTGTCCTTGCTGTGCAGTGCCTTTTAAACCTGTTTTACTCTGAAAAAAAACATTTAAACAGATCTATGTTCCTTTGAAAGTTTGTTTTCAAAATTTTAAAAGTAGAACTTTCTTCAAGTTAAATTCTTCAAAACAGTGTGACTTCTGATATTTTTGACAATTTTAGTATTTGTAATATACTTTTATATTTAATTGACCAATTATTTCTTGCTGTTAACTGAATTAATTCAATACATGTAATTGTTGATAGGAATGGATGAAAGTGCTATGCCATAGGAGTCTTATTTCCATCCTTGTGCATGTGGGCATCACAGGTTTGTGTATGTGTGTGTGTGTCTGTTTCTCTTTTTTTCTTCCCACTCTCCCCTGATCTGAGAACAGTCAGGAGAGGTGACAAACATTCTTTGTAAGTGACGAGTTGCTGATAAGGAAAGGGGGCTTGTCAAGAAATGTGTGGCCTGGGGTGGGGTTTAGAGACTTTACATGTGCATCTTATGTGAAAATGCAGTAGAGCAGCTGACTTTGTGCCAACTGTCCACAGCTTAATAGCTTTTTAGTTTATTTATTACTCTGTATCAGAGCTAATTCATAAACTCCAGTAGTAGTAGTGAATTTCGCTGTATAATTTTCTCTGTATTTTAGTAATAAAACCTGATTATTGTGATTTGTTTGTCGTGTCACAAGTGTCTACAGTTAGCTGGGGTTGTGCACATTATGTTTTGATTGTTTGCTTTTGTATTTATTATATCAGTTATTTCTGTTTTTGCACTTACTGCGTTTCACTATATATTTTGTTCATGACCCAAATGGAGGCACTTTTGTTGCTTATTTGATTTTTGTGTTATGTATTTATTTTTTAAGTCTGTGTTATTATTTGTACAACAGCACAGGTGAGTAGAAGGAGAAAATAGTCCCATTTCTAAAGGAGTTTTCCATTTTCACCAGTTAACTGTGAATGATAGTTCCTGTGACATGGGTGGCTCATGTGGTGATGTCAGACCAGGAAGGAAGTCACAACAGTACTGTGAGTAAATGCGCTGTTGCGCTGGTTTATTATAAATGAACAAAATAAAAGGTTTAAACAAAACACTTGAACAAAACAAAAACGGCACGTTGGCCGAAATAGACATACATTAAACAACCACAGTGAGACAAACCCAAAAACAAGTAACGTGCTGATTTAGTTCAGCACGAGAAGCAATTGTAATTTCTTATTTAATTCTCCTCCCGACTCGTTCCCTCCTCACTGAACACACTTAAGCCAAGTGAGTGATTCATGCATTTATATATACAGCTGTTTATGGGTTACAATTACTAATTAATCATTCACTTGAATCCCAACACGTGAAATAATTTGTGCAATTCTTGTGCTCACATACTAATACACATTTGATCTGCATGTGAAGTGATTGTGCAACCCCTGCAACACCACATAAAAAAATAAAACACAAAAATACACACATGGGTGGGGCACTTAATGTACATAATGAATGACCAGGGACACAGGGAGTGTGGTAATCAAGTGCTAAGTGAACAACCGGATTAGGAGTTTTCTTGGGTTGGTCACCTTCAACTTTGTCTTTCCTTGTTGGCGTTTGTCCCTGCTTGGACATTTCTTTCTGAGGCTCAGGTGAATATATTGAAACTATCGTTTCACAAAGCTGCCGCTTAGATTGTTCGGGACTGTGTTGTTATAATATATTGTGTGGAGTGGAATAATTATAATGCTAATAGGCCCCGGTAGTCACAAGTAGCCTGCTAATGTATATGGAAGGTTTTATTGGTTTTACTTGGTGCACAGTTTTAGGTGCTTTTAGGATAGCTTTTGTACTGAAATATCGTACAAGGTGGTTTGAAAGGGGGATTTTGTAAATTGTCTCATAAAGCAAATTGTATTCAATTGTATCATTTCCTGTAATAAAGAAATCATTATTTTTTTACTGACCTGTTTGTGTGGTTCCTGTACACTCATTGGGAAGGACTGGGTGGTCAGTTTGAAATCCAAACCTGTGGGCAAAGGCTTATAAAGATAATTATAAAAATGTAGAATTAACAGCATTAGAACTTGACAGTAATGTTTACTATCAGGTCTCAATAGATATTAAGAAAATATTGGGCATTGTTTTCTTACAACAGCTCTTGGAAAACATTGCTGCAGGATTCTCTCTTCAAATTAATTTCCATAAAATCTCTGAAGCTTTTAATTTCTATAAAATCTCTGAAGCTTTAATCTGTGTATTTTTTATTACATTTATTTACACTGAATTGGGAACCTTCGAATCCACTTCAATAAAAGATGCAATATTTAATTGAAATACTTCTAACTGTATAGGATTTAAATGTTTCCCTGAGACATCTAAAAATAAATATTAAAATATACCTCACAAGGCCATGCCCCTTGAAAGCAATGTTGCAAACAGCAGGGAGAGAGGGCAGGCTTTCAAAACCAGGTTTGTACTCCCTGACGTCTTTTTTTGTTATGCAGAAAATTACATTTGCAAGGTGTGTCAAGCTCAGACACAGGTATTTCTTCTGGGTTTCTGTGCTCTCCGATCTCAGTTAGATAATATTTTACCAGTAAAGTCACATTTTTTTGTTGTGTTAAAGTTTTTCAAGCATCGTTGTCAGCTGGGTGTTGACAAATGGGACAACATGTTGAGTTTGAGAGACAAACGGTGCAACGCAAATTTTTGATGGCACAAAAGTGCAATACTGTGTAAATATAGCTACTATCCATCTATAAACAGAAGCAGCCTCAGTGCAGGCTGGTTAGTGCACACGACCTGCCCCCATACTGAGTCCTGAGGTAATGATTGTTTTAATGGAGGGCAGGCATGAGTGGGCCTGGTGTCTGTGTTGGGTGCGAGTTCATTCTGGTCTCTAGGCTTCCCTAAGAAAAATCTGGTGATAATATAGGTTTTCTTAAATTAAGTTTCCAGCAATAATACAGTAGCTGTCAAGCGTATTGTTTTGACAATTGCAGTAACACTGAAGTGAGTTAAGACTAACACCCTATAATCGGGTCACATTGCTTCTCCAATTACGGAGAAACAGTCAAAATGAATCCAAACAGATTCCCTGATTTCTTCTTCTGTTTTGAGAAAGGAGTAATGTGCCAGTGCTTGTATCCTTCTTATTACTTTTTGGGGTACATGCAGTCATGTTAACCTAATGAAGGAATGCAGCTCTGATCCTCTTCTGTGAAGGAGTTGAGCCATTGGCATGTTTCATGTCAATACCAAAAGCTGATCCCAGTGACATGGCCCTTGATTCTGGATCCTGGAGTGATTTCAGTTTTGAAGCAGTCGGCTGTGACCTGTAGACTGTATAGGCTTAAATTATTATCTCACCCACTTATCAGTCTTATTATATGGTTTCCAATTCTTGTTTTGATTTTGTTTTTCATTGCAAGAAGTTATGAGTTCAGCATGGTTCATAGCAATAATTTATCTTAAAGGCCATTAAAACATGCTTCTAGTTAGTTCCCCAAAAGGGCTTTTTGCAGTAATTTTTTCAACCTCACCCAATTTTCCTCCCTTGCCCGAGGGAGCACAGCGTGGATCCCCAGCCAAGATCGGCAACTCGAATGGATTCAACCAGACTCTCCCAGCACTCCACACAGTGGTACCTTATCAAGGTTTTTGCAAATCAAACAACATAAAAAATCTTCCAATTTTTTTTTTTTAATTTAGTCGTCGGCAGTGGTTTTTACCCCAGTTTTCTCCCCAATTTGGAGTGCCCAATTATTATTTTTATCCTGGTTCACCGCTTCAAACCCCCCGGTGACTCAGGAAATGGGGGCTGAAACACGCCTCCTTCCAAAAATGCCAATCCGAAATTTTTCACACTGTGGATCCACAGTGAAGCCACCAGAGGGCAAGTGCCGGAGGACAACACAGATCTGAATGACTCCACTGCACAGCCTCCCCGCCCTGTCAGCCACAGGGGTCGCTGGTGTGAGGTGAACCGTGGATTGTCCTGCCCAGCTAATACCTCCCTACCCGGGCGGCGCTAAGCCAATTGTGTGCCGCCCCCTAGGAATCCCCGCTCACTGTCGGCAATGACATTCGAACCTGCGATCTCCAGGCTATAGGGTGCATCCTGCACTCCATGCAGAGCGCCTTAACTGGATGCGCCACTCGGGAGCCCAAAACCTTCCAATTTGAATTGCACTTTTTTAAATAAACATATTCATTATTGATTACCTTGAGTACCTTGTTTTTGTTTTTTTTTTATTCTGAAAGGATATGTGAGGTTAATAGCTAGATTTTCTGACATAAATCTTTGGGTGAAATCGTGTTAAATCACTGGATCACTGGATAAGAAGCAGTCTTTCCACTTCGTTTAATGTTCACTTATCACCAGAATAAGAGACTTTGTGGTCAAGCTAGTGTGTGTGTGTGTGTGTGTGTGTGTGTGTGTTTTCTCTGATCCTGTTAAGATCACCAAAACCTTACTTTACTGATAAAAACATGAATTAATGAACAATTATACAATCAATGAATCAATTAATCAAGTTCTTACCTACAGGTTGAGAGGTTAATTCTGGATATAGTGGAGACTGTCACATTTTACATTTTTTCATGTATCTGGAAAACGTCCTATCTAGCTGTGATGTCTAACATTATTTAGCATACGTTACTTAAAGTATTAGATCCAAGGGATATGTAGAGATGTCTGTCTGTGAATATGTCACACATGTTTACATGCGTCTTGAAAACACAAGAAGTAATTACACATCCTGTAAATCAATTGTTTTAATAGACTTTGTCATTACACTAACACCTAATTTGCTTCCCTAATGATATCTAGGTCCTCAATACCATTTATCCAATTTTCATTTTACTATTCATCGCCAATTCTCTTTCTGTATTATTTTGTATATACTGTTTATATATACGTCACGGTCATCATTGTGTTTATTGTACTGATAGCTCTAATTTTTTAATTTACGGCTGTAGCAATGGGAAATGTATGTTGCCGACAGACTTTTATAGGGAGCATTTGTTACTGAATTAATGAATAATCCCATCTCAACTTGAATACACTGCCCCTAAACCTCCTGTTAGTGCATCTCTGTTCCTAATGGATCCATCCCCTCTATTACATTGCTACTGAACTCCTCTACCCCTCACTGCCTGTCTGTCTCTGCTGTTTACACCGCTACTCTCCGCTCAAGTTTGACAAGGCCATCTGAAGCTCTGTTCAAAGCTGTTTTTTAACACACACACATCTCTCTCTCTCGCTCTGTGTTATCCATCCTCTGAGAATTGTTTCTCTCTCCCACTGGGAATGAAAAACAAAAAAATAAATAAATAAAAATAGAGAGAGCGAAGAGAAAAGGAAAGCTATTGTCTTGTCAAAGAGAATAAATGATAGTTGAGTATGTCTCCCCTCATCATTTTATGAGCTTTCTGTTTTATTTTCGGAAAAAGAAAAAGAACAGGCCGCTATTCTGTCATCTCGTCTCCCTCCTTGCAACGTCGACGTTCTGGGTTCCCAGCGTTCCCTAGAAGTGTGTGTGATCTGCCAGGCCTCTCAGGGTCAGTCCACTTTGATCCTATTGATAATTTCCCTCCCTCTGCTTAAATTTGGTTTTCTCTCTTGTTGTTTTAAATATTCCGTGCTGCTGAATGTCTCATATAGATTTGACAACCCCATGCATTCAGAAGCTGATTTCCCAATTATAAAGCTACGAGGTTCCAAGCTCATTTTTTCGACTCCTGTCTCAGCATGCTAAAGAGAAGTTATTAGTGACTCTTGCACTGGTACACACACAAACACACAATGCAACAAAATAAACACATTGACAATATATTCACAAATTACACATATGCTGATACATCCATACATGTGTAGGCATGGAGTCGCAAGATTCTATTGAACTACCTGCATTTTAAATATTATTTTAATTTGAGTCGCATGTCACCATCTGTTTTTTTTTTTTTTTTTTTTTTATATATAGAACTGTTCAATTACAAATGACTGCCTATAGAAGCACAAACTTTTTTGGTTAGTGCTTTCTTAAGTGTCAAAAGGATAAAAAAAAAAAAAGTAAACTCCCGTTGTTAACCTCACAGGGACCCTGGAGGAAACGTACTGGATATCTCACTCAATTACTTGCTGTTATAGAGGCTTCAAGGGCTGGTAAAGTGTGACAGTTTATTAGTTTCCTACTCCCTAAAGAATGCCGCCCCCACTCCCAAGCGCATCTATGGTAGCAGTTTTAGTCTTCGGAATTTCACAAAGCACTCGCAAGCAGCTACAAAGAATTGAGTAAACATCCATGTTTATTAGCAACACCCCAGCGAGGGGGATTCACAGCCCAGGAGAGGAAGCTGGTGTTCAGATGCATCGCCAGCAAGTTCCTCCAATCTACCGTTGTGAAGTCTCCAAAACTCCAGATGGGTGATGCTGTGAGAGGGGGAAAAAAATGAAGCTTTTCATTTAAGCATTTTTAATACAGCAATAAACAGTGAGACTACTTACCGCAGGTGTCAAAACGAGGCTTGTCATACCAAGGCTTGGATTGGGTAAACAATGTGGGGGGGGTAACCTAAAAATGAGACTAAAAACAAGTCTGTTAAACATGTGTCCACTTAGGTTCATACTTGTGCTTTTAAGTTTTAGTTTGCTGTTTTGTTGTAAATAGCCCAGGGGGTAGGGTCCTAATTTGGTTTCACTGAATAACATTCGGGCTGAAGAAATTTAAATATTTGTGTTTTATTGGTCTTAAGTTCAGAGAATGGGAGATGGATCATTACAGGAACAGTTCCAAAGATTAGTTTAAAGAAATGTTACTCCAGGAGCATCCATAAGAAAGTGATCAGTTTATGAAAATCAAAGGTGGCCCTGAGTTGGTAACTAAAAATAACAATCAATATCTATTTTTAATAGACCAACCTTTGTCTGCTGGAACAGAATTTCCCAAATACAGTACACTGCTATAGAAACTCCTATCTGTAACAATAGTAGAGGATCATTTATAATTGACCAAACTCCATACAGGACTCGATTAAGATATTGATGATGTGTAAATTGTTTCCAAATAGAGATAACTCTCCTTGTACTTTGTTAATTGAATTAACTAATTATTATCCCACTTGATTCCCTCCAGCTGAAAAGCAAACAAGTCCATAATGATTGAAGTCCACAATTACTTCTCATTGTTATTTGGTCAAACGACGTTCTGCTGATTATTATTAACACAGCAGTTACAGCAAGTATTTCTTTCTTTCATATTTTTTAATTTAGAGTACTCAATTATTTGAACCCTGTTTTGCTCTCAATATTGAATGTCCAATTGCACCTCCTCACCACAGCTATTGTCACAGGTAGCTCAGGCAAGTGTTTAACACTGCTAGCCCCAATGACTAGCCCTTTGCTCTTCTTTCCTGTGGCGGTTCCTTTTGAATTCCATTCAACCACCTTCGACCCCAGCCAGGATGAACAGAGACAACGGCCAAGGTAATTATAAAAAATGCAATTTTAATAGCACAGCACACTATAACACACAACACAGCAACTACACAGCAAATTGTTCTAAAAAGCTATGGTAAAAGAAATAATCATAGCTGATTTGTCACACCAAAAATCATCACACAAAGATAAAGAAAGAACGGTTAAACTTTTCTAAATCTCACTAAAAAAGTGAATTCACACCACCCATGCACCAATTTTCCCCCTACCCTGTGCACAGGTAGTATTTGTTGTGATGGTAGGCAAACACAAATATATTTTAGTCACATAAGTCCTGTTTTCCTCCCCCCGTCCAGTTCCCGTGACAACCATGGACTGACTCCCTTCCATCGACAATGTTGTGGCGACCCCATTTGGTGAAGGGAAGAAAAGAGAAGAGGGACAGTCCTCGGTCAATCAGCCTCAGTAACCCCGTCCTTTGGCTCCGGCCCCCCCAATAACTTCCCATTCAACCCCCAATTTCCCCCAGCTCTCGCTCAATATTAGATGGTCAAGGGTGTGAGCCAGTCTCTTGTAATCCCCTTACTTAGACCAAACCCAGCAACACTGTACTTAACTGCAGGGGGAGTGAGGTTAGCCTTGTGGCGGTCAGCCTGAGTGATGTTGGTCACCTTCGTCTGTATTCCCTCCCTCTCTTCCCGTCCGGCTGGTATCCTCTTTCTCCAGGTGCTGTGTTGTCAACGGGGAGGTGGGGGCGCGGACAGGGTTCCTGCTGCCTCCCAGCAACCAAAACAAAGAAATCAATGTTGGTATTAATATAAATCCTAAAGGTGAACCAATACTTTATAAAAGTAGTTAATTTAACATGTCCCAAACAACTAAAATGACAGTTTTACTTTCCTTGTATCACCCTGTTGTTTGTTTCTCTTGCTCACCTGTTGTGTCTTATTGCTTCCTGGATCCTGGTACGTCCTTTCCAGTCTTTCTCCAGATCTCCATGCTCCTTTACTTCTGGTTCCTAGAGTCTTTATGGCCTGGTCAGTTAGTGTCAATGGATATAGTTAAGAAGTTAATCTACTGCAGCTGTGAGGATTTTGGCTTTATGAAAACAGGGCTAATTCTAATTACTGTTTCTCAAGTATGTGAACAGCAATACTAAATGATGATAACAAACTGATTACTTAGTACATGATCAATTTAAGTGCATACAATTCAAACCAAATGCCATTTACCCCATGCACTTGTGTTAGTCACTTTGTTACACTATCCTTCACAACAGCTGACTAGAACTGAAGGTCAGTGGGTGTCCTCCGATCCCATGACCAAACCAATCACAATTTTACAGCCAAACAGCCAGCCTTGCAGGTGTCTTCATGAGCCATCATACCGTATTTCCAGTAGTTAAGGTGTGGAAGATATTTCTGCTGTATAGTTCCACGTATAGGGGACTTGAAGATTTGTTTCCTATAGACATAGATAGCACAGATGCTAAATCTGCTTAGGATTTCTTCACAAAACCGGGAGACCTTCTAAAGTGTCAGCTTGTACATGGCAGGGTATTTTAGACCAAGACCAGACCATTTTAGACTTTACTGCTGGAACTGCCTGCAAGTGAGCAACCTGGCTTTTCACCTGCAAATTCAGAATCTACTGCAGCTACTGCTACAGACCTTCCATTCAATGGATGGTTCGTGAAAGGAGATTCTCCCATGTCTGCTCCCTCTGGCTCCAATCATAGATACAGAATGGATGTTAACCAGAGAAGATATGATGTCATGGCTCCAATATTATTGAGGATCTCAGAAATTCCAGAAGGGCATTTCAGTCTGAAGGTGATTTGAAATAGAAAAAGATGATCTGTCTTGGGACACTGGATGTGAGGGAAACTCCACAATCAATCCTTTTCTTAAGTTCTGATACTTTAACAAACAACACCAGTAAAGGGTAACCACAGCAGCTTGTATATACCCAGCATAACTTGCAATGGACAAGCCTAATAGAGCCTGCTCCCCCTTGTGTGTGTATGTGGGTGTGGGTGTTGTACTGACCACAAAAGTGGCACACCAGCAAAACACACAAGTAGGAGAGGAGCACATCAAACAAAGGTTTTGATTTCATAATTTTCCTTGTTACAGCTTAGATGCAGAGTTTGAGGCCTGGCCAAGTTCAAATCAGATGTGGAAATAGCTGTGCTGAGAGCTAATCTATGTGATTGATTGATATCTACCGAAGACTCCCAGGTGGCTATCCATTCAGAAGCCCTGACAACCCAAGATGCATCACAAATCCATTCCGGTGACACGGCCAGTCTCAACCAACTGCACTCTGCACAGAGAGTCCCACAGCACTGGGCCTTTAGGGGGCTGTTTATTGAAACTGGAGGTGCTCTTAAAGCAACGGTGCACAATTTCAGACAACTTAGACTATGGGGCTGATTTTCAAAGCTTTCTTTTGCTCAAAAGTGTAAATGACTCAATGAGAGAAAAAAAGAAAACATACTTCAACTGCATCAAATTAAGTCTAACAAGGTTTTTTTTTCTACATTACTTTTTGGAATAAAATAGTTTAAATAATATGTTTGTTTTTTTCTTATGATTTTGTCTTTATCCCCCCATATGAAAAGAATAATTATATTTTGGATCTATAACATCTATATCAGGAGTAAAAACTATGGTTTCTATTTTGAACTAAAGACAAAGGCATGTTTTCTGAGAATAAAACTCATAGCAAGAAACTACTAAGAACAGTAACTGAACAGCTTCTTCTTACAGCTAAGTTGACTTGACGTTTGTTTAATAGTAGATCCCAATATCTATAGAAGTTCTCAGACCAACTGAAAGGAACTGACATCATCTGCCTTCTAAAGAGAAATCTAGAAGGGTTTATTTTTAAAGTGAATGGTCATTAATATCATATGTATACATACATGCAGTACTTATGTAGTGTTTAATTGCTAGGAATGGCACACACACACACACACACACTCTCACACACACACAAAAACAGACAGATACATTTAGAACCCCTAGTGGTTGCTAGGTTACAGTTAATCAGGGAGGCTTTCTACAAATAAAACATTAAATGAATTTACATATATAAGATACTTGTGGTATATAAATAGGATCGCTCACGACATGAGCAGCACAGAGAAGGGGTATACCTGCAATGATGAAACCAGTTAGGTAGCCTGCAGTCAGCTATCCCATACATAAATACATACATAAATACACACATACATTAAGATTTGGGAAAGTGAAACAACAACAAATAATGAAATATATGCAATCTTATCGAGCAAACTAATCAATTATTTTCCAGATAAAACTGGTAAATGAAAGTTTTAGTTTGGCTCTTTTTTTTTGCAGACACCACAGTCTTGCCTGTCTGTTTTACGCCGGCTCCCCGGCACCATGACATTCTCAAGAAGCATGTCATTCCCAAGGAGGCAACTCCAAGGAGGCCGTGCAATCGAGGCATGGAATTTATTCAACATCTTGGGGGAGGCTGGATAGAAATAGAGGAGTGCTTCATGGTTTAAATACTAATCTAGATATGATTTTTTTTTTTTTTGTTGTAGTCAATATTCTTGTGCAACAGTACACATTTAATCTACGTAATGTCTTCAATTAATATGTTATTAACATTTTGGTACAAATAAAACTGATTGAGTAATATTGTTTTAGCTGTTTTTGTGATGCGGTTACAAACATTCTATATACCAGGGATTATATCCCTCTAGCTCAGCCAATCAGAAAGCAGGGAATCTTTCCATTGAAGTATAAATATGACACACACACACACACACACACATATATATATATATATATATATATATATATATATATATATATACACACATATACATACAGTGCCTTGCAAAAGTATTCAGACCCCTGACCAATTCTCTCATATTACTGAATTACAAATGGTACATTGAAATTTCGTTCTGTTCGATATTTTATTTTAAAACACTTAAACTCAAAATCAATTATTGTAAGGTGACATTGGTTTTATGTTGGGAAATATTTTTAAGAAAAATAAAAAACTGAAATATCTTGCTTGCATAAGTATTCAACCCCCTCACATTAATATTTGGTAGAGCCACCTTTCGCTGCAATAACAGCTTTAAGTCTTTTGGGGTAAGTATGTAACAGCTTTGCACACAGTGTCGGAGTGATTTTGACCAATTCTTCTTGGCAGATTTGCTCCAGGTTGTTCAGGTTGGTTGGACGACGCTTGTGGTCCGCAATTTTCAAATAGTGCCACAGATTCTCAGTGGGATTGAGATCAGGACTTTGACTGGGCCACTGTAGGACATTCACCTTTTTGTTCTTGAACCACTCCAATGTTGCTTTGGCCTTGTGCTTGGGATCATTGTCCTGCTGAAAGGTGAATTTCCTCCCAAGCTTCAATTTTTTGCTGACTGAAGCAGATTCTGTTGCAGTATTTTCCTGTATTTTGCTCCATCAATTCTTCCTTCAATTGTAACAAGATGCCTAGTCCCTGCTGATGAGAAGCATCCCCACAGTGATTGTTGGCCTCTCTGTGGCTTCTCTCACAAGTCTCCTTCTTGTTTGAGCACTGAGTTTTGAGGAACGGCCTTTTCTTGGCAGTGCCTGGGTGGTGTGATGCAGCTTCCACTTCCTGATTATTGATCCAACTGTGCTCACTGGGATATCCAAACACTTGGATATTATTTTGTACCCTTTCCCTAATCTGTGCATTTGTATTACTTTATCTTTAACTTCTGCAGAATACTCTTTGGTCTTCATTTTCCTTCAGATTCACAGCCTTACCAGTGATCCTTCAACAGTGGGGTTTTTATCCAGAAAATGTGACAGCAATTTTAATGGTTCACAGGTGGAGGCCAATGGTAAGGTAATTATGTCCTTGTTTCTTTCATCGGTGCAAACTGGGAGCTTCCACAGCACAGGGTGTTGAATACTTATGCAAGCAAGATATTTCAGTTTTTTATTTTTCTTAAAAATATTTCCCAACATAAAACCAATGTCACCTTACAATAATTGATTCTGAGTTTAAGTGTTTTAAAATAAAATATCAAACAGAACGAAATTTCAATGTACCATTTGTAATTCAGTAAAATGAGAGAATTGGTCAGGGGTCTGAATACTTTTACAAGGTACTGTGTATATATATATATATAAAAACAAATGCTTGCTATCACATGTGTTTCTTTCAAAACTGCACATCTAAGACCTATGCAGCCAGTAGAAGTGCAAAGGAGATGTATAGAATTATTTTGTTAGCTGCAATTACTTTAAGATGTTCCTCCGCCTGTTACAACAAGAGGTTAGCAGCATGCATGAAAGGACTGTTCAGTCCCCCTGCTTGGCACAATCTGGGTATTGTTCAACTCTCTTGTTGCAGGTGGTTGGCAGGGGCTGGCTGTGTCACAGCTGCTCTCTGACAGTCTGGGCACAGTGGGGTGCTCCTGTGTCACAGCAAGGCAGAGTGAGGCGCAGCATTAATCCTGTTACACCTCCGCTGTGCAAAACTACTTCCTGGAGGGATATGTGATACGGTTCCAAGTAAGGAAACTGCTGTTAAATGTATATTAGGACTTTGGCAGACAAGCATGACGGGTATATCAAGGCCCTTTAAACTCTACTTTTGAAAGTCTGGGATGATTCCCCAACACCTGATGCACAGGATTACAAACATCAATCTATCTATCTATCTATCTATATCTATCTATCTATCTCTCTCTCTGTTGGTGCGGCCTGTCATGGCATCTGTCGGGAGTGCCTGTGATGTGAGGGTGTGTGCAGAGCGTGGAGCTCAGAGCTTACAGTGAGTGAATGGTTCTCTCCTGTTTTTCATCTTTCCATTTGTTTATTCTTCTTATGTTATAGTTTAATATAGTAAATAACTGATTAACTGTTCTTTTATATGCTGATTTTGTCAGCAGAATTGTGCTGGCTGCTATGGCCAAAAATATGGCAGACTGCAGGCGACACTGAAAGCAAGGGGGAAGAAACCCCCGGTACTGCAGACAAAGTAAGGGTGTGAGACTGAAGAGCTCCTATCAGATTAGTGGTGTGCTAGAAGGGGAAAAAGGTTATGGTGCTGATGGTGAGGTAGAGAGGAGGGAGAGCCACCCACAGTGGGGCTGTCAAGTGAGAGACAGGGAAGTGAAGCAAGGGAACAGACAGGAAACCAGCAGAGCGAAGCTGCTGTTTCAGTTTTCGGGAAAGAGATAGTAAACTCCCAGTTTAAACTGCCCAAGGGGAGAAGAAACGCTAAAACTATTGCAGCGAAGCACGGCCTTGTCTCTGAGGCTAAGGTCTCTCGGGCTGATGAGTCAGAGAACGAGGTGCTTGCGAGAGCGGGCTGCACTCAGACACACAGCATAGCGGTCAGTGTTGGCGATTTTAGTGAAGATGGGGTCAGCGATACCGACTCCTCTGTCAGCTCTGATTTATCGGCTAGTCAGCAAGCAAGAGGGCTGTACAGTGCTGAAAACATTCAGGCTTTTTTACAATTATTTAAAGGGAAAAGGGATTAGTGTGATTGAGCATTTTTCTGATTTAAAATTGTTTCTAAGTTCTGCTCAGCAAGTAAGACGCAATGCAGTAATACTGGGTATTGTAAAAAAAAAGATCAACTGAAAAATGTAATAAGCAAAGTGCGGGTCTCTCTTAAACAGTAACAATGATGTATAATCTTACAAAAGCATCCTTTCTCTTTTCTGTATATTGCTTTACTATTGTCTGTACTTTCCTCTCGGTCTCTTCTTTTAATCCTACAATACAGACTCTTAATCAGGGAACTTTAAATAGAAACAGGGACAGAGATGCAGCAAAAAGATCAGCTCTTTTTGAATTCATAACACAAAAAAAAGTTAGCGTTGCTATGCTCCAAGAGACACATGCTGATGATAACTATAAATCAAAATGGAATCATGCTTAGGAAGAGGTTATTTTTAGTCTTGGTACACATTTTAGTGCTGGATGTTATTTGCTAAAGGTTATTTGGATGTTGTTTGCTATTACAGTAAGTGAGATCATAAAAGGGCACTTGTTAAAACTGCAGGTGTGTAGAGGATATAACTTTTGTATTTATCAATAGATATGCGAGAGAGAGAGAGAGAGAGAGAGAGAGAGAGAGAGAGAGCAAGAGCAGTTCTTTCAGACCCTTGACGCAGTTTTAGCACAGAGTCAGCCTGAAGAAGTAGTTTTATTAGCCAGAGATTTGAATTGTACAATTGATAACCAGCTAGACAGAAATAGCTCAGAGCCCCACCCCAGGTCAGTCAGGGAACTGGTTACTGACCTAGGAGTGCATGATTTGGAGGATGTGTGGAGATCAATCAACCCTGATGTTAGGCAGTACTGCTGTATGTCCTGAACCTCTGCCCTGGAGAGCATTGGCTTCTGTTTTCCTTCTCTTGGTGGAGAGGCTACATTTTGACAGGCACCTGTTTTCAATACCAAAAAGAGTGGGTGGTTTACAGTGGAGAGTATTGCACACCATTGTGGCAAGAAACTCCCGGTTACAACCTTTGTTTGCGGTACTAAATGATTTGTTCTATGCACTGGGTTTGAACTTTACTTAAACTACTTTTATTTACGGGTGAAGTACACCAAAGGGAATACAAATATATGTCAGTTGGCTAGTTTTCTACTGGGCCAGGCAAAAATTGCCATTTTAAAGAGTACAAAAAGCAAAATGAATGGGGTGTCAACCGCCTGTTTTTAAAGTCTTGGTGACAGCAAGAATCAAAGTAGATTTTACTTTCTATAAATTGGTGCACCAGCTATAAATGTTTCGGATAATCTGGGTAATTGGGGACGTGGTGTGTTTGGTAGCAGAAGATAAATTAATAATGTGTTTATAATTATTGTAATTGAGGGTTATGTGCAATCTATTGGTTTTATTTATTTGGGTGATGACTGTGTGGGTGGTTTGGGTTATTGCAGTGGATGAGATGACTGTGTGGAAATTTGGTTTGCATTTCTGTAATGTTTTAACCTTAAATTGCTTGAGATTTATTTTTCTCGTGTAGTACTGTACTGTAAATGTAATTGTTTTTTTCATACAACAAAGGTCTTTTGCAAAATAAAAATATCTATCTGTCTGTCTGTCTATCTGTCTGTCTGTCTGGCTGGCTGACTGTCTGTCTGTTACGGGTGTACATGAAGCTGAATCCTAAGTCCAAAACCTTTCAGAAAATGTGTGAATTTGAGCCAGTAAAATATACAGTAATGTTCTAACTGGCTCATATCCACAGAAATTCTTAAATCTTTCCAAGATCTAGAGTAGTTATGTATTTCCTTAAACTTGAAGAGCGATGTCAGTCCAGACATCGCCAGCTACTTCTAATATTCACAGTGGCATGGTGGAAAACACATTTTAAAAGTAATGTCGCAAGACTCGTTGTGTGATGCACTGTCAGTACAGATTCTACCCTCTTCTGCATTTTTATTACAGTATTTGTAAGCCTCTGAAAAATGTACATAGGAGCAAACTTAATTATAAGAGCAAACCACATAAGTGAGCAACACATTAAAACAGGGAAAATGGAATGACTTGTACATTTCTTCCTCTCCACATCCCCTTCTCCCCCTCTCTTTATTATATTCCCACTCCACAAACATGTCTTCATTGTGTTACAGGCCTTTGCTAGCAGGCAATCTCTTTCAAAGCAAAGCAAAAAAAATACAAACAACGTAAAGAATCAAAAAACCCATTTGATGCATAATTGATTGCTTTTTGTGTGACTCACTCCTTGTTCAGAAAAGCCTTGATATCCTCGGTAACAAGCTCATTTAAATGCAGTGACTTCATGACCGGAGGTTGGGTAAATGCATGCAATGGATTTCAGCATTGTGCTTTTCTTTTTTTATATTTTTTTAATGAGCATCAAGGTTGTTGTTTTGTTTTGTGGGGAAAACAACTAAAAACAAGAACAAAAGGAAACACATTCTGAGAAGCTGCTTACAATGCACTTACCTGGGGTTGTGTCTTTCTTTCCTGATGTAAGGCACAAGTTTTACTGCCGTGTGGATCTGTGATTGTAAACTGTTACAGCAGAGCTGCTATTACACTGATTTGTTTATTTTTGTTAAAATGACAACTCTGGTTCATAATAGCAGACAGGTATATAGATGGACGGTGGAATTAGAGGACTGAGATCATTATTTATTACAAAGAATCCAGATATTATAGTCACTGTAGAGTGCAATATGTAAAATGTCCGCTAGGTGGTGTTAGTGTATATACTAAGAACATAAGAACATAAGAAAATTTACAAACGAGAGGAGGCCATTCGGCCCATCTTCCTCGTTTGGTTGTCGGTAGCTTATTGATCATAGAATCTCATCAAGGAGCTTCTTGAAGGATCCCAGGGTGTCAGCTTCAACAACATTACTGGGGAGTTGGTTCCAGACCCTCACGATTCTCTGTGTAAAAAAGTGCCTCCTATTTTCTGTTCTGAATGCCCCTTTGTCTAATCTCCAGTTGTGACCCCTGGTCCTTGTTTATTTTTTCAGGTTGAAAAAGTCCCTTGGGTCGACATTGTCAATACCTTTTAGAATTCTGAATGCTTGAATTAGGTCGCCGTGTAGTCTTCTTTGTTCAAGACTGAATAGATTCAATTCTTTTAGCCTGTCTGTATATGACATGCCTTTTAAACCTGGAATAATTCTGGTCGCTCTTCTTTGCACTCGTTCTAGAGCAGCAATATCCTTTTTGTAGCGAGGTGACCAGAACTGAACACAATATTCAAGATGAAGTCTTACTAATAATGCATTGTACAGTTTTAACATTACTTCCCTTGATTTAAATTCAACACTTTTCACAATGTCTCTGAGCATCTTGTTAGCTTTTTTTATAGCTCCCCCACATTGTCTAGATGAAGACATTTCTGAGTCAACAAAAACTCCTAGGTCTTTTTCATAGAGTCCTTCTTTAATTTCAGTTTCTCCCATATGATATTTATAATGCACATTTTTATTTCCTGCGTGCAGTACCTTACACTTTTCTCTATTAAATGTCATTTACCATGTGTCTGCCCAGTTTTGAATCTTGTCTAGATAATTTTGAATGACCTTTGCTGCAGAATCAGTGTTTGCCACTCCTCCCATTTTTGTGTCGTCTGCAAATTTAACAAGTTTGCTTACTATACCAGAATCTAAATCATTAATGTAGATTAGGAATAGCAGAGGACCTAATACTGATCCCTGTGGTACTCCACTGATTACCACACTCCATTCTGAGGCTTCTCCTCTAATCTGTACTTTCTGTTTTCTACATGTTAACCACTCCCTAATCCATGTACATGTGTTTCCTTGAATCCCTACTGCGTTCAGTTTGAGAAGGAATCTTTTATGCGGGACTTTGTCAAAAGCTTTCTGGAAATCTAAATAAACCATGTCATATGCTTTGCAATTATCCATTATCGATGTTGCATCCTCAAAAAAATCAAGTGGGTTGGTTAGACACGATCTCCCTTTCCTAAAACCACACTGACTGTCTCCCAGGATACTGTTACCATATAGGTAATTTGCCATTTTGGATCTTATTATAGTTTCCATAAGTTTGCATATAATAGAAGTCAGGCTTATTGGTCTGTAGTTACCTGGTTCAGTTTTTTTTTTCCCTTTTTGAGGATCGGTATTATCTTTGCAATTTTCCAGTCTGTCGGTACAACCCCTGTGTCAAGAGACTGTTGCATGATCTTGGTTAGCGGTTTGTAAATAACTTCTTTCATTTCTTTGAGTACTATTGGGAGGATCTCATCCGGCCCAGGGGATTTGTTTATTTTAAGAGCTCCTAGTCCCTTCAACACTTCTGCCTCGGTTGTGCTAAAGTTATTTAAAATTGGATAGGAACTGGTTGACATGTGGGGCATGAGTCCGTATCCTCCTTTGCAAAAACTTGTGAAAAGTAATAATTTAATATATTTGCTTTTTTTTTTCTTCATCTATGATTTTGCCATTCGTATCTCTTAGACATTTAATCTCCTCTTTGAATGTTCGCTTGCTGTTGTAATATTGGAAAAACATTTTGGAACTGGTTTTAGCCCCCTTGCAATGTTCATTTCTATTTCTCTCTTGGCCTTTCTAACTTCCTTTTTGATTTTGCAGTTCCGTGTACTCTTTCTGTGTACTTTGTTTTTGGTCCCTTTTTAACGCTCTCTAAGGTGCCTTTTTTCGCTGAATATTTTTTTAAATTGATCTATTAAACCATTTTGGCAATTTAGTTTTACATTTAGATTTGTCTACTTTAGGGATGTAATTGTTTTGCGCCTCTAGTACTACATTTTTGAAGAACAGCCATCCTTTTTCTGTGGATGTTTTGTCTATTTTACTCCAATCTACTTCTGTTAGTCTTTGTTTCATACCTTCATAGTTTGCTTTTCTAAAATTGCAAACCTTAGCTTTAGTTATTATTATTATTAATAATAATAATAATAATAATAATAATAATAATAATAATAATAATAATAATAATAATAATAATACTTTGTTTTGTATAGAGCCCTTAAAAGCAGTCATCTCAGAGCACTTCACAATAGTACTGCAATAGATTATGCATAAAAAACACAAGGAGATAAAACAATCATAAAAATCATGTTTTGAACAGTGGTTAAAGTCCAGGGCTTGTAACAAGAAGTTCACTGATTCAAATCCCACCTTTGCCACTGACTAACTGACTCACTGTGTGACCCTGAGCAAGTCACTTGTGCTGCATCCTGTGAATGAGATGTTAAATCAATATCCTATTGTAAATGACTCTGCATATAATGCACAGTTCACAGCCTACCTCTGTAAAGTGCTTTGTGATGTTAGTCCACTATGAAAGGTGCTATATAAAAATATTGTTATAGTTTTTTTCATTTCTTGAAGTAGTGCTTTATGTGGTAAGTTAGAAAATAAACCCTTGTATATTTAATTGTTCATTTAAATACAGCTTTTTGGCTATGCAGATGTCTGATATAATGTGCTTGAATAAAACTTTTGAGTTGCATCAGATTGTTTGTCTTTCATTTTAATATTGATGTTGTTTAAAATGTAACCGTCATAATAACTGCTGTGGCAGTTTTAGGTATCAGTACAACTGTGGCGGTTCTAGTGTTAAGAGATGTTCCTATACATGGAGACTACTGTATAATAATAATAATAACATATATATATATATATATATATATATATATATATATATATATATATATATATATATATATATATAGTATCAGTCAAAAGTTTGAGTACACCTGCTTGAAACCAGATTTTTCATGATTATCTATGCTTTTAACTATATAAACTTGTCTATGAACACGTAATATTTCATTATATGATACGTGTACTTATAAAAGCTGATAATCATAAGTGAATTGCATTCAAAAACTTAATTTTTAAATGTAAATCTTGTCAATTTCAATGAAATGGTCACCCAAAGCAAGGGAATTTCAGTCTGAAGCCCAAGTCAGTTAAAAGTCTGAAATGTGTATAACACGGTGTTAGAACACTGGCCTAAGTATAAAAGTGTCTTTGTTAGATGTTCTCTCAGTTAAATAGCATGTTACCTAATCAACCTTTTGTCACCAATTACTGTTAACAGGTGAAGGTCCATGATTACTATAAATATAGGTAGCATAGGCACAAGTTTGTCATTCCTTAATGTAAGGGAGCACAAAATGGCAAAATACGCTCAGCAAAGAAATTACTTTAAGAAATGAAGTTTCAATCTTTAAAACAAATTGCAATAACTTTGCAAGTGTCTGTAACTGCTGTGGCCAAGAACGTCAAACGATTTGAAGAAATTGACACTCATGAGGACCGAACAAGGTCAAGCAGGCCAAGGGTGACCTCAGAATCAGAGAACAAGTTCAATCGAGTCACAAGTCTGCGAAACCGGCGATTAACTGCCCCTGAAATACAAGCTCAGTTAAATGCTACTAGAAGTACAACTGTTCAGATGAGATTGCATGAAGCTGGCCTAACTGGAAGAATTGCTGCAAAGAAACCATTGTCAAGAGTGCAGAATAAGAGGAAGAGACTTGCTGGGCCAAAAAACACAGAAACTGGACGTTTGAGGAGTGGAAGTCGGTCTTATGGACCGATGTGTCAAAATTTGAAATATTTGGGTCCAACCGCGAGTATTTGTAAGACGCAGAGAGGGTGAGCACATGAGTTCTGCTTGTGTGGTTCCCACTGTCAGGCATGGAGGAGGCAGTGTCATGGTCTGGGGTTGCTTTGCTGGTGACAGAGTTGGTGATCTTTACCAAGTCCATGGCAAGCTCAACCAGCATGGCTATCATAGCATACTTCAGAGGCATGCCATTCCATCAGGATTAGAGCTAGTTGGGCAGTCCTTCATTCTTCAGTAAGATAATGACCCGAAACACACCTCAAAGTTGTGCAATAACTATCTGGCGAAGAAGGAAAGTGAAGGACAACTCAATCTAATGACCTGGCCTGCCCAGTCTCCAGACCTCAATATAAGACAGAAGAGTACTGGACAGAAGAGTCAAAGCGAAGCTAACCACAAGTGCCCTACATCTCTGGGAATGGCTGCAGAAGAGCTGGGAAGACATGTCGGGTGATTCCCTGCTGAAACTTGTTAACCGAATGCCTCGTGTTTGTGAGGCTGGTATTAAGGCAAAGGGTTGCTATTTTGAGGAATCCAAGATTTAGAGACAATTTTCAATTTTCTTGCTTTGATACTCCTTATGTTTTGTTTTGTATATTGTAGTATGTATTTTCATTTTCAAGTATTTACAGAAACGTATAAGACGTAAAACATTGTCAATTTTGAAAAAAAAAAACTAGTTTCCAGCAAGTGTACTCAAACTTTTGACTGGTACTGTAGATCAGAATTACCCACAAATGTGCATGTCCCATTGACATCTTGTGCAGTTAATGAGAGCTGGTTACCTGTTTTCCCCCTAACTTAACATGTTTTTTCGTGTGTTTTTTTTTTTTTTTTTTTTTTGTTCTCATGTACAGGCTACACGGTACTGAACTTCTGCACCAAACCGAGTAAGGTACACATGGTCTGTGCTGAGGTAGGGCCTTCTGAAGGGTTGGTGAAAAAATATGAAACGGTTCCTGAGTTATTAATAACACTATGTAACACAATTTTTGTTCCTGGGTAGTAAGTGTTATTTCCTAATTGCTTATGCCTCAAAAGTATAGAAAATGGCTATTATTCCCCACAAACTTTGCTTTTGTGACCAGGACAGTGATATTTCAAAATATCACTATTTCCAATGGGAAAACAGGCAAATGTGTGTGTGGCAGAGCAAAGCTCTGCCCTTTTTAAACTGGCAGGGATAGGGTTAATTTCCCCTACCTGCCTGGGTTTATTATGTTCAGGTGGCTGGGGTTGATTAGTTGATTATGTTAATTAACGATCAATCAGTGCCCAGCCACCTGACATAAAAGGAGGCCTCTGCTTCTCACTTAGGAAGAGGGAGCTGAGGAAGCAGGTTGGTGTTTGTTTTTTGTGATTTGTGAATTCTACATCCAGCGAAGGCATTGCCCAGCCTGGAAACCTTTAAATTTGCAAGTTTTGTTTTTTGTATTTTGCCCTTGTGCACTTTTATTTTGTGTTATTTATAATAAAATAGTAATAAAAATTAGTATTTTTTTTAACTTCATACTGTCTCTGGGCCTCTATCCACTCTCCAGCCTGCCACATTTGGTGTTAGAAGTGGGATAGTGCCACCTAGAGGCTCAGAGCAGTATTCACCACCGTCCCAGGAGATCTGGGACTGGTTGATGCACCCTGAGGCAGACCTCGTCCACGATCTCCCCAAAGTTATCAATACGCTGTGGCGTCGAGATGGGGAGAGTTGGGAACAGTGGGAGGAACAACACCACCCAGCGTCCTTCCCAGAGGTTGCCCTCATGGTGGTTAATTACCTGGCGGTAGACATGGGAGATGTCCCAGTCACTCCAATAAAGAGGGTGGAGATGTCTTCCCGAGAGTCAGAGAGGGGTGAGCTGCCTTCCCGAGAGCCAGAGAGGGAGGAGGAGCCGCCGTCCCCAGAGCCAGAGAGGGAGGAGGAGCCGCCGTCCCCAGAGCCAGAGAGGGAGGAGGAGCCGCCGTCCCCAGAGCCAGAGAGGGAGGAGGAGCCGCCGTCCCCAGAGCCAGAGAGGGAGGAGGAGCCGCCGCTCCCAGAGCCAGAGAGGGAGGAGGAGCCGCCGCTCCCAGAGCCCAGAGAGGGAGGAGGAGCCGCCGCTCCCAGAGCCCAGAGAGGGAGGAGGAGCCGCCGCTCCCAGAGCCCAGAGAGGGAGGAGGAGCCGCCGCTCCCAGAGCCCAGAGAGGGAGGAGCCGCTGCTTTCAGAGCCCAGAGGGGAGGAGCTATGGCCCAAGGATGCCTGCCTTGCACTGCCCAAGGATGCCTGCCTTGCACCACCCAGGGATGCCATGCCCGCTCTGCTCAGGGATGACTCATTTGGATCGCCTGGGGTTGCCTGCTGCTCCACATCGCTTGGGACTGCTGGTGTCTCCTTTTTGTTTTCTAGGGTTGCCGAGGGTCCGCCGCCGTTGCTGCCTCCGCCACTAGAGGGAGCCGGGCCGCTGTTGCTGCCTCCCCCACTAGAGGGAGCCGGGCCACCGTTGCCGCCTCCGCTACTAGAGGGAGCCAGGCCACCATCGCCATACTACCTTGGAGATCCGGGGCCCCCTCAACCAAAAAAGGCTTGGGGGCTCCGACATCAACCCCGCCCACCACCACCCACCATAACAGCCCACTCAAGGGACATAATTGGACTCTGGGGGGAAGGGGGGAGTTGGCCGATTGTGGCCGGTGTACGTTGTACATGGGGGGAGGTGTGTGGCAGAGCAAAGCTCTTCCCTTTTTAAACTGGCAGGGATGAGGTTAATTTCCCCTACCTGCCTGGGTTTATTATGTTCAGGTGGCTGGGGTTGATTAGTTGATTAAGTTAATTAACGATCAATCAGCGCCCAGCCACCTGACAAAAGGAGGCCTCTGCTTCTCATTTAGGAAGAGGGAGCTGAGGAAGCAGGTTGGTGTTTGTGGTTTTTGTGATTTGTGAATCCAGTGAAGGCATTGCCCACCCTGGAAATATTTAATTTTGCAAGCTTTGTTTTTTGTATTGGTTTTTTTTTTGTGTTTAAATCCCTTTATTTTGCCCTTGTGCACTTTTATTTTGTGTTGTTTATAATAAAATTAGTATTTTTTTGAACTTCATACTGTCTCTGGGCCTCTATCCACTCGCCAGCCTGCCACAATGTGTCTTTTCGTTCACATAAAGTCAGAAAAAAACAACATATGAATCCAAATTAACATGTATTTATACTAGAGTAATACAAAAATGACTACAAAAGATTTAGAAGTGAGTAGTTTTTCGAGATTTACGATTATACTGTAAATATATTTGACAAGTGGTAAGTGTTAGGGTAATACTTGATAAGTGTTCTTTTGTTAAAACAACGTGACAGTACTTTCACAAATGGGGCACCCAATTTTACAAGACAGTTTTTAAAAAGAAACTAAATGATCTCATACGCATCATACATATGGGAGGAGTCATATGCAAAAACTCATTATCATATAATAGACGTACAATTCCCTGTCAATTAGTACCTATTCTCTGTTTAAGTCCTGATCACTTGCACCTTTGCTGTTTAGTGTTTCATTTTGTCGTTTGTCATTTTTTCATTTTGCCCCTTTACAGAAGACTCAGATGCTGGGTACCTCTATCTATCTCCTTTCATGTCCCGGTCTACTGAGACTATCTTCCTCTTGAGGGGCGGCTCCCTGAGTCATAACCCTCGTATGTGTTTTCGGTTGCTGGGACCACTTGCCCCCGGGTTGTGTCGACATCACCGCCCTCAGTCAGTGACCATCTTTCTATCCTGTTTCGGTTGCTGGGTCCTTCGCCCCTGGGTTGTGTCAGCATCACTGCCCTCAGTCAGTGACCACCTTTCTATCCTGTTTCGGTTACTGGGTCCTCTGCCCCTGGGTTGTGTCGGCATCCCCTCCCTCAGTCAGTGACCACCTTCTATCCTAGCTTCCATGCCAAGCTCCACTGGTCTGCTACTAGAGTGGGCCTCGCCCGCTCTTCTATCCTAGGTCCGGTCCTTTCTAGCCGGCACTCTGTCCTACTAACTGCTCCCATCTGCTTATTCTGCCCTATCCTTACACCCCCAGCTCACGTACTGTGAATTTGAGAATGTCGCCTATCAATGCAGTATTTTGAATTGAAACAAGTAAGAAACACAAGAAGACAAACAAGGGGACTCATGGCTTCATCAGTACTGGATTCGTAGTCTCAAAGACAAACATTTTGACTAGAGAATGAGACCTTTCTTTAGTTTTACTCTGATTCTTTAGTTTTACATCCCAGTGTTTAAAGTTACGGATGAAGAAATATCTAATTAATTTTAGTGTTTTCTTGAAATACAAGTGATAGGACTATTTAGGATTAAGATTTAAGAATATTCCATTAAAATGCATCATCATTTTCTTTCTTTTAGGAATGAGACGGCTAAAACTGTCACCAAAGAAGTTCTGAAAATGCCTGGTTATATTAATTAGTGATCTAAGCGTCGAGATCAAGCTTTTGTTCCCAGGCCACTTTCAGTGAAGGCAGTCAGTAAGAAGACACATTGGAGCCGGCATCTTTAAATCCAGAAAAGAAACAGATGTTGACGGTATGTGACAGTGTCTCCCTCCTGCTGTGTCCCTGATGTGACAGCTTTTAAGCAATTTTACACTCGACAGCGGAGGTGACACCTGGCACAGAGGTTGTGTTAGACTGGGTCTGCGAGGCACAGAAAGGAACAATACCACACGGCCTGGTAATTCAGAGAGAGAGCTAATGTATTTATGCACTTCATTAATATTATAATTACCGGCAGGGACTGAATGTTGAATAGAAAACACAACTGGAACCAAAATGCGTTAACCTAAAGTTGGTGTTCTTCCTTTAGTCATCTACCATTTACAATAAACTCATTTTCAACCGGAAAAGAGTCTCAACTGAATGCATTCTGAATCTTTCTACGCTTTGTTGTTTGAGTTATTAAAACAAAACTGCATTATGAAAAGCTACAAAAACAACCACTTTTCTTTAAATCGTTTAAATTGTTAAAGCTTTTTGATCAGGACCTAAGCTCCTACCTGAGACAAAATGCATGATGACAAACAAAGTATCAAACATCCACGCTGCGCGAAGGTTTCACTTCCTCAAGGAACATTTCTGCTTATTCTGTTTAGCCATATTACTGTTGAATGAGACACACCATGAGCAAGATTGCGGCAGAGAATGAAGAAACATTTTCTCTAATCGACATCTGGACTGACGATTCAATCCAGAGATGCCTGAACATACGAGGGATCCCGAGTGTCGCAGCCAATAAAGGTTCTCTGTGTGGAGAGCAGGATGCGCCCTATAGCCTGGAGATCACAGGTTTGAATACAGGCTGTGTCATTGCTGACTGCGACCGGGGGTTCCTAGAGGGTCGCTCACAATTGGCCGAGCACTGCCCATGGAGGGAGGGAATAGATAGGCAGGGCAATCCATGTTTTTACATGAAATAAGTTTGCTAAAACACAGGTTTCTTTCAAAACTACAAAATTGATACAGAGTGAGTGAATGTGCGTTGCAGGGGAAATGTATGGAATCAGAGAAAAGAGATAAAAAGAGGATGGAGACAGGGGAGGTTCAGGTCAAATAAACATTGCGTGTTGTTTTCTGATTTCAGAAGCAGCAACGTTCTATGTTTTGTTTGCTTGTTAAAACCACCTTAAAGCCGCTCCCTCTTCAACCCAGGTAACAGCTGCATGTGGCCACGGGGCTGGATGACACTTCCCTGTGCTGGATGTGTGAGCGGCGAGGAGCCTGCTGTGTTTCAGAGGCAGGTCTCCTGCCATCTGCCAGGTACAGACAGGCTAATCTAGATTTAATAAAAACATCTCAGATATTGAAACAGCACAAAAACACACGTGTTATATTAAAAAAAAAAAAAAACACTAGGGGCGATCAGAATGGGTTTAAGTGACTGACGGAGAAGGTTCAGGGGCTCAGAGAAAAAAATCTGAGATTTTGTCCCTTATTTTTGCACAGTATTTGTCTATTTTTACCATGCTTTTCCCATGGTTTTAATATGTGTTTACCATAGCTTACCATGGTGTGCCTTGTTGGTTAATATGCTTTACCATACCTCTCTGTGCTTCACAGTGCCGACCTACAGTATGTTTTACTACGCTTTTCTGAGCTTTTACTCTGGGAAGCATTTATAAGGATTCTGGGGGTCAGAGAAAAGAAAGCTGAGATTTGTCTTCTGACACATTCTCTAACAAAGAATTCAAATGGAAAAATAAATAAATAAACATGTAATATAAATATATTGGTTGTTGAACATTTCTCATTTTGTTTCTTTCAGGGTCTTTGGTAGCCTACTTATTTAAAAGATTTAAAAAAAAAATGAAATGATTGCAAACCCCATCAATTAGTAAGGGAAATATAAAAAAAAGCAATTCAAATGACAGAGAAGAGCGCACAATAAAATACTTTTCATTAAAAAATATGGATGATGATATTTGGATCTATTTCATGTATTTTATGCACATATTCTTCCCTCACCTGCTTTGGTTTATATAAGCTGTTCCATATGCAATTCAGTTAACACTTGTGATCTTGTGACAGTTTATGACACACACATGCACGCATGAGCACGCACACACACACACACACACACACACGCACACATATCTTCTAACACATACAGCAGCCCAACTAACTCACCCTTCACCTGGAACCTAGGCAAAGCTTTGAATACAGCCTCATTGCCAGCGATACAGAAATGAAATAGAAATGAACCCATTGTAATATCATTTCACAGGGACTGATCTAAAATGATGCCGGTAAGCAGTGTTTGAGCTTGTTCCCATTGATCCATCCTTATATTTTGGTCAGGAGATTTCAGTGTGATAAAAATCAGATGCAGGTGACGTTAACAAAAGTGATATTATGCAGGTGTGACAGTAACTCCTAATAATAGATGTGCTGCGTTCTAGCATGTGCCCCTTTTGTAATGGATCGCCTCCTCGTGCCTGATGAGTACATAATACTAACATCAGCATAAGACACAGACTTGCCTCACGACTGCAGAGCTTGCTTTTTAGTTGAATGGTAAGATGTTCATCTTTGAATCTTTTGGTTTACGGTTCGTATCCAGCCTTTGACTCTCCATTCAATTCAATGGGCTGAGATGCCAGTTCATGCAGTGGTACCATATGGGAAAAAAAAAAATGCTGGCTGCTATGGCTGAAACAGGTAATTGAAAGTCTTTGTTCTTTGCACTATAAGCTATAGCATGCCTGCTGGCTTGCGTAATTCTCTCTAAAGTTGCTCCGAATCCTTGGGGACAGCGAGTGGTCGCAGTTATAATGAGCCCCATGTTGAAACTCCCTCGATGAGCCTGGGCGGATGCATACTTGTGTTTACGCTTGAGGACTAGCTTTGATTAAGTGGGGAGGGGAGGGCTGTAACGACTCTCCTCCTAGCGGCTGACAAGTTCATAATACTGACACATACTTACCTCTCGACTACAGAGCTTGCTCTATAATTGAATGGTAAGACGTTCATCTTTGAACCATGAGGTTAGCGGTCCCCATGCAGAGCTTGCCTCACCATTCAATTCAGTGGGCTGAAGTGCCAAGCCATTAAACTGCACTGCACTGCCTGCCTGTCTTCCTGTCTGCCTGCCTGCCTGCAGCGCTCTCCATACACCCCAGAGCTGTTTTACACACTGCTCAGACTAGATAGCAACAAAGCATACAGCTTATCAAAGGCATAAAGCAGTAGAAAAGGAAACAGGTCCTGAGGGAAGGCTGGATAAACCCACAGTCCCTCAGTACAGTAGATATTGATTGGTTTGCTGGCGTCTTGGCAAAATAAAGCATGGATCTTGTGAGCGTGATGCGACTGCATTTTCCAAGTGTCGTTCAATAGCCAGCTCTCACCGGTCACCCTTCTGCTTTGTTTTTTTCTGTAAGTTGAACAAATCTGATCAACGATGATGAACTACCTCTTGAGAAAAAAAAAGCATTACTGCTTGCAAGCAATCTGTTTAGGCTTTGATGGGATGCCATGTTTTCAATAAAGGGAAGGCATATTTCTGTGCTGGAGAAAATGTACACTAATGTACTTGAAATCAATGACTAGCCACACGCTGCTTTCACTGACCTTTCTACTTTTCAGACACAACGTCACGAAAGGAACAAGCTATGGGGCATGTTTCTATTTTTAAACGCTGAAGAGTAAGTAACTTCAAATGTCAATTGAATGTATTTTTTATACTTCCACTACTACAGCAACAGAACACATTTTTACTGAATTAGAACCTCGGCCCATGGGATTGAATGGAAAGGCAAGGGCTGAATGTGAACTGCACACCACAGGGTGGAAAGACGAATGTGTTGCCATTCAACCGCAGAGAAAGCTCTGTGGTCGAGAGTTGAGTACAAGTCTTATGCTGATGTCAGTATCATTAACTCATCAGCCACTAGGAGGAGATTCATTACACCAGAACCAATCAGATCGATTGCAAACACCATACAATACTGTAGTAAGTGAAATGTAAAAACAAATAACATTTAAAATGCATTTAAAGCTACCAATTCTTAAAGTACTTTTTTTTTTTTTAACTATATAATTGCAGCTGTTCACAGTGCCACAATTCACTAATTGGGTTCATTCACTGCTAGGTCACATTGAAAGCAAGTTGTACAAGTCCTATATTTTACTTCATAAGGGCCCTTTACTAATTCACTTAGTATTTCATTTGTTTTAGGTGTAGGTCAGTGTGGCAGCGGTGAAACCTGCCATTGTAAATTACTGTAGATTTGGTGGTGGTTTATATAAAATATGTTTGTTGTTTAATTATAAATAACATTGGCGGGGTTTGTAACAAATACAGGTATGTTTAATTGACCCTGGTCACCTGCCTTTAAAAAGGGCCTGGAAAGCTAGTCCTTGTTCTGTGCTGTTCCATGCTGTGTGTTGTTTTGTTACAAGCTGAAAGCCTTACAACTGTGTGTTAAATCAGGGTAAGTGAACATTCCCTACATGGCTCAGGAGACCTGAGGGTTCAGTGGGAACCTCCAATCCCATGGCCAAGCCAGCTTTTTCACCCAGGAACTCGAGGACGGGTGTCAGTGAGCTACCGACCTCTGGAGGACAAAGGCAAGCCATGCAGGTGTCCGCCTTTGAGCTCACTGGGCGCCTGGCCAGCAGGGTTCTCTGTAGCGTGATGATGAGAAACAGTTCCTGCCGGTTCCAGAGCCAGAGCCAGGTCACAAACCTGTGCTGTATGACTCAGCCTGCACAGCACGCGGCAGCGCTTCAACCAGGTGAGCTGCTCAGGGATCCCACTTATCAGTCATTTCTGAGCAGCCGAGCAGACAGCACACTTGGATTGAGTGGGGCAGATGAAAGACGAACAAGGTGAGCAATTTTTTATGATATTTTGTGAATGGAATTTGCTCAACCAGCAGAATTATTTTAAAGACATTTCTAAGATAGTGTCCAAACACACACTCACACTCACACACACTCTCACACACACACACACACAATTTAACAAATATATTTTCTGTGCTGTTTCTTTACAAACATTGGTCTGATTGTAGCTGTCATTTTGATTCCAACTCTGCCTGTCCGCAGTGCTTATACCATTCCAGTTGTGTGACGTGGTGGGCTAACAGAAGGTTTTTTATTTATTTCTGCAGAATGCAGTATTCACTTGCCAAAATCTAAATGTCAACTTCACTGTCACCTTCAATCTATCTTTCAAAGAGCTGTGTTCTTATTGCCAATGTCCGCGTGCTTTGTGCTTTAAACCCCCCCCCCCCCCACCCCCCCAGCTGCAGGAACGGTTGTTTGAGGAGAGCATGATTGACTTTGAGACTTGTAGCATCCACACGGCAGCCCCGAAATTTTCACTTCATTTTTTTAAAATTTTAAATCTGTCAAAGAAAGGCCGCTGGGAAAGTTTCCCTCTGTAAATGCATAGCGAAGTGTGATAAAGCATAGCAAACGCATGGGTAAGCACTATAAAGCCCAGAGAGGTAAGGTAAAGCATGTTAAAAATGTGGCAAATCATGGAAGACTATGATAAATGAATAGTAAAACCAGGGGAAATGCATGGGGGTAAAATTTTAAAAAATACAGTACAAAAATACCATGGTAAACTTCTGAGAGACTACATGCAACCTCTACCAGTGGGGATCTACAAGAAACACTGCTTGTGTTACAGACAGGGAGATGTTATGCGCTATCCAATACTGATTGGATAAAAGCTAGGCTCTTTTGCATAGTGGTACAGATGTGGTTGTCATAGTTCAAGGTAAGGAAACTGAGAGCTTTCTTTTAACTTCTTTTTTTTTTAAAGATGTAAAGCTAAGGTGACCACCTTTTCAAAATGCAGAAATGGGACACTTACCATTTTTTATGGGGGGAGGTATTGTATATTTACATATTTTATACTGTATATTTAGTAACAGTATTTCAAAATGAAGTATCAACTTATTGTTTTTGTCTCAGTATCCAATTCTAAAATCTTTTCTTCAATAATGTATAAAGTCATTTGCAGTTTTCCTAATCCACATGTATGACAGTTATAACCCATTTCTCTGAATAATTTTGTGGAGTAAGCCTTATGCTAGGCTACTCCTTCCTTTACCGACATGTCACTATCAACATCACTGCAACGTTTACAGTCAGCCATTTTGCATAAACAAAGAAAACACTGAAATTAAAATATTGTACGAATTGTATTTTGTTTGCTGTAGCCAAAGCAGATCAGTATCAGGCTGTTGTGAAACATGTGATGTGACTATAGAAAGTCACAGGATGATGGTACTATATAGTTTTAAGTCTTAGATTGGCTATCCAATGTGCCAATCATTGTGGGGCTGTGTAAGGCATTGCAAAATGATGCAGCAGGGACGGGGCTTTGCTCCAAACAGGTTTGCTGTGGTTTGACTGTGTTGGTAAACTGTAAGATTGCACTTTGTCTAGGAATCCTGGACAAATTCCATCCTGGAGGCATTTAGCCCAGGACTGGGACTTGATCTTTGCATTTAGGGGCTGTCCCGTCTAATTAGGGACAGGTGGTCACCTAGATAAAGTGCCTGTTCATTTACCAAAACAAGAACTGGACAACTAAGACAGCTTATTATATTTCAAGTTCTCTTCAGCACCCTCAGTTTTTTTTTTCTTTCAGTAACATTAAAATGATTGCTTCTCCTTTCACAATGCAATGCAGTGTGTCCTGGTGATCATGAACACACTATTTTCATTAATGAGGCTTCTCTGTACTGTCAGTCACCATCAGGAGTATTAAATAAACTCTCCAGGCTAAATTAACATTCAGGCTATTAACTCAGGAGAAGAAAAAAGAATGAAATGGCCTCTTATTATTTTATTTCCTTTATTCTAACGACATTTTTTGTGTGTGTGTGGTGGGGGGGGGGGGGGGGGGGGGGGGTGGGGGAGTCCGAATAGAAGATAATTAAAGGCAAATTGACTATGTGGCAACACAAACTATAAATGTAGGCTATTGTGGCCAACCTACCAGCACCATCAGCCAGTCTATTAATCTCCATTCCCTGATTAAAACATCCCCTCGAATCCCATTGTCCCGAGACGGCTGCGTATCCTGCATAATCAAATTAATTACCATTCGCAAGATCTTCGTCAATCTATTCCTATCGGTCAGCATAAATGCCTCCCGAAGCATTTTTTTTTTGTAACAGAGATCCCTCACTGTGTTACACTGGGTGAAACGGAGGATTAATCTCTCGTAATTGAAGAATCATCCTGCAAAGGAATTCTTTGTCTTCTGTAATACAGCTGTACCAGCGCAGGGTTTGGGAGACGGAGAGAGAGAGGGAGGGAGGATGGTGGGTGAAGATTTAATCCCAATTGGAAACAATTCTCTTTCTTTTTTATTGGCACAGTCTGGCACAGTCTGTAACAATATGTTTAATTTTATTAAGCATCTGGTCCACACAGTATATAAGAACCTGAGAAAATGTACAAGCAAGAGGATGCTATTCGGCCTGTCAATGCTAGTCTGCTTCCAAGTAACTGGTTGACTTTGTCAAGTCGGCTTCCAAAGGATCTCAGTGATTCAGCATCAAGAACATGGCTAGGTAACCCAATCCATACCCTCACCACTCTGTGTGAAGAAGCCTCTGCGGGTTTCTGTAGAGCCATGTGCTTTACATTCACGCAATGCAAGTTTTTTTTAAAAGTTGAAGACCTACGCTTTTGTCTAAAGTGCCAGACAGAGCATTGAGGTCATTTTTTAACTATTTTGCTGGTTGATCTGGAAGCAGGTTTTTCACTGAAGTTACTGATAACACTATGTAACGCAATTTTTGTTCCTGGGTAGTAAGTGTTATTTCCTAATTGCTTATGCCTCAAAAGTATAGAAAATGGCTATTATTCCCCACAAACTTTGCTTTTGTGACCAGGACAGGTAAATTTCAAAATATCACTATTTCCAATGGGAAAACGGGCAAATGTGTATCTTTTTGTTCTCATAAAGTCAGAAAAAAACAACATATGAATCCAAATTAACATGTATTTATACTAAAGTAATACAAAGATGACTACAAAAGATTTAGAAGTGAGTAGTTTTTCGAGATTTACAGTTATACTGTATTTACTGTAACGCCATCTGTGCTCTCTCCTTGGGCTACTCTTGTAAAGGGATTAGATACAAATTAATCCAGCGATGACACATTATGACACATACTTATGTGACTGAACTCATTAAGGATGCATTACATCAAATAAATACATTTGTATTACTTAAAAAATAAATTTTAAAAAGTGTAATTTGTTGCTATTTTCAGAATTGCATCCCCTCTCCTCAAATCCCATTCACCCACCCCTGGTTAACAGGTCTTCATAAGTCACCCACAGGAGAGATTTTAAAATATATATATACACTGATGGAGTTTATATATATATATATATATATATAGGATATTTGGTCCTATATTTGGTCCTACTTGTGGTCATCACCCTCAGTTTACGTGACTCCCCGAATAGATTTCTATTTTTTTTTTCGTTTTTGTTTTAGGGAGTCAGACTTTATACACACTCATAAATAGATAAATGGCGCTATGGCGATGATCTACTCTCAATATATATATATTATATATATATATATATATATATATATATATATATATATATATATATATATATATATATATATATGATTATTCATATTCCTGTCTGTTGACAATTAAATTCCACTATTTTAAGTAATATGCTTTGAGGAAAGCGTGAGAAATCGATTCACGAGAAATCCGTTGTGTGACGGAGGCTTTGCTTAAAGTATACCTGATCTGGTGCAAGATGTCTGAGCCGATTGAGGGAAGTGGAAGGTAAATGGCTGTAGCTGAGCTGGAACGCCCCCCCCCCCCCCCCCCCCCAAGTACCAGGGGACAGATTTGCAGGGTAATGGGAGAGCAGCAGAGTAATCTGAGCAGAGCTTATGATGCCGTCACGCTTTATTAAAGTCTAGCAGAGAGCTCCGGCTGCCTCATCTCCCAGCACATTGACCCTCTGCTAATGGTCAGTCAGAAAGGCAAGGAGCTGATACAGAACAGCTAGGTAACAAGCTTACCTGAACGGAATCTGCTGAAATACATTTTAAAAAGGAGCAGAAAGAAACTTCTCAAAAGTTGAGGCCTCTTAAAGCTGCGCAAAGCACTTTCCTTTTTCCTCCACAACTTGCTCTGTGGTCAAACACTTTCTGCAAAGCTTCTGGGGAAAAAACTGATTAAAAAGTAAGAACCATTTCCCAGCGCGGAACCTGGGAATTGAATTATTTCATGTTTCTCGTGGGGGATATAATATTTAGACTGGTATTAAATTTGAAATATCGCTGTAAAGAAGTACATTTACATTTTTGTGGTTACACTCATTATTTAAAAATGAACATTGGTGACATTAGAAATGCATTTTTGATACCACTATCAGTAATTATTATTATTTTATTTAAATAAAATCTTTTATAAAAAAAAAAATCACTTTATTATTTAAAAGCAAAATTAATCTAAACATACAGCAAAATGTATTATATGGACTCGATGTAAAACTCACAGAAGTACAATTCAGTGATAAATACTTTTGATGCTCAAATATAATGATACATTTCTTTTCAGTTTATATAAAATAGGGATTGACGTTTTCAGGATTTATTATTTTATCACTTGACATCCCTTTTAAACTAATTTTGAGCTCATTCTGTTTCTTAAATAAACTCAAGAAAAACTGTTAATTACAAAACAATGCCACTTGTTTTACCTTCAAATCTTGACTGAGCCTCAGTTTCATTTAAATTTTAAACCGAGCTGACAGATTACATTAATTGCTCATCCCGGATCCTACTTTTAACTCGCATTTCATTCTTGCAGTTGCTTGTGCTTTTATTACTTTCCCCACTAGTTTAAGAGAGATGTCCTGACAGATTTCCTTTTCAGCATAAAATACCCAGTATGAAGTGTACACTATAGCAAGTCTTTCAGACACCTGTTATTTGCAATATGCATGCTCCAAACATATCAAAGAACATTTTAGGATTCTGGGGGATACACAAAAAATGTAGTTCGGTATTACAGTCCACACTTCTGACAAACCCCATACCTGATGCAATCTAATTTTGAACCAGACTGGAGACTGCCTTCTGAGGTGGTGTGGGTCCGGTCCTCGAGTACTGTATTAAAGGCTCTGAAGTGTAGATGCTAACCATATTTAAAACTTTTAAGCCAGTTTAAAACCACCTGTGACAGGGATGGTAGAGTGGTGAGATCAGGCCAGAAGCAGGAACAAAAACAAAGGCAAAATACTGCAGTGCTAAGGCGCTAAACAAACAGGTCAGGCTGGGCAAATTGCTGTCACTCCATAGTCTTTTAATTTCACTTTCACCCTGACTCACTCTCGTTCACTCCTCTGAACACCCATCCAGACTGGAGAGCGCTGCAAGCTTTAAGCAGGTGACCATTTCCTGATTAGCAACAAATTAAATCACTTAATTCTGCACAAGGTTTTTAATTACTACTGGCAGAGAACGAGCTGCTGACCTCACCTCTGCCAGAACACATTTCAATAAACATAATAAAACAAACGCACGGCTACAGCATCATTTAAAAATACATAAACGCAATAAACAAATCACAATACAAAATAATAAATTGCACAGGGGTGGAGGAGTACCTGGTTCTAAAAATAAACAAACACATTTATGGCAGGGCTTTGCCCTGCCCCCTTTTCATGTGCAGGGCTCCTCGCCCTGTCACAGCAACTAATACTGTTTAAATGCATAGAGTGGACAGGGCTATGGTGGTTACTAGTGACAGCAGCATAGACTACTCTATGTGCTGTTTAAGTCTGATATGCAACAGTTAATGAACAGGAACACTGTTACCCTTTGGATTACAAGTTGACTGTGTGGACATACAAAAGTTAAAATGGGGGGCAGGGGAGGGTGGGGGATAGGACGGTTGAGTACAGGCATAACTCAGGTCCAGGGACAAGTTGAGAGTGTGCATAATGGAAGGAGCAAGATTAGAAGCACAAAAAGACAGACAAGGTTAGTCGGCCAGGGGTCTAGGCAGCATGTGGCAGTAGTTGATTTCAACAGTAGGGTGGAAACATCAGCAATGGAGAGAGGAGAGAAGGAGGAGAGGGTAGGAGGGGCAACCGGAGGACCAGGGTTTGTAGTGGGAGAGCGTAGAATAGATGTTGTCGATTTTGTTCTGAAAGAAAGAAATCATAACGGGTAAGAGAGGAGGATGAACGAGAGTTGGATTTGTCAGTGGCTGGATGTAGGATTTGGGAAATGGTCTTAAAGAGAACATTGGGTTTACCGTGTCCCATAGTTATGATTTCAGAGAATTATTTCTGAGTTCCTCTTAGGTGGATGGTAGATAACAACAAGGGTGAGGGACATGGGAGAGGGGAGCTTGATGGCGATTTGATGCTCAAATGAAGAAAAGGCAGGCAAAGAAAGAACTGAAGAAGCAAGCACAGAATTTGCAATAACAGCAGTGCTCTGCCTCGGCCGGTGAGGTTTGTAAAAGAAGGAATAGCCCTTCGTTTACAGAGTGCTATGTTTCAGCTAGACAGAGAAGATTGAGATTGGTATCGGTTATAAGTTCGCTGAGAAGCAGAGATTTGTTAGTCAAAGAGTGACAATTGAAAAAGGACATTTTCAAGTTTGTAGCAGGCAGCGTAGGGGGTGAAGGTATATGGGTTACTATATGTGTTCCATAGTAACTATGACCCTATCTGCACTCCATTATGACTTATAAGCCAGTTTTACATTTGACCTTTAGGAGAGGTCAAAAGTCATGGGCAATGATATTTGTTAATAGAGCATACATGGATTACTATATGTGTTTCATAGTAACCATGGCCCTTTCTGCACTCTATAAGGCGGTATTAGTCAATTTTGTATGTTGATGATGTCATCCAACGTGGCTGCCATGTTTTTTATTGTAGCAACTTCTCTTGAAAAATCTTTAAAGACAACCACACTAGGATCATGTGTATCAATTTTTGGTTCAATCGGACTAGCGATTTCAGAGACAAAGGTTATTGCTTATCTAAAGCAATAACCTGTTTTTTTTTTTTTTTATTGTAGCAACTTTGACACCCTATAAAGAAAAATAATAAGAAGAATAAGAATAATCCTAGCAATAACAATAGGCTTCCCAGCCTATGGCCTGGAAGCCTAATAAAATGTTTTATTAAAAAACAAAAAGGCTAACACTACTGCCTAACTATGTTTTTTTTGTATGGGAATATTAAAAAATTTTAACTATATAATTTCTCCATTGGATTTCAAGAACAAAACAAATAAATGCAGTTTCACTTTTTTTACTTTTTTTAGGGGTTTTTGAAGTTATGGAAATTCATTTATCTCTTTTGATTATCTTAAAATGATTGTTGAACTATGTGCTATAATACATTAATTACATGCTTATTACTACCTTACCTTTAAAGAAGATCATCAACGATTAGTTCCATTTGAGGTCAGTGAAGACAGCCATCACTGCTGTACAAAAATCTATTAAAGTACTTTCCGATTTCAAGAATTGGGTAAACACGGTTTTCAGAAGATGCAGTTATGTTTTTCTATTTGGTCTGATCAAATATTTTACCCATGACAGAGATGAGGAAGGCATTGTTTGCCCTTCAACCTCAAAGCTGCCCTTCACTGTCCTCCAACCTCCCTTCTTCAAACTGGGGGCAATTAGCATCCTGACCACTTAATTAATTAGGCGGCACGCTTAATTATGACAAACTACATTATAGCAGGGAGCCCCAAGCCCAATGGACATTAGCAGTAGGTTATGTTCGGTAACAATTTGATTTGAGGGGGAGTTTATTGACCGGAAAAGACATATGATGAGATTAAAAATAATCAGTGCTCCCTGCCTCAGTGATATTGGCTTATCGTAGCCAGGGGCTTGGCATTAGAACGAGATTGAAGATGATCAAATTAGCCTCTCCTTTCTCATTAAATCCCAGATGCATAAACTGATAGGTATTGGCAGAGCGAGTGAGGCAATGAAGCAATAAACTGATTTTTTTCTTTCTTTCTGAGAATGTTTCTTTCTATTGTCCTGTGGTAGGGACTGAGGAGCTGGCTCACACTTTTTAAAAATATGTTCTTTCCTACCTTAATGGCTGCTTATTGTCTACTCCCAAATTGCCTGTTGTTTTGTAATTAAATTGACTCTCCTTTTTTATGGTTATGAGCTGAATGACAATAACCATTACACACTGTTGCTGTGAGGAGCTTGCCACTTTTGAAGGCTGTTTTTTTCGTGTTTAGTTATTTATTTCTACTTACGCTTTATTTTAATTGATGCTTGTAGCAGGGCAGAAGAGCCCTGTGTGTGTGTGTGTGTGTGTGTGTGTGTGTGTGTGTGTGTGTGTGTGTGTGTGTGTGTGTGTGTGTATGTATGTGTGGGTGTGTGTGTGTCTCAACTTCCTGGTCTGGGGACGTCACCACCAAGCCCTCCTGTCACAATGCTTTTTATATTTTTATTTGTCAGTTTTTATTTTTCAGTTCACCTGAACATTTCAACTAGCCTCAACATATTAACTAACTCTTTACAAATAATGATTAGATATTTGGGGTAAAAACTGCAAGCCACTTATTTGAACCTGTACCTAATACTGAATTGGGTCACCATTTGCCCTGATCAGAGCCTTGACAGAAAGTGGCAGAGTTCCAGAAGGTGCTGGAAGGTTTTCGAGAGATCTAATCAGTTATTCATATTCACACAGTTGGTGCAGAGAGGTGGGCAGAGGCTTTCTAACGATTAATGTGTCGTCTACGTTCAACCCATTCATGTTCAATTTAATTGAGATCTAAGGATTGTGGGTGGTAGCCATGGAAGAAGCATCAAGTCTCTGTCATGCTCCTTAAACCATTCATGTACAATTCTGGTGTGGTGGATGGGTGCATTTTCACCCTGAAAGTAGCCGAATGCATCATTTTTGGGTGGTCAGTGTCTTTTTCTGGATACCACACTCTCAGGGAGCTATAGTCTAGCTACTGGCTAACCCCATTGAAGGATTCATTGGGATCAAAGGTAACTCTTTGGGGTTGTAACCTGGACCTGAATATTAAAGTGGTAATAGCCTTGCCTACTGGAGCAGCACAAGTCTGACACTATACTTGTGTTATTATTACAATTAGGATCTTGAACATCTAAAGTTATGCTAGTTTGTCTTAGGTAAATTAGTGCAAGATTAATGCTAACTGGGGTGTGTGAAACGAATCGTTAATATCAAAATATGAATCAAACGTCTTCATTTTTTGAATGTTGTAGTTACATCTGTCTTACACTGAGCCAGTACAGTATTCTGTATTCTTAGTTTATTCATAAACTTCAGTGACTGTATGATCACACCCAGATATTCACTAACCTTGGACTACATACCTACCTACATTAACATTAGGTAGTCTAAGACTAGTGCCAGAGTCTCTGAAATCAGCCTGTAAGATTATATTGGTGCTGTGGGTTTGCATTACAATGAAAGGACAATTATTAATAGCTGTAGATGATAAAATAAAATCCCAAATTAAAAAAAGCAAACAATAAAATGATAATGGCACCAGGGATGATATTATGGATGCTAATAATAAGAGCCAATCTGCATCTTTTTTCATACCCAGGAGATCGAGAGCAGATGTCTACAGACTACCAACCTCTGGAGGACAAAGACCAGCCCAGCAAATCGCCCCCAAGCTCACTTGGGTCCTGGCCTGTAGGAGTCACCCCAGCCCTGGGGGGACCAAAGCCAGTGCAGCACCCTCCCCAGAGTCCCCAGTGAAGACCAGCTGCCTTGCACAACCATGATTCGAACTTGCAATCTCTGCCACAGTGCTTTCACCTGGTGAGCCATTCGCGGATCCATCTATAGTGTTTTTAATGTTTGTTTTGTTTTTACTCAGTGGTCTTAGACATTGTATTTATGTTTATTGAACATAAATAAAACTGTTCCTTTTATAACTTACTTCCCTTGTGGTGTTCTCCCTTCCATGATTGTTTGCATTTGGGCTGCTCCCTACATAATTACAAACTTGTGAACTGTTGGAGAGTTCCTTAAGCTCTATAAAATTAGGGTCGCATAGCCGCAACTAAATATTTACATTGATACATATTAACACAAGTCTGATAGGAGTGTGAATAGCCCCTATCACGTTACATTAATTTAAGTTAAGTTATTACTCCTTCCAGAGTACCCAGCCTTTAAACTGGATAGACCCCTATGTATTATTGTTATTAGTTTATTTATCAGACGCTTTTATCCAAGTGCGTGAACTATGCATCAGCTGCAGAGTCACATATAACAACATCAAACCCGAAAGACCAAGGAGGTTAAGTGACTTGCTCAGGGTCACACAGTGAGTCAGTGAGTGAGCTGGGATTTGAACTGCAGACCTCCTGGTTACAAACCATTTTTTTTTAACCACCAGACCACACAGCCTCCTATAAAGAAGGGGATGTATCAACCACAGGCTTTAAAATGTATTAATCACCATAAGTGCATATGTTACGCTGCACTTATTAAATGTGATTGAACCAAGTAATTTATGGTAGCAGCACACTCTCTTGACTGTATTAACAGCTGGGCTAACATTGCTGACATGCAGGGGTTAGGGTTGGGGTCAGTGCACAAAACTACTATAATAAAACTTTAATTAAAAGTAAATAATTTCATACCGACCATCGTTTTTAACTTGTAGTCAGCACAATGTGGAAAATGACAGTCTATATATAATTTCTAAGTAAAGTGTGCCATCTGTTCATGTTATTTTCATTTGTTTCTTCAGTATTTTTTTTTTAACAAAATAACAATGAATGTATTCCCTCATTGGTTCCTTCTCGAATTCACATGCTGTTTAAACACTTGGTAGTGCTGACTTTAGAAATAGTAAAAGAAATGGAATAAATTCAATGTCTTCAAGCGACAGTTTCAAAAAAATAAACACGATGCTGCTTCCTGGAACCAAATACTGTCCTGTGCGGTAGGTTACACTATCTCATTGCTGTGAGATCCTTGGAGGAAGAAACATTTTACTCCTATATATTTCCCACTCAAGTATTCCGCACTACCCTGGTTCACCTTTATTGTATTCCTCTCAGCCAATCTGAGTATTTCATTTTTCTACGGTAAGATTGAATAATCTTCACTGATGCTTAGTAACAATTAAGGTTTGATTAATGACTAATAAGCAACTATTTACACAGCTGTTTTGTAGAAACGTCCCCATCGTTTTCTCCTTTCACACACAGTACTTGACAGCAGTCAGTTGAAAGTCTTTCACAACCCCATCGTGAAAAACTGCTCCACCTTTTTTTATTTACTTTCAGAAAAGGAAAAAATACCTTATGCCTATATGAAGTAAATAGCTTTGAGAATCTAGCCCATCACAGTATGTAAAAGCCTTTTCTTTTTATACAAGATAGCTATAATGTGAAGTTGCACTTTCCCAGTGGAGTGGTGGGCTGAAGATGGTGTGCACAGAGTCAGACTGCCAAGGTGGAAGTTGGTTTTTGTTTCATCGTGGTTTGGAAGCAGATCTACGGTGAAGCGAAGCCAGGCATATCCAGTGCCCGTTTTCTTAGTTAACAGCATAACAAGTGTTTTTAAAACTGTTTGGAAGGTCTTAGTTTGCTCATATCACACTCAGTGCAGTTCTCTTGCCTCCAGAAGTGATGGATTTGTGCAGCTGCACACACTAATGGAGCCACTAGCAGCAGACAACACCTGTGTCAGCTCTTCTGTGGGCTCAATAGTGATGACAATACTGCAGTACATTTGCACAGCATTTTTGTGGTTTTCCCATGCTTCTCCCATGGCTATACTATCCATTTACCAGCATTTATTAATAGGGTTAACCATACCTCACAATTCTTTACACTGCTTTAGCATGCTCTCACTGTGCTTCTTTACACTTTGCTATGTTTTTACTATAGGAAACTTTTATAAGGATATGAAACAAGGGGATATCAGTGATGGCCACCAGGAGAGGGCAGACATGTAGAGACTCTCCCTCTCCTTCCCAGCAGCGTTTGCGTTAGGCATTATAAATCAGGAAGTAACTCGCAGTCAATCAGTACACCAGATTTCAGAACATTCTAGTACCATCTAGATGGATAATAAAGTTAACTATGTATAGTGTCATTTAAAAAAAAACAAAAAAAAACGTGATTTAAAATGTTAATATGTAGAGTTTGTAATGGATCTCCTGCTAGCGGCTGATGAGTTTTTCATACTGACAGCAGCATCAGACACACACTTACCCCTTGACTTCAAAGCTTGCTCTTTAGTTGTTTTGTAAGGCGTTCGTTTTTGAACCATATGGTTTAGGGTTCGCGTGCAACCCTGGCCTTTCCATTAAATTAAATGGGCTGAGATGCCATCCCATTCTCAAAATGACTGAACATTAATCGCCCCTCTTACAAAACACTCATGAACCTCTTTATTGAGCAACCCTGTACTTCTTTAAATACACGTTTCTTCATTTCTAAATGGCATTTCTTCTTTTATGAGTTTGCTTCCTTCAATTAATAAAAATAGATTTCCCACAGACAGGGCTCGGGGTGAGTTTCAGTGACTCAGGAAGAGTTTGCACATTTTATATACTTGACAGAATCAGCCGTCTACCTACAATAGCCTATATTGAGCTAATTATAATTATAATAAAAAAACATAGTAGAAGTCATGGTAGCCATACATCTGTATAAACTACAGGGGTTTACAGCCTTATCATTCATAGTTATTGTGTAAACCCTAGACATTTATAAGTCACCAACAATTATAGCCCCTTACTGTGCACATTATTATTATTATTATTATTATTATTATTATTATTATTATTATTATTATTATTATTATTATTATTATTAATCAATGTATTTATTTATTAGTAGTAGTATTGTAGGATTTATCAGAAGTATTTCTGTTCAATATGTTTGTCACTAGTCAATGAGTTAATGTATTATCTCTTCAGTAAGACAGGGAACACTAAGGTAATCTTTCACTATTTTTCTCTATTGACTGAGCTCCAGTGCTCTGCACAGCCAGGCTGGAGTGCTGTACAACTCCAACATGGCCTTGAGCTACCAGCTTGTGTTTATCATGTCACCAGAAACACTTGATGTAATTGTAGCCTTGTTAAGTATAGTTTGGTATGCATTATTTATTGATGTACGAATGCATGTACTGTATTCTTGTACTTATGTATTTATTCCCATGATGAATTCATGTTTGATTACCATACATGTTTATGACCAACATTTGAGGAAAATATCCTTTCCTTTTCCATCCTTGACGTTGACGTTTCCTTACATTTTAATTTTTGGGGACACAAGCTGCGCTGTATTCTATGCTGTACAATCCCGTTACTCATTGATGAGACAAGTAGATGTTAAATACTCACTTTCTGTAAATCATTCAATAAGACTTCAGAATATATTACAAATATACATATATTATAAACAGTTTTTCTTTTGCATAAATTCATGCAAACCTGATTTCAACGTTTCAGGCGAGAAACTACCCCCTGCAAATATGATCATTAGATTGACAGGAAAATTTGTACCTGGGAACAGGAAGAACAAGAGCAGCGTTTCATTTAGTGAATGAAGGTATTTCCTGGAGGAACTAGCTTTGTTTGTATTTAGGGTTTATTTAATAAATTAAAAACAATAATAATGATAATGATGATGACGATGATGATAATAATAATAATAATTAGTACATTACAAGGTTTGGACTTAAAATGAGTACAATAAATGTTTTAATTATTCTGTAGACTATTATTCAATCCTTACTTGACACAGCCTTTAATTTATTCTTTCTTTCAGAAACACAACTTGCCAAACAAATGAATCCATTATTCCCTACAGCCCATATACACACATGTACTGTGTGAGCTGCATATTGCCAGTGTTTCTGCTTCCGTTGTAGCTGATTGGTCAGCATGGGTTTTTATTTAAAGTTAGAAATAAACTGGTTCAAAGTTTGAAAAACAATAAATGGTAAGCACCTGTTCTACCGAGTACTTAGCCTCAGTGAACAGTCCAGTAAGCCATTGCAACATCTCAGCAGTGTGGAATTCCCTGTAACTGTTCTACTATTGCTGAGGAAGCACAAGCAAGAGATATAAACACATTTCAACGGAATACAAAGTTACCAAGAAACCCAAACTACCTCAAATAAGAAAAGGGGAAATACCATTTCATTTGGAGGTCATCCACAAACAAACAATGTATTATTTTATATGGTATAAGCAAAACCACACTTCCTTCTTTTGCAGATTAAAAGGACAAATTAATAAATCACGATTTTCCACCACAGTCACGAAACATCTGTGCATATAGAAAAAACAAAAAGTTACAGTTGTGCAACCTTTGATAAATAGAGCTGGTTTGAGGCTCCCAGTGAAATGCAGAGCAGGACCATTTATAACCGAAGACGAATCAGAAATAATTATCTGAAGGGCTGAAATTTTCACAACCATTGCAACTTTCACACTCACCCTCAAAATCTGCAGCCAATTGGATTTGCAGGAGGCATGAGGTGCGTGTTCAGAAGGGGGCACCAACCACAGAAAAAAAAAAATACAAATATACATTTTTTTTCAATTGGATTTTGATTAGCGCAAGTGCTAAATTATTTCTTTCCATCCCAAGTAAATAGTGTGCTGAATAGAGTTCACTTTCATGTGTTTAGCCTAAACTTTCATGCCATGTACAGAACATGCATATTTCTAAAATTAAAAACAACTACAACCCTTTTTTATCTGTAATAGTCATTCCTGAGTACAGTCTGGGTTATTATGATTTATAATTAATTAATATGTTGTGTGTAGGGTGTATCGTGTTACAACTGTTTATAACCAGACATTACATTATAATAATATGACACTACACACAGCGTATTCACTTACAAACATACATGTACTGTATGCATGGTTTGTTTGTGCCCAACTAAGCCATGTATGGTAAATAGTTTTTTTTTTTTTTTTTTTTGCCTGTCACAGTCATATGTAAATACCAGGCAGTAAAACTGTCACCCACACCAATTCATTAGTCTGTAAAGAACATGATGTTGAGTTATTGGTTAGAATAAGGCTGTGAATCGTAATAGACTGTTATACAAAACATCCAATTTATGAAGCTGTGATTGTGGCACATACAATAAATTATTTCCCCCCAGTCTAATATCAGTATGGTAATGGAATTCCTTGTACAAGACCTGTGCTTAGACTCATAGCTCATACAGCTCTTCAATCAATACAGGAAACCTAATTCCACACTGATCTTCTACTTATTATCATTTCTATATAATATGCAGATTTTAATGACTCATCAGCGCTCATTTGCAAGTACTTAAATTGTCATGCACAGCCTTGGCTTGATTTTACATGCTGTACAAGCTCGATCCGAGGTTCCGTTGAGAGCTAATCGAGGTGGTCAGTGGAGTACCCCTCTACGTGTCCATATATCTGTGTTAATGAACATTGCGATTCAACGAAGACCTGCAGCTCTGCAGGGTCTGCATGCCTTCAAACTGCCATTGTGATTAAACAAAGTCACACCTTGGTTCACTTGCTGTATTTACTCTGCTTACAGCTGCACGACATCTCTTATCTGCTGATGATTTAGATGAGGTCTCCTGTAACAAGTGAGGTGGCAAGCTTTTTCACAAGGACATGGCTGATGCACACCCCACGTGCATGCCAGCGCAACCTGGGAAACACTCTCCATTCATCAATCAGATGAAGGAACCATGTCTGTTTAGTGGGGGGTGGGGAGGGCATTGATTGAAGTAAAAGGAGTTGATAAAGTTAACTCTAACCAATACTTTCAGCTCTGCACACAAACCATTATCAGAGGACACACAGTTGGGCATTAACGGGTTACCTAACCATGTTGCTGATGCTGAATTATTGGGATCCTTTAAGACCTGACTTGTCAATGTTTTGACATTAACCTCTTGTTTATACATTTTCTTATGTTCTTAGATCATTGATGTAAGTTCTGCCTTGATTCTTAACCTGATTGTCAAAGTGTTTACTTCATTCAGAAGAAGGGTGGCTATCCCATACCTAGCCATGTGTCAGCTGATCAACCAACACATAGAGAGCTTCTACTAACTACTAATGAGCCACTGTTTTTTGTTTTGTTTTGTTTTGTTTTGTTTTGTTTTGTTATATATATATATATATATATATATATATATATATATATATATATATATATATATATATATATATATATATATATATATATTTTTTTTTAACTGTTTTGCCCTCATGGAAATACACTTTCAAAGTCTGATGCATTTTTTAGATTTGATTCACATACATGCAAGTGTTTATATGCGAATTACAGTACGGGGTGTTACCAGTGTTTTTTCACTGGGAATAATGGAGTGCTCCTTGTTGAGCTCCTAACTCTGAACAAGTTTCAAACCAGGCTTGTCCTCCCAGCACGGTGGGGGTTTTAATAGGCGAGCCATGCTCTCTGTTGACTTGGCCACTCAGTGAGTAAATGACTCTCTTGTATTAGGTAAACTGCTGAAAACTCACTGCATTGCCACAGACTCATACTCTTACACCCCGCACACGGACATTCCTCATTAAGCAGCACCACATCCCTAAAGATCCTTCCATGAAGAGAGAAGAAGCTCTTACACAAAATTGGTGCCATCATTACCATAATTCCCTACCTGCCTTCAAAATATTGTGTTTTCAAATGATTGCTCTTCAGCTGTTTCACACATAAAGGAAAGTGATTGATTTCACAGAGTGGAAATGCAAGAAAATGTCTCTATACCCAAGACAAAGAGTTCTTGGGGCTGCATTTTTACATTCTGATGAGTCCAGGTCAACATAACAGCATTAGAGTCTTAACTGGGGTATATTCCAGACATCAGTCCCAGCACATACAGAGGGTCTTCAAAATCATGTAACAGAACCCTAAAGGTTAAAAACATCTGCGTAAAACTGGGAGTTTATTGAATGAGAACACGCTTTAAAAATTAGGACATAAACTGCTTTATTATCAAGGCTTCAGACAATGTGTAGATTAAACCCTACTGCACTGCCTCCACACATGTTGTCCAAAACACCTGAACTGAAACCAATAATAAATCAGTTTATGTGCATTGTAAACTTTAACTTTCTTTTCTTTATTTTTTTACAACTTTGTGTGCGGAGCAGTCAACTAAGAAGAAAAGTAATTATTTTAATAACTAAGACTAAAACAGTGAGGTTTCAGTTTATCAATTACTTTTACCTATCACTTTTGATTTTCAGTAAGTATTTCTACTGATTGATGTTCTCCTTGGATATAGAGCTATTTGCTGTTTTTTAATTCTCTGTTTCTCTCTCTCTCTCTCTCTCTCCTCTCTCTCTCTCTCTCTCTCTCTCTCTCTCTCTCTCTCTAGAAGATCTATTATATATATATATAATATATATATATAATATACTAATTTAAATATGGGGCTGTAGAGGATATAGGTCCTCATCGATACATAAATAAACAGCAACTAAAGAAAGAGAGCCACTTGTCATGTCCCAGACCTCGCAGACGATCAGGGGAATTGCATGTGAAGATTTCCATCGGAGACTCTAGGTGTCAGATACAATTACTCACTCTCTGAATCATAATTAGTGCAAATGGTGCATTAAAGAAAAATTATCATCAATATGATATTAACAGACGTTCGGTAAATGAATAAAGGAAAAATGCTTATTCGTCTGTCTCTCCTCATAACAGAGACGTCTGTGAGATAGACAGCACTCAACCAGGTATGCAGTGTCCCTGTTTTGTCTCTGAATGGCATCATTGTGGCTTGTTTTCTGAAATCTATCGGCTGCATTGCACTGCAATAAATACAGTTTGAATGGTACAAAACACCATCTGAATATTATCAATAGTGTTAATCAATAAGAATATGGCTGTTTGTTCTATACTGGGGAATGTATCTCCTTCCTTGTGTATAATTGGACCATGTTAGGTTTCCTATCTATGCTATGCTTTATAATGCAGTCATGTTTTTTCAGTCTTGGCAAGGCAACTTCTCGTACTAAAAATAATACAATTTTTTCCTTGTTGTTTGTCCCTTTCGTAGTTGTTGCTGTCAATGAGATAGGGCTGAATGTATCTCCAGAGATGCCAAGGTCAGAACAACTGAACCAGTGAGATTTGAAAACAATTAGGAGTGAGATTAGGAGCTATATAAACAGGCTGGTAACTTTCCATTCTGTTGTTTGATTCATTTGCCTCCCCCAGTTCCCCCCTTGCAGCTTCCCCTTGGCACTATCTGTTATGGGGGACCTCGTCCAGCAGGCCCGGTGATGGGCTCTCAAACCTAGTGGGAGTGAGGCTGTTGTTCATTACTGTACTTCATCAATAACAAAATATATATTATTCATACGTTCGTGCTGTGGGGTGTTTGTCCTGATCTACTGAACTGTTCTTTTGGAAGAGACACTACTAATACTGACTCTAAAAAGTTCTTACTCCAAATGAGTGACACTTGACATGTCTGTCTGTGTAACCTGGAGTTCTTTGGGCTGGAGAGGCATCAACCTCCAGAGGTGTTGACAGATGGATTATTAGGCAGGTTATTACTCAACAGCACTTTGTTGAGACTAGTGCTGCATGAACCAATTATTTGATTATTCGGATTGATCTCTCCACAGAAATCAGGTGCTGGGAACAGGTGAGGGTCACTGGCGTTGATCGAGCTAATTTACCATTCCAAGAGAAACAAAGGAAGAAACGGCTGTGTGGGTTTGTGTGGATTGCTGCTTTTCTTAGACTGTGGAGAACAGCAATCCACACAAATCCAAGTAGCTGTTTCTTCACTTGTTTCTTCTTCATTAATAAATGAGCCCGATCAACACAGATGTCCCTGACCTGTGGAGAGCTCATTTCGAATAAATGAATATCCGGTTTGTGCAGCACTAGTAGAGATGTTTAAAGAGCACTGGGGTGTATTCCACAAACATAATAATACACTTTTTGATTGTTATCGGCGAGTAAGACAGGACTGCCGCCCGTCAATAGGAACCAGAAAGGGGACAGCACAATATGCTGTGTGTTTGTGTGTGTTTGTGTGTGAGAAAGAGAGAGAGAGAGAGAGAGAGAGAGAGAGAGAGAGAGAGAGAGAGAGAGAGAGAGAGAGAGAGAGAGAGAGAGAGAGAGATGGCAGCAGCCGCTTGTTGGGAGCAGGCTGATGTGGTGCTATTCATTTCACAGCTGTAGTTGGATTAGCTGGTTGAAGTGCGGTGGGGTAAGCTTTGCCTTTTTATCTCATTCAAACATGTTGCTAATTCAGCAGAGCCTGGCTGCCAGAAGAGGCTCTTGCACTAATCGCTGTATCATTCTCCCCGCCGTGGATAAACCAGAAATTTTAATCCCCAATCAACTGCTGTGACCTGGGTTTAACTCCTGTGAAATATGCATGACCCGCAACTTAAGAAAAAGACCCCAGTGGAGCTTGGACATCGGACCACTCTCACTCTCGCTCTCTCTATCTCTGTCTCTGTCACTCTCTTTCTCTATCTCTCTCTCTCTTTCTCTTCAATGTCTCCTAGCTTCTGATTTGCAGTACCTGTGTATAAAGGAAAACTGCTGTGCACCAAAAGGTGCAAAATCAAAAAGAGAAAGGTAATGTAGGTACACAAAAATGTGAATAATTTATTTTAAAAAATCAATGATATCATGACATTTTGGACTACAAGTCCTTCTTCAGCTGGATGGAAAAAGAAGATTAAATATTGTGTACTTGGTTTGGTTCTTGTAGTTCTACCTTGGAATTCTGATTGAGCATTCTGAAGTTATAAATGTAATAAAAGGATTCTAATTGTAATGAACTGGGGGCTCCTGAGTGGCGCATCCGGTAAATGGCACTCCACGTGGAGTGCAGGATGTGCCCTGTAGCCTGGATGTCGCCGATTCAGGTCCAGGCTATTGCACTGCTGACCGTGGACGGGAGTTCCCGGGGGGCACAATTGGCAGAGCGCTGTCCGGGTGGGGAGGGCCTAGGTCAGACAGGGTGTCCTCGGCTCACTGCGCACCAGCGACCCCGGTAGAATGGCCAGGCCCCTGCGGGCCTGTCTGTAGGCTATCCAGAGCTGCTGGGTCCTCCAACGCTGTAGTTCTGAGGTCGCTGCATGGTGGGCCTGGACAGTGAAAACAAAGACACACATTTCGGAGGATGCGTGTGTCTGTCTTCATCTCTCCGGAGTCAGCGCAGGGGAGGCAGCGGTGAGCTGCGTTGAAATAATAATTGGACATTTCAAATTGAGGAGAAAATAAGAAAATTATTGGCGATTCCAAATTTATAATAATAATAATAATAATAATATAATAATAATAATAATAATAATAATAAATAAATGTAATAATAATTATAATAATGAACTGGAACAGAGAACAGAATGCAAATTAATATTGAACTAATACAGAAAAAAACATGTAATATTAGAATATAATACATTTACTGTATGTAGTTGTTTGTAAAAGATGCAATTAATTGTATAGCTGAAAACCAACATATATATATATATAACTTTGTTAATGCATCCAGTATGTTGGGCACCATGGCAGGGATGGGGACGGGATGACACACTCTGTGTATATTTGGGCACAGCTTAGGCAGGGTTAGTAGGTGGTCAGTGTCTGGTGTGTATACACGTTTGATGTGCTGCCAGTTTGGTTGGGCGGTGAGGAGCTGCATACAGGGCAACATTAGGGGAAGTAAATATGTATGGTCGATCGTGAGACACAAGTGCATGACAGGAGGGCTCCCAACAGTGTTGTAATATGAATCTATGTCCTAGCATAACAGTCTGTCATGTGGAATTGCAGATGTTCAATGTTAAACAGCCACAACATGCTTTTCCACTGGGGGCTCTCACATGGATCGGTCGACAAATCTGTGTGTGCGCCTGTAGGGTTTATTCGGGAGGATTTGTTTTCTCATTTTTTTACCTTTAGTTTTAGTGCTGTAACATTGAAAAATAAAAACAATAAGACTCTCCACATTGGGCATTACCAGACTTTATGGACCGTTTGGTCGTAATAGCACCCTCGCTTCTGATCATCATTTACATAAGAAAAATGATGAACAAGAAGAGGCCATTCTGCCCTAAACTTTAAAGAATTGTTTTTGTAAGGATTGTTTTGTAAATGATCCCTAAGGCTAAACAGAGAAGGGGTATATTAACTGCAAACTCGATTTAATTAATCAAAATGGGCTTTAAAAAAAAAAGAGTTTTGTTTGATCCATTTATAGTCGGCTATTGGGTACATTAAGATTAAGCAATGGCTTCTATTAGGCCTGTAATTTAGTAACCAGCGGCTCCCAGATCTTTGGTAATAGCTCTGATCTAGATATTGGCAGGCCTCATCCATAGTTCCTCGATTTGTTAATTTCTCTCAGTCTTTAACAGTCAGTGTCTCTTGTCAGGATATTGGCTGCTCCAAAGGTATTTCCCCCCACTTGGCTATTCGTCTCACATCCTAAAGACATGCTGCCGGCAATATGGACCTGTCTGACTGGAATACTGACATGAGGAGGGGCTGTGTTTTCTGAAATCAACCAATCACAGTTAAGGATTTGTCAGAATTCCATCTTATCTTACAGATGTCATCCAGTGCACACAACATACTCTATATCATAGTTCTAAAGTAATATTTTAAAAAATAAGCTTTTTTATGTTTAATTGTAGTTCCTGTGTACAATCTTTGTCTTTGTATGTCGGGTATAGGCTGCCTCTTACTATAACAGAAAACCTTTAGCAAAGTTTAAACAGACAGAACTGCTCAGCTTTGCTTCAAAGCACTGCTTACCCAAGAGAATGTTTGTAACTTAAATTTTTTTTTATCTAAACAGACCTTGCAGTTTGTGAATAGGGCTATTGTGTAAAAACAACTGTGCTAAATAATTTCAAGCTTGGTGCTGCCTGTCTGCCTCCTAGATTTGTAATCAGTTCACAATCAGAGCTCCATTCACAATGAGATCAGGGAAATGAGACTTTTTAAGTGGCTGCACTCACTTCATTAGGATCTTTGCCTGTTTCTCCTCATATTGAACACAAACCTGCTTCATTGATTGTAACAGTCCCTGTAAATTATTTGCCGTTCTACTGGGATTGCAAACCTGGATCCTATGCAGGGCTGTAAGAGCAGAGATACATATATAATAATAATAATAATAATAATAATAATAATAATAATAATAATAAATAATAATAATATAAGGTCAATTGTGCATAATAAGGCTGTAATTCAATCAAGGGTTTCTGATGATATATAAATCACAAGAGCGCTAGCTCAAGTGATTTGTCAATGTCACCAGAATCAATTAGACCCTTATATGCCCACTATCTGGAGGCTCTGTGGTCCATTGGTTAAAGAAACAGGCTTTTAAGCAGGATGTCGCCAATTAAAACCCTGCCTCAGCCACTGACTCACTGTGTGACCCTGAGCAATAACCTCCTTATGCTCTGTCTTTCGGGTGAGAAATTCTTGTAAGTGACTCTACAACTGATGCATAGTTCACACACTCGTGTCTCATGTCATGTAAAGTGCTGTGTGATGGTGGTCCACTATGAAAGGTGCTAGCTATGTAAAAATAAAGATTATTATTACATTACTGTAATTTTTTACAATACTTGGTGACATAGCAGACAGAAATTGTTAAACTAGTAGTGTTTATTTTATACAATCTTTAAGAAGTGTCGAGAAAAAATGAATTTTACTAAATGTATGTCGCTTATTGTTTAAGAGTTCTTTTGTTATTCTGCTCTTCCACAAATTTCTCCATGTCTTCTGCAGATTACACTATAAATCTGCAGGCCGCTGTTGTTTGTCTTTGTATTGACAGTGTTTTGTTGTGTTCATGTGCTGAAGGCGAGTTTGTTTTTAAAAAATGAGGTTAGCAGTTCTATCATCAACCTTATTATACACAACAGTCTTGTTATACACAGGTCTGGTGCCACCACCTAATCTTATTATAGGAGGTCTCACACAACCAATGTATAATAAAACTGTGAAGTGAAGTTTATAGAAGAAATATTGTTCACCATATTCTATAATAAAAATAATAATGTCAGTAATATACACCCTCCTTACAAGGCTGTGAATTCAGAATTAGAGCTATCAGTCTGACAAAAATGCTGATGACTAGGACAGCTACAATAGTATAGAAGAAATGGCAGTGAATAATTTGATGAATACTGAAACTGGGTTTTTAAGACCTAGATGTCATCAGGTATAAAGGTATACCACAATGACTGATTTGCAGTATGTGGAATAACTTTTTGTTAATTCCAAGGTTCAGCACAATTAGATACACTGTTTTCCAGGGAAGGGGCCATTGTCCTGCCCACTGGGAAGGTTATTTCTCTTCCAGATGTTCTATAGTGCCGCGACCCTCACCAGGAGAAATGGAATGATAATGGATGGATGGATGGGTGTTCTACAGTGTAAGCAAGTCCTGGCTGAGCCCTAACTCTCTTTTAACGCTTGCTAAGAATAAGCCTGTGTGTGTATTCACACGACAGTGCCTGTTCCATGCGGTCTGTCTGCATACTAGCCTGCTGAGCTGTATTCAATATCATTTTTTGCCTGTCTGCCAATAAAGCTGTGGTTTAGGTTGCCGATTGTGCAGCTTGTCCCTATTTAAAGTTTGAGAAGAATCTTGAAGCTGCCCTACTCTAGGCTATAGATGTCTTTACAGTACGTATGAACCATAGTACCATTTCCCTGTCGCCCAGGGATGATTATACAATGTATGCAGATGTGTGCACCACTCTGCTTCCCCACCCCCTCTTTTGCCTCTATAGAAGAGAGTGTACAATGTATGTTAATGGAACATTTTGCACACTCATTGAAGTCTGGGTAATCCCTGCTTTGTCGCTCACTGAACACCAGGCCTGTAAGACACAAAGACTCACAGTGCAGTTGAATGGAGTGGAATTTAGCAGTCTGGTTGCTGTCAGTGTCGTGTGCTGCAATGCCTCTCATTCACAAAGTACATAGTTTAAGAGCAGCTCACTGTGTCTCCTAGTGAAAGCAACTGCAGCTAAGCAGAGTGCAGTAAGAGAGCACTTTGCCTGCACTGTAGCTGACTGACATTTCAGCTTAGCACTCAGTAGCTCTTCTGTAAACTGCAGTTCTAATGTGGTTATAAAGTGACATGAAACTAGAGCTACAGGGAGGGTATACCACAGTAAATTTGCAGTTATTTTGCAGTTTTCCCCCTGCTTTTGCCATGGCACATTTACTATAGTTTACAGTTGTCTTCTATGGTTTTAAATATGCTTTACCATACTGCTCTGGGCTTTGCAATGCTGTGCTTTATCATGTTCTCACTATGCTTTATTACACTTTGCTGGACTTTTACTTTTGTAAACTTTTACAAGAGATTAACATGGAATACAACTGCAAGAAAGAAATACCCAGAAAGAACAAAGGGTGTCCACATTACTGTGTAAATAAGGCAAGGAGAGTATAATAAACATTTAGTCGAGATTATTGCAAATTCAAAACACCATGTGAAGTGTGACATACAGAGACATCACTTAATTCTATATAAAACAGGTTTGTAGAACATATACTATATTGGGGAAAAAAACAATTGTGTGTTCTCCAGTGAAAGCTAACACATTTGTATCCCTCTGTTTAAATCAGTCAGACTAATTAGGGTAGTTCTACAGTCACAGTTATTTTCACACATTGTAACTGCAGATTGTAAAAACTGAATTTAATATGCTTAATGCTTGCTAAAACACAAGAGATACTCACAGGAGCTAGGGGCTAAGCGCCGGACACTTTTAAATCAATATTTTTTTAAGTCTACAAAACTGCAAACATCAATGGTTTTTTGGTCACTTCCCCACATGAGTTTTGCATTTTTCCCCCAACGGGTTTTCAAACGCCGGTTTTCCACACTTACAGTAAGGTCTTGTTAAAGGGTTAAATGGTTTACAAAGCACTGGAGCGCTGGGTGTGGGCTTCAGCACCTTGGACAGGTCTTTGGGTGTTTGGCTCATTAAATGCTATTTGAATGCCGGTTTGAAATAATGGGCTCCAATCATAACACTTTAACTGCAGGTTACTTAAGGAATGTTTTTTCAATGTATAGGCTCAAACGGGACCTTAGTGAGAGCCTGGGTATCTGTCTATTGGGACGTGGCATGCAGATATAGCTGTGAGGTACACCTTCAGCAAAAAGGGGGACCTGCCCACCTCTAGCAGATCTTGCAGAAACTGTAAAATAATTGCTATGGGGCAGTAGATGGGGTCATGACCTTTGGCCATACACCACTTTTGAAAATACCTCCATCTGTAAGCACATAGTTTCTTGTGGTGGAAGCCCTAGCATTCTGTAGTGTACTAATGACCACATCTGAGAGCCCTAAGGCAGACAGATGGTCCCATTTAGGGGTTAGACCCACAATTGGGGTCTGCCTGGTTCTGGGTGTCAGAGGGTGCCTTACATCTGACTGAGGAGATTCATGCGTAGTGGGATCTCCCAGGGCTGGCCTTGCAGTAGCTGGCAAAGGTTCAAAAACCAGATTCTCCTGGGCCACCTGAGGGCCACCAGGAGAACTGTCACTTTGTCTCTTCTGTCATGCTATTGGTGGGAAAGCATACAAAACCGCTTTGGGCCATTCGTTGGCTCGGTCGTCGGTGCCTAGTAGACCTTCACAATGGTGGAGGGAGAACCACAGGGTGCAATGAGTCGTCTCTGCTGAGGCAAAGGGATTGACTTGGGCCTGAGGGTGTAGTCACCATTCTGACGGGTGAGGATGTTGTCGGTGTGAATGAACACATGTCTGTTCTGGAGCACAGGAAAGAAATTCTGGAGAACAAGATGCACTGCTCAGAGCTCCAGAGTATTTATGTCTACGGATGTCCAGTGGCATGTCCAGGAAGCGAGCAGGCCCGATTGCTTCAACGCACTCGGCACCTGAGGCAGGATGATCCCAAGAGGAGCGTACCTCCTCCATTATATCCCAAAACGCTGGGAAGGGCTGAGGATGGGGAGCCGCAGCCTGCATCCTAAAAACAGACCGCTGTGGCTCAGTCGTTGTCGACCAAGGGACCTGCAAGAAGTTTGCAGTGCGTCCCATCAGGGCCAATATGGAACTCAAAAATGGGGGTGCACTAGCCTCCGAGGCAACCTCTGAGCTGGGCTCTGCCTTGGTAGAAAGCGTAGGCTCCTCTCCTTCCTCCATCTCAGTGGGGAAGGAGATTTTGTTCCAGGAGGCCTGTATCGAGAGCATGCAGTCAATTCCAGCTCACTCTGAGCTCCTTTAGGGGAGACAAGGTCTGGTAGTGGGACAGGCACTGGCGGAGCCACGGACGGAGCAGTGGCAGTCTGCTGCCGTGCCAACAACTCCATCTGTGCCATCTGTGCTTTAAGGTCTATTATGTCTCTCGCGAGTGCTTGACCCACTTTGTCGTCTGTGGAGATGGGGAGCAGTTGTGAGAGGGTGATGGCTGAGCCTCTGCGCAGGGAATACCCTGCGAGGGGCTCTGGAACAGTTAGATAAGGGAATGTACTGGGGAACTTTGGACCTCTGATGGCTCAGTCACAGGGGAAGGACATATCAAGTGCACTGAGCACCGTGTGGACCGAGCACTGAGGCGCTATGCACACAAGGCACTGAAGCACCGTGAGGGGAGTGCACCGAACACAGAGCGCACCGAGTGCACAGAGCACTGAGGCATTGAAGCACTGTGAGCACCGAGCACCATGTGCACAGTGTGTACTGAAGTAGTGAGCGTGCACAAAGGTACTGAAGCTAAGCTAATACAGCAGTGCCTACCCTAACCGCGTGTAGCAGGATTTCTTTATTTTGCATGAGCTGTGCGAACGACAGCCGGCAGAGTCACTCAACGTGGCAGCAAGCCGAACCCCGGCGGAGGAACGGTGTTCTCCCTGAGGGTGTAGGTTGAAAGACAACACACAGACACACCAATACTGCACAGGCAGCCACTCGCATATGACAGACAGCCACAGAAAAGACAGACTGCGATGCAAGGCGAGGCAGGCCGTTAAGAAGAAAGAAAGAAAGAAAGAAAGAAAGAAAGAAAGAAAGAAAGAAAGAAAGAAAGAAAGAAAGAAAGAAGACACTCAAAATGGAGCCGCTGATTCCACGGGAGCAGCAAGCATGAATGCGAGCACAAATGCAAGGGAACAGCAGCTGACTCAGAGCAGATCTTTCAAAAACACACTCAGCTTAGTGACACAAAAGCGTACCTTACCATAGGTGAGGGGCAAAATAGGAAGTGTGCTCCACAGAGCGACTACTTATTCCCTCGGTAGGTGGGACCGAGGACATCATTCCATGGAGGGGCCTATCAGCAGCTCTGACATGCAACCCTCAGCGAATACCTAAAAGCATATCCCAAAAGTATTGGTTGGTGGTCGTCTTCGAGTTGAAAGGAAACCTGGTGTTTCAAACTACTGTCCGTATTGTTTTAGATTTACTGAATGATTACAATAATTCAAATTGAATTTGTATTTTTGAAACAATTCGGCATATGATTTAAACACTCCATATTTTTAAAAAGCAGTTCAGTCTACAACAACATTTCCAAGTCTAAAATGTGAAGTAAAAGATGCTTCCATTCTGAGAAATGTGGCATTCTTTCCCCTTTCCAATATTTAAGAATTAGTTTATGGATGAATAGCTTAATGTAATGTTTATTTAGTTTTTAGTGAAAGGAAAAAATCATGAATTTGCTGCCTATATACGGTTTATTTCTGTGAAGCCCAAAGAGCATGTATGAGGGTCTCATTCTGAATCTTACATTTCTGACAGTTTGGGTTCCTTGCAGTACTCTAATACTCCCGCAATGGCTTTCACAGAGAAATGAACAGATGCTCATGCAGGCAACCGTGTTGTAGCTCCTTATACAAAGATAGAGAGTAGTGTCTGCAAAAGCTGCTATTTTCACAGCAGTGGAGATGGTGGTACTGTGTTTTCCTGGTAGTGGTGAGAGTGATGCTTGCTGGTTTGCTCCTATGCCCCTCTCAAGTAATAAGGAAGGGGGGGGGGGGGGGGGGGGGGGGGGGGGGGGGGGGGGGGGGGGGGTGGTTCTGTGACTGATAAGACTAATTCAACCACAGGAGGGAGAAAAGCAGGCTCTTAACCTCTTCAGGCTCAGGGGTGAGAGAGGGAGAGGCAAGCAGGGGCAGCCTCCTGCTGGAATTACTCAGAAGCTATTACTCACCGCTGACTTAATGAAGTTTGAATAACCGAGAAGCTGTGCCTGTCTAATGCAATGAAGTATGGAGGGGTTCTTATTAACCATTCAACCAGTCATTGTTCAGAGTGTAGTGGTTGGAGGGAATGTTATGGCTTGTGAGTTTAGTTCTTTCTCCCAGTAAGACAAAAGTGTATATCAACTTCTAGCGGTCCTGGAAATAAATATAATGATTCTAAGTAAAACTGATAAAGAGCTCTCACGGTATATCCCATTTATCCAAAAGCTGGATTTTAATAAATGGCTCGAGGTTATGTGAATCAAATACCCTACTGTATATCTCTGTAGTTTATTTCTGTCGGTGAAAATAGGAAAATACTCAGGAAGGTTCATACTAGGGGTGTGCTGATACTCTGATTTTCCGAGTAATTACAGCAATTGTCAGCAGATATTAAATCAACCAAAACACACCTGTTTATTAATGTGTTGGTTTCAAAACCAGAAACGCTGCCTTTGCCTCACCGTTACAGTGGAGCACCAATCAATGGCAATTAACTTCCTCATTGAGTGTTTTAAAAGCTGATTGGAAGCAGATTTTCCTCTCATTTGGGGTGCTGATGTTTTAACTGTACTGCCGTACCGAGGTCGTCACCTGACTATGAAAATATGTTGCAAAACTAGCAAATGCGACTCATTCATCACGTAAATGTGACCTTTCGTTGATAGCAAATTTCTTGAAGCTACTCTGAAAATGCATGTTTCCACACCCTCTTGTTTGTATTATAATAATTTAAATGGCAGTGGAACAGTATTTAGATACACTGAGCAGACCTGAGGATTGTGGTGGTCGTAGTAGCAGCCTGAAGTTTCTGTTATGTTCCTCAACCAATATTCTGGCACGGTGGATGGTTATATTCATTAGGCCATCCAGACCTGAGATTTACCAGGAGAACATGCTCCATGCCAGGTTAGATGCCAAATTCAATCAGGTAGATATGTCCTAATAAAGTGACAAGGCAGTGTATGTCTGTAGAAAATGCAGTGCTTGAAATCCTTTTTCACTGTTTATATAGATTTATATATATTTTTTTTTATTACGTATATAATAAAATGTAACAGTTTATATATTGTCTTCACCACTATGATTTTGCTTCTTGATACTGAACTTTAATCCTCTTTCTGTTGATTTGGAAGCACACCGAAAACAGCTATTATTAACATCTATTTATTTTGAGTAAAGAGTCTGAGCTTAAACTACTAACTGTGCTTTAAACTACAGCAGTGAGTCACAGTTTTTCATTCGTAAATAAAACTCACGGGCCATTACTTAGTATAACGAAATGAGACAGTTTGCACTCCCATACTTGGTGCATTTAGCACCAGATAACACCATCTGTAGCTGGTCTTTGCTAAACAGTGCGTGTCTGTTCCTTGTCTTCCTGTGTCTGCTGGAAACACCAGGGAGAGGGAGCAGAGCGAGGTCAAGTGTAATCATTTTTATAGAGCTCAGATCAATAACACTTAGAGATAAATGCCTTGTGTCACAGTCTCTGGGCTTCCTAAAAAAAACAATAACGCAAAACTGCAATTACAATATTACTGTATTACAGCCAGGCCCTATTATAACTAAGGTGGGTGAATACAGGACAATACAGATTTACTGTGTATATCAAGAATGACGCTGACAGGTTCAACCTGTTTAAGCCATGGTATCCAGGGTTCTGGAGGATGAAGGGATACACACAGGTTTGCAGGCAATGGGCTGTACTGAGCCTCCCCTTGTAAAGGTTTCTCATAGTAAAAGCAGAGCAAAATGTAATAATAAAGCATGGTAAAGCATATGTAAGCATTGTGAAGCATAAAGAGGTATGGTCAAGCATATTAATGAACATTACAAACCAGGAGTAAACAACGGTAGATGCATAGTATAAAACATACCATGCACAAATTCAATGGTAAACTTTTATAGAGGTCTACACTTAAAATGTATTTTATCTTTAACATATGCTGTCTCTCTCAATGCTTAGCCACTCCACTATGGGTGTTCCGTCTCCCTTTCTAAGAGCAATGCAACGTGATGGAGAGTATGGTGTTTGTGTGAGCACTGGATGCTGCTCAGCAAACAAAACAATATTAACAAGCCTGTTAGGAACCCTGTTGTATCAGACCTAAGCATTGCTTGAGCAGTATGTAAGCATCGCATGCCCAGTATGTAAGCATTGCATGCACAGTATTACTCAGTAAAACATTAGGCTCCCAAGCAGGAAAACATAAGCATGGTTCTCCTTGGATTCCTGCCAGTGAATAAACGCAGCTTGATTTTCGATACCTGTGCGTTCGTCCTTTTATTTATCCTACAGTCCTTTTATTTATCCACATACAGTTCCAGCAGCCCTTAAACCAAGGGGAAGAGTCTCCGTTCCACAATACTTTTATGATTACAGACCATAGGGATCATACATAGTCCTAAATGCCATTTCTACACGCTTGTATCTCCCTCACCCCCAGTGTGTATATTTCTTTGTTAGCTTCTTTTTTGGATTGCTCATTAATACCTCTGTATAAATAAACTCATTTTTTTATTGTTTAAATAGTAACTTAATAGAATAGAGTATGCAATCTTTGATTAATTAGCGAAGGAAGAACAGCTGTAAGAGAAAAGTGAAACACAAAGACGTGGCAAATGTTACATTTCACATCCCAGCATGTGATCTTTCTTCCCTCCAAATGTGTGAAAAATTGTTTAGGTCCTGGAAGTTAAAACAGCACCGGACGGCACTGTGTCATCGAATAATTCAAAAAGACAAAAAGGACAATTGGAATCCATGGATCGAAGCGCAGAAATCTTTAAAAAACATTTCTAGGGCCCTGCATGTCGCAATACAGCTCTACAGAGTAGGTGATGTTATAGGATATCATCACAAGTGCGCTGTGAGGTGTGATATTCCATAATGATCATACACCATGGAGTGCCATAGTGCCATTATACTGTGCAGTGGCCATGAGGCAATTTGAAATTACAAACAACTCACAAAAATAAGTTTAAATAGAATCGTGGCGATGTCCTGAGATATGAGATCAAAAAGCCCATTGAAATGATTAGGAGGACGATCCCTGCCGTTGTATAATATCATTTTAAAGATAAAAATGCACCAATATGAGCAACATGCAGTGTTTGACAGACACAGACACAGTTGGGATCATTGCAAGTAGAGCACAGAGGTATGCTTTGTAAAATGGGAATGCATTGTACTAACACATTCACTGGGGAAATGGAATTAATCACTGGCTGTCCGGCAATCAGCCATTGAGTTCATTTCATTATCTCTTTGTAGTTTCTGTATGAGTTTGTAGCAGATAGATGTCTGTGACAGAGACAAAGTGACTCTTTGTGCTACATCTCCCTCCCGACCTGCGAGGGCACTGTGTAAAGGGAACAGAGTACCCTGGACTGGTTAGACAGACAATTTATTTACAGGATTAGGCAGAAGTTGGTCATCTAGAAAGAGGGCGGAGCTCTGGAACACTAAATCATGGACCCGGAAGGGAAACGATGTGGCAACTGCAGATTGGAGGAGCTGTTGCACTCGTTAACCAAGAGCTCATGATAGATGTACAAAAGGGGACGGAGCGATGTGATTTGTTGCTTGGTATGGTTAAAGGTGAACCGAAAGGAGGACATGAATTTATAAAGCAATAAAGCAATACACGCCACCTTATTGCTTATCATTATCACTGTTTATTATTTACTGCTGTTTGTCATCAGGCAATTGGATTTATAAACAAACCACCATTGCACCTGGATTATCATTGTCTGTCTGATTATTGATTACCTGCACCTGCACACTGTTAACCACTTTGCCACAATGTCCCCATAATACAATGCTGTTAACTGCAATGTAAATTGATATACAGCTGGTTTTACAGACCCTTACTGGCACTGATCTTGGACTACCTTACCTAACGTAACATTAGGTATTCCATGTAGTGCTAATCAGGGTCTGTAAAACCAGCTGTATGAATAAGAAACAGCATAACCTCCTGCACTGTTATGCATTCTTGATGGCAGATTAGTGCACCTTCAAAATGGAATAAAAAAACAAGATCATATTTATATAAGACATATCCCTCATTTTTACTGAAGAATTGACTTGGTAAAACACGGCTAACTAACCCTAGTTAGGAACGCCATAATATTTTGTGGATTCCCCATGCTTTTCCTATGGTTATACTATGCATTTATTATAGTTTACTATGGTTTTCCATGTCTTTTTAATAGGCTTCACCATGCTTTACCATGCTTACCTGTGCTGCACTATGCTTTCGCTGTGCTTTATTACACTGCTACGCTTTCATTATGGGTAACTGTTTTATAAGGGAATCCACAGAATGGAGCTTTGTGTTGGCATTGGCAAACTCCCTTACTACTGCTCTTACTTATGCATCAGGAGCATTGTCTCAATTTTGACATGGAAATACATTCTATCATCTGCAATTCAGTTCAGTTTTTCAGTGTCTGTCTTCAGTTCTGACAGACTAGAACTGTGCTGGTTTCAGCTCATGGAGTGACCTAGGATTGCTTGGCAAAGAGAAGGACTGGACATTGATGTTGGGTTCAATCTGCAGCTTCATCGAACAAAGTCAGTATAGTGAATGATTCTTGTTACCGGACAACATTGGGAAATTAGACACAAATATAATACTAAATAAAACATGCTGAACAGCTCTAACACTGCAGTTTAAATTATCAATATATGTTATATAAGTTAAAACTGTTAAATGTTAAAATCAGCTTTTCTTCAATAATTAGCTTACCGGGCCCTTGGGGGTGAATGGCTCAGCTTTTCTCATTGAAATTCCAATTTCCAGTCTAGCTCTTTAGAGACAGTGTATATAAATGGCAAACTAATGTATGGCTGGATGATTTCTGTATAGCTGTGTGGTTGATCCCTGTATAATCCCTTCTCAGTAGGGTGGGAGAACAGGGAGAACAGAGCGTGATCGGGTTCATCCTCTATGAGGAGAGTGTGCGTGAATCGTGAAGGCAGCAGTTTTGAAATTGACGTAAGATTATCCCAGTAATCACCATTTGCAAAACAAATATACAACTTTTTCTCCACTACACATCTGTCTGAAAGGATGTTTGAGTAGTTTTACATTTGAAGAGCTCTAAAGTCACTACAGATCGCAATAGACAATGAAACCTGTTGCATTAATCGTAATAATTTCTCAAAATATTACACAAATCTCACAAAATATCATTATTTGTATTGTACAATTCACCTAGATTACATTTGGCACAAACAAGCACACTTTTCTAAGTGGATTTTATTGTATAACAGTTTGTTTTTAAGACAAGCGGCAATGACATTTCATGACTTTGTCGTATCGTCTTGTTCTTGCCACAGTCAGTTTCGTTTGCGGTTTACTTATTTTCGAAAAAAAACACACCGACTTCATTATACTACACAAACAAACTGCATCAAAATTAACTTAGTAGATTTTAATCTTCCTGAATCTCAATTTTCACATTCTGACAGTCAGAACATTAAAATAAAACAGTTATATTAGGGAAACAGGAAAATAAGGAATTTTATAGATGATAAATTAAGACGATATGGAGAAAAAAAGAGACTAGTGACAACAGAGGGGGCTACATTTAAATGTATAGCTGGAATGTGCTCCTAAAAATACAAAATAATAAAATAAAATAAATCAGTCTCAATATTAGAAATTTGCACCGTGAACAGCATTTCAAATGCGCTATGTGCACATATAAATAACACGAGTAGTGTGTGTAGAAACTCCACTAAGAATACACAGGATACATTTAAAAGGCAAGTTTTTATTTGCAAGTAGACAAGAGATTGACAACAGTAACATAGATGGTATGACGGGTTAAACTTCACAGTGCAGCTCAGGTAGTGTAGAAACTCCAGTAGTAGTAGCATCGATACAATTCATGCTGAATCTGATTCTGCAACTATGCTAGACCATTTAAATACATGGATTTGTAATATAGAAAGGAAGTTAAAACATGTGGAAGACATGACTTTGCAATGCACATATTTAGCTTAAATTGGAGTACATTTATAGCATTTTAAAAAATGCTTCATATATATATATATATATATATATATATATATATATATATATATATATATATATATATATATATATATACACACACACATTACCAGATTTTAAGTGGCAAATGCATTAATCCAATGTTGTGTACTTATTAATATGTAAAACATTGTTATTATGACTTTTTGATCCCTAAGAAATACTACAAAGTATATTGCATAATGGGTAGAATTATAATTTTGTAACAAACAAATAAATGCCCTTTAAAATGTGCTATAATATGTTACATTTCTGTATATTCTAAACAAAACCCATGCATTTAAAATTATGCCTATGCATTTTTTTTGCAGTACAGAGGCTCGGTGCCACGTCCTCTGACAGTCTTGGCAGAGTGACAGATGTGTGGGGTAGGCTTTATCGTAGTAATAAAAAAGATCTTTCAATTTAAAATCACAATTTAGCTTGGAATTAATTTTTTTTAATGAAAAGTTTTAATATTTTAATGGAAAATCTTTAATTTTTTTTTTTACTTCTAAAAGCTAAAGTCCAAGATGGCCAGCGGACAGGATCTGTGGTCGATTTTGGGGCATAAAAAAAAAGCATTTTTAAATGTTTTAAAATTTTAATTTCAGATATGTTTAAGTAAAAACTATTGCTAAAAACCTATTTGGGGTTTTGTTTGTTGAAATCTAAGAAAAATGTTTGCTGACCCTAATATGAGAAGGCTTTACTGTCTGTTAAGTGCATTTAATATAGCAAGAAGGGCCTTAACAGACAACAAAGCTCTTTCATTTCATTGGGGTTATACTGCTATTAGAAAAGGGCTGCATTAAAAATGAACATTTAAAGCTTTCTGTTTGTTTATTTCTTCGTGATTTTATGCAGCAATAGCTTTAGTTGCTAATGAATGCAAACGTTTTCTTCAACATTCTAAAAGTAATGCAGTTTGCCCAGATTTCAATATGTGGTGAGGTATCCTTCAGGCTTCAATACTACAATTAGAAATGGTTAATTCAGACACCTTGACAGTATTAAGTAAAGTTCTCTTCTCTGAGTTCTATTGCTTGGGTAGAGACTGAGATGACTGCAGAAAACTGGAACAGCTCCGGGTTCGGTCACACCACTTGCCAGTCCGTGTCTCCTGCTGGGCTGTGACTCTGTGCAGCATGTGCATCCTGTGGCATTCCTTATTGAATCACTTTTTAAATAAAACATTGGCTGAGAGCTTGGCCCACTTTCAATCAAACTACCCCAATCACTTGTCTCTGCCCCCCCTGCAGGTACATGTCCTATAAATACTGTACTATTCTCACCTGTACTTGTCTTATCAGGTGACCTCCACCTCCCTACTACCTCCATCATTTCCACCATCCTGTCCACTAGCCAGAAAAGCTCTACCTCAACCGATATCTCTGCAATGAAGAGGATAGACCAAGTTTCCCAGGGATAGGCAATCAAGGCAATACGTTGAGTCTGTGCATTCAAGTCAACTGTTAATACAAATACGAACCCATTCTTGTCTCTGTGGCTTTCTCAATAATATTGCTTATGACCCTGATAAAAATGTTGCTCCTCCTATTCTGAATAAGAACTTGTGAAGGGATGTGAGGTCAGAGAATACACAGGCAGCCCTTTGACCTGTGTTAAAGTCCATATGTTGCTCACCCTGTCAGCCCACTTCACCTTCCCAGTTCTTGTAACTGCAAGTTAATTGAGATGATTAAGGATTCTTAGAATAGAAGAACATTAGAACATTTACGAATGAGAAGAGGCTATTTGTCCTATCGGTGCTTGTCCGGTTCCTAGTAGCTGATTGATCTCAGTACTTTATCAAGTTGGGTCTCAAATTGATCCAAATAATTCTGACTTAACAACTTGACTAGGTAGCCCATTCCATACACTTACCATTCTCTGTGTGACTATGTTTCTCCATCTCACTGTCCTAAGTCTATAGTATCACCACTTCATTTCCAATTTTTTTTCCATATGGTTCTGGATTCTGTACTGTAATAAAGTGTTGGTGAGGGTAAACTACGTCAACTCCTTTTCTTGACCAAGCACCTGAAGATATCTAGCTGTCAGGGGGACCAACAACCACATCAACAAAAGAAACAAAGAAAAAACACACCACCAAATACGCTTTTCAGCAGAATAAAAAACAAGTCTTACCATAACTTTACCGTCAGCATCTTTGAAGGCATTATAAATCAGGAATCTCACAGTTACCTCTGCAGGACAGATCACAGAGTGGAACAGGAACCGCTTGAGAAGGCCCATGGCTTCGATTCTTGACGCCCCAAATGCTGATTGTAAACAGTTCTAGGCAAAACCTAGTGGTTTGTGAAGAAGCCTGTCTCAGCACCACATGTAGTGAAGGAGGGCAGAGACATTTCTGCAAGCTCCTGGTAAATTTCTCCTTTTTCAGCTTACTTTTAGCTCATGCAGATACATTTGTAAACGTCTGGTATGCAAAAAAAAAAAGAAAAAAAGAAAAGAAAAAACCTAAAAGAAAAAAAAGAAGAAATCTTGTCTTGCAATTTGTCCTGGGTGATTTCTACTATATACAGCATTTAATATGTATTTAGGTATGTCTGTACAGTACGTATGTATTTAAAATGTATTTCATTCCCCTTCATTGATATGACCCATATAAACATTACCACGGTAAATTGTGCACCAGTGGCTAAACTATGCAATTACAATAATTTGCCATGTTTTGTAATATGCTTTACCATACTCTGCTTTACCATGCTTCCACTGTGCTTTATTACACTCTGCTGTGCTTTCACATCTCAATTGCACTGTTGTTCTTGGAAACATTGCATATGCTATATCACATCTGCATTTTCTTGTCTTATTAGTCCAGTGGCGTCTAAGTTACTCCTGATAACTTCTTCCACCAGTCTAGCTTGTGGTATATCATGATCAGAAGCTACATTGCCTCTGTCTGAAGCTTGTTCTGGAAAATATACTAAACCCTGCTCTACAATCAACCAATACCTTTGTGAGTGGATGTAGGGTGAAACTGAATCTGCAGAACACGATCATTGAACGAAGTCGTAGCTCAGCACAGACTACGAGTCTAACCAGCTGGCACACTGCTGCAAACCCGGAAATTTCAAAAGGACCACCACTGTGTGCAGGACAAGGCAGTGCTACAGTTACTAAAGTACAGAAAAGACTCAATCACATTACAGTTACAATACACAGGATTTTAAATTCCTGCGTTAACAACCTTGCTATCCTGTGTAAATTGGGAGTTTAGTTAGAGGCACTCCAAGCAAAATCTGATTTTCCTTTATGCAAATAAGCTTGATATAAAAAGCCCTCTCTATGCTAATGCACAACTGTGCTGTAAGCTCCACTGACAGGATTAGGAGAGGGCTCAGTGAATGTGGGAACCCATCAAACAGCATCCCTGTGTTGCCTTTCTGAGTTTTACACAGCTCCTCTTCTGGCTGAGAGAAAGAGAGCTGGAAAGCTGCTGGAGTGGATTGATTTGAAACCTAGGAATCTCAGAAGGGACTTTGGCCAACTGGACACAAAATAGCTACCATATTGTAGCGCTGTGGGGTAAAGAGACCCAGAAGAATATGGTCAGGTAAGCACAAACAAAATAGGAAATGTATTTATCTTTGTCCCTATACACTTGCCACAGCATGCCCTAGAGCTGCCAGATGACAATCCTTCCATCCTTCCACTCTCTGGAAGTCTAGCCTATCAGGTTCCCAAAATAACCTCCACATGCACACAATTCCTAACCCTCAGTGTGTCACCAGTACTGCTGTAACAGGGAGTAATAGGGGTGTGGGTATCCACTAACAGACAGGAGGTTGGAGGTTGTATTTGCCACGGCATACATGAGCGCAGGATTTATTTACAGTATTTACAGGTTTTTTTATGCAACTCATGTTGCAGTTTCAGATGGCTGCCACTGGGGTACCAGCAATGGTAATCCCTGTACAGAACGACATAAACAAACAATCTCAGTGTAATAAATGCAAAAAGTCAAACCAAAACACAGTGGACAAAATAGCTACAAAATAAAAGTTTGCCAACAAATGGCTCAGCGCTGCTCCCACTAAAAGGGAGGTCCCACTGCAAGAAACTTCTCCCCTACAGACACACTAGATACACTAGGAGGGATTAAAATACCCTAACCCTGACACACACTCTGATACACTAGGAGGGATTAAAATACTCTAACCCTGACACACACTCTGATACACTAGGAGGGATTAAAATACCCGAACCCTGCCAAACTTAAATTAAAAAATATTTACATGTGCAGGGCCTCAGCCCTGCCACAATTGCCCATCACCATGGCCCATGGGAACATCGCAAATGTGAGCCAGCCTTGGCCTGATTTTATTGCCAACTCTCAGTCTCTAACCAGCCCCACTGGAGTAGAGGCAATGTGAAAGCATGGTTATGATGGACTCTCTCTGGATGTTGTCTTAGTTAAGTGGTATATATATGTGTCTGCCTACCTACGCAGCACCACTTAGTCAATCAATGTTATGTTTAAGACACAGAGCAGTTCTTTAAAATTGGTGAAACTAGCAAACAAGTGGCCACTAGATTTGCTCAGCACATATATGACTATGAACATATCAACAAAATAATCACATGTGGTCATTAAGAACTTTTCACACTTTACAAACATTGAAGACATTTGAGAATGACTTCTAGGCAAAACATTTTACCAATTTTTTTTTTTTAGTGTTTCCTCAGTTCCTTAAAATGTTTTATACCCATGACTTCTCAAATAGTTATCAGTCTGTATTAGCTGCTATTGATGTCATTTCTGAGAAACGGTAGGAGGCAGTGTAGCCTAGTGGTTACAGATGGTGGCTTGAAGGGAGGTGAATATATGCTTTAAGTTTTATGTTTCTCACTACGGCACAAATACACACACAGTCTGTACACATACGGCATGTGTGCCATGGATGTGTTACTCAGGATTGAGCTCTGACTGTGCTTTTCTTTAGCACACGTACAGTATGTAAGCGACTGCTTGAAATACCACAGTATAAGCTGCATCTATAGTCTCTCCTAAGGAAGCCTGACTCTGATGAGAATATCAGTTCTCGTCCCAGTCGCAGGCATCTTTCAAAAGGCTGTTACAATATTGAGAGGCCTGGGTTTGAAACTGAGTTGTTGTAAAACTCAGGAGAAGCAGTTGAGAAACACGACTGGTGAAGCATGCAGCTGCTTACCTAATGTGGATCTATCCGCTAATAAGCTCAGATGGAGTGGGATCTGTCTCCCAGCCTGGCTGTGATGGAGGATTGCAGTGGCGGTGCTCTGTCAAAGTCACCTCAAGTGCTGGGTTGAGGTTTTGTCCACCAAAGAGAGAGACACTTATGAAACCCAGCTGATAAAAATGCATTGTATTAAAACAGTCCTTAATAAAACATTCCTAATTTGTGGAAATGGGCATGGACTGCAAGCTGGCATCTTAACAGCAATACAAAAGAAAAAAGCTTGTCTGCATTTGTGGATAAACTCATCTCACTGTCAGGCGTCAGCGTCCATAACAACAGTGCATCACCTGTTACACTCTATGCCCTTTTGACCTCAGGGATGGCATTTAGCCAGTCTACAGTATGAGATCTGAGTTGCAGCACCAATGTAACAGGGCAGAGCCTTAACAACAATGTTATTTGTTTAGTTTTTTCAGGGACAAAGTTGCAAAATGAATCCTTAGTAGGTTTAAGAATAGTAAAACTAGATATTGTTTGAGATTTCCCTAACCTGAAGGTAAAATATTACATCACTGGGGGAGATTGTATCTTTAAACTTCAGTTTGCTATTTTGTGGTTGCATCTGGGTTGGATATATATATATATATATATATATATATATATAGTATATACTATATCTATATATATATAAGTAATTCAGTTTAAAGTTGTTTAAGATTAGGATTTTTTGGTAGTTTGTCTAACACTGATTAACATCAGAAATATACCAAAATAAAAAAATACCATCAAAAAATTTTAACATGAATGAAAAATGATAAATTTTAATTTGAAATAGTCATTTTAAAGGGATTTCTTCTTTTTTTATGGTTATTCTAAATGGTTTCCAGTTTTTAGTCAATGGTGATAGTGGTAAATGGCCCATCCACTTCATCTGTTTAGTCTTCATAGTAATTATCTCTGCATGAACTGATGGATCCATAATTCCTTTACAGAATGATTCTAATATCCTTTGGTAAACACTGCTGATATGGGTCTTTCTGCATTAACAGATCATCAGGTTTTGTCCCCATGGAGCACGGTTGTTAAAGCTATGATATATGTGTTTATGAGTGTGTACTGCCCAGGTCAAGAGTCAGAGTCTAAGGTCAACACTTACAGATCACAGCTGCGAGCAGCAATTCGATTTTAAACTGCATCTGTCATATTTTACGTAGGTTCTGTCTGGTGCAGAATATCGATTGGTCTGCATTAAGTGAATTTGAGTAAATGGTTGTTGATAAAACTTCAGAGAGTAATCTCAGAAAATACAATGTGTCTAGTTAACAAAAAAGCAACGCAGGGGCTCCTCATAATACCAGATAGAAACAGCAGAGCTTCATTATTCTGAGCACAAATAAAAGTGAAAGAGTGCATGTACAGGTTACAAATATTTACATAAAATTGAGAGTTTCTTTGATTTTAGCCAAATGCAAATCGAAATGTGTATTGCACTGGTTTGCAACCTTTTAATCTCAAGGCCCAACAGGGACCACCAGGTGTACCAGTAACTATGTGCAATCTTAAACTGCTGTTGTAAAACCGAGACCTACTCCATTACAACCAGGTTTGTTGTGTCCGGTACTCACTTGTTTGTTGCCTCTTTCTGCGGAATGGTTAATCTATGCAGCTGGTGACTGCAATGAACTCAGTGTGTTTATATTTTAAATATTTTGCAGTGTGTTGTGTCTGGAATTTGTGACCGCACCTTTAATTGTTTACAGTTGTAATATGGGAATAGCATGCTGCAGCTTGCATGCTCAGTGTTGGTGAAGTCCTGATCAGCTGTTATGATCACATGTTGTTGTTTATTTTTCAGTAACAAGTTTAAATTGCAGTGAGCTCCTTCTGCTATATTTGCGATATTAAATACACCACAGCAAGCACACTCTCATGTATTTTAGATATTGTCATTAGCACAATCTGAGAGCTAAATGTGCTAAACTGGGTTTGTTTTACTGCACTCAAGTAAGCTGCAGTACATTTCATTTTTAATTCTCTTTTTTTTTTTCTCAGCAGTACATGTCCTAATTACAGTCCCAAGTATTTCTGTGCGTTCTGCTTTTACATTTCTTAACATGGTCAGTTTGAGAAATAAACTTTGTTTTCTCTGCCACAGCTCACCTTGCTTCAGAACAAAACTACATTACTGTTTTTTTATTATGGTAACAATGCAGTGTTATTTTCGGGTACATGTTAAAAAGTGGTACACAACTCATTGTGCTTTGCTCGCACATGCCTAAACAATACCTAAACAATTAATTCAAATCTGACACGTTATGATCTTTTACATTGTTGCTAATGTAATTTATCATATTGTTCCACCATTAAGAAAATATTATGCAAATATTTATTATAAGCAATACACTGGGTACATTTTTTTATTTTTTTTAATTGTGCAACTTTGCAGTGGCCTTCTCAATTTGACTTGTTCGTGAAGAATTGTTTTTTCTTTTTAGAAAAATTGATTGTTTCCAGTTTAAGTTTGCAAAACAATGTATAATTAATGGTAAATGTATCTCTGTTTGACAATAGGAAAACAGCCATGTGATCACAATTGAGGCTGTGTGGTGTGGTGCTTAAAGGAAAGGGCTTGTAACCAGGAGGTTGCTGGTTCAAATCCTGGCTCACTCACTTGGAGGAAATCATTTAATCTCCCTCTGTTCTGTTTTTCAGGTGAGATGATGTTATAAGTGATGATAGTTCACACACTAGTCTCTGTAAGTTGCCTTGGATAAAGGCATCTGCTAAATAAACACATAATAATTGATTGCACATGTACCAAAATATGACATCATACTACTTTTAGTAGTTTTCATGCTTTGGTACGTGTAGCAATGTACCACTTTCTAACACTACACCGGTGCGTAATTTGAAAACCATTGGTCTATAGGATGTATGGGCAAATGCACATGCCTAGTTGAAACATTTGTTACTGAAATCATTATGCTTCTTTCAGTATTTTAAAATCAGCATTATTGAATAGTTATGGATGACTGTAAGGTCATCTCCCCTGTTTGGTGGAGCTGAACAGATTGAATGGATAAACATGAACATATATATTGTTACTGGTGCTCATACAACCAGAGCCCACCCCCACCCCACTCCAGATTTAGAGGTTTTTATTCCTTACTTGGGATTTCTGGATGTATTAATTTAATAAAGGTTTTTTTTTTTTTTTTAAAGGAAAGTATGTATTTTAAGAGTTATTTTTATGATTTAAAATCATCTCCAGTTCATAATGAATTCAAACCCTCGAGCCTTCCCTTTCAAACACAGATAACACTGTAACCCCAGGAGAAGATATACAAGGTTGCGAGCCAAGGAAACTACACTAACCCCAACCCTAACTCTATCTCTGCTTTAGCTCTTGAAAGAGGTTAAGAGAAGGAGGTGTTCGCATTGGCTTCACTGTATAAGCAGAAATATTTACCAGTTTGGGAAGCCGAGGCTTTCAAGGTGAATTCAAAGTATTGACAACTAGCTGCAGACACCTTAGTCTTTATACATTTTTGTAAAATACATTTCAAATGAAAATCTTATCAATCTGCTATATTTGAATTAATCGTATGTTTGAGCCATGGTTATTATGTTCATCATACGGCTGAAATTTTCAGTCTTTCAAAAATAGATTTTATTTAATTTTTTTTTGATTTTCAACTTTTATAATCTGGTTGTACAGTGCCTTTGACAAATACAGGACTTAGGCTTTGTCACATGTTTGTCTGTGGGCCAAATGAGCAGTGCTGAAGATCTCCGATATTGGATTCTGACTTCTGAGTGGTTTGCTGAAGAATTTAACGGCATGGTAATCATTACTAAATAAAAAAAAAAAATGCTAATATGGTTAGTTTTATTGCAATACTAACGCACTTATTGATGCAGTAACCTCATGTAACTCCCGCCATAATCTCGACAACAAATCAATTAAGATTTTTTCAGGTTTTATTTTTGATGTCTATTCATATTTTATTACATTTTTATACACACACACACAAAATAGAACACGCAGTCCAGTGGCCACGCCCCCCATTCTAGTGCCACAGTTCTGACTGAGAGCTCTCAGCTGTCAGTCTCGCGTGCAGCAACACAACACAGACGCTAATGATTTGCATATCACAGGAGTGAGTAAACTCCCTTATATGAGAAGAAGATTTGGGGGACCAATGATATGTCTCTGATTGAAGTTTGAATGGAATAGCGGATGCAAAACATTTAAGTTATATAACATCTTATAGGTTAAAGCTAATAAAATAATTCCATACAATGTTCAATTCTCTACATCCGTTTTGAAAGACACTTTTTAAAAATGACATCTGGTATTGTTCTAGGAATCACTGTTTTTTCAGTATAATTTTCCATATGAATGTTCAAGTCAGTAACTGATCCCCACAATCACTTCTGTACTGAGAGGAATATTCCGCAATGAATACGGTTTGCAAAATGGCTTAGAAATTTCTTGTACTGATTGTCTACATTTCAATGCCAGGTAGTTAAAAGAATACAACCAATGGCTCAGATCTCATTTCAAAGCCTTTTTGTGTGTTATTGACTACATTCCATCCTATGAGCCATGCGATCACACAAGGATATCGCTGACTCTGGAAATTGTTTGTGTGTTTTGCCACAGCAACACTATGGAAATCCTCAGTGTCTTCATAATAATCCCCTTGATTTACCAAACTTGTGCAAGCAAAAAAGCAATAGCTTGATCAGTAGTCAAGTATCTTACAGTGTGAACCAAAGAACCACTCCTCATCAAGTAGCTTTTCAGCAAGCAATGAGTGAGTGGTAGCAATTAGCCAACTTCAAAGAGAAGCACAGTGCATTAATATTCAGTTATTTATGCTTTAGCGTACAGTCCATCACTGCTTGGATTACAAAGCAAGCCAATCCCGACTGAACACGATTTAATAAAGATCAATAATCATCAATGTTATTATACTGTTTCAGCAAAGAGTTTATTTTTGAGTTTTATTAACTCCCATGTAATATTCTTTCTGTGGAACCCAATTAATATTTAATACAATCTTCATCCCAGCACAGATGTTAACTTCAAATTCCTGGTAGGTTGGCCCACCAATAATCCCCCAATATCCCATCCCACTCAATAGGACACTTGGAACCCAGGCTAATCCATACTGTCTGGATATATTAATGTATCCCAGGCCGTCCGCAATATGCATGAGCCTGTTTATTTGCAATGGGGCTTGGATAACACAGTTTGGAAAGCTTGCACACAAGGTCAAGGTCAGAGATTCTTGAACTAGCTCCATCAATGTAAGAGTGCACCAAGGTCAACAACCGGCAGGCCATCTTCATCAGGAGAAATTAACACAGCAGCCAACTATTATACCTTCATACTTTAGCAGATGTATACACTACTGTTTTTTTTTTTTTCTTTAGCTAAATTATTAATTTGAAAGTAGTAATTGCTTGCACAGGATTCAACACACACCACCACTAGTACCCCAGAAACTTCAGTAAAAGCAAAAACTGTGCCCAGTGCTCCAGATAAGATGCATACTGGGTGTTTTGCTCATTGAAAAACATAAATTACGTATGATATTTAATGCATAAACAATATGCATAGCAATTTTGTTGCACAGCTTGAGTTTGCATGTTGTCTCAATGGTCAATATGACAGGTAAGATTTATGAGATTATTTTGTTAGCTACAACCTCTTTAAAAATAAATCTGTGTAAAGGATATACTGTACTGTATGTTTTCCTTTTCTCCCATTCCCTGGGTGCTGGAGGATTAAAAGACCACGGAGATGACTAGATGAGAAGGAGGAGAGCATTTGTTTTCCTGGCACTCCTATAGACAGTACCAAAATTCACCAAGTTGGATTTTCATTAATCCATGGATAGCATCTCTTCCTCTAGCAGTGGGGCTCCACGCAGCCCAGGGCAACACCTAACCTTGTAAACTCGCAGTGCATACCCAGACCCCTCGACTCTCCATCACTCTCACCAGAAATCGCCCCTCCTCTCATAAATCTTTCTACAGAAATGCTCGAGGGCAAGAATGAACAAGAGTGACAGAATAACCAAAAAAAAAATTGAAATGATATAAAGATGGTCCCCTTGCATAATTTAGAAGTCTTATTTTATTCCAGTTTATTAATCTCACCTTGCTGTCCAAGTCCTGACACAATTGTCTCATCCCCTTTTTGTGTTAAACTTGGACTGAATGACACAGTTAGCATGGGTTTCCAAGAAATACCACACACCCACAACTGCCTGTGACCCCCACCCTGCCTTGACATTGTACCCTGCATTGCATTGCTAGCTTTGAGAATCCAGTCCATATTGTAAAGGTTTAATGGCAAAGGAGAGTTGTTACATGCACAGCAGTGAGGGTACTGTCGTATCATCTTCACTGACTTGAGGCAACTTCCAAATCAGTCAATACACAGACCAAGAGCAATACCGCACAGAAACACTTGCATGGGTATTATCTGCAGTTACTGCATAGATAGCAGCAGAAGACTGTTTTTTCGACACTGACAATTAGAAGACAGTACTGTGATGGAAGCTGAAATTGGTCACCCTAAGGTGACTACAGGGACCTGAGTGAAACCCAATGAAAACTATTCATATCTAACATTTCAATTAGTGTCTTGTGTGCAGCTGCTTCATAGATTGATCTGAACTACATCTCAACAGTCTGTAGCCATATTCAGCGAAGATGAATTCAATATTTGCTCCTGGATGTTTACCGAGGTTTAAATAACCATAGCACTCTATGGAGTATTATATAACAAGTATCATTTATCAAAAAAAAATTCTATTTAGCAGCTGAATTCAGAGGATTGCTTTCCATTTCTTAGGTCAAGCTCCTTGTCTGTTTTAAGCAACGCGATGGTGTAATCTGGAACAGTGTGATGCGGCCCGGTCATTCTGCCTTTGGAGTTGAATGAATGCAAGAAAAATTCCAAAATAAAAAACAGTGAACAAAAAAAACTGTTCATAGGCAACAAAAAATTCGCACAGCAAGAAAAAATATTCACCATTCAGTACAACATGAATATTTTCATCATCTAAGACAACGTATTCCTTCAAATTTAACGCACACTTTTTGAACCATTTTTTGCTTCTCAAAAATAGCCTGCATCATAAATTCAAGTGCAGTAAAGTAATGCATGTATTAAAATAACCAACAAAAGATGTGCCTACCAGAGTACAAAAACAGCAACGTGACTGACCTTTCAAGAAAAGACAGCAAAGACGTCTGCCCGAATACACAAGCAGCAACGTGACTTGCTGCTCAAAAGAAAGCAAAGAAGCCACTGCCAAAATACACAAGCAACAACGTGACTCACTGCTGAGAAAAGACAAATCAAAATATTACTGTCCAATCTTGAATTATCCATGACATACAGGCAGCCATTTTCAAAGAAACGTTATTAGCTTCCTGAGGAATTCAAAGAGAAGCTTTTACAATTCCATTACCGACTTGGACAGATTGGAAGTGCTGATCAGAACCCTGTATTTTTCGATATGCCAAGTAATACCACAGTTCACGAAATTGGGAGAAAAGCAGGTGTGAGCAATCATGACTGGAAATGAGAAGCAGCACATACTACTGTAACTGTGTATGCTCTGTGTGATAGCAGACAGCTGCAAACTACCTCCATATGAGTAGTTGAGGTTGTATCTTTGTAAATGCATATTTATTTGATGTTTTATTTTTTTCCTCAAATTGAGGATGGGAGATTTGGGCTGCATCTTAAATTCGAAGGAATACCCGTACGCTCTGTCATTGTGTGTCAGTGTAATTTGTGACTGAGGCAAATTCTCTCGGTATTTACTCCAGCCTCGTACCATCGGAGTCCCATTTCAATCCATGCTGCTATCTGTCTAATGCAGGATGGAAGTTAGCTGGACAAATTTCAAATCGCTTTTAACTACTGTAGAACCTACCATATCTGATCTTGTAAGAGACCCTATAGAGATGGATATTGATCAATGCATATTTTATTATAGGTCTAAAACAGCTCTTGCAGGACAGAATGGATTCAGTTGCAGGTATATATATATATATATATATATATATATATATATATAGACACACACACACACAAAGGGCACGACTGGGAATTCAGTTTCACTTTTACATCAGGGGCGGCACCATGCTTGGGCCTGAGGGGCCTGGGCCCACTTATTTTGCTCATGGGCCCACCCAGTTATGGAGCGATTGACAATTAAAAACATTTCATACCAAACCTTATCAGAATGTAATCCGCTGCGACAAGTCTAGCTCATCCTTGTGGTTCAAAAATATATATCCGTCCCACCAACCCCAGTTGTCATGGTTATGAAAAAAAAAAAAAAGATCTTACGTCTTCGATACTATAGTATCGATATTACAGCACGTCGGCAGCATGCATACAGGCACTTTTCTTTCATTGCAACGCATGCAAGCAACCAACTTGTACAGCTGCTCTTTAGTTATTTTTTACATTTGCAATTAGCTATCTAATTACCTACACAGTGTGGAGTAGTGGTTAGGGCTCTGGATTCCTAACTGGAGGGTCATGGGTGGGGCGACACTGCTGTTGTAACCTTGAGCAAGGTACTTTACTTAGATTGCTCCAGTAGAAACTCAGCTGTATAAATGGTAAATTGTATGTAAAAAATAATGCGATATCTTGTAACAATTGTAAGTCGCCCTGGATAAGGGCATCTGCTAAGAAATATAATAATACAGAACGTTTAGCCAACTTGGCAGGATAACCAAAGCTTTATTTGTGTCTTACGCATTAGTTATGTCCTGACACATTTTGTAAAAAGAAAACAAACTGATGAATCAACAAATGTGCCAGTAATGTAAGAACCTACATTTAATTTTATCAACTCAGCTGAGATGTACTGTATGTTATGCTCAACTCGTGCCTCTATTCCTGTTTTATTTTTGTTCCCATATAACTTTTCTAAAGCACAAAGGGAAGTCTTGACATTCACTTTTAGTCACTGTCTGAGAGCTTTTTAAAAACAAGCTCACTTTGGGAAGTTGAATACACGTTTAAGAGCTTTTGTCAGAAAACAGAAATCATTTTCTTTATAGTGTTGACTTGTAGCTCGCTAAAGTTACAGAATTTGTGCTGCTATGCCTATTGGTGTCCGACTGTCAAAATGTTTTGGTAGAGTGTGCGTTCTTGGAGAATATGGTGCTATTTCTGACAGTATAGAGTGTCCTCGGTACACATATTAGTAACTAAGTCATTAAGTCATAAACGGCCCGTCCATGAAAATTTGGGGCCCAGCCAGGAATTAAATCCTGCAGCTGCTATTGTTTTACATGCTGTCCCGTCATGTAAAAATGTTCAATAAACAAAAACAAGAAAACATAAAACAAGGGATTAATATAATTACTGTAACATAAAAAAAGCCTAAACAAGATTTTTTCGCTGCCTTCCAAAGCCAGTGTGTGTTTGTGTGCGCTCTTTTTTTTTTAAAACACCATTTCTGTCTCAGTTAACAAGCACTTACTGGAAAACAAAACCTGTCAGATTACTTTGGCATGGACTGACAAGCATATGAACTGTTTTTCAAATGCTGATTTATAAATTGCCAAATATTGTCTTACATTGCTTTGTTTTCAATACTGTTATTACAATGCTTTTCACACATTTTCTTTGCACAATCGACGTCGCCTAATTGGGATACTGATAATCAGAATTTCTGCTTAAATGGGATACAACTCTGGGAGATGGTTCTTCCCAGTGTTATTTATGTCGTTTAAGTGGTTCTAAAGTAAAAAAAAACAGGCATAAGAGGAGTATAGTAAAGAATCCTGTGAAGAGTTCATCCCTTCCTGTGCCACCATGTACAATATCCAAAACATGCTGTGTATTCAATATTATGATTTAGAAGGCCATGTTTATCGCTGCATGCTGTCTTAACTAGAAATTTAGTTGAGTAATAAAAACTGCAGGCTTAATATCCAATTTTACCCAGTTTGACCTGCTCATCAACTTTTTCCCTGAATTTGAAAATAAATTATCCAAATCTGATATTATGCATGTGCTAGATGCAAAGAGGGAAAAAGAGTTACAATTGGTGATATTGCTGCTCTAGAAAGTGTGCAAAGAAGAGCGACCACAGTTATACCGGGTTTAAAAGGCATGTCATATGCAGACACGCTAAAATAATTGAATCTGTTCAGTCTTGAACAAAGAAGACTATGCGACAATCTGATTCAAGCATTCAGAATTCTAAAAGGTATTGACAATGTCGACCCAAGGGACTTTTTCAGCCTGAAACAAGAAACAAGGACCAGGGGTCACAAATGGAGATTAGGCAAAAGGGGCATTCAGACAGAAAATAGGAGGCACTTTTTTACAAAGAGAATCGTGAGGGTCTGGAATCAATTCCCCAGCAATGCTGTTGAAGCTGACACCCTGGGATCCTTCAAGAAGCTGATTGATGAGATTCTAGGAACAATAAGCTACTAACAAACAAACAAGCAAAATGGGCTGAATGGCCTCCTCTCGTTTGTAAACTTTCTTATGTTCTTATGTATATCATATGATTGGGTTTTTGATGTTTTGGATGAAGTTCATGTAAAGAAAGAAAGAAAATAATAAGAAAAATGCAGAACTGTGATAAGAAAGAAAAAAGAAATGCAGGCATGCAGAATAAGAGAAACAGTAAGAAAGAAGTAAAGCTGTAGAGGAGGGGAAGAAAACAGAGAGGAGCAAAGAGGCGTCGTTCATTTGTTGTGACAGAATCGACGATGTCTGTTTTTCTGCTAAAGCAAAAACTCTCTCACGGGGCGGGATTATGGAGCCTAATGAGCGCACTCTTGTTTTGTCTCGTGCCAGCGTGGAGAACTGCCTGGAGATAGACCTGCTGCATAATGAGGTCCCTGTGACAGGGACTACCTTGAGTGAGAGGGTTTAATAATTACTACTGAGCCCTCTGAAGAATAGGACTGTCACATCATGGGCTTCACTCTGCTTCATTGAGAACTGCATGCTGCTTAATAACTCCACTGCCGCCACTACAGGAAGGTCAACTCAGAGACCTGGTGTGATTGGCCAGCAACACTAAAACATAGAGAAACATACAAGCCCACGTATATGTATTGCAGGGACTGTCTGCTGAGCTGTGTGTGAAACCACTGGTAGGCTTCAATGAAACTTAAGAGCTAGATTCTCAAAGCTTTTTACTACAAAATGTAAAAAGCGCTTTTTTTTCTGAATGGAAAATTCACCAATTAAGCATCTAAAACGAATAAAAACAACTTAATATTTCATTCAGGTCCCTGAATAAAAATTCTTAATAGTTTCTGGTTTGGTAACTTTATTGGGTATGTATCTCCTTTCTGAAAAAAAAAAAAAAAGTGCTGATGACGAATTAAACAGTAAACAGTTTTATGAATGTGGTCCTAATTGTTTAATTGATTAATTGACTCATTAGTTTTAAGCTGTGTAAAAATACCTGAGTATGTTTATTTGCTAGTTTCTTACAAGACAAGGGAACCTGTGTCTCTGATTGTTTAAATCTAACAAGGAGAATGTTTTGGTTTATTTTTAAAGTCCACAAAGGGATGATACAGTATGTTATGTGGACTGACTAGTCTACACAGTGATGGTAATCAGTAAGAGAAGCATCTTATGATCAAGGCCCGGCATGCATTGTGACGTGATAGCTTAGAAGAAAACCACTGAAACAGCAGTGACACACAGTGGAGACAGACATAGGACAGAAGGTAGGGGACCTTGTAAGGGTCGGTGCTAGGCGGTGGTGCATTGCCCATGTGAAGCAAACATAAGTTGCAGCAAGCATCTGGTTTGTTGTGAAATATGCAGGATCTTTTAACTCCAGGCAGGTTGCTTCCAGGCACACATACCATTTACAAGCAACCTATTCCTGGTTTCTTTACTGCCTTCCCAATACAGTTTCCTCCATCTATCCCTCACATTCTGCCCTATTTCCACTATAACACTATAACGCAAAAATAATCAATGAGTGAGGGGAGACATAAACGCAGAGGGATGATAGTCTGAGTTGTTTATGTCTTTACTCACAAAATTATTACCTGAGTTACTGTGGCAAAGTGGTTTGCAGTGCACAGGTATAGAGGTATTGCAGTGCTCAAGACAATGACAAACAACAACAAGCACTGGTGAAATGGTGGTTTATTTGTAAATCCAAGAGCAAAATAATTGAGGACTGGCAATACAAAACGATGTGTATTGCGCAGTTAAATAAACACAGGGTTCAGTCCCAAAATAATAGACACAATAAACACAATCACAAGTCCAAAGTGAGTGCTGCAGTGCAAGTGGTGAAATACAGTTTACAGCGAGTACGAATGCAGTGAAGTCCAGGTTGGGTGCTGGCTGACAGCTCCCAGAAGTGTTAGCATCTATCAAAGACAAACATCACAGTTAACATGGCAAACAAAACAAACATGTAACACACACTGCCCTTCAGCAGTTCATCCGTAACCATAACGACACATCGTCACATCCCCTTTTATACCGTCATCTACGCCTTGGTATGCGAGTGCAATCGTCTTCTCCAATGTGTCTAGGGCAATAATTTGGTGTACTCTGACTCCTCTACCTTTCTAGATGGCCGACTTCCACCTTTGCCTGGAATGAATTGCCAAACTATCCAGTTGGGGACACACTGTTCCCTTTACACAGTGCCCTTATAGGTCGGGAATGAAATTTGTAACTTTGGTTTAGGTACCCACAAAGAACCTTTAAATTTTCTGTTTCTACCACACATAACAAAACATTTACTTATTATGACAGATTTCATTACAGAATTGATTTTTGTTCAATGAATTAAACATTGACATTTCTGTTGGGAGCTCTGAATTCAAAGCTTGGTGAGACAGCTATTGTGATGCCCATTGAAATATGAAAAATAAATATACTTTGAAACACTCAAACACGTTGTACACTGTATATATTACAGAAATAGAGATAGGTTGATATCAAAATAAAAAAAAAAAACACAATTTCTTCACTCTGTCCAATTAGCCAGACACAGCAATAATTTTCACTGCTGTTGATTAGTTTATTCTCACAGCTTACCATGCACCTTGTCGCTAAACCCAAAAGCAAATAATAAATGTTCTATTACCTCTGTGTATCTGGCAACTCCCTCATAACCTATGAACAGGTTTTTTAACTAGACCCCCTTAATTGAGCTGATTGTCAATCTGACCTGATTGACAGTTCACAAGATTAACCCATTAGCTACAGGATGTGAGGTTCAGAAACTTTTTAAGATAAATTTTATAAGATTTCCCAAAAGGTTCTCTAGTTCTAAAAGGTGTTGTTGGAGGACAGAATCTATATGTAATGGCTTGACATCTCAGTCTGTTGAATTGAAAGGGCCCTCAAGTGTCGAATGCAAACCGATAACCTCACAGTTCAAAGACAAACATCTTAACATTCAGCGAAGAGAGCAAGCTGTGTAGTCTAGAGGCAAGCACACGTCTAATGCGGATGTCAGGATTATTAAGTAATCAGCCTCTAGGCGGAAATTCATTACAAGAGGCGCTGCAGTGAGAAGAGAGAGTCTTGTGGCCGGTGTGATGGAGCACTTCGACAGCAGTTGTACATCTGCTGTACCTGTTTCTCTGAGGGAGTGGGGCATTATTCTTCCCTCTACACACTGCTGCTACTTCATTAAGGCAGAAGCGCTTTGTCTTCTCCAATCAGGTGGAGTACAGCTTACGGATTGGGTCTCCGAACAGCATAACACAGTGAAATAAATGGTTTGAAGAACTGCCGTCATTCATACAAGCATGCTGGGAGTTCATCAGCATCACACACTGGCATTGCTTAGCCAGATCTAGAGAAGAGGGATGTGATATATCTTGAACAGTGTAGGGTTTTCCAGTCCTCATGAGATGCAAGGTTCTTCTTCTTCTTCTTCTTCTTCTTCGTCTTCTTCTTCTTCTTCTTCTTCTTCTTCTTCTTCTTCTTCTTCTTCTTATTGTTATTATTATTATTATTAGGGCTGTGCAGATACTCAGAAATGTTCAAAGTAATTGAACATATTTTAATTGGGCAGGTGTTATCAAAACAGGATGAAACCTGTTAAATACGAAATGATGCCCTTCCCATCGTTTGTGGTCTGCACATTTTTTTATGTGCCAGTGATAGTAAGAAAATGATGGTCATGTATCAATCATTTGCGACGGCATTAAGGCCATAGTGCCGAGTTTACGCAAGCCTTAAAATTGCCCTATATGTATCGTGACACTTTTGGCAAGTTAAGACTGTGTTAGCAATGCTAAAATGCGCTCTGCCACGCAATGCGCTCCACCTCTCATTAGCCATACACTTTAAAGGCAGCTACACCCCAGACATGACGCGGCAAGAGAAATTGATATGAATAGAAAATGAATAGAAACTATACTTTTGATAAGTATCAGTTACACCACAAGTGACAAGACAGGCGACGCGGGAGATGGCACGTGGTTCAGCATGGCGAAGCAGTATCCAAAATGATGGAGGAAACAATAATACTTGCCGTTGAAAAAATATCCAGAGCTTTATGACAAAGGGCATCACAATTATAAAGATGCAGATTTGAAAGACAATATATGAGAGTCAATTTCGAAGGAACTGGATAAGCCTGGTGTGTATGATTTATTGCCTTACGTGTTGAAATACCGTCAGAGAAGACCCTCACAATTTCCACATCATGTTGACGAATATGTACCAGTCTTGATCATAGTTTTGTCAATAGCAATTTTTAACAGTCGGCAGTTCTCAGTTCTGGCAGTTTTCAAACCTGTAGCATCGCATCTTTGTTGCTGTCTGGTGTGCGGAGACCTTAAGGCGTGTCAAGTCTTAATTATATACACGGGAAAATTGTAGGTGGGGCTCATTTGTAAATGAAGTCTGTGATATTAAAATGAGATTCATGAAGTGGCAGAACAGCAGCGCCAGTGTAATGAAAATCTGTGCTACTTGGAAATCTGTGCTACTTGGAAATCTTGGAAACTGCAAATGAGTGAGTCCCTTTTTTTGTTTCTGCAACATGCCTACCAAATTTTGAGCTACCATTTTCAGCATTAACATAATTTTGAGTTTAACGATAAATTAATTCATTTATACGTTTTTTTGTGTGCAATTGTTTGTATTGGTCATATAATAAACTTGGCTCATTAAGATATCCTTTTCATTATATATACTTGGTTTTATCCATCCTATAATAATATAATACAAACTCAAGACACTCAGTCAACACGGCTTCTTTCTGCCATTCCAGATGAGCTACCCAGGCTTTAGGTTAAAACCTGTACATTTTATTTAAAACACACGTCAGCCCATTTTGAAGTGTCATTTCTGCTTCTCCAAATTACCTACCTATTGTTCAATTGAGGTAGCCCGTTTTGAGGGGGAGGAGCAGATTTTCAGAACACCGGCCCTAAAAGGGTCCAGACCGATTTCAAATTGCTCTTATTTGGGTGCAAAGAAAAAGTCAGAAAGAGCATTACGGCTTCAGTCGTATGCCGAAGTCAAAATCCCCGGAGTTTGTTTGGCAAAGAAATTTCGCTTTAAGTGACAATAAAAAAAAAGAGTTTCTGTTGTTTAAAGTAACTCACGGTAAAACCAACATTTTATTTATATATATATATATATATATATATATATATATATATATATATATATATATATATATATATATATATATATATATATATTCTACTGATGTAAGTTGCCTAAAATGTGTTATCATTGATAGTTCATCAGTTTATCAAGAACATCACCCAAAAGACAATGCTGAAACATTTTAACATTTACTAGCTACTGAGTCAACTATTTAAACATGTACATTGTAACACGATTCGCTATTGAAACAATCTATAAAAATGTAGCAAACGTCTGCTGGAAACAAGACTGCAAAAAAACAAAACAAAAAAAACAATAACAAAAAAAACCCAACAAAAGCAGACCTTAAAACTTACGTTGACACATCAATTTAAATGACTGTGTAATTTATCGCCTATTTTGCTGCCTCTTACCCCAAAATATTAAACACGGGAGAAATGTTAACTGCAAACCTGAAATGACAAAACCAAAGCTTTCATATTTTTCTTTACACAGGGTGTACATTTCTAGTAGTATGTAGAAATGTCATTATACAGTAGGAGGAATTCAACAATCATGAAGTCGATATTTGTTTGACCCTGTTGCCGTAGTAACCAAATGCATAGCATTGAGCTGGACCGTGTACAAAGTAAAAGTATAAAACTGAAGGCTACAGTAATGTAAAATGACTGTAAGGAACAGTAACAGGATGGCGTGTGTGGTGACGCCAGACCCAGAAGAAACACTCAGTACTGCCCGGTGAAATGTGAATTGCGCTGTTGTGCAGTTTAATAAATGAACAGAAAATAAAAGGTTAAAAAAACAAAAAACACTTTGTAAAATAAAACGGCACAGTAGCCAAAACGAACAGACAAACAAAACATACCAACACCAAACAGACAGACAAACACAGTGAGTTTAAATCAATTACTTACTTTAGGTTTTACTTTCTCCTTCTCCAAACCCATTCTCCACCCACCGAACACACAACCCAGAGTGAGTAAAGACATGCAGCTTTTATGCAGCTGTACCTAGACTCGATTGCTAATCAATCATTCAATTGGAGTCTCGGTACAGCTGCACGTGAATTAATAAAGTGCAATTCCCCGTGCTCACATATTATTACATTTTACCTGCATGTGAAGTGCTGTGCAATCCTCGTGCCTAAATACAAATATACATTTTAAACACTCATGTTACACAGACCCTTTTATATCCCGTGTACCAATGACTGTACACCAATATTAACACACAACACGTAACATACAACACAAATAAATAGCCCAGGTGTGGGGCACTTTGCCACAGGAACACAAAATGCAAATTTTTCATGGTGAACAGTCAAATACACAATTTCCGTTAAATTCATGATACCGTGAATGTTCAGGGGCATTTCTTACAACGGTGAGTACAGAGTCCTAACCTTCCTGAACAACTCAGGAACAGAGGGAGAGTACTGAGAAGAACTGAGAGTATTTATGGTCTGCATTACCCTTTCTGATCTCCCTGAGGATGAAATTATACCGGCTATCTCATTATGTACAACTGTTTGTATTGGTCATATAGTAAACTTGGTTCATTATATCCTTTTCATTATGTACATTTGGTTTTATCCGTTGTATAATAATAACATAATATCAAGACACTTAGTCAACCCGAGTCATTGCATCGTCAAATGATCTACCTGTTGTTCAATTGAGGTAGCCCATTTGTAGGGGAGGTGCTATTTTTCAGATTAGTCTGTTAATCTGTGCTACCAGTAGCCCATTTTGAGGGTTTCAGAACACCGGCGCAGCAGAATTTTCGTATTTAAATGTGCCAGTTTATGCCATGCCTTATTAAGTTTGGGCCAGTTAATACATTCAGGACGGGGTAAAATTTGTGCAATTGGCAGAGCACTACTTTACACTCCGCCAATTTAGCGCTGCGTCGGTCGATCTTATGTCCCCCAATGTCTTTTGGTAGTGTGAACTAATATAAAAGTATCCAATAGCTCATCAGACACCACTGTATCTGCAATTATGTGTATTACCCTTGTCTTCAATAATCACTCCTCTGGTACAGTATAGTCTAAACACACTTGATTCCTTCAAGCCCTCTCAGTCCCAATCCACAAAGATCTTCAATTCACTAGAAATGTATGAAACATGTAAAAATCATTCCCCTGCTAAATTAAGTAAGCAGCACAAGAGAATTGGAATCAGAGAGAGAGAGAGAGAGAGAGAAAGAGAGAGAGAGAGAGATGTAATCTTCTCTTTTCCCAGTTGCCCTCAATCCCTCAACTGGCTGTTAGCAATCTGATTCACAGACTAAAACATCAGACTTTATATTAAAAAAATAGGCAGCGGGTCAGTCAGTGAGTTCCCAAGGTAGCCTGTTCCCACTTAAAGCAACTATTACCAGTGTTCAAAATTCATCAGGTCTGAGTGTGCGGAGAACAACAGGGCCGCGCAGAGCTGGGCCCACAGCCTCCCAGAGTCGCAGCTTTTTAAAACACGCCAGAATATTTTAATGGTAAAGCAGTGTCCCTGCTGGATTATCGTTTTTTAACGAAAGCGGGGATATTCCTGTTAAAATCATGGCTCGCTCTTGTTCCCATTCCTTTTAACATCTGTTCTGCTTCGAGTTGCGATTGTGCTCCAGAGAGGGAGCAAGTGATCAGTGAGATTCTGTTAACCCCTCCAAGGTCTGTGCTGCTGCTGCGACTAGAGCCTTTTACTGTTCATTGTGGGCGCTTTCTGTGTTTCTTGACCAGGGTACGTTTGCACAGTAATTTGGCAGCATACCCATGATTATACTATGCGTTTACCATGATTTTTTAATTTTCCTTTACTATACCTCTCTGGGCTATGCTTTAATTTGTTTTCACTTTGGCTTATTACACTTTGCTATGTGTTTTACTATGGTAAACTTTTATAAGGGGAACCTGCTTTTTTGCAGTTCAAGTTTTCAGGTGTTAAGCTGAAGGAACACAAAGCCACTTCGTGTCTTGGAACTTTGTTTCAGGAGACAAGGTGTCAGGCCAGCTCACCTGAAAAAGTGGCTTTGTGTTCCCTCAGCTTTAACTTTTAACCAAACAATGAAAGTGTGTAGCATTCTCCTTCTCTTACCTTAAACAGAGACCTAGATGGCCACGCCATACCTTAAGGTCTCCATTAATGGATCATCCATTGACCCCACTGCTCAAGCTAAGAAGAAAAAAAATCAAATGTATTTAAAGGTAAGGGGGTTGAGTTATATCTTTCGATAATTTGATTAGCACCCACTGGTCCCAATTAGTTTGGACAATGGAGGTTTTAATGTATTATTATTATTATTATTATTATTATTATTATTATTATTATTATTATTATTATTATTATGTTATTGTTATTATTATTACTACTAATAATAATAATAATAATAATAATAATAATAATAATAATAATAATAATAATAATATTTCTATCAAGATGGGTTACAACGGATTGCAATGGGGTTTAGGAATAACAGATTAGATGAAAAATAAGTGGATTGTAACAATCGTTGAGCATAATACAACCCCTGTAAAAGACAGAGAATTGCATTTCTATTCATACATAAACACATGCGCTTCATCCCTAGAGTTGAACACGGGTGCTGTCACCTGACATGTTTGCATAATGAAGGTGAAGTTCTGGTGATACATCACACAGTTGTAACAATTAAAGCTAATTCATTCTGCAGAAGGGAATTTGATTATCAAATGCGTTGGTCCAAGGACACTGGGCGACTCAGAAATTGATTTTGCCGCGGGGCAATCAATAAGAAAATAAAGCTATTGATTAGCCACGACTACTAGTGAAGCAGTCCCCTGACTGAGATGTCTCGATCCAGACCAGTTGACTAATGCTTTAAATATCACCAATACGTCTTCCAAGCAGCCGCGTGATTGAAAAGCAATGGCTGCACTTCAGCATCTACTGAAAAAACAGTCCTACTGGAGGATATTAAATATCTATAATACAGGATCCAAAATCTGATTACTCCACTAGCCATGGGCAGCCCCTCACATTAACAGATTGTTAGGAGTATGGACAAAGAGGTGGAATTGGACCCATGGTCTAGCTTTCTCAAAGAGTGTGTGTTACATACCATGTCTTTCTAATACTGTCCCAGTACCTATTGGGGGTAGGGGGTGGTAATAATAGCATGACTCTGCTCAGCTAAGAGAGACACTAATTTACATTTTTTAAATTTTGTATTTGGATTGAATTTTTGGGGATCAATCAGCCTCTTTTTAAATCAGACAAGCATTAATGGCCTCCACTCGTTCATAAGTGTGATAATGTTCTTACAAACAGTTTTATTAAACTTTTTCACTGCCTATGAAGTAAATGTAGAACGCAAAACATACATGTGCAGCAGCCAGTGTTGTGCGCTGCACTGTGGTTAGAGTTTCTGTTCCTCACAGGTGAGCTGAGGTTAACAAGCTCTGTGATTGGTCATGCAAACAAGCTTGCCTCCTCAGTGCAGTGGTTCTAGACTCTTGCCTGTGATGTCAATGGTTCCCCGTTCTCCACTTTCTTTCCATGTAACTGCACAGAAACAATTTAGCTCACACGGATGGTGTAAAGGAGTGCAAATGCACCCCAAAAATGTACCTTGTGCACTTTGAAGGATTACTCCCGTTTACCGATTTAGAAAAGGACGGGCTTGCTATCAAAATAAAGGTACGTGATTAAAGTTTAATCACGTGTAAGGATATCCCACAATCTTCAAAGAGTCATTTTAAACAAGCTGGGGTGCATTTGCACTCATTCCTACTGACAAAGGTTTACCCACTTTCGCAAGATCCTGCAATGAAGAAAAACGGGTTTCAAATGGGTTTTCACGCACCTGAAAACACAATTGGAATCGTTGAATGTTTGAAAAAAAAGTTTCAAACATGACATTAGTGTCAGCTGGAAAGCATTAGTGTAGCAAAAAAGTAACAGTACGTGATAGAAATTACTGTGTCATCTTTACAATAAGCTCAGAGTTTAGTGCTGCTCTTTGGATTGTGCATGAACACCAGGAAGGTTAAGAACCTGTTTTCTGTTCTGAAGTATTGTTAATGGTTAACTCCTTCTATTCTTAAAGAGAACGGCATCAGCACAACAACCAACATACACCAGAAGAAGAAACTGCATGTGTACAAAAGGTACTGTAGCAACAACTAATAAGAGATGCCGTTCAGAAATAACACTATCACATATTTATACCACTTTACACTTTATAAGGAATCACCAAACCTATAATTCTATAACTTTTTCCATGTTTTATGTATTTTTTTACTTGACCACATGACCTGCTGTAACTGGCAGCGTTCATTCAAGATTTATGTCTTCCACTTGCAAAGCATTTGTCTTAACAGGACCATTGAGAAATCAGAAGATAAAAACATGTACGAACAGAGGGAAGTCATTCAGCTCATATATGCTCTCCTGGTTCCTAGTAGCTGATTGATCTCAAAACTCAAGTTGGGTCTTAAAGGATTCCAGTGATTCAGCATCAGCAACATGACTAGGTAACCTATTCCATTCCTTCACCACTATCCTAGTGTCTTGTGTCCTCTGACCTCAAACTGAATGTGAATCAAAACACATTTCAACATTGAAGACATTGAGAAAGATGACATTTATTATTTAATCTATTAAGTTTATGTTAGTATTTCTAAATGTCAAAACATTGTTACGTCAATCTCTTACTAAATTGAATTTATACCTAACTGAAATGTCAATGAAAGGAATGTAAAATGACCCCTACAAGCAGAGTGTAAAACAGCCAACTCCTTGCAAAGGACTTCAGTCTTACCAATCGTTTAGTCTAGGTTATTGAATTCTAGTAATTCCTCTATTTAAATATTGACCCTGTTCTTTCAGCCACGGGTGTCCCTGTATAAATCTAGGTATGGATTTTTCCAATCTTGTCTCATCAAACCTAAACACTATTTTGTTTAAAACCTGACCTGGATCAAAGAGCTATGCTTACAGTAGAGTAAGGGCTATACTCTCAAAGCTGTGTACTGTATGTTTTATTCTTTATTTTTCAGATAGTAAAAACCTATCCAATACAGTTATCAAATCAGAAATAAACAAGTCAGTTTTGAGTATTCTCATAATTGTTGCCAAGAGTAAGAATGTGTTTTCTTCCCTATTAATTTATTGATTTACTTTTATTTATTTAAACATTCAGGTAGAAGGTGAAAGTATATTTTAATGCTCTTTGAATTCTACGATTTTTGATTAACATTTATATTTAAAACAAACTAACAAAATTAATTGAAACTTGTAATGCTTTGTGCTAAAGTTCAGCAGGAAGACACAGAGAAAGACTTAAATAAATAACAAACAAACAACCAAATAAATACAAAAGCAGAAGCCTGGACTAAGTCATTTTCTCCACTGGGACCTGGGAAATGTAAATGAAAGCAGTGACTCAGGGCTGTGTGAAATGAAGCTTGCTTCACTGAGTGCAGATTTGAAGAACTCACAGTGGATCCTCTTTATTTGTTTAATTAAAATATTCCAGCAGCCACAGACAGGCCCTGGCAGAAGTCCCTGGCCTTCTCAGATCAGCTACCAGCTCTGACCAGCTGAAACCAGGGTTTTCAGTCAATCAATCATCATTTCCAAGCAATACAGCAATGAGAATCGGTTACCATTATTAATAAAAAGGAAGAGGAGAGACAAAGCTGAGTTGCACTGTGTTTTAATTCCTGCTGTTCTAAATGAAAGGTGGGAGTCACTGGAGGAAATTTCCGTTTCTGGAAATGACTGTCAAACCCCGCCATGCCAGGGTGTCCATCAAGCCATTTAGAGAGAGAGAGGTTGGAAGAGAAAGCAGTTATGTATATTTGCCACAAATCCTCCCTTCCATTTAGTCCAGTGTAAAATTGTGTCTAATTTATGTTGCTGATTTTGTGATATTGCCTGCTGACAAGAGAATCACCAAACTATAAGAATGGGTTAAATTACCAGTACATTATACCAAACTGCTACTTGGAGTCGTTAATATATATATATATATATATATATATATATATATATATATATATATATATATATATATATATATATATCCACAGAATTCTTGAATAACAAGATTACTGTACGGTGTATAGTTTTCTTTCAACACAGCTGAAGAAGGGTTTTTGTGTACATTTTTAGTACTGCAGTAAATAGTAAGATAGAGGTAAGTCTTGGGTCTCAGAATGCTTGTGGACACTGCAATACATCCAAGATACAAGACTTTTTATAACAAGAGCTGAGTGTTGAGGATATTCATGAAAGGAAAGTAATTCCCTGAATGCAGCTGTTTAATACAGCATGTTTTTTTTATGCGTTCCTACAGAACACTTCCGAAGGGGATACTGGGAGCTTCTCAACACCTCCCTGTGCTGAGTGCTCCGGGATGCCCTCTGGATAAGTCTGGAGTTCAGTGTGTTTGCTTTGCAGCAAGAGTATTTGCCCTTGGCTGCTCTCAGCCTTGTCTTCCTTCCAGTGAGTACCAGGTAGCCTGAAGCGTGCAACAATTTGCAGATTAGATCTGTTGAACACAGGCTGCCAAGTGGGATGAATGGGATCCCTGAGCGCATTTCATTCACTCGCTTTCTACTCCAGCTAACTGATGATTTACTGTTGATATGGTTGTTTCCATGGTCATTGTTTACTGATTCTTAAACCTTACTTTATGGTAGCTATACATTAGCTGATATGAAAAAAAGCCTTTTCTGGCAAATGGTGTATTGGCAAATGTAAAATAAAAACATTTGAATCACCAGTTCAATTTAACAGCCAATATTTGTGACTGAAATTCCTTACAGTCTGATTTTTTTCCCCCAAATCGTGATAGCTTGTGTTTGATTACCTCTTGATTTATAGTTTGCCTGAATAAATTATGAATTATTTATGTTTAATGTGCAGTTACTAAAACAATGTGACCGAATGGCACAAAAGAGAGCATGCATATTATTACAGTTAAAATGATCCTTTAGTCAGTTTATAAAAGTGAGTTAATTTGATTTAAATGTATTTAAAGCAATGATTTATTTGTCAATCCTTTTAAAAAAAGGCATGAGTGTAGTACCCCATAATGAATTAAAAGCTCAGGGATCAATTGTAATGCAGATAATGTCAGTATTGTGAGACAATGCCCATGCACAGGCTGTTAGGTGAAACTATAGTAAACCAAGTGATGCAAAACTTTTGGCCATAGCTGTACTATACATTTACCATACCAGGTTTTTTAAATGTGCTTTTCCATACCTCCATAGGCTTTGCAATGCTGACCTATGCTTTCCTATGCTTTCACTACATTATATTACACTTTATAAGGGTGTATGTCAGAATTACTGATTGAGGGGTAGACGTACTAAGATGGGCCAGTCGTAGCGCAAACATACCACAATTTGCATTTTTGTTGTGACAATTCGCAAAGTATACATTTTGTCGTATGTACTAAGAGAAAATATATTAATGAAAAGATTCACAATATACTAATTTAAATATTTGTTAGCGAGATCTCTGGCATACAAATAAATAAATAGCAGGAGTTGTGGTTTGCTGCAGCAGCGGGTGCCCGAAGAATAACGTCTATACATGCAAGGGTGCAAGAATCAAAATAGCATAATTTTTGTTAAATGTAAAGGTCATCAGGTTTTACTTTAGCCTACTGGTAACTCAAAACAAATCATGCTGCTGCACCGTACACATGTGAATAAAAGAGTATTTGAAATTGAAACGAATGATTTTAGTTTTTTTTTTATTTTTTATTTTAATTACTTTGTTTTAATTATTTTATTTTTAACTTGGCCTGCTTAGTAGCATAGACAGTTAACACATAATAGATCATGGTCCTATACAGTTGCTCAGAATGAGCTGGAGGGGTTAGTGGCACATGTGTGCAGTCTATCGCTCCCAACAGGCTTGGAAAACCAGAAATGTCATAGAAATTTGTTTTCAAGGCTTGTAAGTACACCCTGACTTTAGTGAAAATTAGGTAATAAAAAATGATTGAGCACAGCTGGCAACACACAAGAAAAAGCAGACTGGGAAATGCAAGCAACAATTGGGACTGTTTAAAACGTGCTTTCAAAAGTTCTGAACAAATTGATGCAACAGTGAGTGTTGCAATTGTCTGCAGCTTTAGTATATCTCATTATAATATTTGTGAACTCCCATTTGCACTATTTCCACCCCCTTTTTGCGAATTTATGCAGGAACGCCCATAACTACATATTCATAAGGCTGAACTGCAAAGAAAAACTGCTGCATTCCCTAAAAAGTCGCTAACAGCATTGCACATGTTTAATACATTTCACCCTAGACTTCCGACGCAACTGGTTTGCGACTATTGCGACAGGCCCAACACTCTAGTACATCTACCCCTGAGTGTTTAAAGTTACTCATTATCATTACTGTCCAGATTTATCAAGGTCTTGCAAATGTTATGAGCACCATTTCTGGAAAGGCTTCTGGCTCACTACATACAGCACAGCACTGTACTGCACTCACCAGTCATTCTGGTAATAGTCACATTAACCCATATATTGTAATAGCATTGCAGCTAAAGCAATGCACTGCTGTCAGTCTGCAATGCTGCCTGCCTCTCTCTTGTGCCAGAGGTGAAGCCAAATAGGAACATTTCTAAACAAGTATAACGGTGACAAACTTGTACACCTGGTCTCCGCAGGTTTGGAACTGTCAGCGTCATCTCATATTCCCTTAGTAATACAATCTCAGGAAATTAGATGGCTTTGCCTTTGCATGTACTGACACATTGTCATCTAAACATATATTACTATATGATACGTGGAATCTCTCCGCTATTCAATTTTCTTTACAATCCCAAACCCTGTTATCCTGCAATAGCACTGCACATCAAATAAACAGTCTAACGTATGGGTCAGAATCTATTATCACACAATAAAAGGGTTTGAGATGGTTTTGAGTAGTAATGCATTAGCAGCCCAAAACCAACGAGAGACGATGTAGTATTGTGTGGCAAGAATGTATTCTGACCCATATGTTATTTTATACATTCTACGTTTCTTAAAGCATACAAGAGTGAATACCATTTAAAAACAATCCATTATCACTCTTGATGCAAGCACAGTACAACGCAGAAGAAACACTACGTTCAAAATTACAGTCTTCCCCATTTTTCTTTTTTACTGAATCCAAATCTTTCAATATATTGTTTTGTTTCCATGGCAACATAGAAATATATTATATTATATTAATAGTACCCAGAATTGCATCTTGGTCCATTGCACAGCCTTAAAAGATTTCTGCAACAACTTCAGCATGTCCTGTTTTCAACAACTGGCTAACAAGGATGCCCGAGAAGCTTTCATTATAGACCAAACAAATTGATCTCTAGTTAAACAAATTGGGCATCTTGGGGGTTCTGAGACATTTCACAAACCATGGTGTCACAGAACTCGCTGAAATGTTTTTCTTTAATTCACCACAGCCCATATATTAAATTATATTATTAAGAAAAAGAATGTGGTGCAAAGAAGCTGAATTTGTGAAATCTTGCAAAGTCTTTAAAATGAACAACTCTCTTTGTGAACACCTACAGTAAAACTTCAGTGCCCTAGGCCTGAACCATTTTGTTCTAAAGCAACTCAGCTAAATGGAAATGCAGGGCTACTTCTCTCTCTCTCTCTCTCTCTCTCTCTCTCTCTCTCTCTCTCTCTCTCTCTCTCTCTCTCTCTCTCTCTCTCTTTCTCTTTCTTTTTCAGTAAGCGAGCAGCAGCATTTGTAGAGGAAGTGGCCTGGAGGAAACAGTCAGAGAAGTGTCAAAATACCTGCCTGGAAAACCTGGCGCACACACAAACTACAATTAAAGAACCGCTTCCCTTCAGAAAGTGCTGATTATCTGCACTGGTAAGAATAGCTCAGCCAACAATCTGCTGAGCTCATGGGTTTTGAGGAAGCTGCCTTAGTATGAAACAGATCCAATGAGGTGACCGGGGAGGCTATAGCAGCCTATTCTAACAAGGAGACTTTCTCTTATATTTCTCACATCAATACGAACACAATGCAACTCTTTGTCCCAAAGTAGTTATGATACCCATCGATTTTGCATACCCTAAATCAACTATTACAACAAAACTCCTTCTTAATAAGCATTCATTAACTGTTTGAATCCATCCAAGTGCTGGAATATGATGGCCTCCAGACAGTACAGAATGATAGCAGGAACAAGGCAAAAATCACTATCCCTCCATGTACAGTAAACTGGTTTCTGGCTCCCTCCATTCCAGCCATGTGAGAATGTGGCTGTAATGGAGGAAACTATGGACCTTGATTAGTGGGCCAATCAACCAATTAACTGTTAAATTTGGTTTAAAAGGCGCAGGAAGTCAAGTTATTACAGTGTCAGGCTGTAGGAACATGGTTGAATAGGAATCTGTTCCAGCAGTGATACATAAATGCTTGGGTAAAATGTATTGTGATGACACGGGGTCTCCTTTGCTTTTATTAAAAAGCAGAATAAATGGACAGACTCAAGTATTGAAGGTGCAAACGGAATATCCGCTTTTTAATTTTCTGTGGTACAATCGGTCTTTGTGGGCTAAGAGCACGCCAAACAATAAACCCCCTATTCTCTGGCTATCCAGTTCTCCACTCCATGCCTCTTTTGCTTCCCCTAGTTCCAATGCTCCTACCAGGACATGTTCACAGCCTTTACCTATGTTCTGACTGTAGCGCCACAGTTATCAAATTCTCCCATCTATTGGCTGGATCATCAGCGTTTAGACGAGAGCCAGTGGAGAGTTGAAGAGTCACCCAATGCAGTCTCTATGTATGCAGACCTCAATGGACGGTACAACCATCAGATTCACAGCACTCATGAACTACAGTGCTTTAAGCAGGCAAGCCATGGGACACCACCATTGGATTTATTATAAATTCACGAAGTAAGACAATACATGTACCTTGGTTCACAAAATACAAACATAATCTACTGTTTCATCATATAATTTACCTGGGTACTCCAGAAGTGATCTTTTTTATTTAATTTACCTGGGTACTTGTGACAGAAAGACAATGATTCTTGGTGGTAAGTCTGCCTACCAACCTGTGAGGGTGCTAAGTAACTGAGTCCCCTGGAATACTTGGCATGACACTTCATTCCGAGGGTTAAAATGAAGTCGGCCATTTAGAAAAGAGGCGGCGCTTCGGTACACTAACTCATCGACCAGGAAGGGAAATGATGCGGCAGCTGCGGATTGGAGGAGTGTCTGCAATCATTTACCAAGGGGTCATGAGTGACGTAATCTGTTCTTTTGTTTTGGTTTGTGGAAAATAACCCAGAAGGACCTGTGTTTTGTGTATCCGTCTAATTGTTGCTTATTATCATTAGACAGCTAACACGTTCCGGAGCTGTCGCCAGAGGCCAGCATAAACCCGGAACAGCACTTCACTGTATGTGTTTTGTGTGGGTGTATAATAAAAAAAAAAAAAACTATTGTTTCGGGACAAACCCAGGGATTGCAAATGAAGTAATACACACAGCTGTATTACTTAACATCATTTATTGTTTTCTGTTTGCACCTGAATTATAATTGTCTCTCTGTTCATTGATCACCTGCACCTGTACACTATTAACCACTTTGCCACAGTACACCAGAACTGATCTTTTTTCATTTAATTTACCTGGGTACTCCAGACTGATCTTTTTGGATACTGCTAGTATGCTGAACCCCCAAAAAGACAAATTTGGTCTAAAGTCATAAGGGAGCTGGTTAAACATACTGGAACAAATGAAAAAAATGTATCTCATTTTGGCAGCATTATGAAGATAGAGAGGAATACTGTGATGTTTATTTTCATTAATACCGTGACAGGTCTACCCAGCCTACTGGTCTCATGCTTTTATGTTTGCCTTGTCAGATTTGTCTAAAAATAACCTAATTATTTTCATGTTTACTTCAAACAGAAATATGTTCCTGTCACCCCAATCCCGAGCAGGGAGAGCTGAGATCCAGGAGGATTGTAGTGACTGACAGTGGAATAGTGGGGGAGTCCTAAAGCAATGGGAATTATATAACTAAAGTTAAAGACACAGGGATCAATTGATCTAAATGGTGGTGGATCTAAAAGCTGTTGCCAATTTATTTACCAAACTCGAAATTGTAGCTCCTTAGCTGTTCAGTTCTAACTCTTCTAAAGATAGTGACATTAAGCCACCTTCAATTGTAATTAGAGAGTCTTAGTTAGAAACTAGCCCCTTCTAATTTAGCACCCTAACCCTGACCAACACTGCTTTTACAAGGTGAGTCACTGCGGAATACTGGCTTTATTATAAATTCCCAGTGTACGCCAATACACATGACTTCCAAACTCATTGTGTCTTAAAGGGATGTGGTTTTATTATTTAAAATGTCTGAGTATTCAACATTTGTAAAAATAAATAAATAAAAATACTCAAACCCTCTTTCTCCTACCTGTTTAACTGTTTAACAACCAATTGAGCTTGGGTTATTGTCTATTTTCTATATGCACTTCAATTTCAGGTTCAAACCCCAGGAGCTTTTGGGACGTTCTTACCCAGAGCTTCTCAGACTTGACAAACAAAACTTAAGGGAGAGAAAAAAGTGGAACTGGCCTAAAAGGACAAAAATAGAAAGGACCACGGCCGAGGACGACACATTTAAGACCTGAGAAAAATGCAAATCACAAATATAAACTGCACTGCAATAAAAGTCATTGTCTACTGAGTATGACGTCTTGTTTCTCACCAGACCAGTGAAAGTCCACTTTTCTTACATTAAATATATACAAGTTGTTTTACAAAGAGAAGTTTCAAGCTTTTTTTGGAGACTCCCCAAGGTAACCTTTGCAGACTCCCAGAGGGCCCTAGTTTGAGAAACACTGTGGAAGTGATTCAGCCAGCTGCAGAAGAGAAGGAGCACTCACTGAATGTTTATTTTGATTGGCAATACTTGCTTCCTATTGTGTATTTTGTTTGGCTGCAAGATCTTCAATAATTCATATAAAATATGATATCTCCAAGAATCTAGATTTCCTTGACAGATAAAAAGGAACTACAAAGTCTATTAAGTGACATTTCAATAAAATAATCAAGTACTTATCGCCCAGTGACTAGCAAGTATGCTTCTAGGTAGGTACTATAATATGATATGATGAATTGTTAATGATATGTTCAAAATTGCTTAAGGATGACTGACAGAATGGAGTTTAACAGAGTTGGATCTGGAGAGCTTTGTAAGTCATAAGTGAATTTTATAAGAAACAGAAACATATAAAAAAAAATTACAGATGAGAAGAGACTATTTGGCACATCGGTGCTTGTCCAGTTCTTAGTAGCTGATTGATCTCAGAACTTTGTCAAGCCAGGTCCTATAGGTTCCCAATGATTCAGCATCAACAACATGACTACAGTAGGTAACCAATTCCATACCTCCACCACTCTCTGTGTAAATGAATGACTCCTAATCTATCTTCACTTCATTTTTACCTTCTGGTCCTGTTTTTTGTGCTCCACTCAATTCTGCTTTGTTCTAGGCTAAATAAGTCAAGTAACCAGGAAGACATCAGTTAAGAAAGGCTGCAGTTCCCAACTGTTGCTTGTCTGAGGAGGGATTTCTAGCAAGTGCAGCGAGACAGGAAAAAATACACTCAATAAGAGAAGACGGCGGCATTGCTGTTTTCAAGACTCCAATTAATGAGCCATTATCCAGTCATCAAGCCCAACAGTCAAGTAGTTAACAGAAGGCAGAAAACACCTGGAAAATGATTAAGAAGAGAGAAGGAGAAAGAAGCAGGAAAGAAAGAGACTACCTCTTCACAGGCAGACGCGGAGTGACAAACTAATTTGCTCTTGGCAGTCTATCCCCCTCTTCTAATTCCCTGTGACACCAGTCAGCTGCTGACTGCACTAACTGTCAGAGTCAATTAGCCACGAGCGAGCACTGCAAACTGTTTATGGGGGCTAAAAATCACTATACATGGCAAGAGTAAGTGAGAAAAAAATCACGTTTTTTTTTTTTTTTCAAACTCCCTCGCTGGAGGCCTGGGATAATAATGGGGCCATGTTTTAATCATGATTTAACGGGTCAGACTCTGTCACTGTTCCAGGGCACGTAGTGGCAGAGCTCAGCCCCAGGGCTGCACCTCTCAAGCAGGGATCACAGCCCCCACCCCCATGCAGGGGCAGGAAGCAGCTTGGCTGAGCTATTCAATATACATAGGGGCTCTTACTTAAATACTGCACCGTTGCCTATAAATATGACATACTGTATGAAGCCTTCTGCAGGTGTTACTGTTTCTTGCCTCCATGCTGCAGTATACTTTATTCATGATTACTAACCATTTTATTATTATTGTTTATTTAGCAGATGCCTTTATCCAAGACGACTTACAGAGACAAGGGTGTGTGAACTATGCATTAGCTACAGAGTCACTTACAACAACATCTCATCCGAAAGATGGAGGACAAGGAGATTATGTGACTTGCTCAGGGTCACACAGTAAGTCAGTGGCTGAGCCGGGATTTCAGGAGGGATATCCTGGTTACAAACCTTTTTCTTTAACCACTGGACCACACAACCTCCTGAAAGGTGTCTTTAGACTGGACAGAATATTATTAGTTTAGTTATGGTATTCTTTCAATGCTGCTATCAGTACTTCATCTAGTTTGATGGAATAGTTTAGATGGCATGCCAACAGTAGCATTAAAAGGCTGTGGCGGGGTGCCCCGCCCCTGTGTGTATTTTTGTGTTTTATGTTGCATGTGGTGTGTTATTGTTGATGTGTATATAATGGTGTACAGGGTATAAATTGGGCTATGTAGCATGAGTGATTTAATATGTATATTTGTATTTAGGCATGGGGATTGTGCAATCACTTCATGTGCAGATACAATGTGTATTAATATGTGGGTACGGGGATTGCACAAATTGCTTCACATGCTGTGATTCAAGTGAATGATTAAGTAGTAATTGAATCCCAGCACAGCTGAAAATATAGATGCACGGGTGTCACAAAGACAGTCGGAGTGGGGGACGTCAAACCAGAAACAGGAACCAGGAAATAAACAAAGAGAGAGGTGGAGTTGGGTGGAGCTGAGCGCTTGCTTGTGCTCAGCATTTAATTAATTAACAGAACAGTAAATAAAAAGGTTGTAACAAACAAAACACAGGACACGGCACATTCGCCAAAACAAACAGACAAACAAAACAGACTATACAGACAAACACGGTGAGCTTCTATTTTACTTTACGTTATTATTTTATTATTACCTCTGTCTCCAATCCCGTTCTCCACTCACCGAACACACAACCCCGAGTGAGTGAAAACACGTAGCTTTTATGCAGCTGTACCGAGACTCGATTGCTAATCAATCATTCAATTGGAGTCACGGTACAACTGCACGTGAATTAATAAAGTGCAATTCCCCGTGCTCATATATATACTTTTTACTTGCACGTGAAATGCTGTGCAATCCTCATGCCTAAATACAAATATACATTTTAAACACTCGTGTTACACAGACCCGTTTATATCCTGTGTACCAATGACTATACGCCAACATTAACACACAACATCTAACACAAAATACACACAGGGGCGGGCACTTTGCCACAACGGGTCACTCACTTGGGGCTGGGTGTCCGGTGAGTGGAGAATGAGAGAGCGAAAGAGAGTAAAAACTACTAACTAAAAACGAATTAATTGCTACTCGTGCTGACATAGCTCAGCACGATACTTGTTTGTTTTGTGTTCGTCCGCTGTGTTTTGTTTGTCTGGCTATTTATTTTGGCCAATACACTGCTTTGTTTTGTGTTTTCTGAAAGTCTTTTGTTTGTTTAAAATCTTTTGTTTAATAAAAAGATGAGCATCGCAGCCTCTCAGATTCACTTGCAGTTGCCTTGAGTGTGGATTTATTTCCTGGCCTGACATCACCACCAGTCAGCCTGCCACAAAGACACATTAAGCCAACTCCTTTACCCTTTTAAAAAAAGTATTGGTAAAAAACAACCTCCTTCTACCACAAGAAAACCTGGACAGTCTAGAGCAATCCTCAAAGTCTGGAGCTCTCCTGGTCTTGATTCCACTTGTACCCAAAATTACTGAACTGATCAGTGCAACTATATCATTCCTGAAATCAACAAAATAAAAGTATTTGCAAATTAAAAACTGAACTAATTATAAAAGTATTATCAGGCCACATCCACAAATATATAAAGTTATGCATTTAATTAAAACCATTTGAAACAGGTTCTCTGTTTTACACAGAATCAGACTCTTGATTAGTGTCTTGGTTGTTTCCTTTCGCTTGTATAATTGGCTGCAGTTTTCAGATGCCAGGAGAAAGTCTCAGTCCTGTTCACACTCATGGGTCTGCTTTTGGTTTCAGTGTTAACCACTGACTTCAAGAGTAAGGAAGTGTACTGAAAAGATTTACAAGAACCATATCTGACATTTATTACACTATGTAACACAATATTTGTTCCTGGATAGTAAGTGTTATTTCCTAATTGCTTATGCCTCAAAGGTATAGAAAATGGCTATTATTCCCCACAAACTTTGCTTTTGTGACCAGGACAGTGATATTTTGAAATTGACCTATTTCCAATGAGAAAGCGAGTGAATTTGTGTCTTTTTGTTCACATAAAGTCAGAAAAAAACAACATATGAATCCAAATTAACATGTATTTATACTAAAGTAATACAAAAATGATTACAAAAGATTTAGAAGTGAGTAGTTTTTCGAGATTTACGATTATACTGTAAATCACTTTCACGAATCAGCCCCCCAATGTAGTCTCCCGTCATGTTCTCGTTATACTCTCCTTGGTAGCGACGTTCAAAGTCCAATATATCCTGGTGGAAGCACTCGCCTTGCTCCTCCGAGTACGCTCCCATGTTCTCCTTGAATTTATCAAGATAAGCATCAAGGATATGGACTTTGAGGGACATCCTACAGCCCATTGTGCTGTAGTTCTTCACCAGAGTCTCAACCAGCTCCACATAGTTTTCGGCCTTGTGATTGCCCAGGAAGCCCCAAACCACTGCGACAAAGTTGTTTCAAGCTGCTTTCTCCTTACTAGTGAGCTTCCTGGGGAATTCATTGCACTCCAGGATCTTCTTTATCTGTGGTCCGACAAAGACACCGGCTTTGACCTTTGCCTCAGACAGCTTAGGGAAGAAGTCTTGAAGGTACTTGAAGGCTGCCGACTCCTTATCTAGAGCTCTGACAAATTGTTTCATAAGGCCCAATTTGATGTGCAGTGGTGGCATCAGCGCCTTCCGGGGGTCCACCAGTGGCTCCCACTTGACGTTGTTCCTCCCCACAGAGAACTCGGTCCGCTGTGGCCAGTCCCGCCTGTGGTAGTGCGCCTTGGTGTCCCTGCTGTCCCAAAGGCAAAGATAGCAGGGAAACTTGGTAAAACCGCCTTGGAGACCCATCAGGAATGCCACCATTTTGGAGTCTCCTATGACCTCCCAGCCATACTCATCATACTTCAAGGCGTCCAGCAAGGTCTTGATGCTGTTGTAATCCTCTTTGAGGTGCACCGAGTGAGCCAGGGGAAGAGATGGGTACTTGTTACCATTATGGAGCAGCACAGCTTTGAGGCTCCTGGATGAGCTGTCAATGAAGAAGCGCCACTCATTCTGGTCACAAGAGATTCCGATTGCCTCGAACAGACTGGTCACATTGTGGCAGAAGCAGAGCCCATCTTGACGGGTGAAGAAGCTGGAAAAAGATTGGTGACGCTTCCTCTGATCTGCGACTTGCACACTTTCATCCAACAAGTTCCATTGCTTGAGCCTAGACGTCAAAAGCTCGGAATTGGACTTGGTGAGACCAAGATCTCTAATCAAGTCGTTGAGGTCTTTTTGGTTGGGGTAGTATGGGTTTCTCTCCTCAGCTCCACCTCTGAAATTGTCATCTGGATCTACAACGTCTTCCTTGCTCTCTGACTTGCTGCTCTCTTCTAAAGACGGCTGCTCTCTCTCTGGAGGAGTGGGTACGGGGAGCTCATGGCAGTGTGGTATCGGGGCGATGGATGAAGGAAGGTCCGGATACATGATAGCAGGTGCAGTCTTGCCAGTCCGACGTTTGGAAGGGTCCACCATGCAGAAGTAGCAGTTGATTGAGTGGTCAGTGGGTTCCTGCCAAATTCTTGGGTTACCGAACTTCATGGCTCTCTTTTCCCCTCTGTACCATCCTACAAAAATACATTTATTTCACCCATGACTAATGTGTAAGAGATTCTCGCAACATTTTTCATATATGATATATTTTTTCAATAACATTGAAAATTGTAAAACATTTTAAAATTAAAAACTTTTACAGTTTTAAAAATTTTAACACATTTTATAACATAAAATTCCGAGCAACAATTGTCCATCTTACCTTCCAGAGTTTTTTTGCAGTGCTCGCAGGTGAAATGAGGTGCCCAGGGTTTGTCTTGATCCCCGACAGGCATGCCAAAATATGCCTTGTAGGCCTCACACATCTTAGCAGATGCTTCCACGGAGTACTTTTTCGCTCTTGTCTTGATAAATTGGCCGCAGACATAGCAAAATGCGTCTGCCGGATGCTTGCAGCCTCTTGATGCCATCTCAGAAAAATGCAGATATGTATCCATTTAGGCAGCTGGAATTAAACTGAACTGGTGGGCTTAAGGCCCCTGTATTTATACTACTATTTATATTACTGGAAAGTTCTAGAAAGTTCTAGAAGTTACTCCAAGTTTACTCAGCACTGAATCTATCTGGAATGTACTACTCACTTCTAAATCTTTTGTAGTCATTTTTGTATTACTTTAGTATAAATACATGTTAATTTGGATTCATATGTTGTTTTTTTCTGACTTTATCTGAACGAAAAGACACAAATTCGCCCGTTTTCTCATTGGAAATAGGTACATTTCAAAATATCACTGTCCTAGACACAAAAGCAAAGTTTGTGGGGAATAATAGCCATTTTCTATACTTCTGAGGCATAAGCAATTAGGAAATAACACTTACTACCCAGGAACCAAAAAAAATTTGTTACACGGTGTTATTATTATTATTTGTGATAAACCGGTTTCAGGCCTCTATGTTATGGCAAGCCATTTTAACATTTAATCCTATTTTTTTAATACCTCACTGTCTGGGTTTGAAGGGCCTCAGTCACAATCCTTTTTTTTAAGAATGGTTTAGTCATTGTCACTGCCAAGCTGAATGATAATTCTGCGATAGTAAACCTTCTGTAACAGCTATGCAGAGTTTTGTGAATTTCTCAGTTACAGAAGAAATTGCGACAAATGCCTGTGAATTATTGTCCATAAAGTTTGTGTCCCTGTCTCCTGTCCCCTCTGTGTGCTCTGATAGGGAACAAGTCCAGTCTGAATTATGGATGGTTAGTATTTTAATATGCTGCGCTTGTCTGTTTCTATGAGAGAACTGTCTACCAGTAAGTCGTTGTGTTGGATGTGCAGGGTGAAGGCTGTGCAAACCTGGAGTGCAGACTGTTCTTCATGGAAGGAAAGGAATCCCCCGCACACAGGAGACAGGCTCTGTGTTTCTCATCACTATCCCCAAGATCAGTACAAAGGAAAGCTTTTTAAGCTGTCTTTTCCATGGGTGGAAATGCAAGGGTAGGCCCCAGTATAAACACTTAGGCTTCACACACAGAGCTGGGGGTCATCACCTTTCATATAACATATATTTCACTGTTTACAAACTACACAATATCCAGCATATTTTCAAAATTTCATAAAACACACATTGTACGTAAAGCTAAAACCTTTTCTACCGTCCTTACTGGGGAGAAGTGTTATTGCCATGCTTCATTAACCTCTGGCTGTCTTAGACTGAGCCAAACTGTAGCAGCCAGTCTTGAACATTCTAAAGGGACAGGGCTTAAAAGTAACATTTATGAAAGGTATATACCCTAAATAGGTCTTAAGGGGATCCTTACAGCTTATCCCATAAAAGTTACCTACAGAGTTAACTACGGAGTTTTTGCTTTTCTTCAAATTAATTACAGTATTATTATGTATAACTTATAAAAGAATATTATTCATAACTCTGTGGTATTCATCCGACTGTGTTGTGAAGTAAGCATGTTTTACAAAGTTGACAAACATAAGACTGAAGTGCAAACGATGTTTGTGATGGATTGAACATCAACTAGTGCGGTTTAAAAACACCCTCAGGACATTCATCCACCAATCAGACCCTCCATTGCAGGGCAGCTGGAACGTCTAATTTTAAAAAAGCAAAACAGAGGAAAAGCAAATGTTTGAAAAGTTTAAAGTGTTCAAAGCAACCAATTTATCCAGCATTACAGTGGTGGTTGACCCTGTCTGTATGGGTAGCTCTTTTAATTTCCCGACTACCAGATGGTGAAGCCCTCTACCCACGGTTCTTAAAAAGAAAACAATCATTTTTATAATAATGGTACTGTGCCTACTTACAATGCTGCCATACTAACTTTTATTCTAATAGTTCAATTACATAGTGGCACAGATACTGTGGTACAACAACGAGTCAACAACGTTTTTTGGTTCATACCATTATTTCCATTGTGGTTCCATTCTACCAGCGCACCTCCCCTTGTGCCACCATTACCCCTCAGTACAGACCCCCTGCATTGTCATTAAAGATCATGGGACCCTACAAATGAAGGATGGATTGAGCGAGTGGGATGCCATGTTGTACAAGACAGAGACTTGAAGTCTCCAATATGCGGGTACCACCAGCAAAGATAATGAGGATCAAAGTATTCATGCCCGACAAGGCTTTAAATGCAAAAATTAGAGAGATCAGTTCTATGATTATGTTTATTAAGTTGACTGCAGAACTGCAAAAATATATATTGACCCATAATTTATTTTGAACACCTCTGTCTAAATAGTTGTTACAGTGGTTGCAACTAATGTTAGAGCTTGGGCCTGTGTTATGTTAAATTCAGCGAGGGGGGTGTACAGTAACTTCACTAAAAGGCTCTTTGTACCTGTAAAGCTTGAAAAGTGCCTGCCTCTCCTTTCCACCCAGAATAATCTGTTTAAAAGCTCACCACAGTGAAATTTGCATTTTCCCCATGCCCAACCATGCCCATCCCATGGTTATAATATGCATGTATCGTAGTTTACCCTGGTTTGCTATGTTTATAACTATGGCCTACTATATTCTACCTCTCTGGGCTTTACCATGCTTTACCATGCTTTTACAATGCTTCATTACACTTTGCTATGCTTTCCTATGGAAAACTTTTGTAAGGGAATAACAATGTACAAAGTACTGTATATCTGTCTGTCTTGAAATTCGTTGCCTCCCTCCCATCTGGCATGCACACACACAGACACGCACACACAGGCACACACAAACACACACAGAAATTAAACAACAGAAGACAACAGCCGCAAAATGGAGACTGAATAATTCACAAAATGTAGTCAAACTTGGCAGTTCATTTTCATTTTTTTTCTTTTTCTTTTGTTTTAAATAAAACCCAACAAAGCGTGCATGCAGGCGGTGAATCGGGTTTCTCCCAATTAAATTTAACAAGAGCATCCCCCTGAATGTTTCATGAGTGCTCGGAAATCTGAGTGTGTTTTAAACCTGTGAGCTCCTTTGTCTATCAGCCCTGCTTGTTTGTAAGGCTATGAATAATTTCTCAGAACCCTGGATCGGGACGCGGGGAGAGGTAGGGACCCGTCATTCAGAAACTCGAGTTTGTCTCCTGGCTCTCTGCTCTGTTTTCCACCTGATCAGTTGTCACTTAATTAACCGTCCAATTGGAAACAGGTAACCCGACCCAGACTCAAGCATCAAACACTCATCTTATATGCATCGCTTGCTTTCAATTAACAAGCAGAGCCTGCACCCCTCCTCCTTCCCCTTGGCACTAAACGCACAGAAACACACGTCTCTCAAGCACACCACACGCACATACACACTCTGAAACCAGATCCTCTCTCGGGCTTCTCAATGCGCTCTTCACTGGGGGCTTGCTAAGGTGTCTGTCCTGTTTTTAAATCCAGCACAGTGACATAAAAGAACAAGTACAGTAGCTTAAAATGTCACTTTCATATTGTTCATTCTTATTACCGTGTTGTATTTTGCAATATGTTCAAGTGCTTTCATCTGAGTTGCTCCTCAATTCTAGTAGCCTGCAATAGATAAATGTAGTGTGGGCTAGATCAGTCCAAGGTGTAAGAGCCAATGCCAACTAGTGATCTCTCACTTTGAGTTCCTTTAGATTTTCCTGCAATACACTGCTGTAAAATAGATGGTTTTGGCCTTAACTAATACAGTATAAATAAACTATGAAAGTAGATCTAGCCTTTGTCACATGTGTCTATGGCTGTTAACTCCTTCCATGTTGCTAAAGAATAGAGCAACTCCCATGAAAAACAATTAGGTAGATAAATGTTTTGCCTTATACTCTTATGTGCCTCTGTTCAGTGATGAAAACGTTTGACTGAGGCTTCAATTTGATCAGCCCATACCCATCCATAAATATTATACACTCAATAGCACTGAATTTAAAAATACTAAAATAAACTAAAATTAAATGTCTTCAAAAAAGAGCCCAAACACATTTTTTTTTTTTTTTTTTACTATTTCTAAATTCAGCCTTTATCCCATCGGGATAACCTACAGCTGCTTTTCTTTAAGCATTTTGCACACTAGGGAATCACGCTGGATTGCATTAAATACAAACATGAGTTCCCCTTAAAAATAAGTCGATGCATTCTAAGTGGATACACTTTTACTGTAAAATACATAGTCAGGTGCAACAACTCTCCATGTAGTACAATAGTTTACCTTCTGGTATATAGTGCCAGCTCTGAAATACCTGCAGATTGTATAATTCTCTTCCTTTAGGGGGGGGGGTTTAGTCTCCCAAAAGCCCACACCTTAAAGTTATTGCAGCTAACAAATTAATCAAGTAATTACTACCTGTTTGGCATTTCAATTAGATACAGCTTTGAAAGAAACATGTGTTACAGCAAACATGTATTTTCACTTTAAAACTTCACTGGAATGACACATGGTTAAAGAAAGAATCATTTTCAGGAGACCTTTTACTCTTGCACACTGTCAAGAGAATATATATATATATATATATATATATATATTTATATATATGGATAAATATATATTATATATATATATATATATATATATTGTTAGATAATATATCATAAGCGATTATAAGATCTAAACTGATTATGTTCTATTAAAAAATATATATATATTTCACTTATCAGTAGGATAATATTGTTAGGGATAATTAACATTTTGTTCTTTGTTTAACATACATTAAAGGGATAGTAAGTGTTTGGCCTTTATAACAGTTTTCCATAGTAAAAGTTTAGCAAAGGGTAATAAATAACAGTGAAAGCATTGTAAAGTATGGATAAGTATTATAAGGCCCAGAGAGGTATGGTAAAGTATATATTAAAAAAACACATGGTAAACCTTGATAAACTGTTAAATGTATAGTACTGTATCAGGGGAAAACTGGAAAATGACTCTATGAATTCCCTGTGGTCAACATTTATAAGGTGGGGATAATGCTGTATGTTTCTGCAACATCCCCATTGGAAATTACAAGCAGACCTCAAGGGTTGTTACTCAAGCTCCATGGAACACAACGACCCGCGAGGGAGGGGAGGGGGTATCCCTGTGGATTAGGGAAAGGTCTTCAGTCTAATTTACTGTAAATTCTCTTCCGTTCTTGTTTTAATCTACCTTTTATTCTCCAAATGGGGGCCATTTAAATTCCCTAGCCAGGATAGATCCTTGAGTTATGCTGTATATACGCACGCAATCTTCCTGAACAATCTATCAAGAAAAACATGGTTTAGTATTTTTTATCAAGCAAAACTGATCGATCAACTGTAATCAATGATGGAATTACTACACAATCCATTAAAAAAATCCTCAAGTAATAAGCCATTGTTTTTTTGCTGTTGTTGTTGTTATTAATTGTTTTTATGTGGATCATTATCAGATCAAAAATGTGTTGGTAAGAGTTATTATTATTATTATTATTATTATTATTATTATTATTATTATTATTATTATTATTATTATTATTAATCAAGCTTTGTTCCCTGGGGAGTCTGCCCCCCCCCCACCCTGAGTGTGAGGTTGACTAAGCTAACATTGTGGAAGAAGATTATTGGTGCTGACAAGAAGATCTCTGCTGAGAAATCAGTTTTTATTAGAGCTCAATGGGAGTCTTGGGAAATTAGCCATTAATTGGAGAAAGAACTAAAGCGGCACTGCTTTGTACGGCTGCCAAGACACCCTTTCAATGCCGCGTGCCTCTTGCCTCTTGCAGAAGGATCAGTGACAGGTTAGCTCAGAACAGTGAAGCCCAGGGAGCATGATTCAACAGAGATCTGCCAATATCATATCCATCCACCCGCTGGGATCAGGACCCCTGTTTGTACTTGAATAAAATTGTAACTAGTTAATGTAACTTATTGTTTTGAACAGAAAATCAGCTAGTTACAGTTACAAATAGTTACTTCTCAGGCAGAGTTTCTTTACACAGAGATAAATTTTTATTTGGAAGATCCAGCCATCAAATCCACTGTTGTGCTCTTTTAAAGAGCTTCCTGATTTCCATGTTATTAATTAGCCCTGGTCCTTAATTTTTTCACGTAAAATGTAATGCATTACTACTATTCATTACCTGTCTGAAAAAGGCACCATTAAAGTTACTAAAAAACATCATCAGATTATAGTAATGTGTTATATATAATGTGTTACTCCACTCCTCAACACTGGAAACAGCTGTAGTGTTTTTCTGCTTATGCACATTATCTGCTACCTGTACTGCCCTCCGGACCTGACCCGAACTGATCTCTGAACTCAGGTAGAAATAATATCTGATGAAAGTCTGTGGCATGGACCGCTGGCCCCAGAGCCTGGCACTCATTAAACAGGCTGCGGCTGGAAATTGGTATGGTTCCTCTTGGGAGCTGACTTTATCCTCAAATCATTTAAACCTTCTACCCTGTCACAACCAGCTGTGTAATACAAATCGAAGCCATGTTAATTGTACGTGCCCACGTTCATTTCAGCTGAAAGGGCTTGTCTGCTAGTGTCTGCCCCACAGTTTCAGTAGGTTGATTAATAGTTTGTTGTGGCTCTTTGCTACCTGTGCCTGATGGCCATGCAGGTGCTTATGGTGCTTTACCCATAAGTCTAAACACTATGGACAAGGGGCTGTAAGTAAGATGTATGAATTTTACTAACAAGTGATGGCAAAAATTGAACTACCAGAGGTGGTATATTTGCAGAAATTAACTTGTCTGTTCTTATATTTTTATTTTTCCACATGTGTATCGAATCCTGTGTAGGCCCTGCTTGTGCAGTTTTGCTCTTTTGCTTGTGCAGTTTTAATCTTGTCTACTTTGCATAATTTTCTTTTGTTTTTTATGTAAACAAGATCATCTTTTAATTCAAAAGAGACTGGTGTTGTTTAAATACGGCGCACACATTAAAATATAGATACAAAGTAGGAAAAAATGACCTGCAAATAAACAAAACTGCACAAGCTGGCCTACATAGAGTTCAATACACATTAAAAAAAAAAAAAAAAGCTTGAGGCACAAGTTCATTCCTGAAAATGTACCCCTATGGTAGTTCCATTAAAGGTAAACCAAATTCCACAGTAATATTTCATTTTTGGCCATCACTTGTGGGCAGAATTCACATCTCAGACCATGGTCTTTAAATATATACTAAATAAATTAAAGAAAGTAAACTTTTACACACAAAAAAAAAAATAAAATAAAGTTAAGCAGTGCTATATGAGTAGTTTTAGTTTTGCCTTTCCTCCCAGCATGCTTAATTTCTTTAACTTTTTTTTTAAGTCCCAAGGTCGTGCCAAAAAGACTTTACAACATGGCGCAACGTTTCAGCTACTGGCTGCAACAATAATTCATATAAAGTTAAAGCCCGAAGAATATGTTATCAAAACTGACAGCCAAATCAATATCACACTTGTAGCTAATAATGGGTCACAAATCATATATCATTATCCAGCTCAAAGGGCCAGGGGTTGAACGGCTTTTTATTATTTTACTCAGGTACCACTCGGAAATGATTGAGTACAATGGAATACTCTTTGGAAAATAATATTTATTTATTAGCATGTTTAAATATAATTAGTGTGCAATTATAACATGCCACAAGATCTCACGTAACTTTAGGAGACAAGCGCATAGTCTGAAATGTAAGCAAAATAATTTTTACATTTTAAGAAGAGGCTTTAATGCAGGTGGTTCAGTGTATCACAAAGATGAAGAGACTTTGCCCTGACCAGCACTGGTTTGCAGCTGGTGACATCTAGGCTATATTGGTTTTCAACTGTTCAGAGCTGGTATCTTTACTTTGTTTTTTCTGATCAGAGCTGGTATCTGTACTGGTTTTCAGCTGGTCAGAGCTAGTAGCTGTACTGGGTTTTATCTGATCAGAGCTGGTCAGAGCTAGTAGCTGTACTGGGTTTTATCTGATCAGAGTTGGTAGCTGTACTGTTATTCAGCTGTCCAGAGCTGGTAGCTGTACTGATTTTTAACTGGTCAGGACTGGTTGTCATACACCAAATGTAGAAAATAATTATCAGGGTGTTCTCTCCCCTGAAACCTAAACTGGCTCAAAAAATGTCAAATGTTTAAGAAAGTGTGAGTGCTTTAAACCTGAGCTGGGTTTATATAAATCACCTGGGTAATCAAGACCAAAAAGAGACCAGAAAGAGCTTCACACTCCAGCTGAAATTTTACCTCTGGGTCACAAGATCGATTCTTCACCAGATTTGTGGCGGTCAAAAACCATTTCAGTGTGAAATTAGTTCTGCCAGGTCTGTAAAACACTAAGGTCATCATCTGATGACCTTGTGTACATTCTTCTTCTTCTTCTTCTTCTTCTTCTTCTTCTTCTTCTTCTTCTTCTTCTTCTTGCTATTGCTGATTATGCAGTATAACACTGGCTTCCTTTTGTAACAACTATGATTGTTCACCCCCATTCTGCTCTGGTGAGTGGGTCACTGTCCTGTGCGCTGGACACGCTTTTCCCCTTCTCAATGTTATATAGGTAAATCCCAGCTGTGGTTGCGGACTAGCTCTCCCTGTCCTGTCCCTGTCTCTGTCCCTGTCCCTGTCCCTGTCCCTGTCCCTCCCCTCTACACCCCCCTCCTCCTCTCCCTGTCCCTGTCCCTGTCCCTCTTCCTCCCCCTCTCTCTCCCCTCTACATCCCCCTCCTCCTCTCCCTCTCCCTCTCCCTCTCCCTCTCCCTCTCTCTACCTGTGCTCCTATGTTACCCCCTGTTCCATTCAGTCTCTGCATTCTAGATTGTATACCTGCACTGGACTGTATACCTGTTGATGCTGCCTTCTAGGAAATCTGTGCTTTGGGTAGGTGATAGTGTCATCTGTCCTTATTATAAGTTCCAGTTTGAGGAGAATTGTGAAGCTGTCATAGCCTGGGCTAGGGGCATTTTTACACTCCCATAGCTCTGTAAGTGAGCAGACCTCTGCGTGCCTCGATCCTGACCTGACCCCCTAACTCTGACGCCCAATTGTGCTGAGTTGTGGCAGGGTAATGTCCCCACTGGGGGAGTAGTGACTTTAGGCTGCTGAAATATTTAATGAAAAGCAGGGATGAAAGGTAGGACGGGAAGCCCAAGTGGAAGATTGCTACCAACAGGGTCATTTTAATATTAACGTTCACATGCTGTACATAGCACCTGTTTGATTACACCCAGGTGAACACAAACACACATGCACAGACACACACACATGCCCATGCACACAGAGACACAAACAAACACAGACACACGCTCAAAACACAGAGACACACACACACATTCATGGACACACAGGCATACACTCACGTACACAGAGACACACATGCATGGACACACACAAACAGACACATACTCGCGCACACACACACATCTGCCCTGGATAATCAGTGATGATACCTTAGAGATCAATCAAAAGCAAGGCAGACCTCACCTTAGTCCTTGACCTATTGCAGAGGTCATCTGCCATGTAGAATAAAAGTCAGGACTTTTCCCAGCTCTAATAAGAATGGGCTTGTTTTATTATATACTGGCAAGAACATAATGTCCATATACACAGATACAGACATCACACAAAAACACATGAAGTAAGTATTCGAGCAGCACGCTCACATACATACATACAAAGTCTTCTGTAGCCCGTGTATAAAGGCTGTCAAAATTTCCAATCGCTCAGACAGAATTCTTAAGTAAAACTAAGTGTATGAAACTAAGACAAAGTTTCTTACACTGAGAAGTTGTGATTGTTCTTTAGCGCAGTTCAAGTATATTAGGTATATTAGCGTTGCACCACCACTACACACATATACAGCACGCTCCATTGGAAAACATAGAATAAAAGCACACAGGCTGTAAAATCTCCCCATCCAACATTTACAGCACCTGAAAAGTAAACGCTCACCACTGCAGTGTAGTTTAATTAACCATGCAATGCTTTCATTTTATTTTTTCGTACAGCGCTAAATAGTCATTTAGCGGAAATAAAACCTTTCCCTTTATCCTAGCTGGTTATAAACCCTAGTCCCGATTGTAATATTGTATGCCTGCCAATTTAGAAGTCCCTTGGTGCAAGGTAACAAGCCCTGTATGTAGAACAGTCTGACATTGTCTCCGGTACAACCCTGTGCAACTCAATTAACCTGCGCTAAAGAATTTGGAAGAACTAAGCACAGTTAAGGCTGCCAACATTTGTACATGATCCGTAAATTCATAAATAAGAAAAAAATATCAGAGAATTTTACAATGGAAAAAATAAGGGTATTTTTATACATTTTTTTGCTTTGCAGCTTTCCCAAACAACTCTAATGACATACAATAACACTGGCCATCGCTTTCTTGAATTTCCTGTTTTTTTATTCTCCCCAAAGTCACCCTTCGACAATCAACTGCAGAGAAACTGGTTGCGTAATCTCTACTTCCTGAGCACAGAACATTGTGAGCCCAGAGTTCATTCATGGTTCTAACCAACTGTCATTGACTAGTTGTTGTCGACTGTCACTAACGCATCAAGAGACATTCTGGATGGAACACTACCAATCAAGAGTGCTGTTAAAAACAGAATGAGCTTCAAAGCAACAAACCAAATGATCCAGTCTGCAAACGTGTACATGTATGACTGTGAACAGTAGAAATGAAATAAAGCAACAGAGTTCACTTATTGTAGTGCAAAACCCCTGGGTAGAGCCTTGCTAAATATGGATTATTGTTGGGATGTATTGGGTGATGGAAATGTATTGTTTGTGGTTATGTAGCATGGGTGATTTAAAGTATTATTGTTCTAATTTAAATGTGGTCTGGTAGGGGCAATGTTAGCAGCTTGTGTCTGCCAGACAACTCGTGAGAATGCGTGGTCAGCAGAGAATGAATTATTAAGAGATTGTCTGTTGACCTCGCAGATATAAAACTCTCGTGCAGAGTGTGTCCATCTCCAGATTGATTAAGAATTTGCTAATCTGGAAAACTCTTAATAAAAACCTGCTGTGTTTGCTGAACAGGGAGGGTGCTTGGAAGGAGAACAAGAGAGAGAGAGAGCCAGGAGAAGGAAGGTAAAGCAAAAGTGTAAAGTAAACCACTGCTACTCGTGCTTGGGTGGAGGAATTATTTGTGTTTATGATTTGTTTTGTGAAACCTTTTTATGTTGCTCTGTAAGTGTTGTTTTTGTCAATCCTTTTGATTTATTTATTTTTGGATTTATAATAAATATGTGCACCAGTGCTTCAACCTGCAGTACCCGTGTGTTTGGATATGTGGGGACGTCACCACAAAGCCATCCTGTCACACCATGTTTCAGTGAATGTGTAATCCATCAATAATAAAATGAAACATTAACTTGATAAGTAAACAGTGAGAAAAATGTCTCCTGTCCGCCTTTCAGGAATACCCTGTGGTGTGCGCAGCGAGCGAGAACAGGACACAAGGATCTATCTCACTCATCAGCCAAGGCCTTTCTCCTAGTTTTCCATGGCTTTGCCACATGGGCATTTTGCAGTCTAGTTTGATAAATCTTTGTATTCCATTCAGAAACTGGTTTGTATCTTCTGTCCTTACTCTTTATCCACAGACACCCCCCCTCCTGTTTCAGAAAGAATACAAACAGGCAAAACTAAGTTATAGAAATATATATAAACGTTTTATTGAGTTAAGGTAAAGTTACCATTGCAATAACCTGTTTCGGCTATTTTTAAATCACAGGAAAAATAATTTTCGTAAACCATTTATGTATTTAAACACTTCCATAACATAAAGTGTTTTTAAGGTTCCTCCTTATTCATTGATAGTGTTTGGTCATCAGTCCAGCAGTCACATTGTTTTGATTTTACACCAAATGTTTATCATTCACTCTTAGCCTCCTATAAATGTTTTGGAGATCATAAGTCCTGATATATATATATATATATATATATATATATATATATATATATATATATATATATACACAGTGCCTTGCAAAAATATTCAGACCCCTGACCAATTTTCTCATATTACTGAATTACAAATGGTACATTGAAATTTCGTTCTGTTCGATATTTCGTTCTATAAGATATTTCAGTTTTTTATTTTTCTTAAAAATATTTACCAGCATAAAACCAATGTCACCTTACAATAATTGATTCTGAGTTTCAGTGTTTAAAAATAAAATATCAAACAGAACGAAATTTCAATGTACCATTTGCAATTTGGTAATATGAGAGAATTGGTCAGGGGTCTGAATACTTTTGCAAGCCACTGTATATACAGCTCTGGAAAAAATTAAGAGACCACTGCAAAATTATCAGTTTCTCTGGTTTTACTATTTATAGGTATGTGTTTGGGTAAAATGAACATTTTTGTTTTATTCTATAAACTACTGACAACATTTCTCCCAAATTCCAAATAAAAATATTGTCATTTAGAGCATTTATTTGCAGAAAATGACAACTGGTCAAAATAACAAAAAAGATGCAGTGTTGTCAGACCTCGAATAACGCAAAGAAAATAAGTTCATATTCATTTTTAAACAACACAATACTAATGTTTTAACTTAGGAAGAGTTCAGAAATCAATATTTGGTGAAATAACCCTGATTTTCAAGCACAGCTTACATGCGTTTTGGCATGCTCTCCACCAGTCTTTCACATTGATGTTGGGTGACTTTATGCCACTCCTGGCGCAAAAATTCAAGCAGCTCGGCTTTGTTTGATGGCTTGTGACCATGCCTCTTCCTCTTGATCACATTCCAGAGGTTTTCAATGGGTTTCAGGTCTGGAGATTGGGCTGGCTATGACAGGGTCTTGATCTGGTGGTCCTCCATCCACACCTTGATTGACCTGGTTGTGTAGCATGGAGCATTGTCCTGCTGGAAAAACCAATCCTCAGAGTTGGGGAACATTGTCAGAGCAGAAGGAAGCAAGTTGTCAGTAGTTTATAGAATAAAACAAAAATGTTCATTTTACCCAAACACATACCTATAAATAGTAAAACCAGAGAAACTGATAATTTTGCAGTGGTCTCTTAATTTTTTCCAGAGCTGTATATATATATATATATATATATATATATATATATATATATATATATATATATATATATATATATATATATATATGGCTCAAGAGCCATCCATTGGACATCCCAGTAAACCCTTTGAGTTGTTTCTTATTTATTTTGGAACCATGATTAATGTTTTATATTTTGAAAAAAAATGTGCTAATGACCAATTGGAGTAAATAACTTGAAGAATCATTGCAACATTTGGGAAATTAAAATGCCTCTTCAGAAACTTTGCAGACACAAAAGTATGAATAGACAACAATAGAGTGAACAATAAATACACTGTGCATGTAAACAGACACCATTCTCTTTGTCTCTCTCTCTCTCTACCTCTCTCTGCTTATACGTACATGTTAATCAGCAACCTTACTTAAAACATAATAAAGAGTTAATAAATATTTTAAAAAGACAAACAAGCTGGGGGGTGACATCTCTTATTCATGATGGGAGCTCACTCTGGTAAGGCAGCAGAGGTGGCAGACTCATCTGCATGCTGTGAGATTGATTCACTAGAGTCTGACAAACACAAGGTCATTGCCAGGGATGGTCCTACAGTTTCCAGGTGAGTGTCGGGTGACAATTCATTAACCTGGGTATTATAATACTGAAGTACTGCAAACTGTATACAGACAGAGATCTGCATCAGCTGTCACTGCAGGCGAAATGGCCTTGTTTAAGTGCTTTTGGTTTTTTTTAAGATTGTTTGTTAAACTATCAGAAATTGTGTATTTATGTCTCTGTCATATTAATTGTGACTAATGCTCACTAAGCTTGCATTTAAGATGTTTTCTTGAATTATCTTATATTAAGTGTAGGGGGCCAATACTTTCTATGACTGTATAAATTATGCCACAAATATTGTCTAGACTTAGCACAGAGGGTATGAGATACTTCTTTACTCAACTACATGGCTAGGTAACCCATTCCAGAATCTCACCACTCTCTCCCTGAGGAAGTGTCTCCTTCCCTCTGTCCTAGTCTATCTCCATTTAATTTCCAACTGTGTCCTCTGGTCCTGGTCTCTGCATTGGGCTTCAAGTACTGGATATGGTTAACTATATCAACTCCTTTTAAGATTTTAAAAACTTAATTCACGGACCCAGTCAATTGTTTCTCTCTTCAGAGTAGCTCTGATGAAGTGTTTCAGTTCTACGAAGACAGGGAAGTTAACCAGCTCCTTTCAAACCTGATGGGAGCTGAAGTGGGGTGCCCTTCCAGAGAAAGAGGAAGGCCTTCAATACCATTTCCCCATTCCTCCAGGGGGTTCTATAAATAGTCAATACCTATCACAAATGCTGTGCTCTGTCTTCCTAATTCTCCTGTGAATCTTTGACTTTAGAAACAGGTTTGGTGATATTCTTCATTCCAGAAGCTATAAAGCCCACAGGAGCCTAGTGCCTCTGATGGGAATTGATAACTCTCTGTGTCTCTTTATAATGCAATATGGGTTTTTATAAGTCTTATTTTATAGTGCAAGGAAGTTGAATATTTGTTTTACATTTTACCCTACTCCCCCAATGGCTTTCTTAGTATCTTGATGTCCCTAAATATATAGTAGTCCACTTTTTAAATATACAGTGTTCAAATTATAAAAAATACATAAGACATATTCGAAGTGCAGAGGTAACTTCAAATTCCTTTTTCTGATGTCTGCAGTTATACTGAATGATTCTTACTGAAATTAATGAAAATGTTTTTGTTTTGTTTTTAGGTGCTTTGACTATGAGTTCGGGAGTTGCTCCTCAGTAATGTGCCATAGACACAGTAATTTAGTATACTTGTGTTTCACACCATTAAATGATCACGGTACATAAGACAATTATGCGAATAGAAGTTGAGGTTATGTGTGCTTACAGGCCTGATTCATCAAAGAGTGAGCAAAAAAAATACATACTCAACATCATCAGAGGAAGCCATCGAACACTTCAAAACATATAATGAGTCATTACATCCAACTAACAAAAACAGACAAAAAGCTGGTAAAATAATCAAGAACCTTCTCTTGATATGATATGCGTTGTTGTGGTTTAAATGTTTGGAAGGCTTTGTTATTGACATTCTGATTGTGAGATCTACACCCTCAGCAAAGTTAGAAGTATAGTTGCTACTAATACATTCCAATGGAGATATGACTTATAATTTTGGTAATTTCAGGTAGGGGTCAGATGGGGGGTGAGGTGTGGGGCCTGATCCTGGTTTTTACTACAAATTCTAGCTGGGGATGCTTGGCTGTAGTTTATTCTTTAAAATAGTAGATAATGCCTTATCCCCTTACTTGAAGGATTGATGAATGTCGGGTTTGCTGCTATGTATATGTCTGTTGGTCTACAGAAGTATGTGTGCTTCATAGTGGGTAAAAAAAACCTGGAAAAGATTTAATGAACACAAGAAGGCACATGACTTCCTGTGAGAAGAGCTCTTTCAACAGCCTAAGCATAATTTACAGCTGCCTTAGAAATGTAAATATAGAGCATACTGTGATGTTGCTTCCACTGAAATTCTGTTACTTACCAAGAAACCCTTTTCCTCCAGCAGTGCAATACGACCCAAGCAACATTTAACTGAAGACTCTGCTTTTTAAAAGAATACTCACAGATACAGAGGCAAACGCTTCTTTGAACAGACTGAAAGACACACACGCACATGCACACACTAAGTAGGAGATCACAGAGAAGGCCTCCAGGTTGATTACTTTCATAAAGCACAGAGGCAGAGGACAAGGTTAAAAGGCGCATAATGGCACATTTAAACAGTGAACACGGCAGCACTACGACGCTAACAGCGGGTGGTAATTCTGCTCTCCCTCTCAATGAAAACCTTTAAACAGTTCATTATCCATGCCTATTCAGCCAGCCTGGGCACCCCAGCTTCAATTGATACAAGCTTCACACGCCAGAGGAGATAAAATCTACAACTCCTCGAAGACTGATCATGACAGACGAAAATTAATTGCCTTTCTCTTTCAATCCAGATGAGATTTTTTTTTTATCAGAGGCTCGTGTAAGGCTGATTCTCTGGGGACCACGGCGAGGTAGGGATGGGGGACTGGGGCGGGAGAGGGAGGAGGGAGACGGGACGATGATAAGGAGCCACCGCCTGTTTAGTGCGTTTCTAATTGTTAGCGCAGGCATGGAGTGAGTTCCTTCTCTGTGGCATTTGAAAAGGAGGAAATGTGTTTCAGGCAGTACAGAGTGTTGCAACCCTATTATATGTATATATGGCTGCAACCCCTTTAAGAGTTATTTAACTGTATGTTTATTTTATAATACTGTTGCCCCATTAAGTATAGTGGGCAGATAATGGGCAAGTACCGGAGAGAAGATCTGACCCTGTACATGTTTGGATGTTTTTTTTAAAGGCAATCCTTAGAGACCATTGTTGTTTGTGAGAGACTGTTTTAGAAGCTAGCTGGACAAGTGAGGGTTTACCACAGAATACCTTTACAAGAAACACACACAGCTGACTTATTGAGTGCCTGAGGCTGCCATCCCAGCAGATCCTAACTTGGTGAGAACCCTTCTTCACAGAGGGAGCCTGCAAAAGTCCTTTCCCAGGCAGTGTGAAGAATCCTATGAGGCAACACAGAGCAAGCAAACGATGCTAAATGTGGACAAAAAAATGTAAAATGGCACATACCCTTCTTTTTTAAAAAAAAGAAAACAAATTTTCTCATTATGAAACAAACATTAAACTCCTCAAAATGAACTTGCTTCTTGCTTCTTTTATTGATGCTGCATTTTCAGAAAATGGGGGCTATCTTTTAATTGTGTTTGCAATGAATCCTATAGCCTTCATACTCACTTTAGACTAAATAAACAAAACATTTGAAAATGTAAAGTAGGTTCCAGAACTTGAGAAAAGTCATTGCATCATGCAGTCTGTTCAGAGCATAGCCAGGGCCACAGGGAATTGTGGGAGCTGTGTTCCGATTGGCTGTGCTCAGTAGCAGCTGGTACCTGCAGTAACTTCACAGGTGCTCAAGCAGAAATCACACGAGAGGTGCCTTTCTTTACCAACTGTTTCAGTGGCATCCTCAACAAATTGAAACAATGCAGAAAACAAAGTCAAACTAGAATGAAGTGACCCAGTTTGGATTTATATTTATAATTGACAGTTTATCTAGAGTCACACTGTGACGGTCAGTTAAGTTGGGTATCCCTGTCAAAAAAAAAGAAAAAGGACTAGTGAGACTAGAAATCTACCACTGTCGCACGATTAAGTACGAATCAACCTACTGATAACATCTCAGACCCACCCATATAAGTCAGTTTGACTACAGCTTCAGACAATGGTAGAGCAACAATACATCACCCCACTAAAACAAAACATTGAGAAACAACTGATGCCCAGCTAATGTATTGTTAGCAAATTGATCACATAGGGGTGCCACTGCACTTATGGGAAATCTTTGTTTAATGCATTTCTTTTCCTATTTATGTGGGTTGTTTCCTTTTTCATGTGTCACTTATTGCAGCAAGCATTTCCTCTGGTGTACACGGCTTGTTTGCACACACACACACACACACACACACACACACACACACACACACACACACACACACACACACAGGCACCAGTACGCAGGAGGCAATGTGCGTGTTTCAATTAGCCACAGACAAAAGACGAACTCTCTTCAGTGCTCCCCTGTTCTTCTCCAAGTCCCAGTGCCCCATTTTCCTGTATTTGAGACACGATGCCTTGGGATTTTTGCTCTCTGTTTGCAAGCAGTGTGCCGGTTCATTGGCGTCTCTTAACCTGCAACTGCTTTGTTAAAGCAGTCAGAAAAAAGCTAGCATCCCCGAGGCTCAAGTAGTAAGAAAGCTCTGTCATGTGGGGCTTGGTACTGTCATGCAAGTTTGGTTTGAATCTCATTTACGTTCCATCAGGGGTTAGGGGACAGTAGTTCACCTCATCGGGCCTCACTGACTGATGTAAAGAGGCGATTAGCTTGGCTGTAGAAACTGAGAGAGGCAGTAGAGCAGAAGTGTGAGGGTTATGTGGCAGAAGTGTGAGTGCTAGGAGGAAGCAAGTGTATTCAGAATCGAGCAAGCAAAGAAACCAAGAAAGGGTTACTTATAAATGATAAGAGTGGTACTGTATATTTGTAAATCCTGCCGGTGTTAAAGGCTTATATTATTATTTTTTTATTTTGAGGCATTTGTAGTGTGCACCTGAATCATTCTGTACTTGGCTATTGGTTGTAAAGGTTACTACTCATTATGTTGAGAAATGAAGCAAGGCTGCTCACAATGTGTTTAAACATAACATAAGAACATTTATGAACAAGGGTAAGTAGCTGATTGATCTCAGAGGGTTCTAGTAGCTGATTGATCTCAGAACTTTGTCAAGCCACGCAGTTAGTTAAAATGAAAGAAAAAAAAAAATCACAATTTGTAGTCTAGTTGCTACACTGCCCTGTTGGTAATTCTAGTAACTAGTGTGAAGCTGGTGGCCATGCAGCTGAAAATTGGGATTTGGAACAAACTTCTTACTGGGCACACAGCAAGTATATACAATTCCAGACAAGATTTTCATCAAAACATAGTTGAATTCAGTAAAGGGATCGCAATATTTTTTTTCTTGGAGCAACTGAACCAGCTACTCAACCAGCACCAATTATCCATTAGGACAGCTTTATAATATCAGTGTATTATCATAAGGGAACTCTATTAGAAACATTAGCAGAATTGCCAGCAATAGCAAAATAACTGATTACGTATAACCAGGGTTTCAGATAGTACAGCTCACTGGTAGCGACATGGAACTGTAATAGATTCCCAGTAAGTAATAGTTCACTCTGTTGTGATGCTACAGGCGTGTACCATTCTACTGATGGCCCATCTCATTTTACCTTCCCTTCTGTCATCTAGTACAGAGGCATTGGATCTCCATTGCAGCACCATTGCCTGTTGTGAAGAACTGCAGTATGGTTCAATCTGCACTGTTGAAAATAATAAATTCATGGGCTTCTTGCAAGTTAAAGAAAAGTCTCTTTTATCTGTAGGTGTTTATCAGCAAGCACAAGATGATCTCAATACAACTCAGAGAAAATACAAATTAGGAAAATACGTTCTCCTCAGTGTGACAGAGTATTGGACCGCTCACAGGCGCTCCTTCTCATCTGCTAACCACAACCGGACACCAAGCCTTGTACTCTCTCTGCTACTTGGGTGGAGATATACAATTGAGCTCAATATCACATATTAACTCATGTTGGGGTAGGCATTGCAGTAGGCAGAGGTTCTGTGAAGGACATTTGTTTAGAGAGTTTAACTCAATAGATGTGCAATGTGTATGCAGACAGGGAAGGCATTGTGCAGTGCAATCAAACAGCAGCAGAAAGTTACAAGATGACAGATGGCATCTTGTATGCAGGAATCAGGAGACTTGATGATTGGAGCAGGCTGATGACAGCTCTGGCTGAAGCACACATCTGACTTTAACTCACTTACCGCGAGTGAACATCAGCCATTCCGACTAGCGACTGTTTGAGGGTGATGTAATAGAGTTTAATAATATGGATTGCTAAACCACACATAGGTTTCACAGGGACTCAGTATTCCCAGTAGCTCAGAACACAACAGCACAGCTAACAATAGGGGAGATGATCAATTCCCTGTGCTGTTTAAAAGCTAGATATCCCAATTAATGAAATGCAATGCACTAGTTTGGAAATGCCAGGGGATTCAAGCAAGCGGAGCCCCCTGTTATATTAAAATTCTTGTCAAACCTTTTTATGGAGAGTTGTACCTCAAGGTAGATGTTTTCAAGAACTAATGGGTTGCTAATAATGAGTTCAGGTAGCTCAGGCTCAGGCAGAAGTCAAGCAAGGGATACACAAGCGGTCAAACAGAGAACCATACAAGAGACCAGTGGTGCACAATTCTGGCCCACAAGATCCATTCCAGTCCAAGTCTTTATGCCAAGCAGGCCCTAAATAAGTCATTTGAAACTGCTAAGGCTGAACTAACTAACTAACTAACTAACTAACTAACTAACTAGGACCTGACTGAAAGACAACACAAGAGAAGTAAATAAAGTATGTGATTAAACTCGACAAGCTCATACATCTTCCACTATACACAGCTGCAGTTAACTCAGTCAGAGTGATTCGCTCTCAAGGTGGAGCTATGCATTCTGTCTGTGATTTTGATTGTTTTTATTTCATTTTACAAACACGTCTCCTTGGCTGTATGCATGACCCAGAAAGCCATGCAGGTACAGGGTAGCTCTGTATTGCTTCCCTATTGCAGCACTAACCTTTGGTTCAATGGTTCATGGTTCCACTCTTATATTTGCAACTATATAGTATTATGATTGAAGTCTTGAATGGAGTTGACAGAGTTAACGCTAGACAATTCCTCAGCAGCTTTGCAATGGAATGTGTTACCTAATCATATTGTTGATGCTGACTCATTTGGATCTTCTAAAAAAACTGATTTGACAAAGTGTTGAGATCAACCAGCTGATAGGGGCTGGACGAGCAGTGATGGGGTAAATGGCCTCCTCTTATTCTTACATTTTCTTATGTTCTTATGTGATCCACTCCAACTGGAGCCAACAGGCAACAACAAACCTAATATTATACCTAATGTTGTGTCATTTATCTCAAGAGCAGAGGGACCCTGTCCCTTTAAGCTGATAAGGACTCACCGTTTGTTTCCATTTTGAATAACAATGTGCTTCTGCAATCCATTTTGTGAATCCAGGGGGAGATGCATTATCCACCATGCCTTGGTCTCTAAGGATTGCCTTTAAAAAAACAGCTCCCAGCAAACTGTAAAAAAAAAAAATATATATATATATATATAGTGTGTGTGTGAAAAAATAAAACAGTTTATGTAGCCTTTTAAGAATATAAAGTATACGTTTATTTTAGGATCCACAACCAAAATAAAGGGCTGTGTAGCTTTACAGTAGTTTTACATAGTCAATGGCTTTTTTAGTGCATCAGCTCTAAAAACTAGACAACACTGCCTCCCAGTCCCTCAGCTCTAACCATTAGACTAGGGCTTCTCAAACCCGGTCCTCGAGACCCCAGTGTCTTCTGGATTTCATTACAACTGAGCTCATAAACATTTAATTGAACTATTAATTTGCTTAATTATACCTTTTTAATTGTTTTATCTCTTAAACAGCTACAGATTTCAAGTTAACTATACAATTATACAAGTAACTTGAAATCTGTAACTTTTTAGGAGCTGAGAACAATTAAAAAGGTCTAATTAAGCTTTGTGTACAAGTAATGACGTTTTAGGACGTTTTAGATTTTCCAATTTTATTACCCCTGATTTTCTCCCTAAATTATTAGTTCAATTAAGGGTTCAGTTAAGTCATTGAGAGTTCAGTTGAATGCAAACCAGAAGACATTGGGGTCCCAAGGACCAGGTTTGAGAAGTCCTGCACTAGATCACACTGCATCCCTCCCTCCCTCTCAGTCCCTCAGCTCTAGCCACTAGACCCCCATGCCTCCCTCCCAGTCTCTCAGCTCTAATCACTAGACCCCATGCCTCCCTTCCCAGTCACTCAGCTCTAACTACTAGACCCCGCTGCCTCCCTTCCCAGTCGCTCAGCTCTAACCACTAGACCCCGCTGCCTCCCTCCCTTCCCAGTATCTCATCTCTAAACACTAGACCACTGCCTAACACCAAGTCCCACAGCTCTAAACAATAGACAACATTGCCTCTCTCCCAGTCTCTCAGCTCTATCCACTCGACCACACTGCCTCCCACCCAGTCCCACAGCTCTAACCAGCTCCCGGTCTCTCAGCTCTAACCACTAGACTGCACTGCCTCCCTTCAATTCCCTCTGACTTTACTACATTACTACACTGCCTCCCAGATCTGACTTTACTACATTTTTACACCCAATAGCAAGATGATTAAATGTGCTTTTAGACAGTTGTTGAAATGCTGTACTTGTGACAAACAGGACAGCCACAGCACACAACAGCCCACTTCAAGCCATGCTGGAGTACAGCAGGCCTCAGCCTGGCCCCCAGCAGCACTGGCACCTGTTCCCCTGAGAATGTGCTTCCACCTGAGCCAAGACACGCAGGCAAATATCATCCGAACATGCACAGGAGAAAGGGGCAATCCTGATGTAATGGGTCTGAATTGGATGTGACACCAACAGCAGAGAATGATCAGTGAACTCATTACTGGAGTTTCTGCTACAGGTTTCTGCTGCCATGTTTTTAGCATACAAATTAAATAGAAAAAATAAATAAGTAGAAATATACTCATTCTTTGTTGAGTTGTTGTTTTTTTTACTTCTGTGTAAAGAACACGTGTGTGATGAACAACTTTGCTGTCTATGTTTTTGGTGTACAAGTAATGACGTTTTAGGACATTTTTTTTTTTAGATTTTCCAATTTTATTACCCCTGATTTTCTTCCTAATTTAGAATGTCCAGACTTCCTCACTGCACCAATTCCCCACAACAGACCAGAACTGAAGGTTAGTAAGCATGCTCTGAACCCACAACCATGCTAATTGCCTTTTTACACCAAGAAACTGCCTCAGCTCACCAGTAGCCAATGGGCCCTTGCCTCCCTAACCCGTAAGAGCGCTAGAGGCAATGTGAGGCTCCCTGCGGAATCCACAGTAAAGATGGGCAACTTTGTGGCCATTTATATATATATATATATATATATATATATATATATATATATATATATAGCTATATATATATAGCTTCAGGACTAGAAACATTATAACAATATTACAAAATAACAATAAAACACCATTTTGATATTTCTAGTCCTGAAGATACTGAGCACAAGTTTATAATGAATTCTAGTGGAATACCACAGGAATAGCAGAATAATTTGTGTCCATTATTTTAAAGTGTAACCAGTGAAACAATAACAAAGTCTGGTAAAGCATAGTGAAAGCATGGTTAAAAAAAACACAGGGAGGTAAGGTAAACTACATAGTAAAAAAAACTAAACCTATGTTAATGCATAGCATTAAATGTGATGTTACTTTGCAAATTCACCATAACAGCAATGTAGAGGTGTTTAGGGTTTTATAAGGTTCATGAATTAATGCTGGCAGTTAGTATAAGGTTAAAACAAGATATAGAGATGCGTGGCTATTAAAAATATTGAAACAATATACTCTGTGACATGTTGCGTGCCCCTTTTGCCATTGGGGTTTTTGTGTTTGGTTGGCAGTTTTTTTTTCTTGTTTGTTGTCTTTTTTTTTCAAATAAGACTAAGCAAAATTAGAATTTTAAAAAAGGAGACCTTCCAAAAGGTCCTTTTCCATAAGGTTCTTTCCAGATCGTTAAATTCCTCACACTGAATGCATGTGTACATATATATATATATATATATATATATATATATATATATATATATATATATATATATATATATATATATATATATGTTCCATGATACCAAAGCACTTGTATGTTATACTACATGCACAGATGGTTATTAGTTTGCCTTCATTGTACATTTTATTTAATAAGGACTGAGCACTTCTGTGACATTTATTTCACAATTAATCTATTTGCAATAGACTGGTACTTGACATTTACAGTAAAGTACAGTGCATTAAAGCAAAGTAACAGGACCCCATCTCTGTGACTCTTAATGGACATCCAGGCTATGCAGTGTTCCTGTGCGTGCTTCTCATTCACAGCACATTAGCACTGCGCAGCACTACACTTGTATGTGACACTTGCATTACACACCGAGTAAGCAGCAGTACTTGAAGATGACATTTATTGTACATGAAGGCATCTGTGAGACACTTGGAGCTGACAAGCTGTTCCTGATTCAGTGCAGCGGCGAGGATGAACAGTGAAACCCTTGTTTTATAGACAGAGCTGCCACCAGCCAAAAAGCAGCGCGCGGTCAACTATCTCACTGCGGCGCTCACAGCCCCAGTCTTTCATTCCTGTCTCACATAAACAGAGTAAATGGATACATAATATTTCTGTCCCTGTTGTGTTTTGAACAGCGTTTGAACACTTTGACAGGTGTTTTGTCACATCGAATTCCATTAAATTTGTGAATTCTATTATGATTCAACCATAGTATACCGAAATTATTATTGGTTTTGGCATGAGAAAAAAAAAAAAAAAACTTTAGGTGTCAGAAACATTCTAATAATTACAGGTTCATATTCACAAAGAATTTACCACTGCTAAATTTGCACCATTTATTACTGTTACTGTTACAGAACTTGGAGAAACAAATAATCTGAACGTAGGAACTTTTAAATGATCCTCTAGAGTTATTTGTTTAAAGTCCTTTTTTTTAACTGATGTTAAATTATTTGTGAATATGGCCCACTGTTCAGTATGATGAATATGGCTTCTTCATCCCAGCTAACCGGGGCATTGTTCTCACACACAGTATAATGCTGCCCTTCACCAGTGAACCAGGTTTTATTAAACAATAGGGCTACTTGCCTTGAGCTTTCAGCCTAGGTCACAGTGAACAAGGGTTTGCAAACTAAATCAAAAAAAAAATCTACAGGAAATAAAATCACCAGTGTGCAATGTATAGTCTGGCTCCTTCTGTATGTCAGGTCATGTTTGCTTACTTATTCTGATATTCACTTGCTCTAGATCTGTGTAGCAGTAGGAGGAGCAGAAGGGCTGGTCTGTTGTTGAATTATTATTTTATTATTAGAGACAGCGTCTACACTGCAGAGTTCAAACCATCTCACCCGGAATGTGCATATGCAATGGTTAATATTAAAAATAACTGTATTTATTATTAATTGTGCATCTTCTGAGGTGTCACACCCTTGCTTAGCATCTGAGAGAACTGACAAGATCAGAAGCCAGAGCTGTGTGTCTTCAAACTGCCTCAGAATGTAATCTTCACAAACGGCATCTGGGCAAAAGAAAGGTGCTCTTTTCATGAACGCGCACTGTAGACCAGAGCTTCCCAACCCTGGTTTTTATTCCAACTGAGCTCTCAATTGCTTAATGAAAGCCCGTAATTTAACTAATCATTTGCTTAATTAAACCTTTTTAATTGTTCTCAGCTCCTAAAAAGTTGCAGATTTCAAGTTACTTGTGACATTTGATAACATTTTATAGTTAACTTGAAATCTCCAACTGTTTAAGAGCTGAAAACAAATAAAAAAAAAAGGTCTAGTTAAACAAATTATTAGTTTAACTAAGGGTTCAGTTAAGTAACTGAGAGCTCACCTGGAATGAAAACCAGAAGACACTGGCATCCCGAGGATCAGGTCTGGGAAGCCCTGCTGAAGACAATTAACTTGGAACTGTTTTTTATTAACAAATAAACCTGTTCCCCTAGCAGCTCACCCTGGGTCCTGCCTTGTTCACATGGTACCTCATGAAACTGAATGGGGGACAAAAACACACTGCCTGGGGCATGTTCCACTGGGCTATTGACTGTAGTGTCCTTATGAAAGTTTATTATAGTAAAAGCATAGCACAGTGTAATAAAGCATAGTGAAAGCGTGAATGTGTTAAACCTTATTTAACTTAGATAAACGCATAGCATAACTATGGGAAGCAATCAAAAAAGCAAACAGAATGCTTGGGTATGCCGTTATGGAGGTTATGATGTGGTTGTATAATGCATTGCTGAGACCGCAGTTAGTGGACTGTGTCCAGTTCTGGTCATCACAGTAGCAAAGGGGCATTGTGGCCTGGAGAGCGTCCAAAGAAGAGCAACCAGACTAATTAATCAGCTACTAGGAACCGAGCAAATGTGGATGGGCTGAATGGCCTCCTCTCGTTTGTGAACTTTCTTATGTTTATATGTGTTTAAAAAAAATAAGAGATATCTGCAATGTGAAAGTGCTTCGTGGTTTTGTATGGGATTGAGGGCATCTGACTGATCAAGCAGAAGAACCCAGGATTACCAGGTTCCTGGTCCTAACTACCCTTATAAAGATTTGCATGGACAAAGCGTAGCAAAGTGTACTAAAGCAGTGGAAGCATGATAAAGCCCACAGAGGACTGGTAAAGCATATTTATCATTCTGGAAAACCGCAGTGAACCATGGTTAATGCATAGTATAACCACGGGAAAAGCATGGGGGAAAACTGCAAATATACTGTGGTAAACTAACATAAGGTTACCTGACCGCACTGTCAAAATCAATTTACTTCGCACCTTGAACCCATCTGTTCCACCTGTTGGGTTGATGATCTCTGGGGGGTGTTCAGGGGCAAATTAATGAGGGACTGTGAGCAGAGAACCAAAAGACTGTAAAAATAAATGCCTTTTGCCTTATTGCCACAACATAAAGCAAGCGGTCCATTGATGAAAACCGTTATGGCTTAAAACCACCAGGTCCACAAACCTCAAGATCGGAGCTAAAAAAATGAAACAATTTAAGGGGCAGCTACTGCTAATGACTTGCTAAACGTGGCAAAAACCCAAGCAATTAGCAGCCGTGTGCGATAGTTTGAACAGGAGATCCAGCTGCAGATAAGTTAGAGCTGAAATCTCAACTTTGCAGGCTGTGGGGTTGATGTGTTAATTAGGCTATTTTAATCTATTTTGGTCCTGTCATAATTGAGCATAATTAAGTTAATTGGAAGACATTTCCTTGAGTGGATAAATCTAAGCTGTTTCATTTATTTGCTCTTGAATCAATGGAAAACGTGCATGTGTCACAGCTTGTCATCATCACCGGGTATTGAAAGGAGGGCTCACATTTTAATGCTTTGTACAGTGTGGAGCTATACTCACATGTATGTATCTGTTAAAGCATCACCCAGAACCATTAAACACTGAACAGAGATACATTTAGAAATACTAAAACAAACTTAATAAATTCCATCAAATAATGTCTTTCTCAATGTCTTCAACGTTGACTTCTAGCAGAACTGTTTGTCATCAAATGTATTATGTTTCTTTTTTATTATATCTATATGGATATGTGGATTTCTCCATGAGAAATCAAAGATCCTTATTTTTTGTATTAATTTGACCCTGAAAATAAAAATCACCCTGTCATTTACACTGAGGGCATCTTCAAAAATGTGCTTCTTTAATGCATGCCACTGGTTTGAAATTAAAGTGAAAATTTATGGAAAAAGAGATACTTGGGTTGTGAGGGGAAGGGCCCTGAGAGTGAAACCACAAGTAGGGAATGGAAGGGATTCAAACTGCTTAATAACTACATTTAAAACTTCCAGATTCCACAGTTAAGAGGTAGGATTTGGGGGTAAATTAAAACATACATGAAAATTAAGAGGAAATTAAGGGAAAATGTAATTGTCTTACTTTCCCCTTAAAATTTGTATTATGGCCAATTGAGAAATGAATAATACAATTAAGGTAATTCTGAAGAGATGACAACTCGGAGGGTTGATTTTTCTAAAACAAATTTTGATGTAATTCCATCAGATGGCTTATAGTAAATTCCATAGGATTCTTGTATCTATCAATTAGGGAAAAGTCTTAAGTGGCTTCTCCTCCCTACGGTGACGTTGCAGGCAAAGTAGAATGGATAGGTTGATCATACTTAGACACACACGATATTAAACCTCATTATTCTCTTAAAGACCTGCAACCAATCAAGCTCAAGAATATTACAATCACTCGCTCCTGTCTTAACGTTTAAACAAAATAATAGCATTGCCTTCTAAATGCCTCCTTTGTTGTGTGAAGTGGTAAATCTGGGAGAATGCGAGTGCTGCCATCCTCCTTTATTGAGGAAATGCATGACATGAGTGCAACAGAGCTTCAAGCAGACTCCTTCAGCAAAACAAGGCAGGATTAAATTCACTATAGCCAAGTGGCTGGACAGATTGACTTTAATTTTGTCATAAGACAAAATAATGCAGCATGGAGGAAAAAAATCAATATGACAATAAATATAAAGTTTAAAACACACAAAGAACCCTTTCAGCTTTATTATAATGACTGCAGTCAGGGACATATACAGTATGTATTAAATAGGAATACATAAGGCTTGTTAACTAGCGTCCCCTTATACAAATTATACAATTTGCATGTGTTTCTTCTCCCATTTAATTGCATGCTGCAAGGGACACAATGAACTCCAAACGAATTTCCTGATATCACACTACCTGGAACTTTCTTTTATTATTAGATGTACTTATTTATTGTTTGATAATTTGATATAGACTGGAGGACAGCCTATCAACAAGGGTCCATTGAAAGCGAGAGACAAGTAGCCCAACCATTTCCATTCAATGTACTGTAAGCACAGAAAAGTCTAAATGTTAAATTGCTACTGAAGAACCTCCTTGTCCTGCTCAGCTTTTATCAAATGTCTTCTGCTAGCAGGCTGCTCTTAGTATGATCTCCAGCACAGCGTCTTCAAATGCCTCTCAGCAAAAGAGAGTCGGTTTTCATAAGTGTTAGTAGCACTTCTTGCTGTTGTTGCTAGTTGAACTCTGTAAAAAAAAAAAAAAAACCTTCAATAATGTTCAATATATGGTGTTGCAACACAACTGGCATGTTTTTGATAGAGGGAGAGAACAAAGACCCTTGAAGATGGATAGCAAGCCAGAGGAAGAGAAAAGACGGAGATGCAATCCTTTGAGTGGAGACAAGCTGTTTGCTGCATCAACAGATATGTGTTATTTTCTTTAAGACTCCTGTGTGTTTGGGGCTGTTTAAGAAAAAAAAGCAAAGCATAACATCTTATCTAGAAGTTGACATCAAGAGTATGGTAACTGACGTGAGAGGCAACTGGGGTTTCAAACACACAGGAATTCCTGCAATAGCACTTTTTATTATCAGCTTGTTTTGCATGGCACTAGAAAAAATATTGTATGACATGAAACATGAAAACGGCAAACAAGGCTATATTGGCACTGGGCCACCATGCTTCTATTATGGGGTGGATCACTTGAGGACACAGTCCAGCACTTATTTGTGACAAAGAATTGTTCCTCCACTTGCTATAGAGAAACTTAAGTGATGGGGGTTCTTGACATGTTAACAGCAGTTTTATTTAGCTTTGTTTGTGCTATGGGATTGTTACAAGACCCCCATTGTTTTTACATACAGTCGGGCCTGTATCTTATGGTAGAAATAAAGGTTATGTACTAAATCTTCATTATGTACGAAAATGATTCCAATAGTGAAGGCTAATAAGAGACAGGGTTTACTGTACATAAACATATTTAAAAATCATGTTTTAATTAAAATAAAAGAATACAATACACATTGTACAGTAGTATGTGTTTGTATACGATTTACAATTTAGTAAAAAGCTTTGACAAATGACCTGCTATTGAAAAAATAATGATATAAATTTGAAGACAGCACTGTTTGGGGAAATAGGTTCAATTGGTTTTGCCCTTATAAAAGTTAACCATATCAAAAGCATAGCAAAGTGTAATAGAGCACAGTGAAATCATATTAAAACATAGAAAAGCATTGCAAAGCAGTGACAGAGAAGATATGGCAAAGCAAATTAAAAAAGCATGGCAAACTATGGTAAAGTGGTAAATGCATAGTATAACCACAGGAAAAGCATGGGGGAAAACTGCAAAATGACAGTGTAAAGTTACCTTGTAAACTTGTATAAGGGTTGCTTGGGAAATGAAATGACAAAGCGATCATTAACTATCTGTAATGTATTGGTTTCTCAGGGACAATTATTCAAAGGGATTTTCTATCATCAACATATTTCAATTATTTAATTTCTGACCTGACTCATATCCTACTGTGTGCGTTCTGGTTAGTGATCTAGCTTTGTTTTTACTTAGAGTGGATCTTTATTTACCTACTTATTAATTATTCCAGTAAAGAATACTTCCGAAAAGACTCCTCAAGGCAGATTTTGTGCACGGGCTTCAGTGCACGTTACTTTACCAGAGCACAGCGCCACATTAATATAATTCCCCTCTGCACCTTTTCAGAGTTTTTCAGAAGCTGGAATAGTTAGTAGGCCTTACTTACTGTTAAAAACAAAAAGAGACTCACACACATTGTTATAGTCTCCTTCTTCTAGTGATTTAATCTCTGGTGGTCTTTATATCTGTCAGCACTCACATAAGTAAAAGTCTACAACTTGAGTTGAGACGGAAGGACTGTCCCCACACTCACTACATCAGCTACTACCAATCAGGAGATTATAAATAAACGAAACACTTACCCCTCCTTATGCACAATTGGCTGACATCCTTCCACCTCCCCCAATCACCATCTCTTTTTTTCATCAATTTCCCCTTGGTTAAATCACGTGGGCTATAGCCTTGTCCAGCCAAAGGATTCATCCGTATCCTGCTCCATATTCACCAGCACACTGTCACTATTTTCAAATTCTGTAGTGCTTGTAACTCTCAGATATCACACGCTACTGGACTCCAGTCAAGTGCTGTCACTGCGTTTCATGAGCACTCAATCTGCAAAATGTCAAATTAATTGTTAAAGCGTTTTTTTTTTTAAAGCAAAATGTTCTTTCAGAGGATGCTTAAAATAGTTAAACGCTGAACATACTTGTCAACGAAGCCTAATTAAACTGTTTTGAGGTGCCCCACTTCAACACAGAAGGAGAGTGAACAGTCTTTGGATGAGGGTCAGCATGAAGGGAAGATCTGAAGTGGCAAACTGGCAATGTCCCGGTCAGAAAATAATTGCTGCCAATGAGGACTCCTGATAATAATATCAGCTCAGTAATATCACTTTGGATATAATCACACTCTGTATCATTCACTTTTAGCAGTAACATACAGCTCATTTTCACTACTGGAAAGCATACGTTTGGAAGGTTTACATGTTATTAACCCTAATAAAAGTTTAGCACTGTAAATTTGCACAGTAGTTTTGCAGTTTTCCCATAATTGTCTTGTGGTTATGCATATATCGTAGTTTACCCTGGTTTACCAAACCTCTCTGTGCTTACTTAGGCTTTACTATGCTTTCCCTATGGTTTTATACACTTTGTGATGACTTTACAATGCAAACCTTTGTACTTAAATGTTCCGAAAATAAAATATGGTAAACCAATATGCCCTACAGAACTGTACCTTGTTTTTCTTGACAGCTTTCTTACATGTATAATTCTTACAATCTGCAGTGTGCTTTAAAATAATGGGCACTAATTCATAGGAATTTCAATACTGTTTTTCAGTCAGATTCCATAGGAGTAGGAACTGAATAACCAATGCTTTGTTGTTTTTTTGTAATGATTTGTGTAGAAACACTTTCTGTGTTGTGGTGCTTGCTATGCCAGGATATGGGTGAGCTCCTGATAAAGTCAAACTCTGCTTATTGTCAGCCTTTCTGCTCAGTGCCTTTGAAGTGATATTGAAAGAGCTGAACTCACAAACTGAGGCACCAATGTGTGCAATGTTTGGAAACAGTTTCTAATTATGGTAATGCTTTTACAAACAAACAAGTGCAGTGGAGACTTGATTATTATCCGCTGGTAATGAAGATATTGTTTTCAGATAATCAAGTGGTTTGTATAATTGAGATTAATTCCAATGGGGATTGTATTCTCTTGTCTATGAATAAAGAAAAAAAATGATTATAAATATAAATAAAATTTGATTTTTTATTTATTTTATTTTAACGTGCCAGTTCAACTATCAATATAACCATACTTAATGAACTATTAGGTGGGCTTCTCCTTTCTGAAACAAATGCGCTATTGATGATGATTCGGAGTAAATAACTTTGAGGCTTTAGTCCTTAATTGTAACTGCACAGAGAAAAAGAAACGAAACCCCAGTCTGCTGTGTTTGCAGCTCGTGTCCCAGATGTGTCCTGCATGTCTGCAGAGGCTGGGAGAATGTGGTGGGCAGTGAATTCCAGGGCAGGGAGCCACTGTAACGGACAGAGAAAGACATATCAGTGGCCAGAGAGTTCTTAAAGAGCCACCGGAAACAAGGGAAAACATTTATATTTAACTGGAATAAACCTTATAGCAGTTTCCCATAGTAAAAGCATAGCAAAGTGTAATAAAGCACAGTGAAAGCATGGTCGAGCATAGGTAAGCATTGTAAAGAATAGAGAGGTATAGTAAAGCATATTAATAAACATTGCATACCAGAGTAAATGATAAATTCAGAGTATAACCATGGGGAAAGCATGGCAAAACTGCAAAAATACAATGCGCATTAGATAGATGTTTAACCTGTGTATAGACCTTCACAATGCTTATTGATTTATAAGTTACATAATTCTCTAAATATGTTTTGGTTCTGTGTATTCTTTCGAGAGATTATGTGATCTGCAACTTTGGTTTGAAAAAACCTTCCACTAGTGTGATACACTGGCATCCATTGATTCAAGTGGAGCCTATCGTCAGGAGTGGCGAGGCGTGTCTAGTGGGCTCAACCTCAAGGGCCATTGCTTCAAATGTCAGTTTGTTTATTTATTGTATTACTTTTATTTTTCTTTCTATGTTGCAGACAGGTTCTTAGCTCCACTTACTAATTGCAGTCACTTGTGTCTGTATCAGAATCCATCTGGTAGTGTCTCGCCCTGTAGAATCCTGCTTTTAAATACTGCTTGATTCCACAGAAATCACATGACACAGTGACCTTTCAACCCTTCTTGCCCCCATAGTTATAGTATAAAGAAGACAACAGTACTTGCAACCACTCAAAATGAATGCAAGCATCAGAATATGATAACCATGGGGACCAAAAACAAGTAAAATGACACCTAAACCAAATAGACAGTTACAGCAAAAACTTTGAATTAAGTGGGACTAGGGGGTGATCGGATAATCAGATTGTTCAGTGAAATTGTACATTTTACTTTTCTAATGAAGAAACTTCCTAAAAAGTTGGGTCTTAAAGGATCCAAGTGATTCAGCATTAACAAAGTGACTAGGTAACCCATTCCATACCCTCACCACTCTTTGAGTAAAATGGTGCTCTCCTTTCCTCTGTCATAAGTCTCCACTTAATGTCTGACTGTGTCCTCTGGTCCTGGTTTCTGTGCTGTGCTTAAAGTATTGGTTAGGGTTAACTATGCCAACTCATTTTAAGATTGTAAAGATTGTCATGTCCTTGTGATTCTTCCCTGACAGTGGAGTTTGATAATTAAGGTTGTACTGTACTGTGTATAACACAGATGAGCAGCTAGAATGGAGTTTGTGTCCCAGTGAAATCTTAGAAGGAACTATTCAATGGAAGGACACAATTCGAAGCTGCAATTTCAGTCCTATGACGAGCCTGTGAATTGCACTTGAATTGCAGCTGCTGCGAGTGGTTACAGTACAGTCAGTCCAGTGCCAGTCATATTGTAAGTCACTGCAGCTGCCAGAACACTGTACATTCAAGCTTAGCAATTGTACACCAAAAAGGATTTTTTAAAAGGATAAGCTGAAATAGATTTTTAAAAATACAGTAGTTTTTGAGACAAAGCTCTCCTCTGGTGAGAAGTGGGTTTTATTCATTGAAAATAAAAAAATTTAAAGGAATAAAATTTCCCTTAGTTTAGGAATTTATTATAACAACTTATACTATACTTCTGGGCTTGACAAAAAGTTTTTTTTTTTAATGTTAAATGTAAAATCTTTATTTTTTTAACTTCGACTTCTAACGTGGTCTTTTCCACATATTAGGTTTACAACTCCAACGTATTTAGAGTATTTTCTAATTTAAAGAAAAAAGGAATTTTTCTTAAACCATGCATAAAAATATTATATATAAATTCAAGTGAAAATTTCTATAAAAAGGTATGTCCTCTCGAGAAATTTAACAATGATAATAATAATACAATTGATCCTATTATTATTATTATTATTATTATTATTATTATTATTATTATTATTATTATTATTATTATTATGTACACTCAACTGTGCCTAACAAGGCTGTAATTCCTCCAAGGGTTTCTGTTGCATATAAATCATGAGAGTGTTAGTTTATCAGTGTCACCAGAATCCCAAGATAGAAATAGAGTCTTATATGTACAGTTTCAGTGTATATTATTTATTATAATATAATACCATCTGATCTTATTATAAACAGGCTCACGCCACCACTGTGTATAATAAGACTGTAAAATACTGAAGTTTATAGGAAAAGTATAATTCCCCATGTATAATAATAAGAAGAATAATAAGAAGAATAATCCATTTCATGTTTTTAATGTTTTCTTTTAATACACTTCAAGGGGCTTAAAAATAAAGCACCAGAAACCCGAGAGCATTTTGTGCAGCAGAAACCAGCTTCCCAGTGCTGCGAGTCGACAAAAAGGGACGAAAATCAATAGCATACAGGCCGCCTTACAAGAAAAACACCTGACATACAGAATATGGAGAATAGATATAAAAACAGCATTGACCTACAGCCTGCTTAGCCAGGACAGCACAGTGCAGACAGGGCTGCTTTCTGCATTGCAAAACAAAAACAAACAAACAAACAAACAACAACAACAGAAGACACTGTCAAAAAACCTTGAAAATCTTAGAAGACATGGTTCCAGGCTTTCAATCACATTCGTTTAGTACTTCCTTTCCTTAAAAGATGGCACTAGTAGTTGTCCTCTCAGCAGTCCTCCTATTTAATCACACGTTGGGGAACGCGGCAACTATATATATATATATATATATATATATATATATATATATATATATATATATATATATATATATATATATATATACAGTCCTGTTTGAAGTATTATTTTGCATCAAATACTATCAGTGTACTGAAGATTGCTTTTGCAGTGCTTTACAAAGTGGGTGTAAAATCACCCGATCACCGCTTCACTTGGCATCTTTATCAAATATTTACAAGGATTTTCTAAGGAGTTTGAACTTAGGCAGTGGCAGTGATGTAATAGCAATGTCTCTTTGGAGTCTGGGGTGCTAATGAAGCACCTACACACCCGCTCAATACAGCATCACATTGTGCAAGGCTTCACCCAGCCCTGGCCTGCGTAACCATGGGCAGAGCGACCGCGGAGCACAGCTCAATCCTGCGCTGTCATCCAGTGGAGGTCTCTTTGTTTCATTTTGTGTCATGTAGGTGTGGATCTGTGATTCCATTGCATTCATTTACTTTTATTTTTGTTTGTTCAGCTGAACCACTTCAGTGTTATTCATTTCAGTTAGCCTTTTCTTTTCTCTGTGTACAGTATCTATTCCAATCATTCATCTCGCGTGTCGAAAATGGGGACCCTGTTCACGAGAATGTATGGGTGGGTTTAAGGAATGTTTTGTTAAGGATTGAAATCCATTTCTATTTTTAATGAAATCAAGTTTTGCAGTTTTCAAAACACTTTTCCAACTGTTTTTTTTTTTTAAATAAATCTTTCTTGAGCAGTGCTTCACGTTTTGTGAATAGGGTCTAGTTATTAGGGTCCTATATTCCTATACACAGCTGTGATGCACAATACCAGCAATATTGTCAGATTTTGTAAGAATTTACAAAAAGGTTTCATTTTATTTTATGTGAACTCTATGGGGTATGAGAAGAAAAAAACATACCTGCATTGTAAAGTATAGCAGAGGTAGGAAACCTAACCTGATGCGTTTCTACACGCTGTGACGAACGGGGTAGTCTGTGTGTGAACTTAAAAGAAAACAGTCCTTCCAGTTAATGTAATGAGAAATATATCACTGAATGTATACATATCCTTGGGTGTATATTTTATAAACTGCATGCATTTTTTAATACATATAATATAAATATAATGAATTGCATATATCATGTATGACTTAAATTCTATTTGGGCAAAAGAGTGAATAAAAAATTTGAAGAGAAAAACAGGCATAGAAATGTTAAAAGAAATGTAATAAATTTAATGACAACGTTTTTCACGTTCTCTCTTAAATTCTATACATGTAAATTAACTCATGGTCTTCTTATCACCTGTGTACCTTTATTGCGCTTTAAAATTTGAATTTAACATAACTATATAGCTTCCTAATTATTAATTTAATGTTCAGGATTGTATTTTTTTTTCTTACTGTGCCTGTGCTTCATAAAACAGACATTGCTGTGACTTGTAACTGGAATTTATTGACAGCACATACAGTGTAAGCACAGAGTTCATGTTTCAATGTTAGTGAGGTCTACCTTCATTTATTTCTAATCAATCAACTCCTAACAATTTGCCTGCATTCAAAGAGAGAGAGCCACCGAAGTGAAATGATGTGCTAAAGAGTGACGACAGACAGACTCACTGCACAGGTACTGTTTAATGTGTTGGAAAAGGCCACCCTTTGTGTTTACAACACCCTCTAGGTAACATATCTGTTGTTGTTTAAATCTATTGATAAGACGGCAGTTTTACTTTTTAGTTTTGTTTTTAGCAAAAACCCACTGCTAATCAAAAAAAAAAAAAAGTGTTTTAACACCCCTAAACAATGCAAAAGAGTCAGCCTGGTGAATGTGAGTTGCAATAACTATTGCTTCATTTTGCCCGCTGAGATATTGCTTGTTGTTAAAAGCTGCATTCTGGAATTGTTTGATTGACGCAAAGCACAAGCACCCAAAGAGGATCAAAATGCACCCCTCTGTCAAAGAGGTGTCCTCTCCATCTGAGACATACTTATTCCAATGCAATACATCACATGTACATGTTTGTTGTATGTGTTATTTAGCTTGTGAAATTGTATTCTTTTGTTTTGCCGTTTCTTAGATATTATCTTTTCTGTTTTATCCAGTACAGACTGATTATTTAACCAGCTACAGTTTATGTACCAAGAATAAATACAAGAATATAACAAAGATCTTTTACATGTCTCATTTATAATACGCAATATAAGGGATGGACGAGTTATAGTTTTTATTATTATTATTATTATTATTATTATTATTATTATTATTTTTTAAGATAAGTCCATTACTTATTAATTATGTTTCATTATGTAAATAAAAATATCTAAATTATATATACATTTTAAAACGGACAAAGCAATCAATCCTTCAGTCATTGAAAAGGGACTAGCACATTAAGATGACTTTTTGGATTTATAAAATATAAGTTTATAGTGATATATATATATAAGGCTTCCTTGAGAAAGATATGTACAACATATCGAAACGTTGGGCAGCTGGCTCGTTGAGCTAAAAATATATATATATATATATGTGTGTGTGTGTGTGTGTGTGTGTGTGTGTGTATGGATGTTATATGCAGCATAAATGTTACAACGTATACTGGGGTTAACTATGAAAAACAATGAACTTTACCGCTGCACCAGAAACTGAGAATTCAATAAGCCAAGAAGGTTTAGACATACTATAGGGAATAATAACTATGTGGTAATAAAGTGTGATGCTAAACAGACTTGGAATTTCATCTAAAAAAAGTGCAAGGCATTTTATACCATGTCTGTGCAGAGAGGCATCTGCTGGACCTAAGAGTCAAGGTTTATCTGAAGGGTTCAGTCTTTTACCTGTCATACAAAAAAACAACAAGAGCACGGAAACAGAGTATTGTATTCCTAACAGTGCGATATATTTCTAACAGTGTACTGTATTCCTAACAGTGTGCCGTATTCCTAACAGTGTGCTATATTCCTAATAGTGTGCTGTATTCCTAACAGTGTGCTGTATGCCTAAGTGTGCTGTATTCCTAACAGTGTGCTGTATTCCTAACAGTGTGCTGTATTCCTAACAGTGTGCTGTATGCCTAAGTGTGCTGTATTCCTAACAGTGTGCTGTATGCCTAAGTGTGCTGTATTCCTAACAGTGTGCTGTATTCCTAACAGTGTGCTGTATGCCTAAGTGTGCTGTATTCCTAACAGTGTGTTGTATTCCTAACAGTGTACGGTATTCCCAACAGTGTGCTGTATGCCTAACAGTGTTTGTATTCCTAACAGTGTGATGTATTCCTAACAGGGTGCTGTATTCCGAACAGTGTGTGCCTGCAGTTAATATCGAACCTGACATGCAGCAGCTTGCTTTCACTGCACAATCCATAATGCTTGTATCATCAGTGTGCAATTCAGCCTGAATTATCAGGCTATGGTCATATTTTTAAACTCACTATGGTTTTTATAAAATATGAATTTGTACACTTTAAGTTAATAAACTTGTAATGTAATGCAGGTACTGAACATCTGAATTATTATTATTATTATTATTATTATTATTATAATATTAATAATAATAATAATATAATAATAATAATAATAATAATAATAATAATAATAATAATAATAATAATAATAATAATCAGATAAACTTCCCCAAGCTATGTAAATAGTTTTACAATTGCTCTTGTCAAAGTATCACTAATGTACTATTTATATTTCCTTTAATGTTTTTTTTTTTTTTAATTGTATAACATTTTAATACAAGAAATGTGTTATTAGTTTATCGATATACTACAGGTAGGGTGTGTGTGTGTGTGTGTGTGTGTGTGTGTGTGTGTGTGTGTGTGTGTGTGTGTGCGTACGTGTGTGTGTGTTGTGTATATTGTATTGGTGGATGTCCTCTTGTATAGTGAATTTTCTGTCAGTCTTACTACATACATTACTTCATACATGACTTTTCTATGTGAATAGATACCTTTCTGGTGTTTTTTATTATTGTTTTTTTTTTTTTTTTTTTTTTTAATTTTTTAGCATTGCAGAACTTCTATACATTCTATATGTGATCTATATAGCATAGAAAGACTGGACCCATTTAAAAGTACAAACCAGTTCAGATAAAACAAAAAAAAAGCGCTGGAAAGGACGGTGTGCATGCATTTATCGATGTATTGTATGCATGCATGCAAAATGAGCGTGTTTGGTTAAGGATAAAACACTGTAGACACTAGCTTTACACAAAAAAATGCAATTGTTTTAAATGTAAAAGAACGACTCAAAATTGTGCCCCAGCTGTTTGTTTCTAGTTTTGAGAGATTAACAATTGGATGAATTGTGCCCTATGTTTGTGTGTTAAAAAAATAAAAAACAATATTTAAATTAAAACATAACTTAGAGCTGTACTGATGTATGTTATACAGTGTGCATAATTGTAAACACATACAAAAATAAATAACTGCGTATGATTAGGGCAAGCACGCATGCAGTGTTGGGAAACGGGTTTGTTTCCAAGCGCTTTATGTACACAGATATAAAAGTATCCCGTCTTATAATTAAGCATTCTACTTTAAAAGCTCTGGCGTTGAGAGAATAACTTGAAATAGCTAAAGCACAATTTTGGAAAAACATATTTTCGGGATTTGAAAGGATTTGGCAAAAATACTCTGTGACGCGCTGCTTCATTGCCTTTTAAAATATTTTGTTATTCTTTGATTTCCGTTTTAATTAGGGCAAGTTTAATAAAGTTATTATGAAACCTATTGCAAACCAAAACACAATATCGAATAATAATGATCTAGAACATTATTTATCTGTATTGATTAAACACTTACTTTGCATAAATTCGTTATTTTATTTTTAAATAGTTTGATTTAAAAAATAAAATAAAAATACAAACTTTAGATAGCGACCTCAATTTATTATTATTATTATTATTATTATTATTATTATTATTATTATTATTATTATTATTGAGAGTACATTTAGTAGATTAATTTGAAACACGTTATAACACAGAAATAACACAGAAATAAATTTCAGCAGTAACAGTATTTTGCTCAGAACAGCTTCAATAACATGCAATTAACTTTCCCCACAATATCAGAAGAATCGGGAATTTGTTCAAATATTTTATTGACAGTAGTTTGATCAGTTGAATTCACTCAGATTCCATTGCAGAATGTGTTCGTGTTCAGTTAAAAAAAAAAAAAAAAAAAAAAAAAAAAAAGCCACTTTCGACAAGCATTTGCGCATCCTTTCAAAAGGTTACACACCTGCAACATTGTATTTAATGAATGTAAATAAGTCTGCATCAATAAAAATCAAATGCTGTGGATCTGTTAACCTTTACAATAGATCTACTGGTGTTTCACACAAAAATGTGCAGTATTGCGAACATGAATGATTTTAATCTGGGTCAAAATCCGAAGATCCATATAAAGGGCGAATAAATAGATGGTGCATAGAGAATTAGCAGCAAACGGATTGCAGTCCATATATTATTATATTTGTCATGTCACTTTTTGATAATGTTAATATATCCACCTTTTTCAATACTTATTAACAGCATAGCAATCAAATGTCATATAAAACAGTAACATAGTAATCCAATTATTTTTTTAGCATAGTGCATTAGGCTTTTCTTACAATTCTGCATCTTCATTTAAATTAGAATATGTTATATTATTTGCATGCCGTTACATACAAACGTTTCATTATTAAGACCTTTTTTTTCTTAATCAGCATCAAGCAAAATAAGGCTCAGAAAAAAAAAACAAAAAACATCCCATATGAATTCTACATATTTACAAGTGGACACCATAAATAATTCTAGAATCTGGCTCAGGTTCTCTCTTTAAAACAATAAAATAGAATGAAAATAGCGTTAACACTCATCCCTTTTCTGTGCTGAGTTCCCACAGTCACTTCGTTGCATTGTAGCTTTTTCAAGCATCTCTCTGCTTCGGCCAATGAGAATGCAACCTGCCGCAACTTAACTGCTGCAAAAAGACGAATATTGAGCCATGCTTCTTATCCTGGTCAATTAGTAGAAAAAAGGGCTTCGAAATGCCACACATGTCCTGCATGCTGGGTTTCTAAAAAGTCTTGTTTTTTAAGACTCTCAATAGGACCACATTTCTCTTTCTTTTTTAGTTTCGTGTCGTCCGAAGTTGGCAGTCCAACAAGAGGTGTTCTTGACAGAAGATGCACTGTTAAATCGTATTGCTTTTTACATATATAAAGTCCTGTCTTCAAAAAAAAGAACCGATCCATCTTTTATTTATTTATTGTTTTGCAGTTTAAGACGTTCGAGTTTTTGAAAACAGCTTGTGCTAAAAACACAGCGAAACAAATCGTTGGATTAAGACAATTGTGCATATAGTTTTTTTTTCCTTCGTTTTTTTCACTCGGTCCTTTACAATTATTTGCAAGTTCCAAAAAGTGTTCGCTAAGACTTTTCAGTTTAAAGGGACAGCTCACAGTCGACTATTGCACCCAGCCGTTTCACTTTATTATTATTATTATTATTATTATTATTATATTATTATTATTATTATTATTATTATTATTAGTTATTTTACTGTTTCTGAAACAAAAACAGATTGGAGAAATATGAGGTGGGCTACTTTTATTCTAGGGTTTACATGTAGATCAATTCTGTTGTTGAATAAACCTTGAGCAGAAAAAAATATTTATAAACAGTTTTAAAAGTTAGTGTACAGTCTATAACAATACGCAAAGTTTTGTAACAAAGGTATTGCAAAAACAAAAAGAGAAAAAGAGAGAAAACGAACACCCTCACATGAAGAATTCGGCAGGTGATGCGCTTTTCGCCTGGTTGGATGTGAGATCCCTGCTGCTGTAGCTCCGGCTCGCCAGTTTCTCGTATTTTTCCTTGTACAGGTCCCGTTCCTTTGCCAGCCTCGCCACGTCTTGTTTGAGTTGATCCACTTGGCTCAGTAGGGTGCACTTCTCGCTCTCCAGCATATGCCTCTGTTGGACCCGCTTATACCGACACGACTGGGCATAACCACGGTTCTTCAGGGTCCGGCGCTTCTGCTTGAGACGGATCACCTCCTCCTTGCTGAAACCGCGCAGCTGCCTGTTGAGCTCCCGTACTGTCATGCTCACTAACTGGTCGTCAGAGAAGCGGTCCTCCAGCCGCATGTGGTGGTTGTGGTGGTGGTGATGAGCCTGATGGTGGTGGCTGGCGGTCGCAGCGGATAGTTCCTCATCAGGGAACTGCTGCCCCCTGAACCCCTCGTAGCCCTGGTGGTGATGGTGGTGGTGGTGGTGCGCATTGCCGATGAGGGCTTCCACGGCGTCCTCCGGGGTCAGGTTCAGGGCCTCCGGGTTGAGGTGGTGCTGGTAGTTGGGTATCCAGTACAGGTCCTCCAGCTGAGGCTTGGTGGCAGGGTTAGGGTTGTTGTCGTTGATGTTGTTGTTGTTGGGGTTGTTGTTGAACTGGTCTCCGGGGCTAGGCGAGCAGAAACTCGGGGATGAAGGCACTGAGGAACAGGGGGTGCTGATAGGGGTGGAGGACAAGGAGCCGGGCGGGAGACGGTGGCAGTACCTCTCCGACTCCGGGGGCTCCTTCTTGACCTCGAACTTCATCAGGTCGAAGTCGTTGACGTACTCAATGGCAAGGGGGCTGTTCGGCAGCTCTGTACTCATAGCGAGGTCGGAGGCCATCTCACTCCATGCAACAGCAGTCCTTCGAGACAACGGACCGCCTATGCGCGCACAGCGTCTAGTTAAAACAAGTATATTTAAAAGTAGACAAATAAATATTTATCAACTTATGGCAACTTATCCTCCTAGGTCAAATACGGCTCGGGTAGTGCAGTTGCCCAGTGCTGTTTACTAGTAGTAGTAGTAGTATTCTTGTTATTGATTTCTTCTTCTCCTTCTTTTAAAATAATAAATACATAAATGATAAATTGTCCTGTCTTTTTCTTGCGTGCAGAGTAGTAGAGAGACACAATTCCATAGGAACTTTCCAGTCTTCAGTACTGCACTCCCGGGCAAAACTTTGAACAGAAGAGGCTGGAGCAGACAGCGTCTCTTCTCAGATGGAAACAGAGAATTCTGCTGTCTCGTGCGTTTTGTTATGCAAGTGTCACTCTTCTCTACTTCTGGTGCTGGCTGTTGTCTTTCTCTCCAAGTATACACCTGCAGTGTTTACGTCGTTTTAATTGCAGTGGGTTGTTTTCTCTTCTGTTACACAGAATTGCTAAGCTTGTAAAGTATATGCTAAGCTTGTAAAGTATATCCTAGCAGCGTGCTTGGCTGTCCCAGTGCTGACTTGCTCATACACAGCACCTCAGACTTAAAACACTGAACTGCTGAACGAAGCAATCTGCAGTTTTATAGATCTAAATGTACCGCACCTCCTATTTGGGGGGTGTGATCAAGTCCCTGGGCCAATAGGAGAGGGTAATATCGGTGTATTTGCATTTTCCAATAGCAACCCCGTCCGGGACCTGCCGATCACAGAAAGGAGCAGCTGCCTGAGCAGGTGCTTAATGCGCCCTCTAGCGGCCGCTGCCCTAAAACTGGAATCAGTGGACCATGATAGACTGCTATGTTATTATCTTGCTGTAATCCCCTTTGCAGATGTTCTGACAATCTGAGCTACCGGTCAAGATGAGCTACCTATATAAAGTACGCGTGCCCACACAAAATTCGCATGCGCCGTGATATATATTTTTTTATTATTACTTTACTTCCCCCCTCTTTGATACACGCCTATAAATCCGTGCTACCATTTTTCGCTAACTTTGCTAGCAAAATTGCTATTAACTATAGAGAAGCATGTATGGGCTAACCAACATCGGTGTAGCATAAAAAGGTGCACCCCATGAGATCGTACACCCCTCCCCCCCCCCCGATCCACAGTCTTTAACTCGCATACGCAAAGCATCACCTTTTTAATAGTATTAAAAATCCATTTAAAAAGCATATTTTGTTCCAAGAAATGTATAGACACCATAGACTGCAAGCTGCTCAAGGTATAATTTACTGCCTTTGAATGAACTTTTGCTATACTCCAATCAGGGGAGCTCATTGTGAGGAGTAGCGCAGTTTTTCAGACTAGTCTGACAATCTGAGCTACCGGGTAGCTCATCCTTTGCGGGAAGTTAAGATTGTCAGAAGACCTGCACAGCAGTACATGCTCTAATCAATGCAATACATGCAGTGCATGCTCTAGTAAATGCAATACATGCAGTGCATGCTCTAATCAATGCATTATATGCAGTGCATTCTCTAATCAATGTAACACATGCAGTACATGCTCTAATCAATGCAATACATGCAGTGCATTCTCTAATCAATGCAATACATGCAGTGCATGCTCTAATCAATGCATTACATGCAGTGCATTCTCTAATCAATGCAATACATGCAGTACATGCTCTAATCGATGCAATACATGCAGTACATGCTCTAATCAAACTAATACATACAGTACATGCTCTAATCAATGTAGTACATGTGGTAAATACTCTAATCAATGCAATACATGCAGTACATGCTCTAATCAATGCAATACATGTGCAGTGCTCAGTGAGTAGAAGTAACAGTAGCACATAGGGTTATACTGCGATCCATTCACATACCCAAAGCCTGTATATTACCTCAGACTTTAATGCACATTTTAGCCTAAGACCTACTATGCGCATGTTGGCATCATGTAAAATACAGACCCATTTGAATACTTCACCTAGTGATACAAAGGGGCTGAATTACACCTTTTTAAAAACGTTCATACTTTAGCTGCATCCTAACTAATACGGCTTATCTTGCCAGTCATTTCCCTTGACATATTGGGGAATATATCAATATTGTCCTGAATTCCCGCGCGTGCATTTTAACCCTACAATGCATCTCAAACTGTCAAATACACACTTTAGAGTATAATTCATATGCAAGTATTAGTACATCATTAAATGGCCCAGGTTGGACCAGTTAGATCATCACATACAGTTTCAATATAATTCATTCGGTTTTGATTCAAGACTTTAGCATTACAGAAATCAACTCATGTCCTCCTTGTTACAGACACGCTGGTGTTTGACACGGCAATGACTGTACGTTTTGTCACACGCTTTTATTATCTGAATTCCGATATTCATTTAGGTGCTCATGTATTATCAGCATTGCTTGACAGCAGCTGACATTCCCATGAATCCAGCTTTCTTTTTTATTATTACTTTCTACTTTAACCCTTTGCTGCCCACACTGTCCGTTACATTTGACATCGAGAAAACAGGCTTTACATAGGGATGGGAACATCGTATTGTAAAATGATTTTGTTCTGAATGCAATGAGGTGTACAGTTTGTGATTACAAACATCAAGGACACATTTCTATATAGTTGTCAGCTATTTCAAATGACTATGTACTGTGCAGTTTTAAAATATCTTAGATGGATTGCTATATTATTTGTAACCGTTTTAGAGTTCCATAAGTTCATGAATTTTCCGACAGCCAGTTGCACAATATAGCGACTATATTTAAACACAAGACTGATTGTTTAATTCTTTTCGATGTATGCATGGATAAATAACCCAATCTGCATCGCGATACATTGTCTTTTAGATGTGTACTGACGCTGTGTTTTAGGACACTACAGTAATCTGGTGTTAGAATAGGACAACACCAGATACTTCAAAAGTAACAAATATTTTACGATACTGATACCCTTAAAAAAAGCACCAGGCTTATCCCGTTCCTTCAAAACTGACTCCCATATATATTTTTTCAAATCTGTATCTTTATAATTGTGACGTCCTTTGTCATAAAGCTCTGGGTATTTTTTTTCAATGACAAATATTATCATTTTCTCCATCTTCTTGGATAATGCTTCACCCTGCTGGAGCACGTGCATTGAAGCTGTTCTCTGGTCGCTCAATGCCCTAGTTGACGCGCGACAAATCTAAAAAAATAGGATTCAATCCTGTTTATTTCGCGCTGCTCCGGTGCTGCTGCAGTGCCGCTCCAGTGCTACTCCTGCGTTGATTGTCTCATCACCTGTGGTATGAAAGATGTTTATCAAATGTATAGGTTCTATTCATTTTGACGCATTGCTGCACAGTTCTGCTAGCAGATTGAGGCAACAGGTGTATTTTTGGTCTTCACAGTCTTCTCCTCCTCGAGCTCTGCCTCTCCTTTTCCTCCCCCGTGGGAAAGGAAGACCAGTCGTCTTTCCAGGCGATCAGCAGACTCGGAGCAGATTGAAAAGATCTGAGCAGTTGTTTCCCACCAAAGAACTGCTCTCACTGAATTACTGCAGGAAGGTTTGGGGCCACCTGCCTGCCCCACCTACCAACTTGGGGCTGCAAGTGCAGATTGTCCACAGGAGGACATACTGCCCATCACCGCCTCTGAGGAGGTGGGCAAACAGGAGCTGGCATTCCCATTTGAGGACATGGAGTCGGACGATTCCTCCTCTGTGGCTAAGCTCTCCCTGTTGGCAGAGTTCATAGTGCTAATCAAGAGTGCCACTGCAGCCTCACAAGTGCCCTGGGCTACAGCAAAGGAAACAAGGCAATCCATTTCTGACGAAGAGCCTACCGCCACTCCCATATCCCCCCCAGTTCACCAGGATTTCCTACATGAAATCCAGTCTTCCAGGGACCATCCGGCAACAGGTCCTGCTGTTTCCCATTTGATGGATGCCCTGTATAGGGTGTATAATGTGGAAAAGCCGGTCCTGGCCCATTTTCCGCTGGTTGAGGCTTCCATTGCTGCCTTGGTCTAGGCACCTAATTTGGCGTTTCTATCCAAGAACACTGCCTGCCCTAACCAAAGAGCGTATATGCTCCCTATGTCCAAACTCAATTGACAGGCTGTAGACAGAAACTTGGCTGTGCTGGTAGCTACCTCCAGGCAGCTTTGGCTTTCCCAGGCAAGTGTGCCTGACGAGGACAAAGCTCCTCTGTTGAATGCCCCGATCACTCCAGAGCATATGTTTGGTCCCGCAGTGGATGAGATGCTGCAGCGCTCTCACTGCATGTGGGAATCCACTAAGGAGTTAGTTCACCTGCTTCCCAAGCGACCACCTCCTGCATGTAAAACAGAGGCAAACTGGCACCCTAGGCCCCAGCAGTCACAATGTTTGGGCCCGACCCGCCAAGGTTATAATAGGTACCGCCGCCCTGTGAAGAGACAATGGCCAAGCCACAGGCTAAGCAACTGAGACTCCGTGTGGAATGGCTGGGGTGTGCAAGGTGTGTGGAACCCCTCATGGCAAGGTCTCCACATCAGTGTTTTAGAGCTGCAGGCAGTTTACCTGGCGTTACAGAATTTTTTGCAGGAGGTTCAAGGCAGACATGGACTTGTCCGTACAGACAACACAACAGTGGTGCCGTACATCAACCACCAGGGCAGCCTCTGGTCATCCAGTCTCCATTGCGTGGCTCGTAGGCTTTTGCTGTGGGAGCACAATAACCTCCTCTCACTGCTCCTGTAAATAGTGCATGTGTGGTTGGGTTTGTAAATACAGATTGGTTACTTTGTAAAACATAAAGGATATGCTGCCTAACTGAAACTGAATGTGCAGCAGGTGGCCAGGTGTCAATTGCATAATTGATGATCAATTAACACTGGTCACCAGCATTTAAAAAGAGGCTGAAAAGCCAGTTCTTTAGTTCTTCTTTTGTTTGTTCCTGTTCTTGTGTACCCATGTGAAGATTCATACCTGCGTGGATAGCCAGGGAGAGTGAACTGGATGGATCGAGATTATCACTGTGTGTTTAAGCTTGGCCACCTCTTTTTTTGTAGCTGTTTTACCCACAGTGTTTTGTTTTGGCTTTTGATATACATGTTTGTGTATGTCCTTGCGCACTAGGGCTACTACTGCTAGTACCCTATTGGCGGCCACCAACCACTGCAACTGCCTGAAACTTGGACGCCTGAGAGGCGTGTCAACGTCAAACCCTCTGTGTCTTGTTTCTCAGCGGATTCCCACACAGTAACAGAACACCATGCTACAAGCAGTCATTTTCATCAAGAACCAATTTAAAAAAAAAAAAAATCCTGATAAACAAACTTGATGGGAGTAACAACTACCCCTCTTCTGGGTGATGTATTAGCCTATTGGAAGGGGAAGCTTCTTATTGTCAACCACATGTGACTCTCTCAGCTCTAAATGCTGTGCCTCTCCCAAAAATGTCAAATCAACAGCAAAACTGCCACCAACTCAACTATTCTGAAAAAAAAAAACGAAGGACGAATCACAACAAGGGATTAAACATTTAAGGCGCATAAAGCTGTAATAAGGTATTTATCAAAAAAAAAGCAGAGTAGCCTAAACTCCAAGGTAAGCAGTATGTATTGAAATGTTATATATATATTCAAGAATATCTGGGATAGTCAATTTCTTGTGTGTTGGTGGGGGGGGGTGGGGGGGAGTTGGTGTTAGTGATGAAGAATATACATACTTTAAATGACAAACTTAAAAGTCAGGGCTTTGATTGTGCCGGTACGTATCAGTGTGGAGCTGCTGCTGCAGGTATTCTTATAAAGTAGTGATCAGCTGTAATCTCAGGTTCTCATGGCTGTCCAAGCCTTTCGACGTGCAGCCTTTGCAACCATTTTCTCCGTATGTGTTTATTTAATGCACTTTGCACTCAATTATTTTTAAATACTTTTATTTTACATGAATATTCCACCCCATGATTAGGAGAAGTCAGGTTTTAATAAATGGTGTCTATTGCAGATCATAGACGTGATACTGTGTGTACTATGTGCTTAATATGGCCTGTTTTAAAAGTGTTAGCCAAAATACAAAGAGAGATCTATTAATCAAATAACCAGTTCTCTCTCTCAAAAAAAAAAAAAATTCTGTTGGCTTTGCCAGGGGCTACCTTGCTATTCTTTACAACGCTTACCTATGCTTTACCATGTTTACACTGTGCTTCCACTGTGCTTGGTAACCCATTCCATACCCCCATCACTCTAAAGTAAAGAAATGTCTCCTACTCACTGTGCTAAGTCTACCTCCTCTTCATTTCCAACTGTGTCCTCCAGTCCTGGTTTCTGTGCTGCTCTTAGAATCATGGTTTGGGTTAATTCCTTTTAAGATTGGAAAGATTTCAATCTAGTCCCTCTATATATGGTAATAACGGGAGATTGAGACGCTGTACACTTTTCAATACTGATCTTCTGTACTGGGATGACGAAGACCTCCCCCAGTGAATACCAGCCGTGCGAGAGAATGTTAATCCCTTCATCATGTTACCACACTGTTATTTCCTAATCATTCATTTCCAACAGTGCGCATGTGAGGCATGCACAGCCGAGGGCTATCTGATTACAAAAGGGCTGGTCCTCAGGTACATTTATACAATGGGAATGGATCTGCAGCAATGATTAGTGGTAAACAAAAACAGATGGAAAAATATATTGCAGATTGTATATTGGTCATATACATTAATACATTGGGGGTGATGAAAGGATACGTGCAAAGTGATTTGCTGGTGCAAAACCCCCATAATACTGCTGTAAGTCATGTTTAGCAGATGTAAAGTCTAATTTTACCGGCCGCTAAAAATGTGCCGTGTAAAGAATGGTGTTCACCAGGCATTCTGCACCCGCTATCAGATTTGCACTTTGCCATCACTAATCCATTAAAATTACATTGAAATACATTCAAATGAAGAAAAGAGCAAGAAATTGGGCTGGATCTGGATACTAAATAGGCACAAACATTATAATTTGATGTAAGGATTTTGTCTTGCTCTTAGGCAATTGATGACCCTCCAAAAACTTTACACCTCTTCTTACAAGGTATAAACCATTGTAGAAGCAAGTACTTAAGAGCTTTATAAAAGCACACAGCTGCAGAGACTTGTCACTGGCTTCAGGATGGCTGTTGTGGTACGCTTACTGATGCAGCGACATTTGGATCGCTTTGTTTGGAATGATTTATGTATATATGACAGCGTAAAGCCAGTGTTTGTTATGTTTTATAGTTTGTCAGGACGAGTGAGGTGCCGTCCGCCATTATGTATTATTGTTTTGTATTGTTTTAAATTATCTCATGAGAATGTGTGACTGTCAGCTACTGATTGTTTAATTGGCTGACAGTCACACAGACTTAGTAAACTCATGCAGACTATGGCCAAGGGGTAATAAGATAATTAATAACTAGTTAACTCCTTGCCATAATCTAAAAGTTCTGCAGTTTGGCTGCACACAGAGCAGTGTGTTCATGAGTGGAGAACGGGTGTGGAGATAGAAGTAAAAAGAGAAGCTAAGAAATAACAATGCTACGTGTGCTGGTTTGCACAATACTTGTTATGGTTTGTTTATTTGGCCAATGTGCTATTTTCTTTGTAAAAGTCACTCCCTAAAGCCATCCTTTTCACAAGTCATTTAGACATTGTTCTAACGCCTTTTCTATGTTACAGATCACTCCAAACCACTGTTCCACTTAATAAACATCAAAGTTTCAGGGGGGTCTCCGAGTGGCTCACTTGGCAGAAGTGCAGCCATGTGGTGCGCAGGGTAGCATACCTTCACATCCTCGCTGTGTGACATAGGCCGGTCTTCACTGGAGACTCCGAAGGGAGTGTCTCATTGGCTCTGGCGCTCCGGTGTGTGAGGGAGGAAAAACCGACAGGGACTGTTTCTCCTCCTCACGCTACAGCAAACCTTGCTGGCCAGGTGCCAAGTGAGCTCAAAGGCAGATGCCTGCAGGGCTGACCTTTGTCCTCCAGAGGTTGGCACCTTGCTGACATCCACTCTCGAGGTCCTGGGTGATAAAGGAAGCTGGCTTTGTCATGGGATCGGTGGATGCCCTCTGAACCTTCGGGTCTCCTGTGCCATGTGGGGAATTGCTGTGGTGAAGGGAAAAGCAATTGGGCATTTCAAACTGGGAAAAATAATAACTGGACACACTAAATAAATAAATAAATAAATAATAAAAAAAAACATTAAAGTTTTAAGTTGTTGTATCTAGGAAGTCAAACGTTTCCTTGTCAACGCTCAGTACACTTGATTTGATTATTGTAAAGGAGACTTTGGTCAGGATGTTGGTGGTCTGTTGATGACTTGAGTCCACCCCTCACAACAAACTGAAGTGAATGTGCATAACATGCTTGTGTTGAGGCAGGTATTCCACTGGATTGTCATCTGACACACTATCACCATTCAGCTCACTTTCACCAGAGTCTTAAGAATCTTGGGCTTGTGCCTGGCAGACCAAAAGCTGCAACCATGTTGGAAGCATTGTCAGTGACAACACTAACAATTTTACTCGACATATTGTAGGTGGCCACAATTTTCTAATAGTATTGGAGTATATTGTCAGCTGTGTGTTTCCTCTTGACACGTTTGCAGGCAAACAAAACTGTCTTTAGGGTGTTGTTGATGTAAGAACGCATCTGCCTACTAGACCATAAATCAATAGTGAGGCAAACCCTCTGGGCTGACTTGACAAGTTCCTGCAGCTTATTGTGCAGAAGGTTGTTCTGCTCACATACCAGTGAATGGACAAATTGCTTGCAGCTGGGGATGTTGTAGACTGGTTGAGTTTCTTGCATGAAAGACGAGAGAGCTTTATCTGATCTGTAACACAGAAAAGCCTGGGAACAATGTCTAGATGACTCATGCATGTATGTCTTTATGTTGATCAGTACTTTTCTGTAACACAATAAGCATTTTACAAGACAAATTAAAACTATGGATTGTGTTATATCTGCTCACAAAAATATGTTTTGCGTGCATTACACAACTGCATCAGAAGACTTGCATTTAAAAGTGAAAGTTATCAAATGCATTTGCATTTTGTGAAGTCTCTTATATTTGTATGTAGCAGCTGAAGTGCACACATTTGTAATCCATCAACACCTAATTCAAGCGAACACAATTAAATTGTCTTATGAAAGCCCATAGTGTTTAAGATGATACTCCTTCACAAGGTAGGCTATTTTTAAAGGATAAAGAATGAGATCCTTTATTACCCTAACTACTATTTTTACGATATTTTATCACATGTTGTACAAAGAGTTTACACAATTATAAGTTGGTCATTTTACTTTACATACAGTAGCTATTTAAATGTCATGTTCACAAACCCCACTCCTTATAAAAGCTTCCCATAGTAAAAGCTTAGCAAAGTTTAATAAAACAAAGTGAAAGCGTGTTAAAGCATAAGCGTTACAAAGCACAGAGAGTTATAATAAAGCGGATAATAAAAAAACATGGCAAAACATGGTAAACTGTGACAGATGCAAATGATAACCATGTGGAAAGCATGGGAAAACTGCAAACATACCATCCAAATTTAAAGTGGTAAACTTTCATATAAGAGCCCTCACCCCACCAAAACCACAACATCCTGGCCAATTGAAACAACCACACAAAGATCAGGTTAGATCACTGTTTTACAAGCACCCACTGCACTTCACTGTAATGTCATCATTCACCTCCCCACTAATGGGGAGCTGTACATGACTCCTATCCCAAGAGACAACACAAGCATTCCCGCTGTTGCTGCACTAATTGCAGCTACACTTTAAAACATTTAAGCCTCTGTTATTACTGTGGTGTCAAAAGAGACCTCTGGGATCTGAAGTACTGTTCATGGGTTTAACAGCCTCATGTTTTAAACAGAGACCAGCTCAGGTAGAAAAACTGGAAGCAAGTATACAGACGCAGTAGATATATATATATATATAATATATATATATATATATATATATATATATTAAAGAGAGAGAGAGCGAGAGAGAGGGTAAATCAAGCACCTTATTGGAAGAATATATGGTTGTATTCTTCATGTTCATAAGTAGGTACGTGCAACAACACATTGCTTTAATGCACATCTTTCCGTGTCATAATGTTTTCCTAAACAAGCTTTTATAAACAAGCTGCAGTCATTTTTTCTGGTCTCATTGAAAGCACAGTACAAGAAAAACACACTCTAAATAAAAACATGGACATTCAACCCAGGAATGACAGGAACTCTGAAAGAACAAGGCTAATAACTATAACAGAAGAGTTCAAAGATATAACGTGAAGTACTTTATGGAAAATATATATTTGAAATATATTTCTAGTGCTTTGAAATATACTGCAATATATTTCTATTCCAAATGGGCACCCTTCTTTGCTTTAACAATGGTGGCTTTATCAGACTAGTTCACTTTGGCCAGGCCAGTATGTGCCAACCAGATCATCCACCACGGTAGTGGGTGCCTACATTTGCATGATACATTAACCATGTGGGCAGAAAAGATTGCTTGAAAAAGATTAGAAGGACAAAATCTGGCAGCCCTGACTTACCATTCACCCTGCTGTTCCCCTATGACTTTATGTAGGGGCAGGACCACTCTGAAAATGAGGTTTCCATCCTGCTGGAATACAAATCTGTTTGGAAGAATAGTAAAGGTTCCTGACTGGTATCAGGGCTTCCAGGGTTGGATGAGGCACGGCACACAGAGCATGCCTAATGTAAATTACATTAGCTCAGTATAAACTGCTAGCTGAGCTCTGATCTCATTATGTATGCAAATTAACCAGAACATCACCTTTGTTAGATCCTAGTGCAGGAATCTCCATTACTGTCAGGGAAATCCATTAACAGTGCCTCATGTGCATAAAGAAGCATACATCTGGACTAGCTCTGACCTGACTTGTAATGATCCATCAGACAGGACTAAGAGTTTGATATGAAGCTTGGGTGCCCTGCCTTGTCTTAATGGTTGGTCCTTTATTTAAACTTCTTGATGATGCTCTGGCCCTAACATAAACAAACGCTGTACATTGCAAATACAAGAATACTGCAAAGTCTGTTTTGTGACTGCTATGCAACTCTGTATTTTTACACAATATCTTTGCAGTTTTCCCATGCTTTTCCCATGGTTATACTATGCATTTACCATCGTTTACCCTGGTTTGCCATGTTTATTAATTAAGCGATAGAGTCCGTCGATGCAGGCTCTACCGTGTGATAGATGGAGTTATGCGTCCCGAGCTGTAGGTGAGGGCGCTAACGAAAGTCAAGGTCATCTACCACATGCTAGAGCCTGCATCGAGAGGGCTCCATCGTTATTAGAAAATGATTTATTTCTTTATTTTCTCTTTAAAAAAACTTCTGTTGAGGAAAATAATCCCTAACATTATTAGAATAGAAAAATGACATACACGTAGAGAACACATTATTATTATATTATTATTATTATTATTATTATTATTATTATTATTATTATTATTATTATATTTTTATTATTGCTAACATATTTATTTAATTAGGGGTCTTACTCTTATTATAACTTATCTGGACATGTACAATTGTTGAATAGTCTATGTATTGAGTCTGATACGAAACTTCTTCTTGGAGGCGGGATGTTATTCAAGCAGGCAGGGAGTGGATTGGCTGATGTGGAAAGAACTGAAACAGGGTTGGGAGTTTGACTGGCTGGTTTCAAGTGAGGGGATTGTTTGAATCCAGCCGATGACAGAATTGTGGGCCAATCATGTTTTCCCTGTTGGTTTGCTGTTCAGTAGCTGCGAATTGAGTCCCCATTACGGTGTCCTGTCACAGATATGATTTCCCTTGTCTTTAGACCAGCGTCAGAAAGTATGTTTAAGTAGCTTTTTGTATTATCAGATTAGTTGTAGATTATCAGATCAGTTGTGGATTAGAATGTTATAGGAAAAAGCCGGTATTTATGTAATTCACAGTTAAGCACTTCAACGTTCCAGCAGGCATCTATGCAAAATAGACATGCTGCAGGAGATACCTGACCCTGAACTTGTTTGGATGTTTTTTTCCCCTACATCTTGTACATATTTTGAGAATTTAGACAAGCGATGGTTTAGAATGCATTGAATTTGTGATGGTTTACCCCACACTCAGGGGGGTTGATTCCTTGACCCACTTATACAATAATTTGAGAGAAAACATTTACTTGCAATGACGATGATCTTTTCTTAAAATAAAAATCAGAAACATACACAGTAGGTTCAGTGGTTGACCTGGAAAAGGCACGGCCATGTGGTGTGCAGAGTGAGTCATGCAGCCAGGGCAGCGCGGGTTCACTTCCTGGCTGTGTGAAGTTGCTGGTCTTTGCTGAAGATTCTACATAGATCATTAGCTCCAGTGCTACTGTGGAGTAGGCAGCCAAAAACATTCAGGGCTTGTTTCATCTTATCGCACTACAGTGGCTCCTATTAGCCAAGCACCCATTGATTTGGTTTATAAAGACAGACTGGTTTGTGAAATGTATCAACCCTGCATTCTGCGCTGTTACATTCATTGCCAATGTTCTGATGAGGAATGTTGCTCCAAAAGGTCCAGCAAGACTACCACCGTTTCCCTACCAACGTTACCATGAGCCCTTTCCACCGTTTCAATGGTCTACATCCTGCCAGCTCCCCTCCACCAAGGCTCCAGGGAGACTATGCAATGCCTGCAATGATTTGCATGCCTGTTTTCCTTCCAAATATGCATTTTACAAGGTTACCAGCATGCTTTGGATCATTGTCATGATAAAATATGAAATTAGCACCAATGAGCCACGCTCCAGATGGCACTACATGATGAGCCACAATGTGCTTTTATCTTGCAGATGTCAGAGTTCCATCAATTCTCAGTAAGTGAAGAGTTCTCCTAGATGTAACCCCACACATGTACAGACCCACCACCTCGCTTGCTGGCTGGGCACTGACACTGATATAGCCTAATCTAATAACCAAGAATGTACTTTCATTTTAAAACATGATGCCTGTTTTAAACCCCCCACCCCCTTCAGGGGTAAACTTTCTTGTCAGTAACCAGCCAGCTGCTTCCTCTAATGACCAACATGCTTTCAAACATGCAGGTCCTGTCATTAAATCTGTTGTTAGCCATAAATAATAATAATAATAATAATAATAATAATAATAATAATAATAATAATAATAATAAAAATGATTGAGTGCGAACAGCCAATCAGCTTCCAGATCTAGCGGGCTTTTATTTTGTATAGATGAGTGCTGGAACGTTGAAGTTCTTAACTGTGAATTACATTTTAAAATCAATCCGCGCATTTTCTCTTAACATTTTATCTACAACTAATCTGTTAACATAAAGAGCTACTTAAACATACTTTTTGACCCTGGTCTAGAGACAAGTGGAAATCATGTCTGTGACAGGACACCATAATGAAGGCTCAATTCGCAGCTACTGGACAGCAAATCAACAGGAAAGACACGATTGGTCCACAATTCTGTCATCCAAACAAACACCCTCCCTCAAAACCAGCCAGTTAACCTACCAACCCTGTTTCAGTTCTTTCAGCACCAGCCAATCCACTCCCTGCTTGCTTGAATGATGCCCCGCCTCCAACAAGAAGTTTCGAGCCTGATAAATAAATATGTTACCAATAATAACTTTATTAATAATAATAATAATAATAATAATAATAATGTTTTCTCTACGTGTATGTCGTTTTTCTATTATAATTATGTTAGGGACTATTTTCCTTAGCGGAAGGTTACCTGGCAAAACATCAGAAGTTCAAGGTACATATAGGTTTTAATGTTTTTTTTAAAGAGAAAATAAAGAAACACATTGTTTTTTAATAGCGATAGAGCCCTCTCGATGTGGGCTCTACCGTGTGGTAGATGATCTTGACTTTATCCAGTCCCGGTCATCTACCACACGGTAGAGCCCGCATCGATGGGCTCTATCGCTTAAATAATATGCATCTCTCTCTATATTTTATTTTAATAATAATTATTAATGCATACATTAATAGAAAATACATTCCAGTATTACAGTAGTGTTACTGACTTTGCAATACCTTATCAATTTGAAAGAGACGGTACTAATAGGTGGCAAACACAACTTGAAGAAATGCCAGCAGCAGTTGCGGGGCTGTGAAAAAGTGTGCAAAACAAAATAGCAGTGCTCAGCTCTCGTCTGTTCATCTTCCATACATTGCAGTCTACTGAGAAAGATAAAAAATGATGATCGACCTCCTTAGTCAGACCCTCTGTAGATGATGCCTGCCTTCTCCACGCTGGGAAGAATATTGAAATATTCATCTTAATTAAAATGTGCTGAACTCAGCAGGATGGTTTGGGGCTGGCACACACGACACAGCAGATCTAAGTTGTCACAATTGATTATATATATATATATATATATATATATATATATATATATATATATATATATATATATATATACAGTGCCTATACAAAGTCTACATCCCCTTTCAAAATTTTCACCTTTTGTTGCCTTATAGCCTGGAATTAAAATGTTTTTTTTTTTTCATTTATCCACCCCCCTTGTAACAGCAATTCTAAGAAGGAAGCCATTACTCAAGAAAGCCCACCTTGAATCCCGTTTGAAGTATGCCAACAAACACTCAGGAGATTCTGTAGCCATGTGGCAAAAGGTTTTGTGTTCTGACGAAACTAAAATGAAATTATTTGGCCTAAATGCAAAGTGTTATGTTTGGCACAAACCCAACACAGCGCATCACCCAAAGAACACCATCCCTACTGTGAAGCATGGTGGTGGCAGCATCATGTTATGGGGATGTTTCTCATTGCCAGGGACTGGGGCATTTGTCAGGATAGAAGGGATAATAAATGGAGCAAAGTACAGCGAAGTCCTTGAGGAAAAACTGCTGCCCTCTGCAAGAAAGCCGAAACTGGGACGGAAGTTCACCTATCAGCATGACAATGATCCAAAGCACAAACAGCCAAAGCTACACTGGAGTAGCTAATGAACAAAAAGATAAATGTCCTTGAGTGGCCCAGTCCCGACCTAAATCCAATCAAAAATTTGTGGCATGACTTGAAGATTGCTGTCCATCACCGCTTCCTAAGGAACTTGACAGAGCTTGAACAGGTTTGTAAAGAAGAATGGTCAAATATTGCCAAATCTAGGTGTGCAAAGTTGGTAGAGCAAAATCACAGCTGTAATTGCTGCCAAAGGTGCTTCCACCAAGTATTAACTCAATAAAAATGTTTTCCCCTTAACAGTGTGGAGTATGGTGTGTAGATAAGTGGGAAAAAATCCTCATTTAAATGTATGAAAGTCTGAGGCACTGACCCAACAAAATGTGAAAAAAGTTCAAGGGGGTGTAAACTTTCTATAGGCACTGTATATAGAAGAATTGGGACATGAGGTTCTATAGGCACTGTAACTTGTAATTTCTAGACAATTCTCTAAAAATTATAGGAAAAATCCTTTATAGCAAAAGTTCTACAATTAGGTATTTTAGCAATTTTTTTGCAAAACTCCAAAAATGTTAATTAAAAAGTATTTGTACCCTGATGTGGAAAATTAAATTAAAAGCTAGCTCAGGCACCTTTAGCAATAATAACCTCTTATAAACGATTAGGATATTTGTCAATGAGCTCTTGGCATGATTCTTTAGTGATTTTTGACCATTCTTCAATGCAAAATTGTTCCAGTTCATTCAATTTCCAATGACTTCTCTTGTGCAGAGCCGCCTTCAACTCATACCAAAGATTCTCAATCAGATTTAGATATGGACTTTGAGTAGGTGTCACAAACACAGCTGTAGTGGGTGACGTCAGACCAGAACCAGGAACCAACACAAAATAAACAGAGAGGTGGAGTTTGGTGAAGCTGAGTGATTGCTTTTGCTCAGCATTTAATAATGAACAGAGAATAAAATGTTGTAAAAACAAACAAAAACACAGGACACGGCACTTTCATCAAAATAAAGAGACGAACAAAACAGACTACACAGACAAACACGGTCAGCTGATATTTTAACTATTAGTACGATTATTACCTCTGCCTCCAATTACCGAACACACAACCCCGGGTGAGTGAAAACATGCTGCTTTTATGCAGCTGTACCGAGACTCGATTGCTAATCAATCATTCAATTGGAGTCTCGGTACAACTCCATGTGAATTAATAAAGTGAAATTCCCCGTGCTCACATATTATTACATTTTACCTGCACGTGAAGTGCTGTGCAATCCTCGTGCCTAAATACAAACATACATTTCAAACAACTCGTGATCCACAGACCCATTTATAAGCCATGTACCAATGACTATACACCAACAATAACACACAACATACAACACAAAATACACACAGGGGCGGGGCAACATTGCCACAGTAGGCCATTTCAGAAGCTTGATTTTAAACATTCTGAAGTTGATTTTGATGTGTGCTTTGGATCGTTGTTGTGTTGGAATGTCCAGTTACGCTTTAAAACAAGTTTTGTAGTGGAGGGTTTCAGATGATTGGCCAATATCTTTTGGTAGTTCACTTTGAATCTCTTTGGCAGTCAATGTCAGATTGTTATTAACCTTCCTCACAATTCTTCTACTTGTTCTTGGTGAAAGAGCCTTCTTTCTTCCAGACTGATGGAGCGTTGTGAGAGTATCATCAGTCTTGTACTTTTTGAAAATAGAAACAATAGTTGAAATTGGGATACTCAAATGCTTGTAAATTTTTGTGTATGCCTAAGGTCTTCAGATAGCTCTTTACTTTTTCCAATATTGACTTATTGGTAATGACAGCAATCATCCTATGCCTAACCCGTTAATACTGTCTAAGAATGTTCAAATGTCATTGTAGGAGTTTATTCTGATCTACTGAGCCTGCTAAACAGCAGGAAGACAATCCTGAAGAATTACTCATTTGACATTAAGCATTTCAAGTTGTTCTGATTATTTCTTTGTGATTAATTTGTTTGTGTTTCTTAGTTTCTAAGCAGATTTGAAGCATTAATTGGCTAAGGTTGCCTTTCCTTATCCTGCGTATGAAATGCTCAGACAATATCTTTTTTTTTTCTTCTGAAAGAACTGATGGTGTCAACTAGAGATAAAACAATTTAATTATTGATCAACATGGTTTTATTTTGAGAAGGTCAATTAAACATTCATTGATCGATAGTCACCATGGCGCCCTATTTGCAGCCCCACTTAGCTGTCTACCAAGGAACACATACTTTCCTTGTATGTTGCTAGACTAAAGCTTTTCAGTTAGTATAGTGTTCGTTTTGTGATAAGAAATGGTGGAATCTAATGATAAAAATCGGATATATTCTTGTATTCTTAATAAAAAGTTTTCTCAATGTATAGATTATCTATAAATCACGATCCAGGGACCCATTTCATAAAAGTTCTGCGACTATGATGTGCTTTCCAGAACGCAGAAGTGCTGTCACTTTCAATCACTCTTTTGCAATCTGCGTTGAGAAAAATCAATAACTCGTTAATTGATTGCGTAATTACATACAATGACAGTTATGCTAAGGAAAGCCAATTTTTAGAAAGAATAAATTGATACAATTATTGAAATGGTTGGTCAACACAAATCCGTCCTATTCGGCAAGTTGTCAGGAAGTTTAAGAAAAGAAAAATAATGATCATGGATGCAATAAACACTGTCGGGGTGGATCAGAGAACAGTAGCAAGAAATGGATAGATCTAGTGAGCAGAACAAAATTAAAATGGAAAAGGGGGAGATGATGAAGATCAAATATGGAGGAAAAGCTGTCTAAATATAATTGGTGAAGGAGCTTTTGCTGGTATTGAGAGAGGATTGGGATAAGCAAAAAAAGAAGAGCAGCTAGCGAAGCTCTTCCTGCTGCCTTTCATCCAATGTTAATAAACACGTCTTTTGTTATCCATCTAAGTAAGCAATAATGAAAATAGATAAATACTTATAAGTTCCACAACTTGTTAACAAAATGCATTATTATTAAGATGATGATCTTGCTCACTGTCTCATAATCAATTTCTCCACTGGCAAATTTGAAATTCAATGTTAGTTCGGTGTGCACAGTAAATCCACGACGCATTTCTGCGTTAATAAAGAGGTGATGTTTGTTTCAAAGTTAATAAATGAATTAATAAAATCCATTTAGATGTTTGTTTTTATCTAAAAGTTGTATCTCCCTTCTTGACAATCAGTACTTTGATATTCATTCTGAGTCTGCATCAGGAGGGTTTGATCACTCCCTTTTGATTTCTCAGCCATATCGACTGCCAGCTAGTTGTATGAGTGGCAGGGTATGTCCTAAAACAGGATTTGCAATGAAAATTGCTACTTGTGGTTGCTTTCTGGCTGTTGTAAATTTCAGTCAAAATTGGCAACATCACAGCCCTGCATCTCAGGTTAATCTACCAGGTGGCTGGGGCCTTTATGGTACGAGCCCTAGAGGTTCAGTGCACCTCTTAGTTCGCTAGGAGTGTCATCAGATCGTCAAGTTGTGACTTCCAATGTTTACAGGTGCGTCTCTTGCATCCTGTTTGTGATCTAGTCTACTAGTTTCCACTTTGCTCTGCCCCTCAGGTTGTGTCATAGGCAGAATGCACCAGACGGCACCCCCTGGTGTCTGCTTTGAGCTCATAGTGTGTCACGGAGAGCCAGCAAACCATTTACAAAGTTTCATTGTTTTATGTGATTATGCTTTGCATCACTGGGCTAGTTAGGGTTTATTAATACCTATCATCAGCAACATATCTTTTGCACACAGGCCTAAAGGAATAATTTTTCAGCAGGTCACCCTAACTAAAGAGAGTATTAATATACCAAACAAAATATGGTTTTCATCACTGGAAATTAATCTATGTGCATGTGTGTGTTTTTAAGATAACCCTCTCAGTCTTGGATATGGGTTTTATAATGTATCAATATTTAAAGTTACAGCATATTAATAGAAAAATCACACAAAAGTACACGACATATATTACCTGGAGACCACAAATGCTTGAAAATCTTTGTTTAAATCGCCACTATAACTTTTAATGTTTCATTTTTAACTCAGCCTCTAGCCCCTAGAATACCTCCTGCCTAGTTCTTGTTTCCTTCTCCCCTTCTCACTTCCCTGGGAAAATTTTGTAGTAATGTGTCTGTTTACTGCCTGTGACAGCAGTTAGGTAGATCAGGCATGACTACTGTAGACCAGGTGTGTCTGTTACCAGAGGCTAAGCCCTTTGCTCACCTCACCTCACTATACAACATCCTCGATCTGCTCCCCTCTCCTCTCCCAGATTACACTGGGCACCCAGCACACGCCCACAGCTCTGCAGGCTTTCATACAGCTCACAGATCACATGTGTTCACCTTGCATCCAAAGGGGGAAACTTGACAGTGTGTGATAGTTATATTGTCAGCTTGACAATTTATCAGTGACATGCAGTAAACACCAAGCACAATGGACTCGGGAGTGTTTAAGTGGCAGGGATTCAGCTCTGGGTTTGGAATGTCCTTCCCACTTCTCTGGTGTCACACAAACACAGTCCTGCAGCTTCTAGCACATGTCACTTAGCTCTGAGGTTTATAAGCAGTTGCATGGATCGGTGGAAACTAGACATTAAGGGGTTATCACTGGGACGCGTTCCAAAGCAGCCTCTGTCAGTCATACCAGCAGGGGTATATTAACGCTGAGTTGGGCCTGGGAAAGGCTGCCTCTTCAAGAGCCCCCTAGAGGAGCGACAGGGTCAGATGGGTGTCCAGGTGTCCCTGCTCTCATTCTTCACTTAATCTTCTGTCCTCTTGCCTATAAGAAGGAACGCTCACTGTTAATCCTTGGATAAGATCTTACGAAACTACTTTACTTTAAAAATGTGTTGTTTTTGATTATATATATATATATATATATATATATATATATATATATATATATATATATATATATATATATATATATCTATTACAGCAATGGATCCCAACCCTGGTTCTGGAGCCCCCTGTCTTGTCTTCTGGTTTTCATTCCAACTGAGCTCTCTATTACTTAACTAGACCCTTAATTGAACTGATAATGTGCTTAATCAGACCTTTAGAATTTTTTTCAGCTCTTAACAGTTGCAGATTGCATGCAAGCTATAACATCTTATAAGTAACTAGAACTCTTTAGGCGCTGAAAACAATTAAAAAGTTATAATTAAACAAATTCAGTTCAATTAAGGGTTAAGTAATTGAGAGCTCGGTTGGAATCAAAACCAGCAGCCACAGAGGGTCCCCAGGACCAGGAAACACTGCTCTAGACTATGGACTTCCCCAAAATAAACAATTATTTTGACTTTTCAAAATAGTTGCTCAATGCACCCTTCACAGCATAACCAGGGGATTCTTGTAATAAAAGCTGCTGTAGTATTAAAATTGTACTGTAAATAATAAATTATAAAAAAAAACAAAAAAAAAACAAAAACAAAAAAAACCTCACCCATAACTTTAAAATGCTCAGGTCAGAATTATACTGCAAATCTACAAGTAGCAGACCATGTTTTTGGGTATTACCTACTTCAGTGCAATAAATTGTTTTTTTTTTTTAGCGCTGGAGTAAAAGCTAATATATAACATATATACACATACAGTACCAGTCAAAAGTTTGAGTACACTTGCTGGAAACTAGGTTTTTTCATAACTGACAATGTTTTACGTCATACACGTTTCTGTAAATATTTGCAAATGAAAACACATGTTACAATATACAAAACAAAACATAAGGAGTATCAAAGCAATGTTACAGAAAATTAAAAATTGTCTCTAAATCTTGGATTCCTCAAAATAGCAACCCTTTGCCTTAATAAAGCCTCACAAACACGAGGCATTCGGTTAACAAGTTTCAGCAGGAAATCACCCGACATGTCATCCCAGCTCTTCTGCAGCAATTCCCAGAGATGTAGGGCACTTGTGGTTAGCTTTGCTTTGACTCTTCTGTCCAGTTCGTCCCATACAAGTTTTATGGGATTGAGGTCTGGAGACTGGGCAGGCCAGGTCATTAGATTGAGTTGTCCTTCACTTTCCTCCTTCGCCAGATAGTTCTTGCACAACTTTGAGGTGTGTTTCGGGTCATTATCTTGCTGAAGAATGAAGGACTGCCCAACTAGCCGTAATCCTGATGGAATGGCATGCCTCTGAAGTATGCTATGATAGCCATGCTGGTTGAGCTTGCCATGGACTTGATAAAGATCACCAACTCCGTCACCAGCAAAGCAACCCCAGACCATGACACTGCGTCCTCCATGCTTGACAGTGGGAACTCATACGCTCACCCTCTCTGCGTCTTACAAATACTCAGCAGTTGGACCCAAATATTTCAAATTTTGACTCATCGGTCCATAAGACCGACTTACACTCCTCAAATGTCCAGTTTCTGTGTTTTTTGGCCCAGGCAAGTCTCTTCCTCTTATTCTGCACTCTTAACAATAGTTTCTTTGCAGCAATTCTTCCAGTTAGGCCAGCTTCACGCAATCTCCTCTGAACAATTGATGTTGAAACATCTGTACTTCTAATAGCATTTAGCTGAGCTTGTATTTCAGGGGCAGTTAATCGCCGGTTTCGCAGACTTGTGACTCGAATGAACTTGTTCTCTGATTCTGAGGTCACCCTTGGGTTGCCTGACCTTGTTCAGTCCTCATGAGTGCCAGTTTCATCAAATCGTTTCATGGTCTTGGTCACAGAAGTTACAGACACTGTCCCCTTCAGCACCTTCTTTCCTGTGTGTTACCAACCAGCTGCTTCCCCTCATGACTGACATGTCTTCAGCCAGTACCATGCTTTGTTCCAGAAGACACTACTAGGGTATAACGACCTCTGAAGTAAATCAGTAACAGACTTTCTAGAAGGCGAGTCGAACAAACTGAGAACTTTCTTTAACATACTTACCATACATGTTTTAAAACGAAGAAAGATGTTTGATAAACTGCACATTTGAAACCTATATAGTGTGTAGAAGTGCATGACAGGGAAGACTTGTGATTTGTGTTATCTGCAATCACTTTAACTGTTGTTCAACATCTGCATGGACATGGGTGCTGCAGAGAGTCAGAAGAAATAAAGAAAGAAATACTCGTTCCCCAGTGATGAGATGATGACATTCTTCTTAGAGACTTGTATAATTTGGCACAGGACTGTCATAGCATAAATGCAATAAAATGTGGCAAAGCTATGTATATAAATTGGTATTTTTAGTCACAAAAAGCCCCGACAGATATCACATGACGATTTCACACACAGAACATTATAAACAAGGAAAGCCACATTCCACGGAATCTTGAGTGTTCAGTGGCAGCAATGTGCAGCGTGAGCAGTCTGCTGCTGCTGGGTCAAGTGCCGGACCGATGGTACACTGACTGGCACAAAAACACTTGTAATGGCACCTCAGCCCATTCAAATTAATGGAAAGGCAGGATCTGGACCCAAACCACAAATCTCACAGTTCAAAGACGACTGTGTTACCATTCAACGAAAGAGCAAGTTCTTTAGTCGAGAGGTAAGTATGTCTCTAATGGTGATGTCAGTATTATTAATTAAATCAGCCGCTTGGAGATCTATTATACAGCTTTTGCAGAAAAACCACCAGCGCGAATATGAGTGAGATGAGATGAGTGAAACACCCTGTGACAGTCAGAAACCTTTTACACTAGAAGCAACTACAATACAATAATACAATACTACAATAATATTATTTAGTGGAATCTGATTTGGCAAACAGTTACACCTTAAACTGTGCAAAGTGGAAGTGTATTGCCACCGTTTGGTTCGCAATTGTAAAAATGAGGGAAGCAGCTTTTCTTGTGAAATTTACATTTTTTTTGTGACTACTCACACTCACACACCAGTTATTGTCACAATAAACTTTTATTTACTCATGTGTATTCCGCACTCACCTGGTATTCAAATACAGCTTTAAAATTCCTATATTCTAGTCTAACAGCTTATTGCCTTATCCCTTATGAATAAAATAACTTATAAAATAAGCTACATTGTATTTTTTTTTTTTTATGTGGAAACACCCTGAGATGCAGTCTACTGAATCCAGCCCCCCGTCTTGATTTTTTCCTGAGATGATGTGCAGCTCTTTTATGGCTTGGACGCTGGAAACGGTCTGCTGAGTTTCAGAACCTGGGCTTGATCTGGAGTCTCTTCTCTGAAAGACAACAGAAAACAGCATGTCATTTATTTATTTACTTTTTGCTTTTTACCCCTATTTCTAAGAATGTCCAATTATGTCTGCAGAAACTCCCCACAACAGCTCAGGAGAACTGAAGGTCAGTGGGCATCCTCCGATGCCACCACCATGCCAATAGTCTCTTTAAACTCAGGAGCTCCACAGCAGAGTAGGGGCTGCTGTAGCATGGTAAGATGGCTCAGGGTTAGATGTACAAAGACATGCCAGTCGCAGCGCAAACATACTGCAATTTGCATTTTCGTTGTGACAATTCACAAAGTATACAATTTGTTGTATGGACTAAGACCAACTATGTTAACACTAGATCCGCCGGCATCAGTCATTTTGACGGGTACATTTTAAACAGCTTTGATATGAAAATTAAAGACAAACTTCCACATACAACTCAAAAGATGTATTCATGAACATAATATCTAACATTTGCAGAAACACCATATTTAAATGAAAAAATAAACATAAAAGGCTATTATTTTCAAAATTAGCACATAACACATGACTTAAAATGAAAAATATAATAACATAATTATCTGAAAAGAAAATATTGTGTAAACAGCTGTAAACTGGAATGTGTACATAGAAAATTTTAACAACTAACACATTATTTATAAAAAAAATAACAAAGAATATAACTCATTTTCCATTGTGTAAAGTGAATGCACATACAGGGAAACAAAGTAGTTTACTTCAAAAGTAGTTCCCATATTAGCACAATCCATACGATGCAACGCTTATTAACCTGTGTGCACTTACCACATACTGCTCTTTCACACTGGGCACAGATATCAGAATTTTTATTTTTATTGCATTTAGTTACCTGCCATTGTTTTGAGTTGCGTGTGTCACTTGATGTGCACTGTATCCAGGTTGAGCTGCTTTCCCCTGCCGCTTTGCAGTTTTAAAATGTTTCTGCCAAAGCTCTGTGGCTAGCATCAAGATGAAATCTCTCCTAATGATATTTTCCCCGGCGCATTCCTTGTACAAAACGAAGGAATTGACGGCTGCCATGTCCAGTACATTATAAAATACAGCAACTCGACACCGGTGATTGCTTTCACTGAGTACTAAGTTTTGCGCAGATGGTGGAAAATCTCTTCTCCCTTTGTTTACTGTTCCAATCAGGCTGTTTTTTTCTTCTTCAAATGTTTTGCTAATTACAGTGAAATAAAAAAAATTGTCATTGGTAACATTCATCCTTTTTCCTAAGTGCGGTTACATCAGCCCAAGTACCACATTGTCATCCAGTCTCTGACCAGCTGGGTGAGTTTCACCTTGCACAGGTAGGGTCCGCTGCCAGGCAAAACTTGATCCCAAATTTGACAAGTTTGTTTGACATGTATTGTGTCCAGCGACACATGCTTTTGTTGGAAACAGTAGCTTGTTCATATAATATTTTATGTTTAGCTTGAAGCAGACAATGCTGTTTTCAATTAAGTCATTCCAAATTCCTGATGCCAAGGCAAATATATCTGCCGTTGCTCTCAAGATCTTGAAACATTCTTATAATAGTAATATCTTAAGACAGCAGACTATATATGCTCATGTAGACAGCCAGACGGCTGTTCTCCAAGGAATTGATAGGATTACAATAGATTTGGATAACACATATCTAGACTTCAAGAGCAATATTCTATTCAAATACATACTGCTGTAAACTCAGAGGTAGAGATAACAAACTGGCTCATATACATATAAAACATAGCTTATTGTAGGTTATATTAACATTAAAAGCATGTACTGTACTCAGCCGTCAAAATGACGGCTTTTGGTGGTTCTAGGTAGAAGTGCTTATAACTTATTTTTGCGATTCTGACTTTCAAACGCCTCAGGGTACTTAATACACGTATTTAGGAAAAGTCAAGAACAGACAACCATGGACCTTTCACACACGCAGAGTAATTAACATTTTTAAAGTGAAAACCGTCAAAATGACCACCGTTGCAGTTCTAGTGTTAATGAGAGAGAGAGAATATTTGTTTCGTCCCCAGAGATCTCTAGCATTGCAAGAGTAGTGGGACATTGTTTCGAATAAATAATGAAAGGCAGTTTAATCTCATCAGATTCTATAGTGGGGCCCCAACCTTCACCCCCAAATACAAAATGCGTTTCTATCAAAAAGCTTTTCATAATCATACAGTAGCCCTTCACTAAACTGAACATGTTTGTAAAAAAAAAATACAATCCAATCACACACACATACATTTCTAGTGCTCAGTGTATTTTAAATATATAAATCATTGGACTGAACTAACACTAATGTGTTTTGGGGAGGCTACACATTACATTATGAACAAAAATATTAATCTGTACAGTACAGCTATACAGTATACAGTACAGTAGTAAAATCAAATGAATACCTAGTACACTTTCTTTTTACATCAGCCTGTAGGCTGCTGGTAACACAAAATAAATCATGCTGCTGCATTGTACACATTAGTGTACAATGTATATAAAAGATTATTTTAAACTTAAACCAAATGATTTTAGCTTTTTTTTTTTCAATTCTCATTAATATAAATTTCAAGGGACCACATTTTGCATTATACTACTAATTTGTATTATCATGAGTAGCCTGTAAGCCAAATAAATTTTTACTGTCAGTTTTTATTTAAGTTAGTCAGTGGTGCAGTGCTAAATTGTGCACAATTACAAACCATCTGCGCATTAACAGAATAGGTGTGTTTCCTATTCCTATTCCTATTGTGTGCAGTCTATTGCTCCAAAATGTTGGGGAAACCAGAAATATCATACAAATTTGTTTTCAAGGCTTGTGAGTGCACCCTGCTTTTAGGGAAATATAGATATTTGGGTGTTCGCCTCAAAAATGCATTGAGCACAACTCACCACGCACGATAACAAGCTGACTGGGAAATATCAGCAACAGCTACCACAGTCCCCTGAAAGGATCCAGAGGCAGGGCGGACAACAGTTTGATCACTGCAGGGATAACATGGCTTCTCTGGGGGACAGGCTCCAGGTCATCTTTTAAATCACACAGCAGCTCAAGAATTATGTGGCTGTCGAGCCCGTACCTGTGCTTAATTTGGTCTTCATTTAAGAAGATAATGCGGGTACGAAATACTCTTTCTCTCTCATCCTACAAATCACTCGTTCTTGCTGCAATAACAGTGGCCATGGTTAGGGGATAGTGTTTTTCATACTGCCTTCGTTTGTGGCAGGTTTGCTAATTGCTACTGTTTAAAACATGCTTTCCAAAGTTCTTAACAAACTGATGCAATTGTAAGTGTTGAAATTGCCCGCAGCTTTAGTGTATCTCATTATAATATTTAAAAATATTGCAGGAATCTCCAATGAACATCGTTGACTTTGCACAGCAGGGACAAAAACCTGCTCTCTTCTAACTGACTCACCCTGCACCCCTTCCGACCATGTCTTTACCAGCTAGGCCACTCAGTTTTGTTTTATAAATACTCGGTCCATAACTTAATAAATAATCAATTTTAAAAAAGGTTAACATATGAAACTAAGGGGTATATTTTCAAAGTGTTTACTCCAATCTTTAATAAACTCCTATTTTTTTAAGGAGGAAAACAACTGCTGTTAACGTGTAATTAAAAGACTAAAGACTAAACCACAAACTGGCATTAACCAAAAAAAAACTACTCTACTTGACAAAGGGGTCAGTTTGATCAACCTTCACGCAGCCAAATAAGCCATAGGCTGGACTTCGTTTTTAGAGAATTTCACTGCACTAGGGTATCATGCTGGATGGCATCCAAGGATTATCCTCCCAAAAATGGTCTAAATAACTCCTGCTGTTGCTTATCCTGCAGGGTTTTAGGCTGATCAAATCAACACCTGAGTTTCTCAGTAGGTTTGTATCTCTCGTATAAACAAGCAGGCTGGATTTGCAGCTTTGGGAGGAGCTTGTTATGTAGATTTCCCTGAGAGTGGTTCATTGAGATGTCACATCTCATCTGAAGTGCTTCCTGACACAGCAGAGCATTGGGCACTCATGCACAGGTGCAGTACAGTAAAAGCTTTCACATGCTGCTGCGCACAGGCAGGCCAGTAACCAGTGTCAAGCATGAGCACATGTTTGAGTTCTGCTTTGCTGGCTCTGTACCATGCTTCAAAAGAGCTTCAACATCACAGCTATTCAAATTTACAAAAAAAGAACATCTAAATGAATATAGATACATTTATTTAACTGAGAGAAATAGAATAAATATTTTCCTGTTTGTGTTTTTAATTGAGAGTTACATGGTCAGTTCAGCCTATGTAGTCCCACGTTTGCGGCTTCTTTTCTGTCACTAACCAACCAGCTGCTTCCCCTAGTGACTGACATGCTTTCAGCCAGTGACATGACCCAGAAGACACTACTGAGGTGAAATGACCCAGGAAGGACACGTGTAATAGATGTCTTGAGAATAAGTCATGTAACTGAGAACATTCTTGAACCTTAACATATCATGTTTTAAAACTTAAAACAAATGTTTGCTATTACGTGTTTCTTTCAAAATTCCACATCTGACACCCATGTAGTTAATGGAAGGACACAAACAGATGAGATTCATGGAATTATTTTGGTAGCTTGTGCCCCTTTAAGACGCTGGTTTCTAGAATGCTGGAGAACAAGCTCTTTCCAGACAGAAAGAACTAGGCAGTCAAAAAAGAGTGTGTGCAGCATCACCACTTCACTGCAGAAGCTGTCTCTATTAACACATGAGTACTGATCACTTCCATTTTACTGTTGCCTACATAGGTGTCTTACAAAATCAAAAATAAATGTCCCTTGCCCTGCAGAAGTGTTAAATAACCGATGAAACACCTTGTTCTTTGAACTAATGTTACAGGCCCTGGCATTGATTCATCACTTTTTAGCTAATTTATGTAAAGCGAGGAGAGTTCATTTAGCACCTTTCCACCCTTATTATAACACCCATACATCAGACAAATGCAAAGCAGTCGCTGCTTCCAGTGCAATTACTCACATTTACCCTCTCAAACTGAGAGGAAGTGAGTTATTCAATCAAGCCCATCGTCAACAGAGCTGTCACTGGCCCTGAAGAGATGGCGGATCAGGTCCCTCTTTACCACAGACAACAACCACTTTCACTCTTACAGCACCTTTCATGACCAAAGTGCTTTACACATTCTTGTTTTTATTCATTTAATTTAAAAGACAAATAACCGCTAAAAGCACATCGACCTGCATGCGCCTCCTGGTCCTAGGTCCACAGTGAAAAACCAGCTTCTAGGAGACTGGGAAGACTGGAAGACTACCAGCCAGTCAGAAATGTATGAAGAGGCTTGTTCCTTGATAGCTTTGTAAATTAACCCCTCTGTTGACAGTGTCCACGTATCCCCACAATGCATCATTTCAAATACGTACTGGACTGGAGAGGTTCAATGCTTGAGTCGACCAACCCAAGAAAATCCAAGTATTTGACAATACCCTATCTTTTGTATTTCTATATCACAATATATGTACTGCTACAAATTGGTATTAAAGAATGTGTGTGTGTGTGTATGTGTGTACAGTATGTGTGTACAGTATGTGTGCATACTGGTATGTAATTACTTGTAAGAATTTTTTGGTTACTCGTCAATTTATTTATTTACCATAATAATTAATCTTGAAGGAGCTGTTTTTGCAATTCCTTCCCAGTTCTTATATAAATGTGTTTCAGATAGACTAGTGCAGAGACATTTTAACAACTAAATATCAATGTGGTCTGAGACAGCATTGCCACTGCCTACATGGTTCCCAGTTTAGAATGATTTAGAAAGGCCAGTTTATACAATCCCCTGCCCCCCACCCCCCTGATAAGGATTAAATCAGTGGGTTTTACTCACCATTCATTCATCAAAAGAGGTTATTTATTTGGTATGAGAACTTCCAAGAACTGATGTAAATTAGTGATAATTTGTGACGTACTCCACCAGTCAATGCAGTGTGCTTTTATAATTGTGGTGCTAATTTGATTAATTTGCTGTACTGTTTATTTGATCAGGCTGTTCCCAGATAAGTGTTTACAGGCAGCGTAAGTAGAACAAAATGCTGTGCAGATTCCATTGTGCTTGCAGGTGTTACACTGCAGTTCTGCTAACCCTGCTGTGGCTACACTTAAGATCAGTTCATTTCTGAAATGGACCAGATTCTGCCCAGAAATGGGGTAAAAAAAAAAAAAATTAAAAAAAAACTGACCTAGGGTATTACTGGGATCTTTAAATACCCAACTTTAAAAAGTTTTGGGATCAATCAGCTACTATGTAATAAATAGTGCTGGACAAATATCCGAACAATCGAATGAATATTTTTTTTTACATGTATTCGGATACAAAAATCTGATGTTCGTATTTGCTACACATTGACAAAAATACCCTGCACTTATTTACCGTCTCACCGGAATTTGCGTGACAGTTTAAAAAAATGGCAAATGAAAAAGAGCGCTGTGTGATATGTGAGATATATATATATATATATATATATATATATATATATATATAAAAAAACACAGAATCAACACAGCAGCTCTTGAGCCTCTATTTAAAAGTTTTAGACAGCAAAAAGTAAACAAACTTAAACAAACAAACAAAAAAAAAATCTCTATAATAATAATAATCTTTATTTTTATATGGCGCCTTTAATAGTGGAACACCATCACAAAGGGCTTTACAAGATACGAGACTAGGCTGTGTAACCATGCATCAGCTGCAGAGTCACTTACAACAAAGTCTCACCCCAAAGACAGAGCACAAGATGGTTAAGTGACTTTTGCTCAGGGTCACACAATGAATCACAGGCTGAGCTGGGATTTGAACTGGGGACCTCCTGGTTACAAGCCTGTTTCTTTAACCACTGGACCACACAGCCTCCTAACAAAATGCTTTACAAGATACGAGACTAGGGAGTGTGAACTATGCATCAGCTGCAGAGTCACTTATAAGAACGTCTCACCTGAAAGACAGAGCACAAGGAGGTTAAGTGACTTGTTCAGGGTCAGTGGCTGAGCTGGTATTTGAACCGGGGAAAAGCGTGTTTCTTTAACCACTGGACCACACAGCCTCCTCCAATGGAAGACCATCTGGGTCAAAAGCGCGTTGTGCTGCTTTACAGCGAGTCAGAATCTCACGGGACAGAGAAAAGGCAGGCAAGTCATTTTGAAATGTCTTGCTTAAACAATAACAATTAATTTAATAATTTATATATATATATATATATATATATATATATATATATATATATATATATATATATATATATATATATATATATATATTTGCAACTTTGTTATGAGGAATGAAATAAATGAGAACCAAAAGGGTGCATTTTTTTTCCCCATTCATTTTACAGCGCCATTTCCACGTTTGTTTTATTTGAAGCATTAAAGTTAAATTTCAGTTTGTTTGCTTGTTCAGCTACAAAAAGGCACAAGTAAACCTCATGTTATTACTTTATGAAACCGTGTGGATGGTCGCTGTTTACTGTGAAGAAACTGCAATGGCAAGGAATAAAAAAAAGAAATAAAATGCAGTGTCAACTTTATGTACTATTTATTTTGGGAATAAACAAACACCGTTTAACTTGAACTGCTATTTCTGGCATCCTTTTGCTTTGTAGTTAATTCACTGGGGTAAAGTAAGTCCTACACAACTCAACTTTACTCCTGGGATATTTGTCTATTTTAACGTGTTTCATATTGTAAGGTCTTGCTGTAAAATAAAGGCACACGCACAGGGGCCACGCCCCCCTGCCCCTGCTGATATGCTGTCTCTGCCTGCATTCAGAGCTATATAATGGCTTTTATTACTTTTTGAAAAACTAACGAATATTCAAACAAATATTTAAATTATAAGAGAACAGCCAAATGTGAAAATCCTGTGTTCGTCCCAGTACTAGTTATAAGTAATGACACTTTACTCCATCTTTATTAAAAATTACCTGCTTTAAATATAGCAGTTCTAGGCGCATAAGCATTTTGCACTAGGTGACTGGGAGATTTTTTTTTTTTTTGCCACTCTTCATGGCGGATCAGTTCAAACTACTGGTATTCACTTTAAATGTAATTTAATAAAGGTTTACAGCGGTGCCATTGTTATACTTTATAACGGCTACCGTGCCACCATGGTTCTGATTGAATCCAGGCCTCAGCAGATTTAGAATTGAAGCTTGGGCTAATGGTCACCACTGTGTGTATATGTGTGTGGTGTGTACACTGTGTGTGTGTGTGTGTGTGTGTGTGCACGAGGAACGGTTAGTACTGTGGGGGGGGGCCCACATGGCTTGGAGATCATCACTCCAGTCGTGGCACGCTGTCATTAAAGTAAATTGAAAACAGAACGTGTGTGTGTGTGTGTGTGGAAAGGGTGCGCAATGATTCAGGCGGCACGCTCAATGAACAGCCATCTCCAGGGATATGAACACAAGGACTTTCTTATTAATCCAGCAGTTCATCTCCACACACAGTCTATTGAGGTTAGGGCAATGCACTCATTTCTCTGGCTCAATGAATACTGACGTTTCATGGTTTCAGTCAATGATAGTGACCCCATGCTAATCAATTACTATTTTTACTAAGCATTAAACATTTGTTAATGCTAAAAGATGGATAAATGTTAGGTTATTATCATAACCCTGGTTCCGTGAAATACAAATGTAACCATTAACTAATTAATCCCTCCAGGATTTTCTCGATATCAGAAATTATCATGGTATTTGCTCTCTCCCTCAGAATTTTTTTGCAAAAAAATGAACTCTCAAACATTTGCTCCCTACTGTCACTGTATATGTCACTAGAGCGCACACACGCTATCTGTATAGTGAGAAGTGTGGCGGCATTTCAGTGCAAGCTTTAGTTCAGCCATGGAGAGATTCCTAAGGCCAGGAAAAAAATCAAAATTAGCACCGAATATAGCAGCAAAAGATACAGCACACATGCAACATGCAAGCCCAGTATTTCCCTTAACTCACCATCACAGCTTCTGTTAAAACGACAGAAGACCGTGACAAACAGTCAAACAGTAAAGACAAACAGTGGTTACTGAAGAATGGAATAAGGTAAAATTATTATTATTATTATTATTATTATTATTATTATTATTATTATTATTATTATTATACAAAAGGATTTCATAGTTTAGTTGCAAATTCAAAGCAAAGCGTTGTTCTGTTACTCCTATGTGAAAGGTCAGAGAAAAACAGTGAGGACCTTGCTTGTACTCCCTATGTTGCATGTCCTGAAAGATGTCATTCTAATTATATATGGAAATACACACGTTTGTTGTACATGGTGTAGTAACATGAATTCTCAAAAAGGAAGAGGGTGGTGAACTATATTAGATATTATACGACTACTTGGGATGACAACATTTTTGTGAAATCGTTACTTTCCCATTTGTTTTGTGGTATGTGGTGGTAATACCTTCACATTGTGGCCTTGGTCAAAGAAACAAAAAAGCTAGTTTATCAGCCTGTTACTGTTTCCAAGCGCTTGTCACAGCTTCCAAACTACTTCTATGTGCTTGATGTGGATGCATTTTAAAACTACAACATTTGGGTGAAAAACAAATGGTTTCTAAAAATACTATGTTAGATTTGTAGAAAAATGATCCAAGCCTTGTACACATTTGTAAAACAGTGCATTTGTAAAATGTATCAATGCTAATTTGAATCCCACTGCACCACTACAATCTTATTCTGTTAGGCAATTGTTATTATTACTGATGTGATTAATAGTCATATGTTTTGGCCATAACTGTATTTAGCTTATTTTTTGAGACTTGTCATGTTTTATGTATATTTTTAAAAAGGGCATCCAATAGTCAGTGATGTAACAAGTAACATGTTTGTTCTGGGTTTTTTTTTTCAGATTTTAGTGATGTGACTTAATTTTTTTTTTTTTAAATAAATAAATAACTTAAAACTGTGACTTGTTCTTATTTATTTACAATTATTAACACTGTTTTTATAATAATAAAAAAAAGTGACTGCTGCAGAATTTTGCAGAAAACACTCTTTTCTCGTTGCAGATTTCTGAAAATGTTACTGTGAATTTCCGTGGGGACTAATAGGTATTTACCTCCTAAAGACCCGAATCCTGAATATTGTAAGTTATCTAAAAGGACTGTGCTGACAGATGTCATCGTCATTTTTCTTCAAGTCTGCTGCAATCATGGACACTGCGACCTTGAAGGTTAATGGTTACATTTCTACTTCAGGGACCCAGGGTTATGATAATAAACTAACGTTCCCTTTCAAATATGAAATGTAACCATTACCGAATGGGTCAGTATACCCAAGCTGTTGCAAGGGCAAGACTGCTGAACAGCCAGAATGCTACAAGGCTAAGCCAAGGCTGCCCCGTGCATTACCATTCAGAACCCCAGCAACACGTAGCTAGGGCTAAAAAATTAAGGGAGAACTCATCTCTATGCCTGTGTTTTATGTGTCGACTCTTAACACTCTAGTTCCAAAGTCAGGGTTTTGAGGATCGATGAAATTTAGTCTGTAGAACCTAGTGAACGTATGGGGAGTAGTCCACACAACTGCATTGCAAATGTCCTTGACAGATGCAACCTGGAATAAAGCCCACAAAGTTGCCATGCTTCTCTGGAGGGGTCAAGATGGCCAGCTCATAGTCAGTCTTGACTGTGCCTGCTAACCATTTGGACAGCCTCTGCTTAGGCAGAGCTTGACCACGGGACTTTGACCCCATAGCCTCCAACTTTCTGTCCTGTCAACATAATATGCCAGGGCCTGCACAGAACAGAGCGTATAGAGCTGTCTCTCCCTGTCAAAATGGAAAGGAGGTGGATGAAAAGTCTCCAATTCCATGGCTGGCTGACACAAAATACAGAGATTGTCTTCGGCAAAAAGGCAGGACTGGTACAGAGTGTAACCTTGGTCCTGGCCTCATCAAAAATTAAGCAGGCTTTTGCAATAGAGAAGGACAGTGGGTTGATTTCTGGGAAGCAGAGATCTATCTCTGCTTTCCCAAACCTCTCCCAAATTAGGCTCACCACCTCGGGGTGAAGCATCCATTTCGAGGTGTTAGGAACTTCAGTTGAGAGGTGGCCTGCCACCCAGTTTGTAACCCTGGGCAAATGTACTGCCTGTAGTGACAGGATGTTTTTAACTGGCTTTATCCACTTACTTTTAGGGTCCTCATTCCAAAAACTGGGATCCTGACATGCTGATTGTGCCGTCTGCCTGCCACACTCTAAAATAGTGAACACTTTAGCATATGCCCCTTAACTTGTACAGACATTTCAGATTGCATTTAGATATAATCTAATAAACTCTGGATTTTATACAAATGTTTGTATCCTTTCATTTACTGTTCGCTTCTTATGTGATTGTGAGGACCCTCTGTATGTGCAAGCACTGGTTTCATTTTTTCTGGTTCTGCCTGCCGCTCTGTGGGGAACATGACACAGCTGTTTGGCATCAGACACCAAGGAGTGGGATGGGGCTCCAAATACCACTGCACATCTGTCTTGGGGGAGCGTGCGGAGGACGGCAGGGCACAGTTAATCCTTAGTGATACTGACTGTCAGCAGAGTAGCCCAGCTGGGGGAAAGGAGGGTGGGGTAGGGGGTGGGGGCACAGCTCTTGTTTTTATGTTGAATACTTGTTCTTGGATATTTGTTTTTGTGATCTAAAATAAGTTACTATATTGCATGCAGGGTGTCTATAATGTAAGAGATGTTGTTTCGCACAGTTTGAGCAGTCAACTGAACTAGATGATATGATGACGATAAGAGACACCCTACATGTGACATATTAACTTCTAATACATTTAAAGACTTCTTGTGAAATCTTTGTCTAAATGTGTTCTACATTTTACTGCACCTAAAGAGTTCGTAATGTACAGGATTTTAAATCGCTTGGTTTAAAATAAATAGAGCGCTGAAGCTGCACATGAACCTGGTTTCTCGTCTGTGACTCATTGCTTTATTTCTTTAAATCTAGCAGTGCCAAGAATGCATGGCTTTTATATTTGCTGAATGGAGGACAGAATGCAACAAAAACAAAAAATATGGCAGTAGTTTTACTATTAATGGGTTCCCCAACAGGTTACCACAGTATACGTTAATAATATTTGAGTGACTACTGCACCCATAGGACAGTTTTTTTTTTTTTAATTCAAATATTTTGCATATATTTAAAGAGCACACAGTTATCTGTGCAGGGATACCAATATACTGATTTAGCAAAAGGCCTGTGTGGGGAAAAAAGCTGAGCGATAAAAGCACCAGGTAATTTTGCCAGCTTCATATGCTTTTTCCGTGGAGATACAATGTATTCCCAGTTTATCATGGTTTGCAATGCTTTCACTGTGCTTTACTACACTCCTAAGCTTTTGCTACAGGAAACTTTAAAAGGGATGCCTCTTACTTAATTTAATTCACTTGTTGATTGCTAAGTAGTCAAGTTGGTTATTGAGATATAATTTACCTCCACCAAAATACTGTTTTCATTTAAGCTGTGCAATGTAACAATGTGCTCCTTTGAATTGTTTCCAAGTGGCTCGCAGCCAATTAACGGTTAAGATTTAGTATGCAAAACTGGAAGGGGACCTATCTTCTGATAAAGGCACAATTACTCTGTAAAAGCAGTTTATTTTCTTCATGAAAGGAGAAGCTTTTACATTACACATTTCTGACAGTCACACATGAATGAAGCCACGACTGAGTGCATTTAATTTGCACATCGCTATTTATTTCACCCCACTACACCAGTCATGTATTTCTGTGTAAATGTATCTGCTAACCTTTCAGAAAATGCATAGCTACAGTACCTCTCACACAAACACATTTAAAGCTACATTTAAATGAGGCCAAGTTGTAATACATTTTGTGCTTTAAGTCAGCAGCAGCCCAGCACTCTAAAGTTCTGTTTTTAATAGGAAAACTGCATACAAGAAAGGTAGAATGGAAAGAGATTGAAACAATGGTTTATTCTGATGCACGCATGTCATTCACATTGTTTTCCAATTCTTGTCTTGTTTCTGTTACTCAACACATCACTGAAACTTATCTCATAAAAATACTGAGCTCTCAAGCCTAGCTGATGAAGAGCATTTCAACTACCCATGGCTCTTTATTGTGAGACTAAAGGTTAGATTAAGAGACTGTGTTGGCTATTAGCCTCACCTTCAACACCTGTGTGAGTTTCCCTGTTGACAATTGCATTATCATTTGCTTGTTGAGTTAATTGCAGCTATTGACAAGATGCAGTCTGGTGTTTTTAAAATAAAAATTATAAAAAATGAATACAATTTTGAACGCCTGTCTCAATGATGTGATGAAAAACAAAAAAAAAAGACAGAACTGGAAACCAGATACCACGAATGAGACGTGGTTAAGAGAATAATCAATACAAAAAAAAACTTTCCATTCACCTTAAAGCTATGTTTGTACTGCTTTCAAATCAGTGTCAACTAACCAGGCAGCTACAGCTCGCCTGACTGGTCCATGTAGTTGACAAAAACAAAGAACACAGGTGAATGCAAGAAAAAGCCATCAATTACATCCTCCATGGTCTCCTACGTCAACACAATCCCCTATCTCCACTCCAGTGGAACGCAAGCCTGTTTGTCTATTAAGCATGCTCAACAGTGCTGTTAAAAAGCAGCACCAAGCATCTTCCATTAACGTTACGACTGTGAAATATGACAATAAAATGATGGCCGTATGGAGGCAAATTTGCTTTCCTGACGAGTTGCTGGGGTTTAATCGCCGCTCGAGCAAGCAGAGAGCTGTAAAATGTTTACAGAAAGGGTCGTTTGAGGCTATAAAATCCTCCTTTCTCTCCTAAACAAGGCGGAGAGGAGCCATTTACAAACCCCTAAACGTTCATCCGCTGAGCAGGGAACATCTGTTCCCTCTCTCTCTCTCTCTCTCTCTCTGAGAGACAGAGAGAGAGACAGACAGACAGAAGTAAGGGATAGCCAACATGCTTCTCTCTCTCTCCAGCAAATTAATTGAAATAGGTGCCTTCTAATTAAATTAGCGCTCACACGAAATGGTCCTAAGATGGGAAAGCAGTTTTCTGCAATTACCGCGGTGGGCTGCAGTTTAAACTCCCTGGCACTGGCTATTTAGCAATAAAGTGAGATGTGAAACTGCATGCCAAGGTGTTTTCAGTAAAGGGGAAAATCAAGGCAACATACAATTCCTGAAGACTGGGAATGTAATGTGGTCTGGTGGTTAGAGCTGAGGGACTGGGAGGCAGTGGTATGATCTGTAGGTAAGCTCTATCTTTCTGCTATTGTTACATTGTCACCAGCAGAAGTCCATGATTGATTATTAACTGTTCCTCCTCCTATTTCTGAATTTCCAGGCGGACTCAGAGAGAGGGTTTGCTGGTTACCTCTGTTCTGTTGATTTTAACATTATCTGTTTATTCTTATCTTTTACAGGTCAACGCATCTTCACTGATCCCACCCAACCCTCTCGCTGACACTGAAATATCAGACGACTGACACCACTATCCAATTTTAGACCTAGCGATCACAGCTGATTCATTATGCCACTGATGACATGCATATGACATGAAACAGGGACCAGTGGCAACTGAGAAAATCATTTTCACTGAAGAGATCAAACTGAAGGGATAACATTACATTGTGAAAGGTTTGTCAGCTAAACTTACATGTGAAGCCAGTTTTAGCTTAGCTTTCTCTGGCTGGCATTAGCTCTAACAATTAGAGGGCTTACCACTATATGTATGTTTAACTAAATGGGAGCTAGTTTTCGGTTTCCATAATTCAGTTTTTCCATAATTCATAATTCCGAATTTCTTCAGCATTTTTTGCATTCACCTGTTTCCTCCCATTGGGACATGACAACTCCTTAATGAGCTGAATATGGGTAGCAAGAATTGATCCTGTTCTCAGCAGGGCTAGAAAACTCCACCAGCCATGAATTCTGTCCTTATAGTACATAGAGCCCCCTCATTTAAACGGAACAGTTGTGTGCTGCTTCTGTCTACTACCACAGGCACTAAGTCATGCACTAATGTTTTGAAAAAATCCTCTTTACAAACATACACAAAAAGCCTGCAAATGGCGTATCGTCGTGTGCAGGCCATTGCTTTTCTTGGCCTCCCCTTAATCAATTTCAAAAGAATAAATTTGCTTTGGTGATTAATTAAAATTTAAATCCATTTTGCTCATATACATTTTTTTAACATAACATAGTACCAAATATCACTTATTAAAATGAAAACACATATTTGCTATAACATGTTCTTTCAAAACTACACATTTGAGATATATGTAGCCATGTACCGAAGCAGGTTCAATTAATGGAGTTATTTTGTTAGCTACTGTACAACCAACACCTATGTGTAGTTGAATTAAAGCAGGACATACTGTTCCCAAGAGATTAGATATGTGGAATAACTTCTTGTAACAAACGACCAAGCACTGTTTCATCACAGCCCTCCTGTACCTGTGTTATCAGCACTCTCCCCGGTAGGTTCCCCAGCATTGCCCTCCCCCTCTGTAGGGGAGGAGCACAAAGAGATGTACGAGGGCAGCTTCTCCAGTCTTGGGCAGGGGCCAGCTACCTCTGGCTCTGGCTCTACAGCACAGTCCTTTCCAGCCTCAGATCCAGGAGCAACCACAGCAACACAACTGGAGAAAAAGAAAACATAGAATAAGGGTCTCAATCGAGTAATGTAAGAATAGGCAGAATAGTGTGGATCATCGATCAGCAGCAGGATGTCCTCTGCATACAGAAGCAACTTGTGCTCCTTGCCACCAATGACGGTGGGGGGAGTCCAGTGCAGGGAAGAGCGTAGCCACTCACCCCCCCTGCTCCTGCTTGGTCTTGGCTCTCTTGGGCACCCCTCTTGTCTCCGGTGCCTCAGCCGGCCTCTTGCGCTGACGATGCTGCAGTTTGCACTTGGATCCCAGAAGACAGGAGCCCGTCTTGGCAAAGTCTGGACAGAGCAGCGTGTGCTTCTTCTTACACTGAAATACAAGAGTGAGGGAATAAAGTGATGGGCAAGGACTCAACACTCAAACATTAAATCACTTAAATGTTTGAGGGCATTGATTGACTTTTTACAATTTTGTGCAATTAAATTCCTCCAGACAGTTTACTCCAGTTTGCAATTTATGCCATCTTACTAATATTTTGAATTTTAAGCTATAGGCAATGCTATTAATTTAAAATGTGTTTATATTATGATTGTAGTTTAACAGGGAGCAGCTAGAGTTGCCATCTACTTACACATATTTTATAACAGGGCAGGGATGGAAATAAGACTCCTATTCCATAGCCTGTTACCTATACATTCGTAGCTAAACCTGGAGAGCGTGAAACTTCTACGCAATGGGAGTCCTATTTCCATCCCCGCAGGGTACAATGAACAGATTTTAATTTTAATTTTATTCTCAAAGCTAATAGAGCAAAATTGAATTACACACTGTACAGTACACACACAATGATCCACGAGTGACTGGCAATGATTCTGTCCTCTTGTACATATAGAGACCTTAACTGAAAAGGTCAAGCACTGGACAATACATAACCGACAGTACCAATAACACACATAACGTCATAAGTAGAGATGTTTACTAAAATGTTAATGGGAGCAGTATCAGTTAAACCCCATCACAAACTGCCCGTCGCTCCAGGTAACAGAACAGGTCAGTGCTGTGGGTTATTAGCAGTTAAAACACAAAATTGTGAGAGTACCTTCACAGTTAAAACCCACTTTAATTAGGAGAAGTGAAACCGCCTTTTAGATATAATGAAAGCTGTTACTGAGATGTCAAGTCACATATGACATCTTAAGAGAAGGGGGCTATTAGCGCCCACTGCAAATGTCCAGTCTAAAACACAGCCAATTAGAGAACCAGTTTTACTACATGTCAGATCTGTTACCATCCAATATGTCAGATCTATTATGATTGCGTTATTGTTAATTATGTCTATTTTATCAGCAGGCAGTCTGGCCTTTAGAGGCAATGGTGTATAGCAGCACAAGTGACGACGATGTAATGCACAAAGTGGAATGTGTCAGTGTACCTCAATTAAAGAGAATTCTCAGCAGCAGTATATTATAAGGTAATAATGTACAGCTGACCCTGTCTCATGGCTTTCTCATGAGCAATTTGGAAAGGGGCGGTAGGAATTGCAAAACGAACTGAGATGACACTTATACCTTAAGTATACATATCAGCTTATTACAAATCTTGCTTTAATTAAAAGAGAAGAATACAGTACATAGTTAATTCCATCCATGTCTTTAGAATTGTTATCAGCTGGTAGTCGACTGCGCATGAGACGACACTTACAGCAAAATAAGATGTAGTGGAATCTTCTGAAATCTGCCGGTTTGATTGACAGATTGGTTTTGTGATGTATCATAGACAAAAAAATAGAACTCATTCATGTCCCTTGTCATTTTTTGTGAATAAAGTATTTACATCTTAATTTTAACTTGGTTTAAAATTGCTTAATCCGCTCAGCATGTCTTTAGAACCGTACTTGAGAACCAAACTTGAAACCACCTCCGCAGGCAGTCTTGAGTGTGGTTCTAATTAAACCGCCTACATCCATGGACTGCTACGGATTTAAGCCCCTTTGACACTGGCACTCCTACCCGGGTCCTGACCCAAATTCTGGCAACCCAGGTCACAATCCTGCATAGTGTGAAACCACGTACCTGTGTCGACCCTAGCTCGACAAAATGCATGATGGGCGCTTGTAATTGGAGGACATAACAAACAGCCGAAACAAAGAGCAGAATTCAGATAACATTCAATGCCGCCAATGTATTTTCGGCACTTAAAACTCCACTGCCATTAGTGCCAGAAAGACGGATCGGTGCTTTCACTGTTTTTTTTTTTTTCCCTTCTGACATTTTCTCTGGATCATCAGAAGAGAGATTGTTACTCTTTTTGAAGCTTCAACCAAACACATTTGCTTCAGTTTGCTCATTACTACCACAAAAATAAACAACACAATTCTAGAAGCCATAAATGTCTGTTTCGTGTCAACCGATGGCACGGGATTACATGCGAGTTCACCGAAATTTTGCAAACCAATGGTTCGTAGTGTGCGTTACGCGTATACGGCTGCAGGCGTCAGAGGGTAACGACATGTTTTTTGTTTTTAGGTAAAGTGATAACTGAGAGCAATTATGGAAGTGGAAGAAATAAAGTTAATTACACGTTTTATGTTTTTACAAACTTTGCTTATCAAAATTATAGTGGAATACTGGCAATTATGTAACTTTGTAAAACAGATATTACATTTCTACAGTCCGTTTGAACAAGCAAATAAATATCAGTAAATACACACTATTTTCATGGTTAGAAACCCACACCAGCCCTACTGCACCCAGTCCTGGGTTTCAGAACTCCCCTTAATGAAGTCTAGTATTGAAATGATCAGGAGCCAGTAGTCTGAGCAGGGTTACAACCTCACACCAGCTCTGCTGCTCCCACTCCTGGGTTTCAGAACTATCCATGTTTAGGTATATTATTGAAATGATCAGGAGCCAGGGGTTTGAGCAATCAGACCCCTTGTAAATAATTAATTCCTGCCCTATAGCTGCATGAACAACTCCTATTAGTACAGCTGCAGACTCACACGTGAAACGTAATCACGGAAACAGTATATTTAGAAGGGGCCTGATACCTGGCACCTGGTCATTTTAATAATGTACCTAAACATTGGGAACTGGGTGCAGGGCTAGTGTTTCCAATCCTGTATACACGACCTAATTCAGAACATGAAGGAAAGGACTGAGTGAGAAGCCAGAGATCGGTGTTACTTTAGAGGAGCAGGGTGAGGAAGGACTGTGTGCTTGTTTCAAATTGACAGCCTCATTCTTGTGGAGATTCAATCCCTCCCACCTGCCAGGGCAGCTAATTATACACACAGGAGGGTGGGGAGCGGGGAAGGATGTCAGCCAACAAACAGGTTGAACCATAAAAAGCAAAAAGGATCCTGTTACCGGGAGCCACGTGTTGAAGTCACCTGACAAAAACATCACAAACACTGTAGGAAAAGAAAATAAGTACTTGAGACCCCTTTCCCCCAAAAGAAAGCAGACTGCTGCCACTGCTACTCTTAGTAAACTTGCACAGAAATTCTGAAGTTTTCCTGTGTTTACAGTTTGCATTTATAATAGTTTGCAAAAAAAACATTTGAATGAGCTCTATTATCCTTTTCTGAGCTTTTCCATGCTTATACTGTGCTTTATTAAACTTTGTTATGCTTTTACTATGGGAAGGACAGCTTGATCAAAGGATTAAATAAATAACTAATGATACCTAATTCCAGCCGAACTAAATTGCACTTAATTTTCCTTCTGCTTGTGTGTCACTGTCTTCTATGTGTGTCTGTGCGCTTGTGTGTGTAAATGTGCGAGTGTACAAGCTTCCAAGTATCAGTGTGTCGTCTTCATTTGCACAAGCACCTATTTTTATCTGGGTCATGTTGGAGGGGTGACGGGTCAGGGTAATGTTAAGTTATGAACTGAACGACTGCTTCTCTTCGGTACACCTGCAACTACCTTGAGAAAACTACAGATGTACAGTATTAAAAAGATTGAAGCCAACTAAACACTTTCATAAATCTTAGCTGTCAGGCACTTCCATTGACTATTTAGGTCTCGAATGGGCCGTTGTGAAAGAGTAGGAGGAGGCGTTTGAAAATATAAGCAGCCCCCAACAAATTATTCTGTCATACACTTGCATTGTTAAAGCATGCGTAGCAAGAACTCCCAGACAGGGCCGGCGCAAGGATTTTTGTCGCCCTATTCAAACCAAATTTTGCTGCCCTATTTTGAAATATATATATATATATATATATATATATATATATATATATATATATATATATATATATATATATGTTCAATATATATATATAAATATTTTAAAACGTATAAACAAATGGTTGTACACCAGATTGTTGTTTTGTTTGATTTTGTAATTTTTTTATATCGTCACAAAACTATACACAACTACATACAGTCATCACTCAAACTGGTTACAAACGGTAGTAACATCTACTGTCAGCTCTACAATGTTAGTTTTACCACCATGCATGAGATTAAGAGTTATAAATAACAACTGATACAGGTTACTTCAAACACATCGTACTTTCATCGTACCTTATTTGTACAGTACTGTATTGCGTTCCTTAACTACTATAAAACTGGTATCTAATGTGCAGGTTAGTGATCATAAAATCGTGCACAGCAAATCCTTTGGCACTTTTTTCTATAGGCAGATCCTTGACTTAGGAATTAACTTTGAAGAATTAAAGAATCTTTACCAATGTGTTATGAAAATGCTTAAATGGCAACAAGCACTCTAATTTCAGTGCCTGGGCACCGAGGAAGCAATCTCTTTCCTTGTTGTGTCAAGGCAATAATAAGCTGTGCGGAAACCAAAATATTTTATCTGCACCTTCAAGTAGTGTTGCTAATTTAGCAAATGTCTTGCCAAATCTAGTGACTTTAAGGCCTGACTTGGCGAGATTTGTTGTGAAAAGCAACTAGCTACAAATCTAGCGATTTCCAGGAGTGTCATCGTAGAATTTCAGGAGATATAAAAATCAGTAAAACTTTTCAATTATCCTAGATTAGCAAAGTCCTTTGAAAATAACCATTGTCAAGGTAATTAAATGAAATCCAATAATGCCCCGCCCCATTTGAATATGCAAGGAACGTCAAAAGAATCCTTTCCTTAACAACAGGCTCAGCAACCACGAGCCTGTTCCCAGGGGAGACCAGATTTCTCACCGGCATGATCACTCTGCCCCCCCGGCGTTCCCGTACTTCCACATTTAGGACTACATCACTGCTCATGATATGGTTCCGTAACATCAGCAATCAGTTTTGCAGAACAAGAAACAGTGATCTAAGATCTTAAACATTTTACGACCAAAGAAATGTGAAATACCTATCGTTTTTGCCGCCCCCTTCAATTTGCCGCTCTAGGAGGCTGTCTGTTCTGCCTACATAGTTAAGCCGACCCTGCCCAGGAGCAACCCATATAAGAATTCCTACTGCAAAAACACACAGCAAAAAACACTACACTTTCCATTCCAGATAAATATACTGAGCATCAAAAGAAACTGATCACTATTATAACATATTTATTTTCTGAAAAAAAAGGTATACAAACAATGGACATTGCCGAAAAGTTTTTGGTTTCTTTTTAAATCACTTGATCATTCATCCTTGAAAATGACACACTTGAGTGACTATGACTGAAGCATATGCACTTAATCACCTAATTAGTGAGACAGTTGATTGGACACTGGATATGGAGTGATTTCAGCTGTTGAATTGCAAGCTTGACTAAAAGCAATAAAGAAAATCACAGAAAAATAAAACAACATGCAGTGCCTTCATGCAATCGGCATGTTGGAGGCTGGGCTAGGAGAGTGTACCGTGGCTCGCCGTCTTGGGTGCTCATCGCCAGCAATTCCAAACCTGGCGAGACGGTATAACCAGACACACTCTGTCAATGACAGGTCATGAACTCAGAGTCCAAAACACCTGCCCAAGATCGACAAATCATTTTGTAGCTTCTTCGTGAGGTCAATTTTTAATCAGCACAATAAAAAGTCACTGCACCTGCTCTAAAACAGAGTTTGTCATTTTTCGATCCTCTAGTGAATTTTATCCAAATATAAGTGACATGTTTCTTTTGATAATATACATTTTAGATAATGAGAGAAAACATGCATATTTTCCATACAAAATGATAAAATCCAATAAATTGTGTCAGGAATATTGGTCAGGAAATGGTAAAAGAGGTAACCCTGAAATCATTCTGAAAGCAGTATATCTTCCTTGACCTAAGCTGTGAACCACACAGTTTTCTGGTGCCATAAAAAACCCAAGAGAAGTACTGTCAAGTCTGTGATCACAGGAGTAAAAGAAAAGCTTATTGTAATAACTGTATCATGGGTTAAAAATGCTTGAAATAAAACAGGTACCTGTGGGATTTTCCAAACCCATAATCCCCACTAAGGAGCACTGCCCAGACAATCCCCAACTGTGCCATTAAGATTCTCAAACAGAGAGCCATACTGTCAATGTGTTCTTTTCCTTTTAAAATGACTGTTTGTTATCTTTCCTTAGCGTACATCATTCCACTAGAGACAGCATTCTATATTATAAACTTTTTCCAGCCTTAAATAAAAAGTTAGCCATGGAATACAAGTATAGCAGTAACATTACAGTGCAATGGTGATGATGGGGTTATGTGAAGTATATTATATAACTACATAGTGCATCATTTTAAATGAATAAAAAAATGGAAGCATTTAGAACTAGTGCGGTTTAGATGAAACTGTCACACAACAGATTACATGCAGATTAACCCAAATACCCAAAGGAGGTCGTGAACCTGTAACAAATATTATTAATGTTCCAATAGAGTAAATACCCCTATAGTATTTCAAACATGATTGTCATTTTAGCATAGACAACGCACCACGTGCCTGGCATGCACCCTGTGCAACAGACATGACTGAGCTGCCTTGCATAATATGCATGTCTTGTATACTACCCTAACCAAAACACTATAGAGTACCATATAGAATACTCTTATCCGAGTATTACAAGGACAGCGTAAAGGAGACACTTCTTCACACACAGAGTGGTGAGGGTATGGAATGGGCTAACGAAACACGTTGTTAACGCTGAATCATTAGGCTCCTTTACGATCCAGTATAAGTATACTGCACACCATGCTGCATGAAATTCTCCAAAAAAAACTGAGGAAGAGTTACAGTAATTTATTCACTTTCCCAAAGAAATTATATATATATATATATATATATATATATATATATATATATATATATATATATATATATATATATATATATATATTTAACTCTGAGCACACTCATAAACCAAGGGAAGACATTTAAGGAGGACAGAGATGTTTTAAACTCCTGTAAGTGGTTTTGTTCATGCACTGGGCATGCTATAAATCCAGACAATTTTTTAATAATCAAGAAAATGACGCAGACGCAGAAGTTTTAACGAATCATTGCAGTAGTAGGGCTCTTTTCGATTTATTAAATGCTTTAAAAACTGATCAAGTGGTTGCAAGCCACTTTGGATCCCTGCTAATAGGCAGCCTGGGAATTTCCAGTGCCTTTACAGGTTTAACAGCATTAGTACCTCCACACAGTAATACAAATGCTTATCATATGCTCAGCCTTCAGGCTATAAAATGCAAAAAGCTAAAGAGCCCACTGCTACATTCTAGAACATTCAATATATCACTCTGCTAAAATATAAATCCTATACCTTATAACAATGAGAAAAACAAGATATTAAATTCAAATACATTCTTACCTTCCAGTATATGGAAGAGTAGTGTAGGACATATGAAAAATAACAACTGTCTTCAACACGCAGAGACCTAACAGCAATCAGTTTTTCAGAGATCATCAGAGAATGGACAACACAATTTGTAGTTATGAAGTTGAGCGAAATCTGACTGGGGTATTACTTTGGTTTTTAAAGGATTTTCTCTTTACTGAATAAATCAGAAATCTGATCATCAATCTGCCTCGACAGTTCTTATCTTTGAGTTGATGATACATTCTAGAAGGATCCGGTCAACTCTTTTTTAAACTAATTGGCTATAACTTCTTTCCAAAAATATTGGAACATGATCTCACAGCTTCTCTTTTTTTCAACCCCTCCTTTTTCTAAAAAGTCAGGTGAATCACAGTTCACAGGATCCTTGCTCCCAAATACAATACAAGTATACTGGTGTATTAAAAGAGTGCTATTATATATATATATATATATATATATATATATATATATATATATATATATATATATATATATATATATAGAGAGAGATGGTCTCTCTCTCAGCTCCTCTCTAGGGGGGCACGGCCCAGACCTGCGGCGGGGGCTCCCCTGAGAGAGAGAGAGAGAGAGAGAGAGAGAGAGAGAGAGAGAGAGAGAGAGAGAGAGAGAGAGAGAGAGAGAGAGAGAGAGAGAGAGAGAGAGAGAGAGAGAGCAACATCTTTGTGTGATTATATTAACCTGAGCCTAATATATTCCCTCTGATCGACATATCTCATCACCTTTTTAGTTTAGTTTACTTTCAGTTATGTTGACAAAGTGTGGAACAAAAAGACTGCAGGGGTTTATGACAAGCCTTTTGAATAAGCATACAGTGGTTCAGTTATTTCCATTTAAATTTAAGCTATAATAAAACATGTTAAATATAATATCCTTATATTAACTTGTACCAAGTTTGGACTAAAACTTACCTCTCTCTGTTTTTAAAAGTTGCCTGCACAAGCAGGTTTCCACACACCTTGTTTACTTGCCAAGGCTAGAGTTTTAATTAATATGAAACTCCACTGTAAGCCCTTTTCCAAATTCACCGCATTAAGTCATTAAGTCATTTTTTGGCCATTTCAAGAGACACCTGGGCCGGTATCTTTTCAGATAATAATAAAAAAAAAAAAAGCTTACACCCTAATTTTTATAACTCGGCTCTCATTACTTTTTTATAATATAATGCTATACATACTCCTGTCTTTTTTAAGGCACCTTCCGTTGGTTATCATTCAAGGTTGGCAAATCCCGCTCTTAACAGCCAACACCGAATCCTGCTTTAAGGAGCCAAAGAACAATGATCTTTCGAAGGTCTAATGCCCTTCCACAATTACAATGTGCATCTGAGACAAACATTTAATTCTTTCACATTTAAACCGTACAGTTTCCCTGTAAATACGTACCTCTGTTTATTACTGCAGTAAAACCTTTATATAAACTAAACATGTATATTATTTAGTTTAATTTATATTGTAATGTCTAAAAGAGTATTTTGTTTAGTTGGAGAACCTGAACTAATTCTTACATTGATTAAATTAAATGAACAGTATTGCAAATGTGTCAACAATATGATTGCAATATTTCCAACACCATGCTTATTATAATAAACTTTTAATATGTTCTTTCAACAGTTTAACTTTAAATGGCATTATAAGATGTATTTCTAATTAAGTTACTGCAGTGTAAAAGTTGCTCCAGGAAATTGTAATATTATTTTACTCCATTGATAAATCTTTTAATGGAAGGCCCAGTTATTTATATATAAATACAGGCTATCACTAATATATTAGAATGTTAGTGGCTGAACTAAGTCTGACCTTCATTGTTCATACAAAATTCAGTTAAAGCAGGTTTTAAGACAACCTCTGCTTTTTGCCAATTTTAGGGTTGATTAATATAAAACATTACTGCAAGCATTTTCCAATACTCCTTATTTCAAACCAATACCTAACCTAACATATTAACACGTCCTACACTTTCCATTCCCATCTCTTCCAGCCAGGTTCTAATTACTTTCTGTTCTTTATAGAAATTGGTTATTGTAAAATAAATTCCTATCTTTGAGTTCTTCCTATCTTCTGTTATCCGAAAGAAATTTCGTTCTTTATATTAACGGGATCGCTCATTATAGAGGATCTTGGCTTTTAAATCGCTGACCATCAAAAAAATAAATTTAAAAAAATCCCTGCTTCATTGGCCAAAACCAATGAATCATTTCCAACACTGCTTTTACTACCAGCAGGTGAGAACTAGGTTACAAATCGGTTCACTGTATATGTGAAGTTACAGTTGATATTTTAAATGATTTTATAACATGTAGTTCTAATTCAGATATATCAATAAAGCAATCTCTTATAAACTGCAGTTATATTTTACTTTATTGATATACACATAAGGCAAGAGGCTAATGTTTAATCAGGCACCCGTTTAGCAGCAAATGCAACCCTGAACATTAAAACTTAGGACTGCTCACACATTTACTTAATGTTATTATATTAGGTTTCCCACCTCTACATTCTCATTCCCATAGTCAGTGGACAAACACATTTTGGGTCCATCAAAGAACCGCACAGAAGTCTAGCACCTATATACAAACATTTAAAAAAGTGTTTACTTCCCACACCACCACTTTTTTCTTTTTTTTTTTTTTACTAGGTTTGAACAGAAGCGATATTAGTTATTTATTGGACATTCACAATCCATCGATTTGTGAAACTATGAAAACATGAAGATTGACAAATAGGTTTACAATGAGAGAGATGCTTAGTATCACATTATCTATACAATATATTATTATTTTAAAATAAAATACACACTGTAAATATCATGGCAATATATGTATGTATTAATTCATTTACGTATTTATTTTTCAGTGCGAGTAGTGCAGGGAAAGAAAAAAAAAAAAAAAAAAAACATCGGTATGAAACCAGGATCTCCCTGCTGCAGCAGTGTTCCAGTTAGCCATCATGGGACAAGATGTTAGATGAGGAAAAATAGCTGGAAAATGTTGTACACTGTTTAAAAAAAAAAAAAAAAAGTATATCATAGAAAAACAAAAGGAAAAACAGTTACAAATTAAAAGAACGTCAAGAAAAATCTGAATTCCACAAAGCAGCAGTCACAGTTTGGCAATGATTTCGTACCTGTGATGCAACAAACTAAAACACCTGTACATCAGGAGTTGGATTCTAGCGAGTGGGGGAAAAACAGACAGAAGCTATTTTTATATTTGAATAACTCTCAAGTACTGGTAATTGGTTATTATAGATGTTACTTAAATGTACTAGCAAATGTGTTCCAAATTGCACTGAAAGGAGCATTTCCTTAAAGTATGTTGTAAATGTATTTGTTGAGGTGAGGTCGGGTCACAGGGAACCTTTTGCGTATCTTGAAGAATTTAGTGAACCCATCAAGCTACAAGGCAAGATCCGCCCCTGTTAATCACTAATTGATTGACTGTGTTCACTGTTAAATAAAACCAAAATCCTACAAGTTATATTCTGTTTTGTTCTGTGTGTTTTGTGCAATGTGGATGGGGCAAGTAGATTTTTAAGAAGGACACGCAGATTTTTCTACCATTTTGCCACTTGGACAAAAAGTTGTTTTTTTTTTTTTTTTTTCAAAAAGTGCACATCCCTGATCCCATTCAAATCATGTGACAATCTGACCTTTCAAATCAAGTCTACATTTATAAAGACAGAGAGTCGGTGGAGCAGTCAGAGCTGAAAGGTGACATAATTTGAATTGAATGAGGAAGGAATCAGTGCCAAGCAGTTAGGTTCTCCAGACAAGCTCAAAGCAAGTTAAAGGCAGATTTAGAAAAAAACGATAACTCAACTTTGGAGGAGCAACAGAAGCCAGAACCAATCTGAATCACTGCACACACCTTACAACAGTCAGGGAAGTTTTAATAAAAATGGCATTTGCAGCTATAGTACTTGCTTTCTAATATTATCCTGGAATTTAGCAGACAATCCACTGTCCTGGTTATATTCAAATTCCTTGGGATTGAAAGCACTGAGTCAAGTGTCAGGGTGACTGTGTTTTCAAGCTAAAGTCGGATTGAATTGCGCTTCTCATACACCACTCAGAATACCGCTGTACTCATTTGAAACAGTCTTATTACTGGATACAGTGCTCTCCTGTGTGAATGCACAACACCAGAAACAGAAAGCTGGGTATGAAAATGTAAAATTACTTTCTTAAGGCCTGGATAAAAGGCTGCTTTCTTTCCTTTTTTTCCCCCTCTAAGACCAGAAATGCCAACGGTAGCGCTTAATGCTTTGTGAATTAAAACACTAACACAAGAACCACATTTTTCAAAATTGAGCTGCATCAGACAGTGTGTCCCTGGAGGACTGCGAGAAGCCTCTTACTTTGCAAAAAGAAACATTGTTTGAACAATTAAAGATGATTTATTCTGCCTGCCTTGGGTCACCACCACAGACTTGCCAACCTTTTAAAAATAATAAAATGATAGATCAAAGCCAGAGGAGAGGACTAGCAGCCAGGGAGGTCCAGGACAACACTCATTAGGGCTTTGTTTTAAATAAAAATACCTCAATATATGCAATATACTACATTCTGCTGACCTAATGTTGCCATTTTTACCATCATTATGATCTTAATCGTCTCAGCCTCTCAGGATTACAGTTCAGGACCTTACAAGTAATCTGACATTCTTTATACAGCCAAGAGAGGATCTGGTTGAAATACAGAAAATAATTAATTGGCAACTTGCTATAGTGTAAATGTAATTTGCTTTAATGTGTTACTGTTTACATTCACATCAGAACATTTATGAGCACTCATTCGGTTTCTAGGAGCTGAATGATCCCAAAAATTTGACTCTCAAGGGCCACAATGTCCCTTTGGTACCATGGTGACCAGAAGAGGACACAGTATTGTAAGTGTGGTACACTTAAAACCTTGTCGTCAGTAACATACAAGTAAATACAAAAATAGGGCAATCATGTGGAAATTGCACTTTTAAATTGTGACATACAGTACTGATAGACAAACCAGTTTCTCAATATATCTCCAGAATATGACAATATCAATACAGAAAATAATACTGAGCTCCATTTTTACTGTGCCAGCCCATTGTAACCATGTTTAGAGAAGTGATTCTCTAAGTAACCTGGATGTAAAAACTTAAGTATGACAGTTCTCCTTCTATCATATAACTAAGCTAATGAAACACAAAAAATAAAACAACTTGCACGAGTAACTATTACATTGGAACTTCTACTTGCTTAACTGTGGCTCCCAACTACAGCACTATAAAGGGAAGCACTGTATCATTAAACTGGTTGTTCGTAGGTGTCACTGGACATTTCTGTTACTGGTAAACTCATTTGAAATCACCTTTAACAGGTCTGCACAACTTGGTCTGTAAGTCGTCATGGTTACAGGTTTTTACAGGTTTTCCCACAGTCTGTAAAAAGTTTTAGGGAGAAAGTGTCTGAATCTCTCAGTTAGACAGAGAAAAGAGGGGTGTGGGGGGGGGGGGGGGGGGGGGGGGGGGGGCAAGGGCCCGATCCAGTACATTTTCATAAAGGAAAAAAGGAACATTTTTATACAAGACAAAGTTTTCACTTGATTTAAGGAAGATCACCCAGCTCTCCAGAGTCTATTAGAGTCCATTCTGCTCAATATGAAAAGCAAGCCTCAGCAGATTGTTATATTATTTAGAGAAGAGCGTTAACCCCTGCGTGCCATGTCTGGAGTCTCTCCTCCTTGTTACAGCATGCCTGGGTCAGCGTTTTCCCCAATACATAATTATAAGCTGCTATCCATCATATCTAGTAGAGTGCTTTTGTGACACACCAAAAATTACAGACTAAGCACTTTTACTAATAGAATAAATATTAATATCTATTCTGTTACATTCTCATTTGAACTGGAATATTTAAATCTAAATGGACATGGGATGGGAATGCAGGAAATGTTCGCTGGAGGGAGGGGGGAGAGATACAAAAATCTGTCTTCTGAGAAGTTACATTTCTTTTTCAAGTATAAGAAATCGTTCAGAAGTGCAGCTTGTTTATGTGCGGTGTCACTGAGAGGTGGAATGGCACCTGTCTTGCCAGGGAGTCTTGATTGGTTTCCCTGTCAATGAGAGAGGAAGGCACAAACCTACTGAAACCCATTGAAATTGCTTGTATCAATCTCTATGAGAATCAATCCCATTGCATGCTTGAGTTCTGAGCACTTCCACGATCCACTAAAATATATTAAAACCTGCATTAAAGTGGTTGTAGCTAACAAACTCCCCAACATTTTACCTGGTTTGCACTTCCATTAGCTACATACAGTTGGTCTCAAATGAGCAGTTTTGAAGAAAAAACAAACAATATATTTTCAAATTAAAACACTGCATCTGGTATTACATTAGATTAAAGAAAGCTCTCAGTTTCCATGAGGATGGGAATGTTTGAGGATGTTTGTTTCACTTGCATTTATAGAGCAGTATCTTCTGGGTTATGTTACTGGCTGGAAGCATGTCAGTCAATAGGTAAAGCTTAATTGGTTAATGACAGGAATGAAGCCGTTATAAGGATGGAGACAATGTTATCATAAAGTGAAATAACCAAGGACATGCAACACTATTTAAACGCATGAGACTTATATTACGAATGGATGTGCACAACAGGGAAGACTGATTAAAGTAATTTGTGAGCAACAAACACTTAAGGTTCTGATGAACAAATAGCCAACTGCTTTAAGCATCCACAAATGCTCAATCCCTTTAATGACTGGTAAATTCAGGTTTCACTGTTTTAAAAACAATATTACAGCCCTATAATTAAATACTGCAACATTATTAATGTACAATGCCAACCTTTATTTGGTACCTTTTTTTTTTAAATGAAAACTCAGATCTCTCCTGTATAATGAGCAGTCATTTATGCTGTTCGTGAACTTGCAATAATTTTACGGTAGTTATACACGAAAAAGAGATGCTTAGTAAATCGCACACAGAAATTCTACACAGTACTTACGAACATGTAAGCAATATTAGTACATACAGCCCTCTGTGTTTATTGACTCTGGACTTCCATTATCACCTTGTAACACTCACCAGGAATACCAGTATCTACCTTAAAAGAGCAAATGGTTAATTGCGCATGGTATAAACAGAAAAAACAATGGTTCTTCATGGGAAACTCAAATAATTCGTGAGGAGACAATTTGGGGCTTCATCCCTCAGTGTTCATGTCTTCCCTCACTCACTGACCACGTTTTGCATTATCCACTTTAAACCATTGTACATCCTCTCTGATCATACCTTCTCCCCCAGCGGGCAGTATCCCTTCAGAAAGTCCTGGCACACCTCTGCTTTCCGGGAGACATAGACATGACTGTAGGGGCAGGTATTGTTGTTGCAAATCCCTTTCAAGAAGTACGAACACACAGGCATCTGGAAAAAACAACAACAACAACAAACAGACTGGTTATAGGGTAGACCTGGGGCATTACTAGGCTGTTTTCTATGCTACAGTAACACACTACTTCTATCCATGTTGACTGATCCAACCTGCACTGTTTACATGGAGCGAGTATTCAGAATCCAGGGGATTCAGGATTTCCACAATTCAGAATTCCAATACTGACTGCACTGTTTACATAATATCAGTATTGGAATTCTCATTCAATTCTGCATTTACATGATCGACATTGGTGTTCTGAAAACCCAGTACTGGTTTAAAATCTTTAAAATCATAGTTCTGGTAGACTTTATTTAGAGCCTATAATATTTTTTATAAACTTTCCATTTTTTAAATTTTATTTAATGAATACTCCTTTCATAACCTGTCCTTCCCACATCCTTTCTACCACTCTCTTAAATACAGTGCTACCTCATTATAACACAACCTCATAGTGAGGAATTGGTTATAACACGGCAAGGTCGTGGCTCCCATTTTTCCCCAACAAAGCAATTTGACTTGCAAACGTTGGGTGAGCATTCCAGTTAAAATGAAACTCAATGCAGTGGACTGAGTAAGAAAAGGTGGAATTCAAGCAGCAATTACATCAAAAGACATAAATGTTGCAGGATTTACATTGCGTGGATGGATAAAAGATGATGAAAAACAAAGAGGTTTCCTTAATAAGACTGACTCCAAAGAGGGCTGCTCTAGGAAAAAAAAAGTGCTGCTCTAACAAATGAGACAAGCTGCTGTGCGAATGTGCAGCTGTGAGAGTGCAAGGACGGTTTGTTGTTTTTGGTGTGGCCCAGGCTAACGGGCCGGGAATAATCGTCCCAATAAACCGTTGCTTCATGTTGTGCATTACGCAGAGATAAGAAGCTGCTGCAGTGCTATCTTAACCCAAAGTGGGGCGATAACAGGGCAACAGGGCGAGATGAGCAGTAAAGAGCTTGTTGTAAAGAACATGAGAAAACAAATCTGCCTTTTCCTTTTTAAATGAGCCTTTCTCTACATTCTGCTGATCATTGGCCACTGGCAATAACATTAATATAAGGCAGCCAAGCACTGCAGCCACATTAGGGATTGTTGAACACAAGAAAGTATGCAGAGCAGGGGAGATTAATGAAGTTCATCGGGGGGGGGGGGAGGTGGTCTGTATAAAAAGGTCTATTAGTGCAAGGAGCAGAAAAAGTGCTGATTCGCTACAATTTCCTGAAGAGGGAACTACCTACTCAAAAAGTAGCCTACTGCCCCTCCAGACTTCAGCCTCTTGCTAAACCTGCCTCCGCTAACTTGTTTACTCAAAATGATTCAAAACTACACTCCCGCCAGCTCCTTTGTTCTCCAGCCAGGGTCAGCAGGCTGTAGCCACCATGTGGTTGAGGATCCTTTGCCCTGGACAGAGGACCAAGGTGAAGAAAGAAAATAAAAACAAATAAAATAATTACTGATTTAGTTTAGCCAAAAATATAACTTCATTCAGGTAATGTTCCTGATTGCAGGATCTCCCTTTTATGTGGAGCAGTGCATACTGCAAAACACGGTCACCGTTTGTTTTTATGTTTTATATTATATTTCTGTGTAACTGTCTTGGGTGTTCCTGTTGTGCTGATATAACTGTGGCACAGCTGAAGAAGTAAAAGCACCCTGACTTGAACGAGCGCTGGCTGCTCGGTGGTAGTGCTCGTTAAATAAAACAAATAAAACCTGGGAACCTGACTATCTCTCTCACTCTTAAGCCAGCTGCCAGACAATTGTTGTTTTTTTTTTAACCCCGATTTTCTCCCAATTTGGAATGTCCAATAGCTTTTCCCTTCACCGCAGGAATTCCCCACACTGCTCTGGAGACCCGAAGGTTAAGTGGGTGTCCGCTGATTCCGTGACCGTTAGCTTCATTTTTCACCTAGGAACTTGAGATCGGGTGTCACAAAGCTACCGACCTCTGGAGGACAAAGGCTAGCCCTGCTGTGTCCGTCTGAGCTCATTGGGTGACTGACCAGCAGGGTTCACTGTAGCGCGATGAGAAGAGTCCCTGCTGGTTTTGCCTCCCTAACGAAGTCCCCAGCAAAGACTGGCTTCGCTCGGGTGAGCCACGCAGGGGCACTTGTCACATCTTTTCACAAGCCTACATACATTGATATATCATTTTTGGCTTGATGCAGAATTTCCTGTTTACATTTTAATTTGTATTGGCCTAGAATGTTAGATATACAGATTGTGTTATTCAAATGCACTGTTTTCTAACTGAGAATAAACTAATGTTATTTTAATCTGTTTTTTAGGTGTCCTTTTCTGTTCCACTTATGGATTGTATTTAAGTTTGATTATTATTTTTTTTTAAATGTGTAAAAGAAACAAATATTATAAAACAATTCCTATGGTGAGCTAGGGCAGTGTTTTAGGATGTGGTTCTCATTCTGTGTTATTAGACATGATTTTTAGCTGATAGGTTAGCAAGCAAAAAAAGCTAAATAGTACACTTTAAAAGACATTTATCTGATGTCTTTTTGTCTACAAACTTACGGAGAAAGTACATTGAGTACATTGTCAGTCTACAGTACACCAAGTATACAGTACACTGTGAGTTTACCGTATTAAAAATAAATTGAATTTTCTGATAAAAAAAACAACAAGATCTGTATTTTTCAGTGATTAAAATAAGACGTTCAAATTGAGTTTCCCTCAGAGCCACAATGTATATACTAGTCAAATTGTGTTTGTTTTCAAAAAGACACCGCTAGAAACACTAAAAGAATTGTATTAAGTTCAGTGACAAACATTTGGACAAGAAATCTCTCTCAGTATCTTCAATTGATGAGTTACACCTCAAAAAACTAAATTTCAATGAGAAACCCTAGAATTCTAGAATTAGTGCACTGCTGCTCCCACATGTGAGCACCTCGCTGGCTAAAATAAAAACCACTTCAGCAAGTAGATAATTAATTTGCTTTGAGTTATTGTGCAATGCATGTGTACACGATAACAATACGATAGTAATGCTTTGTTTTTAATTGCTTTGTATGTTGTTTTTTGTGATGTGCAGTACAAATAAGACAAACAGTCATTCTAAGTGTCTATGTACAGTGCAGCTAAGACATACGAAGTTAGACAGTAAAAATGGGGAGCCAACTCCAGGACTGCGATATATCTGAATCCGCAGTAAAGCGTGGGGCGATATAACGAGGGGTGGGTGTATTTGAAAGTGCTTAAGTACTTTTATTTTTAAATTTTTTTAAAAAGATTGTTTGTAAAATAACCAGAAATTGTGTATTTTGGACTTTGTGGTATGAATTAGTGGCTAATGTTCACTAAATGCTTGTATTTAACTTGTTTTCTTGAATGATCTTATATTAAGTGTAGGGCGCCAGTATTTTTGTCCCAGATTGTAAATAGGAATTCACTCATGTGTTAAAAGGTAATTACCTTTTCCTTGGACACTTTGTGTGAGAACGGACATGACCCGTCTGTTTGCTTGCATGTGCCTCTTAGAAACCTGCACCCAAGGAAGAGAGATTGTCACTTGTCATTTCCATATCTCTGAACACAACACTCTAACAAAACTCCCCAACGTAGGTTTAAACACTTCAAAATCAAGAATTTTAAATCAGTGCACTATGAAAGTGCTTTATTTACAGTTTGTTTAAGGTAATCAGACAATAAATACAGAAGTTCTACTTTTGGTGGTTGCCTTTCAACTAGGAATTAAACTTAGACTCTCACTCCTCATCTCCCTGCCACATGTAGTACAGACTCTTTACTAAACTTAGCAACCAGGATGAGAGTGTGGTCTGTCTTGTAACAAGCACTTCAGGTCAGGAGTTCCTGGAGCTGAATAAAGAAAGGGCAGGAGATGGGTACTTGTAATGGTACTTTGCTAATTGCTCACCTTACCTTTAACAACCTGTATAGTTCTTTAGAGCAATCCACTAGGCAGAACTCTGGAATATCTCTCATTTGCAAGGAGGGCAGTAAGCGGTGTCGAAGTGCCTCGGATGTATTTGGAGTAACGTGGGTTAATTAGAAGTAAATAATAGAAGTACCTGACTCTGTGACATGAGTGTTCTAGAATGGAACTGTGACACTAGCCTGTGGACGGTGTGAAGCATTTGACTACTATAAAATGTGATCTTGCGCTTGTGCTGGACTCTTTATAATGCACAAACTGATTATTGGGATTGAGCTCTCCACAAAAATCATGTGCTGACAATCAAGTGAAGGTTACTGGTGTTGATCGGGCTAACAGAAGAAACAGCTGCTTCAATTTGTGATGCTTGATGCTCTTGTTAGAGAGCAAGCCAAGCAGCTGTTTCCTCAAGTGTTTGACTCTGAATGTTAAAAAAGCACAATCAACACCAATGACCCTCACCTGTGGAGAGCTTGATCTGAATAAATCGATCTGTGCACCTCAAGCCTTCTGTGTTGATACAGAGCGCGCCAGCCCATCGTTACACACTGTACCTGGTGCAGACAGCCACCTTATCTGGGTCATGGATGAAGGGGCACTTCTCCCCACGGTTACATGTCCCAAAGCGGTTGTAGTACATGCAGTATTCCCTTTTCTGCTGCTTCTTCAGTTTGGCTTGCCGGATAATCGCCAGGCTGCGCTGCACTGCGCGACTATAAAGGGAAGAACCAAAGGACAGAGATTAAACCAGTGCAGACATATTCAGAGGATCCTTGCAACTGCACAGTACCAAAAACATTTGTAGACGCTTACTCAGTTACAATCCCAAACGTCTGCAGGAGGCTAGGAGTGTATGGTTCAAGTTTGGTGAAGATTAGTGCAATGTCAAAGCATTATTGTGTTCAACATGTAGAGTGTGACACATGGACTGACGCATGATCAGCGAATCAACAGCCCCCATTTTTTAAAGAGGCCCTGTCACAAACATAGCTGTAGTGGGTGACGTCTGACCAGAAACCAGGAACTAGGAAATAAACAAGAGAGGTGGAGTTTTGGGGAAGCTCAGCGCTTGTTTGCGCTCAGCATTTAATGAACGAACAGACAGTAAACAAAAAGGTTGTAACAAAAACAGCACATAGCACGTGAGGCCAAAATAAACAAACAAACAAAACGAACTATACAGACAAACATGGTGAGCTGATATTTTAGCTACTATTATTATTATTATCATCATTATTATTATTATTACCTCCGTCTCCAATCCCGTTCTCCACTCATCAAACACACAACCCTGAGTGGGTGAAAACATGCTGCTTTTATGCAGCTGTACCGAGACTCAATTGCTAATCAGTCATTCAACTGGAGTCGCATTACAACTGTACGTGAATTAATAAAGTGCAATTCCCTGTGCTCGCATAGTATTACATTTTACTTGCATGTGAAGTGCTGTGCAATCCTCATGCCTAAATACAAATATACATTTTAAACACTTGTGTTACACAGACCTGTTTATATCCTGTGTACCAATGACTATACACCAACATTAACACACAACATACAACCTTAAATATGTTATGACTGTGGTTCATGACTAAACTGCAGGTGGTCCGCAAACCACCCGCAAAATTAGTTTAAGCAGTTCTTACATAAACCCATTTCTACACAATCACACGTTGTACTACTAAAACGTGTGTTACTAAGCAGCACAACAAACAGCTTTAACCACATTTATTTTTTATATATATATATATATATATATATATATATATATATATATATATATATATATATATATATATACACACACACACAAGATATTTATGTAGTCTGCACCCCCACCCCCCAATCTGTTGTCTTTTAATACAAGTGTGTGTGTAATTTATATTAGTTCCCAGTGACGCAATACCAAACACCGCCTTCAAAGCTGCCATAAACTGAAATTGCTTTCTATGTGAAACAAATACTAACTAAATAACTTACACATTATGAAGGCCCATTTGTCTTGTCAAAATTACAGACTTTTTTTTTTTTTAGCCAGCAATAGTACTCATGTAAATGCACATCTTTCTAACCTGTGCTCCAGTTCTACTGCTTGTTTTCACTGTTCAAAATAAAACGGAATCTGTCTCAAGCCTTTTCACTCCGCATAAAAGTAGCGCACTGCATTCAATATTCCTGACTCGGTTGGAATGACTAAATTACATTTAAGAAAAAAAAAACAACAACATTAAAACAGTTGTTGTACTTTTCAGTTTTCAACAATATAAAATACAGTGTTGCCAGGGATATAGGGATATTCCTATTTCCATATTACACGTTTTGGAGCGGTTAGCTGCACAGTAACAGATGTTAATGTGAAACAAAACAGAGGCTACATTTGTTGCTTGACTTGTGAACTGTAGCGTGAATGATCGATTTTAGGTTTCATTTCCAGGTTTAAAACCTCACAAGACTAGATGTGAAAAGGAAATTCTCTTAACACTACCTCTCGAAATACTGTGTACAGTCAGTTCTTGACACCTTCATTAACCAGAACAGGAACTGACGAATTTCAGCCACCTTCTAAGCAAAGAAAGCCTCTGTGTCATAAATACAATCCAGAATATTTAGCACTGGGATTTACATGCACTGGATCCGAGGACTACCAAATACTTAATACTTAATAATACTTTTGTAATTGCATTTAAATTCCCAAACTGCTTTAACTGTGTGCCTAACATGGGCATCAATCCATTAATCTGCAAAGATTGAAATTTTTTTTTAAGGCTGTTTTCTGAGTTCTTATTTTCCAGTTCCCTAGCTTGATAGCAGGAAGAGCCAAATCACTTACACATCTGTTTCAAAAGCAAACACTAATTACTGTACAATTAAAGCAACTAATAAGAGCAACGAAAGTTAAAGAGTTGAGTCATTTACCGAGTGACTGCTGCACGAACATTTCACCACTTGTGTTGCTTGCTAACATAAGCTAAAATGGTATCTAATAAACTAGAACAAACACTGACCAGATCACTATGAGAATTTGTTATAACGTTACTGATTTTCTGCTTGCTCTGGATGTAAATTGATGTGTGTGACTAGGATGCTTTTGCTCCTTCTTTCTTTGAGGCTCCTTCCGTGAAACTTTTTCACCCCACCTTCCGCCCATCAATGAGAAGGTTGCAAGGCTACAGTTAATCGTAACAGCTTTCATCACAATAAACCAAAATAAAACGAGCCTACTTAAAATACTTGGGGTATAATAGGATAGCTGATTTCTGGCTATGAAGTACAATATTAAATCTTTTCGTCATTGCTGGAATACCTGTCTAAAAAAGGACAGGGTGGCCTGAAGCTACATGGGGACATGTTGGTGTCGTCCGTCATAAGGGCAGATAGTTGATACTGGACCAGGACAGTACCCGGTCAGGTCCATACTACCATCATGCAGACAAAAGCAATGGCAGGGGCTCTGGTCCACCATTCAAATAGAACACTTGTTTCCTGCGCTTATCATTCTTTGCTGCTTCACATCTTTGGAACTCATTAGGATGGCTCAGAGCACAGGATCCCAGTACGGAGTGTGCCGGTTAAAAATGTCCTGGCTCCGAGACACAAGTGTAATGAACACTGCCTCAAAGATCTGCAGCTATGGAGTTCCTCGCATTGAACTTGCAGATTCCCAGGGCACAGTTCTGTATCCCCCCCCAATTATGGAAAACACATTTTATAAAACCGGTATAATAACTGTTTATACTAATAATGGACATCCAATGCATAATGCACACCTGCTGTACAGTGTACTGCACATATATTGAATGATACTGTCAAAAACGGTATACTATAATACTATAGAGGAATACAGGATACGCCTCCCAACCAAAGTATTTTGTATATAATGCATGCCGTCCTGTGCGGTATAGATGTCATCTTGTGCAGTTTCAGGGGGAGCAGACCACAATAAGTATTTTACAACAAGTATGAACAATGATTCTAAGCAGGGTTGTATGCTTTGCTGTATGTTCTATGCATTTCTGTGCATAAGATGTACTTGCAATTTGACACATTGATGGGTTGATTTCTCATACGTGGTTTATAATAACTGCATCATGACAATGATATGGTAAATAAAAAAAAATGTGTACTCGGTTGGACAGTGGGTTACTGCACTGCATTTTCACCTGAAGGCTGTAGAACAGAAAAAAAAATGACTGAATAGAAATTTTAACAGACATTTAAATATTCCATTTAACCTTTCAACTCTGCTTGTCCCACCTAGATTTTCCAAGTTAGCTTAAATCCAGGTCAGTTATTGGAGCAACAGAACCCAGAACCACTCAGAAAAACTGCAAGGACATTCGTATACCCTGCCTGTACAGAGATCTCCATTTATAAGCCGGCACTTTATACCACAGAACACTCCCATTGCAGAGCAGATTGATCAACTCTCGGTTTCACTATGAGTTTAAGATGACACACCTGCGCTTGTTACCTATAGACTGTGGTTAATCAAGCTCATAGTACAACCTGGAATAGGGAAAACTACTATGAAACAGGAATCTTATTTCCATCCCTGATTATCACTTGATGGAATTCAGGTAGGTCACATCACCTCTGGCTCTGTGCAAGACTTTTTCAGAGCAGTAAACTACATTACCCACCTGGCAATGTGTCTGGTGGTCAAGACTCTGCCAAGGCTGCTGGGAAGGGACTGTCCTGGCCCGTCAGTCACAGCAGTACACTTTCCTGTAAACATATGAGGAAATAAAGGGAGGGGTAAAATACAGTTTAAAGCAGGATTCTGTTTCATAGCCAGCATTTGTTATACCAACGTTTACTAGTTACTGACTTGACCATACACCCAATTTTTCTCCCTATCAGCCCCTTAGCTTTAACCACTGGACCACCCTGTTTCCCTTCAAGTCATTGGGCTCTAACTACTAGATCACACTGCCTGCCTTCCTCCCTCTCTCCGTTCACCAGCTCTAACCAATAGACCACACTCCCTCCCTCCCAGTTCTGCAGCTCTAAGCACTAGACCTACATTCAAGTTCCCTAACTACCTGACCATCCTGCCTCTCAGCTCTAGATGCAGTGGAGCGCTGCCTCTTTGTACATGAAGAGTGGTAGGCTCCCTGTGCTGTGAAAAGTGCTCCAGCCTCTCCCCTGGCAGCCGGAACAGGTAAGATGATGATTGAGTGGGATTTGATAGCGTGTTGTCGTGCCGCTTGGCTCAACAGAGCTGTCACTTGCTCTTGGATTCGACAGCCCCTGGCACATCTGTTCCTCTGTGCTAGCATCCGTGATCCGAATTCAAGGTGGGGGGCGTCATTCGGCTGTCCCTCAAAGCATTCCCGTTCCCAAGAACCAGGCTCCAGTGACGCCACTCACTCATCCCCAACATATGGCCGACTGACAAGTTTATGCCGGCCCCTGACAGTTTTGTTTTATTTTATTGCTATATAATAGAGGATTAAGCATGCTTCACAGCCGTAGGGACGCTGTTTATGTGTTTCTCTGTCGCATTCACGGCGGTTACAGGAGCTGCCTGACTGACTCCTGACAAGAGGAGACACTTGTCTCTTTCTCTCTGCCTTGCGAGTGGCAGCCCAAGAGAAACAACATGATAATTAAAAAAAGAAAGAAGAGGAGGAGAAATAAAAAAGCCCTTTAGATAGCTCACGTCTTAGTGGTGCAGAAACTGGGGACAGACAAGTAAAATACCGTCTTTTAGTGTGTACAGAATAGGCATGGTGATATTAAAGATAGAGTTGGCCACTTTGAGTGGCTGTTGAGTAAAAACCATTGCAATTAACTTTAGTAGGGGTACCTAATGATGGACAACAGAGTTCTACAAACAGGGCTTACAGACTTCGGACAGTGAGTAGGAGACACTTCTTCACACAGAGAGTGGTGAGGGTATGGAATGGGTTACCTAGCCATGGTGTTGATGCTGAAGCATTGGAATCCTTCAGTCAAAGAGATCAATCAGCTACGAGGAACTGGACGAGCATCATGGGCCAAATGACTGTAGCTCATTTGTACATTTTCACATGTTCTGATGTTTATTTACATGCCCTCATCAAGAGAACATTTAAAACTGGATAATGCCTCATTTTCACAGAGACACACAACTCCTCGTCCCTCCTTCCCACAGAATATACAGGGATTCCTTTTTATTTCACAATTGCATAATTCACTAATGTACTTGATTCACAGTTAGGTCACTGTGACAATAAATTGTACATGTGCTTGATTTGACTGCAGAAGGGCCTTCACTAACCCACTGCCCTACACAGCTGATTGTATGTAAAGTAAAGTAAAGGGTACATCATTCTGAGCCATTTTACAAAATTCCAGTTTGTTTCTTAAGATATCGAGAAGGCTTGTTTTCAAATGTCTTGGGTGTTCCCCTGATCTACTGTATAGCTACACTTATCTATAACTTCTACTTTGAGAAGGACTTCTAATCAAAAAGTCATTGAGCTTATTAAGTTTCTTTCAACATTTCTAAATGTAGAACTATTGAGAATAATTACAGATGATGGTTATATACTGCACCTTGTTGTAAAGTGAAGGATAAAGGGTTAACCCCGTCCCACACCCACCCCCTTTTCCTCCCAGTCCTCTGTGTCTCTACCTGTTTTTGGCAGAGACTCCTTCGGCATGTATATGTTTGTCTACCCTTATTCTCTGCTAACAAGCTTCCTGCTGTTAAACGGATGCTTCCAGCTAGTGTTTAACGTGAACTTTTATCTTGTCTGCAGAATGGAACTGTCTGAGATAATTTGTAACTGTGTGTTTGGTTTGTGACTGGGGCCCGAGGGGACCCTGTGGTTTATGTGGGTTTTCAAGGTTAATTTCATTTGAATTAAAAGAAAAAAAAAAAAAAAAAAAAGAAAAAAAAAAAGATTATGAATACACGTTATACACAGCCATAGATACCAGCACCACTTGTGTGACTGGATGGGTGGTTAGCACCGAGGACAGGGAGACACTACTTTTAAAACTGTAATCAATGGGTTGGTGCTATGGGGGACAGACAAAAGCACCAGATTAATGGGATCTTTAGTGAGACTGTCATTAGAGAAGCAATTGCCTGATATTATCTATTGATATTATGCTAACACTTATGAAAAGTATTGGATCTAAAGCAAGGATGTATGATTCTGTTAATTTCCTAAACGTTTAAACTTTGACATATTTGGTTGGTAATCCACAATGTCGGCAGCCCATAACAAGAAGCACTAAACAGATGACTGCAACATTAATGTGTACAAGACGTCATGTGTACATGCAGTAGACAATGAACCCATATTAAATAAATACTGTGCACTGTACAGGTAAAACTGTGTAAACACTAAGGACAATATTTATGTTTCACAAGCATATGTTTGATAAAGTTTAAACAAAATGTGAAATAAGACTATTTCATCGCAGTTTCAACCATTCCAGGTTTTCATATGTGATTGATTAGGTGTGTCTTATTAAAGAATGGATCGAACTGCTGTGCAGTGGGAGTCTCATTTCTACCCTTGTAATGTCTGGATATCATTTGAACATTTACACTGTAAACACCCCTAATACAAAGTACTGTAGTTGAAACAATAACATGTATTAGAAAGGTTCCAGCTTTCTGACATCATTCCATTGCACACAAAATCATAATAAATAAAGCTACAGTCTATCATCCCTGGCAATTTAAACATTTCAGGGACTCAAAGGACTTGAGTTTCTATATATAATACAAAAAAACACTGCACATAAACAGTAACAGTATGAAGGCTGCTGGCAGTCAAACAGCTTTTGCTCTGCTATGTGCACACTGAGCGCAGGACGTGAGCACTTGATATTAGTCCCATGGCGTATGTAAGATGTTAGGCTGTAGCAAGTTATGTTTTTTTTTTTATTCCACCCTCCTTTAGAAAACACAATCATCTTCTGAGAGAACGGGCGGAGGAAGCGATCAGAGATTGCTTTGCAGAGAGCAGGCAGTAATAAGGTTTCGCATTATCCTGACCCCGACCCGGGGAAGTAATAAAACAGAACAAGTGAAACATATTAAAGAAGGCTTTGGGGGACCTGGACATGAAGCCCTCAGGGCAGTGTCTTATTACTGCAAGGCACGTTCACATACAATTAGGAACAGCACTCGCTCGAGGCAGCACTGTGGAACCAGACACAAAGTGCCGTTTTTTACATTCTGAAGAATATAGAGCAATTGAGTGTGAATATTAATAATGAGAGCAATACACTCTGGATGCACTTAAGGCTCATAGAGGATGCCCAGAAGCTATCGGCGATAGGTCTACAGAGAGTGGATTCTCTGTGCACTGCTGCAGTATGCAATGATTGCTACTAAATTATAATTAGGGCTTCTGATTTTCAGTTTTAACTGATAAAAACCTATAAAACATCTGATACAAAAAAAATGAAAATCGGTGTACAGCCAATAAAACACCGGAAAAACTGGAAATGGTCACTCACTTCACGTTGACTTCACCCCTTTCTCATTTAAAAAAATAAACTACCTTTCCCAGTGCAGTTGGGCAATGTTATTACTGACTTGTTTCTATCATTGATTCTTTCTGAATACTTCAAAGCCACCCCAACTACTGAGAGGCAGCAAATTCTACAAGTCTATTGGAGACTCCTCTTGCAAGATTTAAAATGAGATTACAATTAGAAGGCTTGTTTGCAGGACTTAAAGCTATATTATAGTTAGAGGGAGAATTTAAAACAGAACTGTAAATCTTGAAAAATGTTTAAAAAAAAAAAAAAAAAAAAAGGTTGAGACACACAAAAACCCCAGAAGGATGTGCCCGTGACCATAAGGATTTTGTTGCGGAAGACAGCAAAGGAAAGAAGTACTGTCGGGTTACTATACATACTGTGACAGAAAAAAAAAAAGCCCAAGCATTTTGGAAAGTAACCGAAAACAATCATTTCATATAGTGTATAAAAAGCAAAAACCCTGAAAAAAAGAAAAAGAAGATTTATATAAAACTCAAAAATAGCTAAAAATAAGCACCGAAAAATGTAATTAATAAAAACCAAAAAACAGAAGCCTTGATTACAATCTTTTGTAGTAAAATCTTCCATCCACCTACTACATGATTTTACTGGATAAGACAATGTAGGAACTGACAGAATCATACTAAACGAAATAACTGATTTCATCCCCAGCGGGGAATAGTAAAACACAGTGAAAACATAGTAAAAGCACAGGCAAATGTATGGTAAAACATTAAACAAAGGAAACCCATGGTTAACGCAGATTATAACCATAACAAAAGCTGGGAGTGTAAATTTACCCTGCTAAATAATGGAAGTACTGTACCTGCCCTGGGGCTCAGCTTGGCGTTGAAGCCAGATGTGGAGGAGGTCTTCAAGAGCTTGTTTGCAGAGACTTTGTAGAGGGCCCCCCCGATCCAGCGCTGCTGCTGGGGCTGCTGCGGGGGACGCTGTCTGTAATCTGGCGAAGAGTGCCGTATCCGACTCTGCAGCAACGACCTGGCCAGGGAGAAAACACACATCTACTGAAAACTACTCCAGGAACTCCAGAGGCTTCTCCAGTGGGGTTAAACCCTCTGTGGTACTCTTACAGAACAAACAGCACACATGTTAAAAAACGGTGAATATAGATAAGAAAATTTGTTTTAACCAAGGAAATACATGCAAGTGTACATAAGAGGTTAAAAACATAGCTTGTAAGAGGACACACCTCTGTCTGGGGCCATGCACTCCATAGGCTGCAACAGGGATTTGTGCTTGAGCCTCTGTTGTTTCTTACCTACATCAATGACCTCATTAAGAGATAGTTAGCAAGCTTGTAAAGTTTTAAGTTGATTGAACTTAATCTTTTAGCCTATGACAAAGAAGAGTTTTGTTTATTTATTTTTTTTGGGGGGGGGGGCTTAACTGAAGTCTTTTAACTCTAATCAATGCTTTAAGCACAACACAGAAACCAGGGCCTGAGGACACAGTTGGAAATTAAGTGGAGACTTATGACAGAGTGTAGGAGACACTTGTTTCCAGTGGAAGTGGCGAGGGTATGGAACTGGTAAACTGGACAAAAAAGCAAGAAAGGATTACTCTGTCCAAACACATGTACAAAAAACATTGCCATTTACAATGAACCTTTTCCAAAGAAGAGACTATTCCACATGACTGTCAATCCCAAAATAACAATCACTGCTAGATATGCAATTCCTATTAGATCTTTGTCGGGTGCACTGCCATTGGCTACGGATGTGTGACAAGGGGGACTGGTGTCAAGAAGGACCCGGGTTAACCGCTTTCCCAGTTTTGTTCAGAGTGAACTCAGGCACCTCACAAAGTGCTTCTATATTCATTTTAAATCGTCATTTGCGCACATTTTGAAAACCAATTGGAAACAACTGACAGCTTTAACACAAGCTCCTGAATTAAAAGTTTGAGCTGATTATTTTTGGCTAGAGCCGATCTGGAGAAAAACAAAAAAGCTTTGTGAACCTAGCACTGAGTCTTCATGATTTAAGATAACGGTGAGAACATTTACCCAACAATCAAGAACAACACCAGCCAACCTTACAGTACATCATATTACTTTACTAGCTAGTTCACGCACATTTTTAAACATATAAGAAATAATTTAAGATTATAATCCATTCCCATAAATTAAAGGTCCGAGTGGTTTATTTGTGGTTGGGTAATTTTACTGTATGTGTTTATCCTTTCTGTAATAAAATCAATAGCGATGTGGAGTAAATAGTGTTAGGAATGTAGCCTAAGTGACGGGCCGGCAGGTAATGTACTAACAGAGCCCCTTGCTCTCCCCTCCAGTCTCGCACAGGTTGTTTTTATTCTCTCCCTCCTTTTACAGATAGCTTCATGGGCACCGCTAAAGGATGATGGAGGGGAAACTGACAGAATTGAAAACAATGTTGTATTACATTGTCAAGTTTTTCTTTGGCAAATGACATTAGCACATATGGATTATGTCCTTTGAGAGAGAAACACCACTGGTCTCCGAGATGTTGGGAGATGTATTAAGGTGGTGGTGGTCTCCTGTTCTTTCACATGGCACTCCTGTAATGGGAGCAATGAACTGTTGCTTCAAATCCGTTTCTAATTCCATTTGAAATACTACAGCAAATTATCTCTCCTTCAGCGTGGACGATGCAATAGAATTTATCGCCATAATCTTCAGAGGCTGAGTGGGAGTTAAGTTGGGGGTGGTGTGTGTAAGTGTGATTGTGAGTGTGTATGATCGGATATTTGTGTGAGACTGTGTGTGTATACGAGTGTCTATTTGTGAGAGTCTGTGTTGAGTGTATGCATGTATAGAAGTGTCTATTTGTGCGAGTGTGTTGTGTGTGTGTGTATACTAGTGTCTATTTGTGCGAGTGTGTTTTGTGTGTGTGTATACTAGTGTCTATTTGTGCGAGTGTGTTGTGTGTGTGTGTATACTAGTGTCTATTTTTGAGAGTGTGTTGTATGTGTGTGTATACGAGTGTCTATTTGTGCAAGTCTGTGTTGTCTCTGTGTATACGAGTGTATTTGTTTGAGTGTGTTTTGTGTGTGTATACAAGTGTTTATTTGTGAGAGTCTTGTGTTGTATATATTCATGTATAGGAGTGTCTATTTGTGCGAGTGTGTTGTGTGTATGCATGTACAGGAGTGTATTTGTGCGAGTGTGTTGTGTGTGTATACAAGTGTCTATTTGTGTGTTGTGTGTGTGTATACTAGTGTCTATTTGTGCAAGTCTGTGTTGTGTGTATGCATGTACAGGAGTGTCTGTGTGTGTATGAGTGTCTGTGGTATTACCATTATATTTTTTTATTGAGGTGTAAGAACTGACACTCTTTAGAAACAAACAATTAATAAAAGACTAACCTGCAGAAATAATGTATGTGACATTTCCCTTATAAAAGCGCCCCACAGTAAAAGCATACTGTAGCAAAGCATGGTAAAGCACAGTAAAGGATTGTGAAAGCATGGTAAAGTACAGGTAAGCCATATTAAAAAATAAATAAATAAATAAAATAAATTGCAAATGCATGAAAAAGTGAGGGAAAACTGCAAAATTACTGTAGAAAACTTTCATAAATATTGAAGGAAAGTCAATTTCAACAAAACAAGATGAAAGATAGAATGCAGCGAAAACGTCTCTTCTTCCTATGCCATTGCATACTTGGTGCACCCAACACTTTATTACATTTATTAAGGTGTTTCCATCAGTATTTCCAATACTGTACATTGGGTTGGGACAATAAAAAGGTTATCGCCATGTTACTGATCAAAGTCATGATTCTTTGTCGTATTAAACGTTAACTCACATTTAATAAAAAAAATAAAATAAAATGAGCGCCTTTCTAATTTGTCCTGGATGTCTGCACAAAGAGATTCAACTTAACTGGGCAATTGGCTTTTAACCCAGTCTCTCCAATAGAGGTACTGCGCGGAAATCAGGCAATAAAACTGTGAGAGAAAAATAACCATTTGCAATAAAGGGAATTACAACGTGACTTAAGATAATCATGATAACTTTTATTCAAGAACAGTAAATTATCATTCAACACTATAGGAGATCTTACTACTTTAGAAGTTTTCAACACTAGACTACGCTGCCTGCCTCCCTCCCAGTCACTAAGATCTAACCACTTGACCACACTGCCTCCTCTTTGCCCTTCAGCTCTAACCACTAGAGTATTAAAGGGTGAATAGCTAGAAATGTGTCTGAAATGCCTTCCATGCTACTTCTGCAGAGAAGTCATCCCATTACCTGCTGCCCAGAGACTCTATTAAATATGAATCACATTCTCACAGTAATTTAAATTTAATGAAGGGAGAAAAAAGATTAAAAGGGAGAAGCTGAATAGCTTCAATAAAACGACAAATTCCACCCCCCTGTTGGCACCCCCGAGAACAATTCCAGCTAGTTATCTGAATTGCAATTATATCTGTTACACTGACAGCATACCATATCTCCAACAGCCGGAAAATTAGATAAATATTATTATTACTACGAGACTTGGGGGATGCCCGCCGTGTCTTACGAGGGAATGTGCCAGCAGTTTCATCTGGGCAATGGGAAATCCCTTTTCAAAGGTGTTTAGATTAAAGCTGCATGACTGTGCATGTGTTGAAGCCACAGGCTGCATCACTGTAAGGATTCCTGCTGGATCGAGGTGGGTTCTATTTAAATGATATAAACACTGTCACCCTTTAATTCATTATTATTATGCCAGCAGGCGTTTTCCCACACAGCGATGATTTGTTTGACCCCACATGAACATCACTCAATACAGTGGACTCCCTCTGCTCCATATAAACACTATGTCTGCAGTGAGACCTCTCTGTGTGTGTCAGTGCCTTCCTCTTGTAACACCAGTGCAAAACCACTTCACATATGGCACGTTTGATGTTATACACCACAAAGAAAGGACAAGGGAGCAACGAACACAATCACAACTGCAAAACTAACAGACCAACAATATTTCCAAGTAAAAAAATAGTAAAATGCAAGTTTACTGAAACATGTGTTTCTTTCAAAACTGAACGTTTGAGACTTGCCTAATGAATAGAAGAGCACAACCTGTGAGTTATACAATTATCATTAATGGGACGCATTCATATTCCATAACTCTTACACCCCTTCTCCACTGGCATATCTGACCCCTGAGGGCTCGGTACTCTAATACACAAATTAGAGTACACAAATACCCAGTTACACAAATACCCAGTTCTCCACTGGGTATTTGTCGAGCCGAGCAAGAACCAAACCGTGAAACTCCGGCATCACAAGACACCTGAATCTGGAGGCGAGCCAAGCCGAGCCAGGGTTAAGGATTTTCGTTATTATGCTGCGTCTGTCAGTACACTCCACAAAGACAAACAACATGTCGTGCAGCAAGTGCGAGGGGAGAAAAGTACAGCCTTGGGACGCTGAGGAAGTGCAGTCTCTAGCTTCTCTGTGGGCAGACAGAAGTGTTCAAGATCTGCAGTCGTACATCAGAAATGAGAAAGTTTGTGCCCAAATTTCTGATGATTGAAGCAAATGGGCACAAACAGTAGGTACAGTACACTTAACTCACACACACAAAATTTTAACAAATTTCTCATCCTTAACCTTAATTATATCAATACAAAGAAGAAAAAATGCAGAAAATAAAACTTAGCTTATTTACAAAAATATAGTAAAACAAAATATAGCTGTACCACACATACAACTACGGTTCTCCTTGCACTTGTGCAGCTTCTTTTTTAAGCATCCAAACAAAAAACAACTCTAGAAAAAACAACAACTATCCTTAAAAACGGGATATCTTTGGCAAATCATATTTTTAATCCCTCTTTTTTGCCATTCAACAGAACTAATTGAACTTTAGTAAGTCGACATAAATCAGTAAAGTTTGTGGATTATAAAAGAAATTCATAAATATATTTACAAAATGTAGCAATACAAGATACAGCTGTACCGTTGGTCTATTAATTTTTGAACACCATTTGTTTGCACATCTTTTGGCAAACTGAGCTAATAACAAGTGTCTTTCATTGCTTCAGAACGAGATTGCTTCCATTTGGATCAAGACCAGGTTGGCTTAGAGTGAATTCTCGTCCAAATTAAGTTATTTTGGATAGCTCACCTGTGCCTGCAAATAAACCCAATCGTACGTCAATTCACACAAAACACGAAAACAAATTATTTGTCAAAGGGCGGTTCTAAAAGATACAATAAGAACTGGGGTTTAAGATCATACATACAGTTAGTTTTTATGAGGGATTGTATTAAGGAAACCCACTGTTTAGGAAGGAATATGGTCGCCTTTTGGGATATCAATTATTGTGTGTCTGTGTTAAGGTGTGCTTTTACTAAAGGCCATCTTCTCTAATTCAAGTCAGTATCAGTCTCCCGAATGACAAAATGGATCTTTGTACTGTTGGTGAACAATTTTTGAGAAATTATTTGACAAGATGTGAATAGCCTTAGGGTTAAGAAAAAGAAATCACTTACCGTCAACACTAAAGAAAACTTATTAGCTTTATTTAGATTTTCAGAAAAAAATATAAAGTATTAATCGTCTGTATTGACTAGCTATATTAAATTATGAAAGACCTGTAAAAACAGCACTTAAGCACATTTAGGAGTGCAATATCTTTTAGTTGTTGGCACTACAATTAGTATTGTCAGTGGCGTTTCCTTTATTGGCCCAGGAATCAATTTTAGACATACATAAACACCTTCAGCAAATATCGCTTTGTAAATATGGTCGATACAACAGGGAGCACTTTTTATAAGAAAACACACATTTATAGCCTATTTATGGACTATTTGTTTAGAAGGCAGTAATGAATATAGTGCCCTCAGGACAACATTAGATGACATGTTGTATTTAGGTGGGTATATGCATTAAAACCAGGCTGTAAATTAACTCCCCGCTCCCCCCTTTACTGTGGATTTGGATTTGTGCTTTTAGCGTTCATTAAGACATGCTGGAAAGCTGAGAAAACAGAGTTCATTAAAGTAGTTTAGAAAGGCTTGCATCGTACTTAACTAATATTGTTGAATTACAAGACATTAAACTTGCAGATCAACTGAGGCTGCTCTGATTGGGATTCTGCTTGAATATTTCAGTCAGCTCAGAGATTTTAAACAACGTCTATTAGAGAATAAGAACAGCTGATGTGAGAATGCATCACAGAGTTTTCGCTTGCTTTGTTTGGGCGCTCGGCCTTGCCTTTTCGGGGTACTTGGTACAGCTTTAAAATGTTGATTGACATTTCTCAGTCAGTGCAGGGCTGGGAGGCTGGTAAACTTAAAAGGATGGTATTGACTGGCTTGATTACGATCAAGCAATCGTTTTATTCAAAAATTGTATTTTGCTCAACAATCTTACAATATATTTCAAATTTGCTTATAATATACTGCATGTGTGCATTCAAATTTAAAAATAAATAAATAAATAATGTAACCCAATACATTCATTATGTCTCCAATCCTGTTGTGCAAGTTGGGTTTGCCCCACAATGTCATTCTGCAAGCTAGTTAACTCTTGTTAGACGTCGGAACACAAATAGCATGGTCTCATAACTTATGTCGCCCAACTACAACATTATAAAGGGGGAGCACTTATATATACACTACTGTGCAAAAGTCTTAGACAATTTGTATTTTTTCTACTCTGATGCACTTGTACTGAATTAGGTATACAATTTATTTAAATATACATTAGTCTCTAGAAATCTTGTTTAAGAACATCCAAATGTAATAACTGAGACAAACCATAGTTAAGTCCGGGATCATGTAGTACTCGGATTCCCTTAGACAATAACCGGCAGTCACACAATGTGTCAGAACTATAAAACAATAGTTTATTTGAGAATAAAAAAGGGTGCACAACTAATCTAATATTGCAGAAAGGAAAGTGTTTCTCATTGGTTGTTCTTGTTCAGAGACAGCCCATTGTTCTCAATTGGTCCATGGCTTCGCCCCCTGTCGGCTGTATTTATGAGGAGTAGTGCTCTCTGTCCGAGGTGTCAAAGCATACTTAAAACTGTCTGGCTTGCCTTCTGCAAGATACTGCTGGCGCCTAAATGATTCATTCAATGTTAGGAAAAGATAAAACACTTGTCCAAAAGTTAGTTGACTCTTTCTAAAAGCATTCTTTGTCAGTGGGGGAGTTTGTGAGCAGAAACCGAGTAGACATAGAATTGTTTAAGACCCCCACCTTGGTATATTTCAATTCTATTGATTTCATACACAGAATGATATTATGACCCACTCTGATGCTACACATTATGAGCGTGAACAATTTACTCAAAGCCTCCACTAGTGTTTTCTACTATTACAACAACCTTGACTTGCATAAAGAAGGAAAAACATTGTGAAACAGCTCGCATCACTTGATTTTCAAGGCGTGGAGTCCAAAGCATAATCAAAAAGTATAGAGAAACAGTATCTGTAAATGACAAACCCAGGACTGGAAGACCCAGAAAGCTGTCTAACAAGGATGAGCAATACTTGAAGATAATATCCTTAAGGATTAGAAAGAAGACAAGCATTGAATTGACAACAGAACTGGCAGAAGCCACAGGTGTCGCTGTCCATCAAATCAACAGTACGAAGGTCACTCTTGAAATCAGGTTGTTGCAGTAGGAATACATCTTAATTAAGGGGCACAAGACTAAAAGGCTAAAAGATGCACAACACCACAGAAATTGGACTATGGAACAAAGGCCAAAGGTGTTTTGGACTGTTGGTGGATGGACAATGACGCTTCTACCTTCTGCCAGTTCTGTTGTCAATTCAACGCTTGTCTTCCTTCTATTCCTGAAATACGCTTCAGATACCACACCTTGAAAATCGAGTGATGCTACTTTACTCAATGTTTTTCCTTCTTTATACAAGTCAAGGTTGTTATAATAGTATAAAACTCTACTGGAGGCTTTGAGTAAATGGTTGATGCTCATGCATCATGGTAGAAAAATGCAACATGTCTAAGACTTTTGCACAGGAATGTGTATATACATATATACAATCTGAAAATGAAATATATAAAAAAAACAATGATCTCCAATACTGCAAATACTAATAATTGAATGGTCACAACTTTAGGTCAACACTGACAGGCACTGAACCCACACTGCGCTCTCCTATAGCCCTCTGCGTAGCTGCTGTACTGTATCAGAGGGATCGATCTGGCAGTGCGCCGGCAGTGCAGGGGTGGCCACTGTCACTAGCTTGCCTTGAAGCTGAATGGCAGAGCGCTGATCTCTTTTCATGGGGCCCACTCTTGATCAGTGGCTTCTGCAATCGATGTTAAAGAGTGAGCTGCTGTTGCCACAAAAGGAAAATAAAGAAAATAGGCTAGGTATGCTTCTATTGATATGATAGCGGAAAATTCTCCTTGACATAACTTTACAGCTTTGTCATAATGAAAATTGGTGTTCTTCTTGCCTGATCCTTACACAGGGACCATGTGGGTGCGCACACACACACAGAATATACAAATGCACCCACTAACAAGCACATGGACTACATAATACATGCAGTTTGTATACAGAAATCTATACATATTGCACGTGTAAAAACATACTGCTAAACAGTAGTTGACCAAGCAGATATATGCAGAAACATATATTCCATGAATCTATATATATATATATATATATATATATATATATATATATATATATATATATATATATATATATATATATATATATATATATATATATATACACACACACACACACACACACACACACACACACACACAGTACTGTGCAAAAGTTTTAGGCAGGTGTGAAAAAATGCTGTAAAGTAAGAATGCTTTCAAAAATAGACATGTTAATAGATTATATTTATCAATTAACTAAATGCAAAGTGAGTGAACAGAAGAAAAATCTAAATCAAATCAATATTTGGTGTGACCACCCTTTGCCTTCAAAACAGCATCAATTCTTCTAGGTACACTTGCACAAAGTCAGGGATTTTGTAGGCATATAGTCAGGTGTATGATTAAACAATTATACCAAACAGGTGCTAATGATCATCAATTCAATATGTAGGTTGAAACACAATCATTAACTGAAACAGAAACAGCTGTGTAGGAGGAATAAAACTGGGTGAGGAACAGCCAAACTCAGCTAACAAGGTGAGGTTGCTGAAGACAGTTTACTGTCAAAAGTCATACACCATGGCAAGACTGAGCACAGCAACAAGACACAAGGTAGTTATACTGCATCAGCAAGGTCTCTCCCAGGCAGAAATTTCAAGGCAGACAGGGGTTTCCAGATGTGCTGTCCAAGCTCTTTTGAAGAAGCACAAAGAAACGGGCAACGTTGAGGACCGTAGACGCAGTGGTCGGCCAAGGAAACTTACTGCAGCAGATGAAAGACACATCATGCTTACTTCCCTTCGCAATTGGAAGATGTCCAGCAATGCCATCAGCTCAGAATTGGCAGAAAACAGTGGGACCCTGGTACACCCATCTACTGTCCGGAGAAGTCTGGTCAGAAGTGGCCTTCATGGAAGACTTGCGGCCAAAAAGCCATACCTCCGACGTGGAAACAAGGCCAAGCGACTCAACTATGCATGAAAACACAGGAACTGGGGTGCAGAAAAATGGCAGCAGGTGCTCTGGACTGATGAGTCAAAATTTGAAATATTTGGCTGTAGCAGAAGGCAGTTTGTTCGCCGAAGGGCTGGACAGCGGTACACGAATGAGTGTCTGCAGGCACCAGTGAAGCATGATGGAGGTTCCTTGCAAGTTTGGGGCTGCATTTCTGCAAATGGAGTTGGGGATTTGGTCAGAATTAATGGTCTCCTCAATGCTGAGAAGTACAGGCAGATACTTATCCATCATGCAATACCATCAGGGAGGCATCTGATTGGCCCCAAATTTATTCTGCAGCATGACAACGACCCCAAACATAGAGCGAAAGTCATTAAGAATTATCTTCAGCGTAAAGAAGAACAAGGAGTCCTGGAAGTGATGGTATGGCCCCCACAGAGCCCTGATCTCAACATCATCGAGTCTGTCTGGGATTACATGAAGAGAGAGAAGCAACTGAGGCTGCCTAAATCCACAGAAGAACTGTGGTTAGTTCTCCAAGATGTTTGGGCCAACCTACCTGCCGAGTTCCTTCAAAAACTGTGTGCAAGTGTACCTAGAAGAATTGATGCTGTTTTGAAGGCAAAGGGTGGTCACACCAAATATTGATTTGATGTAGATTTTTCTTCTGTTCACTCACTTTGCATTTTGTTAATTGATAAATATAAACTATTAACATATCTATTTTTGAAAGCATTCTTACTTTACAGCATTTTTTCACACCTGCCTAAAAACTTTTGCACAGTACTGTGTGTGTGTGTGTGTGTGTGTGTGTGTCATATATATATATATATATATATATATATATATATATATATATATATATAATATATATATATATATATATGTATCACACACTTGCCTTATACTATTCAAATTTCAAAATGCAAACATGCACACAACTCCGAAGGTTCATACATATCTGAATGCATACATGCCTGCAAATATAAACATGCACGCAAAAAGCAGCATGTACACAAATAACTCATATCTCTTGGCATTATTTAAAAAAAAAAAAAAAAAGTACACTATTACAATAGCAGAGCAATTATCACTAGTTCCACATCCTGTTTAAATCAATATTAAAGCACTAAAAGTGATTAGCCCTGGCCTGCCAGTGCCCCAGTAAAGTAGACAGAAATTATTAACAGACAGCATAGAAATCCTCTCTCCTTTCCTGTATGCAGAGCAGTCAGTGAATCCACAGTGCAATGAATGGGGAAGGTTCCTTCAGAAGGGAGGGGGGCTCACAATTTACAACCTTCTGCCTATGCTTTATAGCTTTCTTAATTCAGCTCCTGCTACTGTTAATGTAGTTAATGTTGAGATTATATCTATTTTCTGGTGGCAGCCCATGATTTACACTGGCTATTTCTCCAGTACAGGCTCCCTGGCTGTTAAATCAAGCGACTTGCCAATTAAGTGCTGACTGGGGAAACAGGACAGGATCTTAAGAGATATGTCACCTCAAATAATACCTTCTGGGGGGGGGGGGGGGGGGGGGGGGGGGGGGGGGGGGGGGGTACTTGGGGTTCCCGTCTACCCCTTGTCTGTTTTAAGGGGGGTTGTTTTGGGAGAAATCGCTGGGGTTGTACTGCATTCTTCCCTTTCTCCCGTCTCTCCCTCTTCATCATTAGAGCGTTAAAACCCATCCATAACTATAAAAACACAGTGGTAAATTGGGAGTGACGATAGGCACTCCCAACCTAGTTAGAATAAAGAATGGTAGAAAACTATTGTGACGATGTAACTTTATGGAAAATCTAGGGTATTGCCACAACTATTAGTGCAATTTTAACATCACACACAAAACAACATTTTAATAAAAATCGGTGGGTATATTAGGATACTTAATGTCAACAAATGTAAAATGATGGTCACAACACATATGAACACATTTTTATTCAAAGTCTTGCACAACACAAGTCTCGGTACTCCTCAGCTTTCTCACCCTTTCTCACACTTGAACATTCCACCCACTTCTGCACTGCTATCAAATCACCATCACGACCGATTTTTCTACTGCAAACATCCAAAATGTTCTATTGCAAACATGCTTCTAAATCAAGCAATGTCAGGGGACGATCTGTGATTACACTGTATTTTTATAATGGTTTTGAAAGAAAAACTGTCAATGACACTGAATACAAGTTTGAATGTCTCAACAGCAGAGCCAAGCGACTGCAGTGGGAGAGCCTAATTATTCTCGTCATTTACAGTATTCCAGCTTTTTCAGGTAAATGAAGAAATCTTTTTTTTTGTACAAACTCCTCATGTGTAATAATCACTAATACTGCATTGTAAGCTGACCTGTGCAATGTCAATGAACTGCAGATATAAATCCCATAACATACGTCTTAGTATTAAAATACATTTTTGATGGTGTTGCTATATGTATTTTATTTACCCTGTGCCAAAATTAAACAACTCATCTCTGCTCTTAAATAACTACCTGTATTAGTAAATGTTTGCGTTTTAAGCAATATGACCCATTATTTCCTAATATTGTTTAGCATCAGCTGAGCAAAGTAATTTATGTATTTTATACATTAGAATTTTTCTAACAAACTGCAGCTCCACGTTGTTTTGAGCAACCGATCTAAATAATAGAACAATACATACAGGTAAATAAATGTAAAATTGCTATATCTGTGAATGGAAGTGTTAGCTTCCTGGAGATATTAAGGTTACCATAACATACTGTGCACATTTATACGGCTTTGAGCTGCCTAGCCAGTAGGGTTCACTGTAGTGCAATGAGGAAAACAGTCCCTGCTGGTTTTGCCACCGTAACCCACAGGAGCACCAGTGCAAATGTGGCACTGCCTATGTAGTATCCAGCAAACACCGGCCTACTTCACACAGCAAGGACGCAAACCTGCGCCAGGACACGCACCAGGTGAGACACCAGGTGAGGTACTTTTTGACTATCTTTTGAACTTTATTTTTGTTCAGCCTTTTCCATTGCTTAGTATGTTTTCAACATCATCCATAACTATTAAAACAGTCATTAGTGCTGAATTTAGATACTAAAGGAAACCTACATTTAAATAACAAAAATAAAACAAAGACTTTTCAAACATGTCATTTGAATTTAAGTTCCTTTAATTCTGACACTGAACAGACGTGTGTGCGTATGCAGACTCCCCAGGAACTTTCCAGATAAACCTGCAGGACCATCTCGTCAACAACCCATCTTGCTTGCTGCACATTAAAATGAGGCGAAAGAACAAGAAAAGGCCAAGGGGGGGGGGTCTAATATTTTATATAATCGGAGAGGTTTAAATTGAAAAGCCCCAGCTGAATCAATATTTAATGTATCCTACTAAATGAATAGTAATAAGTTTCTAAAGCCCCCTGACTTTCATAAAATAAAAATTATAGAAATGAACAAGGGCACGGCGTGGCTGTTACATTAACTTTTACAGCAAGGGGACTTGTAACAAGTCCTTTCAATAAAAGGGAGGCTTGCTGCAGGCTACTGAGGGTCAGCAGAGCAGCATGTACAACATCAGGTGGCTCAAAGTCAATTAGGAGAGGCACTCTCTTCTTTTTTCTGTCTCTACAGTACAACCTTGATTATCCAAATACACCATTGTTAACCTGTCCTATTGTGTGCTGTGCTCTTTTGCCCTGGTGTCATAGAACACCTGTGGTATTTACAGAACAGTGCAGTGCTGTATGTTACACATTTACAGGTAAAGGGGTTGTACTGTATCTTTTTAGGGGGGTTCTTGATTAGGAAAGCCATTTAAAACAATTGTACAGGTCTAATTCAATTATGCAAACAATTCGATTATCCAAACATTATCCAAATTAGTTTGTGTTCTAGCAGTTTTACTGTGCATTTTAGTGCTGGGACAAATACTGGAATATTGGAACAAACGCTGCTTGAAAAGTATTCAGTTGAAAAAATGAACATGGTTTGTATTTGCTCATCTAACAATTTATAAATAACTGTCCAAAAATATATCATGCAAAAAAAACTGCATGAATGATGTCTGAAATCAATATCCCACTTTACAGAATATACATATACAGTGCCTATAGAAAGTCTACACCCCCTTGAACTTTTTTTCACATTTTGTTGTGTCAGTGCCTCAGAGTTTCATGCATTTAAATGAGGATTTTTTTCCACTTATCTACACACCATACTCCACACTGTTAAGGGGAAAAAAGTTATTATTGAGAAAAAAACTATATATTAAAAACACAAAACTGAAAGATCATCATTGGATACGTCTCCATCCCCCTGAGTTAATATTTGGTGGAAGCACCTTTGGCAGCAATTACAGCTGGGAGTCTGTTGGGATAGGTCTCTACCAACTTTGCACACCTAGATTTGGCAATATTTGACAATTCTTCTTTACAAAACTGTTCAAGCTCTCAAGTTCCTTAGGGAGCATTGATGGACAGCAATCTTCAAGCCATGCCACAAATTTTCGACTGGATTTAGGTCGGTGCTCTGACTGGGCCACTCAAGGACATTTACCTTTTTGTTCTTTAGTCACTCCAGCGTAGCTTTGGCTGTGTGCTTTGGGTCGTTGTCATGCTGAAAGGAGAACTTCCATCCCAGTTTCAGCTGTCATGCAGAGGGCAGCAGGTTTTCCTCAAGGACTTCCCTGTACTTTGCTCCATTCATTTTCCCTTCTATCCTGACAAGTGCCTCAGTCCCTGCCGATGAGAAACATCCCCTTAACATGATACTGCCACCACTATGCTTCACAGAAGGGATGGTGTTCTTTGGGTGATGCGCTGTGTTGGGCTTGCGCCAAACACAATGTTTGCATTTATGCCAAAAATTTCAATTTAAGTTTATTGACACATGGCTACAGAATCTCCTGAGTGTTTCTTTGCATACTTCAACGGGATTCAAGGTGGGCTTTCTTGCCACCCTACCATACAGGCCAGATTTGTGGAGTGCTTGAGATATTGTTGTCACATGCACACTTTGACCAGTCTTTGCCATAAAAGCCTGTAGCTCTTGCAAAGTTGCCTTTGGCCTCTTGACAGCCTCTCTCATCAGTCTTCTTCTTGCTCGGTCATTCAGTTTGGAGGCAGGATCTTGGTGGTGCCATACATCGCCTACTTCTTAATAATCGTCTTGACCGTGGTCCAAGGGATATTCAAGGCCTTTGATATTTTTTTTATATCCATCCCCTGATCTGTGCCTTTCAATAACTTTGTCCCGGAGTTCTTTTTAAAGTGCCTTGGTGATCATGGTTGAGGTTTTGCATTGAAATGCGCTACCCAGCAGAGGGAACTTACAGAAACTGATGAATTTATCTTGAAATCATGTGAATCACTACAATTTAACACAGGTGAAGGCCACTTAACTTGGTGTGTCATTTTGAAGGTGATTGGTTACACCTGAGCTAATTTAGGATTGCTATTACAATGGGGTGGACATTTATCCAACCAAGCTATTTCAGTTTTTATTTTTAATTCATTTTCTACAAATTTCTAGAATATTTTTTTTCAATTGGAAGTTGTGGGGCAGGATGTGTAGATAATATGAAAAAAAATAACAATTTTTAATGCATTTTAATTCCAGGCTATAAGGCAACAAATGGTGAACATTCTGAAAGGGGGTGTAGACTTCCTATAGGCACTGTATATGTGTGTGTGTGTGTATATATATATATATATATATATATATATATATATATATATATATATATATATATATATATATATATATATACACTGAGTGTACAAAACATTAGGAACACTTGCTCTTTCCATGAAATAGACTGACGAGGTGAATCCAGGTGAAAGCTATGATCCCTTATTGATGTAACCTGTTAAATCCACTTCAATCAGGTTAAAGAAGGATTTTTAAGCCTCGACACAATTGAGACACGGATTGTGTATGTGTGCCATTCAGAGGGTAAATGGGCAAGACAAAAGCTTTAAGTGCCTTTGAACAGGGTATGGTAGTAGGTGCCAGGTGCGCCGGTTTGAGTGTGTCAAGAACTGCAACGCTGCTGGGTTTCTCATGCTCAACAGTTTCCCGTGAGTATCAAGGATGGTCCAACACCCAAAGAACATCCAGCCAACGGCAGATCAGTGGTTGAAAACGGCTCATTGATGAAAGAGGCCAAAGGAGGCTGACACGAATTGTGCAGAGCAACAGACAGGCTACAGTTAGTCAACTGACAGTCTGCTGTTTCACGCTGATGGGAGGACTAGGGTATGGAGAAAACCACGAGTACATGCAACCATCATGCCGCGTGTCAACATTGCAGGCTGGTGGTGGTGGTGTGATAATGTGGGGTATGTGTTCATAGCACACATTGGGCCCCTGGATAAAAGTGGAGCAACGTTTGAATGCCACAGGATATCTGAACATCATTGCCAATCAGGTGCATCCCTTCATGGCAGCAGTGTATCCATCTGCTAATGGATTTTCTCAGCAGGATAATGCCCCATGCCTCAAGGCTAGGATTGTCCAGGAATGGTTCCATGAACACGACAGTGAATTCAGCTTACCGCAATCCGACTGAGGATCTGTGGGATGAGATGGAACGAGCTACTCGGAGTAGAGATCCACTACCAGCCAACTTGACACAACTGTGGGAAGCATTGCAGTCAACATGGGCCAACATCACTGCAGAAAGCTTTTGACACCTTGTAGAGTCCATGCCCCGACGAACTGAGGCTGTTCTGAGGGCAAAAGGGGGTGCAACTCAATATTAGGAAGGCGTTCCTAATGTTTTGTACACTCAGTGTGTGTGTGTGTGTGTGTGTGTGTGTATATATATATATATATATATATAATATATAATTGTGAGCAAGTTAGAGGGAAGCAAATAAAAACGCAAAATGGAATGCTTGGGGTATATAGTAAAAAATGTAGAGGACAAATCCAAGGAGATTATAAGGAGGTCATATAATGCAATGGTGAGACCACACGTGGAATTCTGGTCACCACAGTAACAAATGGACATTGTGGCCCTTGAAAGAGGCCAACGAATAGCAACCAGACTAATCCCAGCATGGCTTAAAAGCACTGCACAGAAACCTGTAGCAGAGGGCAGAGTTGGAAGCTAAGCGGAAAGAGACTTAGGGCCGAGGGTAGAAGATACGTGACAAAGTTTTTAGATCAATCAGCTACTAGGATCGGACACCCATTATGCTTTTATGTTCTAATTCCTACGTTGTGAATACAGCTGCTCTGATGAATGACTGTGTGCAGATCTGTATAGTGCAATGTGTATTCAAAGTTCAGAGGAGTAGAAACAGGAAAATTATAATAGGAATAAAAAGGTAAGCATTTTCTTACATGTACATTATAATTTGGAACAAAAGTCATTTGCAAGGGAAATCATCTTTAATTTCCCTGGAAAGGAAAACAGGCAATGAGAGAGGGATGGAGAGAAATAAAGAAAGAGAGATAGAGAGAGAGGGAATGAGGAGAGAAAGGGAGAGCCCACTATAAATCTCTGCCTCATTCACACTGTTCCCGAGCTCTTATTAAGAAAATTAATTTAACTTAATTTAACTCAATCCCGACTCTCAATCAGCTTGATTAAGTAAGGGGGAAATTGCATTAGAAAAGGCCGTGTTCGCCAGATATAAGAATGAAGCAAAATTACATTCACTTAGCACTGTAAATTAATCCAGAAAACTGCTGGTGCAAATTTCAAGTTATCTACAGTCAAAATGATCTTCATAAATTCCAGAAATGGCCCTCTCGCCTACTATAAATCTCTATGAAATAAAGAGTATATATTATTATAAATACAGCAAAATGAAATGAAGTACAATCTCCCTCCAGTATCACCATGGCTTTGTCTACAGAGAGCTATTTAAACTGCTACGACAAACGAGCTTGCGTTGGTCACAACCGAGGCAGAAACAGCGCAATTTTATTTCAACAAGAAAAGATTCCAGTATCTGTTAGGCTTTACCTATTTACTACATTCTGTCCCTTATAAAAGTTCCCCACAGTTAAATTCCACTGTAACTTTGCAGTTTCCCCAATGCCTTTGCCCATGATTATACAATGCACTTTCTGTTTTTATGGATAACATAAAGTACTTTTTATGAAACTGTTCTTTACTGTTAATGAAACCATCAATAATCCATAACTATTTAAAACTTGATTTTACTAATAAAAACAGTCTTTGAATAACTCACTTTGTGAATATATTTAGGGTTAAAACATCTCCTATAATAAAATCAGTGGATAGCCAATAAACACCGGAAACCACCAGAACTGTGGAAATGGTTAATAAATTCACGCTGACCTTTTCCCATTAAAAAAATAAAACCTACTACAAATTTAAAAAATACATTTCCAAGTGCTGCTGCAATGTCCCTCTTTCCTGCCTTGTATCTATCATTGATTCGTTCTGAATACTTTAAACCCGCCCCAACTACTGAGTGACAGCACATTCTTACATTTGTATTAGAGACTCTGCTTGTGAGATTTAAAAAGAGATTACAGTAAGGAATGGGGGGTTGTTAGCAGGATTTAAAACAGAATTACAAATTGTGGCGAAATGTAAAAAAATGCAGACACACAAAAACCCCAGAAGGATGTGCCTGTGACCATAAGGATTTCGCTGTGGAACAAGCAAAGAAAAGAAGTTACAACTTAAGTGTGCAAGTACTGTCGAGTTACTACTGTACATATTTTGACAAAAAAAAAAAAAATAATAATAAAACACTCAAGCATTTTGGAAAGTACCTGAAAACACTATTTCATACAGTATATCAAAAAAGAACGCACTGAAAAAAACGATTTACATAAAATTAAAAAATAGCTAAAAATAAGCACTGAAAAATTAAATGAATAAACACAGAAAAATCTGTTTTCTTTAACAAATTGAGATTCGTAACATTTTTACATCCAACTAAACCCAAGTCCCTGGAAAAAGAATGTTTCCATACACTGTTTAATGTCTAAATACTGTTTCATTACTGTATGTGCACAAGTTTGCAGCATACAAAAGTGTTCCAAAAGCATTCAAAACAATGTTTTTTGAATATGTGAGGATGAGATTTAAAGTGGTGGCAGTCAGATAGCGAGCAGGACAGCAGCATCTTACTGTAAGTGCCTGGCTTCCTTGATCTGGACATTTATCTTACAGGTTAAAAACCGTCAATTTAGATCAGACACCATGAAATCAAACTTTCTGATTTGGACTGTGACCATCTGGGCTGTTAATAGTGGCCTCAGCACCTGCAATGCTCGCTACACCCCTCCCAGTACAGAAGGAAAACAATATCCCAGTATGATGCTTAATGAACACCTGCATAACTGTATTTATTGCTACAATTAGGGCTCACGCTACAGCTATCAGTGAATAAAACAGCAGGCAGTAACAAGTACACTTATATTTACACACGCAGATTTTTGCTGCCAGTTTCATTAAATTCCTCTGCCTGTCTCAGCTCTTTAAAGCCCTGACAGGCACTTCTTTATTGTAATGCACCTTGTAAACGATTGCATTACCCTTCTCTTCAATCTGACGCAATTTAGCGTGCCCCTTATGTATGAAAATGCGCCGTACTTGAATGCTGCCTCCAGTAACACAGAGCTGTGCATATCGTTTTCTTGAATGTGTGCACACATTTTTCATGTCATAGGTCTCAAATGTGTAGTTTTTAAAGACACACGCATTGCAGTAAAGATGTATTTTCATTTATTAATTTTTGTAAATATATCTGGTACTACACTAGGTTAAAAAAAAATCTTTCTGCAGGCCATGCTTTCTGATAGTCTTGCACTTCCATGACAACCTGGAGGGTGTAATTGTTCCCGCCCCTTCAGGGCTTTCTTTCCCGTCAGTAACCAACCAGCCGCTTCCTCTACTGGCTGGCATTTTTTGTAGCCAGTAAGATGTTTGACACTGAAATAAGACACTGAATGCTGAGATGAAATAATCAAAGCAGCACAAAGTGTTAACAGACTTCGTGGAAGGGAAGGCAAGCAAACCGACAACTTTCTTTAGATAGCAATGTTTTTAAATGAAATAGATGTTGAAACAGCACATTCTGATCTATACAGTGAATGGAAGTGCATGAGTTGTATTTTGTTAGCTACAACAACTTACTGTATAACCCATGAGCAAAATACAGATCCAGAGATGCATTCTGCAGTTACGGTAGGACAAAAACTTATCATTGCTGTGGGGAGCTCTGAATTGTTGGCAAAGTCGCTATGTGACATCACACTGCTAACAGCTGGCCACTGAAACATGAAAAATAAGAGAGTCAGGTACCTGGTGGTGCTGATCCTGCACCCCCTCCAGGTGTGTGCCGCAGTGCTGGGCAGTGCTGGGGAGCTCCCAGCTGCATCGTGCTTCACTATCTTGTACCGCGTCCTGATCACTCTGTGTGAGGTGTGATGGGAAGGACCTGGAACCAGGAGGGGACAGTCAGTTACGGAGTCACAATATTGTAATACTGTCCGAAAACTTCAAGTTGACTGTTCAGTTTTATTTCCTGATATGACATTAAAAGAGCAGCTTCAAATATGAAATGCTTAAGTTATCCTAACAAATATGTTGTTGTTCTTGCTTGGTATCTCTTATACTGATATCAATGAAACTTTTTTTTTTTTTCAAGTCAACATATTCTGGTGATTTCTTAAAACTCAGAAGTTTAACACAGTTTGCAATTCTACCATATCTCCAAGTACAGCTGGTACACCAGACAGAGGGGTCTGGCGAGCGCAACCATTAACTCCCCTCTCCTCATGAATGTGAGAAATAAAACTGTGGTTTTTCTTACATCAGGAGAGAGAAATCAACTATTGATGGGAGAGAGGATTGAGGGGTGACAAGATGTCACCCTTCACAATAGTAATCACACTGAAGTGCAGTACAAAAGGCAGAATTCACTCCGACTGTACAATATAGGAAAACTACTAAAATGGAAATGTGCTTAAAAAAAAAAAAAAGGATTCTGGTAAATGTCATTGCTGCTATTCATTGTAAAATACTTCACCATACCTCTCTAGCTTTTACAATGCATACCTATGTTTTACAATGCTGTCCCCACACTTTACTACACTGCACTACGATTTTACTGTGGTAAACATTTATAAGGGAAATCTGCACTTTAAACAATAAAATGGATGCCTGGAGGGTTCCTAATTACCAGGAGATGAAAATGGCTCAGTTTTCTATATTACAAGCCATGTTAGACATTGCAAAACCCCTTCAATGCAGTAGTACCTGCCACACACACATGCTTTTGTTTAGGATTAGAGGAGAACGTTTGTTCATGAAACTGGAAAGAACATCCAGAGCCTATTAATCTATTCTGACACTTTTAGCAGTCTCTGCTTTGTTATGGCAGTTCCATAGCACAAGGTTATACAGCAGATATATAGTTAAAAAAACAATGCTAAAGAATGCACATTTTAATGAGACCATTTCTACATGACACAAAGACATTTTAGATTATTGTATCACATGATTACTCATGTCTACTGTATATTATGTTGAAATACATGAATAAACGGTAAAAGTGCATGAATATTTTCACTCTGTGTGTGTTCAACCTGTTTGCATGCTGACCGAGAGACCTCCATTTCTGTTGTATAACAAAGCAGGCAAAATGCTGTACAAGAAAGCTACTGAGAAAGACTTTGTCAAAACATATGTCATTGAACGGGGGGGGGGGGGCTTTTCTGAAACACATTTCCATTACAGGTGTCAGTTGGGATAAACCCCCCTCCTCCTCCCCCCCCCCTCACTCCACCCTCCTCCCCATATCCCCATCCCAAGTCGTTATCAGTCTGACACACACTGTCGCAGTGCTACACAGGCCAATGCTTAATGACTAATCGATCTAGTTAGATTTTCCAATTAAAAACTTTACTACTGCGATGGGTGTGGGGGTGTGGGGGGGTTGTATTAAGAGAGTGAAAAGTGCTTACACACTATAGGGATCGTATATGAAGAGTGTTTATTAGCTTGATTACTGAGTCTGCACTGGAGAAACGTGCAACTTTCCAATTAAAGGTGTGTGTCAGTGGGTCAGGGGGTATGGTTCTTAACTTCCAAACAGAGGGTTCCATGTTCTTACTGTATGAGAGCGTTGACTGTAGCCCTGCACAAAAGACACATGGTGTGCCTGAACGGTGTCTGAATGATGGTTATGATAAGATCACCAAAGCTAATGTTAATGGATTACAACCGCAACAGCACACTTCACAACAGCTGTGTGAACTTTAAAACACACAAAAACACGACTGCGGGAACTGCTTTGGCATTAGACATTAAAATGTGATGTTATTATTGTGCTGCAACCATGAAACACAACGAATACTGAGCTCTCAGAAGAGTTCTTAATGTAAACAAAATACAAACTAAGTGACACGTCAACTATCAGTTTCTGAAAATCGGCCGTCACTTTTCTATTTTACTATTCGGTGCTACCCCTACTGTATATTGTAGCTGATATCGTCTGGAAGGCGTTTATTAGTCAGTCCACTGTCTTATACTTCATCGCTGTCAAGATTATTAAAAAATAACCCATGATGTTAAGTCACTTGTTAACACCAAGATTAATTCCCACGTCTCGCTATGTGCACCTACAGTACAGACAATTACCTTAAAATGAAAGAGCATGTACATTTTTTTTTACTCTTCCCTTCCCTTTTTATTATGTTTTCAGTCATTCTAAGTGGTTTTTATGACAATTACTGAAATGCTGTGTTTTTGTTGTTGTTGTTTTTTAATGTAGAGTAGAAAAGACACCTAAAGGGCAAAAGGTGACATGATCAAAGAGGCAGATCGTTGTATGGCCCTGGCTCTTACTTCTATAAAGATACTTCTATGAAGGCTGATCTAGCCTCTGTTAGAAATAGCTACAGCAGGCAACTAGAACTGAAGAAACTCAGATAAAAGCACCTTGGCACAGACTTATCAATTAAAAAAAAAAGAACAAAACAGGACTTGGTAAATACAAATAAAAAGTTTAAATAAATAAATAAATATATATACATACTCCACTCTGCCAGGCAATGCAGGCAGAAAATGCTAAGCCGATTCCAGCAGAACGTGTGTGTGTGTGTGTCTATCTCTATCTCTGTCTCTCTCTCTCTCTCTCTCTCTCTCTCTCTGAGGATTGTGGGAGGGCCTGCTGTGTGAGAGCGGTAGTGGTGAGCTGTGTGAGAGCGGTAGTGGTGAGCTGTGTGAGAGCGGTAGTGGTGAGCGGTGTGAGCTGTGTGAGAGCGGTAGTGGTGAGCTGTGTGAGAGCGGTAGTGGTGAGCTGTGTGAGCGGTAGTGGTGAGCTGTGTGAGAGCGGTAGTGGTGAGCTGTGTGAGCGGTAGTGGTGAGCTGTGTGAGAGCCGTAGTGCTGAGCTGTGTGAGAGTGGTAGAGGTGAGCTGTGAGAGCGGTAGTGCTGAGCTGTGTCAGAGCGGTAGTGCTGAGCTGTGTGAGAGCGGTAGTGCTGAGGTGTGTGAGCGGTAGTGCTGAGCTGTGTGAGAGCGGTAGTGCTGAGCTGTGTGAGAGCGGTAGTGCTGAGCTGTGTGACAGCGGCAGTGCTGAGCTGTGTCGCCATTTACTTATATATTTACATTTTAATATTGTCAAATATTCCCCTTTTTATTAATAATTCATTGATCGAAAGAAAGATTTCAAGATATGGTAAAATAATGTCACCGATCAAAATGATTCCCCTTGGATGTAAAAACCCTGAAATTAAGCACCTCATATCTTAATAACGTAAGAACATAAGAAAGTTTACAAACGAGAGGAGGCCACTCGGCCCATCTTGCTCGTTTGGTTGTTAGTAGCTTATTGAATCTCATCAAGCAGCTTCTTGAAGGATCCCATGGTGTCAGCTTCAACAACATTACTGAAGAGTGGATTCCAAACCCTCACGATTCTCAGTGTAAAAAAGTGCCTCCTATTTTCTGTTCTGAATGCCCCTTTGTCTAATCTCCATTTGTGACCCCTGGTCCTTGTTTCTTTTTTCAGGTTGAATAAGTCCCTTGGCTCGACACAGTCAATACCTTTTAGAATTTTGAATGCTTGAATTAGGTCGCCGCGTAGTCTTCTTCGTTCAAGACTGAACAGATTCAATTCTTTTAGCCTGTCTGCATATCACTCTTCTTTGCACTCTTTCTAGAGCAGCAATATCTTTTTATAGCGAGGTGACCAGAACTGAACACAATATTTGAGATGAGGTCTTACTAATGCATTGTACAGTTTTTGAAGAACATTGTACTACATTTTTGAAGAACAGCCATCCTTTTTCTGTGGATGTTTTCTCTATTTTACTCCAATCTACTTCTGTTAGTGTCTGTTTCATACCTTCATAGTTTGCTTTTCTAAAATTGTAAACCTTAGTTTAGTCATTACTTTTGGGGTTTTAAAAATCAGTTCAAATGAGACCATGTTGTGGTCTGAGTTTGCTAGTGGTTCTCTGACTTCTGTTTTAGTAATTCCGTCTTTGTTATTTGAAAAGACTAAATCAAGGCATGCCTTGACAAATTGTGCTAGGAAGCAGTCATTTGTCATTACCACCATTTCAATTTCATCCTTCGTGCTCCCCACCAGGTTTTCCTATTTCATATGGGGGAAGTTGAAATCCCCCATTAGTATGGCTTCTCCTTTGCCACACGCATTTCTAATGTCATTGTATAACAGATTATTTTGCTCACCGTCTGAATCTGGCGGTCTATAGCATGCTCCTATTATTATGCCCTTTGAATTTTTGTCCTTTATTCTGACCCATATTGATTCGGCTTTATTTTCTTTGTCCAGGCTTAACACCCGGGCTTCAAGACTCTTTCTTATGTATAGCGCTACCCCTCTTCCTCTTCTGTCCTACCTGTCTTTCCTATACAATGTATACCCACAAATATTATATTCGTCCCCATCACTCTCAGACAACCAAGTTTCTGTAACACCTATCACATCATAGTTACTTGTTAGTGCAGTAGCTTCAAGTTCTAAAATGTTGTTTCTGATACTCTAGCATTTAGATAAATACATTTAATGGTTGTCTTACCTGAGTTGTCTTTGTTTTGATGCGGTCTCCGGATAAAACTTTAAATGTAGCTTAGCATTTTAATATCGAGGTTTTTGCCAGCACTGAGGTTTTTCAATGTTTTTCTTGCGGGGAACAGGGGCACCTTAAACGGACCTGCCCCAAGCTACAAACTGAAGCAGGGACAAGTAGTAGTGGTGGTGACGGGGAGGCGGCCGGGGTGGTTCAGAGAGATGAGGTGGAGGAGCCGCCGAGACCTGAGCCGCAGCCCCAGAGGAAGGAGCCGGATACCAGCGCGGCTGCAACCGAATCGGGGGATGCAGAGCCGGCCGACGCAGACAAGGACGGTGTGTACACTGAATTGTAAAAAAAAGAAAACTTAAAAAAAGAACATCTCCTGCTGCTGCCGACCCGGCATCGGGCGAGGAGTCGTCTGTGTGGGGGCCCTTTATGGTCTCTCACGACAGCGATGTAGGGTCTCAACCCTCCACTGCAGTGGAGCTGAGCGCCGGAGAAAGACAGGCCTCAACCCAAAGTTCTCATGTCTGAGGACCCAGTGCTGGAAGGGAGCAGTGTTGGGGGGGATAGCCTCGGGGCTCAGGTAGACCCTGTTGGCGTTCCTCCCCTGACGAGACTCCTCAGCCTGCGGGGTTGGTAGCGGAGATGCCGGTGGCTGATGGAGATTCTGCGGGTGAGGAGGAGGACAGATCAGCAGGATTGGAAGAGGATGGATGAGAGGACAGGCTCTCTGATACCTCGCAGCCCTCTGACATCACGGCCAGCCAGAGGGGGAAACTGTACTCACTGAACGAGATCAGCAATTTTCTTGAAAGAACAAAAGGTAAGAGGCGAGTAGACATTAAATCCTTCTTCCCAGACCAGAAACTTTTCTTGTGCTCTGCAGATTTAATATTAAGGAAATCGTCTATGTATGAGTTTGACCAGAAAAAACGGTTCAGACTTAAAAAATATGTCAGCTCAGTTCGGAAAACGTTAGCCGCATCTAAACATTTTTAATGGCTAGTTTTATTAAGAAAACTTTTATTTTAATGTGTTTGTTATTTTTGAATAATCTATTTTTTATCTATGAAGAAAATTATTTAAGGCTCTTTTAACGTGAACGGGTGCAGGGATTTTAATAAAAGAGCACAATTATTTTATTTTTTAAACAGCAAGTGTGATTTTATTGCAGGAGACACACTCAGACAGCAGTAATTAGTCTCACTGACAGTCTGATTGGAGGGGCGACTGTATTTTAAGCCACGGTTCTAATTTTAGTGCTGGGGTTGCTGTTTTATTTTCTCCAGGATTCGGGGTGGAGATTTAATCTATTGAGGAGATTGTTCAAGGTCGACTTTTAAAAGTACAGATACAACACACTGGGATTTTTATTGATTTTATTAATATTTATGCACCAAATGTTGGGGAGAAGATTTTATTTTTTAAAAAGCTCAGTCAGGTACTCAGGGGTTGCAGTACAGACAGTTTCCTCGTGGTGGGGGGAGATTTTAATTGTAATATTGATTTTAATAAAGATAGAAACCACAGGAAACCCCATCCCCAATCTGTCAGAGAGCTGGCCACTGTATTAAATACTTTTGACCTGGTTGACATTTAGAGGATTTTTCATCCCACAAGTAGATAATATACAGGGATCAAATGTAATCAAAATCAGCTGTCAGGGGCGCGCCTGGATAGGTTCTATACTCCACAACAGCATATTAACAAAATCACTAAAAGTAGTATAGCACCAAGTAGCTTTTCTGATCATCATTTTGTTTCCGTCACAGTTTCACTACCAACCAAATCAAATTCAAAATCATATTGGCACTTTAACAACAATCTGCTACAGGACAAAAACTTCATTAACTAATTTAAATTGTTTTGGAAAAATTGGCAAAATGAAAAAAATAATTTTAGTAGTTTAAGACAGTGGTGGGATATAGGGAAAAAATTCAAATAAAACTTTTCTGTCAACAATACACACAACATGTCACCAGGTCAGTGAGCTGGAGAGATTGTTGAGTTTGAGAGCCAGCTGGCCAGCAAGAGCAATGAGGGGGCGTATCGGGGCCTGCAGGAGAGGAGGCAGCTCCTGCACAGCCTGCTGGAGAAGAAGGTGAAGGGCTATCTATTCAGAGCCCGTTTTACTGAACTTTAAGATATGGACACCCTCACAGCCTTCTTCTTCGGCCTGGAGAGAAAGACAGCGGAGCGCAAGACAATGAGCTGTCTGAGGCTGCCCAGGGGGAGGTCTCCAGCCCTGCGGAGCTAGGGCGTGTTGCAGTGAGCTTCTATACTTATCTCTACATGGCTAAGGGCTGCGACCCAGGAGAGATGAAGCCACTTCTCCAGGGTCTCCCCAGCCTGGCAAGGAGGAGAGCAGCAGATTGGACACTCCACTGGCATTCCCAGAGCTCACTGCGGCTGTGGCGCAGCTCTCCAAAGGGAAGGCTCCTGGACTGGATGGACTGCCTGCAGAATTCTATAAAAAGTTCTGGAACTGTGTTGGTGAGGACCTGTACCAGGTCCTGCAGGAATGTGTTCGGGATGGGGAGCACTGCTAGCAGTGTGATAACACTGCTACCCAAGAAAGGAGACCTCTGTGACATCAAGAAATGGAGCCCTGTCTCCTTGCTGTGCTCCGATTACAAACTGCTTTCCAAGGCTCCCGCTAATGGCCTAAAGACCAACCATGGATCAGTGGTGGACACAGACCAGTCGTACTGTGTGCCCGAGAGATCGATTTTTGATCATCTGTTTTTATTAAGAGATCTTTTTAATGTATCCAAAGTTGATAATTTTGATTTTGGTTTAAGTTCGCTTGATCAGGAAAAAGCTTTTGATAGAGTTGATCATGAGTATCTATTTTGTGTTTTGGCCATTTTTACTTATTTTATAAGAATCCTTTATCACAATGTTTTTAGTGTTGTAAAGATTAATAGCGGTCTGACTGTCCCCTTCCCTGTGCAGAGAGGGATACGGCAGGGCTGCTCCCTCTCGGGGATGCTCTATGCCCTCTCTATAGAACCCCTGCTACACCAGCTGAGGGGGAAACTGCCTGGACTGGCAGTACCAGCTGTGCCCAATGCAACCCCTATCAAGCTCTCCGCATATGCTGACAATCCCCCTCTCCATTATTGCCTTAGTTTTAAGCTGGAACAAAATTGGAGTCAAAATTTTAGGTACTTATTATGGGAATGAACAATTCATGCAGCAGAATTGGGAGGAGCTGCTGGACAGGGTGAAGGGGAGGCTGCAGAGCTGGCAGTGGATCCTCTCTCGGCTCTCCTTCAGAGGTAGGCATTTTGTTTATTGCAGAAGGCAGGGAAGCTGGGTTTTGACAGACATTTGTTTTTAATATCTCCTGATTGTTTTAGTGATGCAGGGTTGGAGGGTTTTTTATAAGACTCTGTTAAATGCTTGGAGACTTTTAAAGATCAGAAGGTCAAAAGAATCACAGAGCACACAGTGGGTTTTTGAAGAGCCTCTGTGTTTTATCCCCATTTTTAAATGTGAGGTTTTTAGCTCTGCTTTTTTATCCACTTTGTTTCTTAAAACCGGTTTTACTAAACTTGGGCACTTGATTGATTTTAACCTTTTTAGTTGGAAAGCCAGCAGGGTTTTAACCCCTGTACTGAATATTAGATCAGAGCGTTTCCTAGAGAAGGTGCTGAGTGATCTCCAGGCATCCCTCTGTCAGGCACTTTCCCAGTTTCTGAGCAGGTTTCTGGAAGAGCACGTGGCCCCAGAGCAGGAACCCCTGTTCCCCGCAGTGCTGGTTTCCCCTTCAGTGACCATGGAGGAGGAGGAAGAGCAGGTTGGAAAGCTGCTGTCACTTAGGAAGGTCACGGAGGTGGCTTTCCACACAACTGAGAAAAAAGACTCTCTGAAATCTGTGTGAAAACCAGACATTTTAATAAGTTGAAAGACTTGGAGGACACTAAGTGGAGGGCTCACCTTGGTGTCCCTGTTGATGAAGTTCCTGTCTGGAGGGTGCTGTATAAGCTTCCCTTGCCTAAGCGCTCCAGAGACCTGCAGTGGAGAGTGCTGCATGACATTATAGCCACAAATAGATATCTGAGCCGAGTGGAGCCAGGGGTCAGTGTCCAGTGCCCCGTCTGTCCTGCGGAGGAGACCGTTTTCTACCTGTTTGTGGATTGTCCTCAGCTGCAGCCCTTCTTTTTGTTTTTAGAGAACCTGCTGGCTTCCTTGGGGGGTTATTTTTACAAAAATGTTTTTGTGTTTAGTGTAAAGTATCATTTTGCACAGAGGGATAGGTGCTCATTGGTTAACTTTGTCCTTGGTCAGGTGAAATTAGCTATTTTAAAATCCCAAAATAATTAAGTTTTAGCCACTGGTTTTATAAATCCTATTAGTATTTTTAGGATCCTGATGGTCTCCAGGATCAAGATGGAGTTTGCCTATTTTAAAATGGTGCACGACCTGGACAGTTTTGAGAGACGCTGGTGCACTGGGGAGGGGGTGCGTGCCGTGAGCGAGGAGGGGCAGTTTTGAGAGACGTTGGTGCAGTGGGGAGGGGGTGCGTGCCGTGAGCTAGGAGGGGCAGTTTTGAGAGACGTTGGTGCAGTGGGGAGAGGGGGTGTGCAGTGAGTGAGGAGGGTCAGCTTGTTCTGCTCATGTGAGAAACACTCAAAGACTGAGATCCCATTGAACTGTTGTTTTTTTTTAAATGTAATGGGAAATGTTGGATCATTTTGTGTTTTGCACCAGTGTATTTTTTGTTTAGTTTTGGCTTCTTTTTTTAAAGAGTGGCTTTATTTAGTTTTTATTTTGGATTCTATTTTATTAAATGTATTTTAAACACCCCCCCCCACCCCACCCCCCGGCCGAGTTAAGTGCCTAGAAGTCCAGCTGAAGAGACTAAATGGTTCTCCAGAGCTTTGAGGCAATGTTCAAACACCAGGTCTATTATTACAGTCACGGTTCCTCCAGTCGAATGATTATGAATGTGTTTCCAGGGGCCCAGTCAATTTGTCCTGGAGTGCGAATGCAGGGACGGAGAGAGGCTTGATAAATGCCCCCCTCCCCCTCCCTCTGAGCTGCCAGGGGCGCTCCGTCTAACAAGCTTTACATGTAAGAATGAGTGGGATAACAAAATATGAATTTTTATGAGGCTAATAAATCATTCTGATTTTTATTTCTCTTTTTTTTTTTTAAACTGATTAATTATCATACAGGCGTGTTTTCTTTTTAAATGCATCTTTTTACACACACACACTATATATACATATATAAACATTGACACAAATAATAATTGAGCAAATGTACATATATGCATATTGTTGTTTTGTTTTTGTTTTTTTTACAGAATTTACTTATTTATTTATTTAAAATGGTGATTGTACAGTGAAATTGTGATACAATGTACTGCCTTGGGACGGTAAAAACAGTATGTTATAACCGGATACATGCACATACCTGCCAAATTAGCACAAATATCAAAACCCAGTACAGGACTAATTGATAAATGTACATATACAATGTATGTAATAAAGGTTTATTACAGAAGAAACAATATAAAACAATGTAATTTAACTAGTACTGTACATTACTATACAGTATGTAACATGCTGTATTTTAATTATTTAATACAGTAATTCTATGTTGCCGTGGATAAAGATTGTCAGCTAAAGGAATTATAAAAAATAACAAAAAACATGTAATTAATGTACTGAATAACACTGTACTGTAATTAGTCAAATAAACTAATTAATAAAACACAGTACAGTAATAATACATTATAGAAATAATAAAACTGATAATAATAAAATATACAAGTCAATAAACATTACCATACAAACTGTCAGTTGAGGTACAGTACAGTAATCATCGCCTGTACGCTATTTTCAGAAGTCTTTAGGCCCTGGCCACATTAGCATTTTAGAACAGAGGGTTCAAAGCCTGTTTAAAAGTGTTTAAAATTGATTTGCATCCACACTTAACACGGTTCATAACGGAGTTCAACAACAGAGTCTGAAACCTACTGAGGAGGTTTCTCGAACTCGGTTGTCAGCATAACTGGGTTAGATAAACTGGTTTAACTGTAATCTGGAAGTGAACTGTGTTCGAGTCTGGTTACACAGTATCCTCCAATATCCTCTAGTGTTTTGCGGTAGTCCGTTGCCATAATCCCCCTGGTTACAACAGACGAGAATAAAGAAAAGACAAGCCTGAATTACAATACAGGAGGGTTTATTCTTGTCATATTCCATTGGTACAGTCAGATATGCTAATATACCGTAGTACACAAAACTGTGTGTCCAAAACACTTTTTAAGTTATCTTAGATCACATCACATATTAGCAAGTTAAAGGTCTTTATTTCAACTTTTAAATAAAGAACATCTTATCTGCCCCAGATTTTCCCTTTGTCCAAATGCCCATCTAATTTATTTACTATGGCATGGGCTAAACAACAACATTTATCAGGGGGGAAAAAAGAAAGAAGAACGTGTATACATTGCAGTGGTTTCTGGGATACAGTCATCCAGCAAAGTGTTTTTTCAACAACAGTTGGGTTAAACTAACCCAGTTTCATTACAGCAGTCTGGACGCGCTAGGCCTAGGGTTCAGGTATACTTGGCCTAGGGTTCAGGTATAGTGGCTCTCAAAAGTATTCACCCACCTTGGACTTTTCCACATTTTATTGTGTTACAACATGGAATCAAAATGGATTTAATTAGGAGTTTTTGCCACTGATCAACTCAAAAAAAGTCCATAATGTCAAAGTGAAAAATAATCATGTTATGGGAATGCTTCTCTGCATCAGGGCCTGGAAAGCGAGTGAAGACAGAGGGCAAAATGGATGGAGCAAAGTACAGGGAAATTATGGAGGAAAACCTGCTGAAGTCTGCAAAAGACCTGGGACTTGGGAGAAGAATCATCTTCCAGCAGGACAATGACCCCAAACATACAGCCAAAGCCACACTGGAGTGGCTTAAAAACAAAAAGATCAAATGTCCTGGAGTAGCCCAGTCAAAGCTCAGACCTCAATCCAATTGAGAATATGTGGAAAGAGTTGAAAATAGCTGTTCACCAAAGGCCCCCATCCAACTTGACGGAGCTTGAGCAATTTTGCAAAGAAGAATGGGCAAAAACTGCAGTGTCCAGATTTGCAAAGCTGGTAGAGATTTTTCCAAATAGACTCATGCCTGTAATTGCTGCCAAAGGTGCCTCTACCAAATACTGACTCAAGGGGATGAATACTTATGCAATCAATTATTTTCTGTTTTGTATTTGCAAATAATTTAGAACAATTTGTAGATTTTATTTTTCACTTGGACATTATGGACTTTTCTGTGTTGATCAGTGGCAAAAACTCCTAATTAAATCCATTTTGATTCCATGCTGTAACACAATAAAATGTGGAAAAGTCCAAGGGGGGTGAATACTTTTGACAGCCACTCTAAATCGGTTTTGAACTCAGTTGTTGATTTTTTTTTTTTTTTTTTGCTCTATGTGGACAGGGCCTTAACGACTGCTTCAGCGACTGCTGCTTTTTAAACTTGAGCTCTTTGACAACATAATTCTGACTGCTTGCGTCCCTTTGAGATTTCTCCAATAATGTACAGTTTGTCCTTAAGTGAAATTAACAATCGTTTATCGCTGGGCGTGATAATACAGCATAAAAATGACAGTAATAGAGAGCAAGGTCAAGTTCAAACAGCAAGAAGTAGGCCTATGAGTACGCATCATGCACAGCACAGATGACTGCGTGCCATTGCGGTGCGTGCGTAATAACAGGAAGTATGCACTATCAGAGTACGTACTAAAAGGAGAATTTAAACAGGATTTTATACGATTTTATTCGGTTCCATGATATTGGTTCTTTATATCAGTGTATAGGTTATATCCCAGGTATGTTATAACTGGGATGGTATGGTATAAATGGGTTTGACCGTATTTAAATTTAATAGGACACAATTGTCTTTCACTAAACTACTGTTCAAAAAGTGTTTATTTTTTATATTTGGTAACGATAACTGCCTTGACTTCGCCCCAATCTTCACCAACCTTTTATAATACACTTCTAGCCTAAGATGTTTTGGATAGGCTATGATATGATAAACTCGAATTTATACAGACATGCTTACATATACTGTGCACTTACTGACGATAATGAGGACAGTTTGTATGTACATGTGCTGGTTTAGAAGTCTGTTTCAACTGAATAACTAAAAACATGTGTGAGACTTCACCAGACTAAACAAGCCAACAGCAGCTGAGAACAGATTAATGAATATCAAATGTAATCCACCCAAAGGCTTTAAATAACTCATGTGCTGCAGTACGCCTTTCAAAGGTATTTTGATAAGACCCCCATGCTTTGAATGCACTGTGGGGACTAATTTATCAATGTTAAAAGTAAATGTAGACATCCAATCCAAGAAAGGGATGTTTCAACTCAGTAGAACCCGATAACATGAGGGGCAGACCATCAGCAACCAAGAGCCTAATTGGTGAAGAACTCCCTTGTGGACTTGTAATTGAGACTTAAAAAAATGAATGGTGCTGGAGAAATCATTTGTCCAATTGAGGCAGTTAGTTTCATACGGTTTACCCTTGTCAGTCTGGGGAACAGTTTTCCCAAGAAGATATTCCTTCCTTTAAAAAAAAAATAAAAATAAAAAAAACCACGGCAGCCTTTATAAATCACTTGAATTTGTCTTTTCCCAACAACTGAAATATATATATATATATATATATATATATATATATATATATATATATATATATATATATATATATATATATAAGTTTACAAGTTGCAGTTCATGACAACACTTTGTCTTCCTAATAACTGAAGTGTGGCACTGTAAGTGCACCAGATTTAGCTGTTTCTTCTAAACCTCCCTCCCTCTCTCTCCTCTCTCTAACACCACTCCATACCACATTGCCTTTCATTTGTCAGCAGTGCACACTCCTGAATCAGGCAGAGAATTTATCTTTGACAAACATTTACCGATTATCAAATCACAGCCGTGGACCTCCGACGTGTTTTTGAGCAGGGTGGGGGTGGGGATTAGCTTGCTTGCTTGCTTGCTTGCTTGAAGTCATTTTTTGTTTTAAGCAGCCATCTGTATTGCGGTCGAAGCTATTTGGGCAGCTTGGCGGATGACAAATAAGGCTTGTCAAAGACGCCGTGTTTGCAAGCCCCTTGGAAACTTAGCACTATGTTGTTCCACTTTACCTGGTGTTTAATGACAGTCCTGTCATGCAGGGAAGGAGGGGGTAAAGGGGGGGTCGAGGCAGATGCAGAGGTAATGCCTCCCACCCCCTATCAGAGCAATGGACGTCTGTCAAAGACCTATTACAGGAAAGATTGAGATCCCATTCCACTCAAAGTCACTCAACCAACCGTTAGTTTTTATAATTATTGCAGTGGATCCATCTATTCCAGGCTGACACACTATATGAAATGAGAATGGTTTGCGAAGAGACACTCACTATACATTTACTGAACTCATTTCTTTTTTTTTTCTTTTAACTGATGGTGTTGCTAAATTTACCAGTAAAAACTTCATTACAAAACACAGCACAGATGCATTGCCACTTTGGCCATGTCAGCAGCCACAGCATCACACAAACCTAGCCCTCCGATTGCCTGGAAAGAATTCCAACTCATGCAGCTGTCATAGTGACAGCACACTGGTGTGGATCAAATTAGCCTCATCACACATATTAGGTTTTATACTTAAACCCTTTGCGGTCCTATGTCGGACCTGGTCCGACATTACAATTTTCCCTTTCCAGTCCGTTGTCGGACCCTATCAAAAAGACATAAAGCACAGGTCTCGAGTTGTTTTTTTTTTCCTCAGGAAAAAGCAGAGAAAACCTTTCAATGGCCGAGTGAGACCAATAGGAGCCGAATGAAGCCCGAAAAAAAAGGGCGTATCTGATAGCCCAGTGCACCATAGAGATAGCAAGGACATAAACAAAGGAGTTAGCTGCTTCTGCATCCAGCGCTCAAAGACTATCACAGACATTTGCAGAGCTTTTTGTGATGTTATAGTAATAAAATAATGACTTGGATCACATTATTGAGGAGTTTGGTGATAAAACAAGTGAGCAGGAGAGGATTTACCAGTATACACGTATGTAAAGAGGTATGTGAAAAATACAGCAAACAAGGGGTGGGGCTTGGCTGGAGATACAGTACTGATGTCATTTGCTTGAACTGCAGCGAACAGCCGGTCTGAACGGTAATAAGCACTCAGACGTCTGTGGTGCACTGACGCCAGTAGTTCAGATGGCTCGCTGAAAAGGGGCCCTGTGCCTGTGGCAGCAAATTCCTAGGGCTGCTGCTCAGCCTGTGGCTTGGCCTACGGCTTCTGTTTCTACGCAGGGCAACGGAACCTATTAAAGCCTCTGGCTGAGTCGGGTCCAAACATCACCTCTGGCAGCGGGCGCAGCGGAAGCAGGCTGTTGGGGTGTAGGGCGCCAGTTTGCCGCTGGTTTACATACTGGAGGTAGTCACTTGGGAAGCAGACGAACCAGCTCCTCAGTGAATTCCTGCACGCGGTAAGAGCACTGCAGCACCTCGCCCACCGAGGGACCAAACGTATGATCTGGAGTGATGGGGGCATCCAACAGCAGTGCCTTGGCCCCATCAGGCATGTCTGGGAAAGCCAAGCTGTCTATATGCAACTACCAGCACAGCCAGGTTTCTACCTAGAGCCTGTCCGTTGAGCTTGGGCACACGGAACAGGTTCTTATTCACTAGACGCAGCTCATCCAGCTGTTGTGGTGAGGGACTGTAATTCTCAAAAAGGAACCACAGCAAATGAGACTGGTAGGCTACTAGGATGTTGTTGTAGTTCCCTAGCCATGCAGTGAATGCTGGCTGAATGGGCTCTCGAGGATCACCTCAGAGACCAGGCACTGCTTGTTAGGACAGTTGGCCTCCTCGGATAGGAGCGCTAAATTAGGCGTCTGGACCAAGGCGGCAATAGAAGTCTCAACAGACGGAAAATGGGCCAGACCCAGCCTCGTTGCATCATGTACCCTATACAGGGTGTCCATTAACCAGGAAACAGCAGGAACTGTTGCCGGATGGTCCCAGGATTTCAAAAAGAAAATCCACTTCTTGTTTCCCCTGCTGTAGGCCAGGGCACTTGCAAAATTGCAGTGGCCCTCTTGGTAAGTGGTAGAAGTTCTGCTGACAGGTAGAGCTTAACCCAGGGGATGTGCTGTCAGACTCCACATCCTGACATAGGAACTGCAGCTTCTAGTTGCCTAACTCCTCACAGGCAGCGACAGACAGTGTCCTCCTGCAGCCAATCCATGCTCGTAGCCCCCTGGGACCTCAAGGGGACAGGCGGGACAGGTGACGCCGAATGTTTTTTTCATCTTCCATGGGGGAGGGGAAGGAAAAGCAGAGTTTGAGGAGGATAAGGAAGACTGTGAGGCCAGTTTCCTGCCTGGGCTACTTTCCTGGGTATGTTGTCAGCTCTCCCTTGGCACAGAGCTATGGGGTGAAAACACAGCCACCTCTCCAAGAGAGAGTGATGGGGAAGGAACCGGGACGGTAACTGAACAGTACTGGTTTGGTTTGGTACTGGTTCTGTGGCTTTAGCACCGGTCGGTACAGGTACGGTACTGGGTCTGAACCGGGTAGGTGACTAACACCAGGTCGGTACAAGAATGGTACAAGGACAGCACCAGGACGACGTCGGGAGTTCACTAATGATTAGGTGGCTTTACCAACGGTTTGGTATCAGGTCGGTACTGGTACGATAATCTCGGTCCCAGTACGGTACCGGGTCGGGAGTGGAGCAGGATCTGTGATCTTGGTACTACTTTGGTATGGGTCCACCAGTTAGCAGGCACTGCAGGTGTCCACCTGTAAAAGCCACTGGCAAACCCATTCTTCAGTCAGTACCACACACAAGACTGAGGGAAGCCTGCTTGTTAGCAAGAACTAACAGCCTTCACAATGGTGATGCTAAAAAGCTGTCACCAAAACAGCATCAAGACACGGTGGTTGAGATAGCAAGCAACCACAACCGAAGTGAGTATCTAATGTAAATAGCAAGATGGGGCTTTCGGTCCAGTTTCATTGATAAACTCTATGTTTTCGTGAACTACATGTTACAAAAACATAATTATTTAATCTATTATCCAGCATTTATACCAATGTATGTAAGGTGGAATGAAAATGATAAAAATAATAATAATAATAATAGCTTTCCGATTTAAGTGTAGCAGCCCTACGCCACTTTGGGCATTACCACACATTATGGACCGTTTAGTTGCAATAGCGCCCTCAACTTTGTCTTGTCCATAATGCCTGGCAATGCCCTCCGTGTTAGGTCTTATTGCTTATGCAGTGTTGTATGCTCTTCTTTAAGCCTAGTAAGACATGTCGAGGCACACGGTTGTACTCATGTGTTTTAAGCCAGCTGGCTCAATTAGTAACTTTATTGTCAGGTTTAGGTAGCAGATTTGACACTTACTACTGTTTTTAGATTTCTTCTGGAGTCCTTTAAATGCTGCAAGGAATTCCCCATCACATAAACATTAACAATGAAAATTGTTGAAATATTTGTCTAAAAACTTTTTTGTATTCTTTTTGCTACTGTCGGCTACAAATTGATACCTGTATCTCACTGGTCTGAGTGACCATTACTTAACACAGTATCCAGGCAAAATGGATCTTGTGATGTCTGTTCAAAATCGGATTAACACAGTTATGTTTCAATAATGGGACTGTAAATTAATTCTACAAATGAGGATAGCCTAATAACTTAGGCAAACCCTTGGAGGAGTTGAGTACGCTGTTAACAACTATCCACATGGAGAAAAAACCGACCAAGCAACACACATATATATATATATATATATATATATATATATATATATTATATATATATATATATATAATATATATATATATATATGTTATAGACTAACTTCAGAAAAGCCTTATTTGAAAACCCTGTTCCAACTGTTCTATTGTACGGATTGCTTCAGGACTAACTCTGCATTCAAATAAAAAAATGCTTTATTTTAATACAATATAAAACACAAACACACACACACATAGAGAACAGTGCTAAGTATGCTATGGGAAAGGGATGCTGCACCTTTACATACCATGTTTTCTAAAATGTGAGTGACAAGAAACTACACAGCGCTGCATGTATCCTCTTAGGATTATCAAATAATGTCATCGCTCGGGGGAGGGGGGGGGGGGGGGGGGCAAAAAAAAAAAAAAAAAAACAGCTCTAATCTTTTCTCCAAATTTGACAAGTAATTTCAACTAGCAGCACTGATGTTTGATAAATTCTCATTTTACCCTGCTCCTCTGTCAGCTAATAAATCTCTTTATTAACAGTGCTAGTTTTTTCTTCTTCATTCTCTCTTAACTATAGTCCCAGCGACAGGCACACTGCCAGTGACAAATATTGCTATGACAAAGGCAGAGGCAATGGCTGGAGTGATTGTACTGGGTTGAACTGGTTTCAATGGGGGAGTGCTGAAATCTAGGCAAAATTGATCCCTCGATAACTGCTCAAAAACAGATCACCGCAGTAAGGCTCAATGTTTCAATTAGGGATGCACCGAATCCAAGGTTTTGGCATTCGGCCTAACACCGAATCCATCTCAAAAGATTTGGCTGAATACCGAACCGAATCCCGAATCTACAAAAACTGTCAAGAAAACTGAAAGAAACTACTGAATGAAAAACAGACTGGCAGCTACTAACCAGCGACGCGCATACTCTATAGTTTTTAGCCTTTTAGTTAACAGTATTTTTATTACTGAATAGAACCTCTCGGAGCGCAGAGTCATATTACCGGTACCTCGAGTTAAAAATCTCATTAAATTCTTTCTTTTTAAATTCTCAACACAGTTGTAGCAAGTCTGCAAGTTCTTGTGTGCGCGCTGAAGAGAGACAGTCCGCTGCCATGTTTGTAGCCTACTTTAAATTACTTTGCGATTTCAGGTCGAGTGCCTTTAAGTAAGATGACCCTGGCTGCAACTCTATTGTCATTTTGTATACACAAATAAGCTTACTTGATTTGAAAAACGTCGTGAACGATAAAAGCAACTTTTTACACTACTTGGTTTGACTAAATGAGTAGTAATCAACAAATTATGGAAGTTGATTAATTTCAACAAACAATAACGACAACTTTTTCATGAAAAAAAATATTGTAGCCTATTTCAATCGGAACATTAGCTTGCTATATTATACTAAACGATAACAATAAAAACACATAACAATCTGGATCTATCTTGCATTTTTCAATTAATATAATTTAATTAGTAGAGAATAAAAACATACTAAGATAATGACCTAGCCTAAGTTTATTCAATCGTTTCTGTAATCTACCAGCGGCTTCTGTTGCATACACATCGCTGATATATAGTGCAGACCGTGGGTCAAACCAAGTCCTATGAATGTCTTTTAATTTGTTTGTTTTTTTAAAACCATTTAAATGCAAAACCATAACAAAACATGTATACCGGCTTTTTAAATTATATATATATATAACTTGTCCTGCGGTTGCCTTTAATTATATTTCCTGCATGTACTACTAAACATCTAAAACTAGAATACTCTTTCAAATAAACGTGTCATGATTTTGAAAGTGCAGTTCTTTGGGAAGGTATTGACGTTGCTTGCGCACGGCACCTCTTTCTTTACAAATTAAGCACTGGGGAATTTTAATATATCCCTGAATAAGATTTCTGTTTGAAACTTACACAGTTTACCGCTAGCCTTCTCCCGCCACAACAAAAACGTCGAAATACAGAACCATTTACTTTACCTTTACAAGAAGAGCTGCATCTTTGCCATAATAACCCACTCTTTTCTTTAATGACGTTTCAACCCGTGTCCCCTGATCGGAGAGCTATGAGGAAAAATTACCATGGTAAGTGACCCGAATCTCCCTGCAAAATAAAACCCGCGTTGATTTAAATGCACTTTGTGTGTAACACATATCAAATAGGCTACGAAATAGTAATATATATATAATTTTTTCTTTAATGAAACACAGAAGTTCCCAAATGTTTCAAATTGTATTGGTACGTTACAATAACGTAAAATCTAAATTTACTAAAGCATATTGTTCAACAACGTCTTGCACATCTGACAGTTGTAAAGATGAAAAAAAATATATATTTCTGTGCACCGATTTTTTTTTTTTTTGCAGAAGCAACAAAGCACAAAAAAGTCTACAACAGTTTGCTGTTACTATATATTACAGCCAGGTTTACTGCATAACTTTACTCCATGAAAAGTGTGATGTGAATGTGCTGTTGCATACTGGGGTATGTTTGCATTCAGCAGCTCCATGGCGTGTTTAGTGCGTGCGCCACCAGTAATTTAGGGAGTTGAGAGCTGCGAGTTCAAAACGTGTTCTTGTTATTAAATGCAGTTACATTGGATACCAGACTCCTGTCTTTTATCTAAAGAACTGCACACATTGGAGGGATATATTAAAATGGATGTGCGTCTGGGTGGATATATAGGATTAAGGCTCGGTTCACCGAATCCTAAGTATTCAAATCAAAACCGAATCCTGCATCCCTAGTTTCAATAATGGGACAAAGATATTCCACGAATGAGGCCAGCCTATTAACCCGGACCAGCCCCCAAGAGGAACAGTGGGTTGCTTACTATTCTCATGAGTGAAATAACCACAGTATTCTGAGTTACTTTCCTTAGATCAAGCTCCACGCAGGCTTATCAACATGGCCCCATTTGGAACTGTTGTTGGATTCGATTGAATGCAAGGCAGATCTCAAAATGAGAGCTGATAAAAAATGTAAAAAATAACTTCCACTCAGGAGCAGTGAGCATGAAAAGTTATTCAATGCAAGACGTCTCAATGATTGTTGTATATGAAGTATTTATATGTTCATCATTATCCATCTTCAGTGTATGCTACTCAGTCTAAAGGAAAAAGCTATGAACTGAATTTATTTAGCCGAAAGGAAAGAAGAATTAGGGTGACTTAATTGAAGTGTTTAAAATCTTAGGATCTGACAACGTGAACTAACCAACAATTTGAGTGCAGCACAGAAACCAGGACCAGAGGACACAGTTAGAAATTAAGTGGATAATTAGGGCAGTGTAGGAGACACTTCTTTATAGAAAGAGTGGTGAGGGTACAGAATGGGTGACCTGATTGTTAATGCTAAATCACTGAGATCCTTTCAAACCTGACTCGACAATATTATCTGATCAACCAGCTGCTAGGAACCGGTTCAGCACTGATAGGACGAATGGGCTTCTCTTGTTTGTCATTTTTCATATATTCTTATTCTATTTCTGACATTTTTTAATCATTCATCCTACAAAATAATAGGTTTCTGAGGGATTCAACTTCTAGAAATTCACAAACTGATCAAGCATAAAAGTTAGATGTCCTTTTTTATTGTTATGCAGAATCATAAGTTGGGCTTTAATGCTTGAAGAAGGAAAAAAAAATGAAAACTTCATAAACCCAGTTTCATATTTTTTTGAAAATTAAAATAAATGTGGTGAAAAAACTTCCACAAAGCAGGTACGTTTTTAGAAAGTTTTATTTAATAAAAAGCAAGGATAAAATCTAGAGAAATTGGAATGGTGGTTTATCAAGTTTTTGTTTTTTTCCCCCCAGACAGCTGTTTGTTACTTAAATAAATAAAATAATTGTATTTTATTATGGCATTCCTTGGAGATTCTGTGTTAAGTGGATTCCTGCACGCGATACTGGGGTCTGTGTTGACTGCTGCCATGCTGCTGAAATTTCAGGCTGACATTGACTTAACTCAGTCGCATCTCGTACACGTCGTGCAAAACACACGCGCTGATAGAGAAGTAGCCCTTTAGGGGGGAACTCAAAACTGAATCCGACAGCTTCAAGGACACTGGTCGGATCTCATAGCTTCTTATGGCAGTCCCTGTTGCAGCTATCTTCTGTCTGGCAAAAACTTAATTATGTTTCTCACATCAATTAAATCATCAGACGTTTTTTTTTTAGCTTCCCATACTTTAGTGTTATCTAAGAAGGGAAGAATTCAACAAGTATATCAGGACATTTTTTAACATAGTAAATCACTGTGACCTACAAGAAGTCCACTGCACGCACAACTGTAAGTTTGACAAACGGATGCACTGATGCCCTGATCTTCTAATGCTCCCAACAGCTAGTGCTAAAGAATATCCTATCCAAATGTAATCACAATTGGATCAGTTGTTCTCTAGAAATAAAATTAACATCCAGACTCAGGCAGACAGACATTCAGGCTGTTTTTTACAAAATGTTTACAAATAGAATATTAAAATGGAGATTCACCCCAAGGTCAGACAAATCATTCATCCAAACTCCTTCGGATGCATCATTGGAAGGTTTTGAAAAAACAAGATAAATGTAAAAAATATATTATATTTACCATACTGAAAAATTGCTTCACTGATGTTTTAGAAGCAAATCAGAACGTAATGTATTTCTGTTATTGGTTTGCATTTAGATTTCATGCATCATTAGTTTTTTTGCTATTGTTTAATACTGCTAATGCATACTGTAGTATCTTTGCATCTTGGTTTTGCTGCAATGGACTCTGGTGTGGCCCTCTGGTTCTTACTTAAAATGTTCATACAACTCAATTTTAAGTAAGACCTGTTTGTTTTTTGTTTTTTTGCCTTTTATTTATAATAAATCATAAAAATACATGACAGCCGCAGGGTTAACAAACAGATAACAACAATCATTCGAACATCTAAGGGACATTTTCCAGGTGAAAACAAACTGTTCCCAGCTACTAAGCCAAATGATAAAAGGCCAACTGTGAGCTCCATCACAAACAAAACTTTAAGACTGGCAGCTGATGTGACGTGCTTTGGCACATTTGCCGCATCATATCAGATGCTTTTCCTGGCTGTACAGGACGTGTAGTTTGTGGAATTCGAGACAGAGCAGGACTGTAGGCAGGCTTTAAGAAGATAGAGAGGAATCTATGACTAGGGACCTATGATTGATGCAGTTTTGATGAAGTCGGAAAGGAAACATTTTAATGTCGGACCTGGACCGCAAAAAGTAATACCACCTGTTACTATTCCACGTGGGTATTGGGGAGGGTCCGATCTTCAGTCAAAGGCTCATTTAAAAGACTGGTATTGTTTAAATACTGGACTTGCAGTTTTGTGTTTGTTTTGTTTTAGAACACTAAAACACTATGTAGTCTAGCCAAATTATAGGAATCTCCTGATCTTGATGTTACAGGTCAGGTACGTCATGTTCACAATATGCAACAGGGATGAAAATAAGACTACTATTGCATAACTTTTACCCATTCCAGGTTTTATTACGAGGTTGATTTGCTACAGTGTATAGGTTTTAAAAAAAAAACAAAAAAAAAAAAAAACAAAAAAAAAACCAAGAATGGATCAAAATGCTATGCACTGGGAGTCTAATTTCCATCCCTGTACTGCTATGCAGTGGGTGTCTTATTTCCATCCTAGTACAGGTCCAGATACGATACATATCACAGTACCCAGGTTACAGTACAATTGTCCCAATGGACTACTTTGTATGATGTGTAACAATGTAAAATGATCATGCACTTAAAAAGGTAAAATTAATATACTGTACTACCTTTAAATTAAATTAAGAATTGCTTTTGACAAGATGCTGCCATTATAGATACCGTTGATGCATTATTAAAACATGGCATGCCGCTAGGAATTAACAGTATATACAGTTAGGAGTTAGCAAAGCTGTTAAAAATGGAACTCCCTGGCATCCAAGAGAACTGAATTTAGACATGACGAAGGGTGCTCACTTCCTAAATGTTATAAAAATAACTTCATGATGTGCTTGGGTCTGACAGGCAGCTAGTGCCCGCTGGCAAAGCCTGTACCAAGGGCACAGTGCATGCCCAATTTCATACCAGGTTGTGTACACAAAGATTGAAATAAGGTGCAATAATTGAAAAAAATAATGAACACAGATTCCCAACCTCTCTTGGAAGATCTGACTGCAGAATGCATAATTCAAGTGTTGCAGAGTCTTTCAGGAGGGAAACAGAAACACAGAATAGCTTACTGTGGCAAAGTGCCCTGCCCCTGTGTGTATTTTGTGTTGTATGCTGTGTGTTAATATTGGTGTATAGTCATTGGTACATGGGATATAAAAACAGGTCTGTGTAACACGAGTGTTTAAAATGTATATTTGTATTTATGCACGAAGATTGCACAGCACTTCACGTGCAAGTAAAATGTAACGTGAGCACACGGAATTGCACTTTATTAATTCACGTGCAGTTGTACCGCGACTCCAATTGAGTGATTGATTAGAAATCGAGTCTCAGTGTGTTCTGTGAGTGGAGAACGGGATTGGAGACAGAGATTATAATAATAATAGTTAATAGTTCAAATATCAGCTCACTGTGTTTATCTGTGTAGTCCGTTTTGTTTGTCTCTTTAATTTGGCGAAAGTGCCGTGTCCTGTGTTTTTGTTTGTTACAACCTTTTTATTTACTGTTTTTCATTCATTAAATGCTGAGCGAAACCAAATCGCTCAGCTCCACCCAACTCCACCTCTCTGTTGTTCATTTCCTGGTTCCTGTTTCTGGTCTGACATCAGCCACTACAGTCGTCTTTGTGACACTTACACAGAAACAACAAATGAGCTTTAGCTTTTAAATGAGGGTGCAGTAAACTGTAAAGACACTGGGGTCTATTAAATTACTGTAAAACAGTGGTATAACTAAATACAGTCACTGTTTAAGTCTATCAGAATTGTAAAAACTAGGATGACAGTGTGCACAAGTCTCTTTAGTACATGTTTGTCTTTAAGGGTTAAGTAAAATGGCAGGTTGGTCTCTAAACTGTTACAGAGACCAATAGATTACATCTATTGAAAAGACCTCATTGTGTCAAAGCGTGTAAAAATCAAAACCAGTTAAATGGTTAATATTTACTGGACAGCAGCAGTAATGGAACTACACAGAGAGAATCATTGAAAACAGCTGTGGGGTGAATGTGAAGGCTCAAACTGTACTGTTTCTAAATAGCAGCTGCTTAAACAGTTACATGAACTGAATGTGGCAGACATATTAAGGCAATGTCAAGCATGCAGTTTACATGTAACCCAACAAACATTAAGTATCTCGTATAGTCTTGGAGATACTGTATGAGGCTACAACAGCGGCTTTGTTAAATTACTGCTAAGGGTGCAGCAATTCATTGTGCTCCGCTGACTCCTGATATTTTCATTACATAATATATATTATCGTAACAGAGGTATAATTTGTATTGTGATACAAGACCAAAAGCACAACATAGCTAATTCTAGATCACCACATGGTACTTGAATAAATAACAAGTATGTTTGTATTAGTACTGAAACGAACACAGGATTTTCATGCTCGGATATTCGCTCAATTTAAATATTCGTTCAGATATTCAATCATTTTCAGAAAGTAATAGAAGGCATTATATTGCTCAGAACGCAGAGACAGCATAGCAGCAGGGGCAGGGGGCGTGGCCCATGTGTGTGCCTTTATTTTACTGCAAGACGTTACAATACGAAACACATTAAAACAGAAAAATATCCCAGGAGTAAAGAATACGTTCTGTAGGCCTTATTTTACTCTAGTGAATTAACTACTAAACAAAAGATGCCCAACAGCAGTTCAAGTTAAATTATATTTTTTTAAATTATATTTTATATATTTTGTCAATTCCCAAAATATATATCACAAAGTTGACAATGCATTATTTATGTTTTACTTTTTTTTTCATTCCTTGCCATTGCCTTTTCTTCGCAGTAAACAGTTGCCATAGACACGTTTTCAGAAAGTAATAACATGAGGTTCACTTGTGCCTTTTCGTAGCTGAACAAGCAAACAAAAACTGAAATTTAACTTTAAACACTTCAGATAAAACAAACATGAAAATAGCGTTGTAAAATTAAGGGGGGAAAAAAACCTCACCATTTTGGTTCTCGTTTATTACATTCCACATAATAGAAAGTGGCTACAATAAATATATAACATATACAGTTTATATATAAATCACTACACAACATTTCCAGCAAGCTGGGAACTGTTTAAGCGAGGCATTTCAGAATGACTTGCCTGCCTTTTTTGTGTCCCATGAGATTCTGACTCGCTCTAAAGCAGCACAATGCGTTTTTGACCATAGACCACAGAGATCACTACATGCACGCGCTCATAATCTAGTTTGTTTACTTTTTGCTGTCTAAAACTTTTAAATAGAGGCTCAAGAGCTGTTGCGTTGCCACTGTGTTTATATATATATATATATATATATAAAACATCTCACATAACAGAGAGCTCTTTCATTTGCCATTTTTAAAACGCAACTTCTAGTGAGGAAGGAAGGTATTTTTGTCATTTCTACCGAATACAAACATCTGATTTTTGTATCCAAACACATGTAAAAAAATATATATATGTGTTCAAAATATTCAGATATTTGTCCCAGCACTAATTTTTACAGTTAATATGAATACATACTCTGTCTAACTAATTTCATTTGCGTCTTAACAAAACGGTCCATCATTAAATGACCATTTGATCTTATTATGCCTCATACAGATGTAGCTAAACACAACCAAGAAAATATAGTTGTGCACTGAGCAACACCTCAAAGCATTCTAATCCCATTTCAAGCTTAGTTGGCCCTAGCTTACTTAGGCTTTTGAGATACTATTAAAGGCATATGACAAGATGATCAATATGTGTATGGGGTAGGGTGGCTAAACCCAGGTGTACAGCAGCAAGTGCCTTGGCGGTGGGATCGGAGGATGCACACTGACCTGTAGTTCACCTGTGCTGTTGTGAGGGATAGCTGTGGTGAGGAAACAAAAAATGAATAAAAATAAAATATATAAAAATCAGTCAATCTTGTTTAGGGGAGGAAAAAAGGGGTTAAAAAAATAGGTGCAACAGTACCTGCTACAGCATATGTAGCTGTTGTAAACGCTTTAGGCAATCTACTGCAACAAGAACATTCTAAACAGACCCATGTGGGGTGTAATTTGTATGTGGGAATGGGTTTATTGTGTATCGTTTTGGAGTTGATTTGTTTGATTGAATTATTATTTACAGATGGGCGCTCGATTGACACTTGCTGCCTACTAGGCTTGGTTGAGGGGAAGGGCAGCAAGTGATTGGCTGTGCTGGTCCTCAGCAGGTGGGCGGGTCTTGACCAAGTGTCCGTCAATTCAAAAACACCCACGGGAGATGGCTAGGGGCTGCAGCAAGGCCATGAAACTCGGCGCTACAGAGATCTGGAATTACTCTGGAGACTGCCAACTACTGCATGGGTTAACCAGGGTCAGGGTTCCAGCATTCACGCAAGAAGAAACTGCAGCCGCCGTGGTCGTGTGTATACTGGGGCAGGGTAGGAATGGAGCTTAGTTTCAGGCAACAGCCTACAGTATAGAAAGAATTGGATTCCAGCGAGACCCCATGTTTACGGAAGTAGCGCCACCCGATTTTACATTTACTTTCTTTCTGTTTGTTTATTAATAAATCCTGCGTGCCTGTGCCAGCGTTTCAACTCCACCCCCAGTTGTCTCTCTGTATGTTTAATCAGCGGCTACCCACACACGTGACACGAGCAAGGCCCTGTCTCAGACCCCAAACTTTTTATTTAAATAAATAAATAAAAGTAAAAAACAACTTTTTTTTTTATTTTTTATTACAGTATTTGGAGTTGATGACCTGATTCTTATGGACAGTTTTAGTTGCCTGGGATAAAGCACCTGCTAGTCCTACCTCAAATGGGACAGCTCTGGAATGAGTGCTCTGCCCTGTCCAGCTGCACGGTGCCATGTGTGACGGTGTCAGGAGTCAGGTTTCCCCAGCCGTCGTGAGATTCTCAGGCTCTGTTGCCATTGAAATGCACAGATCACCTCTCCTGTTGAGCGATTACGCCCTGCTGCACCAACAGTAGGTTTCATATAATATTCCCTGATAAAGTGTTACTGGATATGTTTATAACACAACACATGCATCACTACAATATTTTTTTCAACATCATTTTGAAAAGGGAGGGAGCCCCAACTGAAAATTGAGAAAATGGTTAAAATCGCAAATCTAGAAATATACACTGAACTGAAGTGAATGATAACGTTAGAGTGTAATAGTGTCTGTACTTTTTGTACAATAAAATAAACAATTTAAGTAAATTTGAATAGTAGTTGTATGTACAGTTTCACATGGCTTGTCTCACCACAATTAACATTTTGTTTCTAACGTTCCCTGGGACTCCCAGAGACCTTAACACAGTAATATGAATTTACTCAGGACTCTGATTGTAAGAAATGCATACTGGTGTGCCTCACCACAGCATAGCCTAATGAATGAATGCCAGTGACAAACATATCCCTAGCCATGGCTGTACAATACAACATGTACAGCTATATATATATGTACACCTCCAGTGTTTTACTTTACAATGCACAGCACACCAAGTGTTTTACTTTACAATGCACTGTACACCTCCAGTGTTTTACTTTACAATGCTCTGCACACCTCCAGTGTTTTACTTTACAATGCTCTGCACACCTCCAGTGTTTTACTTTACAATGCTCTGCACACATCCAGTGTTTTACTTCACAATGCTCTGCACACCTCCAGTGTTTTACTTCACAATGCTCTGCACACCTCCAGTGTTTTACTTCACAATGCACTGTACACCTCCAGTGTTTTACTTCACAATGCACAGCACACCAAGTGTTTTACTTTCCAATGCTCTGCACACCTCCAGTGTTTTACTTCACAATGCTCTGCACACCTCCAGTGTTTTACTTCACAATGCTCTGCACACCTCCAGTGTTTTACTTCACAATGCACTGCACACCTCCAGTGTTTTACTTCACAATGCTCTGCACACCTCCAGTGTTTTACTTCACAATGCTCTGCACACCTCCAGTGTTTTACTTCACAATGCTCTGCACACCTCCAGTGTTTTACTTCACAATGCTCTGCACACCTCCAGTGTTTTACTTCACAATGCTCTGCACACCTCCAGTGTTTTACTTCACAATGCTCTGCACTCCTCCAGTGTTTTACTTCACAATGCTCTGCACACCTCCAGTGTTTTACTTTACAATACACTGCACACCTCCAGTGTTTTACTTCACAATGCTCTGCACACCTCCAGTGTTTTACTTCACAATGCTCTGCACACCTCCAGTGTTTTACTTCACAATGCACTGCACACCTCCAGTGTTTTACTTCACAATGCACTGCACACCTCCAGTGTTTTACTTCACAATGCTCTGCACACCTCCAGTGTTTTACTTCACAATGCTCTGCACACCTCCAGTGTTTTACTTCACAATGCTCTGCACACCTCCAGTGTTTTACTTCACAATGCTCTGCACACCTCCAGTGTTTTACTTCACAATGCTCTGCACACCTCCAGTGTTTTACTTCACAATGCTCTGTACACCTCCAGTGTTTTACTTCACAATGCTCTGCACACCTCCAGTGTTTTACTTCACAATGCTCTGCACACCTCCAGTGTTTTACTTCACAATGCTCTGCACACCTCCAGTGTTTTACTTCACAATGCTCTGCACACCTCCTGTGTTTTACTTCACAATGCTCTGCACACCTCCAGTGTTTTACTTCACAATGCACAGCACACCTCCAGTGTTTTACTTCACAATGCACAGCACACCTCCAGTGTTTTACTTCACAATGCACAGCACACCTCCAGTGTTTTACTTTACAATGCTCTGCACACCTCCAGTGTTTTCATTTAGTCTGCTGTACTGCATGGACTTTGGCATTCCATTATAAACTGCACTTCACTCACACGGAGACGGATTGCTCGGCCCCCAGCAGCGCTCAATTCCCAAGCCCACAGACAGGATTTGTTATGATTTTTATCCAGATACCCTTTATTCAGTTTAGAATAGCTACCTTTTGGTAATCCATGCAGCAGACTTACTAGAACTGAATTTAATGTGCATTAAACTAAAATGAATCATCTTCATTTCTTATTTTCACATCAAGTGGCAGGTTTGACAGGTTTCACTTGACTTATCAACACAAGCCAAGCACTTTTTGGCTCAACAACTACATGGTACACTACAGGAGAAGTTCATTCAGCCAAGCTTGAAGTGCAACCCAATGCCTGATAGGGAAGCCAAGATACACTTACTATACAAGATAAAAGACATTCCTGGTACGATAAATCAAACGACTTTAAATGTACTAAGTGCATTTATAGAGTTTAGGATCAGGTAGGGATGTTAAATTCTGTTTAATTCCCTAAAATGTTTAAACTTAACGATTAAACACGTTTAAACTTAAACATAAGTGATCCATTGCAACGGATTTAAAGTAACATAACTGTGGATGACCCGACGGTTAGTACAAAGGACAGTATTAATGCGAGACTGCAGGACAGTTTCAATTGCAACAAATCAAGTGCTTCCAGACACAATGCAGGTTAGGTTTAAAGATGTTATCAATTGCAACGAACACAATGCATGTCCATAGAGGACTGTAAATCAAAGTATTAAATTAGTTCACAGATTCTTGAGACTAAGAGCTGCACTAACTTGTTACTCATACAACAGAACTCCCATTCAACACATTAAATAAAACGATTACTTTTCATCTGAATAATGTATTGAGTTAAACATAATTCTGAAAGGTGTAAATCTAATAAAAGTACTGGTACAATGACATTAATTTAAATGGCACCCATTGCAACTGCAGATACTTGAAATAATAATAATAAAAAAATAAATAAAAAACTGTACAGGATTAAATTACACAAAGATTTTTGCAAAAAGCCTGTCTGCTTGATTTTTTTGATAATTCAAAATATACACAAAATATGTCTGACAGAACTGTTACTTTATAGCTATTCCTTAGCGTATGATTATATTTTTAAAAAAAAATGTTCTGAGGTTTATAGAATGAAGAAAAATAAAATACAGCTTTAAAAATTGTAGCTGAAGTGTGAAGTACAAGAATTCAGTCCTCCTCTTACTCTTCTGCCCCCTTGACCACTCACTGGCATTTTCCAGTACATGAAGAAGAAATTATCAGTTTAAGATGAGGATCAACAGATCACGAATTTTGTTTCTTGTATCTGTTTATTGCAATAGGTACTAAGAGCTTCAGAGATGCAGCTGACTAGTACTTAGCAGAGTAGAAGATTAAGAACTTATCTAGCTGTACAGTGTTTTCTAAGCAAAATACAATCTGTATTCCTGTTAAAATATCCTTCCAGCGGTTTTATTTAAATGTGTAATACAGGGATGGAAATAAGACTTCTGTTCCATAGAAGTTTCACCCATTCCAGGTTTTCATATGTGCTTGATTAACCCCAGTGTATCTGTAAACTCAGATGTGCCTTATTAAATGCATAGTAACTGAGTCATATTTCCACCCCGTTTCTATTCCTGCAATATATGACAAATATGTCTTTCCGGGCACAAAGAGTAGAGCGCTCAAACTAAGCCACCAATACAATGCATATATCCTGGCTTCTAAGCATCAATCATTCAATCCCCTCCCCCCTCCCCCTTCTAAAGCCTGCACTGGGAGCAGCGTGACACCAGTACCGTGGCACCACAGAGCAGGAATGCCAGGTTCACTGAAGGGATTCTCACCCATATAGGGGAGCTAGCACTGCCTGTAACAAACTGCGACTCCCAGAGACCGACAGCCCGGTGTCTCTGTAACCCTGAAACACGCTGCCCCTCACACAGAGACCGACAGCCCAGTGGGTCTGTAACCCTGAAACACACTGCACCTCCCAGAGAGACTGACAGCCCGGTGGGTCTGTAACCCTGAAACACACTGCACCTCCATGAGAGAGTCTGACAGCCCGGTGGATCTGTAACCCTACCCAGATCTCAGTATCTTTTTCTACTGAGCTAGACTGCCCGAGGCATGCTGGATTCCTCTAGTTTTTCGGATGGTTAAATAGCTAGAACAGTATGTTTCACGTTACTCCCTGTTAAAAGTGTTACTGAACATGCTTTTGAGTTTATAACACAACACACTGCTTACCGCAGCTGCCTGCTATGTTGCGTGCATCATTGGACTATATTTTCAACATAACATCTTGGTTGTTTTTATATTTTAATTCACAAACATTTGGTCATAAATTGATGCTGATGACTAATTTCAGTGCGAAAATTACTAATTACAATGTGGTGTAGGGGGTTCCCCCGTCTCCTAAAGATAACTGAATCTGCATTGAACATGCTTCCTACTACGAATACTTCTGACTAAAGTTTGAATGACCTATCAGATGTGACTTTTAGACTGGGTTCTTTATGCAATAGAATCATATGGAAATAAGTGCTCAATACTGATGTGTAACATACTGATGTAAGGGTTTTGAATAAAACTATAAAACCAAAATTGCAATTATGATGAAAAAGATATTACAGAGATACACAAAACACAACAGGCATCAGCAGTAAGCAGTACATTTTGTAATAAACTCATTTTAACATTGATCGTTTTCTCTTTTACTCAACAGCTCCTTTCTTGTTTTCTTTTTCTCTTCTTGTTTAAAACTTTCACGCTAGAAGTCACCATCTAGAATGTGCCTCAGGGACCAACAGTACAGAATTCACGGCTTTGAGTCAATGCAACTTGTTTTCATTCACTAGTGAAGAAGGTTAAAAGTGTTACTGACCACCCTTTAGTGTTCACTCTCTATTTTATAAACATTATATTTACACACAATTAAATACAGTGAGGTCCAGAACAGTTTATTTCAGTGGTCAGCGACTACAAATAGCCATACATGTGAATGGCGTCCCGAATCACAGAATTACATATAATAAAAAAAGAATAGCCTATAATCACCCATTTTATTTTTTGTGAACAATTTCAGAATGTTCAATTTCCAACTAAATGGCTGCACAACTAAAATATCATTAACGTTATCTTTCAAAATCTTCACAGTGTATAGGAACGTTTTGCAATCCTATGGAATACCATTACACTTTATCAGCATCAGTCATATCCCTATTTAAAACGGAAAATGTGGGAACAGTAAGGCAGATACACAGTTGAAAGTCTGACATAATCCTCAGTTTTTTCTGTTGAGTCACTCTGAAGTTTCCTGAAATTTTTTGGCCTTCATTCTTCAGTTGGTTTATGTGAATAAAAATATTAAAACAAAATCGATATGTTGCGAAGGACATTGCAGTTATGTTTAGCACATGAGACAGCAATGGTTATTAATGGGTTTGTGGTAAACACTAAAGGGTGTCCTGTAACAATAAGAACATGAGAAAGGTTTACGAACGAGAAGAAGTCATTTAAACTATCAAGGCTTGTCCCCTCAAAGCATTTGACCCAAATATCTCATTTAATAGGACAGAATCTAATATGTTCCTAGTGTTTTAAATGCATCACCAGGTGTACAGTACTATGCATTTATAACTGTGGGGGGAAAAAGTTCATTTTACTATAATAATGAAGTAATGCATATCTGTTAGGAATTATAGTAAAACAATTCCCACTGTTACTGTAAGCAAAGATTTGTTCTCCCTGGTCAGGATTATTTAGTCTGCAGCGTGTTTCTAGGGACTAATTGTTAAAAAACACCCCGCCGCCCTCTCTGCTGCAAGAACTCCCAATACAATAATACCACAGTGCCATACATTGCTCAATAACAAAGTTAAAAAGAAACCATTGCAAGAGTAAGGTCTGAGACTTTGCAGTACAGCATCTGCTTTAATATTGCTTCCAACGGTGTATGAAGAGTTCCCCCTGCAGGACACACAGGGAACAGCACCAGTGGTAAAGTAAGACAGCCGCAGCTGGCTGGGGTCCACAACCCCTTACAGCAAGCAGCAAGGAACTGTCGGTATAAACAGCTTCATGCTATTGAAGCGATGTGCCTCTGTGCCAGAACTACAGGGTCTGATGGAATGAAGATCCGCTTTAAATTAAAAGTGACATACACTGGTGCCTGTACTGTAGCAAACAACTTCGGGTCTTTTTTAGGTATGGATAGAAAGGAGACTGGGCAACTTGGCAAAGCGCCCAACATGGAGCCACTACAATTGAAGAACTGTTCCCTGGCCAGGACTGACCCCGTCGATAGGCCCAGGAACAATGTACGTCATCTGTGTGCATGTATTCCACTCGTTTGGAAAATGTGTCCTTAATGTTGGGGTTATTCGTACACCCACTACGATACGGGTGGGAAAGTGGTCAACACTGATTTAAGAGCAACGATTTGTAAATAATTTTTTTTTCTCAAATTTAATTTTACATTAACATTACAATAACAAGACCTGGGCACTGACAGTAAATCTGGACAAAACCACTCTGGGAACCACCAACCTGGATCACACCACTAGTTACATTTACCTGGGTCTGAACATCACGGAGCTTCAATACGTCTATAAATGCATTGAGGGAAAAAACATGCAGAGCCTACTATGCCATAAAGAAAACACTTCACAAATGTAACCCCCCCTCATAAAGATCTAGCTAAAAATCTTTGATAGTGTTATCCAACCAATCCTCCTTTATGGCAGTGAAATATGGGGCCCACTTTCAAAATGTAATTTTACAGATACATAGAAACTCCCCCTACCATGCGTGTAGTTCTGAACTAGGTTACTTCCCCTTACTGCTACCCATTGAAAAAAGAGCAGCCAAATTCTGGGTCCATTTGAGCCAGGCTGAGCCACACTCCTACAAGGACAAAGCATTCCAGAGCAACCAGCTCTGCTCAGATGAGGCCCCCTGAAACAACTAGCAAAACCACAGCCTGGCCATCGAAAAAACAGGCCGCCATAAAAAGAGCTGGCTGCCAGAGAGAACAGACTGTGCAATCACTGTGAGAAGTCGAAACAGAGGTGCACGTCCTGCTGTCCTGCTCCAGATACTGCTAAATAAGGGACACATACCTCCCTAAATTCTTGAGTCAGTTGACCCAGTTTCCACACCTACCTGACCCTGAGAAAATGCAGATCCTGCTGAGAAAGGAGGCTCTGACAGCAGAACTGGCAGCACAGTACATGTCTGCCTGTCACAGCATGAAGGAGAAATGCACTGTTTATTGTTAAATTAGAGGGGTTATATTGTGTACATTCTGTTAAGAAGGGGGGGGGGGGGGGGGGGAATTGATATTGTGTGTTATTAACATTATATATTATTTTATGTAACGTGTGTTGAATTGCTTTGGCAACACTGGATCACTCCTGTCATGCAAATAAAGCCAGTTTGAATGAGATAGAGAGAAGACTGACTCTAGGCTGGGCCAGGAGAGTTGAAAGGTCACATGTTTGAAGCCTGTTCCATGCCACTCCGTTAGAATTCTCCAGACAAGTTCAAAGCCAGTTAAAAGACAGACATAGAGGAAAATGGCAACAAAACTAAAACTAAATGAAGGCAACAAAATCTACAACCATTGGATGATTGAAAACCTCATAAAAAATGGGAAAGATAGAACAATTACTCAATTTGATTCTACTTGCTCTTGCTTGTGTAGTATCTTTCACTTTATTTAATTTCCTCTTGGTATAACCGGACTATAACCTGCCTGCTACTGAGAATGCTCCTTTTTTATTATTATTATTCAAGATATTTAGATGGAATAAAGTTCACAGAGATGACAAATCATCAAATTCACAAGACTTGTTTGTGGCAACAGCCAAAAATATTCTAGGACAGGGAATCCCTGTCCATAAAACCATTCCCATACGTATTTCCAGCTCTCCCTCTATCGGGTCAAATGTAGCATCGCTCCTTAGGGATCACTGAGCTGGAGAGGCAGTTACTGGGTCATTTTTTTTTTTTTTCTGTTTTAACATTGACCGTTGGGTAGTAGTATTCATGTGCTAGAGACAGGGACTTTTCCCTCAGCGCTGAAGAAGCTTATAGTACGACCATACAGTACAACAGTATTCTCTGATGTGTAAAACCTTAATGGTCACTAGACCCACCTACAGTGGTTTGCAGAAGTATTTACCCCCCCACCCCCCTTACCAACAATGTCACATTTTGCTGAATTACAAATAATGTGTGCACAGTTTTTCAAACAAAGTTTTTTTTATTCAAAGCTGCAGTGGTTAAACTGAACACTGTTATATGAGGAAGTTAAATGCCAGCAAAACTTGCAAAGAAAATGTACAAAACAAAATGTACTGGTTGCACAAGTATTCAGTCCCTTAAGTCAGTACTTGGTAGAAGCACCCTTTGCAGCAATTACTGCTATGAGTCTTTTTGCATAGGTCTCTACTAGCTTTGGAAAGTAGGATGGTTAAATATTTGCCCATTCTTCACAGGAAAATTGCTCCAGCTATGATAAGTTTGTTGTGGATCATGGATAGACTGCAATCTTCAAGTCTTGCCATAAATTTTCGATTGGTTTGAAGTCAGGACTTTGACTGGGCCACTCAAGAACATTAATTCTCTTCTTGTTCAACCACTCCAGTGTGGCTTTGGTGAATTTCCTCCCCAGTTTCAAAGTCTTAGCTGACTCAAACAGGTTTTCCTCAAAGATTCGCCTGTACTTTGCACCAACCACTCTCCCCTCTATCCTGACAAGCTTCCCAGTCCCTTTAAGATGAGGCTTTTTGCGTAATGGCTTCTTTTTTACCACCCGCCCATACAGGCCAGCTTTGCGTAGGGACTGGCTTATTGTTAATGTGTGAACACTGACTCCCATCTCAGACACATAACTTTGCAGATCTCTCAAGGTCAATGCTGGCTTCAGAATGACATTCCAAACCAGTTTCCTGCATGCCCAGCTGCTCAGGTTGGGAGGGCGACCTGATCTGGGTAGTGATCTTCCACTTCTTAATGATGGACTTCACTGTGGTGAGAGGGATAATCAGTGCCTTTGAAATTTTCTTGCACCCTTCTCCTGCTCTGTGCGCCTCTACCACTTTATCCCCGACTTGTTTAGAAAGCTCCTTGGGCTTAATTGTTGCTTTTTTGGATCACTATGTGAGTTGCAGCTTGAAAGTCTTTATATACCTGAGGGAAATTATCTACAAGTTAAACCACTTTGGGTATACACACATTGAAACCATTACACAAATTGTGACCTTTAAAACAAATCATTTGCACCTGATTTAGGGCTGCAGTAGCAAAGGGGTTGAATACTTATGCAACTGAGATTAATCTGTTTTTCTCTGTAAATCTTATTTATACTCTATATGCATTTCTTATACTTTATTAATGTGGAGTAGTAATGTAAAGTCTAATTTGAAAGCATCGTGGAGTACACTCAGGTGCCAACAAAATGTGAAAACTTTGCAGGGGGTGAATACTTCTGCAAACCACTGTATAAAGCCAATGATAAAAGATCTATTGTCACAAGTTTTTTATTTATTTATTTATTTTTTATTTATGATGTACTGTATATCTTTATTGGTAAAGCTTATTGATATACATTCTGCATTTTGCACCATTTCAGTGAAAGTGAAACAATACTTCAACATTAAAAAGTTCTGGGAGCAATCAGCTACTGTAACAGGAACCATGAGAGCACCGACAGGTCCAATAGCCTCAACTTGTTTGTGAATGTATTCTTAGTGTAGTGTATTCTAAATAGAGAGAAACAACAGCTCACGAATTAAAGACTGCACTCAACCCAAGTTATTTTAGTACAAGTTTACTATATAAATTCCACTGTAGTATGTGTTCTGCAGGCTGGATATTGTCACAGGTCTATTGCACTTTTCCTGTGAATGTGTTCTTGAGATGGATACAAGATGTCCAGTTTTGGATAAGCAGCCAGCACTGGTTTACACGTGATGGATATCCCAAAAGTGGAAAATCTTCCTGTTCAAGCAGGCTTGGTGGAGAAGCAAAGACATTGCACTTCAGTTTATCAAGGTGGTAATCATTTGAACTGCTGTGTATCTGCTTTAAAAATCTGTTTATTTGCATAACAGGCTTTCAGTTTGCTCCTGAAAAGCAGATTTGCCATTATTTAACTAATGTTTGTTTGTCTTTGAACCCACTTTATTCTCATTAAGACTTCCAGTAAATGTATTAAATAAATAATAAATTAATGAATTAATCTGATGAGGGGTGGGATGGGAAGGTTTCAAGACTTAAAAATAATAAAACAGAAGCCAGCGACATGAGAAATCAATAGGAATAAAGTGGAATTAGCAGTGATCTTAAACTCCTTTAACGACTGCAGCAGTTTAACACAACTATCATCCATAATTAAATGCACCACCAATTGCCTCTCTCAGGAGCGATCACTGTGGGAGAGTGGGGGAGAGAGAGAGAGAAAGAAGAAAAAAATTGACTGCTTGGCAATTTATAGTTATTGCATCTGGCTGAAGAATTCTTTTTCCAAATTCCTTCGATTCACTTATCTTAAAAAATGACAAGTTACATTTGAAAAAAGCACCTGTGTGGATAGCTCTCTCTGGCTGCTTTATGGAAGGGAGATGAGAAGGAGAAGAGGGATTGAGCTGGAGCCAAGATGCAAGTCGCAGCTGGGAGCCCCAAGCCAAACAGTTTTTGCCCAGGGGAGTGTCGAAACTTTAACTGCTCCCGTGGGGCCAATAGGGGGGCGAGAGCTAAGATAGCTCTCACGCAACAAGAATAGACCCCAGGCTAAGGTTACAGAGCAGACCCAGCCTGCTAGACTGAAATGGAAAGCTGGAAAGAGAAAATTAAGAGTGGGGATTGGATTTCACAGCCAAGGATCAGGGCCAAGGGGGCAAGACAAACCTTGCTCTTACCCAGCCCCCTCCTCCCTTCAAACCCAACCTTAAAACTACAGCTGGCCTTCTCAGTGACTGGTAGTTAATTGGGAATTTTCATCACTTGCTTGAGCCACTTGCTGTGAGACGGAAAAACAACAAGTTGGGTCAGAGGGATAAAAATATCAGCCTTCCATACAGCAGGTTGGAGGCTGAACTCAAGCTGACACATTGAAGCAATAGGTAAAATTGCTCAGTGAAACTGAAGAAAAGGAGATGTTAGAACAGTACCCTCATGATCGCATCCCTGCACACAGTCGCATTAAACATCTTCAAAGCCTTAAAAAAAAATTAAAAAAAGATTAAACAAAATCAGTAAAAAAAAAAATTTAAAAATAGTAAAATCAAAACCAACATTCTGCCCTGAAAAGTTAATTAAAACTTATAGTAGTAATGTTTAATTACTTTCAACAACTTTCATAGGTCCAGTTAAGAGAACCTATTTAACAAATCGTCTGTTTCAAAATAATGCACACACTTTAATTTATTAATTCTGTTTAATAATTACGTTAATTTCCGAACAATTTATCTGAATATCAGTCAATGCCCGCGTTTTATTTGTTTTATTGTCTCTAATGCCAAATCAGTCAGTCTTATATAGCAGTTACACAGCGCTTCCTCCAGTTTCACCTGACGAAAATGCAGCAACAACCAAGAGAACGAGACCAGCTACTGTAATGTAAAACATTTAATCATTAAACAGGTTTAGATTCAGTGATGTCTTTTTTGATTCAGTGATGTATCTGTGATCTTTAGTTGCTTTTGTGCATTTTCATTTGCAAGTTAACTGTGACATTATGGCCTTCTTGAGCACTATATTCTGCAATTTTGAATACCGACTAACCCTATGACGAAATTTAGGAAACTTGCTTTTTTTTTTTTTTTTTTTTTAATCTTTTGGTTTTGCTAAATTGCATTGCCTTTTATGTTTTAAGCAGTTCTGTGCATAGATAACATTTAGATTTCATTTTGCTTTTAGGTATAGCTACAATATGTATGGATTTTAAAAGTATGGGCTGTATTACAGTTAACGTGTTGTCTCTAGTTTTGGCAAGTTATATGTTCATAATCTTATCGTTCTGAATTAACACTAATTCTGTTGAAAATATAGTACTGTACCAACAAAACCAATACAGTATATCTAAATGGAAGCCTACTTATTTTAAAACACAGTCCTTTCAGATATGCATTTTTGATATTGTATCTTTTTTGTGTTCCCTGAAAAACGGACAAGGGTTGGAACAGGCCAAAATGAAATAATCAGATATCCCTCACACACGTTTAACCGTCACTGAAGTCAAAATTTCTTGTCAACATATATTTTGTTTAATCCTTACGTTCTACTAGAATGCAACCATATCTGTCATCTAAGCATTTGACATGTCACCAGTACAGTTAACCAAGTTATGTTTCATCTGTGCAAATTAAGTTGTGTGAAATTATCCTGTTATGTCTTCAGTTGAGATTTCGGTAACTAACAAATCACACACCTACAAAGATAGCAATTAAAAAAAAAGTAATGTGTGCCACAATATTGTTGAATCCTCATTGTATGACCTTGTAAATTTATAAAATTACAACCACAACCGATCTATTTTGAAAATGAAAGCTAATTCCACCACAGTACCTCTAGATTTAAAAGATGTATTCAATGTGTTATACTAACTGGTTTGTTCATAAATATATATGCTACCTTTTCACTGAATTTTTAAATGCTGTACAATTTTGAAGAAATTAACTAAGCAGTAATAACAGAAAAGAGATACCAACCAACAAGGTTTAACAAAAAAAATATGCTGGGTTAGTTATTAAACAGTGGCAGTACTTAGTCATGTGTGTTATATATACAGAGTTCATCAAACGTGTTCTTGTTCTTGAATACCCGTTATTAAATGCAACAGTTACATTCAACACAGGATTCGTGTCTTTTATTTAAATAAGAACAACACATTTGAGGGATGTATTAAAATGGATGCGAGTTTGGGCGGATGTAGAATTCGGTTCACCAAATCCTAAGTATTTGGCCGAATGCGAACCCTGCTCAAAAAGTAGGTGTTCGGGCCGAATCCAAAACTGAATCCTGGATTCGGTGCATCCCTAGTTTTTTAGATAGATTTATTTTATTTGTTTCCTCAATGATGACGTATTTCAAAGCTTTGCGCACACGTCCTCCCCCACAGAACAGCTGCTCACAGAACAGCCGGTGTGTGGTTACTGAAATCCTTGTCTGTACTTGGCAGGGTTTAGGACCCAGGGGAGCCCTGTGGCAGGCATGTATTCAGCGCACGAGGCAAGTTCACATACTTAGCTACTCACTATATTAAAATCTCACGTATCACACAGCGCTCTTTTTCCATTTGCCATTTTTTTTTAAACTGTCGCGCAAATTCTGGTGAGACGGTAAATAAGTGCAAGGTATTTTTGTCATTTCTAGTGAATATGAACATCTGATTTTTGTATCCGAATACATGTCAAAAAATATTAGTTTGAATAATCGGTTATTTGTCCCAGGACTAGTAAAAGCACATTTGTTTTAATATCTATTTCTTTCAAAACTGCATGATACCAATATAGCCAATAGAAGTGCACAACTGATAAGATTTACGGAAATGATTAAATTGTAGGAACTCATCCACAAGTCCAGAGGGAAATGATTCTACTGAGTGTCTTTAGACAGCTACACAAGGAGAGTACACATCCCACACGCAGGAATCCCAATGAGACTGCAGAGCAACTAGCTGAGAAAATGCCAGCTAGGATATATACGACACTGAAATCCGAGAGTCACTTTAATTTTAAAATCACAGTTTGACACCTAAAAGGCAAAAGCACCCACAGTGCTGTCTTTGCCAACTAGAAGCTTTAAGCAAACATGCAAAGAATACAAACCGAGAACAGTTTGTCTCGCTATTTTGTTTCAGTTTACTCAGGAGGGTGCAGTGCAGACGTCTCATTTACTGAGAAAGCCACAGGGTGCCCAGCTCAAACCCAGTGGCTGTGTTTCCATGGGCATGGCTTCAACGAGAAGGCCTGGGCCCTTCCAGCTATACCTATGGAAACAGAAAAGCTTCCTAAGACGAAGCTGGAAATTAAGCGGAGATAAGACTTGGGACCAAGTGTAGGCCCTTCTTTACACAGAGGGTGGTGAGGGTATGGAACGGGTTACCTAGACATGTTGCTGAATCACTAGGATCCTTTAAGACCTTACTTGATAAAGTTTTGAGTTCAATCAGCTACTAGGAGCCGGACGAGTAATGATGGGCTGAATGGCGTAAAGTTCGTAAAGTTTCTTATGTTCTATCCAAAATTGGTTCTCGTACACCGGGGTCTCCCTCAGGTTGGTATTCGTGATTGTACTTGGTAGTTTGTACAGCTCTAAAGCACTGACATTGTTTTTTTCTGCTTAGAATTTATTATGTTACTATTGTTTCACCACTTCTAGGATTAGGAATCTTTTTTAAGAGCTCTTTAAAGCAAGACCTGTCCAAGGAGATGGCAAATAAACAGCAGCATGACACACACATACAGACATCATCCAGTTAAAATACAGCACCATCAGAGCCATTGTCAGCAAGCTCACAAAGACATTAAAACATCATGCAAAACAAGGCCAGGATGCTGTTACATAAAATTCTCAATTACATGCTTGATATCATGCAGAGGTACTAAGGTAGGGAGTTTCAGCTCTTTCCGAAGACGGTTCCAGAACCACCAAGCAATGTAACTAAATTGCAGTACAAGAGCAGCTGTTGTTTTTATTTTTTAAATCTATTCATGCAATGGACACAACTTGAGTTACAAAAATATAATGCCTGAATAAGGATGGAGGAATGCAGGTCCTGAATAATGCAGCTAAGCTTTCCTAGTGCACTAAAGAGGTCCCAGGATTAAAATACCAGACAAGACTTAAACTACTGTAACACAGCACTCCTCCCATGCAACTGCACAAGTACTATTACAGGACATCACTTCACTTCATGAGTCCGTAACAACTATGTATGCATTTTCTGTATTTAATTCAAGTTATACAATACTCAGGCTACGTTCCAAAACACACAGATAAGACATTCAGTATCGGTAGAAAAACGAGTTGCGGTCACACTGTGGAGTTTGGGGATAAAAATAAAAAATTCTTACAAAACATTATACAACTGTACTTTGATTCAATAAAGTATATTATATGTATGCACTTGTTACCACTGTTATGAATGTTCTATTTATCAATATTACAAAATCAACTCATCAGGCACTTGTAAATTTTTTTTAGCCAGGTTTATCACACTGAAATGTCTGATAAACAATGACATCATTAGTTGCGAAGAAATCCACAGAGCACCAGCTGTGGTTGTGTTAGTGTGGTTGTAATACACACACACAGTGAATGCGCATTAACTAACCGAAATGAATTAATAACCACACTCGATACTTGCTCTGAACAGGATTAACTAGTCGTATTAAGAGCAAAAGGTGAACTCACAACTGCATTTAGTCTGTGTTTGTACGTAGCCTAACTGCGTGTGTGTGTATTACTACTGCACTAACACAACCACAATAAATACAAATGTATTTATTAAACACAATGGTTATTAACACAGCACCGCTCTACACACATTAAATGCAGCAGCAGCTCTACATCACTCTCGCAAAGACAAGTCCGTTTTGAAAAGTTTGAATAAACCATTTGAGTTTGATGATGATGACTTATCAGGTTACAAAACAGTACTGTATCACTTTTGAATCAGTTAGCAATGAATCGCTATCTGTGCCAAAAAGGTGTTCTTTTAAGAAAAGTTCCTGGAGCATTTACAATAGGAAAATTCCATTTCACCACAAGGTTGTTTCCTATACTGAAATGCTCTCTTCAGAGGAGTTCCTATACGGGGAGACTACTGTAGTATTTATCTGTGACGCACACAGCAGTATCACATAGGGGTAAATCATAACGTTATCCCTTCACAATCAGCCCATCTGCAGTACTGACAGCATAAAATTCTGCTTCCAATTAAAAATTGTCATATTTTGTAAGAAAACACAAAAGATTTTTGTATTTTGATAATACTTTGGAAACTACATATTTAACATTTTGACTGCATACAAAATAGAACATTGCTGCTCCTGTAGTTTAAGGCCTTCCGAACAGTATTTGGTTTAAAAATTTAACAATAATCATCTAATAATAATAATAATAATAATAATAAGAAGAAGAAGAAGAAGAAGAAGAAGAAGGAGGGGGCAAATGTAACAAGACAGAGAGTAAAATATGCAATACTGTAAATGCAATGCAAAAACAGAGTTCTGTTCCAATGTAAATAAGGGGACAGCTGTCTATTTTCTGCCCTGTGCCAGTCGGGAGAGTTTGTTTACGAGTGTGTTCACTTGAAGTCATTCACAGTACAGTTTACTGACACACTGGCACTGCCCACAAAACATGCGTTCCTAGCAACGTTTTTTTTTTTTTTTTTTTTTTTTAATTTCTTACAATGTACTTAAGCAAGGGGGGCACTATACAAATTGTGGCAGAAGCATTTCACAAAGATGTTATTTTTGGAAGGAAACCCAACTGGGGACAACAGCCGTCACAAAATACTTCAGCAGTTGTTTCAACATCCCAATCGTTTTTAATTAGCGGTAATGATAGCGAAAGCACCACTCCAGTGTGGAAGAAGTTTAAGCACTGCCATGTTGGGACTGCCCCCCAAGTTTACTGCTTGATGTCACGGCTGCTCCCCGTGCACTGAATGGAAAGTATTTCAACTACTACTGTATGACAGGCAGCAGATGGACATCACCATGGATGTTTACTACCAAGTTTAATTATGAAGAGCTGACAGTTTAATAGGTGAAGGGGCTGAAGGCATGATATCCTGATCTGCAGCAGGTTTACTGGAAATGTTTAGGAGCTTTAGCCATCACCGAACATTACTGTGATGAGAAATCACAAAACAAAGAACAAGCACACTAGGCCTGACTAACTTATGCACATTACTGAGCGTCTGCAGGTGTGCTTTTATACTGTGCTAGCAGAAGATACATGGGGTTCTCTTTCAGGCAAGACGTTACAAAGTTGAATATTCCACATGATCTGTATATCATTATTTTTTTAATGCAGTGTATTCATAAGTGCATTTTAACAATTCAAAAACTGTAATGAAAGACACTACTGTGGGTTTTTTAAAAACATATTGACAGTGCTCCCTTGTTATTTCACTATTCTATGATTCACAAATGTGGTGAGCACACGGCATTAGGTGACGTCTGCACTGCACAGCACTGCAAGGCACGGCACGGTAAATTGTACTAGTCCTATACTGTACTGTAGAAGGGCCCTTCACTAATTCACGGTTTACAGCATTTCACTTTTTCAATGTGTAAGGCAGATAATAGCTAAACTCTCTAGTCAGGTTTAAAGTATATTTTGATTTACTAAATATTGATATTCATATAAACTGTTCTAGTCAGAGAGAATTTCATGAATACCATACTTTATTTAATGCACCAAAATAGACTAACTTACAGTTAAAGCAATGAGACCATGAACTTCAAAACTACTGTAGCTTTGTCTTTTTTTGTAATATTACATTTTACCACCTTATTTTTACACCATTTAGTGAGGAGTGGGGGAATTAGTGCTGGCACTCTTTAGAAAAACCATGTATCTAAATTAATTTTACAACAGATAGACACAGACAGACACCCACCCACTCCCCACCCAGAGAGCCTGGCTGTCCGTCTGGCCCACCTGTTGGTGTTTAGGGCATGAGAAACGAGCCCAGAATGATCTGAATTCCACATCCTGCCAGCTGGGCAGAGACAGGCCCTGATAATGAGAGCTCTGCAGTCGAGGGGATTATGTCACCAGAGCTCCAAACACATTTAAAGGAATGAAATTCCAGCATTCCCCATGGCTCAGCCACAATGGACTTTCTCCCTCCTCTGCGGATCAAGTTTTCTTAACAGGGAGACAGTGTTGTCAACAATGTTACTGTAAATATAGCTGGGAGGGGTGTTAGATTCCACTTCATTTCATAAAAGTATAAAACTTCAGGAATGAAGACGTTTAAACGTTAACCCATTGTTGCATTCCATCCAGTATACTTCAGACAATCAATGAAGTCAGCAAGGCTGGGTTTTATTTGTGTTAATAGTGAGATGTGACCGGTTTTGATCTGGTTTGTGGTTTAAGTTTTGTAGTATGCAACATAGGGTAAACACACTGGGAACTTTGACAACTTCTGTACGACATTTATATGACTATCAAAAAGAATTTGAATAAAATTACCTTACACACAAACTACTATACAGCTAACCTCTATATATTTCACATGCATTTCTTTGACAATGGTAAAACGTTTAGGCTCAGTTACGTATAACACTTGGAAAACGTTTGAAATGTATAATGCTCTAAACTATTAATACCTGTGATAGAAATGCAGATATAGTACATAAAAATGCTTAGGCAATCAATTATTTCATCAGAGCGGTTGTTTTTTTTTTTCTGATCGTAAGATGTGCTTGAAAAATTACCTAGGATAGGGCATTTTGTGAGATGGCATGTATACAACATTGATGACGATATTGAAAACATTGCACACATCCTACTGTATAAACACTACAGCCGACGCCCTGTATTTGACATGAATGTCTAACAATGGTAAAACGATTAGGAACAATTCTAACACTTAAAAAACATTTCAAATTATTGATACCCAGATAGATATACAGATATGCAGTTACTATAATCAAAAGTGATGTTAATGTTGTCGTGAACATTACCGCTCAGATTTATTTAAATACAGCTGTATTTGAATTGAACCTAATTCTGAATGCTATGGTAAATTTACTGGATTCATTCTCTGGGATAATAATGAGATCTAAATTAAGAAATGCTAAAATAAACTAAATAAATTCAATGACAATGTAACTGACTTGTTTACTTCCAGTATTTGAAGACACTAAAAATGACTGATAATCAAAACACTTGTCACTGAATTTACTGAGTTTCTTTCAGCATTTCCTAAATTAAAACTATTGAGTGTGATTTGTAGTTTTGTTATAGTATAGATTTGTTAGATATACGTGGACAACTAAGCAATAAGCATTTATTTACTTTTTGGTTATTCTTTAACTAAGGTTCAATATGAGGCCTCAAGCCAGGGCCTTTACATGCGAGTCAGCAGTTTGCTCAGAGACAGCCCCAGCGCTGGCTGACTTTAACACGTCAAATACACACGACTGGAAAAACACTAATAACTAATGATAAAGAAACACACATCAGTGGATAATAAACAAAATCACTTCCTTTTCATTTCATTGTATCATGTAATTTAACAGGGTAAAAGTTATCCTTTAAAAGAGAGGCAGAAAATCACAACCCTTGAACAGCTTAAATCTGATCTGTAATCAAATACCGAGATAAAACATAGTAAATTAATTATGCTGAAATCAAATGTTGAATGATTGCTGAAGAGATACATTGGCTTGGAAGAGATAACAATTGCTTTCCTTTCAGATCAAAACAAAAACTTTTTATGAAGGTAATATTTATTTCAGTAGTAGTTTGGTGCAGACCAGCTGATTTCCTAAGCATGTACATTTAGCAAGGAGGAGCAATCTGCATACTGGCTATACACCAGTAGATACATAAAAATACTTTAATATCCTGCTTACTTCAAGCAGGTGACACCGACACCAGGGTCGCTAGAGTCAGTCATGCAATATGTTTTTAAGTTTTGCCACACAGATTAAATTATATAGGACACTATACGCATAGATAAAAACAAATCCAGCATCGAGTCACTCAGTCATGTGATTATCTAGCTCATTAATGCTCAGAGACAATGGATAGAACCCAGAGGCAGAGAGCTTGTTTTGGTATCTAAGAATATTGAGGATTGAGCCAGGTTGGTAGTGCATGTTTAGGTAAACTTGCCAGCACCTCCGCACATGCAATGGAACCTGTGTAAATACACATGGGAAACAACACTGCTGCAGTGGGGACAGTCCACAAAATAGTAACAACGTAGCAATTTAAACAAACCTGCATTGCTTGACATGCACTGCACGTCGGGGCAACACCGTGGGATACAAAGACTAGGGACCCTGAAAGGCAAGCTTTGTATGAGGGTAGAAGGGTAATGGGAGGGGTGTGCAATTTCTGAGAAGAAGAAAGTCTACTTGTCCTTCTTAAAAATCTTCATAACCCCTCCCAACAAACAATATAACTTGTAGGATTTTGGTTTTATTTAACAGTGAACACAGTCAATCAATTAGTGATTAACAGGGGCGGATCTGGCCTTGTCGCTTGATGGGTTCACTAAATTCTTCAAGATACACAAAAGGTTCCCTGTGACCCCACCTCACCTCAACAAATACATTTACAACATTCTTTAAGGAAATGTTCCTTTCAGAGCAGTTTGTAACATATTTGCTAGTAAATGCAAGTAACATACTAAGAGCAATACTTGGGAGTTATTCAAATATAAAAATAGCTTCTGTCTTCTTAGTCCCCCCCCCCCCCCCCCCCCCACCCCCACACCCCCCCCCACTCCCCCCTCCCTACGACTGAGGTAAGCTGAATCCAACTCCTGATGTATAAGTGTTTTAGTTTGCTGCATCACAGATACGAAATCATTGCCAGCTATTACTGCTGCTTTGTGGAATACAGATTTTTCTTGACGTTCTTTCAGTTTTGTAACTGCTGAACTGCAGATTTTTAAAAGGACTTGTGCATAACCTGGCACGTTTCTCTGAAATTTGTACCGTGTCTCTACCAAATGGATGCACTTTTTACAGTAGGCTCCATCAAATTCTAAAGACAAAAAATATGTTTTTTCTTTTGCTTATTTCTATTATATATATAATATATATAAAAAAATTTAAATAGTGGACAACCTGTTGTATTTTTTCGATCTAAATCTTGTCCCGTTGTGGCTAACAGGGCACCACTGGGCACCGATTGACGACGTGGTACTAAAAAGAAAAGAAAAGAAAACCCCCCCACCCCCCCCCCAAATAAGAAAGGGACGTGATGCGTGCACTACGCACTGAAAAATAAATACATGTGTAACGGTTGCTCTAAATTACAGTCTCTATTTTATTTAAAAATAATAAAATATAGTAGAGATTATTTCATATATAAGCATTTTATTTATATCATTATAAACATATTTGACAGTCTTCATGTTTTAATAGTTTCACAAATCGATGGCTTGTGCATGTCCAATAAATAACTAATATCGCTTCTCTTCAAATCAAATTTTTCAAAAAAATGTATTTTTTAAATAAAGCGTTTAAATCTAAAAAAATGTAAATATGGTAACTTGTAAACTAAGTTAGCAACACAAAAATCGAAATAAAAAAAAAACAATTATATTTTTTTGCCAGGGAACGTTGGTCTTAAAACCCTTCTAACAGTAAACTTCACTTTTTTCTTTATATATATATATATATTATATACACACACATAAACAGCCTAACAATGAAGTACATGCTTGACCAAGAACTGTTAAAAATGACACTGACTGTTTCCAATTCGCTAATACCTTAGAGACTATGGTTGGGGTTTTCTTGGGGGTTTTTCTTTTTTTGGAACTTTACTATACTGTTGCATTTAAATGTCAGGTTTGTGTATTCAGAAAGCAGTATCACTTATTTGCTAATTTACAAAAAACGTATATACCGGTAATACTTTAAATTTAAAAGATTTGTCTGTGCGTTGCCAGAAGCTCTCAGGCAGCCATTTCTGGGTTTCTTTGTAACCAATAGAAGATCAGCTTTTTCCACACCTGGTCAATCAGAAGGTGACTGGAGTGGGGCATACGCACTTCCACAATTCAGTTTTCAGAAATTTGTGTGACTCTCTATAAACATACCTGCAGTTTGTTTCTAGCAACAGAACGGAAAAGGAAAGACAACTAAATAAAAAACTACTTGATGGGCAAAGTTTAACGGCAAATCTTGTTGTCCCGAGCGAGCATGGCAGGGAAGCGTGCCAGTTTCAAAGTGTTCAGAAACTCAAGAGACCCAGCGCTGTTAAACAGAAGACAAATTACATAAGCAGAGTGCTGTACAGCTCAATTGAGTTTACAGTCCTGTATAAATCACTTACAAATATGCCATGAACTGCAGTGTACACTTGTTATAGTACTAAAGCAACTGTTTGAGAATACCCTTGCCGTAAAAACTACGCAAAAGTTAAACACGAAGAGCAAGTGAGCTGCTTAAATGTCTGAACTGAAATAATTCATGATTTTTTATTTATTTATTATTTTTTTTTAAATCCCAGCTACGTCCGAAGACAACGCGTGTCTGCCCTCCACGTTAATAAATATAGTTGGTGAACTGGATGTCATGAGCCACCTCGATCGCCCAAAACAGCGCAACAGACATCCAACAAGTTGTTAATGTCCTCTCAGAACGGACCAAATAAAATTGCAAACGAATGCATCGATTGCGTTTTATTTGTTTGCATCATTAATATTTAACTCAACAGTAAATCCAGCACAACTTAAAAGAAAGGACAGAATCTCTGACAGCACAAGCCTCCTCAGATCGCTGCTGTCCAATTGAAACTGACGGCTGAGGTAACCTTCCCCCCGTCTGTCTCGCAGGCAGCCACCAATTCCTGAACACCTCAATTTGTTGTTGACAGAGTTTGTTTGTGTAGGCTACAGCAGGCAGTGGCAATTTTGGGAACAAACTATTGCTACACTTCAGTCCGTTTCATCAGTATCCACCACCTCCTTTTCAAGTGCTCACTACCAGTATTTGCCCAAACGTGGTGTTGAATGCTTCCTCAACAGCTGTCAGCTGTCCGGACGAGTAGGGTTTCATAAGCAGGGAAGTAGTATAAACAGCATCCCCGACTAGATATAAGGGCATACCCTGATCGTCTATATGCTGTATTGCATGAATGAAAGGGAAATATATATAACGTCCCTGCCGGTTTTCAGCCATGCAGATCTGCAATACCTGTGTTGGTCAGTTTCATATACCTCCCAGTTCATTTTTAATGAATGAGTCGTAAGATAAATTAGTTGAACCCGGATTCAATACTAACAACATGCAACCCTGCCAATGTCATTTAAAAAATAATTTGGGGAACAGCAGCAAAACACATTATTAATCAACCAGGCACAAGGTATTTTGCTTTATTACAACAGCTTAAATTCACTAGTGCACCGGTTCTCTGAGCATGGAAACCACATTTTCACAAAATGTCACTAGCAATCTTCAAAAACAGCACGAGTACTTTAAGGATAGCTAAATAACATATCAACCCCCACCTTTCCCATTCATTTGCATGACGCCGGGTGAAAAGCTTGGTTTACTCGAGTAAACTAAACTGAGAAACCCAAAAAGGCATTTTACACAAAACATTCTTCAAGCTAAAAAAAAAAACAACATGCATGGAAACTCCATGATTGTTAGTAACTCTAGCTGCTTCCATCAGACTCAGATTGAAAGAAAATGCTCCAGCTCATAGCCTCCTGCAAAGGGATTAACATTTACAGCTATGGCCAAAAGTTTTGCATCACCCTGCAGAATTAACAAATTTTGCTTCATAAAGTCGAATGAAACCTGCTGAATAATGTTACGGTAACATATTGAATTACATTCTGCTTTGTACTTTTCCATAGCCTAACGAAAAAAACTGACAAAAATGTGACATTTCAAACATGAAATACTGTGCTGCTATTATGGCTTCCGGTAGACTCTTGCAATATCATTCTGTAGTTTCTTTGATTACATGATGTTAAATAAAAGATCTAAATTAGGTTATTATTATTATTTTTAATTATGACTCAATCCTAAAATGAGGTGATGCAAAGCATTAGTCCTTAGCTGTACTTTGCACTTCCTCCGTGATTATAGTGAACTCATCGAATGGTTTGACTGTCTAAATTGCTGCCAGGTGTCTATTGCATCAGTACTTGATTAGTGAATTGGTGGGGTGCCTGTGTTAGACTCTGTGTTTGGGAACAAACACACTTTATCAAAAGGAAATAAAAGCCACTTACATTCAGTTTTGTCCTAGTAGTAAATCTAATACACCCCACATGCACAGACATACAGATGAGAACGTACCTAATCATCTATAAAAAACAAAAATGAAAGATTTGAAGGAAGAAAGTTCCAGGGAAAAATGGTAGTCAGATGTTATTTTAAGCCCTGCTAAAAATCCTACAAGTTAAAAGGTTTGTTCTCAAAATACCTTGGGCTATATCATTTTAGTTGTGTTGTCTTTGTTTTCAAAGCTTTTGTTTCAATAAAATTTGAACTATATTAACATAATATAAAAATAAGTATAAAGGAAGTTCATCTTTAAATGAAATTAAATAGGCAAGTGAATTTCTTTGCAGTGTGTTTTGAGTGAGCCTGCACCCCTTACAAGCGAATCAGCAGCAGCAGAATAGTCTTGGGAGCTGTACCCTGGCAGCCACCCAAAGATGCCAGTAACCTGACACAGTCACTTGGTGCAACTGACGAAAACTCAGCTTCATGCCCAGAATGTGAACTTTAGTAAACGAACCGTCTAAATTCTTTAAACATTTGTGCACCTTCTGGGTTCTGATGGGTGCAAGCGGGATGGGAGCAGAGTGATTTATGACTGAAGTCAATCTACATGCTAACTGACAACAGAGTCAGTAATAAACACTGACCTCTCTAGCCCCTCTGAGCCAAGTCTCTCTGTCGGGACGGGCCTGAAGCGAACGCGAACACGAACACCGAGACGAGCCACAGGACCAAATAAAGACATTGCGGCTCTCCCTGGAGGACCAACCTGTTCAACACATGTCACGGGGGACGGGGGAGGTGTACTGTGGTGGGGTCAACACAGGCTGCAGGGGCTGACAAACCCCCCAACGCTGCTAAACTAACAAACAAGCGTGTCAGCTTTGCCTGGGAAGTCACAGGTCATAACAAGTCAGAATTCTATCAACTATTAATAAAAACAATGAACAATATTTAACCAGGTGTGCTGCTACATAAATGCTCCTAAGATATAACCTTCATTAGCCCAACTAATTCCAAGCCATACATAATGAGTGCCTGTGACCTAGATTATGATACTCTCTAGGTTCATACAGTATCAGATTTCATCACAATCGAACAACATGTTCTCTAGATCTAAAAATAGAAGTGTGACATACGTACAGTACAAGGGCCTCCACGATATCATGCCTGTCTCTGCAGATACTGGCATTCCCAGCTTGAGATGAAAATCAGTTGTGGGGTGCTTACACCCCAACACCACACAAGCACAGTTAAATTAGCTAGATGGAAAACAGGGCTGCAGTCCCCACTGCTGCCTACAAGACAAGGCTCCGGGAGTCGTCGGTGACTAACTTACAAACATAACATGTGCCATTGTTTAATCTGTGGGAGAAATTCGTAGTTGCAATTGAATGTACTTTATAAAACGTTGAGACTTGAGATGCTGTGACGTTAGAGTGCCTTCACCCTTCCTCCCCCCATAACATTCCAGATCTACTGCAAAAGGACTGGATATTAGTAACAGAGGGTTGAAAAATGTAAAATTAGGGAATAGTTTAGATTACCTGCTGTGCTGACTTGCCAGTCTGGTCTAAACAAACCCAGCTGATTCTTATCTGTTAATTAAGAATGTCTGTCTGAAAGACAATATACAGTTTGACAACTGCCAAAGAACAGCGTGAAACTGTTTCAAATCTTGTCAAAATTTGTGTAAAAGCTGACATTCCTCTGTACAAAGTGGATCAACCGGCAGTTCGATATTTTTTTCAGCAAGCACATTAAGGGAGGTGGTGCCATTCCAAAGTGAAACCAATTGTAGCTGGAATGCCGCAGCTCTATTTTAACAACAGCCATCCGGACGACGAAGACTAACTCAGAGTTGAACTAACATTATTTTATTTTTATTTTTTTACAACAGGGAACTATTTGTAATAATTGAAGCAAAAAAAAAAAAAAGTAAGTTAGTTTGTTTTCTTGATTAATGGTGCTGGAAAGCTTGTAACTTTAGAATCTGAAGAGAGTAACAATTTGTATTTATTTATTTAGCAAATGCATTTATCCAAAGTGACTTACAAGGTTACAGTTCAAGAATAATTAAAGTTATATACTAAAATACAAAACAGAGACACAACAAGTGTAACAAGAACAACAATAAATACTTCCTGTGTTAACTGTTCCCCAACAGTGTGTCTGTGTTATATGAGGCAGGGAAAACACATTTTTAGCATTTTATTTTACTCGCGGAATAACACAGATTTATTTATTTATTTTTTAAATCAGAGATATTCTTTTTTTTTTTTTAGTGCGGAAAACTGTTAATGAAAAAAAAATGCTTGTGTAAAAGTAACTGTCATTCAAATTCTGTAAGCCAATGAAAGGACTGATTTCGGTCAAGGATTAGCTTCCTGTTTTACCCGGAAGTGATTGGATCACCAAAGTAAACTCCTCTTTGGGCACTATATTTAATGCAAAACAAGCATGAACTTGCGTTCTTGGATCCAGACTCTCATCCCACCATTGAAAAACCTCTGAGTCTTCACTTCAGATGGGAACCCATTCAAGTGTCGTACCTATCTTCAAGACACTTCGCTGCTACACCCTGAAACTCTACATTTATGAGAAGACCAAATGCATTTCAACTTTGTTTTTCAATAAATATGAAACAAAAATGCAGTCTTCATTCTAACCAACACAACAGACGCTGCTTAACCCCGTCACTGTATGTAATATGCAAGAGTCCTGCATGTACGTAACCATACAGAAGTCTGCATGGTTACGAAAAAGTTTGTTTCAATGTTTTATTCCTGCTTGTGTCTCTACTTATAATTATGGTACCATGATTTCTAACTTTATATTCTTATTACTTCTGTGAGCCTTATATGTTGAGTATTTTTGCCTGTTTGTATATTGCCAGCATGGTGGGGGGTGGCCTAGAATATCGAGGTATTAATGTTAAATATTATATCATAAATATACTCTACAAATTGTAATATAAATTAACATTTACAGTTGACCCAGTCTCCACTATATGAAAGAGTGGTCCTATATACCCACATAAGTAGAGCTGTGGACTTTGGACCCTATATGAACACCCTGCAGTGTGTTATTGTGCTCTGAAAGTGATTTGGTTATCAAGGGAACTGATCAAATTTCCGAGCTGTACTGGTATGGGGACTTATCTGAATAGGCTGAAACACCTGCTCACCAATGTGATTGCTCCCTTGCCTTTTATAATGAATTAATGAATCAATCAATTTTGCAGTGGCTTCAGAGAGGGTTTTAAAAGTTTGTTTGTCTCCATTTTCAAAGTGCTGTTTACTGTAGCCCAACATTCTTTAAAAAACCATACCTCAAAGTGATTATAGTTAACAAATGAATTCCATAAAATCGTATCTGCTTCCATTAGCTACATGGGTCTCAGATGTGCAGTTTTGAAAGAATGTACTGTGCTGCACATTTGAGACCTACGCAGCAAACGGAAATGCAAAGCATCTGTTAGCTGCAATCTCTTTAAAACTTTGTGAATAGAGCCCAAAATTAAAATCACTGAGATCATCATGCACTGAATTACTAACTGTGGCAGGGCAAAAGCCCTCAATGTAAATTATGTATTGTGTGTGCTGGAAATATTCACACTGTAAAATAAACAGTTTTAATGGTTTCACAGCGCTATAGGAATGTTGCAAATGCCCCGAGGACTTCCAAGCCTCTCGAATGCAATGAGTCACTGGATACACTGGAGCAGTGCTATTTACAGGCAGAACTGCAGTATCAAACATGGGCTCTACTCATTGTGAGCTCACGATTCATGCTGTGTTTTATTTTTCATTTTATTTACCTTCAAATTAAGGTGTGAAGAAAATAATTTCTTAAATCTTACCTGTCACAAACTTCCATTAGCTACATAGGTCTCAAATGTACAGCTCTGAAAGAAGATACATTACAGCACACATGCATTTTCATTTAAAATTATATTGGAAACAGAAGCTTCTTTATGAACTGCACATCTGAGACCTATAATATGAACGGAGGTGCAGTCATTTTGCTAGCTACAATCACTTTAAAGAATGTGGACAAAAAGGTGATTTAAATTGAAATTTCTCAACCTTTATGAATCACTCCCCATCTTGATTTTTTTTTTTTTTTACCTGGAGCTGCCTGTCACAATAGCAAGAATTGTAAATCAAACAATCAAAGTGAATTATTTGCAAAAACTCCAGGGGCCATATTCACAAAGCTGACTTAAGGCTAAAACCAAAATATGGGCTTAAGTCGCTTTTGCTGACTTTGTTATGACAGGGCTGGGATTTAGTTACGGTGGTTGCGGGTGTCACAGATTCCGTGTCTTTTGCTAGTGTCCGTGATTTTTGCTGATGTGCATGACTTGCAGGGATGTTAGTAAATTGTGTTCAATCTGTATGTGAGTTTATTGGAAAGTGCTTCTCATTAACATTAAATTTCACATTTAAAAAAAATGCATTTATTGTTTATTAATTCAAATAAATAATTTACCTCCAACACCGTACTTGCTGTCCTTTTTTTATTTTTTGGAGATGAAAAAAAATTCTGTATCAAACTAAGCACTTTGCTTAAATACTTCTTGAAAGTTATGTTAACAGTTCATAAATTCAGTGTGTCTGTATGTGTGCGTGCGTGCACGTGTGTGTTTGTGTGTGTACTATCCTTTTTAATTGTTGTACGGTTGCACTTAATTTAACGTACATGTCTCTTGTCAGCCCCCACACCCTCTTTGTGTGACCCTCGTGTATTTCTCGCCCCCAGTGTGTTACTCTTGCTGTCTCTTACCCTTTCCCCTGTTTGCGTCTTTATTCTCTGCTTAGTTCAGCGCTTATAAATGCTTCTGTTATTTAGTAGTCACCGTTGCAGAGCAAATAAAAAAAGCAACACGTTGACATTTCATTTGCTTCTCTCGTCCTTCTTTGCTGAACCTGTGCACACAAATAATGTAAAATGTATATATTTTAATTATAGAAATTCGTAATTTTCTATTAAAAAGATATAGGTATAATTATATTTAAAACTATGATTAAACTGACCTGTGTTTAATTATTGTACAGTGGTTAGGCTCTCATTGATTACTTATGTAAGTAAATACACGTTTTTATACACACACACACATATATATATATATATATACATATATATATACATATATGTACCACATATATATACACTACATATTATACATACCACATATGTATAGATATTTATATATATATATAATATATATAATATAGATATATATAGATAGATATATATATATATAATATTATATAATGTGTGTGTTATATTAAATATTATTTTGTGTGTTATATTTAATATTTGTTAATAAAGTATATTTAAAAAAAAAAAAAAAAAAAAAAGTTCTTGGTTTTTAATGAGCGGATGCAAGCATTTTGTAGAAACAGCATATAGTTTCCGGTAATGGAATAGCCAGGCAGAGAGGTAAACAGGCGGAGAAACAGTAGTAGAACAAATGAAAAATGGTACGGCTTACAAACGGGGTTCCCTTATCTACAAAACTACGCTTAGGACAATTGTCATCTGGTTGCATCATCAAATAAATCATATACTATCACCTGTTGAGCCATGGCAGAAAAAAAAAAAAAAGTTGTTTCAATGGCAGTTCAGGACTTAAGCCTCCTCCCTCCAGGGTAGTCTTAAAGTTAAGACCTTACTTAAGACCAAAATTCCATTACGACTCGTTTGTGAATAAGACTTAAGTCCAAAGTGAAGATTTATGACCAGTCTTAGACTTGTCAGCTTTGTGAATACGGGCCCAGGCCGTCTTATCCTGTGTGTTGTCATCCTGTGCATAGAACATCACACCCAATACCAATGTTCAAACATCAAAACAAAACAAGTAGAAATACCGTACCTGGTACCTTTTATAAAATGGATCATCCTATTAAGCTGACATTAGTTTCTCTGAAGAAAATATTATAGAAATCACTATAAGCTTAAATAAAATTATAAAAAAATGTTTCTCCGGCTGCACTTTTGCTTTTAATAGTCTCACATTAGCCAGTATATCACCACAGATGACACACTGAGGATGAGGTTCATCTGCAGTGCAAAGAAAGGTGAATCCAATTTCCATGTAACTCTTTTCATACTGTAGCTATTTCCAGACTCTATTTTCTGCACGCACCACAGACCGATCCACGAGAACACAATGTCGTGGGAACTGGACGATCACTGATTCTTAAAACACAAAACCAACCGTGATAGGGTCTATGCTTAATTAAGAAGTGATAATAGGTCAAATTAAAAGATCATTTTAAATAAATAAATAAATAAATAAAAACCCCACACACACACACAATTTGGGAGTTTGTAAAAATTGATATTGACAAACTGTTTTTATTACTATAATTAATGTATTTAGAACACTCACCATACCCCAAAGAAAGTTTGACACATGCCTCCCCCAGTTGAGAACCACTGTTCTAAAACATGATCTACTACTGCTGTGATTTCCTGATTAAAACATTAATCCAGCAATACCTTCAAACTGAAACCCAATATCCTTGACAGAACATGTACCCTTGCTTCCACACACAAACCCATAGACTACCGAATCACCCCCTAAATGAAAAGGTATCTAAACACCAAATCCTCTACCCATAGACCAATTAAAATAGGATTTTCTATCAGGAGTGAAGAAGTGGAAAATCCAACATGGTAAACATAATTCTTACATTACTGGCGTTTCTGTTCTCAAATGTATTGTACATCATATTTATACCACAAGCCTGGGTACATCTAGAGTGAGATACACTGAAAAACTTGATTTTGACTTGACAAAATGTTGGATGATCATGTAGAAAAAAAGTTTTGTGAAAAAAGGTACATTTTCCTTGTCATATACTTTAAGTTTACTACAGTATATCTGTCATGAGGGTTAATGAAAATTATTGTGTGTGTGTGTGTGTGTGTGTGTGTGTGTGTGGGAACAGTAAAACAGGGATTTGGGTAGCACGCGCTTCTCCCTATAAACAAAAGCAAGACAGACTGTTACTGTTGATGCTGAACAAGCCACTTTCTGATTCAATTACAGCGTTTATCTGCTTTATGATGTTATTTGTGTGCTGGAGCTAACACTCATTGGATTCATTGCACCCCTAACTGCTCACTAACATTTATGCCCTCTTTAATATAAATTGAAGATAACCAAATGAACGGAAAAAACAGATAGAAATAAAGAAACACTGCGTCGTCGGGAAGAATCGATTTGCTCAAATCGACAATTTCTCTTTTCTTTCTCTCTCATCTTTAGTACATTCCCTATCATTAGTAATTTAATTTGCTCTTTATTAGCTCCTGTTATCTGCCGTGCAATACATACACAGCTCTGACCTCTCTCGCGGATAAATGTTTAAAATCCCTTCCTTGATTAATTCTGCCAGTTAAAAGCATTCAAGGGAGTGGAGGGGAAATAAAAAAAAAAAGAAATGGCCCATCTCTTCAGCTATCACAAAAGCGTAATGTTGATTGTGATGGAATTTCTAAAGTGCAAGGGAAAAATTCATTGAGTGCAGCAATTGCGCTTCGACAGGAACTCAAAACAAACTGGGGGGGGGGGGGGGGTTGTGGAGAGTTGTAAAACAGGGCTAGCTTCCAGCACACCGTATTCTACTGTTATTTAAAACAATCCAATTTGCAAAGGATAATTATATATTAGCTTCTTTTTTATCTGCCATTTGAAATGAATGCTGGGGTCTGATGCTGCCTCTGTGCAGGCTTCGTACAGCTGCAAATTGCTTGATAGCGCCCCTTGTTCCCATCAAGGGTTGAATTGGGCAATCAATTACTCAGACGAATCCCCTTGTAAACTGGGAAGGGCAAGACCGCCCCCTACTGGAGAAACAGAAAACATTCTCTACTTAACAACAAAGACTTCAGAACAATGATATGCAATTCATTACACCGTGTAACAAATGTTTTTTTTTTTTTTTTTTTGTTCCTGGGTATTAAGTGTTATTTCCTAATTGCTTATGCCTCAAAAGTATAGAAAATGGCTATTATTCCCCACAAACTTTGCTTTTGTGACCAGGACAGTGATATTTTGAAAATTTCCAGAACATTCCAGATAGATTCAGTGCTGAGTAAACGGAGTAACTTCTAGAACTTTCTAGAACTTTCCAGTAATATAAATAGTAGTATAAACACAGGGGCCTTAAGCCCACCAGTTCAGTTTAGTTCCAGCTGCCTAAGTGGATACATATCTGCATTTTTCTGAGATGGCATCAACAGGCTGCAATGGTGGCATTCCTGATGGGTCTCCAAGGCGGTTTTACCAAGTTTCCCTGCTATCTTTGCCTTTGGCGCACTACCACAGGCGGGACTGGCCACAGCGGACCGAGTTCTCTGTGGGGAGGAACAACGTCAAGTGGGAGCCACTGGTGGACCCCCGGAAGGTGCTGATGCCACCACTGCACATCAAATTGGGCCTTATGAAACAATTTGTCAGAGCGCTAGATAAGGAGTTGGCAGCCTTCAAGTACCTTCAAGACTTCTTCCCAAAGCTGTCTGAGGCAAAGGTCAAAGCCGGTGTCTTCGTCGGACCACAGATAAAGAAGATCCTGGAGTGCAATGAATTCCCCAAAAAGCTCACTAGTAAGGAGAAAGCGGCTTGGAACAGCTTTGTCGCAGTGGTTCGGGGCTTCCTTGGCAATCACAAGGCCGAAAACTATGTGGAGCTGGTTGAGACTCTGGTGAAGAACTACAGCACAATGGGCTGTAGGATGTCCCTCAAAGTCCATATCCTTGATGCTCATCTTGATAAATTCAAGAAGAACAAGGGAGCGTACTCAGAGGAGCAAGGCGAGCGCTTCCACCAGGATATACTGGACTTTGAACACCGCTACCAAGGACAGTATAACGAGAACATGACAGGAGACTACATTTGGGGGCTGATTCGTGAAAGTGATTTACAGTATAATCGTAAATCTCGAAAAACTACTCACTTCTAAATCTTTTGTAGTCATTTTTGTATTACTTTAGTATAAACACATGTTAATTTGGATTCATATGTTGTTTTTTTCTGACTTTATGTGAACGAAAAGACCGTTTTCTCATTGGAAATAGGTAAATTTCAAAATATCACTGTCCTGGTCACAAAAGCAAAGTTTGTGGGGAATAATAGCCATTTTCTATACTTTTGAGGCATAAGCAATTAGGAAATAACACTTACTACCCAGGAACAAAAATTGTATTACATAGTGTTATCAAAGGAAGAATGGAAAGCTTTCAAATTATTGCACTATTTCTGTTTTTCAGCACAAAAACTTTAAACGTTTAAGCTTCACAGCCACAAACCTTGCTGCTAAAGCACATTCCAAGAAGCCTTCAGTTCAGTATCCCACAAGGGCTTCTGCATTGTCAATGTGAGGCTAAAGTGGAGAGTGTCATTTAGTTATTAGACTCATCTTCTACACCTATGAGCTTCAGCCGATGACAATTGTCTACAGTGGCTCAAGATTGCTTGTGTGCAGTTCTTATCAGCAGTCAGAACTACACAGGAAGCAATGAGCTGCCTATCAGCTCACTCATTCGCTCACTCACTCTCCACAAGGTGGCAGGGACCAACACCCCCTGCCTAACTGCAGGTCCACAAATATATGCACAGAACAGAGTACAGAATTTTATCAGACTCCGTCACAAGGGACACTATACCACTGGAATCACTCACTGTCAGGAAAACACCTGGTTCATTTCACACAAGAGATGCCTCAAACAAAATGATGTTGATACTACATACAGATTAACTGTATTTCAATACATACCCGCACCACCTCCCCCTCAGACTTCATTCTCGATTATTAAGTTTAATTATACCCATTATTGAGTCTGCTTTCTGAATACTAAAAAGGGAGTTTGACCACTGATACTGGTTTTCACACATTTCTAAACCATAAAATGCACAACCAAAGAGTCATGAATTAGCCCTTGGGAGCCCTTGTTAACATAATATTAAAACTTAGTGTGAAAACTGTAACATCTGGGTCCCAACCCGAAAAATGTGATTTGAAAACTAGTCAACTGTGGGCCAGACTCACTGTTTAACTAGGTTTCAAAAAAACACCAGTCAGAGGTTCTGCTCCAGTTACACAGTAAAAGCTGCTGACAAAATGCTAAAAACCTGCAAGAAAAACAGTAATCATTAATATAAAAACATACTGAACAAGCACAAAATAGTCTGGGTTAGGCCAAATGCTAGCTGACTTTTCCCTACAGCGATCAGATTATGCCACAATATACTCTTTCAATGTGTGTGCATTTTTCAAAAGATGTGTTACTACCTTCTAATGCTTACTTAGCTTCAGAAAAAAGATACACCTTACTGCTAAACTGCAGATCAGGGTATTTAACATCTACAGTAACTGTGGAATGTGTTGAAGTTTCATTTCCTACAAATCTCTTTATTCAAGCAGCAGTACGGTTAACTGTTAATGAAGTCAGAACCTCTCACAGCCTGGGGTGTGAAAAGTAAAGCTTTAAAACCAGACTTTCTTATCCTGCAGAAAAATCAAAATTCTGCACATGGGGATGGGATTTTCAAGAACAAAACAAAAAGTGAAAAATGATGGGTTATTGATTTGTTTTTGTAGATATTCTAACATGCTAACATCATGAAATACATATTCAAATACAAACCAAAATAATCAAATAAGACTCAATGCCAAACAAACACCCAAAATTGGTAAAAACATGTGATTAAAATATATATTTCTGCTTTTAATGTGCTGCTAGTAATAAACACAGATTCAGTTATAACGCTGTAGTCGGGAGCTGTAAGGACAGTGCTATTGTGTTCCGCCATATAACGAGAACACAAGTGCTAGAGGAATGGCATTATGGTGCAAACAGTAGCCACAACCACACTGCCTTATAACCAGTCCGCAGTATAAGAGGCGAGCACTGCATTTATTTTGTCAGCGTCTTTCATTTTTTAAAGCACAGAACAGAATGGCAAAGCCAGTTCCACGCTCTACATCTATAACATTCAAACCAAAAAACACACTAGTTTATTAATAGGCACCTTTCCATGTAAGCAATTGCATAGGCTAGTAGACTGCACTAGCCTTGCATTCCTCCAGTTGAGGCTGCCCTTATAGAAAAAGTTTACCACACAAAATCTGTATGGTAATTTTGAATTCCCCCCCCCCCCCCCCCCCCCCCCCTTTACTATGGGAAACTTTTATAAGAGTCATATTGCCATGCTTCAAATCAAAAGCCCTTAAAATTAACATTTTGGTTACAATAAACGCTGGGGATACTAACAAAAATGATGTAAATGTATGGCAAAATGAATGCTCCTGCAGCACGAGCAGCCTATACTATATAACAGGCAAGGGATAAGTGTGGCCAAACTGTCAATCAATCCACAGTGACACTGACAGCCCTGCTTCAAAAGGAGGTACAACTAGGGATATTCAATTCAGCTTAATTTCCTAAACATTGAAACTTTAGCATATTGGGAATTGGAATGGCGTTATGTTTTTCTGATTCACCACAACATTAACATGGACTACATGTTTACATAACAAGTGTGTGTACTGTATATGGGGGGGTGGGGGACCTCACACTGCTCACATCCTACTGTATAAACAGGTGCCCACTATAGGAGACTTGCCTATGTTTAACAATGGAACTTTTAAACTTTCACATTTTTTAACACCCCTAGAGCTCTTGACCTGTAATCTGCCTGCTTTTCTAATGGCACGGGAAATTAGTTTTATGAAGTTTAGACACATCTGTTACACATGCCACAGGATGTGTCATTTTTCTTGGTACCTACCTTGTCTGGCGGAGCCATGGGTGCCCGCACTGGGAAGCCGGCGCAGTTTGTGCCTGCCGATGGGTATCAGCCCCCTGGCCTGCAGTCTCTTCCCTGGGGCCTGTCCTCGCCTCCGCAGAGAGAACCGCGTCTTCACAGTCAGGGAGCCAGGGCTGCTCCTCTTGTCCCCCACCGAGCTGCAGCAACAAACAACCAGGTCAGACTGGGAGCCCCCTTACCAGACCTGGGGTCAACTATAATGACAATTACAATTACAAACAGAATTGCAATTCCAATGCCATTGTGCTCAATTGCAATTAGTTACAATTATGCTGCAGTAATTGCAATTATAATTACAATTACACTAAGAAGTAATGTAATTATAACATAAATAGCACCACACATTAAAATGTTTTCTCTGTTTACTCTACAATGCATTAATCACAGGTACAAAGACAGAAACATCCTATATAAGGTTTTTTCAAACAAATGTGGCCACTAAAAGTGGTTGAAAATACGAGAAGAATGTTCACTCCATGCAAAAACATGAAACTGTGAATGACTGAGCTTGGAAAGATGTGTAATTGAACGTAGTGGCATCCATTTATTAGAACTCTCATTTTCCTATATGAAAGACGGATACAATGTGAATTACGGATACAATGTAAACCTGTATTTGACACTCTTTTCTTACTACAAGCTTCAAATAAACTACCACTAGATGTAATTCACCATCATGTGCACATATGTCATATGGGAAAATGTGAGACCTAAGGAATGATACCAGTACATAACAGGTAAGATTTACTGGAATTATTTTTAAGACCATTTATTAGCCAATACTGACCTCAGGTGATGTGTTTTTGTAATTACAAAAGTGCCTTCCCATGTTAGTTGTCAAAAAATCTTTTAGGCTGTGGGGTGTATTCTATTCATCTAATTCAGGGGTTTTCAACCAGGGTTGCGTACCCCTGGGGGTACTTCTAGCGGTAATATGGGGTACCCAGAATGACTCAGAAATGCACAAATATATATATTTTTATCCAAGGCGTCTTACAGAGACTTGGTGTGAACCTCTTGCTAATAAGCCCCTTTAACCACTGGGCAACCAAGCCTCCTAATCAGGGAAGTGCAATCTTTCTGCATTTTTTAGAAGTACAGTATAACTGCTCCAGTAAATATGATTAAATATGAGTAAAAATGATTATTAATCATAATATTAGGCGATTTATTAGGCAAAGCTGCCTTTTAGTAATATAACAGCAATAGCGCCTGGTTGAATTTGTTTTTGGTGTTGCTTTAATAAAAATGTTTATCATTGTTAGTAGTTATTATAGTTTTCTCTTGAGGTAAACATTTTAAATGGCACGTAATTATTCAGAGACGAAGTAAACGTTAACGTAAAAAACATTTACAATGCACACCATTTTGTATTATTTATACTAACTTTGCCGAACAGAAATCAAATAAGACTGTTTCCAAAGAAATTACTATATACCTGTCTTTTAATGCTGTGCATCTAAATACTTGTAATGAAAAGTTTTAAGAATTAAGCTTACTGTTTGTTATTCTGTCCTAAACCAGCAGTTTCTCGCCCAAACTGTTGTGACTAATTATTTATTAAATAAAATGTGTGAATCAGATTATTGCAACTGTTGTGCCATTCAGTACAGCAAATATTGTAACAGGGGTACAGTTTAAAAAAAAAAAAAAAAAAAAAAAAAGGTTGAAAACCCCTGCTCTAAATCAATGAAAGAAGGCAACTTCATGAAAAAAAAATCATCATCTATATCAGTGTATGTGCATTTAGAGTAGTTCCTTTTTAAAAGTACAGAAAATACAAGGTTTGGGCCCCAATATTAATATTTAAAAAGTGGCAGTATTTTGATGCGCCACCCTTTTTTTTTTTTTTTTTTTTTTTTTTTTTAAGAGCTGATCTTCTGCTATCCCTCACTAAATCCAGGTATGATAATAAGACTCCCATTTTATAGCAGTTCCACCCATTCAAAGTTTTAATATAAGCTTGACTGGCCACATTATAGAAGTAACAAGGTGTGTCTTATTAAACTCATCGTAAACCCAGTATGCAATGGGAGTCTTCTTTCCATCTCTGTGACTGCAAGTGCTGAGGATGCCGCCACACAGGGAGAACAGAGCCGTTATAACTTTGATTATACTGCCATCTGGTGTCACTGGTGTGTAACTGAACTTCACAGTAACACAAGAGGTCCCAGTTCCATTCAATAAATATATTCCACCCGATTCATGAGAAATTGAAAAGGCAGAGTAAATAAGGTGCACAAAGCTAAACAACTCTCTCACCAACATCAAGCATTTGGTTTTCAATTCTTATTATGTTTCCATTTTTCATCACATACTTTACACATTTTTAAAAAGTTTGAGCTCAGATAACTTCATACCAATATGTTTTCTACTAAACAAGAGTTTTTTTACATTGGTGACAAAGTTAAGACAGCGAGACAAACCTGTGGAGCTTAGCTGAAATTTAAAAAAAAAAAAAAACTTTCACACTCCGTTAGCAGCAGCATTGAACCTAACTTGCCCATCACAAATTATTAGAAAATCAGTCTCACTCTCATCCCTTTAGTCTCACACTAATGCAAATGCCCTTTTCAGGCATCTTGTACAGTAATGGTCTACAGCTATGAACCTTGCTGAGCGCTATTTAAAAAAAAAAAAAAAAAGTTTGAAGGATGTAATAAAAAACAAAACAATAAGAATTGGAAACCATGTGTTTGACAGAATGTAATTTTGTGCAAACTATTTACTCTGTGTTTAACTTCCCTCTACGCTATTTCCCTGCACTCTGTCTCACCAACTTCTCTTATAAATTGTACTAAATTATATTAAGCATTAAAAAAAAAAAATAGCGTTTATAGCGACACCTACCCTGGGCCACTATTCTTTCTGATAATTTTCATTCTGCTCTTCAGTTTGTACCCTGAGAGCGAGGGACTACTACCTCCAGAAGCCCCTGTGGTGCTGTGTTCTGTACTGCCGGGCTGCCCCAACCCAGACGACCCACGTGCTCCGTTTTCCTTCTCCAATTTCCACTTGAACACCGGCTTGGCGGCTGCTGCTGCTGCTGCTGCTGCCTGACCTGCAGTAGCGGCTTTCCACTGATACTTGCTGCCAGTGCCGGGGGGTTTGGGGGAAGCAGATGTCTTCTTGCTGGGTTTAGCTCCAGGGGGTGTGACAGATTTCTTGAGCCCTAGGCTCTTAATTGCCTTCTGGGTCCCCTCAAGGTCTTTGGGGGACAGGGGCTTCCTGGCAGGCTTAGCGGAGTGAGCGGTGGTCGAGACCCAGGTGTACCTGGTCTTGGCTGCCTTGAGGGGACGAGCAGTCTGGCCGGGGCCTTTGTAAGACTTGTGACCGGCTGCAGCCCTTCTCTTAAAGATGCTACCAGCCAGCCCAGATGCGGGGCGATGATGGGTAGAGACTGGCAGAGAGGTGGACTCAGCACTGGTTAAGGATGTGCCTGCTCTGGCCTTGCTGGGTTCTGCAAACCCCTGTTCCTGCTTCTTTACCCATGTGTACTTTGAGTTTTTCACGGGAGAGGTGCTCAAGGGGACACCAACAGGGAGTGCGGTTAGCGACTGGGGCTTGTTATCAGCTTGCAAAACACCATCAGGGTTTGCCTTTGCAGAGCAGATAGAAAGGGCACTTGGCTTTGTCTGAGAAGAACCCAAACCAGTGGCGCCTCCTACTGGTTTGGGGATTGATGCAGTTCTATCTATGACATAAGTTTTGCTCTCAACCTGAGCCTCGCAGGGTACTGCAGTAGCGTGATTGCAAGTTCTATGTGCGTGACCGGCTTTGCGGATTCCCACAGCTGCTTCAGGATTTAGCACTGCTTTATCCAGAACAGAAGGCTTCTTAATGCTGTGGGGGTTTCCTGCCTGGGGTAATAACGTGTCTGTGCTCTGCCCTTGAGCTTCAATCCTCCTGCTATCCGCTGACTTGGATAACAGCAAACGTCTATCCGGGGTGAAGGACTCAGCAGCACTTGGAACAGGACCTGAGAATGAGGCTCCACCTGCTGCCTGGGGTGACAACACAGTTCTAACCACGACAGGTGGCTTTCCCTTGATCAGCCCCTGGCCTGTAACACTGTGGTCACCTGTCATCTTCGACAGCAACGCAGCTCTCTCTAGAGAGGACAATTTGTTTGTTTCCAGAGCAAGACCTATTGAAGAACCAGAGCCACCTGCTGGGCTCGAGGATGACAGAGTTCTTTGCAAGCCAGCAGACTTGCTAGTGTCCTGATCCCCGGCAATCTGAGAGGAGTTGCTTCTTGAGATCAGTGAGGCAAGTCCTGTTCTGACCCCGGCAGAGCCAGGTTTAGTTCCCGTTTCCCTGAGGCCTGCATGCTGGATGGGAGCTGCAAAGGGGGAGGGCTGCACAAGATTTGGTGCCCGAGTTACAGTCTTGGTGCTGGACCCTTTGGTGGGCAAGACTCTGGGCTGAGCTGCAGTAATGGCTGCTGCTGGACAAGTGGACGTGCCAGCAATGCCGAGGTTGTTACCGGTCGGCCCTGCTTTCTGGTTGCTGAGAGAATACTTCTTCTTCCAGTGGACAGCGGGTCGTGATGCATATGGCCTCACCTGTGGGGTGTACGCTGCTGAGAATGTAGCACTCTGGTTTCTGGCTGCAGCCTGCCCAGGATTTTGCCATGAACCAGCCACGCAGCCAGAACCTGAAGGTGCATCGCCATGAACACTCTTGTGGTTGTTAATTAGACCTGTGCAACAGAAAATAGGCAGTGAATAAGAAGTACAGCATTTTTTAAAAGCAACTCGTTATAACGGAGCACTCATAACAATTTTACATTTCAGGTAGATAGATGAAATGGTAGCTGTATTAGTCCAGAGATGATAGACAAAGAGAAGGAGAATCGATACCTTTTATTGGACTAACTAAATAATAATTATTCACAAGCTTTCAAGACCTCAAATGTCTCTTCTTCAGGTGAAAGTAGGAAAGAGAGATTGATGTTTACATTTCAGGTAACAATTTAAGACTTCCGCTAAGTAGCATTTTGAGCCATTCAGGTTTTCCTGTGAGGTTTAGGTGTGTACTTAAATTCAAGTGGGTCTAATTTCACAAATAAAATATGGAATGGCTCGAACTCCTCTTAAAATACAGAAATATGAAAATAAACGTTTTAAGTTCAATAAGAAACGCTTGTCACTGAATTTAATTTGTCTTTTAGTATTTCTAGATGTAGCACTATTCTGAGTTTAATAGACCTGGATGAGTCTTAAAATATACCTTGTATTTATATATAGTAGATGCATCCTCAGGTCAAATGGACCACAGATGGTTGCTAGACTACTGTATGATAGTGATAGGCTTCATAAGAAATGGATCAAATAGTTCAGCACAAACATCTCCTAAAGTTCGAGGACAATAGGTTTGTAACAATACACTAATGTCACATCACGAAAAACGTCACAATACACGTGATGGTCCCGGCTACTTGTGTGATGCATAATATGATCATTTCTCATTTTAGATGACGTTTGTGGCAGCAGTGTTTCGTAATGCTAGTTTTGCCTGCAACGATGTGACAGCAACAGCTACTAACATGTATGTTTAAAGTAAGATCCTGAAATGCAAAGTCTCCGGTCAACCAAAATGATACAAGATTTAAGTTTTTTTCCCCCACCATACAAGACATACAGAACTATACCGCTTTAAGGCTTACCTTCTTAAAAAAAATTCGGGGTGTATCTGTGTATCAAGAACCACAACACGTGCGAGCAAAGCATCTAATAATTTCAATCGGCTTCTTAACCCGACTCGCGTGTGAACTGGTTTACCAATTGAGTAGTAGGCCAACCCAATCCACAGGGTATTGTTAGGCTATCTGACACTGAGAAGGCAGTTTGTCAAAAAAAAGTTACCACTCCACCAGAACAGAGATGTGTTCGGTACCGAGTTACCAGCTCGTTTTCCAGATATTGCTACTAAACTGTTTGAAAATGTGTACATATAGTAATTTAAATACTATAGCAATGTTACTTTAGGTTTCATAGGCATATTCACTATTACAAGTTACAATTACACAGTGTGGATTAATTCCAACATTCATCTTGAGCTGGTTTATAACGCGTCTATAAAGCCAATTAATTGGTTATGTGTTTGGTGTATTGAAATAATAGTTTAGCTTCAGCGCTGTCATTATATTATTACATCACACAAAAACCCTAACTTGGTTCTCTCCATTGCTAACATGCAAAAACGTTTCCTGCTACCTCGACTCTCTAAAATAAAGAACCTCTGTTTTAAACATGCTGAAAAACGACTTACTTTGTAACAGTTTTATCTGTTTTTTCAGAGCTTCATTTTCTTCCATCGCCAACTTCACAACAGTAAACGTCATCAACCTCAGCCTTACGCGCTCAACCGCAGCACGCTTCGTTTCTACACGTAGCCAATCACAAGAGGGGACCGGGGTGGGACGATTGAATAAAATCGCAATACCCTGTGGGAGCTGTAGTTTATATGGTCGTCCAGTGATGTGCCAGGTAGTCTTATCAGAAGAATAGTGGGTGCTCACGGAGATCATTGGTTAAATTAAGTATCTAAATTGGTCAGATTCTGCATAGAATCTGCGCAGAATGATCTCCCTGAACGCACCCACTGGCTGCGAGCGCGTTTCTCCTTTAAGGTCTGCGTTGCAGTCGAGGGTCTGCGGCTGACGTCACGATCAGCGTAGACAGAGCCTGGACAGTTTAGGAGGTTTCCCTTCGCATGCCTAAAGGTACCACGAAATCTTCCTGTCAGGACAACTGAGTCAGCACCTCCGGACACTTTTTAAAACTAACAAAAACGGCTATTCACTGCCAAACATGAACTGCTTTAGATGTGTAATGGCTGCAGTATAGGATACTGACCTTAGGTTTAGGGTTGCGGTGTTGGGAGAGGAGTATTCATTGTTTTATTAACAATAATACGACGTCTAAAGGTGGTGAGATTTTGTGTGGTACTTATGGTCACTGGTAGCTCATTCCACCACTTAGGGGCAAAGGAGGAGAAAAAACGGCCACGAGCAGGAAACCTGAGGAAAGGTAAAACAGATCGACCAGTAGCAGAGTAAGAGAGAGGGCGAGAGGGGATATAGGGAAAAACAAGGGACTGTAGGGCAGAAGGAGCAGTGTGGTAAAGACAGCGGTGAGTAAGGACAAGGATCTTAAATTGAATACGCGCAGCAACAGGCAGCCAGCATAGGGTATGAAACAGAGGGAAAGCTTTAGTGTAAAATGTAGTATTTCAAAACGTGTATTCCCAAAGACATATGTTAGGTGTCATGCAGATGCATTCTCATAACACATTGCGTTGAAAAAACGTGTCCTATCATTGGTGGTATTCTATTATATGCAGGTCTGGATTTAATTGCAACATTTCAAGCACAATGTCATCTGTTCACTGTTCAATGTTCTGTTAATCCGTGTATGTACGTATATATATATATATATATATATATATATATATATATATATATATATATAGATATAGAGAGAGAGAGAGAGAGAGAGAGAGAGAGAGAGAGAGAGAGAGAGAGAGATAAATATATGCATTCATACACATATATAATGTAATGCATGTTGTAGGGTTGTTTAAAAAATCACTAAAAATTAGTAATTTTCAACTTACACCAGGACAGGTTCAGGTAGGTATTCATATTAAAAAATGAATTACAATTGACTTCAGAGTAAGGCAGCATGATTCCCTTTAAAAATATAACTATTCTACAGCAGCTGATAAGACAGTTGCAGCCCTTTCACATAGATCTATGAGGCAGAAAATGGCTATACCATAACACAGTGCTCGCCACGCTGTGGACATTATCAAATCAAGAATCTTACAGAGGGATAGCAGATAGGTTCAATTCAAGCAAATCCATAATATGTTCACATCTTCATGAAGCTGAACAGGGTTTCTGGAGGTCCAGATTCTCTACAACTGTGCAGTTGATAGGTGTCATATACCCATAGAGAAACCACAACATGTTCCAAACCCTGACGTATACTACAACAGAAAGCAGTTTTATTCCATCAACCTCACCGCTTTTTGTGACAGTAGTGCACGTTTCACCCATTTCAATGTTGGCCATCCTGGAAGCTGGCATGACGTATGTGTTTTTAGGATGACAGAGGTGTACAGACTCATGTAAGACAACCATTAAATGTATTTATCTAAATGCTAGAAGTTTCAGAAACAAAATTTTAGAACTTGAAGCTACTGCACTAACAAGTAACTGTGATGTGATAGGTGTTTCAAAAATTCAAAGGGCATAATAATAGGAGCATGCTATAGACCGCCAGATTCAGATGGCAAGCAAAATAATCTGTTATATAATTACATTAGAAATGCGTGTAGCAAAGGAGAAGCCGTACTGATGGGGGATTTCAACTTCCCCCATATAAAATGGGAAAGCCCGGTGGGTAGCGCAACGGATGAAATTGAAATGGTGGAAATGACAAATGACTGCTTCCTAACGCAATTTGTCAAGGCACCGACTAGAGGGGAGGCATGCCTTGATTTAGTCTTTTCAAATAACGAAGGCAGAATAACTAAAACGTCAGAGAACCACTAGCAAACTCAGACCACAACATGGTCTCATTTGAAGTGCTTTTTAAAACCCCAAAAGTAATGACTAAAGCGAAGGTTTACAATTTTAGAAAAGCACCTCCCAATCAGCAGCGCTCTCATCATCTGCCGATTCGAGAACGGTCCAGCGGGTTACCGGGTTGCCGCCCCCAACAAAGATGGTGACTGTTGTATCTAGACTTCTGCCCAAACGGCAAAAGCCTCCCCTCAGTCAAACCGGGACTTCCGCCCCCTGAACGTCAGTCCTGCGTCACGCGATACTTGTTGGAAACCTTGTGGTTGATTTACAGCCCTCTCGCGGCTGGGATGTTGAATTGCAGTAAAGGATCGCTTTACCTTGTCACAATTAATTATTCACATTTTATAGTAATTATTCACATTTTTATGAATTTATATAACCATTATCTTCTTTATTTGGATTATTTTGGCACACAGCTGTTGTCCTTTAAAAAAAAAGAGGAGAGAGAGAGAGAGGGGGCAGCCGAACTGATAGGAGTGAGGAGATATTAAGAGAGCAAGAGAACCACCCATTATTATTACTGTCAACCGTGAGATGGGCACCAACCACATATAACCATATATATATATATATATATATATATATATATATATATATATAGATAGATGAAAATTTAAAGCTTCTTCCTCAGCAGCATATTCTCACATAACTCTAAGCAACGTTGAAAAAAGGCATACTTTCAGTCGTGTCTCTGAGGTTCCACTGGGCTGGTGCGGACAATGTGAGGAGGGATGTAATTGAGTGACATTGTATGAGAAAAAAAATATACAGGGAAAATTATAAATGATGCCACCTAGGTCAGCTTATTTTCATCAATGAAAATAATTTTCAGCATTTTCACCAAACTTTTTCTGAACTGTTTTGTTGTTCTATGGCAATTTTATTTGTAAAAAAGTTATCACAGAAAAAGGCATTACAGCCCATGTCTCTCAGAGTCCGAGGAGGGAATTTGTTTGTTATACACCTGTAAAGTTTCTAGCGGCACTCTTCTGACAAGCTGCTTTCACACTCAGTCATTGAAAACTTACTATGTTATTATCTTGATCGGCTATCCAGCAATACTATCTTATTGACAAAAGTTGTTTATAAAAAAAAATTTAAATATCAGAAACTAATCTCAGTTCTTAAGGAGAGATACTAACAGACAGCACGGAAAAACAAGTCATATCATTTTACAGCGCAAACACTTTCAAATGTGATTTGCTAATAAAAACTTGAATGACAGCAGGTATTCAATAACAGACCAATCAAAGCAGCAGATATTCAATAATAGACCAATCGAAAGTAGCAGTTGTGCTGCTTGTAGTAGTGAAATTTTTTTAAGTTTCTTCTTGTTTTAGTTAACATTGTCTTTTTAATAAAGGTACAGCTGCCTGTCGCCGATTCGCACCACTGGTACAGACCCGCTGGGCGCCGAACGGCGACGTTGGCATCCGAAGTGCTAAATAGAAAAAATAAACTTAAGACCTTCAGCTGCAAATCTGTCATATTTAAGACCTTTTCAAGGCCTTTAAAATGGAAAAAAAATATATATAAGACATTTTAAGGCTCCACAGGAATCGTGAATGTCTTGCATTTTTACAATCAATAATACAAAATGACAGAAAACATTGTATTATATGACAATAAAAATAAACTTTATTGATAAGGTTAGCTCACAAGTGACCTTTGAGAAATCCATACAGTTAGAGAACTTGGGCCTGCCTCTGACTTAGAGATCAGTAAATTAATGATTTTCGTTGTGTAATGCATTTGCACACACATCAGAGAAAACTCTTCTGAAACGCAAATAATACTAAACCCTCACAGGGAACAATGAAGTATAACACAAACTTGTAAACGAATCAGTCAAATACAAATTCATACGAATTGTCTGGAAAGACCTTGAAATTGAATGCAGAGGGCCCCCTGCTGGTGAAATCCTGTGCTTAGTTTAACCAACTAATCAGGACTAACTCAGACTGCAGCTTTTTAACTTAGATCTACAGTATGTAACAGTTTTTCATTTTGGAATAGCAAAAAACACATTCAAAACCCAAACAGGAACATATACAAAAAGCTACTAAATGTTCTTCAGTATTAATTTTATTATTCATAAAAAATGGCAGTACATCTTCAAGCATTTAAAGCAACATAATCCAAAATATAAGGATTTAATAGTTACATGTATCAAAGTTAAACATATAGTTGGGGATGCACCGAATCCAAGATTCAGTTTCGGATTCGGCCCGAATACCTACTTTTTGAGCCGGGTTCAGATTCGGCGAAATACTTAGGATTCGGGGAACAGAATCCGAATCCTATATCCGCCTAGACGCAGATCCATTTTAATACATCCCTCCAATGTGTGCGGTTCTTATTTAAATAAAAAACACAAATCTGGTATTAAACGTTTAATAACAAGGACACGTTTGATGAACTCAGTCTCAGCTCCCTAAATTACTGGTGGCGCACGCACTAAACACGTCATGGAGCTGCTGAATGCAAGCATACCCGAGTATGCAACAGCACATTCACATCACACTTTTCATGGAGAAAAGTTATGCAGCCAACCTGTAATATACAGTAACGGCAAACTGTTGTTCTTCTGTGCTTTGTTGCTTTGTCTGTCAAAAGTAACGGCAAACTGTTGTTGTAGTGCTTTGTTGCTTTGTCTGTCAAACTTGTAGAGATATACTGATATTATTATATATATATATATATATATATATATATATATATATATATATATATATATATATATATATATATATATATTTTTTTTTTTTTTTTTTTTTTTTTTACAACTTTACAACAGATGTGCAAGACGCTGTTGCACAATATGCTTTAGTAAATTAAATTACTTTATTGTAATGTGCCAATACAAGCTGACTTATTTGGGAACTGCTGTGTTTTATTAAAATATTTTTAAAACTTGTTTTTTTATTATTTTGCAGGGAGATTCAGGTCAGTCATCACGGTACTTCTTTCCTCATAGCTCTCAGATAGGGTTGCCAGCAGGCTCCAGAATCTCAGGACACTAAGGCAGGTCAGGTTTTTTAACTCACCTCTCTAAACTGCAATGTATTCGACATGTAAAGTGAGTGTGAATTGCTTCAGCAATTTAGTATATGTATTTAGATTGTTTAATTGTGGTGGCGATTCTATCCGGAGAGCCTCGTAACAATGATTAATCGTATTGCTTGAATTTTTTTATACAGTAAACAATATCTATCAAAATAGTGCAACACCATTATTATACATAGCTGTTCTTTCAGTTAACCTTGTGACAGCAGGTAACATTTCTATTTGTTTAATATTTCTTGCTTCACACATTCCCACCCAGTCAGAGATTCAGAAAGCCAATCAGCTGCTGTATAGGTCTCATTGATGGAAACGATCCTCGCAGGCATGTGTGTGCTTTTGGTAACAACTAAGTAAAACAATTCAATGAATTTAACGACAGTTTGCACAGTTCACACTCATGTTACTGAATACATTGCAGTTTAGAGAGGCGAGTTACAAAACCTGACTTTTCTTAGTGTCCCGAGATTCTGGAGCCTGTTGGCAAACCTACTCTCAGGTCAGGTGACACAGGCTGAAACGTCAATAAAGAAAATAGTGGGTTGCAGTTCTCTTTCCTTGTAAAGGTAAACGGTTCTGTTGTGGGCGGAGGGAGCTAGCGGTAAATTGTGTATATTTCAAACTGAAACCTTAGCAGCTGCCATTCTGTTTTTCATTCAATAGTTTCCTTCAGTTTTCTTGACAGTTTTTGTAGGATTCGGTATTCGGTTCGGTATTCAGCCGAATCTTTTGAGATGGATCCGGTACTCGGCCGAATTCGGTGCATCCCTAGTTATAATACAACAAACCCTAAAAACCTGGATCCTTTAAGACTTTGTCAAACTGGTCTTAAAGGATCCAAGTGATTCAGGATCAACTACAATACTGGGAATTAAGGAATACTTTTTTCAAAAAAAGTTTCAAAGCAATATAATACAGACTAATAACAACACTTCATCAACAGCACAGCTAAAGCACAGCAATGCAGGACTGGATTGAACTGGTGAATTGGTGTGGGTCCTCTGAATTATAAACAAATGGAGTTATCAATAATGACCTTTCCAGGGTTCGAAATGCAATAGCTCACCCCCCAATGATCGACTCACACCAGCCTCACTTAGATTACAATAAATCCCAATACTGCTTGCCTGCCAGCGAAGGCACGTTAATAAAAGAAAGAACTCATCTACAATTACATTTCAGTCTGGTGAAGTAAACAATATTTCACAACTTTAGTTATGAAGGCAATACAAAGGCGTGTGATGCAAATCCAATTATGCCTGGTAAAGTTAATTTGATTTTGGTGTAGAAAACCTGTATACAGCCTTCAAAAGATAATACATTCCATCCTAAACATTCAGAACACAATGAGAAGACTGACTCACAATGTGCACATTCTTCAACTGTCTCCACAGTAAAAATGATAAATATTGTAAAAGCTGCGAGTCCGAGCGCAGTGTATGAAGGGCTGACTAGCTCTCACTAGCATTACAGCTCAAGCAAACTATATTAGAAAGGCCATGGAGTACTTCTGTCTGCTGCTTCCTTCAATTCCCTACAAGATGACGACAACAAAGAGACTTTAGTTAGAATATTGAAAGGCTTGGAATTAAAATACAGAACAAAATTAACATTTCATTCCAAATGCAAAAAGCTCTGGAAGTTGAAAGTTAGTAAGTAACTAGGTTGCAGCAGCAAGATACACTTATGTCCTTCAGTTGCAATTCACTTCCACACTGATTGATTTAGAAGATGTTTGGAAGCATATTCTCCTTCTCCTGCCCGGTTAGCCTTCTTTATACTGTATACATACTCTTTTCATACATGCAATGCAAAAACTCACCTCTGACTAGAATCTCCTGCTCAAGAAAGATTCCAGTATCATCATATAAAGAGTTAGCTGGAAGACATTCAATGAGTCAGACTTTAACGAGCGTTTTATGAATGTTTAATTTGATTAATTAAATACCGGTACAATAAACTCCATATTGTATATGTATTTATGTCACTGCTGCAGTTATTACAGTGAAATAGACTGTCGTCACAGGGCTCTATTAATTTTCCTGTGTTTGCAGTGTAGTTCTGACATTTGCTTCCCTCAACATCATTATACTCACCCCCACCTGTAAAACATTGAGCACCAAAATCAGAACTGAAACCAACTAAACTAGGGGACAATATCTGATAACAACATTCATCCACATTTCAGAAAAGCAAACACTGTGTTTGTCATTGTTAAGTAGATAAGACTTACCGCTGTTCTCTACTAGATTTATGTAGTCATTCTCTTCAAGATCGTCATACTCAGCATCAGGGTCTAACTGGCCATCCTGACCTGTGTGTGTGTCATTGCCTACTTCGTCATAGCCACCATCAGCAAGCTCAGCTACAAACCAGTAAGCAACACAAACATTCCTTTAACAGCATTTACACAAACACAGCAGCACTGCTTTATGTAGGTAAGCCTATTGTCTCGGGTTTTGCCAAACATGCAAGCCTTGTCTACACAGAGAATATGAACCCACTGAAGTACCATCAAAAAGCAAAGCTCCAACTGGAGAACACATAGTATTAATGTTCTACTACAATGTTTTGGGTTAAATAGTGTAGATTATATCCTGTGTGTCCAGCTGCCAAATGTCACAGAGCACCTTACCACTGTCCTCCATTTCATTGACGTAATCATTCTCGTCAATATCATCATATTCAGCATCTTTCTCTTGCGGAACATCCTCAACTTCATCTGCGTCAATGCCAACATCCTTACACCTGGCTTCGGGAGGTTCAGCTATAAAACAGTAAACAAAAACTCAGAAAGGAAAGAAGAACATTTATTTTCATGAACCTCAGAACACAGGAATATAAGCAAATTTACAAATGAGGGGAAGTCATTCTAGCCATCATCGATCATCCAGTTCCTAGCAGATGATTGATCTCAAAGGTTCTCTGTTTATTTACAGTTCCAACCAGGCTTTTTTTTTTCTTCTGCAACTCTTTTGCCAATTGCAGTTAGGTACAAGTAATTGTCGGTGGTAACATTTCTCCCTTTCCTTAAATAGGGTCCCATTAGCCGAAGTACCACACTGTCACCCAGCCTTTGGTTAGCTGGGCAAGTCCCATACTTGCCCAAGTAGGGATAGCCATTGACCACATATTTGGACTGAACGTCCGCTGCCAGCCAAAACTTAATCTCAAATTTGTCAGGTTTGTTAGACATATTAAGCTTTTGTTGGTGTTCCCAATGGAGTGCTGGGGCAATTTCTTTGCACACTTGGTCCTGGCACTGTCCTCACTTTCACTGCTGCTGGAATTTTCTCCCCTGCAAACCTACTCTTCACCAGTGCCAGTTTAATCACTGTCAGTGTCAATAACAGATAGAATCTGTAGTAACTAAGCATTGCTCAGCAGTCTTACGTCTTTGATGACTTATTTTCACTTTCTCCAGTGTACCTTTGGAAGACTGAATTCCTTTGGGTAACTTCTGACATAGATATGAACCTGAATGAATCTAAAAATAGATCACAAGAGATACCTGCTAACAAGACAGACAGTAGACGCCACAAAAGGCTGATTGAATTTTAACAGACACCTTAGATTACAAGAAGCCATTCATGTAAGGGCTGTAGACTGATCTAATCACAGTTCAACACATAGCCAGCACAGTCCTGACTGACAAATACAAATAATAAAAGAGAATACTGCACTGTATAAGCAAAATACAGTTGTTTTCTATGTAGCGGTCAATTTGACTAGTCTGGTAGTTCTAGGTATGAGGGTATTATATTTCCCTTATTTTTGCAATCTCACGTCTTATACTTTATCAGTATAATTTATACAAACATCTCTATAAATCAAATAAATTCTCAATTTTTATTTTTAAATAAGTGAGGACCAACCACAGAGAGATAAAATATACATCTCACTGAAAATAAAACTGCTTAATAGCAAATATAAAAAAGGGAAATGTATCCAACTCAAAATGACCATTTATTTAAACAATATTTACCAATGCTCTGAATGAAAAGAAAGAGAAAATAAAGAATAACGTATATGCTTTGAAACACAAAAGCAGCAATACGATTACAAAAGAACAAACAATAGTCCCGAAAATCAAAAATGTTGTATTAAGCGGTATTTGTTAAACATCTCAAAATATCCATTTCAAAAAAATATATAAATGTAATCCCAAAAATAACTGAAAAAATAAACCCAATACAATAAACAAAAACCAGGTTGTTCCAAAGCGTGAAGGATGGTTTTTCAGCAATATTCATGCTGATCATGGTGGTGGAGGAACAGCAGAGCAAGGCATCCACAGTAATAATGCAGCTCTGCTGTAGTTTGTTTTGGTTGTTATTTTTACTTTTTTGTATTCTCCTGCAGGCTTTAATGAATGAACTACAATGGACTACAAACTTCACAAGCTAAAAAACAATAAAATCAACATGTCTATAACCTGTGTACTTTCAATTAATCCTTTTTTTTTTTTTTTTTTAACATTTCTCCACCCCCCAACCCCCCAATTACCAGAAACTCCTTTTTAACAAATGCGCACATGACCCATTATGTAACAAGGACATCTTTCTTAAAGGGATACACACCTAATAAAGTCATAAACGCACAGCACCATATCTGCCGGACAGGCGGAGTAAATTAAATTAAAAAAAAGCAACTCGTCAAAATGACCGCCTTGGTCCAGCCGCCAAGTGTCACAAAGCACCTTACCACTGTCCTCCGTTTCATTGACGTAGTCATTCTCGTCAATATCATCATATTCAGCATCTTTCTCTTGCGGAACATCCTCAACTACCTCTGTGTCACTGCCAAAATCCTTGGATTCGGGAAGTTCTGCTATAAAATAGTAAACACAAACTCAGCGGAAGCCATCCCTTAACCACTCCCTAATTACATGCAAAAACAAAATGCATATTTTCATTTTTTCTAATGGGCTAGAGCACATGCTGATGTGAGTGCTGTACAATGTATTAATAACTTATGTACGGTATAACATTACATGGTTTATAAGTTAATGAGTGTTTAGGGACTTTTCTGATAGGAACTGCTGTATAGAACTGAGACTCAACTCTGTGTACAGTACATGACTGTATTCTTAGTTCTGCATATCAGTCAAATTGCATGTTTTGTTCTGGTCAGTCTTGGATTGTTGAGGAACTATCTGGCCTGACCACTTCACCCACTAATTTACTATTTTATTACTCAAAGTTCTCAATAAGGTAATGAACATCAATCCTTAAAATAAAACTACAAGTGGCTAACAAATCTTATTGCAGTTCACAGGAGCCTTCCTCTTTACCTACCTGAGTGATCTAATCTTTTCACGTGTAATCTCTGGTCAATTTCTTCATAAACAGGGTTATAGCCTTCACTGGATCCAGGGCCTGGGGAATTCATATTTTTTTATTATAAATCTTAGCTGGTACGTGAGGACCTGTTTAAATACAGTAGCATTGGAGTTTACTTGTCATGTTAAGGCCCGATCACACTGGCAACTTTTGTTGACGGCAACAAGAGGAACACATCTGTTGTCTACGTGTTGCCTTGCAGTTTGTGGTGGTCACACGAGAGACAACCCTGCATTCGACAAGCTGGCAAAACACACAGGCAACAACGTAATGCAATCCAATCATAATGCACATTTTTGTCACAAGACATGAACATGCTGCGAAGGAAGACAACGATATAAAAATGTACCAATTTCATTATAACAAACCTGTAGTTACTCCTTAACTAAATATAAGGTGTACATTAGTATAATTATTTAGTTAGGTCTAGATGTTTAATATGCCAAACATAATAAATATATCAGTATTCATTATTCTAAACAATGTTTTCAATGCTGTACTTTTAATTCTAGACTTTCATAAAAGAAGGCAGACCTGAGATTTTTGATTTTTTTTCACTTTGTTTACTGTTAAAATGAAAGATGTTATGATTGGGGGTTAATGTAGGAACAACAGGCATACTGCATACACGGTAAATTAATTAAAAATAAAACATATTTTTAAAAATACACTACACGTGTATTTTATTATTGTAGAATTGTATTCATAGCTTAATTATATTATTGTAATCGAGGACATTAACATTCGCTTATCCACATACACACTGTATTGCATATCTATAGCCTATATATAATTCATTGGATAAAATGTAGGAATCAGAATGTACTACACTATATACGCTGTCTGTGTGACATTATGGTCTAGCCTTATCATCATGTGACACTACTATCAAATTTGATTGGCTGGTATTGAAAATGTTGTCCTTGTGAGAAAATTAGAACATCGTCCTAAGTGGGAGACGTGTCGCAGATGTGTCGCAGGGGTGTTGCCCTGGGTGGTCACACAAGGCGACAAGCCAGCAACATCGGCCGCCTCCTTGTTGCCACTGACAAAAGTCGCCTGTGTGACCAGGCCTTTAGGTAGCAAATGTGATTGTGTTAACCCATTAGCTGCTAGAAGTAGATTCATTACACTCCTGCCAGTCTCAGCCTCAGCCTATAATCCAATGACAGGCATTTAAAGCTTTATTAAATTAACACTTCCACTGTATTGCTGCACCTCCAGAGAGCCCACCCTTGAGATGTACATGTTGACTGATTCAAGGCTGTCTTCAATACTCAGCCCTACCTTTGCGTTTCCTGTATCTGTATGTTGTGATGAGGAGAGCCGCTGAGACTGCACACAGAGGAATCCCCAGAATCAGGCAGGTGACAACGAAAGCCTGGCGCCACCCAGCCAACTGCGCTTCGAAAGACTGCACAGCTCCTGAAAGGACAGGGCCCTTGAGAATAGTGCACTGCTGGCTTAGATAAATTGTGCTGCAGTTTGCAAGACCTGGTTTAGAAACTCTGTACTTTTGGGACTAGTGCGCACAACACCGTTTTTAAAGGAGTTAAAACAGCTCTACTGGGAACACTTTATTGAACATTTCTGCAGCAGTTAGTTTTATGGCTTTTAAGTTAGGCAGAAAAACTCCTTTGTACAAATAGGTTACACTAACCCTCAACCCTGCATACGGTATTTAAAAATATATACTGTATAAAATAACCATGCTAATTGTAAAGTAATTAGTTGTGTGTCTCAAAAGAAATGCTTTTGCCACATTTTTGGGGATCTGTCAAAGTGTGAAAAGTGTCTCTGTACCAGAGCAGATTACACCAGCATCTTCATTGTGTTCACAGTTATGACGCCCCGGCGTAGAGGAGCGACAGCCCAACAGAAATATTTCTGTGCCCCTGCAGTTCACATCGTCCAGCCAGATCATCCCATTGCCTTCTCCAAAACGAGCTTCCTGGGTAGCAGTTACTGCAGAGCCACAAAGCAGCTGTGTGCAGACCACGTGGGCATCATTGAGATCCCAGGAATCATCACACACTGTACCCCAGGACCCACTGTAACACAGCTCAACTCTGCCAGAGCACGGGCTGTCTGCTCCTACCAGCCTCACCTGCCCTTCTGCAATTACAAGACAAACGACGGGTCAGTTTGGATCTATGGAGGGTTAAAGAGGGTTCCCAGTCTGAAATTGCCAAGCAAAAGATAATGCAAACCCCAGAAGGGGAGCTGAGGATGTGGAATATGAGCTCTATTAACTACCAATTCTAGTCCTCTTGTAGAGTGGTTCAAGCTCTCGCTTGGGTACCATGAGGCTGCCAATACACATCATGTAATGTATTGTAAAAATGTAAAGTTAGTAATTAGTATTTGGTTTTCAAAAATAGTTAAATATAAGGTAAAATATGAATTAACTATTTTAATCAAAGTTTTCTCTCACTTCATAAACTAGTAATATTAAGCAAAACCTATACATCATATTAATATTAATTATTAGAACAAGTTGAATATAAAGAGACACAATGATCACCTGCACAGACTCTTTCTTTGGAAATAGTTGTAACAGCAGGCTTCCTAGTGTGTCCTGCAAAACACAAAAACAAACACACTGGGTTCCCAATAGATTACTTGAGCTATGCTGTGAAACGAGTACAAACAAGTATTTGTAACGAGTATGGTTATTTTTCCAAGTAAGATTAGTAATTAAAAATCGAATTACATTCAGAGCAATTTCTTTTCAATAAAAAAAGCAATAAATCAGCTCCTGATTTCAAGGCTGTGATAACTATCAAATCGCTGTTGTAGTGATAGAGAACCAATCCAGGGGGAAAAGAGGGAGCATCAGCTGCAGGTTGGCAGTCAGTGAAGTGTGATTCCATGTAAGGGTAGTAGTAAAACTAGTAAATGCATCAAAGTGCAACAGAATAAACTTAACCTGCCTTTAGAAGTATTTGTAGACCACTATTAAATAAGCCAAAACACATCTATTTATTAACCCTTTGCAGTCTATTTATTCAGCGCCTGTCAGGCATGTCAGGTCCAATTTATTTTCACACGCACTGTTTATTTTACACACAGTTTAAAATATCCCCCCCCCCCCCCAAGTAAAACTGGTTTAAAGGGCACTGCAATGCGCAGTACTGCATCTCCAGCCAAGCCCCACCCCTTGTTCGCTGTATTTTTCACATACCTCTTTATAGACGTGCATACTGATAAATCCTCTCCTGATCACTCGTTTTATCACCAAACTCCTCAATAATGCCATCAAAGTCATTATTTTATTACATCTCAAAAAACTCTGCAAATGTCCGTGATATTCTTTGAGCGCTGGATGTGGAAGCAGCTACCTTCTTTGTTTATGTCTGCTTATTTCTGTATGGCGCAGCTGCTAGGGCTATGGCTCACACGTCCCTTTTTAATTATTTTATATTTTTCGGGTCTCACTCGGCCATTGAATGGTTTTCTTGTTTTTTTCCAGAGAAAAAACGACTAGAGACCTGTGATTTACGTCTTTTCCTTTTCCATTAGCAAAGGGTTAGTGTATTGATTTCAAAATCAGAAATGCTTCCTTTCCCTCACATTTACAATTGACTACCAATCAATGGCAATTAACTTCCGGAATGAGTGTTTTAACAGTTGATTGGAAACAAACTGTCCTCTCACCTGGGGCGCTGATCTTTCTACCGTACTGCCGTACCAAGGCTGTAAACTTACAATAAAAATATGTTGCAAAACTTGCAAATACAACTGATTGTTTTTATCGCCACTTATTTATTGTCCAATTTTTTTTTTTTTTTTTTTTTAAACTCGGCTCCCTGCTACCACCCCTGCACTGATTCGGGAGCAGCGAAAACTAACACGCTGTCCTCCGTGTGCCATCAGCCGACCGCTTCTTTTCACACTGCAGCCTCACCACACAGCCACCTCGGAGCTACAGCGTCGGAGGACAACGCAGCACCAGGCAGCTTACAGGCAAGCCCGCAGGTGCCTGGCCAGACTACAGGGGTCGCTGGTGCACGGTGAGCCGAGGACACCCTGACCGATCTAAGCCTCATCCACTTCTGGTGATGTTATCCAGGTGATGCACACCTAAGCTGGGATATCTGCAGTAACACCCTGTACTGTCCAATAAAGTTCGGTACTATATAGGTAGACACAGCAGTCATCCTCCACCCTCCATTCTAACTTGGCCGCAGTAAAGACCATGACTCCCACTGTACACCCACACGTGACTTCTCACCTAAACACTCAATTCCAGCAACTTCATTGTCCAGGCATGTATTCTGTCCCCATGGCAATGAGGGGCACTGCCACAGGACAGACTCAAACCCATGGCAGTCCACTTCATCAAGCCATTTAGGACCAAAGCCTACTCCAAACTGGTTAGCGTCCTGCAGTGTGCCTTTGCCTCCACATCCCAGTTGCTGACAGATCATGTTTACAGTGGTGGAACTCATTTTATTGGAGCAGACTCTTCCCCAGGTTCCATTGTAGAATATCTCCAGTCTTCCAGCACAGTCAAACTCAGCACTGACCAGACGAAGATCCTTAAACTCTGAAACATTAAAAAAGAGTTTTCATTGGCCGTGTACTAGCACACGATTTGTACCTGCAACAGAAACATAGCGATAATGGAATTCAAACCGGTGATAACAGCATATATGTGAACATACTAGAAGGACTGAGACACTTTTTGTGTTGCTCTGTTTCTGAATGGTTAGCTTGTATCAATCTGAAATTTATCCACACTTTTATATGTGTATTTAATTTACCTGAACACACAACCCCAGCATCTTTCTTATGTCTGCAATTCTGCTCTCCCCATTTTGCTGAAGGACACTCCCACAGAGCCGATTCGTTTCCCAGGCACTTGACGTTGTTAAGCCAGACTGGCCCAGAGCCTTCCCCAAAAGCAGCAGAGACAGGGGCTTGTACTGCAGGTCCACACCCAAGCTGTCTGCACGTAACGTCAGCATCAGGTAAGTCCCAGGAACCATCACAAACTGTCCCCCAAGAGCCGTTGTAGTACACTTCCACTCTTCCTGCACACTGGCTGCCACTGCCTGCCAATCTCACCTGGAGGTGCTCTGTCAAACATGTGCAGTACAAATCAGGATTTAAGAAAAATGTAAACTAATTCCACCAGTGAACAATGCATAATACAGAGGTCTTCTCTAGTTACTGTAATACAGCAAAAATATAGGGCCCAATTTTGATCACAGGGAAAGACATTAACAACAGGGTATTAACAGTTTGTTAGTGCCCGATTATGGGGATAAGGTGCACTGCACTGTTGGTCAATCATTCAAGGTGTCAATATCATGTTCACCTGAGGGATTTTGGAGGTGATGTTGTTTTTGTGTGTATCAAAATTTGGCCCAGTGTCTTTTTATTTTTTAAGTGGTGTCATTCTTTGTTGTTCAATACTTTTCATATTGGGGTTTTTTGTTTGTATTATTGAATTCAAAATAAACATTTCACCTGTACAAAGAACCCCTACGCTGACACTGGATTTTGCGGATTCTTTAGATTGAGAAAAGTGGCAGCCTTGCAGTGAAGATTCATTTCCGTTACATTCAATCTGTGATATAAGGACAGGGCCATTCCCAGGAGGATATTTCGAGGGGCTGAATGCTTCTATTGCAAGGCCACAGTTTAAATGTCTGCAGACAACACTGGCATCCTGTGAATTCCATTGAGTGTCTGAAACCGTTCCCCACGTGCTGTTCAAGAACACCTCCACTCTCCCATCACAGCGGCTTTCTCCACCACGTAGCCTTAACAGCCAGTCCTCCTCTGGAAAAACAAATACGCATCGTGATTATTTTGGGGGAGTCTGTATAGCAAGGCATGAATAGAAAAAAAGCTTTGTCATGAGAATATGAAGTTTACACTACGCAAATTTCTCACGTTATAGGAAGTGTGTAGTCAAACTATGGTTCCATTAATTTCTTCAAACGAGACAAATCTTATCAGCTTAATCCGTGGGATATGGAATCTGGTATTTAGTTAGTCCCACACAATTTGGAGATCAATGAAAAAAACATGGAATTAGCTACTTGCCGATTTTTCAATGCATAGCAAAAAAGCTAAAAATTTGTGAATTTGTTCTTAAGTAGTACATGCTACTGTTTGTAGGTGGCACTAGAGCAACGCATCAACACTATCTGTGGCACAGTGAGAAGTGTGGTGGGATTCAGTGCGAACGTCAGCGTGAAGCAATTTATTATATATGTCATATAAGTGGTGGCCAATACGTCTATCAATTTTTGGTGGATCTGGGGATAAATCAGAACAAGCACTAACACATAAGCATACAACAGGTTTTTTTACAGCTGATGGGGAGAGCCTTCTGTGTCTTCCAGTCGCATGCGAAAATATCCCTACAGTTTCTGCATATGAGACTAAAAAATGCGTGTGCGAACGTACGTTTTAATTTCAGTGCATGTGTGCGACTACAAATTCCTAAAGGTTGACTATAAAAAAAAACATGATTTTTTTTCATCTGAAAGTATAAAACAACCAAAAAAAAAAACACCTCACAGTTGGCGCTAAACTCTCATCGCTCAATCATAATGTACTCTGGGAATGCAGTTTATTGATGTGCACTGCCCACTGTTAATAACACATTAAAAACTACAAATCCCATACCCCGCCAATTTCACTGATTTATCAGTGCCATGGCTTCTCGTTTCCAGACAGTTTGAAAACGTGTCTAACCAAGAAGAGGAAAAAAAAAAAATGTTTTTTCATTTGATTGGAGAGGTATCAAAAGAAAATGAACATAATTCAGATATGATGGTGTCTTTACAAGAAATGAGCAATGAAGGTATGTCAGAAGATGAAAGCGAACAGGGAACTTCGAGAAGGGCTGTGTTAGTTACAGCATGTTCACACTTATAAGTAGCAAAAGAACATATAAGTTCAACCAACAATGGATAAAAGATTTTCCCTGGCTTAAGGTTGACAATGTTAAAAAAAAATCTGATGGCAGGCAAGACGGAGTTCAAACATGAAAATATGTTAAAACACAGTTCTTCAAAATGGCACGGAATCTGCACAGAGGCATACATCCAGAAATGTCAGCCAGACAATCTCACTACCATAAAGACAGAGTGGTAAGGGTCTGGAATAGGTTATCTAATGTAGGCATATTATTGATGCAGATTCACTGGGATCCTTTATTTGTTATACAAACTATCTGCATTTTCTTTACACATTTATCAATCCCCTTATTAATGACATTTTGTTCTGCAAGAGAAAAGCGGCGGATATTAAATTATATAAATATAGGGTCGGTCCTTGTCAGATCAATCACCCGCAAAACCGAATGATCATGGATGTTGATATAAATATATAAGTGAGCTCCCCAAAGTATTGTTTTATTGGGACTTTCACTTGTATGTATTTGTTATTGTTGACTCGTTTTCTCATTTTAGTTTAGTTAGCGAGACAGGTTAATAACTTACTTTTTTTTTTTTAAATAATAAACAAAAATGTTTCAAATTACTATTAAATGTATTACATTTCATTGAATATTATTAAATAAAATGTAATACAACAAAGAATGGCAAACAAATAAAAACATTACGTTAGATTTAATGAGTTAACAAACTTCCAGCCATTTATTATTATTATTAATATTATTATTATTATTATTATTTATTATTATTATTATTATTTTCTGTTCTGCAGCATTATTAACCCCTAGAGTTAGGGATTCAAAAGAGCTTAAGAGAAGATTCGAGGCAGTTGCAAATAAGAGAGTGCTTTGTCAGATTGTGTGTGCTTTTCTTCTTTATTTAAAAATGGTTTCTGTGGTGGTATTGTTTATATATTGGTTATGCTGCTTTAGTAGTGACTTCAGTCTATGCATGCTCTATGTTTTGTAAAGTTCTGTTGAAAAAAGTTAATGAAGTTAATGAAGTTTTTAATTAGAAATAGAAAAAAACATTTGTCGGGCCAGGTCCGACAGTACAATTTTCCCTTTCCAGTCCAATGTCGGACCCTGTCCGACATCATCAAAAATACGTAAAAGCACAGGTCTCTAGTTGTTTTTTTCTCCAGAAAAGCAGAGAAAACCTTTCAACAGCCGAGTGAGACCGATAGGAGCAGAATGAAACTGTGAAAAAAAAAAGAGGCAGTTTCTCACTGCATTACAAAGATAACACAGAGATAACAAAGGAGGTAGCTGCTTCTGCATCTAAGGCTCAAAGAATATCACTGAGATTTGCAGAGCTTTTTGAGATGTTATAGTAATAAAATAATGACTTGGATCGCATTATTGAGGAGTTTGTTGATAAAACGAGTGATCAGGAGAGGATTTATGAGTATGCACATCTATAAAGAGGTATGTGAAAAATACAGCGAACAAGGAGTGGGGCTTGGCTGGAGATAGTGTACCAAGTGTTTTTTTGCGACTCACTGCCTTTTGAACCTATCTTACTCTGAAAGAAAATATTTTAAACAGTGCGTGTAAAAATAAATTGGATCTGACGTGCCTGACGAGCGCTGAATAAATGGACCGCTAAGGGTTAATCAGGAACCTTTTTATGACTTTTTTCCTCTAAGAATGATGTTATTAGAATAATCAATAATCGTAATCTGGATTATTTTCAAATATCAAATCAATAATTGAATCGACTTATAAAAGTGATAATCGTTCATCACTAATTACTACGGACCCCGGTTTCACACGCAGTGATCAGTAGTCAAGAACTTAGTTCTGTGGAAGCACCAGCCATTTCCATGGTACTGTCAGTCCAGGCTCATCAGTCTCAAGGTGTGTCAGCTGCTCCCTTTTATCGTGAGACGCTCTGCCGAGACACGGCCACGGGCCGGTCAGGGATCTGCAGCTGTCCAAGCCCTGGCTGCCATTCTCTGTCAACACACACATAGCTGGCAAGCAAGTCCCTGCAGAGCATCTGGCTCCTTTTTAAGTTTTCATAAAAGTATTTACAAAAACACGTGAAAGAAAAACAAGCACAATACAAATCATGCTATACACATCTGCAGGGCCTCAGCCATACCACACATTCTTAATCAAGAATATAATGCTTTAAGTTGTCCTATACCCCATTGAAGCCAGCTTGTCCTACCTGCGCAGATGATGCTGGCGTCACTCCCATGGTCACACACCCGTTGGTCCCAGGACACCATGCAGTCCCCCAGGAGTGATTCGTTCCCTCTGCAGTGAAAGCTGTCTTTCCAGGCTCGGCCAGTCCCTTCTCCAAAGTGATCTCCTTTAGGTGTGGAAGTGGCTGCACCACAGTGAAGGTGTCTGCAGATCACATCAGCATCTTGCAGATCCAGATATTCATCACATACAGTGCCCAAGAGGCCTCCATGTAATATCTCTACTCGGCCTGAACACCTGCTGCCTCCACCCACTAACTGGGGCCCATCCTTTCCTGCAATCGTGCGAAAACACATGTATCATTATAAAAAAAAAAATAAAAAATTAACAACGGAAAAGAATATGCATGTCTGCATCAGATGTCCCTTTAAGACTGTAAAATAATTTTTAAAAAATCCATATTTTAACATAAGTCATTTCTATCTGAACTATGGCTGTTAATTGCTGTAAACATTTTATGTCCAAAGCAAAAGATTTGAATTACTCTCACAACTCCTGACTAGTTTAACTACCATACTAAATTCAGCTTCTTTTTATATAATATTGCCCTATAATCCAAACACAACATGCTTTAAAACAAAAGGTGGTAATTGGTAGACTGGCATTTTTTTTTAAATGATTACTTATAACATAAAACGTACGCTGTGCTCTTGTCACTTTTTAGTGCATAAAAAATACTCATTTTCATGGGGTAGATCCAATGCGAATGTACAGGCCTAAAGACATTGTTTATCTACCGTAATAGTACTAAAAGAAGAGTTTTAATGCAAACCGGAGACTTCAAATTGGGTTCTAATTTGATGCATCGATTCATGTAACTGAAGCTCTGGAAATTTAAATACAGATGATCAGTAATCTATGCATCGATTAATTGTTGCACCACTATACTGCACTCATCCCAACTAGTGCAATTGAAAGAAGGCTTTCAAGCTATTATTATTATTATTATTATTATTATTATTATTATTATTATTATTATTATTATTATTATTAACAGTTGTTTACTGAAACAATTCAAAGAAAACATCAAGCACAAATGATATCTCATATATGCTGTTATCTGAGCTGTCTAGAATCACATACAGATTTGACTCAAGAAAATGAAAATGTTGTTGCCTACAATAAATCAATATTATTTCTGCAAACCTGCTGTATTTTCAGTAGGAACCCAGTCAGCCCTTATAAAGATTACCATAGTAACAACATAGCAGTGAATAAAGCATAGTGGAAGCATGGTAAAGCATAGGAAAGCATTGTAAAGAACAGCAAGGTATGGTAAAACATATTAATATAGAACGCAAACATAGTAAAACTGTAAAAATACTGTGATAATCTTGTATAAGCAAATATTTGCTCTAGTTCCATACTCTTAGCAGGTCACCAGGAGGTGCTGGCATTTTCAGCAGTATATTAAGACACACTAATAAATCAATAAGTATTCATGTTCTTTCTTTTAGTTCCCCTACCAGAGCAGATGACAGCAGCATGACTCCCGTGAGTGCAGCTGTGATTCTTCCTTGACACAGGGCAGTCAAACAGAATGGACTCATTGCCCCAACAGTCAAACTGTTTTTCCCAGATTGGACCCTTTCCTTCACCAAAGTGACCCCCTCCAGGGGTAGCTACTGCAACTCCACACTGCAGCTGTTTACAGACCACACTGGCGTCATGCATATCCCAGTGTGTATCACAGAGGGTCATCCATGTTTCTCCAAACTGCACCTCTACCCGGCCAGAGCAGGAATCCTCCCCATCCACCAGTCTTGGAGCTCTGTGATCTTTTAATACAAGTACAGGTCTATTTACAGCATGTACATACATTGTTGACCAATGTTGACTAATTACACTATGTAACACAATTTTTGTTCCTGGGTAGTAAGTGTTATTTCTTAATTGCTTATGCCTCAAAAGTATAGAAAATGGCTATTATTCCCCACAAACTTTGCTTTTGTGACCAGGACAGTGATATTTCAAAATATCACTATTTCCAATGGGAAAATGGGCAAATGTGTGTCTTTTCGTTCACATAAAGTCAGAAAAAAACAACATATGAATCCAAATTAACATGTATTTATACTAAAGTAATACAAAGATGACTACAAAAGATTTAGAAGTGAGTAGTTTTTCGAGATTTACAATTATACTGTATTTACAATTTGTAATTTTTGCATTTGCATTTTTCTTTTTGCACAAAAAGCACAGAAGCTGCTTTTTTATGCCTAATGCCACATATTGAACCACAGGTATGTGTTGACAAATTGTTTGCTTGGTTATTTACTAGATTTCACATGTTAAGTTCCCATGTAATATATAATGTTTAATTTCGTAGTTTATATTTATGTTTGTGAAATTGTAAAGACTTTACTGATGCTATCACAGCTCCAGTTTATACCTTAACAACATGGGGCTGAATAACTCTTGTGGCAGCTATGAAATTTAAATTGGTTTATGGACAAAATACAGCAAAGGACAAATGTCATAATGCTGACAAGTATAGCCTTTTACCATTCCTCTGTGGTAACACTAGGAATGAAAATGCAATCCAATATTGTAAATATTACGGAAGCATGCAGAAATCTAGTTGTTATAAAAAATATAATTTAAAAACTCAGACAGAGGATGCATTATTATTATTATTATTATTATTATTATTATTATTATTATTATTATTAGCAGCAGCAGTTTTAAATTATGCAGTGCAACACATACACAGTTGTTTCACTCTGAATTTATTTGCTGGCTTTGTAAAGTAAAGGCTAGTGAAGTTCTGATGCTGATGTGATTATTGTTCATCTAAAGTCTGACCGGACTTACCTCTGATTTCTCAGTTGATTTACAAGTCCAATTTGACAGAGTTGGACTTGTCCTTACATCGGGTTCCAGTCAAATTGACTGGAACCCGATGCAAGTACCTTCTTCTAGATCAGGTAATTTACATCAGATTTCACTTAGGTGAGAGATTACCTGGTTTTGGGATGTTGACTGTGAACCCCCTACAACCTACATGTTTTTCAAAATTCATTAACAATGGAGATCTAGACAATGATCATATTTTTCAAACAGTCACCAAGAGAAACTGCAACAATAACATTCTAATCATTATATCTTTTCAATAATAATCATTTGGAAGTTAGTTTGGAAGTTATCTGTTTTCACACTGGTTACTGAAACAGATATGAAAATGTTTAATGAGCTTGTGTAGCATTGTGTAGTAGATACAACAACCAAAGTGACACAAAATAAGCATCAAAACCAGGAACCATACTTAGGAATTCATTTCGATGCCAATGTCTCACTTTGGAATTACTAGCCTAGCCTAATTCTGAAAACCTAGTTCTGCCTCTTCAGTGTATAAATAATAATAATGAAAAAAACTATGATGCTTACCAGAACACACAATTCCAGCAAATTTAATTTTCTGGGGATCGTTCACAGAAGCTATATAAATAGTAAAATCTGAATTGCAGTGCCAGAAGAAAGACTCATTCCCATTGCAATGCACAGGGAAAGACCAGGGAGAACCAACTGTTTCTCCAAAGTAGGTTCTCGTTTTCACTGATACAGCTGATCCACAGTCCAGTTGCCGACACAGAACTTGAGCCACACTGACATCAATAATATCATCATAAAAGGAACCCTTTCCTACACTAGTGGCATATTCCAGTCGTCCAGCACATGGGCTTCCTCCATCAGCCAATGAGAAATTAACAGCACCTGTAACACAAATGCTTTCAATTATGAATGCTTTAAGGACAGAATGATGATAATAAAAAGCACTAACACTAGTACATGTTGTTCATGTATGATTAAGGTGCCCAAACAAATGCAGCCAGACTTTGTTTTGTGACGTGGTTTTGGCATCTTGCTTTGCGTTTTTTTTTTTCGTTTGCCCTCGTGTGTCAGTTAAATATTTAAAGTGTGGCCTCATTAACAAGTTTGTTTGGGCAGCTTTGAAGACGGTACTTTGGCTTGCATTCTGCATTTCAAAAGTGCATCCTCAGTGCAGGTCACATCAAAGTGCAAATCCTAGTGTAACAAGGCAGAGATCTGTGCAGGCATGTTCAGAGTGCTGCAGGAAGATGGCAGCAGTCCGGTTATAGTCGCTATGTACATGGGCCAGTGACACCGAGACTGTGTCTCTCCACCCTTTCCCAACCTCACCGGGGAGAGAGAGACTCACCGACTCTCCGCCCCCAGAAGGGGGGGGGGGGGGGGATTGCTAGCCCTATAAAATAACACTCTGTTTCCTCAGGTATGCCCTTTTAGCAGGTACCAGGAGTACAGAAGCTCGGGTCGAGAGCCGAGAATGGCCGGGACAGAGACAAAACGGGTCCGAAACTGAAAACACAAAAAGGACAGAAACTTAGTAGTAGCGGGGAAACTGAGGGCAGACCCCCTGTGTGTTTTTATAAAAGGCTGAGGAATGGTCAGAGTAGGACAGAGACCCAGGCCGTGCGGGTAGCGATGGCTGGGGTAGCGTTGCAGAGTGCAGCACTTTTTATTTATAGTTTTGATTACTGTGTTTTCTTTTCCTTTTTCCTTTTGCCTTTGGTTTTTGGATTATTGTTTTGAGCATCTGTAAGTGCGTCCGCACTTGACCTGTACGCCTGTGGTATTTCCGTGGTTGTTTTTACCATCGTTGGTAGGCAGACCACGGTCAACAGCGCCCTCTGCGGGCTAAAAAGTAAAAAGCACCCTGCAAATAAAACTGGGCACCTGTGTGGTGTTTCCAAGTACACCTGTCTGTCTGTCTCCTGTGTCAGTGAATTACCCACCATCCTTCCACACCTAGATAATTGAGGATTTGCTGTAAACTATTCCTTTCCGCTCAGACAGGACACATGCATTAAAGCTCCCAACATGGCCACCACCAATCAAACTAGTGTGCCTCTGGGCAAATTGCGAGTAGAGGCAGTCCAAATCTGCAGATAATGAAATTCCTCAGAAATGGAAGAATTTGCAGGCTCCTGCAGAATTCATAGTCTTCCACAAATCCGGCATATTCTGCAGCTACATCGTCATCATAATAATCATAAACAGACTGCTAAAGTGACCTAAAAATATACCTTAGTTGTTCAGTTCTGGTTTTGCTAAATTAACAGATGTTTTGACTTCTTCAAAAAGTAGATTTATAGCCTTTTCACACTAGCACACTGAGTTGAGCCAAGCCGAGCCCACCCAGCACGGCTCGGGTATGTTCCTACTACTGTTCAAAGTAGAAGCTGCACTGTGGAATGTGACGTAAAATTTAGAGCACACAGGCGCATAGAGTGGTGTGGATTTGATTTGAGAATGGACCCCGGGGTCGTACTGTCCGAAACAATAAAGTCTACCAAAAGATTTCACAGGAATTAAGAAATATGGGACAAAACTGCAGCGTGAAACAGTGTTGTGAAAAAATTAAAAAAATTAAAAAAAAAATGTATTTTCTTTTTGACATGTTGCTGATTGCAAATACAAACGGAATAATTTCATTTAACATTATTAATTAGATTAACTACTAATAACTTTAAAATGTTACAGATATTATTTGAAAAATGTCAGTAAACACTTCAGAAAAATTGATTTAAAGTAGGCCTATTAAAACAAAATCTAAATGTAACATATTTAAAGATATTTCTTTACAACCTGTACATGCAATGCTATGGTATTTTTAAAAAATGACCATATTGAATGTGATTTTTCAGATACTTTGCACATTTCCAGTATATGTATCTATAACAAGGCCAAGAGCCCTGGTCAGGAGACCAACTCCCCCTGCAGAGATTGTGTGGCTGAAATCCCAGAAGAAGGAGCTGCCAGCCACAAAGAAATGGGAGGTGAAGGACCTCCTGCTTTCATGGACTCCTTGCTTTCCCTCTTCCGGGACTTGGAGGGGGGGGGGGATATGTAACAGGGCCAGAATATACATGAAAGGGGGGCAGGGCAAAGCCCTGCCATAAAATGTGTTTGTTTTTGTATGTGGAGGACTAGCGGGGTGCCGTCCACCACGTTATTGTTTTATTTTTATTTTGTATTTAAGAATGGGGTACTCCCCACCCCTGTGCATATTTTGTATTTACTTTGTATTGTGATTTATTTATTGTATTTATGTGACAGTGTAACAAGTGTTTTTGCATTGTGTTGCAGGGTGGATGGAAAGCCCCATCCACATTAATAAACTTGTGCAGATTGTGACCGAGGGGTAAAAGAATAATTACCAGCTAGTTAAACCCCTCAGCCACGGTATTTAAGCCTGCAGCTCTCCCTGCTTGGGGTGGGTGTTCGGAGGAGCAAGCGAGACAGGCGTGTAAGAATAAAGAATAAAAAAATAAGTACTAAGAATGAAGGCGATTTGCCCAGCCTGATCACAGTATTTTGCGTTTGTTATTTTGTTTTTGTGTGACTGTTTTATTTGGCTCAGTGAGCAGTGTTTTTTTTGTTAAAATTATTTTATTTTCGTTATTTAAATAAACGGCACCGCAGCGTCTTTTGCTCTGCAGTACTGCCTTTGTTTTCCTTCCTGCTGAGCCCAAGAGGGAGGAGGCCGAGCGTCCACAGCCCGAGAGGAAGGAGGCCGAATGTCCACAGTCCAAGAGGGGGGAGTTGGTGTGTCCGTCCACAGGCCAAAAGGGGGGAAGCCAAACATCCAAGCCCACATCTCCACCAGTATAGGAGGAATACCTGTTGTTCCCACCTCCACCAGCCGAAGGAGAATATCTGCTGGTTCCACCTCCAACGCCATGGGAGGACTGCTTGCCGCTCCCACCTCAACCAGCAGAGGGAGAATGCATGCTGGTTCCACCTCCACCTCCGTGGGAGGACTGCTTGCCACTCCCACCTCCACCAGCAAAGGGAGAGTCCCTGCTGGTTCCGCCTCCACCACCATCAGCAGAGAAAAACCTCCTATGCCCATCTCCATCAGCAGAGGGAGCTTGCCTGCTGGTCCCCCCACTGCAGCCAAAAAGGGAGGAGGAGCCCTTGCCGCCTTCGCAGCCAGAAGGGGAGGAGCCCCTGCCACCTTCACAGGCAGAAGGGGAGGAGCAGCAGTAGCTGCCTCTGCCTCCACCACTGCCAGGAGGAGAGCAGCAGGAGCTGTCTGTCTCCATCACCACCAGAGGGAGAGAAGCAGGAGCTACCTCTCCCTGCACCACTAGAAGGAACAGGACAGGATGCTGGCAGTCCTCAGCAACCCCTGCATATGTTGCTGAGCAGAGCACAGGGGAAAACCACCTGGCCGCAGCGGCCACAAAGAGGGTCAACCCCAGCTAGTCTTGATTCCTTCACCAGGGGAGAAGCATAGCTCCCGCTGCCGCCTTCATGGCCAGGGGCACCCCTCCCGCTGTCACCTTTAGAGGGCATGCTGTTGCCATCGCCTCCAGAGGGTCCGTTGCCGTCATCGCCTAGGGTCACCAGCTCTGCCTCACCCGGGGACGCTGCTGCGTCACTGCCCAGGGATGCCTACCTTGCATCGCCCAAGGATGCCTGCCTTGCATCGCCCAAGGATGCCACACCTGCTCTGCTCAGGGATGACACGTCCGCATCGCCTGGGGTTGCCAGCTGCTCCACGTTGCCTGAGGCTGCCTGCTGTACTGCTTCACCTGGGAGTGCTGTTTCTGTTATGTCTCCTAGGGTTGCCAACGGTCCTGCTTCACCTGGGGTTCGCGGCCGGCTCTGCTTCGCCTGGGGTCGCTGCCAGCCCCACATTTCAGCAGGAAATACTGTGGCCGGAGCTCCCAGCCATGAAGAGGAGGGGGGGGGGGGGGGGGGGGGCGTTCAGGTTCAGGAGACCAACTGCCCCTGCAGCAGTTTCGCTGCGGGAGATTGTGTGGCTGAAGCCCCGGAAGAGAGAGCTGTCCTGTCACTGTCCTGTGACTTTTGCTAGTGCATTGCTTAAAAAAACACTTCAGCTAGATATTTAATTTGCTTTGTGTTATTGTGCAATGCATGTGTATATAATAACAGTACAATATTAATGCTTTGTTTTTAATTGTTCTGTATATTTTAGCTTGTGATGTGCAGTAGAAAATAAAACGAACAGTAACTCTAAGTGAAATTGCAGATGTATATTGCTGCTACGGCATGCACAGTTACACTGTAAAAAAGGGGACTCCAGGACCGCAATATATCCGAATAGCGAGGGGCGATATAACGAGGGGTGGGTGTATTTGTTGCAAACTGCAGCAGAACTCAATGGCAGTGCTTGAGAACACAGCGGAACTCGGGCACAGGAATATCGTGCATCAACTTCCAGCTTTGAAAAACTGCATGTGCACAAGTATGGAATCATGTGGGGATACAGAATTCTATGGGGATACAGAAATCTGTGTAACACCAGTCATTGCAGGTCTGTGACCAAGGACTGTGTCCACTAAATCATATTATTTACTTTTTTTGCGGTCTGACCTGCTTTTATTGTTATGATCTTTTGGGGTTTTTTTGTAATCCTGTTTTTTTGTTTTGTTTTTTCACAACACTGTTTCGCGCTGCGTTTTAGTCTCAAATTTTTTTCTTCTCTTTTGGTAGACTTTATCATTTCGAACAGTACGAGTTAACCCCTCCCCCAGCCTTGCTCAAAACTGAGCCAGTACCAGATATCTTGCGAGGCCAGAGTTTCACTGCTCATGAGGGCTTGGCTCAGCTCAGGTGTGCTAGTGTGAAAAGGCTATTAAAGACCAGAGGCTTTGAAAATGTGGCCCAATAAGAAGTCTCAGGTGATGTTTTTGTTTGACAGTTTCTAAAGATTTTACTGACAAAAATGCTTCATATATTAAATTGGAAGTACATAACCATTAACCTATACATTGTTGGATATGACTATGTTCACTTGATTTACATTTTTATAAGCCATTACTAATACAAATACTAAACACATAAGATGCTCCGCAGAACACTCTGCAGATATCTATTTAAAATGTTTGCATATTTTCCTGCAGATTTGGACTGCCTCTACTCATGAACATTCAGACATATGCAGCGGGTGATATGGTGAGAAGGGCGAGGGGGATTAAGGCAGAATATGTCACCGTAAAACAATCTGATCTCACATGCACGTTCCCTCTCGCTGTAGCACTTCCACTATTATATGTAGGTGTGACAAAGGTCATAACAAAGGGATGTCGTACACAACTCTCAACACAAAACAAGACTTGAAACCAGGGTACCAAATGGTAGCTTCATCTAAACCAGGACACACTTCGATATATCTACTACAGAGAGATAGGTGTTGCCAGCCTCCGCATCTGTGATGTATAGTTAATTGTAACCTTTTAGCAATTTTTTCTAAGCAATGCTCTTGTTTACTTTGCATACATGCAGAATCAATGAGACACAGTCCTGCAGAACCAACAGAGTGGCGACATAAACATCACTGTATTTAAAAAGAAAGACTCACTCATGTTTTTGTTACTCTCTCTATAAGTAAATACACATATCAGTCGATTAGAAGTTGACTAAACAGCAATTGCCTCCTTTTATTTCCAATCAATATTTTTTTCTTTAGGCGCCCAGATTTTTGGGCCTAAAGCTATTAATAACTATATTGCACTGTGAAAGCACATACCTTTGCATGCAACAGCCGCTTGCATTCTGAGATCACACTCATGGTGACCCCAAGTGTCTGAAGGACAGTCCCAGAGATCTGTCTCGTTCCCAGTGCAGTGAACTCTGTCCAGCCAAATGGGAGCGTCATCAATATATTCATAAAATCTAGAATATGTTTCTGCTTTTCCACACCCAGCTTGTCTGCAGGCCACATGAGCTTCGTTTATTCCAAAGTCATTCCAGCAAACTGCTCCCCATTGACCTCTGTAATAGAGCTGCACTCGCCCACCACAGGTATTGTAAACAGTCAACAGCCGCATTTTCTTTGTTCCTGTATAAACACAAGGGGGGTTATTCAATTGATCTAAACAAAGGTGGATCTAAAAAAAATATATAGGCCCCTATTCATAAAGGGGGCTTACCAGCAGGGCTGGATTAATGCATAGGCAAACTAGGCAGCTGCATTGGGCCCAAAGCAGGGCTGCCAGATTTCTTTATAGTAAAGAGAGACATTAGAAATATTTTTACATATCGGTGCTGAAAGTACCGAACCATCAAAAACCTTACACCCGACCCTGGAGAAGAGCACCTCTGATCAATAAGGATGTCACGGTATACCAGTTTTATCGTAAATCGTGGTATAAACTGCCACGATTTTGAAACCGCAGCCATTTTTTTTATACCGTGATTACCGAGTTTACACGGTTTAGGGTGATAAGAGCGAGTTTTTTTTATTCTTGTTTGTTTTTCACCATTTGTCAATCGGTAAGCCACTGTGTTCATTAGCACTAACTAATGTATTAATTGTACTAATTAATACAATTTTATTCCCATTAAAAAAATAATAATAATAAAAAGTTCCCTAGATGCCTCTTAACTTTGCAACGGTGTCATACCCACCTTAACTTTTCATCTCTCCTTTGTTTTCGTTGCTGTTCACATGCAGTCCAAAAAATTTACAGGCACCGTCTGTATACAGTGTTGCACTCTGCTGAGAGATCAGTGGGCGGGCACTGCTGGTCTTAAAACGCACCCGATTGGCTATTGCTCGGTAACAATTTGCTTCCCTTTCAAGTGGAATGACAACCATTACCGAATGGGAAGAGCCTCTCTGACCCGTCAATCACTGAGCACATACAAAAAAGCTGCCCTATCAGGGCCCTGTTATGAGGGGGAAGTCCCTCCCACCTCCTGCTGAAGAGGAACGTCCTCACAGTAGCATATCCCCATTTTCTCTTTCACCTCACGGAGACAACACTCTGATCACTTTGCGCTCTCCTTGTGCTGGAAATTGGCTCTTTTTGCACGGCGAAAACGCTCAGAATCGAGTCTCTAGCCTGCAAAACGGATTCGCTACAGTAAGCTTCTACATTTTACGAGTATATTGAGATTGCTAGTCGCCTTATTCTCATTTAGGTAGATTCTACTGAATAGAGCTGGTTTCGACCCCTCTGTAGAGATTGGCGCTAAGCTTTTTTTCTTTCTTAATCTCGTTGTAGTTCTTACTGTGCTTGATCGCGTGAGCTATTGTTGCAGCTGCTGACGGGTGACCCCGCTGTTACGCGGTGCCATCCCCGACACCGACTGACTCGACTCCAGCTACCGTCCAGCTCGCTGCCCACTGTGCCCTTCTCAGCCTCGGCGCCAACTCTGACGCCAATTGACTCTCTCAGCACTTACCACGCTCCTCCTCGGCGCTGACCCCGATTCATTCTGCACCGACCATACCAGCTCGGCACCATCCACGCAGTTACTCGGCGCCGACTATGGTCACCGACACCTACTGCACGGCAGCAATGCCCATGCTGCCATGTCAGTGTGCTCTGCAGGGTCCTCTCCTGGGTTTCACCAGTGTGACCAGTATGCAGCGAAGCTCCCAAAGGAGGATGGGCACACTCGCAGTGTGTGGTATTTGGGACCGGCTGCTGCAGCCCAGGGCCCTTCTCAAAGGACCTCTGGAACCCCACCTACTACAGTGGCAAGGGAGTGCCCCCATACCCCTGGTTCACTTTGTCTTACCCGACCACCAGTACAGAGACGTATACAGCCCTCTATGGAATCACGGTGGACAAGGCCTAAGCGGCACCGTTCAAGGGAGCACTCACCGGGTGGTAGACGATCACCGAGGAGGTACCACTCCCCTTCTCCTCGGTGACGCAGGCGCTCCCCTTCTGCATCTCTGGAGAAATGCCTGAGCTCTGCGGAGAGGCATTTTGAGGAGCTGGCTCACGCTGTGAGAGCCCAGCAAGCCATGCTTGAGATCTTGCTGCAGCCTCAGGGGAGACTGCCCCCTGCTACCGGGCAGCCCCAGCTCCCCCACTCCCGCTCTCCGTCTTCGGCCTCACCTAGACCCCAAGCCCCGGCGAGCTCTCCTTTACTGCCTCAAGGTCAGACGTTTTCGACCTCACCACTTCGAACTGCCCGGCGTCTGCTCCCTCTGTCTCCAGAACAGCGGAGTCCCTGCTGCACACCGCCGGAGCCCAAGAAGCTGGCCTGGGCATGTTCCCTTCCATCGGGGACATGGTCACTGTGTTGGTGCAAGGGTCCACCTTCACCAGGGGGGATAAAGACCCTACCTGCCCTTCCAAGCCATGCAGGACAACTGACACAATGCTGAAGAAAGCATATGCTTCAGCAGCTTTGTTGGTGAGAGCGGCGAACGCCATGTCGATCTTGGTGCTCTACCAGTTGCAGTTAGCGGCAAGACTGCAGGCGCGGGCAATGGAGACAGATGTGGGTGAGCTTCAGGTGGTGACGGGAGTGATGACTGACCTGATGGGGGAGCTAGTTCTGTCATCAGGGAGGTCTCTAGCAGCGCTGGTGGAAGCCCGTCGACATCTTTGGCTGACCCAGGCCAAAGTGGTGGAGACAGAGAAGGCTGCGTTACTGGATGCCCCAATAATACCGAGGCAGACATTCGGAGCGACCGTGGATGTGAGCCTTGAAAGGTCCCACAAGGCCATGGAGGTCACTTCAAAGTACTCTTGACTTCCTGCCTATCACCAGAGCCCTAGGTGGCCCTCCCAGTCTAATAGGGCAGCTAGGTCTGAACGCCGCCCTCCACCTCAGGCCAAGCAAACAGACAGAGGAAAAGCCGGCAGCAAGAGACCATCGCCGGCCAGGGGTGGCCGGTTCTCCGGCTGGAGACCGAGGCTGGGGCCTAAAAAAGATGTGCCCCCTCCCAAGCCCAAGGGAGACCACCCCTGAGAGGCTCCGGCTGCCACCTTCCCCCCTCACAACCAGACTGGCCACTCGACACGACCCATGATCAACTGTCAATCACTGAGCATATACAAAAAAGCAGCCCTATCAGGGCCCTGCTGTGAGGGGAAGTCCCTCCCACCTCCTGTTGAAGAGGGAAGTCCTCACAGTAACACATCGCCATTTTCTTTCAAAATCAGAGGTCAGCTAGGGACACGACCTCTAAGGGTAATGGTTGTCATTCTCTTTCAGGGAACCAGGGTTATGGTAATAACCTAACGTTCCCTTGCAATTGAATGACAACCATTACCGAATGGGAAGCTGTACGAAAGCTGTCGTGGCTCTAGATTACCGACAGTACAACCTTACAGCGATAGCCACAGAGCCAACGAGACGCTTAAGGGCAATGCCTCCTGCAACACCCTAGAGCCCAAGGAGGGTCTCACTCGGTTTGTAACATCAAGGCGGTAAAAACGCGCACATGTCTGACTACCTGTCCATGTAGCAGCATTGCATAGTTCATCTAAGGAGGTACCATGAAGGAGAGCCCAAAAAGTCGTCTGGCCCCTGGTAGAATGGGCCGTAATGTCCCCCGGTAAGGGGGAGTCCGTCTGTTCACAGGCCAAGCGTATCGCATCTGCCACCCAGTGCACTAGGCGATGTTTTGATAGGGCCTGACCTCTAGAGCGGGACCCATAGCAGACAAACAGCTGGTTGGACTGTCTTCCAAGACCGCATTCTATCCAGGTAACAACAAAGAGCACGAACCAGGCATAGGGTGTGCTGTCTACGGTTCTTCTCTGACTCGTGCGGGGGAGGTCCGAAAGTTTCCAAAACCACTGGTTGGTTAATATGGAATGAGGATACCACCTTTGGCAAAAATGATGGAGTTGTTCTTATTGTTACCCGCGAGTCATTTCCCGTAAAAGCCATGCATGCGTCATCAATAGACAGCACATGAAACTCACTTACTCATCTGGCAGACGTAATGGCTATTAAAAATGCCATCTTTAATGAAACAGGGCGCAGTTCTGCTGACGCTATGGGCTCAAATGGGGGACTCATAAGGGCCCTCAGTACCAGTTCTAGATCCCACTTGGGGACCATACTTTTCATGGGAGGATGAAGCCTCCAAGCCCCTTTAAGAAATTGCACTGCCAGGAAATGTGCCCCAGAGGAAACCACCAGTCTTGGAAAACTTTCCATTTATATGCATACTGGGCGCCATAGCAGACTGTAGTGTTTCTACTACTGCATCTGGCAAACCTCGTCTGAATAGATGGCTCCGTTCAACGGCCAAACCGAGAGTTGGAGCTGGGCTGGGTTCGGGTGCCATAATAGCCCCTCTGCTTGGCTCAGGAGGTCCTTGCTCAGCAGGAGCTGCCACGGCTGATCCGACAACATGTCGGAGAGGAGAGGAAACCAGCGTCTCAGCCATCTGAGTGCAACCAGCAAAACCTGTGCTCTCTCCACCTTGATCCTCTCTAGTGTCAGGGGTAATAATGGTAGCGGAGGGATGCATACAATATCCCCTGTGGCCAGGGGTGAGCTAGCGTGTCTACTCCCAGGGGGCCCCGTCTCTCTCCATGGAAAACCATAGGGAGCAATGAGTGAACTCGGCTGTGGCAAAGAGTTTGGCTCGTACAGGTCGAAACCTCTCCCAAATCTGTTTCACCACTTGAGGATGCAGCCTCCACTCTGAGCTGTCTGGAGCTCTTCTGGACAGGAGGTCTGCTGCTTTGTTGTCCACACCGGGGAGGTGAAGACCCAGTAAGCGCAGGCCGCCTTGGTGATTTATGTAGGCTACCACTGTGGTCTTGTCCGTCCAGACCAGCACATGTTTGTGTGCTAAATGCTGGCAAAAATTGGATAACGCCAGGCTCACTGCTTGCAGATCTTGGGGCATCTGTAGGGGGGATCTGAGGCGCAGAATGCCTGGATGGAGCCACCACTCCAGTGTCTTTTGGCATTGTCTGGATACTCGCACCAAACGGTACCGATCTCGGACCAGATGCACCTTGAAAGTATTTACCCAGGCTTGAAGCGGGCACATTCTCAGCAGCCCTAGTGGAAGGATTCTCGAGCCAGCTGCCATCAGCCCCAACAACCTTTGATACACTTTGACCTGTAGGAGAGCATCCTCTCTGAATAGGGAGAGTGTGGCCTCCACCGACCGAATCCTGTCTTCCAACAGTGGGACAAGCGTGCTCACAGAGTTTGATCCCCAGGAACACTGTGGACTGAGACGGTACGAAGTTCCTCTTCTGTTGATGTATTGAGAACCCTAACTTCGTCACATGACCTGTTTCGTGTGCACCTCTGCACGTATTTTGGAATGCGTGCAAACTAACCAATCGTCCAGATAGTTTAGGATCCGAATACCCCGCAGCCTGAGTGGAGCCAGTGCTGCATCCATGCACTTTGAAAATGTGCAGGGCTCCAGCGAGAGGCCAAACAGCAACACACAGAATTTGTATGCGTTGCCTTGAAAGGCGAAGCACAGATATTTTCATGGCGCGGGACGGATCGGGATGTGAAAGTAGGCGCCTTGCAGGTCGATCGATGTGAACCAGTCGCCAGGTTGAACTTCCTCTGTTTGAGGAACAAGTTGAGGACCTTGAGGTCCAGAATTGGTCTGAAACCGCCTTCCCTTTTGGGCACCAGGAAGTACCTGGAGTAAAAGCCTCTGACAGCATCGCTTGGACTTACCAGATGTACAGCGTTCTTCTGTTGAAGATTGGCGCTCTCCCGTTGAAGGAGTATTGCTCTCGCTGGTTCGACGGTAGTGAGGAACACATTCTTGAAGGGCGGCAAACCTATGCGGAATTGTAGAGCATATCCATGTCTCATTGTCGATAGCACCCAGGAGTCCTGGGTGCAGCCTTGCCATGGGTCGTTGCCGTTGGGAGGGGGTGGGTCTTTCTTAGGCCCCGGCCTCGGTCACCCCAAATGTCTGCCCCGGTGTAATGGGGCATCTAGTAACACCACCTTCTCGGTCTCCATGACCTTGGCTTGTATCAGCCACAAATGCCAGCGAGTGGCCACCATAACCGCCAGTGACCTCCCTGATGCCTGGCCTAACTTCCCCATTAGGTCAGTCATCACCCTTGCTACTGCCTGGAGCTCCCCTATGTCTGCATCCGTGGATCTTTCCTGTAGCCTCTCTGCTAACTGGGTTTGGTGGAGCACCACTATAGCCATGGCGTTCGCTGCTCTGGCTGACAGAGCTGCCGATGCGTACACCTCTTTTAAGCATCGCATCCGTTATCCTGCAAGGCTTGGACGGACAGGTTGGGTCCTTATCCCCCTTGGTGAAGGTGGAACCTTGCACCAACACCGTGACCGTGTCCCTGATAGTGGGGAATGTGCTTAGGCCCGCTTCTTGGGCTCCTGCAGTGTGCAGCAGAGACTCTGCTGTTCTGGAGGCTGAGGGTGTAGACGCTGGGTTGCTCCAGGAGGAGCGCACCAGCTCCAGGAAGTCCTGGCATAAAGGAAGGGCATGCGGTGGGTGCCCTTTTTGCTGGAGGAAGCATTTCCTTTTCTGCCATATTGTTGTGTCTCTTTGATTGGCCATGTTTTGTTCCTTGACTCCCAAATATGATTTTATAATTATGAATCATCTTTTCCACTAAAAGCAATTCAGCTGTAGCAGCATGTATGCTTTAATAAATTGTAGTGGGGAATTGTAAGCATTTTAACTAAATCAGTGATTGTTTGAATGCTGATATGTCAGATGTATGTTTTCTCTGTGCCCCAAACCAGTAAGGAAAATGAATCATTACTGTAACATTTTTAATTTCTGTTGATGTTTACAGGATTATAGATGTAAGAATAATTGGCACCCTAAAGTGTTATTTTAAAGATGCTGGATTTATGGAGAAACAAATGAATACTGGGTGTGTGCATGATATGGTATATAATGATTATTATTTATATTGTACAGATTTTAAACACTAAACAAATGATTAGTCACAGAAAATGATACACAGCATGTAAAAATACATTTCACATTACTATTGCTTGAAAGTAACAGAAATACAGCTCAAAGGAAAAATAAACTTTATAAGTTACTGTCACAAAGATGGCCAAAGTGGGTGGCGTCAGAACCAGGAAGGAATGAAATACACAAAACAGGACGGATGAAATGAAATGATGGTGGCGTTTGCTTGCGCCGGTTTATTGTAAAATAAAACAGTTGAACAAACAGAAACACAACAGGACACGGCACAGGTAGCCAAAATAAACAGACAAACAAAAACGTACTAAACTTAACAAAACGGTGCGCGGACAGACACACTGACAAACACGGGGAGTTTTGAACACACAAGTATAGCGATTGCAAACGATTTCTCCTCCTCTCTCTCCAGTTCTCCACTCACCGAACACCCAACCGTGAGTGGGTGAAAACATGTTGTTTTTATGCAGCTGTACCGAGACTCGACTGCTAATCAATCATTCAATTGGAGTCTCGGTACAACTGCACGTGAATTAATAAAGTGCAATTCCCCGTGCTCACATATTATTACTTTTTACTTGCACGTGAATTGCTGTGCAATCCTCGTGCCTAAATACAAATATACATTTTAAACACACGTGTTACACAGACCCGTTTATATCCCGTGTACCAATGACTACACACCAACATTAAACACACAACATAACAGAAAATATACACGGGGCGGGCACTTCGTCACAGTTACTCAGGTAAAACACTTATATTAGAACATGAATGTTAAAATGGGCTCCCTTGTTAAGCAATTTTTGGTTAAAGCAAAGACTTTTTAAATACAAGCTATAGTATCCCGATGTGCCTACAGCCAACTGTAATGGAGGTTTTAACACTTGGCAATGTATTTGAAGGAGATAATTAGGTAAAAGTCCTACTATTAGGGTAATACTGGTGGTAAGAATGCAAAATGAATTATTCATGGGAGCTAATCAAATGAAATGGATAAAACGTTATGGAACATTCATGAATTACAGCAGGAGGAGTGATATTAAGACACCTCTAATCTTAACTTCTATTTTACCGCTGGTACGTGAATCAGGCCCTCTAAAAGATAACTGGCTCCATGAGATGCATAATTCTATTGAATATAGGGCCCACTGTATATAGAGCCACAATATAAACATGCTGGATTGTACTAAAAGAACAATTTAATTTTAAATACACTTGCCTCCTTTTTCCAGTGCTTCTTTTCCTTCCTGAGATTCTAAAACAAACACATAGACACATATAGATTATACTTAATAGAAAATAATAAATAAAAAAAGAAAAACTGTACAAATTTGCCCTGAAGTTTTGAGTCACTTTAAAACACTACCTGTAAGTACTGCAGTAAAAAAATGCCAGCACCCCAGGAGAAAGGAAAGAAATTAGTTTCTAATCAGCTTAAATCACTCAGTGCAGAAGTTCATTGCCATTGATTGGTACTCTTACACTTAAATTTAATACATGCTGACAAAAAACATGTTAAGGGATATACTTGGACTATCAGAGTATCTCCACCCCACTAATTATCATATACTTTTTGCTAATTGTAGTTGAGCTTTACTCGACCAGCAAGGCAGCATATTCTATAATCTAGCATAATTGATATATATATATATATATATATATATATATATATATATATATATATATATAATATATATATATATATACACACACAGTGGCTTGCAAAAGTATTCAGAACCCTGATCAATTCTCTCATATTACCGAATTACAAATGGTACATTGAAATTTCGTTCTGTTTGATATTTTATTTTTAAACACTGAAACTCAGAATCAATTATTGTAAGGTGACATTGGTTTTATGTTGGGAAACAGTTTTAAGAAAAATAAAAAACTGAAATATCTTGCTTGCATAAGTATTCAACCCCTGTGCTGTGGAAGCTCCCAGTTAGCACCGATGAAAGAAATTGCCCTAACGAGGACACAATTACCTTACCATTGGCCTCCACCTGTGAACCATTAAAGTTGCTGTCACATTTTCTGGATAAAAACCCCACTGTTGAAGGATCATTGGTAAGGCTGTGAATTATGGTAATACTCTAGGTTCGGCCTGAACTGGAAGTTTATAGAAAGAGGAAACTCCACCCTGAACAAATATATTGGCAACCCAAACATCCATTTACAACAAGAGATGTATCTACCTGCACAAATCACAGCAGCATCCCACCCATGCTGACAGTCCTTTCTCCCCCACGGAGCAGACTTGCACTCCCTCAGCTGGGACTCAGTCCCGAGGCAGCCCACGCTATTCAGCACTCTGTCTTCAGGGAGGCCGTCTGGGCGTTTAGAATGGGGTGCAGAAACAGCAGCCCCACACCCCAGCTGTTTACAGACTACCTCAGCATCAGGCAGGTCCCAGGAGTGGCTGCACACTCTCCCCCAGTGCCCATTATAGAGAACCTCCACTCTCCCAGCGCAGGGGCTGCTCCCATTCAGTCTCAGCTGGGTACTCCCTGGGGAAACAAAAGCACTCTCACTGTGTATCAGCCAGCTCACTGCTGAAACTCTGCACTGGGGAGCTGCACATGTGGCTACTGCATGTTGCACATCAAGTTGCTATAATTATTATTATTATTATTATTCCCCAATGGGGATGTGCATCTCTGGCCATGGAAATTTGCAGTAGTGGTGGGCATAGTACATATTTACTTTAGAGTCTTGCACATATCTACTTGACCACTAGTCCATCAATAATGAAGCATCCGAATAACCTTCTTTAACAGTCTATGTCACAATTTCATTTTTTTTTTATTTATCTTGAAAACCATGTATCTATTTCTGATGAAGCAGGTTAGTCATATTATCAGAACATGACTGGAAATAGAGGATGTCTCTCTAGACAACTATTTGTCTGTATGTCACAGTTTTTACAAATATCTTAACAGTTTTTCCAGTTATGAAAAAACACGAAGAGTACAACAGCACAAACTGAAGAATTAAAATCGAGGGGTCTTTATGTCAGAAACATTTTAACATGTGCATACAGTGTAAGTAGGTTATGCTGATCAACATTTTTTTATGTTATTGATATAATAAATGTTTAATTTACAGCCTTGGCAGGGGCTAAATGTCACTAACACCCTTGTCATTATTATTATTATTATTATTATTATTATTATTATTATTATTATTATTATTATTATTATTATTATTATTAATTAGCTGTCCTAGTAGTAGTAATGCAGATTTAATTGAATTTCAGAATGTTACAGATTTTCATTTCGTTCACCTGTCACTGCGCTTCCACTGGAGGGTTCTGTTGAATTCACTTGAGCTGCAGCACCTGAACGACAAGGATAGTTTAACACTGACATAAACTTGAACTGACTCGAAAGTTAACTATCAAATAGTTCCTGTGTTGGCATTTCATCATAATTGTAAAGAACTACTGGAAAGGTAAACAGATTCCATAAATTCATCACAAATATTTAACGTAAAACACATTTGAGTTTCATTGTACAATAAAGGTATTGTTAGTTTAACACAAAGTTACACAGTGTCGATTTCTGCTGACTCAGACTTTAATTATCAAATATTTGTACATTAATTATTCATGTGTTGCCACGTACATTAATATTCAGAATAAGTGTTTGTCTCCAGTGAATTGTCAAATTGGTAACTATTAGAGAAATGTTAATATTAATGTATGAAGCAGAACAAAATGCATAGAGATTTGTGAATATCAATATATGAAGCCGCACAAAATAGGGATTTGTGAATATTAATGTACGAAGAATCACAAAATTAAGAGATTTGTGAATATTTATATACAAAGCAGCATATTTATTTGAAATATTTGACCTGTATTAAAATCACTATATAATCTGTTTCGATTACAATACATTTTTTATGGAGCACGTTTGATTTCTTTATTTTTTTAAATATTCAAGCACTGTAAATAAATAACTATATATAAATAGCGAAGCAAACGACACGAATACAGCACGAGTATATTAAAAAAAAAACAAAAAAAAAAAAAACACATACACACAACTGTAGCTAGTCATGAAAATCAAACACCCTCGAAATAAAACAAAGAAATAGTCTGGACACAGCACACACTAAAAAAATACATTTAACAGAGAATGTTAATATAGGATCTGTTTTAACATGTGTATTATTAAAAAAAGAATACATCTACACCGATTTCTGTGTAAATACTTAGTTTAACATAATATACTTTTATTGATTTTCAGTTTTAATAAAATCTTCAGTTAGTGTGTGAATGTGATTATTATTATTGGTCAAAATTATTAAAATAAAGAAGCGTCATTCTGCAGAAATATGAAACCAGTGTGTGGTGCAGCGCGACTCGTCACTCACTAAAATTAAGATGAAATAAAGAAAGATAGACATACCATCAATTTCCAATTGTTTTTTTTTTTCATCGTTTGTTTTTTTTTTTTTTTTTTTTTTTTACAATGTGACTTCTTTCTTTGTATTGTCTTTATAACCACTGACACTGGCATTATAAAGAACATTATATTTTTTTACTTTAATAATTACATTCCCAATGATGTCCATTTCTCTTTTATTTCTGTGGTAATTTCTGTGTGAACGACACATTGACAGTCTGACAGCCTCTCCTTCGACTCTGTCCGAGTAACGACCTGTTGTGTACAGAAACATAGAAGGCTTGCGCGGACAAACCGTCAGTTTGAGACACAATAAGGCAATTCTCTCTTTGGAGTAAGGACGGAGTTTGCGTAGCAGCTACAGGGATATAGATTGGTAATGTATACCTCTTCGTGTTGACCCCCACTCCCCCAAAATGAATTTCACGGGTGAACCTTGAGACTTGCAATGAATGAGTTAATTTTCAGCTCAATATCGGTACAAGCAGCGCACATCGCAGCGCGGTGCTGCTGTAGCTTTAAGAACACGAAAACAAGACACACGCACAGCCAGGAGGGAGGTGATTTGGTGATTACTGTCTCAAATGATCGCCGATAAAGTGCGCAAATCCCACTCAAGCAGAAACTTGGTAAGTTGCTTGAAATCTAATAACACTAATTAGTCGCGGGTTTCATTAACATACACACTATAATAATCACGTTAAGTCCAACAACCTGCTTAAGAACTGCGTGTAATGTGAAAAGCGCTTAACGTGATTTAATGTGCTGAAATACAAAACAAATGCTTACAGACTGCAGATACCAAGCTTAACACTTTATCTTAAAATAAATCATACTTGTTTAATTAAACCGCGGGGCTAAAAACGGGGAGAGTCGTGTTGACTGATATACAATATTCTGGATTGATTTGTTTTGCCACTGGTTTGTATAAATTCAGATGACTGAAAAAAAACGGCACTGTTTCATTTGAAAACATTTGTAGACATTTTTAAGGAATCTCGATAGATGTCACTAAATTGCGGTAAACATAATAAATAACTTCTTTGCATATTAAGCGCATTTTACATTAAGTTATTTTTTTAATGCGTAACGTTATTATGTTAATGAAAACCACGACTTATTTTAGGATAGTATTATTTTTTTTTCCGTTTAAGCACATAAACCGTAGCGTTTTAGGATGTCCCCTTAGACATACACAAGTAGCAACCCAATGTTAATTTAAGTAAGGTAAACCACGATTAGTGCTAATCTGGGTATGTTAAACCAGCCAATAAAGTATAAATACAAATATGATAAAATCAAACCTTAAAAAAAAAAAAAAACATTTCAGAAACCAAAAAAGAAAAGGCAGGCGAAAATACATACGTCTTGGGACTATATATAACGGCATGTTATATTTATTTAATATATTGGTGTTTAATTATTGGTGAATTTTATTAGGCGGCCCTCAAACAAAACTTGGGCAACCACTGCGTCATGAGTACGTCCGATACAATTGTTTTACATCCAGAAAATACTTTTAGTCGAAGGAAGCTCTCTCACAGTCAGCTCTCCAGATAAGCTGCGTACTGGGTATTTTACATATTGAAAACATAATATTAATTACGTGTGATATTAAAATGTAATGAGTAAAGAATACGCATAGCAATTTTGAGTTCGCATGTTATCGAGCTTGCCGCGCCATTGGTCAATTGTGAATTCAATCCATGTATTAGAAAGAGAACACATCATAGAAACGCGGGGACAGCCAACTGTAGCATGTCTGGGAATTACCAGAAACACGTCACCAATAAGTTTGGGGTTTACAATATTTATTTATTTTTAAATTAATAAAAATAAAAACATACGTTTGAATCGACTCACTTGCAATGCGTGTTTGTGACTGGTGAATAAGCGACTGGATTGTTGATCCTTAGGATTTTTTGATGCCGTCTTTGTCACCCTCAGCGTAACCTATCAATTTACCTGTCTGCCAGCTGCAGTTTTGGAAGGTAAATCAATATAATAAATATAATATTCTGTGTTAGGAGCGAGTCAGGATGCGTTATATTGCTACAGCAAGACGATCAATAAGGAATACAGTATTATTGTTTCTTTATTTGCATTAGTACAGTGTCGGTATAGTTTTTAAAATAAACATTTTGGACATGTTTTTATTTCTGGGGAGAGAACAAGAGAAAGAAAGATTTACAGAAAACAACTATCCAAGCTGTAACAGCCTATAGTACTAATGGGAGGAGACTCGCAGTAGCTAACTGCATAGAGTATATTATTCATATTAAGGCAGGACTTAAATGGCTGCGAAAAATAAATAGTTGGATTTTTTTCAGGTGGAAAATAAGGAAAAGGAGGTTTTTATTGTAAGACCAAGGTTTTGTACAGTAGTGAAAAGTAACATTAAGGTTAAAATGTAAGGCTGCATTAATGCATAAGTTAGCATTAAAACAGTGTACAGTATTTATTGAAAGTACTCCTGACTTTAAGGTTACGTTGCATTTTACTCACCCAAAATACACTTTTCTCACAGTGTCTAAACCGGAGAGTAAATTAATCAATGAGAACTGCTCACAGTGATTGATAGTTACAAGGTAAAAACATGCGTTAATATTTTTAAAACTAAATGGTGCATGACATTGTTAAAAAGGCAAAACATATAAAAAATGAAAATTCTTACATATAATGCTTTATTCTGTTTGCTTTTTTATTAAAACATTTTATAACTAGATCCTTGATTTACTTTCTGATCGGAAGCCAGGGAAACAGCTTAATAAGTAGTTGAAATTCAGATTATGATTATGATTATTGTTACGATTGTAGTTGAAATTCAGATTATGATTATTGTTACGATTGTAGTTGAAATTCAGATTATGATTATGATTATTGTTACGATTGTAGTTGAAATTCAGATTATTATTATGATTATTGTTACGATTGTAGTTGAAATTCAGATTATGATTATGTTTATGAGATTCTAATTGTGGCAAAATCCTGACTGCCGTGATTCTTAGTTTATATTTAAAAAAAAAAAAAAGGAAAATACTGATTATTATCAGCAAGGTCATAACCAGAGCTGACTAACTGTATAATGCTTTAAAAAAATAATAATAATAATAATAATAATAATAATAATAATAATAATAATGCAAGAAGGGATGGTTTGGAAAGATTAATCAAATAAGACAAAAAATATCTTTGTAGCCATGACCGTTCCGTGAAATTGTCTATTTTTAGCCGTGACTTTGACATATTTTTACTTTGACAAAGTCCCACCCCTAATCGTGAGTGTCTCTTATCTGCTTTACTCTGGCGGTTACAAAGCGTTATCTGTGAGGCCCTTTTGTTATGTTAAACAAGCTCAAATGTACAGAGATGTAGAAAAGAATGATGAATTGTAATGTGAAGATAATATATAAGCAATGGAATGTGAAGAAGAGCTTTACCAACTAGTAAGGACCGCGAGGAGGGCATTTAACATAGCAAGAAGGGTTCTACTGCTATTAGATCTAGTTTTTGTTTCTATTCTATCTGTGATCGAGTACCCTGTAGGCTTCAGTATCCCCGCGGTGGATAATGTTGCGTCGTGGGTTTTTCCAATAGCCTAAGTAATACCTAATAGTAAAACAAAATCCTCTAACTGCATGGAGCTGTTCCTCAGTTCAGGTACCTTGTACACAAAAGAGAACATGGTGTGTGAACTGTTTGTAAAACATGTAAAAGAATAAAAGTGCCGGCAACTTTTTATTTTTTAAGTAAGATCTAAGTGCAGGTTTGTGTATTTGTGTGCGTTTCAGTATTAATTACCGTTGGCTCATCTAAGCTTAGACCAAATTTCCAACGCTCAGAACCGGGACACATATTTAAAATAGTTTTAAAACTATAGACTACAGTAGTGTTTTTTTTTTTTTTTTAAGAAGGCTTCCTATTTGACTATAGTGCTTGTTTGCAAGTGACCCTTAATATTTACTGAAAAGCTTGATTCACAATGTTTGCAAAATACATCACAGTCACCCTTTCCTTTCTTACTCAGAAACTGATTATTTGTGTAGATCACTGTTAAAAATGCCCTTACATTTTGGCATGTCTGGTTTTCTTGTTTCCTTTTTATGTTCATTTTTTCTTTTTTTTTCTCAATTGCCCTTTAATATGGTGATTTTAGTTACCCAAAATACTGATTATTTTTACTGTAATCCACACATTTTGTTATTTTTTATTTAATCCTCAGCGAATTGAGTTGATTCAACCTCCCTGCTACTCCGCCTCATGAGCAATTGGACTGAAACCCACCTTTCAGTTACATAGGAGTGATTTTTTATGTAAATTATTTAAGGAGACTATCTGACGCAGTTGTAAACCGGGACTTTTTTTATGGTTTTGGGGAAAAGGTTGGGACACCGGGACAGTTGATGCGAAATCTACAAAATTAGGAATAAACTGCATTTACCAAGATTTCTGTCCATTGCTCTGACAACAGTTTTTCAGTCAGCGGTGTCTGAACTATAGAGTGAAACGCATGAATCCTGGACCCTGGGCTTTATTATAAAAAAAAAAGCTAGCTGGAAAACTTAATATACAACTATCCCTTTCCCTTCCTTAAAACTTGGGTCCAATAACTAATAATTGTTTTCTCTTTCTGGTGTCAATTACTGAAAATCTGACAAAAAAAAAAATGAAATCAGCTAAATCGTGTAAAATTGTATGAGTACGATGATGGTAACAATCATTAAAGTGAAAGTGATGTCCTTAAAAAAAACCAACAACAACAGTTAAAGAATTTGCACCTGTTTTCCACAATTCTGCTTGAATTGTGCATATTCTTCAGAGTTGAGAGAAAACTGATACTATTGCAGTAAAATGGTGGCAGGGGTTTTGTCTTGAACCATTTTGGTTTTTCCTTTTTAAAATGTTTTACTGTGTTTCAAGTCAATTTCAGTCGTGATTTGCATTTATTAAAAAATGTGTTTTGGTGGGTGGGGGCGTCTTTAAAAGTATTTACACGACAGAACTTGTACCGCAGTCGGTCACTTGTCTGTCGGGTATCATTACTTAATTAAACATTTGTTTTAATTGTTTATATTTATATTTCGTATAAATGACCAGATATATAAACTGAAAACAGATTTAAATGTGTAATGTAAACAAGAGCAGGCATTTCAATTGGAAAAATATGAAGACTTTACTGAAACTGTTCATTTTAAATCTCAACACAACAGCAATCACTGGGCAACATTTTCAACATTAAGTGAATATATATATATATATATATATATATATATATATATATTTATATAATATAATCATATATATATATATATATATATATATGTTAACAAAGACCCATTACTGTTTTTGTTAATTCCCGAATTAAATCCAAAATGCTGATGACTGTGTACACTAGCGAATTCCAAAGCTCCCTCGCTGTTCTACAGTGTTACGATGTTATTAAAACCGCAGTTCGGTACTTACAGGTGTGCAGATGGACTCCAATGAAGAGGATCCAGATCACCCACATGTTGAGCCTTCCTTCAGCACACTGACTGAGAAACCTTCTGAATATCATTAAACAATCAACTGTGCCTTGCGTATATGTAAATGATACTTGTAATGCCGCTTCTCTGACTCGGTTACCTTTTTAGTACTGATCGGTAGATGTGAGGGGGTTCCTAATGGGCCAATTACAATCTCAGATTCCACACATGTCCTTATATGAAACATGAAGATACAGATGCAGGTGCAGAGTAGAGAATCAAGTTTACTGATGAACGCTGATAGCAAAGTGTGCAGCGGGAGACATGGAGACCACACTGCATGACACAATACACGCGCTATGAAGGGATATGCGTCATTTACAAATGCAGCATACAGATACTTCTAGAGCTTTTCAGATTTTTTTTTTTTTGAACTACTCAGAAAAATAAATCTTAATCTTTTAAAAAAAATGTTTCCTTTGTCCTAGAAAAGCCAGCACTGTCCCTTTGCTAGAGAATGTTTTGCATTACCCGGTAACCTGCACTGCTCTTGTGCTTGAGAAATGTTGCCCATTGCCAGTGTAACTGCTTCCACACTGAGGTGTGTTAAACACTGATCTCACTGATACAGTAACACGGGCCCTTCCACACTGAGCTGTGTTAAACACTGATCTCACTGATACAGTAGCATGAGCCCTTCCACACTGAGCTATCTTAAACACTGATCTCATATAGTAATATGGATACTTCCACACTGAGCTGTGTTAAACACTGATCTCACACTGTCATGAGCCCTTCCACACTGAGGTGTGTTAAACACTGATCTCACTGATACTGTAACATGATCCCTTCCACACTGAGCTGTGTTAAACACTGCACTCATACAGTAACATGGGCCCTTCCACACTGAGCTGTGTTAAACACTGCTCTCATACAGTAACATGGGCCCTTCCACACTGAGCTGCGTTAAACACTGCTCTCATAGTAACATGGGCCCTTCCACACTGAGCTGTGTTAAACACTGATCTCTCACTGTCATGAGCCCTTCCACACTGAGCTGTGTTAAAAACTGATCTCATACAGTAATATGGATACTTCCACACTGAGCTGTCTTAAACACTGATCTCATATAGTAACATGAGTCCTTCCACACTGAGCTGCGTTAAACACTGATCTCACTCATACAGTGACTTGGGGCCTTCCACACTGAGCTGTATTAAACACTGCTCTCATACAATAACATGGGACCTTCCACACTAAGCTGTGTTAAGCACTGATCTCATACAGTAACACGAGCCCTTCCACACTGAGCTATGTTAAACAGTGATCTCACTGATACAGTAACTTGGGGCCTTCTACACAGAGCTGTATTAAATACTGCTCTCATCCAGTAATATCAGCCCTTCCACACTGAGCTGTGTTAAACACTGATCTCACACTGTCATGAGCCCTTCCACACTGAGGTGTGTTAAACACTGATCTCACTGATACTGTAACATGAGCCCTTCCACACTGAGCTGTGTTAAACACTGCACTCATACAGTAACATGGGCCCTTCCACACTGAGCTGTGTTAAACACTGCTCTCATACAGTAAAACATGGGACCTTCCACACTGAGTTTTGTTAAATGTTGATCGCAATCATACAGTAACATGGGACCTTCCACACTGAGCTGTGTTAAACACTGATCTCATACAGTAAAACATGGGACCTTCCACAATGAGTTTTGTTAAATGTTGATCTCAATCATATAGTAACATGGGACCTTACACACTGAGCTGTGTTAAACACTGATCTCATACAGTAACATGAGCCCTTCCACACTGAGCTATGTTAAACACTGATCTCATACAGTAACATGAGCCCTTCCACACTGAGCTGTGTTAAACACTGCTCTCATATAGTAACATGGGCCCTTCCACACTGAGCTGTGTTAAACACTGATCTCTCACTGTCATGAGCCCTTCCACACTGAAGTGTGTTATACACTGATCTCACTGATACTGTAACATGAACCCTTCCACACTGAGCTGTGTTAAATACTGCACTCATACAGTAACATGGGCCCTTCCACACCGAGCTATGTTAAACACTGCTCTCATACAGTAACATGGGCCCTTCCACACTGAGCTGTGTTAAACACTGCTCTCATATAGTAACATGGGCCCTTCCACACTGAGCTGTGTTAAACACTGATCTCTCACTGTCATGAGCCCTTCCACACTGAGCTGTGTTAAACACTGATCTCATACAGTAATATGGATACTTCCACATTGAGCTGCGTTAAACACTGATCTCACTGATACAGTAGCATGAGCCCTTCCACACTGAGCTGTCTTAAACACTGATCTCATATAGTAACATGAGTCCTTCCACACTGAGCTGCGTTAAACACTGATCTCACTCATACAGTAACTTGGGGCCTTCCACACTGAGCTGTATTAAACACTGCTCTCATACAATAACATGGGACCTTCCACACTGAGCTGTGTTAAACATTGATCTCATACAGTAACTTGGGACCTTCCACACTGGGCTGTATTAAACACTGCTCTCATAGAATAACATGGGCCCTTCCACACTAAGCTGATCTCATACAGCAACATGAGTCCTTCCACACTGAGCTATGTTAAACAGTGATCTCACTGATACAGTAACTTGGGACCTTCCACACTGGGCTGTATTAAACACTGCTCTCATAGAATAACATGGGCCCTTCCACACTAAGCTGATCTCATACAGCAACATGAGTCCTTCCACACTGAGCTATGTTATACAGTGATCTCACTGATACAGTAACTTGGGGCCTTCCACACTGAGCTGTATTAAACACTGATCTCATACAATAACATGGGACCTTCCACACTGAGCTGTGTTAAACATTGATCTCATACAGTAATATGGATACTTCCACACTGAGCTGTGTTAAACACTGATCTCACACTGTGACATGAGCCCTTCCACACTGAGCTGTGTTTCAGTGTTTTCAGACACCCCCCCCTCCCTCCTCCTCCTCCTCCTATCACACAGACATGGTGTACAGATATCTCCCCTCTCCATCTCTCTGCTCCTCAGCGTGCTGTGTATCTGTGCAGATGCTTCTGTCAGAAGAGGCTTTCAAGTTCTAATGCCTTTAATGTTTGCTCAAATTCATTAAACTTTGAGACAGTGATTTCTACATGATTGTAAAGATCCTCTCACAACCTCATTGTGAAACTGGACACACGTGCAATGTTCAGAATTTCTTCAAACCAAACAGTGTAGTAAATGTCAGTAAATAAGCGAAACAGCTTTGTTTGTACAAGTGCTGAAAACCCAAACGATAACACTGACAGCCCGGTTTTCAGAATGTTTTGCTTGTGGGCTAATTTTGCCTTGCTTCACTTTTCATAGCTTTGCTCCAAAATACTATTTTCAAAACTCAGAGCAATCACTGGCGCCTGTGCATCTCATTATCTGACGTCCAGTTTACATTCTGAAAAGAAGAGCAAAAAGAGTAGAATTACTTTATGGTGGTGTAAAATGAGGAGCAAGCTATAAAACAGGATTATCAGTGGAAATCAGTGTGGACTTTCTATTCAATTCATTCATCACAAACTGCACTTTTTAAATGCATGAACTTAATTTCACCATTTCTGAATTTAGCTACTGCAGGATGTTAGAGGGAAGCTGGGAGGTTTTGTTAAAACATGGAAACCAGTGGAGGCGTCTCAGAGGAGGCAAGGGAAGCAGTGCCTCCTTAAAATTTCAAAGTAGAATTATATAAAACTGAATACAATTATTCAACCCTATTATTCAAACTTCCTATATTAACAGCAATTGTGACTGCTCAGAGGAGGCAAGCCTCCATTAGAAAAATCCTAACTGCTATGAAACACAGTCCTAGCAGTAGCAGATGACGTGATCTGAGCACAGGTTTTAATTGGAGGAGACCAGAGTGTTTTTTTGCCTGAGAGGCAAGCCTCTGTTATAAACTCCTGTCTGCTTTTAAGCACAGAACAATGGAAGTGCGTATTTATTTTATTATCCACCAAAAGGGGACCCCAAGCCCTCTGCCTTTTTTCTGCCTCACCAGCCGCCACTGATGGAAACTCATCAAAATGTTTTATATGACACTTGCAAAATAAATAATGACTAAATAATATTTATTTTTCCTTTTGTACAATATACCGAACATTTTTCATTTGAAATTGCCCCTGCCATCGTCACCCTGAGAGCTCCTAGGTGTGGACGTGCTTGTGATCACATGCAAAGCAAATGGCGTGTTTCACAGCTTAATTTCGTTTTCTCTTAACAAACCTTGTCTCAGTTTTTTTTTTGCTTTCAGTCTATTTTCATTAATATTGCTGTTTGCTCCTCTTTGGCAAAGCAAAGAGAACTTCATTACCATAGGAACAAATACATGAACAGCTGATTGTGAGCTGCAGAGGGGGAAAAGAAAAACATGGATCAATTGAAAATAGTACATTTCTGCATGAGAGCAAGTGAGGATCTTTGATAATCGGCCTGTGAATGCCTTTGCCTCAAAACCCAAATAAACGTGTTTGTACATATTAACACCTTCACCCTCTCTTCTTGTTTAACTGTGCCGCACATATTTTTATGCAATAGCAACATGCCTCACTGTGCCTGTACAGTTGCTGCGCAAACAGGTGTAGCACACACATTGGAGTAAACAGACAGCCCCTCTCATAATTTCTTATACCAGTAGCAGACTTTGAAGGCTGACAAGAGACTTTCCACTTAACATTCAAACCAGCTCTAAAGAGAGTGTGCTTATCCATTCCTCCAGCTGGTGCTTAGTCCCATCCTGGCTGAACCCCATTGTATATGATTGGTTATACAGGTGAGATGCTGTCTGGGAGTTCCCCTTGTTTTTATACTGTATGTCATTCAGTCTGCAGCCCCCCTGACAACTACTGCTTTGTGTCTTCTTTTCATACTGCCTGCTCTCATTTTTATCTTGCATCTCTGTGCCTCAGGCTGCTGTGAGCTGGTGCAGGTGCTTCTCAGCAAGCAGCATGTACTGTGTGAGGTTCAAATCCAAAAGATTTCCACAGATAAACCAGCAATAAAATACGACATTTGGGTTATCAGACTTTGTGGCAATCTGATTTATTTTTCTCTGCTTTGCTAGATCTTGTCAGGCATGCACCTGTCTTCTGGCTCTCCCACTTTGCAACGTGGTCCTGCAGCAACCTCTCTCCAGGTTTCTAAGGGTAAACTATGAGCCATACTTTCAAAGCGTTTACTTCAGTCTTTCATTAGCTCCTGTTTTCTGAAAGAGGTAATACACCTGTTAAATAAAATTGTTAGGATTAATACATTTTAGCCAGTTTAGCATCAGTATAGTTTTAGCGGTAAAGACAGTGGCTCACATTTCTAGAGGAGCACATCCGGCAATCTGGTACTGTTTGTCTTTCTATGAAAGTGTAAACTGTGCATACTGTTAATGGACCTGATCTGGTCTCACGGTGTGTGTGCCAGCCTAACACTTACTCAAGACAGTGAACATGACTGTATTATAATGAGAGATTGCTCAATCTGAGGATTACCTCACTAACAGATGTATTTACCCATTTTCTTTTCTTTCATTCATTTATTTACACCATTGTTTAAATCCAATATTTGGAACTCTCATGCACATATAATAATAGTGTCTAATGTGTTTGAAAGATTCATATTTACAGTGAGGACTACTTGAAGAGAAGTACATATAATTAAACATTCTCACGCACTTCTTTAGAACAGGAGCATCAGTAAACATTATTCAGTAAACACTGTAATCAACAATGAACATTCATGCTGTAGACTGGGTAACCCAATCACTCTAAAGGGTGGATTAAGTAGTAAGTAGTGGGGTTCCCAAAAACAGAACGTTACGTGTCCCCACGTGTTGCTACAACTGTTTAAATAACATACCTGTCATTTATTTTCATTGTTAACATCCTGACAACTTTTTACACTTGTAATTTAAAGTCTGTTTCAAAGCTCCTTTCAGAATGTCGGCTCAAATGCTCCGGGGTTTGAGATCTGTCCTCTAAATCACTGCAGGAAGAGCCATATGGCTTTTCTGTTCCATGTCACATCATGGATCGTTATTATTGCCTGTTTGACAATGTGGGCATAGTCCTTACACTGTCGGTGCACTAGAGTAGACATTTTGAAAAGAGTTTTGGTAGTACCTTTTGGGCAGGTTTGGGTTTGCATGTGGTTTTGTTTTAAAATTCAAATGATCTAATTAATATTAAATATGGGAGGGAGTATTTAAATATTTTGGGTTTACAAGAGGTCTTTAGGTTGTGTTGAAAAACCGCAAGTGTGGCCTGCCATACTTTATTAACAGAAAAACCCAGACATAGCTTTACACAGAATGCCAAAAAAAACCCCAGACATATCGTTACACAGATGCCAAAAAAAAAACCAGACATATCGTTACACAGATGCCAAAAAAAAAACCAGACATATCGTTTCACAGATGCCAAAAAGAAAAAATACCAGCATGTGGCAGAGCAAAGCTCTGCCCTTTTTAAATTGGCAGGGATGGGGTTAATTTCCCCTACCTGCCTGGGTTTATTATGTTCAGGTGGCTGGGGTTGATTAGTTGATTAAATGATTAACTTAATTAATGATCAATCAGCGCCCAGCTACCTGACATAAAAGGAGGCCTCTACTTCTCATCCTGGGGAGGAGGGAGCTGAGGAAGTAGGTTGGTGGGGTTTTGGGTTGCTGGTTTTGTGAATGCTACATTCAGTGAAGGCATTGCCCAGCCTGGAAACCTTATTTATTTTTTTGTAAGTTTTGCTTTTTGTGTCTTGCTTTATTTGTGTTTAAGCCTTTTTGTTTTGCCCTTGTGCACTTTATTTTTGTGTTTATTTATAATAAAATTAGTATTTTTTTGAACTGCAGTCTGTCTCTGGGCCTCTATCCACTCGCCAGCCTGCCACACACCATTCCACCAGAGAGCGCTTTGCACTATCATTGCACTATTTGCTAAACAGTTATTGACTACATTTATATTTGTATACATATACAATATATACATGGTTTCTACATAAGGGTAGTTTCAGCTATTATGATCCTTATTGCAGTCTATGAATGAAGCTAAAATCCATCACTTTACATTGATATATTAAAAAAAAAAAATCCAGTCCAAATGTTTAGTAGAGTACAATTCCAGAATACTGGTAGGAAATCTAGAATGGCCTACCCTGCTTGCCCACATTTTCCACTACATAATGTTGTTATTATTATTTATAATAATAATAAACCTGAATCCAATTTCCGCAGGGACGGTGCAAGGCTTTTGACTGTAGAATGTTATATTTTTTGTTATTGTGGATCCATTATGCCAGTAGCCTATACAAGTCCCACAAATGCTTCAATAGATGCTAATCCTCCTGGGCATTTTTTTTATAACTTTTGTTCTGTAAGTTTGCAGCAAGCTGATATATTAAGCCCCATATTTGTCTTTTTTAAAACAAATTTGTGGAAAACAAATGTTTTCTTCCTGTTTTCAGTCTATGAATTAGGTGCAAGAGATTTTACTTCAACTAGATGCTAATTGAATACATTTAGCAGTACAAACAAGACTTTTTTTTGTACCTATGATAGATGCTGCTAAGACTACTGTAAAGTGAATTCCATTGTATCTTACTGCTAAGGGCTCGAAAAGAATAAGCTTAAAGCAATCATCTATCCGATCACCAAACATGAAAGTCATCATGGGCGCGTAAAGTGGGGGGGCAAAAGTAAAGAACTCTGGGAAACCTAATGTTTTACTGTTTTGTTTTGTTTTGTTTTGTTTTATGTATGAGCATTTATTGAGTACAAACACAAGTAGCACCAAATGGCAGATCTGCACAATGCTGTACAGAACCTGTGATTCCAACATGCAGTATTAAAGGGCAAAACAAACAATAACATGTACACCATGTTCTGCTATGGCTTGTTTATTAATTGGTGTAATGACACGCATGTCAGCAGTTCAAATATTCTTTGCTCGGCTTTGTTTTAAATTCAGTGCTGGGTGCTACAGAGAATGTTTTCTACGTTTTGTCATCAGACCTTGTTGAGCTCAGTTATCACAGTGAAACCATCTGTTACATGTACCAGCCTAAAGATACTTCACTCGGGACAGTGTGACATGATTTATAAGAGAAAAGGGGTAATTAACACACTAACAAGAGGACTGACCTATCCTCTTATTACATCCGTTTCTTAAATCACCCGGCCAAACCTGCTGAACTCCCATAAGTCATGCATGTATAGTAGAAGTCGCTATTGTATTGATGAATTCATATTTACATAGTGCGGTCTTTTAAAAATAAAAAGCAGTTATTGGTACAACATTTAAACCCAATATTGAAAAATGGTGCCCTCCTTCTTGCCATTTTTGCTGGAGCGCAACAGACCAGACTGACAAGCTACTGGACTGAGTCAGAGAGAACCTAGTATTAGTGATCCAACACACCAGGTGAGAGTCAACAAGATAGTGAGGAATGCTTTAAACTAGGTAAGAGGGGGCAGGGAGTAGGAAATATATTGCAGGACTAAAGAGGTAAACTAGTAGAGGGATAGTCTATGTTTAAATGCAATTAGTATTAAAAGACATTCTTTAAAACTGCCCTCAAAGATTTGTGAAACTGCTTGCATTTCCAGATCACTTTGCAACACATTGAGCTTATTATAAACACAAGACAATGTTCTGCACAGTTCATTTATGGGCTCACCCTGATTAAGACTATTATATATTTTAAAATATATTTGCAGGAAGTTTATTTTAAAAAGTCCTCACTATGTAAATATGAATCCATGCCAAACACAATATGCAGTATTATTGGATTTAAGTGGTCATGTAAATAAATGAATGAAAGAAAAGAAAATGGGTAAATATTTCTGTTAGTGTGGTAATCCTCAGATTGAGCAATCTCTCACTATAATAGTGTCATGTTCACTGTCTTGAGTAAGTTGTAGGCTGGCACATTCACCGTGAGACCAGATCAGGTCCATTAACAGTATGCAGTTTACACTTTCATAGAAAGACAAACAGTACCAGATTGCCGGATGTGCTCCTCTAGAAATGTGAGCCACTGTTTTTACAGCTAAAACTATACTGATGCTAAACTGGCTAAAATGTATTTATCCTAACAGTTCTATTTGAAGTAATAAACAAGGGACAGTTTTGTTTGGAATTATTCCTAGAGGTGAATGAAGCTTTCAGTATTTAAGGCATAAACACAACCAGACAGATTCTCAAAGCTTTTTGCATCAAATAGTTTTTGTTTTTTTTCCACCCAGCGTATGAAAAGTTGCTCGAGTCCCACCACAGCCATGTTCCCTTGTTGCTAAACTGCAGCCACAGTGTGTTCATGTTGCACAATCATCACTCCATTGACTACAGTCTGGTGTTCTCTCATATTCCACAATGAAGATGTCTGGAATACAAGACAGGCCAAACACACAAAAAGAAAACTAAAAATGAATTTATAAGACCACACGATTGTCAACCTGACTGGACAGAGGTTTATAATAATATTTGACACATAATAAACATTAACATTATCCATTTTCACTGAACATGGAAGCGACCAAAATTGCCCTCTGGACTTTTGACTAGTTTATTATATTTGCAGTTAATGATTTATTATGAATTACACATTTTTATTAACATCGAAGCATTCTCTTACCTGGCTCTGCTCTCCTCCTGACTGGTAGTGTAGTCACTGTGCTGTTTTGCGGTTCAGACTCCTGTAACCCTATAGGAAGGTGATGAATAAATAAACAGTAAATACAATTCCCATCACAGGTGCCATTAGCACCAATTTTCTTTTAAAATGTATTCACATGTAAGCTTTTGATACAGAATCACAATAAAAGCTTAGTAGCAACTCTTTACAGGAAAACAGAATATTTCATCAAATGCACACTCCAAAATCGTCATTTGCATATAGATTTTTTTCAGAATTAAATAAACACATCTATTCATACTTACAGACATAGCAGCAGTAACATGGGCAACAGAATAGTATACAACAGGCTTTTTGCCAGGAGCACTCGCATGACATTTTCCCACCTGCAACGACTCAATTTAGTATTCTGCATTAGGACGGTCATCTCCTTTACAATCACTGTTATGCACGGTTGCATTCAATGAAAACACATTTCCAAAGACCTGCTGCACCTGTAAAATGGCCAAATCCACAGCAAGTTTAATATATAAAATCTCTCAGTCCTTTAGGATTTGTTCAGAGACTTCACATAATCTATTTAATTAAAGACATGCCTTTGCAAAAACTTCTTCAGCAGGTTTCGTTCCACTTTATGAAACAAAATTAGTTAATTCCATGGGGTGATGCAAAACATTGGCCATAGCTGTACATATCTAAATCCTATATAAATGAAAATCTAAAAGAAAACATGAACCACAGAAATTTTCTAGGGTTTTTTTTTGCATTTTGCAAAACCTTGTTAATATCTACTTTGACACTTTACTGATATTTTAATATTTGTGGTTCCAATACTAACAACAGGAATACAAACCACTTTAAAATTGACACAATGTTTGCAGAACATTATTTTTATGCATATCTATTAACTGCATGCCATGGTTTATATAAACTTTATTGATTGGAATACAAATAGTTAATTTAAAATCAAATTAGTAGCCAATGAAACTCACATTATACCATACCATAAGAGTTGCTTTACCTCAAGTGTTGCGTGTTCTTCAAAAAGTTGTTCTGCCTTCAGTGGATGACAGGACAGTGTTGAGTTGTCTGAGGCAAAGTCTTACAGATTGTTAGCTAGACTTTGAGTTCTGCGATGATTACCTTATATAATATAGCATTGTGGCAAAGTGGTGAGTGGATACGGGTGAGTGCAGTACAGGTAAGAATCACACAGACAATTCCAAACAGGTGCAAGTGTGTTTAATGAAATTACTGCAATGTCCAGCCTTCTGGCAAACACCTGTAAATAGTAAATTATGTCAGTGAATACAGCGGCGTGTATCACTTAGTTTGTAAAAATCCCACGGGTTTGACCTGCAACCAAAAGTCCAGTTTAACACACCAACACTAAACACAAAACACAAACACATTTCTTAGTGCCAGTGAATAAGTGCTAGTGGTTTATTATAGTTCTCTGTGAAATGCAGGGGTGAAAGTGATGTCTGGGTTTATGCTGGCTTTCGCTACAGCTCTGGATCGTGCTACTGGTAGTCTATTAAGAAACAGACAGTTAAACTCAAGACAAACTCACAGGTTTCACAATACGGCAAAACAGACTTCTTGTAGGTTTAACACTAACACTAACCTAAAGGAACAGATAACTTTGCTACGCCCCTATTTCATACCTTCGCTCATGACCCCTTAGTTAACAAGCACATCCGCTCCTCCAATCCTCAGATGCCACACCGTTTCCCTGTTCGGGCCATTGAGTTCGGGTACCATAGCTCAGTCCCTTTAACAGCCAGCCAACTTCCACCTACTCACGGGAATAAAGTGTCATGCCTTCTAGTCCAGGGTATTCTGCTTCCTTTATCTAATACCCTCTCAGGTCAGGAGGGAGATCTAACACCAAGCGTCATTCGATCCCTGTCACAAGCAAACATTACATTACTTTCTCTTTTAAACTTGGTTTGTGCATGTAACTTGGTAACAAGATGTGATACAGTAAATAGTGGTACTTTTCTGAAGTCAATAAATCAAAAATACAATCAAATATGACATACGGAAAACACTGCACAAAAACAGTTACTGAGGGGGATGTTGATGAATATGCCCTATAAATCCTAACGTGTCCCTTATACATTGAAATTGTGTTAAAATGCAGGCATTACATATGAACAATCATGTTTTACTATAGTTAATGCATAATGAAAGACAATTTGATAAAACTGCCAAAGTTGTACACCTCTTAGATGTTGTCTAAGAGGTGTACCAGCTGGTGATTGAGCTCTACTTACTGTACAGTTTTAACATTTCTAGATTATATTCTCTGCTGGGAAACCAATGTTAACCTAAAATACAAAATAACAAAGCACAGCTTTACAGTTAACCAATTGCCCTTATTTGAGGACAGGCTACTTTGTCATTTCTTGGACTAGCATCTACCTGTTATTTTAATTCTCTTTAACTATATGTTTTACTACTACTTTATATACCGGATTACTTCAATAATTACTTCAATTGATTACTTCAATGTCTGCCAAGTGACATGGTAATTGTTGGGTTTTTTTGCTGCCATCTCCCATGCTTCATTTCTTTTCATTATAGGACTCAAATTTCTCCTTGAGTCCCCCCCAGGTATCGGTCAGCAGTATAACCGCTGCGTGAGGCCAAATAAATGCACCTGGAATATAGACAAAATAATTTTTCAACTGTCTGCCTTAATTTAACTGTCAGTTAGCATAAAATGTGTAACAAATACAGATGAGTAATTGAGTTTAGTCTACCATTGTTTGCTGCTGTGCAGGGCTCAGGTTCTGTGTCTACCGCAGAATGATTCTCCTGTTGAAGTCTGGATAAAACCACCTTGCTCAAAGCCAAAGGTGTTAAATCTCTCCACTCAAGGACACCCATTACAAATTCTTCGGTAACCTGTCCACCTACATATACATGACAGTACATAAACCATGCTTAATACTCTGCAATCCATTTATTAAATTATAATAACTGATCAAATTCAGCTTATATAGGCCATTATTAAAATGTCACATTTTATAGAAATCATATAATTATTCTATTTTAGTTGTCTGTCATCTTTTTAACGTAATGTCGCTTAAAAGCATCTGCCTAAAATATGTTTTAAATTGAGTAGCCTAATAAAACATGAGAAACTCTATATGACTTTTGAAATAGTTTAATAGTTGTATAATTTAATAGTGAAACCTACAAAGCAATACACGACGGCTAAGCTGTAGAGGTGCTACACATATTCTGCCATTTAATGCAAGTTCTGTGCAAGGCTGTGTTTTGAGTAGCCTATCTAAAATATTTAAATCATCCTTAGGTCACTGTACGGTTTTTGTATTATTATTATTCTTTTATTTGACTGGATTCTGAGATATGTGGCTATTGGATTTATATGGCAGTTAAAAAAAACACACTGTGCAGCAACGGACAAAGTTGGTGAATTTAAGAACATTTTATGAATTTAAAAATAAGATAAACACCATTAAAATAAGTGCTTTGCTTATTTTAAATCCATAAACGTTCTTACATTCACCAACTTTATTTATTTATATATATATATATATATATATATATATATATATATATATATATATATATATATATATATTTGCTTATCAGCCTAGGGTTGCGGTTTAATTAGCAACTTTTTTATTTACTGCAGGACACTATCTTGTAACTGTATGTACTGCGGTGTAAATCCTGCGGTTTGTGTAAATCGTATGTTTGTAACATTTATAAACTCAAGATCAACTAACCAATTTCTGTTTTTTTTCCCATTATTTTTAAAATTATGTAAACGGACCCTTATACAAATTAGACATTAAGGCATTTTTAGACCAATTACTTAATATATATCAGCAATATACATAGGCCTATATATTTTACCATTTTTTAAAAAACATTTTACAACAACTTTTTTTTTTTTTTTTTTTTTTAATTCACAATAATATATTATAAACATACCCAAGACCCTGTCATGGCCAGCCCAATCTCCAGACCTGAACCCCATTGAATACCTCTGGAATGTGATCAAGAGGAAGATGGATGGTCACAAGCCATCAAACAAAGCCGAGCTGCTTGAATTTTTGCGCCAGGAGTGGCATAAAGTCACCCAACATCAATGTGAAAGACTGGTGGAGAGCATGCCAAGACGCATGAAAGCTGTGCTTTGAAAATCAGGGTTATTTCACCAAATATTGATTTCTGAACTCTTCCTAAGTTAAAACATTAGTATTGTGTTGTTTAAAAATGAATATGAACTTATTTTCTTTGCATTATTCGAGGTCTGACAACACTGCATCTTTTTTGTTATTTTGACCAGTTGTCATTTTGACAAATAAATGCTCTAAATGACAATATTTTTATTTGGAATCTGGGAGAAATGTTGTCAGTAGTTTATAGAATAAAACAAAAATGTTCATTTTACCCAAACACATACCTATAAATAGTAAAACCAGAGAAACTGATAATTTTGCAGTGGTCTCTTAATTTTTTCCAGAGCTGTATATATACACACACACACACTCAGTGTGATAGTATTGTCTACAAGGTGCTAGAAATTACAATATGGTAATGCAGAACCTAATTCTAGAAAATGTTGGCTTGTAGGTGAACATTCTTAGAGAGTATGAAAGGGTTAGGCATAGGATGATTGCTGTCATTACCAATAAGTCAATATGGGAAAAAGTAAAGAGCCATCTGAAGACCTCAGGCAGAAAATTATTTATCGTCAAAGCTGGAGAAGGATACAAGAAGGTTTCCAAGCATTTGAGTATCCCAATTTCAACTATTGTTTCTATTATCAAGAAGTACAAGACTCATGGTATTGTCACAACACTCAGTTGGTCTGGAAGAAAGAAAAATTGTGAGGAAGGTTAACAACAATCCGAGATTGACTGCCAAAGAGATTCAAAGTTAGATTGGCTGCAAGTGAGACTGGGATTTCCATTTCAACCACAGGTCAAGTGTTGCATGGTGAAGGTCTCAATTGTCACATGCCAAGGAAAAAGCCACTTTTTGGAAAACGTCACAAGGACCTTAAAGTTAAAGTTTGCAAAATGGCATTTGAATGATGGGTATGAGTTCTGGTGAAAGGTTTTCTGGAGTGATGAAACAAAAATAGAGCTATGTGGTCACGCTGATAGTCGTTACGTTTGGAGAAGGTCTGGTGAGGCGTACAGAGAAAAAGAACACCATACCTACTGTCAAGCATGAAGATGGTAATATCCTTCTATGGGGCTGTTTTTCCTGTAATTGCACAGGACATTTAGTTCCAATACATGGCAAATGGATTTCAGAGCATGCCAAAAGATATTGGCCAATCATCTGAAACCCTCCGCTACAAAACTTGTGTTTATTGAGGGCAAAGACCTGGAGTGGTTGGTTCCCGCACAAACTCTTATCCGGGAGAAAAAACATTTCAAGCACATCAACGATAATGTATAGCAAATTGTGATAGATAGATAATGCAATAATACACATTTTAAATCTATCAGTTTCATGTAATGAAGTTAATTAAACTAGTTACAGATTATTGCAGCGTGCATAAAATAATTGTATCTATGTTTTTTTTTTTTTATAGTGAAGTTAAACTAGTTATAACAGATTTGTTCCTTTTTTGATGTATGCAGAGTGGACAACAACCGTCAGCAATTGAATGGTCTCGTTACAAACTAGACTACCTCTGTCAACTCCCCCCATTTAAAAGAAATATATAAAACAGTTGTGTGCATGCAAAAATAAACTAAAATGTAACACATTAACCAGAGAGGATTCCTTGCTGCAGGAGCGTGACAGCGGTCAAGTAAACCGTACAACGTTAACAATAAACTAACAGGCTCACTCGAGCAGCAAGCCACTGGCAAGAGGAGCCAAGGAGATTGTCCTTCAGTCAATCGTAGTTTAGCTCATATAGTTCCATCGAGGAAAGAGAAAGTAGTTTAGGGTGTGTCCAGTGAAAGCAAATGAAAGCAGTGAAAGCAAAAATTTTCATGACGAAAAATAATAATAAAGTCCTGTACAACAAAACACACATTTGTATAAATAGGTTGATACACACAACACATTTATCAAAAATAATATATAAAAAAAACAACACACATGTGAATTATAATTTATATATTAAGACCCAACTATGTCCAACTATATACTATATATATATATATATATATATATATATATATATATATTAATTACCTGGTCTTGTGTTGTATTACAGCGGCTGTGCTATCTCGTCTTCTCTTGAGTCTTGACTAAACTTGACCTTATCACTTTACAGACTTTTATACAACATGAATATTCATATCAAAACCTTTCTGTACAAAACAAATACCTTGTGAAAGCAGCTACAGTGATAAGAAGAAAAAAAAAACTGCATCAGGTGTTTACACCGACTGGTTTGACTAAAGGGTCAGATTTAAGCCAGGTCAGTACCATGGATGCAGTGTAATACATCGAGTAATAAAACAGCTCAATATAAAACAATTTCCTGCTGGTTTTTTTTTCCATATTTAGGTCTGTCTTCATGAACTGGGCATAGACAATATCCAGGCTCCCATATGCCCCCATGCGAAGACAGACAGTGCCAGACAGTGACCAAAACCCATCAAGACTCAGTGAAAAAACAAACAGTAGGTTATTAAAAGCCCTCAAAGAAAATGTATCTATTTGGAGCAGTGTTTAAGTGATTTGCCTTGATTCTTATTCTATCTATTAAAAAATATACTACTGTCAATGTGAAACGTACCTATGTGGAGTGAAAACTCCACATATTAAAATTTACATTTAAAGCAAATACTTTAAGAGCAGCACAAAAACCAGGACCAGAGTACACAGTTGAAAATTAAGGTGAGGCTTAAGACAGAGGCTAGGAGACACTTCACACAGAAAGTGCAGAGGGTTTGGCATGGATAATCTAGCCATGCTGAAGACCCACCTTGACAATGGGATGAGGCGTCCATTGGTAGAATGGTACCACAGTGGGAACACTTTCATATTTTAACTTGCCATGGGTATCCTGATGATATGAACCAATATGTACGGATGCGAATCCATTTTAGGACCACAGTACCGTATTCTATGCTATTAGGGTCACTGTAAGTTCCAGTGGTGTTTTCTTTCCAGTCCTTTCTGTAAGGGCTTGTCCCAGGCTGTGCAGTGATGTGATGCTTCTGGTGTCGCTTTTCCCGTCATCATGTTTCCAGCAGTGGCAGTTGTGATTTGCATTGCCCTGGCTCTCACTGGGGCTGCAGGTAGGGTGTTCACTCTGTAAAGGGTTTAAGTAATGGGAACAAACACTGAACGAGAGAAACTTTTTCAACGGTGTGAGTAGCCTTTAGTTGTTTCTTCTTAGTTGAATACAAAATAAATCAAAGTGTCATCTGATCCACATTGTGACAGCAGCTACTAGAATTTTGAAAACATCTAGATATAAAAATAGCGAACGGATGATTGCCAACTATTCTTAAATACGTCACATCCCCACAGGAACCTATCAGCAGCAACCAGACTTATAATTTCACTGAGAGTGTAGATCTCAAACGCACAATGTCGATGACAATGCATTCTAAACATTTAAACCACAAGTTCTATATAAACAGATTAAGAGTGTTAATATTGGGGTTTCATTGTTTTTTTTGTTTTTTTAATGTCGATTTAGTTGCTTTTGTTTATAAATGTTTGACGGCTCTATCTAACCCAGCTGAGTGTATTTTCTCTTGAAGCCTTTGTGTGACAGCGAATAATACACTCTCAGCTTGATTAGAAGTAGCTATCGAAAACATTCAGCAGAAAGAAAACACGTTTCTAGCAAATAATTTCACCTCTCGCTAGCCACTAGGTCACTCACAACCTCAACTGACACTCTCCTGACAGGCGAAGGTAATTATACTGATCAGGAGGCTGCCAACATGTATGCTGCCTGTGGCAATGTAGCCGGTGATTGTGAACAGGTGTAGAGGTGATGCAGCGCAACCAAAAATCACAAACATCTGTAATCAGGTAGGAAACGGGGGTTTTAATTATAATCCGGGTCTGGTGACCAACAAAAGAAAACGCTCCGGCAATACACAACAAACGGGTTTACAGTTCGAACAATAAACGTTATCCGCCCCACAACACTAAAACACTGTCACCAGTCCCGGGTGCGTATAGTAGTGCTCATGGTGGGTGATAACAGGTTATTTGGTGACAGTTCGTGCTGTGCAGCTCCGGAACGTGTTTAGCCGTCTAGTGATACAATAAACAAGACAATTACTAACACTCAAAACAAACAAACACTCACGAATATTCCTCAGCAGTTTCTACTGCAGCTTAGTCCTTCCATGTTTACGTATACAAACCAAGCGAAAGAAAAGATCAGCGTTTCTCTGGCCCCTTTTATGCTACCCCACATGATCCCTTGGTAAACAATTCCAGCTGCGCTTATAGCTTGGAGCTGCTACCTCATTTACCTTCCAGGTCAACATGTTCCTGCTGCAGAGTCTCACTTTCATCCACCCTGACCGACTTCCCGACCTCGGAAACTAACTGTCAGGCCAGCCCGTCCAGATACTTGCTTTCGCTATTTAGCACCCTCACAGGTCGAGAGGGAGATTTACAACCATAACACATTGTATTTCTGTCACATATCCCACTGGTCAGAGTGGAGCCGAAGGTACACTCGGCTGAATCTACCTTTGCCATTACTCCCCCCTCCCGGGAAAAATAATCCGCATTTTGATGGTCCATTCCCACGCGGTGTACCATATGTACCATACTCGGATACCACCAAGTTATTCGGGCATTGCTGTCCTTCATCGTGTTTAACCACTTGAGTGGGACGTGGTCTGTGACAAGATCAAACAAGTGCCCCAGCATGTAGTATCGTAAAGAGTGAGTAGCCCATTTAATGGCCAAACACTCCTTTTCGACTACGGAGTAGTTGCGTTCCCGAGTTAGCATCTTTTTGCTGATGTGCAGTATTGGGTGTTCTACTCCAGCTACTTTTTGAGACAAGACTGCTCCCAAACCTACATCCGATGCATCAGTGTGGAGGATGAATCTCTTGGTGAAATCTGGTGTGGTAAGAGTGGGGGCCTGGCAAAGTCTGCTTAATCGCATCAAACGCCCGTCCAGATACTTTTCCTTTCGCTATTTAGCACCCTCACGGGTCGATGGGGAGATTTACAACCAGAACTCATTGTATTTCTGTCACACGCCCTTAAAGTGAATTGTCACTCTCCTTGTGCATGGTGTCCTGTACTTCACAGCCCAGGGTGAGGAGGGAGGTGTCCATGTGCCAAAGCACCTGTTCAGATGGAGGGGTCAGTTTCAACAGCCAGTTCTACCACTACTACAGTGTGACGAAGGCATGGGCAGATGCTGAGGTAATTACATAGCATGCATAGATGTGTAGACATGTTTTTTTTTTTTTTCTGAAGAGGCCTCGTTTATTTACATTCTGTCACCCCCTTCTGGCGTTTGGTCACACAATCCGCAGAGAGTCAGGTACTGTAACTAACTGTGTAGTACAGTACATTCACACAATCCACAGAGAGTCAGGTACTTCAACAACACAATCCACAAGAGTCAAGTACAGCAACCCACTGTGTAGTACAGTACATTTACACAATCCACAGAGAGTCAGGTACATTTACAGAGCTCTGCTGTTTAGTGCCAGCTCTGAAATACAAGCAGATTGTATATTTACTTTTTATAGGGTTCTGATACCACTGCTTATAAAATGACAAAAACAGAAGGGCACTATCACTGGCGAACAAGGAGAAGAAATCCTGTTACAAATGTTACATTGAGAGGACTGGTTTTAATTTTGTAAAATGAATGGCTGTTTAGCCTCTCTCAAAAGACGAGTCAGTTAAAGACTGGTGTAAACATTTTGAAAATATGGCCCAAGGGGCCAGCGGTTACTCCAGTCTTTAATTAACTGCAATTTTTTTAAGAAGAAGAAAACTAGAACCAAGCAACGTATTTACTACTATTTGTGTCCTTTTACATACATATTAAAGCTGTTTGCTTATGTTTGATATCTTTTACATAGAACATTCTCCTTTCAAGTAAATAGCAATTAATTATAGACTGGAGGAAATGCTTTGAAAATATGGCCCAGAGAAGATTAGCCTCAATCGGCTGGAACAGAAAATACAACAGAAAGTCATTTTGATATAAATGTCAGTTGTCAAATGACAGGTTACATAAACCAACATTCAAGCATATGGCTTGCCTTTTATCTACCTGGCTTTTTATCTCCTAGCCTAGCCTACCTAATCATTGCTTGTACATTCACAGGCCTCAGCCTTCCTCAAATTCCAAGCATTCTCAGGAAAGCGGAGGCACAGAACAGGAGGGGCCTAGGTCGGCCAGAGTTTCCCCGGTTCACTGCGCACCAGCAACCCCTGTAGAGTGACTGTAAGTTGCCCAGAGCTGCGATGCTGTAGCTCTGAGGTGACTGCATGGCGGGCCTGCAGAGTGAAAAGAAGCAGGCGGCTGAAGGCACACGTTTCGGAGGACATGTGTGTCCGTCTTCATACCTCCCCAGTCAGGGCTGGGGTGACAAGCAGTGAGCCAGGTTGAAATAAACAATAACTGGGCTTACCAAATTGGGGAGAAAATAAAAATAAAAAAAATTGGCAATTACAAATTTAAAACAAAAAAAGTAAGATAAAAACACAGTTATGGTTTCATTACAACAAAAACAAGGTCATCTCAAGTGCAGATGATGCTGAACAACAGTTTTAAACACGAAGAGGCTTGGCAATGGGGGAGTTTCTATGTGAAGTTATTTACACGTGAAGTGGGAGAACAGCTCAAGAGGATCAGGATTGTGGCTGAAAATATTGGCCACAGAGACGGATAGGGAAAATTTCATTTTCATTCACATGAGAAATTCACACCTATTTTCAAGAAAACTTCTACTGCTCCCAATCCAGACAGCCAGTTTTCAGCCATGGTGATCTGTAATAACTGGATGGACAGTTTCATTATATACCTCCGGGTTAATTATTTTCTTTTTTCTTTAATTAATAAGTCTTGTGATAAATTAATTGAAATATTATTCACTACTAACGATATGCCACCCCACCAATGGACATTTTAAAAACAGTTTGGGTAAGAGCAGTAAAACACATTAAACAACCAGACACGAGGCATTTCCAAATCACAGTTTATTACATGGGCTTAATACTGTGCTTTAAAGGGCTCCTAAGTGGTGCATCCAGCAAAGGATGCGCCCTATAGCCTGGAGAGTGCTGGTTCAAGTCCAGGCTATGTCACTGCTGACCAAGACCAGGAGTCCTTAGGAGGCAGCGCACAATTGGCCAAGCTACCACCAGGTTAGGGAGGTCAGCAGGGAATCCGTGGTTCACCGCACACCAGCAACCCGTGTGGTAAAATAAACTGAGCCAATAGAACCCCAAAATGTATAGGGCAATTTTTCATTTGGCTCAATGTCTCAGGAAAAATTAGAACACACATGGAAACTCCCACAATAATACAATGGAATCCAGAAGGGCATTCCGTAACCCCAAGGCTGTGCCAAAGAAAGAACAACTATTGAGATACGTAATGGGCATGAACTTTTTCATTGTACTGATAGCTCTGATTTTGAATTCACAGTCGTGGCAATGGGGGTGGATGTCACTGACATACTTGTTCTGATAGCAGGAACACACATTGGCTCTTGATAGCTGTCATTTTCATTGCCACAGAAGCAAACAAACAAATTGACCGAGTGTTTTTTTAGTCAGTCAGCCTCCACTAACAAACTTTGTTTTTCATATCCCCTTTTTTCCTTTGACTCCACAGGAGTGTTCGTGGGTGTAGACCGACGGATCGAAATGGGACTACAGCCACTGGAACAAAAATGAGCCCAACAACCAAGGAGTTGAAAACTGTTTGCACTCCAACTGGGGAGATAATTGTGTCTGAATGAAACCCATTCCTTCTCTTTCTGTAGCTGGTCTTAGTTTACAGGGAGTCTTTAGTGTTATGGTTAGCTTTGACGGCTCTGGTGAAATTGAGTGTGTCTTTCTGCTTTGACATCCAGAAAATGCAGCTTGTCATGTCTTATGAGAGCTTTACTCTAGATGTTCAAGCCAGAGGGGCACATTCAATGTTTATTTCACACTGACACTTGATGAGTGTGTCCCCAAAATGTCTTGAACCCTACAAATAGAATAATTTATTGAACCTTGGTTTCATGATTGGTTATGAGATCAGTTAAAACGTCATCTTGTATTTTCATTTTTCCGCTCTTTTAAAAACAATTTGAATGAAACTTGTTTTATTTTTTGGAGCTTCTGTCATTTTGAAAGGATTTGTCTATGACACTGCATGATAAAATGTCACGGTTTTTAATAGGGTGATTTCGAGTTAACTGCAAGTGTGGAGTGCAGTTAATTTTTACTTACAGAAACATTTTTATAAATTATTATCCTTGAATGGTGACATCAAAGAAATGGCAACGTCTTAGGCACAAGGACCTATTTTCCGATAAATATGTATTTGTTTTTCGCGTTTGTGGCTCAGATGTACGTCACAGTGAATAGGTCCATCTTACACCACATGATCAGGGTCCCTGCCACGAATATAAATACACTATTTTTTTGCACATTTTTCAATTGTTTTTTTGGTTGCTTATGGTACCTTTTGTATATGTGGCCTTAATTTCTTTATGTATTATCCAATTTATTAATTAAATAAATAAATCCATGTTCCCTACATGTTTAAGTTTCGTTGTACACTGTCAGATTTGAGCTGGCCATGCTAAAATACATTTCATAAACAATAAATCATGTTTTTTTTGTTTTTTTTGGTTTTTTTTCTAAAAAGCGTTTGTTTTTCTATGTTTTTACTGTTGTCTGTACTAAACAGAGTTTCAGGCTACCAGTATTTAAGTTTGTTTTGTTGTTGTTATGGAAGCCTATGGGTGGACGTTCATTTCATCATGTAGGCATGTACCATTTACAGTTAAAGAGTTAGAGGCATAAATCGAACAACAGCAAAAAAAAAAAAAACAGGCAAAACAGCTTGGATCCTAAAGGGTTACAAGCAAATATAAAGAACAAATGTATTTTTAATCCAACCAAATACCTAAAGAAAAATAAATTGCAATTTGGGCGTCCTCCATTTGCAGACAGATGTAGACATAACAATTAGGTGGTCATATGGGGATTGCAATAAGGCAAATGTTTAAAAGCCAAGACAGGATGTAGGAGGTCGTATTTTGCACCAGGAATTTGGAAATGAGACGCCGTGAGAACTTTCCTTGCCCACATCTTGCAGTCTGGGGGCTACAGTGAAGCGCATCTTTAAAAAGAACACAATACTGTTAAAAAAGCGTGTTTACAAAAAAAGAAAAGAAAATACCGATACGAGAATAGATAAGAAAAAACAAAACACAAAGCAAGGTAGGACCGGGGATGTGTATTGTAATCTTTGTGCTGTTTACTTGTTGACTGTGGAGGGGTGTTTGTGTGTGTGAGCGTGAATACCAGTATACTGTATCCAAACTTTGAGGTGAATTAAATGCAGTCGGAATAGAAGAGGCAGAAACAATTGGAGGACCCCATCAACAGTCAGGTATTCTAAGCTTTTTTTCCACTTTGTTTAATCTCCAGAATCCTGCATGTATCTCTACTGTACTAAAATACACAGTAAGCGCCACATTATAAAGAGGGCTTATATGATGACCACAAATGAATTACGTTTGAACCCCCGCCCAAAAAGTTGTTAAACTTTTGGCCAGACTTTAGCGTGTTGTTTCTATGTAATTGTTGTAACTATCTATATTGAGATTACAATAACTATCTGTACTGAGATTACAAAGAGACATGGAAAAAGGTTATACTGTGCATCAAGTAGAATTGTCTCTTTTTATAATAATTATGTCTTTCGCTCTAGTAGTGTATCACACTATCTGATCAACATTAACACTAGCTGGTGCCCCTGTTGCATTTTAGCATTTCGTTCTATATACTGGACAATAATATTAAGTCGTCCAAACATTTATTTGTTTATGGGTTGTTTTTTATTTGTATTATTATTTGTGTTTTATTTCAGTGCAATTTAATTAAGTTTTACCGTGTAGATTATAAAATGAGCTTAAAGACTTTCCATGCTCATCAATCTTTCTATGTTTCAATGTTTTTTTTTTTTCAAAAATCGTTTTTTTTTTTTTTTTTTTTTTTTTTTGAAAAGAAAGAAATGACCTAGCGATCGTTTATCTGGGGATTGAACAATTTCTCTAAGCAAGCAACATGTAGGGTAGTTTTGCTCCCTGCGAACTCTTCCAAGAGGCGTATCAGGAATGCGGACGGTGGAGTCCTTTAAATCAAATTGGAAAACGGTTCGTTAGCATAAAAGTGATTGTCCAATGGCTTTTTAAATGTCATATTTTCTATTGCAAAGCACCCTGGCATGAAGAGCGCTTTATAAAAGAAATTGTATGGTATCTATTTGTATAGGGTAAACTGTTTTTTTTAATCGACCCTTAGCCTGAATTGTTTTACTGTTTGCAATGAAATATATTCTATCAGAATATCATCTGTATCATCAGCGAATCTTTTAATGCTGCTTTGAGACTTTGCTCTTCCAATTAGTGGACTACTGTTTTTAAACATGGAGCACTGAGTGGTTGGTCGTCTCCCTGTCTTCAGTCCATAATTAAGAAATTGATATTTATTCTAAACCAAGAGGAGCGATTTAAACATGTGCTATTATCATTTATATCTTTTTTTAATACAATGCGTTAGGCTGAGCTAAGACTTTCATTTTCAAAGTCATTACTGTAAGCTGTATTATACTGTATTACTGTATTATTGTGCTCAAAATACTGCAGATAACCACCATGCAATTTTTATAGCACAGATGTGGCAAACTGCATTTTAAAGCATTTAATTACAATGTGTTGTAATATTCACTGTGGAATATAGCAGTAAACTATAGTAAACATACTAAACAATACTATAATATAATCAATAGCATCACCTTGCAGTATTTACTGTACAGTAATGCAGTATACTACAGTTGTACTATTAATTATAGGATACTGCAGTAAATGGCTGTATATTTATATAAGGATTAGTAAAAAAAATAAAAATAATAAAACAGGACACATTTGGAAAGGAAGTGGAGACAGATTTAGGACAGAGAGTATGACACACGTCTTCACACAGAGTGCGGTGAGGGTATGGAGTGGGTTACCTAGCCATGGTGGTGATGCTGAATAGTGTCTCTGTGAATGATCAGGAGATGACCCTCCCTGGGGAAGGCCCGGTGGCGCTGCTACTGCTGCTGGCCCTGTTGCCCTGCGTAGAGACTCTGAAGCCGCCCCCCTCCGGCTTCAGTGAGGTTCTGAAAGCAAGTGAGCTGGAGCCCAACAAATCTGGGGTGAGTTCAGCACTGCACTGCCCCTCTCTCTCCAGAAAGTGGCAGTGGAGCCAGTCAGTTTTCACTGTTTTGCTGGGCCCATCCTCTCTGTTCTTTAAAAACCACTATTGCCTGCTGCTTTTCTTTTACAGATTTTAAATAATTTGACTGACAACATAATCCAGAGCCTAGAGGAGACTGGGCAGGGAGAAACGGGTATGCTAAACCTCCCTTGTGCTTGATTTGTGAAAATTATGAAAGATTGCAGCTACTTAAAGTGGTTTAATTATTCCGAAGTCTTACCTGAGGGGCACTTTTGTATTCATTGCAGTCTAAAAGTCTAAAATGTGCAGTTTTGAAAGAAGCACATTATAGCAAGCATTATATTTTTATTTTAAATTATCTAGTACTGCATTAGGTCAAAGGGAGTTCTGTTGTCTATTGTCAGAACAGAAACTGAGAACTTCCTTTGACCTAACGCAGTACTAGAGGTTTTAAAATGAAAACATCATGCTTGCTGTAATGTGTTTCTTCCAAAAATGGACATGTGAAACCTTGTAAAGATCTCCTACTAGATGAGTTAATAATACTGGCATCAGCATGAGACCCATACTTGCCTCTCGACTACACAGCTCACTCTCTAGTTGAATGGCAAGACCTATGTCTTTGAATAGTATGGTTTGCAATTCTCGTCCAGCCCTTGCCTTTCCATGCAATTCAATGGGCTGAGATGCCAGTTCATTACAGTGGCACTCTATGGGAAACAATCCAGACCCATGTTATTGCCTCAGGTAATTTTAATGTCTGTGTTCTTTGTATTATAAGCTGTAATACATATGCTGGTTTGAGACATGTGATTGAAACTCCCTGGGCCTGGTTCCCCCTACACTGGCCCATTCTCTGTGTGTTCTAGCCCCAGAGACGACAGTAGTGCCTCCGCCAGCCAAGCTGTGCCCCGGGAATCAGGTCCTGCGGGGAGGAGAGCAGAGCTGCGGATGCCCTGAAGGCCTGGTCCTCCAGGGAGAGAACTGCACCTGCAGGTCCGGCTTTATACTGCAGGGGGAGACACTGCACTGTCAGGGTGAGACCACACTGACCAAATACTAAAAGTGTAATAACGCATGGTAAAGCATAAGCAAAGCATATTCATAACAGAGACCATAGTTTACCTGTGCTGCCTGTGTGGTTGTCTCTCAACCTTCTGCTGTGTTGGTGCACAGTGGAAGTGTTTTAATGTGTTTTAATACTCACCGTCTGTTTCAGTGAACCCACCAATTTGAGTGAACCCACCTCTCTCACCTCTCACCTCTCTCTACTGTCTCACCTCTCCCTCCTCTCTACTCTCTTCCCTCTCTCCCTATTTCTCTCCTCTCCCCCTCTCTCCTCTTAGACACTGATGAGTGTGAAGGAGGTGTAGAGGCCTGCGGAGCCCATGCCAGCTGCACCAACACTGTGGGCTCCTTCCTGTGCCGCTGCCAGCGAGGTTTCCTCATGGGACCAGCCGGCTGTGAGGGTACGAACCGGGGTTGAGGTTAGGAACAGGAGGACAGTGTGTGTGTGGGACTGGGGTACATAGGAACAAGTTTTAGAAATATAAAGTTTGTTTTATGAAATTGTAATAAAATCACAGATTTTTTTTTAAAATTCAAACTGATATAATTAAAGATCATGCTATGGTTACACTACTATGCTGTTGCATTCTTGTAGTGAGATTACATAGATTCCAGCTATGTTCAGAATTTAGTCAGTGTCAGGACACAAGTTATTTTGTATGCAGTTAGGGAGACGTTGTGACACATCCACAAAGTAAATTGCTAAATGCTTCTCTCGCCCCCTCCCACCCAGACGTGGATGAGTGTCAGCTGGCGCAGGTGACAGGTCTGCAGGCCTGCTCGGAGCACGCTGTCTGTCAGAACACGCCCGGCTCCTTCTCCTGCGCTTGTGACGAGGGCTTCGTTCTGGCGCTGGATGGCAAGAACTGCGTGGGTGAGCATGCAAACAGACTGGTGGGACTGCAGTGCTGTGTGGTGCAGTGTGGTGTTGTGTGCAGTGTTGTGTGATGCAGTGCAGTGTTGTGTGGTGTGGTGCAGTGCAGTGTTGTGTGGTGCAGTGTGGTGTTGTGTGCAGTGTTGTGTGATGCAGTGCAGTGTTGTGTGTGCAGTGTGGTGTTGTGTGCAGTGTTGTGTGATGCAGTGCAGTGTTGTGTGGTGTGGTGCAGTGCAGTGTTGTGTGGTGCAGTGTGGTGTTGTGTGCAGTGTTGTGTGATGCAGTGCAGTGTTGTGTGGTGCAGTGTGGTGTTGTGTGCAGTGTTGTGTGATGCAGTGCAGTGTTGTGTGGTGTGGTGCAGTGCAGTGTTGTGTGGTGCAGTGTGGTGTTGTGTGCAGTGTTGTGTGATGCAGTGCAGTGTTGTGTGGTGCAGTGTGGTGTTGTGTGCAGTGTTGTGTGATGCAGTGCAGTGTTGTGTGGTGCAGTGTGGTGTTGTGTGCAGTGTTGTGTGATGCAGTGCAGTGTTGTGTGGTGTGGTGCAGTGCAGTGTTGCGTGATGCCGTGTTGTATGGTGAATCATATTAAAAAACAAATCATGGTAAACTAACCCTTATAAAAGTTCCTCCTAGTAAGAGAACAGCAAAATGTTTTAAAGCATAGCATAAGCATGGTAATGGATAGGCATGCATTGTAAAATCCAGAGATATGGTAAAGCATGTTAACAAAAACTATGGTAAATGTGTAGTACATCCTTGTATATAATCATGGTGGGGAATACAACACTAAACGTCTATAAGGGTGCAAACATGACTTTATGATTGAGAAGCAGGCTTCGGTGAGCATTGAGCTTATTTAAGAACTGGTCTCTGCATTCTGGTTAAAAAAGATGAACTAGTCCAGAATCCTTTTTTGTTTCTGTTGAAATTGTCCCTTGGCTGATTCCCAAGGCTAACAGCCAGTTCCAGCTATTGAATAACCCCAGGGCCCAGGTTATAATGGGAAGCAGCTGTCTCAGCTCTGAGCTCCGACAGGAAGACATTTCCTGACCGAGGGCCTGGAATTAGACTCCAGGCTGCCCCACGCCGGACACAATGCGACAAGCAAGTACGTGCTGCGATGAGACCAAAAGAACAGAGCCTCTACCTTTTAATAGTTACTCACTAGGTGATGAAGATGCCTTGTGGGGTTTGTTATTATTAGTGGAGAGTAGTGGTACATGTTAGTACTGTACTAAGATTATTTTGTGTAGATTAATAGGAAATATTTTCAGTTTTTCTACAAAGTGTTTAGTTCAAGGAATGTAAAAATCAACTTTTTTCAGATATCTAGTACTTTCTTTACAGTGCCTGAATATTAAAATAAATACAGAAATTAATATTCCAAAAGGGTACTGTTATAATCTACACAGTTCATAAAGCGATTTTTAATAAAGAGTAAATATGTCAGTAACTGTATATGAAATACAGTTCATCAAAAACAGTTGCTAAAGACATTTCATCAGCAGCAAAGTAGTCCGTAGCACACCTGACAAACCCTGTCTGTTTTTTTTTTCTTTTTTATAGCACTGCTGGATATGTTGGAATCCACGGCTGGTTCTGGTTAAACTGTGACTGTATAAATTAGGGCTGTGCCGACACTGAATAATTCTCTTAACAGCCTTGTTTAGGGCTAACTTTGTCAACTCCTCTAAGATTTTGAAGACTTCCATCCAGTTCCCTGTGTTTCTCCTGAAGGCCTGTGGTTTGCCTCCCCCTCACGCTGGCTGTGTTTCAGATGTGGACGAGTGCACGTTCGAGGAGCAGTGCCGGAGGGAGCTGGGGAACATCTGCGTCAACACACTGGGCAGCTACGCCTGCAGCTGTCAGACCGGCTTCCGGGCTCACCAACTCGCCTGCGTGGGTAAGACCCCCGCCCGCTTGGGAAGGCACTAAAGGGCTTGGGATAATTTCTCCCGCCAGGAGACCAAGGAAGTGCAGCACTTAACTGAAAGCATGGCTTGCAAAGAGATTTCTTTAATAGGGTGTAGTTCCAGATATCATTTTCCATTAAAAATACACATTTGCTTGATGCTCACTGATTGTTTCTATGCTGCGTTTTTGCATGTGCCCGTTCTCCTGCTTCACATGCTGTGTTGCAGGTTCTCTATGCCCAGACCACACCCTGTACCAAGGTACAGCAGCCGCCTATATTGTCTGGATCTCTTCATAAAGTGCTCTTCTCCAAGTGTTCTCGAAGTGCAGATTCTACCCACATGCAGTATAGCCCTGTCAAAGATTCCTACAGTAAAAACATAGCAAAGTGTAATACAGCACAGTGAAAGCATAGGTAAGCACTGTAAAGAATAACAAGGTACGATAAAGAATATTAATAAGCATGTCAATGCATAGCACAAGCATGGGAAAAGCATGAGTAAAAACTGCAGAAATATCATGCAAAAACACAGTGGTAAACTTTCAAGGGCATACAGACTTGCTCGTTCTCTGTGTGCTGTAAGCTGACTCCCAGAGTGTATTAATCTTGTGTCCTCCAGTAAATAGATTTTAGTGGTGTGTTTATATTTTTACTTGGCCTTCTCATTATATTAACCTGCTCTGTCCCCCTGTATTAACTCTCATCTCTTTCTTCCTGTCCCTGCTCTGTCCCCCTGTCCCTGTAGATGTGGATGAGTGCACGGAGAACCCTGATATCTGTGCAGGGCAGGGGGTGTGCCAGAATTCCCTGGGGAGTTTTCACTGCGTTTGTCCGCTGGGTTACCGTGGGAACGGCACTCACTGTGAAGGTAGTTCTGAGAACACATGAACAGACTGAGACAGACACAAACACAATCAGATACACATGGACACAAAGACACTCAGAAACACAAGCAGTCAGACATATGCAAACACTCAGAAGCATACAGACACACTCAGACACAAACTCACACTCCGATACACAGACGCTGCACTAGGTGCTAAAGAGTTAAATAGCTTCAAGTGTCATTTTAATGTATTATTTTACATTCCTTTACTATTTATCCCTAGTGGTTCTGGGTTTTGTTGCTTGACTTGAGCTTTGTGACAGCGTGACCTTTCAACTCTGCCAGCCCCACCTACTCCTTGTCTGAAGACGGGTAGAGTAGGCGGGGGGTTCGGTTAAAATGTGGAAGAAAAATAAAGTGACAGTTGAAGTTGCTTACTTTTCAAGATTGTAGTTGCTACTGTCTTTGATTAAACCTCTCCCTCCCTCCTTCTCTCTCTCCATCCCTCCTTCCCTCTCCCTCTCTCTCTTTCCCTCTGCCTCCCTCCCTCGCAGATGATAACGAGTGTGCGTCGGGGAAGCATGGCTGCGACACGAACGCTCGATGTGGCAACATCATCGGCTCATACTTCTGCCAGTGCTACCAGGGCTTCAGCGGGGACGGGCACTCCTGCTTCGGTAACAGTTACACACTTACATGTACCGAATATTAAACAGCTTCACTGTGACTTCAATCCCTTTGACTTTGTATATAAAAACCCCATGGTGGCCAAACGGTGTGTTTCTGTTGCAGACATTTTTCCTTTGAATGTCCTCCTGCAAGTGCCCTTCAGTTTTTACGATGCTCCACCCTTTCTCCAGACTCCATTATGAAACATCCCACATGTTAAGTAATCCCAGTTATTTCAGTGATCAAAACTGTAATAGATTAGATTATTTCTCAAAAATAATAATTCCAGTCCTCCTTCATGTGATTTTTCAATAAAAAGTCTAATTCCGAGGCAAAAAGGAAAATTCAATGAAACACATTACAGAAGGTAACCACATGTACAAACTGCACGTACAGCTCTTAAAACAATACTGTAGGGTTAATTCTACAGGACTCTTCAATGCCGTCAGGAGAGTTCGTTAGAGTCCTGCAGTACAGAAACACACAGGTTAAATAGAAGACAAAACCAGCCCCGCCCCCCCCCCAAAACAGACATTTAACGATTACAATTTCTTATATTAAATCTTACAAAACCATTTATGTCCCTACAGCTGAAAATGTTCTTTGTCTGAGTACAGTGCCAGATGTCTGCATCATTAGTTTCTTTTCAAAAGTGCACATTTAAAACCTGTGCAGTTAATGGATGTGTACAACAGGTAAAATTCATGGCAGGGGTATCCAATCGCAGTCCAGGTTTAACAGGTAAAATTATATCATTAAATACCTCATGGTCTAGATGGATTGGATGGGCTCACTTTGAGCACACCTGATTTATGGAGTTATTTTGTTCACTACAATCTCTTAACATCACAGAATACAGAAACGATATGGTGGGAAGAAGTCAATGAAGGAGGGGGGATCGTTAACTGTAATGGGATTGTGCTTGGCTGAGTCAAGCGCCTCTGTGAAGGGGAAGGTGTTCTGTGAGCTGACCCTGCTGCTGCTGCTGTTGTCTGCTCCGCAGATGTGGACGAGTGCTCCCTGAACAATGGGGAATGCCAGCACAGCTGCACCAACGAGGCCGGGGGCTACCAGTGCCACTGCCGGGAGGGGTACAGACTGGAGGAGAACCGCAGGAACTGCACAGGTAGGGGGCGCCCTGGCAAGGCGAGGGGGAGCCCATTCGGCCCATTGGTTCCTACTAGCTGACCGATCTTGAAACGTTGTCAAGTCGGGTCTTCAATTATCCCAATGATGCAGGATCAACAACATGGCTAGGTAACCCATTTTATACTGTCACCACTCTCTGTGTGAAGTAGTGTCATCAGGCTATTTCCACATCATTTCACATCATACAACTGTGTGTCCTCTGGACCTGGTTTCTGTGCTGAGGCTAAAAGTGTTGGTTAATATTTTTAAGACGTAAATCAGACCCCCACCCCTCACCCTGTCAATTCTATCTTCAGTTTCTTGAACCTAGCTGCATGGCTCATGCATGGTGCAGTTTGTTGAGTTTATCAAAGTAAAAGCATAGCAATGTGTAATAAAGCACAGTAAAAGCATGGTAAAGCATAGGTAAGCATTGTAAAGAATAGCAAGGGATGGTAAAGAATAATAATAAACATGGCAAAGCAGGATAAACTTGTAAATGCGTAGTATAACTATGGGGAAAGCATGGGAAAACCCCAAAATACTGTGTGAAATACAGTGGCAAATTTTTGAGGGTTCAGTCAATACAAAGTGAAAAAAAAGATTTTGTTTTTAATATTGGCAATAATAATGCCTCTCTCTCTCTCTCTCTCTCTCTCTCTCTCTCTCTCTCTCTCTCTCTCTCTCTCTGTCTCTCCCGGGCTTGCAGATGTGAATGAGTGTGTGGTTCTGAATGGCACGTGTAGTCAGATCTGTTCCAACACTGAGGGCTCCTACCTGTGCTCCTGCCGACCTGGATTCCAGCTACATGTGGACCAGCGCCAATGTGTGGGTGAGTACTGAACCCAGTTAGCGCCATTGTGTCACTGTTAGACACATTATATATTAAGGCAACACCATGAAAGTTCATTGCAAACTGGAGTTATGTGAATGAGGCTGAATAACCCAGGTGGGCCTCATGTCAAGTGGGTTGTTTGCTTATGAGGGAAATAACCACAGCACACTAGGAATGTTCTTGTTTATATAAGGGGTATAATGCATGGAAAGTATAGCATGTTTAAACCCATATTCAACAACTGAATTGAGAGAATTGCTTTCTATGGGCTGAGCAGCGCAACACTGCGATTCGGCTAGTCATTGTATTATAGACTCTGCAATGAGAGCGGGTAAAGAAAATATCCAGGACCACTGAATGTGAGAAAACTGTTCAATGCTAGATCTCTGTGCCAGTGCGTGGGTGAGTACTGAACCTGAACCCAACCTGACAAATATTTTTAAAACATATTGGAATCCTTTTCTGTCCTAACATTTAAACCAACAGGATCACTGTATACCACAATTGTGATATTATTGATTTCATAATTGTCATAATTGTTCCTGATATTAATGGGACCCCCCCCCTTGTTATTAATATTAATGGGACCCCCCCGCTCTTGTTCCTGATATTAATGGGACCCCCCCCCCCCACTCTTGTTATTAATATTAATGGGAGCCCCCCTGCTCTTGTTATTAATATTAATGGGACCCCCCGCTCTTGTTCCAGATATTAATAGGACCCCCCCCCCCGCTGTTGTTCCAGATATTAATAGGACCCCGCCCCTGCTTTCGTTCCTGATATCAATGCAGTCTCATTCTCCTCACAGACATCGACGAATGTAAGCTGCAGAATGGAGGCTGCTCTCACGGCTGCTCCAACACGCTGGGGGGCCACAACTGTGAGTGTCCAGGGCCCCTAGTGCTAGACCTGGACAACAAGACCTGCGTCAGTATGTATACCAATATGTATATCTCTCCCTGAACCAGCCAGGTTCCTTACATCTACTGTATCTACAACATTGACTGCCTGTGAAATACACACATCTGTGTCACTCCTCCCTCTCTTTTCCTCTCCTCTCCCCTGCTTCTATCCTTTCAATCCTCTACCCTATCCTCTCCTTTCCCGTGGTTCAATATGCCATTTACCATGGTTCGCATGTTTTAAATCATACCTCTCTGTGCTTTACCATGCTTAGGTATGCTTTACCATGTTTTGACTGTGCTTTATTACACTTTGCTGTGTGTTTACAGTGGGAAACGTTTATTAGGGTCCTCTGTACTCTCTTCCTGTCCTTTGCAGACATCACTTCCTGCTCGCTGCGGAACGGAGGCTGTGATCAGGTCTGTACCGAGCGCACAGAGGGGGTCGTGGAATGCAGCTGCAGGGCAGGCTGGGAACTGAGTGCCAACCACAGGGCCTGTCAGGGTAAGAGTGGGGAAAGGGTGAACAGAAGTTGGAGGATGGGAGGGAGAGTGAGAAGAGGGATGGGGAAGGGGGGAACTGATGGAGGAGGGGAGGGGAGGGGATGGGACAGGGGCAGAAGAGTGCAGAAGGGGTGGGAGAGGGAAAGCAGGGGTACCGGGGGAGATGGAGAGGGGAAGGGAAGAGAACAGGATTCGCAGGAACGGGTGTGAGGGGGAAGTAGGAAGAGAGGAGAGAAAGAGGATGAGGAGGGGTAAGGGAGGAGGGGACGTAATGCATGGGGACAGGGGTAAGGGAGGATGATGGGAAGGAGATGAGTTAAAGGAAGAAGAGAGAATGGGGAGGGAGGAGAGGACAAAGAGAGAGGAAAGGAGGACAAGAGAGGAAAGGCATGTTCTAGGTTCGAATGCATTGGCTTTTAGCTCCAGGAACTTGCCCATTGCAGCACTGTGTCAGCGTGTGTGTGCTGAGCCCTGCTGTCCTGTCCCTTCCGCAGATATTGACGAGTGTGCTGATTTCACGCGCGGCGGCTGTGAGCAGATCTGTGAGAACCACCCCGGGAGCTTCAACTGCAGCTGCAGTATGGGCTACAAGGGGCGCACTGATGACAGGACCCGGTGCCAGCGTGAGTCCTTCTGCATCACCAACGCTTCCTGCAAGCCCCAAAGCTCACCTCTCTGACACCACATATTGATTAGACAAGGGGTTTTTCAAGCACCATCTTTATTCTCTGACCTGATCTATACAAATCTATAGAAGCATCAGTCATGTTTGTATGCAGGTCATCCAGTAGGGGGCAGCACTGCTGGTTATTTGCTAATATCACGACAACACATACACAGACTGACACACAGAGACATTTTTTACATGCATCTTAAGAACACAATAAGTTATTCCACATACTTGCACCTTATTTGCTTACCTAATGAAGGTCTTAAATATAATTTCTCCAATTTTCATTAAAGTGTGCGTTGCATTTCCTTATTCTATACTATAATGTACATACTGTTGATGTAAGTCATTTCATTATACTGATAGCTCGGATTCTGTGTGTGTGTGTGTGTTCTCTTCACAGCTGTGTGTCAGCCCCCCTGTCAGAACTACGGGGTGTGTGTCTCCCCCAACACCTGCCACTGTCCACCAGGGTATCCCGGACCAGGCTGCTCTGGTAAATCAGCACCTCTGTGTCTGTCTGTCTGTCTGTCTGTCTGTCTGTCTGTCTGCATGTGTGTCAGTGTGTGTGTCTGTGTGTCTGTCAGTACAGCTAAAAAAAAAAATACTATATGAACATCATTTGGATCTTTTATTCAACATCATGTAATCAAATAAACTACAAAATCATATTGCAAAAGTCTACCAGAAGCCATAATAGTAATACAGTATTTCATGTTAGATTTTGAAATGTAATATTAGTCAGTTTTTCATTAAGAATATGGAAAACTACAAAGTGGTATGCAATTCAGTATGTTGAAGTATAATGTTATTCAGCACATTTCATTTGACTTTATGAATCAAAATTTGTTCATTCTAGGGTGATGCAAAACATTTGGCCATAGCTGTATGTTTGTGTGCATGTCAGTGTCAGTATGTGTGTGTCTGCATATCCATTAAACTACTTAGTTATTTTAAGAGAGAACTGTGAATGCAGTATTTGCATAAAAAGTTAAGGGCACATTAACTTCTCCATAGCCAGTTAAGTGGTGTACACAAATACAGTCTCACACACACATGTTGTTAGAATTAATGAAGTGGTGATAACCCATGATGGCTTTTCTGCTTGGTGTAACACATTCCCAGACTGGGTTTTGCATGTAAATGGAAACTCACTTCCTGTAGTTATCAGCCTGCAGTGAACCCCTCGCTGTGTGTCTCTGTCTCAGCCATGTGCTCCCCGCCCTGCGCTCACGGAGGAACCTGTATGCGGTGGAACACCTGCCTGTGCCCTCCTGGCTGGACTGGTCCCAGCTGTCACACAGGTAACAGCTCCACAGCTCCACTCAGTGGTGTAGTCCAGGGGTAGGTAACTCTGTTGGAGGTCAGTTAAATAATGAAAGGTCTGGTTGGAATGAAGTCCTGCAGTGGAATGGTTTGGAAGAGCCAAGGTTACATACCCCTGGTGTAGTCAAGGGAGACTTGGCTCAACCACGTCCACCCACTTTTCATCTGGAGAATAAAGCATCTACTCACTCCTACTCTCCTGTGCAGGGATCGAGAGAATCTCACATTTTCCAAGTTGCTCCCGCATATCTTCAACTTTCAGTGCAGGAAAATCCCGCAGAGATATTTTTAAACGGTTTTGAAAAAAAAAAGACGATATTAAGTCTATCTAGGTGTTGTTTTGGAAGCGGTGACTTTCACTTTACCTCATTCATTTTGGGGTGGCGGCACACTGAAGATTACACACAAATTACTCAGGCACCGTAAAAGCAAGCTGCCTGGCTTGTTTAAAAGTACAAACTCTGGGCTTTCCAAAGGTGTATTCAGTGTGTGTATGCGGTACTCCTAGCGGGAACTACGATCACCTGAAGTTAAACCCCTCATCATATGACAGAGTTCACAGCTTAGGTTTCGTTTTGAGTCTATTGCTCTGTCATTGTAGCAGCTAGACTGAAAGGGACGGTATAGCTGAGCTTACCCTCCTCCATATTCATTTCATATTGAGGTTGCATGGTTCAGTGTTTGTGGTTTTTTTAGCCATCTATGGTTACAGTATATATAGCAGTGACCAAACATAATTATTTCTGTCTCACAGTGATGAACAGCTGTTAGGTCTCCTGAAAACAAATTATTTTAAAGCAACACCAGTGTGAATGATGATGCAATATATATATATATATATATATATATATATATATATATATATATGATATATAATATATATATATACTTTTCTTTATTTAAAATAAAAAATGAATGAACCAATAGTACAGCAGTATATTTGTAGACTTTACGAACAGCTAAAATTCTGGACACTTATTGTGGCAGAGCAAAGCTCTGCCTTTTTTTTAAATTGGCAGGGATGGGGTTAACTTCCCCTGCCTGCCTGGGTTTATTATGTTCAGGTGGCTGGGGTTGATTAGTTGATTAGGTTGATTAACGATCAATCAGCGCCCAGCCACCTGATATAAAAGGAGGCCTCAGCTTCTCATTTGGGAGAGAGGGAGCTGAGGAAGCAGGTTGGTGTTTTTTTGTTGGTATTTTTGAAATTTCTAAATCTAGTGAAGGCATTGCCCAGCCTGGAAACTTTATTTTTGTGAGTTTTGTTTTTGCTTTATTTGTGTTTGAGTATCTGTTATTTTGCCCTTGTGCACTTTATTTTTTGTTTATTTATAATAAAAGTTATATTTTTTTGAACTGCAGTCTGTCTCTGGGCCTCTATCCACTCGCCAGCCTGCCACATTGTCAGAAGTGGGATAGCGCCACCTAGAGGCTCAGAGCAGTATTTTTTTTTTTTTTTGTGGAATTTTTGGGATAATAATTTTTTTTTGAAAAAAAAAAAAAAAAAATGGGAAAGAAGAGCAGACAGCGGCAAAGGCAGGAAAAGCAGCTGAAGAAATGTAAGCTGCTGCAGCCACCGCTGGAGGACCCGGCCAGCCTCTTCCCCTGGTGTTCCTGGTGCGGGAAGGAAGACCATCGTTGGCGGTCCTGCCCAGACGTGCCACCGGCAAACTGGTGTGGCCGGTGTGAGGAGGACGGCCACAACTGGGCAGGATGCCCCTACAACCAGGCCCAGGAAGAGGTGCCTTGTTCACCCCGGGCATCAGGGGCCACCCCACTACCTCTAGCACCACCACCTTCACCACCGTCCCAGGAGATCTGGGACTGGTTGATGCACCCTGAGGCAGACCTCGTCCACGATCTCCCCATAGTTATCAACACGCTGTGGCGTCGAGATGGGGAGAGGTGGGAACAGTGGGAGGAACAACACCACCCAATATCCTTCCCAGAGGTTGCTCTCATGGTGGTTAATTACCTGGCGGTAGACATGGGAGATCCACCGGTCACTCCAATAAAGAGAGGTGAGCCGCCTTCCCGGGAGCCAGAGAGGGGTGAGCCGTCGCTCCCAGAGCCAGAGAGGGAAGAGGAGCCTCCGTCGCTCCCAGAGCCAGAGAGGGAGTGAGGAGCTGCCGTCGCTCCCAGAGCCAGAGAGGGAGGAGGATCTGCCGTCGCTCCCAGAGCCAGAGAGGGAGGAGGAGCCTCCGTCACTCCCAGAGCCAGAGAGGGGTGAGGAGCTGCCGTCGTCCCCAGAGCAAGAGAGGAGTGAGGAGCTGCCGTCGCTCCCAGAGCCAGAGAGGGAGGAGGATCTGCCGTCGCTCCCAGAGCCAGAGAGGGAGGAGGAGCCTGCCGTCACTCCCAGAGCCAGAGAGGGGTGAGGATCTGCCGCTCCCCGCTCCCATGCCAGAGAGCCAAGAGAGGGGTGAGGAGCCGCCGTCGCTCCCAGAGCCAGAGAGGGAGGAGGATCTGCTGTCGCTCCCAGAGCCAGAGAGGGAGGAGGAGCTGCTGTCGCTCCCAGAGCCAGAGAGGGAGTGAGGATCTGCTGTCGCTCCCAGAGCCAGAGAGGGAGGAGGATCTGCCGTCGCTCCCAGAGCCAGAGAGGGAGGAGGAGCTGCCGTCGCTCCCAGAGCCAGAGAGGGAGGAGGATCTGCCGTCGCTCCCAGAGCCAGAGAGGGAGGAGGATCTGCTGTCGCTCCCAGAGCCAGAGAGGGAGGAACTGCTGTCGCTCCCAGAGCCAGAGAGGGAGTGAGGATCTGCTGTCGCTCCCAGAGCCAGAGAGGGAGGAGGATCTGCTGTCGCTCCCAGAGCCAGAGAGGGAGGAGGATCTGCTGTCGCTCCCAGAGCCAGAGAGGGAGGAGGATCGCTCCCAGAGCCAGAGAGGGAGGAGGATCTGCTGTCGCTCCCAGAGCCAGAGAGGGAGGAGGATCTGCTGTCGCTCCCAGAGCCAGAGAGGGAGGAGGATCTGCTGTCGCTCCCAGAGCCAGAGAGGGAGGAGGATCTGCCGTCGCTCCCAGAGCCAGAGAGGGAGGAGGATCTGCCGTCGCTCCCAGAGCCAGAGAGGGAGGAGGATCTGCCGTCGCTCCCAGAGCCAGAGAGGGAGGAGGATCTGCTGTCGCTCCCAGAGCCAGAGAGGGAGGAGGATCTGCCGTCGCTCCCAGAGCCAGAGAGGGAGGAAGCCGCCGTTCCCAGAGCCAGAGAGGGATGAGGAGCTGCCGTCGCTCCCAGAGCCAGAGAGGGAGTGAGGAGCCTCCGTCGCTCCCAGAGCCAGAGAGGGGTGAGGATCTGCCGTTCCCCAGAGCCCGAGAGGGAGGAGCCGCCGCCGCTCTCAGAGCCAGAGGGAGCCGGCGTGTCTCTCGCCTACACTCGGCAACCCAGCAGGAGTCCTCGGGCTCGAGGAGGGAGCCGGGCCGCCGCCGCCGCCTCCGCCACCAGAGGGAGCCGGGTCGCGCCGCCGCCTCCGCCACCAGAGGGAGCCGGGCCGCCGCCTCCGCCACCAGAGGGAGCCGGGCCGCCGGCGCCGCCTCCGCCACCAGAGGGAGCCGGGCCGCCGCCGCCGCCTCCGCCACCAGAGGGAGCCGGGCCGCCGTCGCCGCCTCCGCCACCAGAGGGAGCCGGGCCGCCGTCGCCGCCTCCGCCACCAGAGGGAGCCGGGCCGCCGTCGCCATGCTACCTTGGACATTCGGGGCCCCCTCAACCAAAGAAGGCTTGGGGGCTCCGACATCAACCCCGCCCACCACCACCCACCATAACAACATAATTGGACTCTTAAATATAAGTTGGCCGATTGCGGCCGGTGTACGTTGTACATGGGGGGAGGTGTGTGGCAGAGCAAAGCTCTGCCCTTTTAAATTGGCAGGGATGGGGTTAACTTCCCCTGCCTGCCTGGGTTTATTATGTTCAGGTGGCTGGGGTTGATTAGTTGATTAGGTTGATTAACGATCAATCAGCGCCCAGCCACCTGATATAAAAGGAGGCCTCTGCTTCTCATTTGGGAGGAGGGAGCTGAGGAAGCAGGTTGGTGTTTGTTTTGTGTTTTTTTTGAATTTTCTAAATCCAGTGAAGGCATTGCCCAGCCTGGAAACTTTATTTTTGTGAGTTTTGTTTTTGCTTTATTTGTGTTTGAGTATCTGTTATTTTGCCCTTGTGCACTTTTATTTTTGTTTATTTATAATAAAATAGTTATTTTTTTGAACTGCAGTCTGTCTCTGGGCCTCTATCCACTCGCCAGCCTGCCACAGTGACATATAGAAGAATAAAAGAAAGTAAATGGATAAATAGACTGAACACGATTATACCAGCGGGACTCAACAGAAAAGAATGAACTAATTCATTCCAATAAATATATAAAAGTTAAAAATAATTAAATAAACAAAATTAATTCAAAAGTTCTATATGCTGATATGCTGGGGAGACCAAATCAAGGCTGATCCTCAGAGCCAGCATTGACTGATAATGTAAATATGTTTATATAAAATAATGTTAATTAGAATTAATATAGATTTAAAGATATAAGTAAAAATTATGTCATAATATATAGAACACCATAACATCATGTAAGAATAAATCATGGATTTGAATATAAACAATAACAAGTAGTTGTCATGCCGTCAAACACCTATAAATACCTCCAATGTTTTGATTCAAACACATGCTCCCTTGAGAAAGATATGTACAGCATATCGAAACATTAAGGTCTATACAGGGTGAGTTATAATTCACACAACATTGTCGTGTCAACTGGAGGGTACATGGAGGATCATATTCAAAGGAAGAATATCTGTGACAGAGACAGATGATGCTGTATGAATTATGAATCTCCCCGTATAATACATGCCGTGGGAAATAAATGGAATTCTTCTGTTAAGTTCCCTTGAAGGATGACAAGCCATTCCTGTACGCTGTATCCACTGTATGCTGTGAGTGTGTCTGTGTTAAAGGTCTTATTAAAATTGTGCCTCTCTGCAGCGGTGTGTGAGCTGCCATGCTCCAATGGGGGGCGCTGTATTGCTCCAGAGACCTGTCAGTGTTCATCGGACTACAGCGGCCCGCAGTGCCTGACACGTGAGTAAACGCACGCACAGAAACCTGCCAGGATATCACGATTACCTGAAAACACAGTTTAACTCCCAGTAATTGTGTAGATACGAACCTCCCTTATAATGCTTTCCCATAGTAAAATCATAGCAAAGTGTAGTTAAGCGCAGTGAAAGCATGGTAAAGCAGAGTTTAGCACTGAAAAGACCAGAGAGGTATGATAATGCATATGAAGAAACATGGTAGGGGGGCTCCTGAGTGGATCATCCGGTGAAGGTGCTTTGCGTGGAGTGCAGGATGCACCCTATATCCTATATCCTGACGTCACCTTTTCGAGTCCAGGCTATTCCACTGCCGACCATGGATGGGAGCTCCCGCACAATTGGCCAAGGGGAGGGTGGGGGTGTCTCAGCTCACCACGCACCAGCAACCCCTGTAGTCTGGCCAGGCATCTGTGGGCTTGCTTGTAGGCTACGCTGTAGCTCTGAGGTGGCTGCATGGTGGGACTGCAGGGTGTAAAACAAGCAGTTGGCTGACGGCACACGCTTCGGAGGACAGCATGTGTTCATCTTCACCCTCCTTAGTCAGCACGGGAGCAGTAGTAGTGAGCTGAGCCTAAAATAATGGGCTATTCTAAATTGCCAGAAAATAATAAACAATTGGTGACTACTACATTTTTTAAAAAATTAAGCATTGGCTTAATGTCACCAGTTTCACCACTCGGTGATTCCTGGACAGCAGCACTTCTGCATTTCTTTTTTAAGCATATGAACAGTAAAAAAACATTTTCACAGCATTCCTTAAGAGATCCATTTTCCTTTACTCCAGTGTTGTTTATAATTCACTGCCTCCCCTCTCTGCTCTCAACAGCGACCTGCACTCCTGCCTGTCTGAACGGAGGACGCTGTATCGATGTCAACAAGTGCATCTGTCCCAAAGGGTGGCAGGGAGCACGCTGCCAGATAGGTAACAGCACCCTCTACTGGATCACCTTAGCACTGCACTACACAGCATGCAGTTAGACCTGCTCATGTGATAACTATACAATACACCATTGAGAGTGATATAGTAAAAGCATAGCAAAGTGAAATAAAACACAGTGAAAGCATGTTAAAGCACATGTAAGCATTCTAAAGCACAAAGTATGATAATGCAAACTTAAAAAATGGCATACCAAGCTAAACTATGGTAAATTCAAAATGGAAAAATTATGGGGGAAAGCAATGAGTAAGAAACATTTTTTCATACACTTTGAGGGGGAATTATCTACTGTATGTGAACGCTAATCTGTGCTCCTGTTCTTGTGTGTCTGCCTGTCTGTTTCTGTGTGTGTGTTGTTCTTGTACATTTCTGTGTCTGTGTGTGTGTGTGTTTGTGTGTTTTTATGTGTTTCTTTCTGTCTTTATGTGTCTGTGTGTGTGTGTGTGTTTCTGTCTGTGTGTGTGTGTGTGTGTGTGTGTGTGTGTGTGTGTGTGTGTGTGTGTGTGTTTCTGTTTGTGTATGTCCTCTGTGTGTGTGTGTGTGTGTGTGTGTGTTCCCTGTAGAGCCGGTCCTGTGTGAGAAGGAGTGTAAGAACAGAGGTGTGTGCGTGGGGCACAGCCGGTGCAAGTGTGCGAGTGGATTCACGGGGGACCTGTGTGAAACAGGTGAGTGTGAGCTGGACTTCTAAAGACCCAAACTCCAGGCCTGATTGGTCAAGTTTGAGCCTGCAATGGAGTCAAATATCTAACTCGGTCAGTATTTAAACACAGCAGTCAGGATGGATTGAGGTTCCCTGGGTAGAGAATTGAAGGTGTTTGCAGTTTTAAACTGTAGGTTTACCTAGATTTTACATGTCCTTCATATTGTAATAGATCACATACATACCTCATTGTAGAGCTTGCTGTTTACAATTAGTAGAATTACTAATGACACTTCGACTAGAAGTCTTTCTCTGGGTCTTAAATTTGAGTTCTAGTCGAAACTTTTGTCATTGCTCTTGTTAAGTTTCTTGTAAGTATTTGTAAATGCAGTACTGTTGATGTTTTTAGATGACCCTTCAAAAGCAGCACCAGTGCAGGTATGATCTGAGGCCACATGAGGTCCTAGAACGTTTAGAATTTACAAGGGAAGTGGTTTCAGCAGAACGTTCAGATTGCTGCCTTCCCCTTGTAACTATCTTCTGATGGCTTTTCCCTTCCTCTCAGCGTTGATCGAGCCCTGTATCCCCCCCTGTCAGCACGGCGCCACCTGCACCCAGTTCAACACGTGCAAGTGTCCCGCGGGAACCGCTGGACAGCGGTGCGAGAGACTGTGAGTGCAGAGAAACAGGTGCAGCGAATGCAGTGTACCAGGCAGTGTGAGTGCAGTGAACCAGTGCAGTGTGGGTGCAGTGAGCCAGGCAGTGTGAGTGCAGTGAACAGGAAGTGCGAGCGCAGTGAACCGGCGCAGTGAGAACACAATGAGCCAGTGCAGTGTGAGCGCAGTGACCAGACAGTGCGAGTGCAGTGAACAAGTGCAGGGCGAGTGCAGTGAACAAGGCAGTGTGAGCGCAGTGAACTAGTGCAGTGTGAGCGCAGTGAACCAGGCAGTGTGAGTTCAGTGAACCAGGCAGTGTGAGTTCAGTGAACCAGCGCAGTGTGAGTTCAGTGAACCAGCGCAGTGTGAGCGCAGTGAACCAGTGCAGTGTGAGCGCAGTGAACCAGCGCAGTGTCCAGGTAGTGCGAGTGCTGTGAACCAGTGCAGTGTGAACCAGTGCAGTGTGAGTGCAGAACCAGTGCAGTGTGAGTGCAGTGAACCAGTGCAGTGTGAGTGCAGTGAACCAGTGCAGTGTGAGCGCAGTGAACCAGTGCAGTGTGAGCGCAGTGAACCAGTGCAGTGTGAGCGCAGTGAACCAGTGCAGTGTGAGTGCAGTGAACCAGTGCAGTGCGAGTGCAGTGAACCAGTGCAGTGTGAGTGCAGTGAACCAGTGCAGTGCGAGTGCAGTGAACCAGTGCAGTGTGAGTGCAGTGAACCAGTGCAGTGTGAGTGCAGTGAAAGTGCAGTGTGAGTGCAGTGAACCAGTGCAGTGTGAGTGCAGTGAACCAGTGCAGTGTGAGTGCAGTGAACCAGTGCAGTGTGAGTGCAGTGAACCAGTGCAGTGTGAGCGCAGTGAACCAGTGCAGTGTGAGCGCAGTGAACCAGCGCAGTGCAGGTAGTGCGAGTGCTGTGAACCAGTGCAGTGTGAGTGCAGTGAACCACAGTGTGAGTGCAGTGAACCAGTGTGAGTGCAGTGAACCAGTGCAGTGTGAGCGCAGTGAACCAGTGCAGTGTGAGTGCAGTGAACCAGTGCAGTGTGAGTGCAGTGAACCAGTGCAGTGTGAGTGCAGTGAACCAGTGCAGTGTGAGTGCAGTGAACCAGTGAAGTGCGAGTGCAGTGAACCAGGCAGTGCGAGTGCAGTGAACCAGTGCAGTGCGAGTGCAGTGAACCAGTGCAGTGTGAGTGCAGTGAACCAGTGCAGTGTGAGTGCAGTGAACCAGTGCAGTGTGAGTGCAGTGAACCAGTGAAGTGCGAGTGCAGTGAACCAGTGCAGTGTGAGCGCAGTGAACCAGGCAGTGCGAGTGCAGTGAAGTGAACCAGTGCAGTGAACCAGGCAGTGAGTGGAGTGAACTAGTGCAGTGTGAGTGCAGTGAACCAGTGCAGTGTATCAGGCAGTGTGAGTTCAGTGGTATTGTCTGTATGGATGTAGTGGAGCTGTTTGTTTTCTGATAAACCTCACAGCTGATCAGTGTCGTCTCTCTCTCCCACGCAGGACCTGCCCAATCATAACAACAACGGTCAGCATGACCCGAGCAGTCAGGCAGGGTGTCCGGGAGAGCTATGTGGACCGCTGTGGACCCCTGGGAGTGCATCTGTGCACCAAGTACAGGTACCAGACCTGAACCAGCATGCAATCCCTCAGAAAAGTTTCCCATCGTAAAAGCACAGCATATTAAAACATAGCGAGAGTTACAGTAAAGCATAGGTAAGCATTATAAAGACAAGCGTGGTACGCTAAAGCATATTGAGAAAAACGACAAACATGTGGAAACTATTATAAACGTATAGTATAATCAATGGAAGAGCGTGGGGGGGGAAAACTGCAAAAATACTGTGATAAACTTTTAAAGGGGGTTCCACAAAAACAACCAGTTCTCATTTGTAAACAGCCTTTTCTATGTTTCATTTCATTGTGTTTATAGGTTTTTTACAGATTGTTAATGTCACCTCTTCAGAAAATGTGTAGAATTGTAACTAACAAAATACTCATCTTACTTGCCCTCCACTTCTGTTCACTATACATGTCTAACATGTTTTCAGTGAATCACACCAAGCTCTATTTTCATTTGCATGAGGTTAAAGAAAGTGCTCAGTTTGCTAGCCTTGCCTTCCAGGAACTCTGTTATTGCTTTACTTCCTAGTGTCTTCTGGGTCAAAGCATCTTACGAGCTGCAAAGCTGCTTCCCCTAAGCAGCTGATTGGTTAAGGACAGGATAGAAGCAGTTGAAGGGAAGGGACAATTTCACCCTCCAGGAGCCGGTTTTACAAAACTTTTAATCTGGATAACAATGATCCGGATTTTGTTTTTTGTGTTCCAGGTTTCTTTTATCTGGATCGTTTTGATCTGTTTTTTCAGAAAATGTCACTGCTGGATTACTTGTATCCTCATTACAAATAATTAAGAAATACATTTTGTTTTTAAGAATCTATATCAAAAAGCTAGGATTACAAAATCTGGATCCAGATTACGTTTTGAAAAACCAGCCCCAGGTGACCAAGGAAGTGCAACACTAACTGAAAGCATGGCATGCAAACAGAGATTTCTTCTTTTAAAATAAGCTGACTGCACATTTCAGACCTATTTATAACTTTAACAGAATATCAAATACACGCATGCGCCTCACACTTGAAATGACCTTTCCCTGCTTTCCACACAGAATCAATCAAGCTCGTGTGTATGTGCAGGCGTACAAGGTGGGCTACAAGATCCACTGTCCACAGAAAGAGAAATGATGAACCCCAGCCCTGGAGAGACCACCAGCAAAGGAGCCCAACAGACCAGCTTCAGACAGACTGGGACCCCCATCACAGCACAGACACTCCCACTGACAACACAGTGAGACAGGCCTCTGTTCTACAGCACAGTACAATGAGGCACCTCGCTGCGCAGCTTACTCAGTCTATAAAACAGAAGAACATTTACAAACAAGAGGAGGCCATTCAGCCCATCAGTGCTCATCCGGCTCCTAGTAGCTGACTGATCTCAAAATTTTATCGGGTTTTATAGGATCTTTTACCCTCACTGCTCTCTGCGTAAACAAGTTTGTCTCTCCCCTCTGTCCTATTTCTTTCGGCACCTAATTTCCTCTGGTCTTGGTTTCTGTTCTGTGCTTGACGTGTCAGCAAGGGTTAACTTCATCAGCTGTTCATTCCTTGATATAACAGTAACTGGTAGAACAAAACGCCAGCGCAGCCGTGCCACAGAGACCGTCAGCGAGCAGGGTGCGGACTGTGGCTTTTCATGTTGAAATATTCTTTAATTTTCCATTAGCTGGAAAACAAAAGTATAATTCATCCCCAAAAAGCAATCTGTCAGCAGTAAAATAAAGTACTTCATTAAAGTGAATGTGTTTTTTTCAGATAAATTCTGCTAGAGGAACCAATGTGAGCATGGTCATTTTTGCCACCTAATAGATTTCCATATTTGACCCCAACAGTAATAGCAACAGTGCAGTGCCCTCTGGTGTCCACAAATCTGCATGACCATGTTTTACAGGAAGTAACCACTTGTTGCTGCATTATAAATCATTAAGCCACTGTCAACCAATCAAAACGGTAGATTTCAGAACATTCCAGCTACCAACTGACAACAATTCTAAAGACATGGATAACTTGATTACCATTGTATTTCCCTTTAATTAAAACGTGATTTATAATGTTAATATATGCAGTTGACCCTGTTTCTTATGGTGTTAGTGTATTCTTGTTTTGCTGTTGCTTCAGGCTCTCCTATTCATCCCTCTCGAAGTCGGGTGTTCTCTCTGTTTCGCCACTCCTCTGAACAGCAGTGATCTCTTCTTTGTAAACCTGGGTGAATATTGGTCAGTGTTCACTGCTTTTGTGTTTTGTGTTTGTATCACAGTTGAAATAAATCCTATTATTTGGTGTGTACATTCATTGCTTTAGAAGAAGCTAAAACAAGTCGAGCACAGTGGGCTCAATCAATTCACATTTTAGAAAATTGAAATCTGCAGTAAAAAAAGTATTATTCTAGTCTAAACACAAAATGGGCCCCATCATACTTAATAGTTCCATGCATTACACATGTATTCACGTTCCAGTCCTCAAATGTGTAGTTTTAGAAAACATGCATTTTCATTTTTAAACATGATATCTTGATTAAAGAAATCTCTGTTTGCAGTCCATGCTTTCTGATAGCCTTGAACTTTCATGACAACCTGGAGGGCGAAACTGTCCTCATCCCTTCAGTGCTGCCTTTCCTGCCATTAACCAACCAGCTACTTCCCCTCATGACTGACATGCTGTACAGCCAGTAAGATGCTTTGGCACTGCTAGGAAGGCAATGCAAGCAGACAGAACTTTCTTTAACTGAGTGTAGTACCAGAGATCCTGTTTGAAAATGAAAACACAGGTTTGGAGTAACATTTGAGACCTTTGTGCTGTAGCGAATGGATGGGCACAACAGGTAAAAAAGAATGTTAACACTGTTAAGCTACAAACACTTTTATTTGGGATTGTATTTTATAACACTGCATATAGGTACTGAGCCCTGCTGTGGATGTGTTCCCCTACTGGCAAGATGATTGCATTACAACGTGTGCATATCTATAATATTCTAACCCCTGCACATGCACAGCTCTGTTTTCCTATTTGTTTCATGGGTTCAACTTAAAGTTAATCCGTTACCAGTTAATAAAGACCTTGTACATGAGTTTATAGAACTTTAACTGCGACCGGAGAGTGGCTTTGAAACACACAGGCAGAGAAAACTGAGGCTGCAGAAGACGTTGAGCTCTCTGGAAGGAGAGACCAGGAGTTCAGTGAGGAAACAGGCAGGGGCAGGGGAGGGATTTGGAGGGAGGGCAGCAGTGAGGTCTAGTGGTTAGAGTTCAGGGACAGAGGGGTTCTCTCCAGTCCACTTGAGTACTAGTCTGCTCTCTCGACCACTCTTGTCTAGACACTGGCTGCATCACGCAGTCACATGATTTCATAACACTGCAGGGAAAGAGAAGGAGTAACTGCCTGTTATTGGACAAGGTAATAGACACCTCCTTTTGTTTTGGAAATTGAATTCATTAAGGTCATGTATAACCCTTCTAAAAGTTTAGCACTAAATTATCACGGTCAGTTTTCCCATGTTTTTCACCATGGTTGTACTATGCTTTTTTTCCCACACTTTGACATTTTTCTTTTCCTTTTTTTTTTTGCTTTACCTTATGTAGATAGTGCTTTACCTGTGCTTTATTACACTCTGCTTTTACTATGTTGCTCTTTTAAAAGGGAAGGGCTGAGATGTTTGGGTTCATTAGGAGACGTGTTGTGTGTTGGTGGCTGTAACTCATTTAAACTGCCTGAAGAAGCTTTTTAAAATCAATCAGCATTTCTCGGTTATGTGTTTGCTTTTATTTTTATTTTTTGTACTTCAAAAATGATTTCTGTAAATCATCTGTAATTTCTCTTTTTTGTAGATTTTTTTTTTTTTTTTTGTGTGTAAGAGCTTGCCTTTGAATGTAGGTAACATACACATGTATTATTTTGGTGACAGTGAAGGCTGGTACAATATTAAATAAAACACCAGAAACGGTTGCATGCAGAGTTCTTACCTGTGATGACCTGGACAGATTCCCCTTTGTTTTGTTTTATTACCTGTTAACCAAAATGTTTCCTCGTGTGCCACACTCCATAATCATCAAATAAAGACTATTCCCACACTTTGTGTCACGGGGGTTTGCCCTGAGCTGCTTCGTTTGCCATGGACGCACCACTTTGGAGGTCCCAGTTTTTCCTGACCTCAGACAAGTGGATTACTCTGAATCATTCTAAACTGGTCTTGTGTGGGAACACCAGGACACCCCACCAACCACCAGGAGACCCCAACTCTGCTCTCAGACTCCCTGAATTTCCTGCCTCAGTGCTGTGAATAAAATGTTAATCTTACTGAAATCCTCAAACTCAACTCCAGTCATAAGAAAACATTACACAGTACTAACAAAACACTCAGAATGTGATTAAACCATCACAGGGCTGGGTTATTCTCTCAAAGGGGAGGTTTTGCGTGAGGACGTGGCTTCACTCAAAGAGGGCCAGGGTTCTTATTTAGAGAGTTTAAAGGGGTGGGTGGCCAAAGTTCATAACACCCAATCAAAAAAAAAATTGAAAAACGTACATGAAACTAAATCAGGTTAGATGTATAATTAAAATTGAGAATAGAATATCGAAGCGTATAAAGCTTCAAAAACCATTTTGTTTTTGTTCACCGTCCCTTATGTTTTTCATACAGGGGTGAACAGCCCCGGTCCTGCAGAGCCACAATCCTTATATATAATACAGGGGTGAACAGCCCCGGTCCTGCAGAGCCACAATCCTTATATATAATACAGGGGTGAACAGCCCCGGTCCTGCAGAGCCACAATCCTTATATATAATACAGGGGTGAACAGCCCCGGTCCTGCAGAGCCACAATCCTTATATATAATACAGGGGTGAACAGCCCCGGTCCTGCAGAGCCACAATCCTTATATATAATACAGGGGTGAACAGCCCCGGTCCTGCAGAGCCACAATCCTGAAGGTTTTCTGGGTATCTTTAAATAGTCAATGGCTAAAGACCTGGAAAAATGTTAGTGTTGATCATTTAAGAAAATAATTAGTTCAGTTAAGTAATTGATAAGTCAGGTGGAATGAAAGCCATAAGACTGAGGCTCTCTGGACCAGGGTTGGCCACCCTGATATAGTATGGGAAATGCATGGGGAAAACAATGCTGTTAGTGTGCTTCTGTCGCCCCCTGCATGTGTACCAGTACAATGTCTTCGGGGATGACCGTGAGTTCCTCTCCTGTAAGAAGGTTCTGTTCGAGATGGGACCGGAGTACTTCCGTAGTGCAGAGCTGACCTTGTTACACTCCATCTCCAAGGGCTTTGCAGGGCAGTGGGTATCACGCTGTGCTGAAACTAAACCTAGTGAATGAACATGCAGGGAGAAGGGAGAAGTGTGCGAGAATCACGCATTCACAGGCGTGTGCTTTTGTATGTTCTCAAATACACTGAAGCTGAATTGTATATTACTTTGTTACAATAAATTATGTTGATTCCAATGCTGAGTCTATTGGTTATAACTAGACTCGTTCCTTTTCAGGGGCTCATAAAACGCTGTCATGAATAACATGCCTTTTAGAGTAAATATTTGACTGGGTTTCAGTTAGTCTTTATTAGAGCACTATGAAACCTATTAATTATACAACCGGTTTCGCCACTTTCAGTTTATGAGTAGTTTCTGACCAGCTGAGCTGATGACATGTTGTGATTTCCACAGGCAGTAATATAAAATCTTGGATATCTCTGCCCAGGCTGCTGATCAGAAGCAAAGAATCAATTGAAAGCTAGCACATTAGGTAGTAAAGCCCCTGCGCCTCTTTCTACAATTACAAGGTTTTTTTCTCTCTAAGGTAAGCATTGTAAAGAATAACAAGGGATGGTAAAGAATAATAATAAACATGGCAAAGCAGGATAAACGCGTAAATGCGTAGTATAACTATGGGGAAAGCATGGGAAAACCCCAAAATACTGTGTGAAATACAGTGGCAAACTTTTGAGGGTTCAGTCAATACAAAGTGAAAAAAAAGATTTTGTTTTTAATATTTGCAATAATAATGCCTCTAACTCTCTCTCTCTCTCTCTCTCTCTCTCTCTCTCTCTCTCTCTCTCTCTCTCTCTCTCTCTCTCTCTCTCTCTCTCTCTCTCTCCTTCACTGTGGGGTGAAATGACCAAAGTACAAGACTAACTGAAAGCATAGCTTGCAAAAATGCAGTGTCATTTATCATATTTAAAAGAACAAAGACTGTAACATGTGTTTCTTTCTAAACTGCACATTTGAGATGCATATAACAAACAGAAGTGCACAGCAGGTAAGATTCCTGGAATGATTTTGTTAGGTACAGCACAATCACTTTGAGGCGCATCCTCCTGTGATGGAGCTCCTCCTAGTGGCTGATGAGTTAACAGTTTGCGTCTTGCCCTTGCCTCTCTTTTTATTGAATGATACACTCAGTCATCAGCTTCCTCCTCTCCTCTCCCCAGGCCGGGCCTGGCTCCAGACCTGTTCTACTGTCTGGGACTGCTGGAGGAGACCGGCAGTGACCTGGGACAGTGGGAAGGGCCCCATCCAGCAGTGTCTGTAATGCTTTTGCTGTGTGTTTCTGAGAGCAGGTACAGGCAATGCAGATTCCAGTGTCTGTAGTGCTTTTACTGTTGTAGTGGGTTTATTCTCCGCTAGAGACTCAGGATTCAGGTTTATTTTCAGCTCTAGATATTTTAATCAATGTATACAAGGGAAGAGTCTACAAGAGACTGTTAACCCAAGTGGGGCTGCAGTTGATATTTATACAGTTTGTACAAGCTTGAAAATAGAATTCATCTGGTGTCTGTTACCAGAAAGTTTCAGTAGGGCAATAAGATACGGTGTAGCACAAGATCAAAACAGAGCCAGTGTTATCAAAGGGCCTAGGGGTGAGGTGTAATGTTGTCCAGAAGCTTGAGGGTTAACTGCTATGCTTAGCTGATGTAATCATTGTCTGTTGTAGACTGAAAGGCATTTCATATTCAGTTAAATATATATATCGTCAGAATTCAATAATTTTCCTCCACAGTCCCTCTTTTTTGGAGCATTGATAATTCTTTATACAAAGATTCAAAACCAGAGGTCATCAGTATGTGGTTTGTTTTAACAGGGGACGTCTTTACTACAACCCTAAAACTCACTCCACCTTGTCTTCTGATCCTTGTTCTCCTCGTTTCAGTGTAGCCTTGGTGGCTGTAGTTCTCGTGTCCTCCTGTAGGCAGCTGTTGTGAGGTTGGACATTAGTGTCCGTTGTCACTTCATGATGTGTTTCACATAGCACACAACAACCAATGATACAATCAATGCTCCTGCAGCACAGACAGCAGCTATGTGTCCTCTCATATTCCACCAGTCTGCCCAGTCAGTCTCAATATTACCTCCTAGCCCACACAAAGTTCCCCATCCACAAGTCTGTGCATTTGCCAAGATAATCTTGCCTTGGTTACCGGCCAGCGATGCTTGTGCTACTGACACCCTGGTCCCAATCTTATTCAGTTCCTCCTTTTGTACACAAACTCAATACATTCTGCATTTCACAGATATACAGTGTTGCCACATGTGGTGTTCCCCACCTATGCTACATCTGGAACAGCCACTTGTTTTCCCATAAAAACCCCAACACTTTCAACTGTAATGGCCTTGCCTGCGGGCTCTTTCCCCATGATGTATGGTACAGTTATTGTAAAACATAGTCCTTCACATCGTTCAGTATTAGTTACAATGTTATCCTTCAGAGCGGTTACCACTGGCTATCTGCCCTTCTCTAGTTTTTGTAAAGCATAATTTTTCCAGGGGGGGGAGAGCCACCCTCTGTCTAGATCCCTAATTGCAAGCATTACATCACGTGTCAAAGAAAAACCTACCCTAAAACAATATTCTTCCCCTGCAGTTTGACTAACATTACCCTTGCTATTATTACCCTCCTAACAATATTTACAGTCATTTGTGTCCCTTCAGCCTTCATTTCAAACGCAGAGGCCAGTTTCTGGACTGCGTCGGCGGTAGAGGTAAGCTGGCCCCTGTCTCATGACTCTTGCACAGCTCCATTAATGGAGTTTAACCCCGAATTAAGTGCTCCAAACCAGCCCGCTACATCATCAAGGAGCCCTCGTGGTCCTCAAACCTGCATTGGCCCTGTAATCATTTTCTTCCCTTTTCAATTTGGTGTTAAATATTTTCTGCAATTTTTGGAATTTGGGGCAACGGTCATAGTATTGTCTGTGAGCAAAACAAACATATTTAGTAATTTTTTCGCCATAATCTATAGTTATTTATTTGTGTAATGTCTCCCTTTGGAATAGCCCCCGAGCTCCCATACCAACATCCATACTGCCATTCACCCTGTATAGTTCTTTCATATGGTAATTCATGGATAGTTCACCCCTCGTTATGGTATTGGTAGTAACAGTCCTCCTTTGTCATGTTTAGTCCCTTACGGGGCTGATCATATGATATGGACAAAGCTAAGTTGTACCTAGCATCGCCAGTCTCTCTGCCCTGTATTAATTGGATCCTATCTGTTCCATAGGGCCAATCTATTGCACTAGCATTTCCTGGCTGTCTAATGAACCATCTACAGTAGTTCCAGTCTATGGAATCATTGTTCCCAGGGCATTCATTATTCCATGTTTGTTGTCCTGCGAAGCTGACTGGGGTCTCGATCCTGCAATACCTGCAGAAGAGTTAGTGCTGCTGCTTTCCTTAGATTCTGTGAAGACAAAACATAGTTAGAACATAAGAACATAAGACAGTTTACAAACGAGAGGTGGCCATTTGGCTCATCTTGCTCATTTGGTTGTTAGTAGCTTATTGATCCCAGAATCTCATCAAGCAGTTTCTTGAAAGATCCCAGGGTGTCAGCTTCAACAACATTAGTTATCTAGCGGCTGAGGGAACTTAGCAAAGGTGAATTCAGTTGTGTCTACTGGTTTATATGGTTTCGTCTGAGACCAGTGAACCCATTTGACTGGGTGAGGTAACTTTACTACCAGGCCTGTGTGCGTGGTCATGAGCACATCGTGTGGTCCGTGCCACCATGCTGTCATCCCTCCTGCTCGAGGGTATATCATCACCATTACTTTGTCCCCAGGTTCAGGTCTGGAGGGTGTCTAGAAAGAGGGTGTCTAGAAAGAGTGCAAAGAAGAGCGACCAGAATTATTCCGGGCTTAAAAGGCATGTCATATGCAGACAGGCTAAAAGAATTGAATCTGTTCAGTCTTGAACAAAGACTACGTGGCGACCTAATTCAAGCATTCAAAATTCTAAAAGGTATTGACAGTGTCGACCCAAGGGACTTTTTCAGCCTGAAAAAAGAAACAAGGACCAGGGGTCACAAATGGAGATTAGACAAAGGGGCATTCAGAACAGAAAATAGGAGGCACTTTTTTACATAGAGAATTGTGAGGGTCTGGAATCAACTCCCCAGTAATGTTGTTGAAGCTGACACCCTGGGATCCTTCAAGAAGCTGCTTGATGAGATTCTGGGATCAATAAGCTACTAACAACCAAACGAGCAAGATGGGCCGAATGGCCTCCTCTCGTTTGTAAACTTTCTTATGTTCTTATGTGTCTCATCCTCCTTTTTGTCTATTTTGTGAGTCAGTATTTTCCTGTTGATTTTGAGCCTGTTTGTATTATTCTCGTAAGTGTTTTGACATTGCCACAACTGCTGACTGGAGGGACGAATTTGCTGATAGCAAGTCCCTGATTCCCACCCGGGAGACTCACTTAATTACTTTCCTGTAATTCTGCATTCCACACTGCCCAGCCAGTGTGTGGTCTTCCATCAACATAAAACCTGGAACCATCTACCCTGTAGCCAGGGGCTCTTTCCTGACCACCCCAGGTTTGTCTTGTTCAATGCATTCACAGATGTGTTCCACGCCTGAGTGCATATCAGCAAGATAGTCTGCTGGATTTATCACAGTATCACGTCCCTTGGTCTTGCAATTGTTTGACTAAAGTGTCATATTCTCATACAAAGTTTCTGCTGTAATTTAGCATGCCTAAGACACATTGCAACTCTTTCAAATTTGTGGGAAGTTCTAAGGTTAGAATGGCTTGTCTGCATTCATTTGGAATGTTCTAATAACTCTGTGATAATTCATGTCCTAAATACATTACAGTTTCTTTGCCTATCTGAGCTTTCTTTGGATTTGCTTTGAGCCAAGGTGCTTCTAACTCCCTAAGCGCTGTGCTAAGTACTTCCTTGTGCTCTGCTTCTGTCTCGCTAGTGAAGAGTAAATCATCAACATACTGTAAAATCACACTACCTTCAGGAACAGTAATTCCTTGGATCACCTTTGCCATAGCCGTGTGGAATATGGCTGGACTGTTGTGAAACTCTTGTGGGACACGAGCCCAGGTGTGTTGTTTATTCCCTACAGTGAAAGCAAACAGGACCTCAGGACGCACATGAATACTCCAGAACCCATTGCTAATGTCCAGTACTGAGCATACAGTGTGCTTTGGACATAAATCTCAATATTATATTTGAATTAGCTACAACTGGTCAATTTATCATTAATTCTTTGATAATCGATAGTTAATCATCAAGACCCACTGGGCTTTTTAACTGGCCAAATTGGTGAATTAGCGGCAGAGGATGTTTCATATACAATCCCCCTGTTGTTTTAACTCTTTAACTATTTCTTTAACTGTCTCCACTGCTTCTGGTTGATTTGATATTGTTTCTGTGAGGGTCCCGGTAACCTCAGGATAGCAACCACTTCATTGTTTATTTCTCCACAATCTTGTTTGTGCGATGCCCACACCCCAGGCACCGACTTACAAATTTGACCCCACCCATCGTTGGGCCATTCTCACTTATATAGCTTGATAGGGCTAACATGAGTAGACTGTTTGGTCCCTGAGGCGAGCAATGTTACCTGCCCCCCTTCAGTGCATCTCATTTCTCCTTTTTTACAATCTATTATTGCCGATATTTGTCCTAGTACGTCATTGCCTAGGATTGTTCCTTCACTAGTGTTGCATACGTAAAACTCTGTAACTACATACATGCATCCGATGTCCAGCAATGTCAGTTCAGATTGAAAAGTGTGTTTTGTTCCACCACCCACACCTTCAATAATTACATAATCCCTGGTAACAGGAATAGAGAGATTAGTTATTGAGACGGCAGCTCCAGTATCTATTAGCATGTCGCACAACCGGTCCCCTAATTGTGCTTGCAAATAACAACGCCCTCCTTTTCTCACAACACAACCTGTGTTGATGGGGACTGGACGGTCCTATTTCCTAGCTTCACTCATCATCTGCATCACCTGTTCACAAGTGAACATTGGTGGTGCTGATAGCAAGGGTCTATCCACTTATACCTTTTCCATACATTTTGCCACTTTTGTCATTCACACACTCAGTTACTTCATTCATACTCCCTGCTTAATCAAGCCTGTTAACCTAAAGTTAACGCTGAGCTCCTATATTCCTTACACTGCTGTGAAACCCTTTCCCTAGATTTACAGCCCGAACCTGTGCGTGTGTACGCACCTGTGGTAATTTTCTAATCACACTGCTGTGAAACCCTTCTCTGTGAATTTACAGCTTGAAACAATTTACTGATTAGTCAATTACCCTGCTGCTCAACTCCAAAGAGTCCACAGCCAAAACTGTGTACCGTACGCCAAAATATCCCTGACAACTCCTGTACCCTGGTCTCAAAACAATTTTATACAGTTCTTTTAATCCTAATACACATATGGCATTTCAGTTAATCTCAGTCTGTTAATGTTCTAGCCTCTAAATATGGAATGTGGTCAATTTACTCACCCTTCCAGGTAGAGTGGTAACAGACACAAGATGAACAACCAAAGTATGTTCAGGACATTGCTCGCAGCGTCAAAATTTGTAGTGGATTTATTCTCCGCTATCCAAAGAGACTCAGGATTCAGGTTTATTGTCAGCTCTAGCTATTTTAATCAGTGTATACAAGGGAAGAGTCTACAAGAGACTGTTAACCCAAGTAGGGCTGCAGTTGATATTTATACAGTTTGTACAAGCTTGAAAATAGGGTATGTCTGGTGACTGTGTTACCAGAAAGTTTCAGTAGGTTAATAAGATCAAAACTGAGCCGGTGTTATCAAAGGGCCTAGGGGTGAGGTGTAATGTTGTCCAGAAGCTCAAAGGTTAACTGATACCCTTAGCTGATGTAATCATTGTCTGTTGTAGAATGAAAGGCATTTCATATTCAGTTTATATATATATATATATATATATATATATATATACCTAGTCAGAATTCAATCATTTTCTTAAGAGCAGGTACAGGCAATGCAGATTCCAACATAAAATAAACTCTCACCGTGATCGGAAGTAGCCGCTAAACTCTTAGAAAAATAAACAAAAAAACTCTAAAACCGACAATATTAACGTGTTTAATGTGTTTATATAGAGTGTGTTGTGGCTTTAACATTTTGTCATTGACATTGTGAGTGAAAGAGCTACACTCTGCAAAGTTTAGTTACTAATACACTTCATTGGAGACAGGACTTGTCTGTGTTATTGCGTTCTTAACTTAATTTTCTGTAGTAAAAGCGCTTCAGCGTCGAGTGCAGATTAAGAAATGTATTCTGATCTTTTGTTTATCACAATGAAGAAACAGATGGTGTATAAATCAGTAATGTGGCGCACCTGTCTGAGGGAGCTATGTGTAAAGAGGCCCTGAGCTTGTATCTCTCACCCCCCTTCCTAATGGATACCACAATACCAACACATGCACTTCATTGGTAGAATTCTGACGGAGCGTTTGAAGCTGTGAATGATGCTTATCTTCAGCTTCATTCAGTGAAGCACTGTGCTGTTCATTCAGGTGTCAATAGAGAATAGGTAGTAAAGCATTCTCAGGGCAGGCTGAGTGAGCACACAGCCCGGATCAAAACAGGAAAAGATGTCATGGATACTGAGGGTCAAAATCCTTTTGGAGAACTTTTTTTTTTTTTTAACAAAGGGAATGTTATTATTATTATGTTATTCATTATTTATTATTTATACTTAAAAAAAATAATAAATTGAAATGTATATAGTGGAAATCATGCCATGGCATTTAAAAGAGCTTCACAAAATAAACATAAAAAAGTAAAGACAACATTGATTTATTATTGATTTCTATTTTGTCCCTCAGGTTTTGCATCCTGATCCTGACAGAGACACTACAGGTTGTGCTAAGCAGCTTGAAGAGTTTCCATCTGAAATTCACGCAGGAGTTTTCACAGCGCTGCTGCAGCCTCGATCTCTCAGAGACATCCTGACAAAGAAAACACACCACATGCAACATTTCAGCAGCACTGTGTCTTCATGAAGAGGTCCAATCTCATTTCAATTGCTTCTTTCCATTCCCCTCACTGCTCTTGTATGGTGTTTACAATCATGCACAGGGTTCTGGGCTCTGTTTCTCTCATCTGTCTCTATAACAGCCTTTGCCTGGCTTGGCGTTTGCTTTGAGCTGGACTGGAGTTTCTAAGTGGCAGGACTAACATCCTTCCTCATTCATTTAAATCATGTGACAGTGCGCCCTTTCAACTCTGCCAGTCCCACCATCCCTTCCTGTACATATATATATATATATATATATATATATATATGGGCTGGACATTGAAAAGTCACATGGTTTGAGGAAGGCTCAGACCCAGCATTTAAGATTCTCCACACACACTCAAGCCATGTAAAGGCAGATTTAGAGAAAAATTATAATAACTCAATAATGGCAAAACACAACCCTGAACCACTCCGAATGATTGAGCAAACACCAAAGACAGACAGGGAAAAAAAGAATAAAAAAATACATTTAAAGTTACCTGCTTTTAAGTATTGTAATGAGTCTCTGTCTAATGCATAGCCTACCCTTTGAGAGTTCAAATTTCATATTCAACTAATTTGCATATCTCCAGCCGAGTCATTTCTAGAGTACAGGGCCTGGTGTCCTGTTGTGGGTCCTCGATGAGACTGAGCGCTAGTGAGTGGTCCAACACTCTCACACCGCAGAGTTGTTTTCATGATATGTATTCTCTCTGACTGTAATATTTGCTGAGTTGCATTGAGAAAGTATTCCAATCCCTCTGACTTTATCATATTTGCGTAGTTGAGATTGTCGTGTGCTTGCTGATCAGCACTTCCAAATAAAAGGAGACTTATTTTACTTGCCAGTGTCTCGTGGATGCATTATTTTCAACAATGAAGATTGCACGCTACATATAGTTTCACAGTGTGGTATTGAATAAACTGCTGTGCTGAAGGTGTGGAACTCTATGTTCTCCAGGAGGTAATATGGTCTAAAATAATGTTACTTTTGTTTTCCAGCTAAAATACAATTTAAATGTTAAATTGAGGCTGATACACCAGCAATGTGCTCCCAGAGCAGATGGATGTGTATTTGTTCTATTAATCCTATTGACTGAAATGACAGCTGGAAGAACTTTGATTCAAATCAATGTAAACATTGCCTCCTAGAATAATACTGAGACATGCAACAAAATGCAGGTCCACAGAAAACGACATATTTCTCATGCTCGTTTTATAAAAACACGCAAATCACATCACCCGTTATTCAGAAAAAAACAAAAGCACAAAGAGTTCTTAGGTAATCTTTAATAGAAGAAAACACACCTTACTAGGTCTTGAACTGGAACAATGCAGTTAAGAAATGGCAACGGATCCTGCTATCTTTGCACCGAGTGCTGTGCATGTCATTGTGTTTACTTAGAAAGGAAAGTCTTTGAGCTCCTGGCAGCACTGAAATGAGTTTGAAATGATCTTGTTTATCCCACAACACCGAGACAGCTCTGCCCTCTCTGCTGGTTCCCAGGACACTCGGTGCACAGAATTCAAGTTCAAATCGCTCTGCACAGGATCAAACACACTGCACAGGATCAAAGACATTTCATGGGATCAAAGACACTGCACGAGATCGAAGACACTGCACGGGATCAAAGACACTGCACGGGATCAAAGACACTGCACGGGATCAAAGGCACTGCACGGGATCAAAGGCACTGCACGGGATCAAAGGCACTGCACAGGATCAAAGGCACTGCACAAAGGATCAGGATCAAAGGCAAAGGGCACTGCACAGGATCAAAGGCACTGCACAGGATCAAAGGCACTGCACAGGATCAAAAGCACTGCACAGGATCAAAGGCACTGCACAGGATCAAAAGCACTGCACGGGATCAAAGGCACTGCACAAGTTCTAAACATACAGATAATAGCACTAACTATGTATTTTGTCCTCTTTTAAAATAATGCATCACTTTATACCAAGGGACCAGTTACAATGTGGCATGGTCATGGCTCTCATTTGCTCATAATGCCATTCAATGGAATGGGCTGACTTGTCGAGCTCTTCCAAGTGTCTATAGAAATCCAACACAAGATGCGTGTCGAGGAAGCACAGAGCAATTAGGCCTAACTAACAGAACACAGCTTCTCTCCCCCTTTAAAAAAAGAAGCAAAACAGTGATTCTAAAAGTCTTTATTTAAAACGTAATTAAACATTTCAGATAACACCTACATTTACAGTAAATTATGCATGATTTCATAATATTTCATTAATTGTGCAATTTAAGGAGACCTGAATGCTACAGCTGCAGGCTGTACTGTACCAGTAGTAGCCAGCTACCTGGCATTGATATCCAGTGAGATGTGATGAAAGACAGGGGTTTAGCTTGTCTGAGACTGGCAGAGCATCTCTCTCAGTAAAGCAGAAGTTCTCAAACTTGTCTTTTTGGGGTGGGGCTTCTTAAAACCAATTTTGAATAGGGATGAACCGCAGTGAAAGTAAATGGGTAATGTGGACATTATCCCCACAGCACTAAAAGAACATTTTACTGTACTTTAAAAACACAAGACATTGTACAGAAGAGAAGCTTCCAGAATTTCTCGGGGACCCCAGTGTGTGCACCGTTGACACTGAGAGCAAACACGTGAATACAGAGCTCACGTTACTATAGCAACTCCGATCCCGGTTACACAATAAGGCACTTTAGTGTCTGAGCACCGCAAGCAGAGAACAGAGGTAATGCTCTGCAATCCAGTCAAAGCTTGTGGGAACCACAGGGGAAGGATGCTTCAATATACTTTGCAGCGCAGCCTGGTCAGGCAAAAAAAAGACACTAGACCAGCATCTTCACAGTCATTCTCTTGGCTTTTCATCCTTTATAAAAATTTGCACATCATTTTGCAGTTACTTTTCCCATTCTTTACCATAGTTTGCCTTATTTTTAAATAGGATTTACCATACCTCTCTGCTTCCCTTTCACCCTATAAAAACACTTTGAAGCTGTGGGGCTAAGGCGCAGTGGTGAGCAGAGCATAGTCTAATAACAACCTGAGGTATTACAACAAAATCACTTCATGACAAGGCACCTAGAGAGATGGCTTCTGTAGTGAGGTACTATATTAATAAGTAAGGAAGGAGCTACAACACAGGGTCGCTTCCAGGCACGGAGGTACTAAGATACACAGGTTGTTATTTTTATTTTAACTAATGTGCGCAAATTAAATTCCAGATAATTCCAAATCAAAGAGTGTTTGTTTGATTTTTGAAAGAATATTCAGTAAAAACACAGTAAACCCCACGTTTTTACTTTTAATCTCTACAAATTTGAAGTTTTTGTTTAGACCGCCTTCAAAATGAAATAAACTGATGAAGATATTCTTTTTAATACAACAATTGTTTTACACTTTTAAAAAGTCAACGCCCTAGCAGTAGTGTTTATAACTATTAGAAAACTACACAGGTTAAGACAATCTGCATTTCTCTCTCAATAAATGTTACTTTCCCAGATTTCTTGATATATTTTTGTTTTCTACAGATATTAGTTCTGTTTTCTATTGCAAAATGCACAACATAAATGTAAAATTTAAAATGACCATTAAAAGCAGTAACACCCTGGAGTACATCTGACTTTGACGACGGCTGGTGTGGGATCTGCACCCAGAATCCCCATCTCCAGTCCACAGACCACACTGCCCTGGGAGGCTGTAGCCTGGAATCTGCTGGCAAATATTTACACTGTGGCTTTTGTGCATTGGATTTTTTCCTGTGACAGAAGATGGCTGGATTTTTTCTCTGGGTTCCCTCATGGAAAGGGTCTCCGTTCAGATACTCTGGGTGGGATTGCTGTGCTTGGTTCTCGGGGTCTGTTTAGGAATACTCGCGGGTGAACCTCTCGTGGAACTCCTTCAGCTTGTTCAGAAGGATCCTGAGCTTCTCTGTTGGCGGGAGAATAGTCATCCTGGGATCGGGAGAGGAGGAGGGCAGGGTTAGTTAGGCACACCCTTAGAAATGTTTACCAAAGTAAATAAGGAGTTCCCCATGCTTTTCCACATGGTTATACTAGGCATTTATCAGAGTTTTACCATACCTCTCTGTGCTGCAGTGCTTACTTATTCTTTACCATGCTTTCACTGTGCTTTATTACACATTGCTCTGCTCAGCCTCCTCTCTGAAGTACATTTTCTTCTGCTTCTGTTATTATGTTCTTAATATTTGCACTGTTACTGGGATGCTTTAAGACCCGACTTGACAAAGTACCGAGCTCAATCAGCGACTAGGAACACTGATGGCAGGTTCGGAAAGTCCCCTGCCCCCACCCCCGAGCAGGTACCTGAAGTGGTGTGTCCCCTCTCTCTGTCCGAAGCCACTGCCCGGTACGACGCAGATCCCCATCTCCTCCAGAAGCTTCATGCAGTAGAACATGTCTGGAGACTGACCCTTCGCCTGGGGAGCAGAGACACGGCAGTGGAGGGTTAGTACAGACAGGGATAGAGACAAGACTCCTGAGCCACAGTGTATAGGTAACACATGTCTTATTAAACTCATAGTAAAACCATGTTCTACTGTACTGCAAACTAGCTGGGAATGGTCAAACAAACATTATTTCTTTAAGGTTCAGGACTGTAGAGCTAAAACTTGGTCGCACATTGTGATTTTTCTTAATGATCCACACTACTCAGAAGTCCAAAATGAATTACATTTTTATTAAACAAACATTTAAATGTTTGTATTGGTGATGTGTTAAGCACATAAAGTTGATGTTTAACCCATTTTTTCACAAAAAACCTTTGCCTAAATCCTTTAACATTCAGGGATGGAAATAAGACAAAGGCTTTTTAAACTCCTAGTAAAGCAGGAATGGATCAATCTGCTATGTAAAGGGAGTCCTGTTTCCATCCTTGGCATTGTTAGTCAATGCTCCCTGTCCCTGACTGCTGTCCAGAGTGTCGAGGTGTTCGGAGAAGGACAGGCTGCTGCTCTACCTGGGCCTCCTTCACAGCCTTGTCTGGGATCTCAATCCTGGGGAAGGAGTACATGGCTCCCTGCACCGGGTTGCACTTGATCCCTGGAACAGTATTGAATATCTCCTCTGTGAGCCGGGCCTTCTCTGCCAGGTTATTCAGAACTGCAGTCTTCTCCTGGGGAAAGGGTGAGGGGAGACTAGTTACTGCAGTATCACAAATATTCACAAGCCATAAACATTCACCGACTTCAACGCTAACCCTAAATTTACCACAGTGAATCTGCACTCTCATTTACCAATATATCATAGGAAGCTAAAGGGAACAGTAATGTTACAACACACTACCATTTAGATACATCATATACAGGTATATTATTTTACACATGTATATGAGTAAATATATATATACTGTATATAGTTATGCACCTTTGGTAGTATTGCTTAAAGGATCCCAATCAACAACATGGCTAGGTAACCCATTCCATCTCCTCACTGCAAACAGTGTAAAGACGGGTCTCCTTCCTCTGTCCTAAGTCTCAGCTTCATTTCCAACTGTGTTCTCTGGTCCTGGTTTCTGAGCTGCACTTACAGTATTGGTCAGGGTGAACTTGGTCTCCTGGCCTCTGTTCAAAATCTCCCTTTTTCCTGCGTCCTCTGGTCCTGGTTTCTGAGCTGCGCTTACAGTATTGGTCAGGGTTAACTTGGTCTCCTGGCCTCTGTTCTAAATCTCCCTTTTCCCTGTGTCCTCTGATCCTGGTTTCTGAGCTGTTCTTAGTACTAGCTGTGATTAAGCTGTTCTTCCACTGTCTCACCTTGATAAACTGCTCGTACGAGGGCTCCCCCTCTCTGGGGGGGTTGGCGATGACGTCCAACAGGACCTGTCCCGGGACAGGGGGACACAGCCGCACCGACACCAGCTTGACGAGCTGCTGCTTGACCTGGGGGTCGAGATTGATCACCTCCATGTACCCGCCCCGGAACCCACACCTGCAGGGGGGGCAAGACCAAGGGTCAGGAACCCTCACAGTTAAGGCATCGACTGCATTCACACTGGCTCAGAGGACACACTCAAGTAAGGGTGCCATTAGATTAGGATTTAAATGTTAGACAAGCCAAGTGAATTTTATCTAAATATTTTCCAGTTTATAAAATTATCCAAAAAAAAAAAGAAGGTTGGCCAGGGTGTCCTCGGCTCACCGGGCACCTGCGGGCTTGCCTGTAAGCTGCATTGTCCTCCGACGGTGTAGCTCTGAGGCGGCTGCACAGTGAGAATGCAGTGTGAAAAAAATGGTCAACTGACGGCACATGTTTCGGAGGACAGCGTGTGTTCGTCTTCGCCACTCGTGAGTCAGCGCGGGGGTGGTAGCGGTGAGCTGTGCATAAAAATAATTGCCAAATTGGAAGAAAATAATAAAATAATTGGCGAATACTAAATTTAAAAAAAAAAAAGAAGTGACATACTTCTGCCTCGATTTTACCCAGTCATCAAGGGATGAATGGCACTGCCTAAATGAACTGACTGCTGGACACCAGCTCAATGTAATGTGAGCTGTCAGCTGTGGGCTGCACTGTGCTTGAACGGAACCCTGGGCTGTGCAGGGCTGACTGACACTCACTCTCCCATGTAGCATTTGGATGTGGAGTGGAAGGAGGCGAGCTCCACAGTGTGCCAGTACTCAGGCCCCATCTCATACAAAACTTTCTTGAAGGAGTGGAACTGGCAGCCCTGTGCGTAGATGTTATCCTGGTAGACCTGTGAGAGACGGGACTGCTTACAAAAACACACACAAACAAGCACAGCACAAATGGTACATAAAACAAACCTGGCCTGAAGAGGTGAAGCACTGCTGAGTTCAATTTCTTAATTTATTATAACTAACTCAACACCTGCACTATTCTTCCAAGTGTATACCAACTCCTCCCTTCCCTCCCTCCCTCCCTTCCTCCCTCCTCGCTCCTCCCTCCCCCTTCTCTACCTCCTCTTCCTTCTCTCCCCAACCACCTCCTCCTATCTCTCTCTCTCTCTCTCTCTCTCTCTCTCTCTCTCTCTCATACACTAATCTTGTGTTGTACACAAACAGAGGACAGTCTGCCTCTTCTCCGATGATCATTAACACAGGTTAGTGACAAAGAGGCTACATGCTACAGGGTTAATGATCATGAAAAGCCAGCATATCATCTACTGCTGTTTACTTTGAGTTTCAACACAGAACAGGTTCACTGATCCTGAAAATACAACAGGCACCATCAGCACTTTAGACAGGAGAGTCACTGGGGGAGCTGCAGGACGGAAGTGGAGAACTCAATGAAAGGAAAATAAGAAATGTATACAATACTTTCAGCATTAACCATGTGGCTCATTCCACTGCCTCACCCCTCTCTATGTAAAGTGTCTCTCTCTGTGCCGCCTCCTCCTCTATTAATTTCTAGCTGTGTCCTCTGGTCCTGGTTTCTCTGCTGCACTTATCAAGTATTGGTTAAGGTTAACTTTGCCAGCTCCTATTAAGATTTTTAAAGACTTCAAATCGTCCCAACTAATTCATCTTTGTTTCAAGCTAAACAGAATCGGTCTCTTCAACCTGTCTTCATTGCTCAGTCCTACGATGGCACACTGGCCTCTGCTGGTCCGTGTGGTGGGGCTGGGTTGAACCTGGTATGTGGGAGTCGACTCACCTCGTCCGCCATCAGAAAGAGCTTCTCTTCGGCAGCGAATCGGATCACATCTTCAATGCACTTCTTGCTCTGGACCTGACCTATCACACAAGAGAACACAGCAGGGATGAAATCAATGTAAATGTAGTGCAACCCCTCTATCCTATAGATTTAGTAGGACTGGACGTGGATAACAGCACTATGTTTTTTGTTTTCTTTTTTATTTATACAACAGCAGGTCCCTGCTCTCCCACTGTTTTCTATGGAGGTCAGCTGTTCTGTTGTTACTCAGTAAAGGAACAAGTAAACCACGGCTGAGAAGATGACACGATCACTTATTAATGACACTGTTCTGAACCACACTTACTGAGAAAACACGTCTCAGGGTAAATACTGTAAATAAATAACTTTCAAAAGTTCTGTTACAACAGTGATAATGTCATTGTTGTGGCGTGCTCCTCAGTAATAATGAAACTTGTTCACTTTGTAATATTGTTCAACTGTCTCTTATGCTACAAGAGTGTTGTCTAAAGGTAGAATGGTGCCTTCTCTTTCTCACCCAAAGTGCTTAGAAATATTCATATTCGTAAAGCTATGTAATAAGTTTGCATCACGTTGATAATGTTACAGAATTAGCAAAACAAATTTAAAACGAACCCCCCAGAGTTAATTACTGTATTAGACTCTTTTCAGCATCAATGATATTTTCTTTTCTTTTCAGTTAGCAGGATGGTACAGGCTGGTGAACACAGCCCTGCTGTGTGTTCAGTTAATAGGGTGGTACAGGCTGGTGAACACAGCCCTGCTGTGTGTGTTCAGTTAGCAGGGTGGTACAGGCTGGTGAACACGACCTTGCTGTGTGTGTTCAGTTAGCAGGGTGGTACAGGTTAGTGAACACGGCCCTGCTGTGTGTGTTCAGTTAGCAAGGTGGTACAGGCTGGTGAACACGGCCCTGCTGTGTGTGTTCAGTTAGCAGGGTGGTACAGGTGGTGAACACGGCCCTGCTGTGTGTGTTCAGTTAGCAGGGTGGTACAGGCTGGTGAACACGGCCCTGCTGTGTGTGTTCAGTTAGCAGGGTGGTACAGGCTGGTGAACACAGCCCTGCTGTGTGTGTGTTCAGTTAGGCCGATGAATATCGTACCGGTGGGGTTGCCCGGGTTGATGATGCATAGTACTTTGGGCTGGCAGTGCTGCCTGGCTGCAGTCAGCGCTCTCCGCAGCTCCTGCACATCCAGGGCCCAGCAGTTCTCCTCGTCCAGGTAGTAATTGACCTGCACAGCACCCAGCTCCGACAGGGCTGCCGAGTACAGGGGGTACTGAGGGATGGGGATCAGTACCCCTGTGCGAGACCTCCCCTCACCCGACACCAGCAGCTTCAGAAGAGTCTGAGAGGGGAGAGACAGAAGGGGAGAGAGGATGGGAGAAAAAGAAGAACATTTATCTTAACCACTACAGTTCTTTGACACAAATGTAATCTGCCAAGTTCACACAGGATACAAAATGTACATCTGACAATAAGACAGACAGCTTGGATTAAAAAAAAGTCTGGAGTAAGTTTCATCACAATCGTATTTGCTAGAGAAATGCAAAACTCTAAAGCAAGTGTTTCCACTCCGTATATACCCATATATACTGCTATTATTTCACATACTATGTTACTATCATGTATTATGCACTTTCCACTGTATTCACTGTATTTTTTATTTTTTTTTGAAAACCAACAGACAGACGATCGCAGATAAATTTAAAAAAAAGATTCCAGAACAGCAAAATGTGTTAGTTCTGAGTCACGTGTGTGCAACACTGTGGTTCCTCTACTCTGTAACCTCAGTCTAACTGAGGTTAACCACAAACCACATTTTAGTGTGGTTGTCTGAGACAAGCACAGCTTAACTGGCATTTGAGATGTTTGTACAAAAAAACAATTTGACAGAACAGTACAATAAAAATTGACATGGCAAAGATAAATGTATATTTGACATGGAGAGAAAGAGACACAGGCTCAGAGACAGAGAGACAGACACAATAAGGCAGGTAATAGAGAGACAGACAGAGAGGGAGGGAGAGAGGGAGGGAGGTATGTTTTACCACGATGGCGTCGCTGGCTCCAGTGGACAGGTAAATGTTGTTTGGGTCGGAAGGGATTCCTCCGTCTCTCCTCTCGATGTATTGCGCCACGTCCTGACGAACACACTCGATACCCTGACTGGCACTGTACGCCCCTGCACACACGCAGAGAAACACAGGGTGTGAAATAAGAAAAACCACAGTGTATTATTGAGAGTCAGTTCCTGGGAATTTACTGATTTTCAAACTTTATCAACTTAGGTCCCAGTGATTCAGCATCAACAACGTGACTATGTAACCCATTCCATACCCTCCCCACTCTCTTTGTGTCTCCTTCCCTTGGTTCTACTTAATTTTCAGGTGTGTTTTCCTGTCCTTATTGTATATCCTGTCCTATGTCTATCTCTAGTTTATTTCCAGCTGTGTCCTCTGGTCCTGGTTTCTGCTACACTTAAAGCATTGGTTAAGGTTATCTGTCAACTCCTTTTAGATACCTCATGGTGCATACTGTGCATTTAGAGAACAGTGGGGTGGGGTAGAGCAGGGGGCTCGATTATAGAGTGCTGCCCAGAGAAGGGAGAGGGATGCAAGGAAGCTGTGCTCACCGATGCTGCCCCCTCCACAGGCCTGCAGGATCCTGCGCGCTCGCTCCTTTGCATCCTCCGGGAACTTGTTATCATTCAAGAGGTCCGGGTAGGTGCACAGAGCAATCACCTGAGACGAGAGAGAGGGAGAAAGAGGGGTCAATACAATGCACAGACATCCTAACGCACTGACACACTACACTATACAGAGCAATCACCTGAGACAAGAGACAGAGAGGGGGGAGAGAGAGAGAGAGAGAGAGAGGCCTTAACTTATAAACTATAATCTGCATTACTTAAAAAAAGTATAATAGCAGCTGGTTGCAGAGGCCTCAATTAACACTAATCTTGGGCTAACCTGGGCCAATGTATCATCATGTAGTCTAAGATTAGTGCTAATCAAGGTCTGTAAAACCAATCAATGTAACAAAAAAACACTACAAACAATAACCACCATTAAGGGGCAGACTAACACAGCGAAGCAGACGGGTGTAAATCAGGACAGAACTAATCAGAAAAACAATTTATTCTGTTGGTACAAGATGGCACAATAGTTTCCTTGTTACACCAGAGCTTTAGTACAAAGCTGCATTTTGTTTCCCTAAAACTAACAAAACTGGGTGTTTAAGTTGTTTTGTTCAAGTGGACAAAGCAAGATTTATTCCAGGAACTTACGTTTATCCTTTTAAAGTGACTGTAGCTAACAATCCCACACATTCTCCACACCAAGCCCATGCATTCACTACACAAGTCTCAAACATGGAGTTGCACTTGCCTGGTAATTTCACCTGGAGGGAGAAACTGTCCCCGACCTTCATTGGCGTCTGTTCTGTCATTGACCAACCAACTGCTTCCCCTAATGATTGACATGTTTTCAGCCAATAACATGTTTTGACCCCCAAGGTCACAGAGGTAAAATGACCTATGAAGTGTAAGGCATGGAAACTGATAACTTTCTTTAGCCTAGGCTAATACCACGTTTTAAAGTGAAAATGTATGCTGTAACGCGTGTTTCTTTCAAAAGTGCGCAGTTTAGACTTATGTAACTAATGAAAGAGTAAAAGAGGTCCGACTGTTGAAATGATGGTTGTCAGCTATAATCACTGTGCTCATCCTGACCCCTAACTTACCTGTCGTAGGAAGGTGATTGGCCGCTGGCCCATGGCGTGGGCGTCTCCGATGTTGGCCTTGATGACCTCAGTGAACGGCTTCTTCACACCCTGAGAGAGAGAGACAGAGAGAGAGAGAGAGAGAGAAGATCAGACAATAGCTACACATACAACAATTTACAAGTGAGAGGAGGCCATTCAGCCCATCAGTGTTCATCTGGTTCCTAGTAGCTGATTGATCTCAATACTTTGTCAAGTTAAAGGATCCCAATGACACCCATTCATAAGAACAGAAGAACATTTGACACACTAGTTAAGGAACAGCTGACTCCATGTAGATAAGCCACACTTACATAATTAACTTGCATTTATTTTAGTTCTCCTGAATCAATATACACCTGCTTAACAGCTCCAGTTATCTTATCTGTTAACTTTGTACCCTACACAGAGAGGAAAGTAAATAAACTCTTTAACTTGTGGATTTCTAAATCATGTGGGATTGATTCTTAAACTGCATTCATGTATTTTAGGTTTCACAAATTGTAACAATGTAAATTAGTAAATCTTATTCTCAACTTGATCAATGAGTCTGTAGGTGCAGGTTTGCAGAGATACCCTACCAATCCCTCAGCTCTAACCACTAGACCACACTGTCTCCCTCTCACCCAGTCCCTCAACTCTAACCTCTAGAACACACTGCCTCCCTCCATCCCAATCACTCAACTCAAACACCAGATTTCAGAATATTCCAGCCCCTTGTCTCATCCACAGCAGACTACCAATATGTCCAGTTGACCCTGTCTCTTATATCAGTTAATATGTCCAGCTGACCCTGTCTCTTATACAAGTTAATATGTACAGTGAACATGTGCTATTCAGGGTTGTCTCTTTTGTCAGCTTTGCTTCGCAGTCCTCCTGCTCACCTAAAGAAAACACCCTTTTTCCACAAGAGACAGTCCGCTAGACATATTAACTGATATAAGAGACAGTGGCAACTGAACATATTAACAGACATAAGAGACAGGGTCACCTGGACATATCAACTAATATGAGAGACAGTGTCCACTGAAGATATTAACTTATACTGTACAAGAGAAAGGGTGAGAGTGTGAAGCTTATGTAAATATTAAAAGCCTCTTTTTGAAACCTGAAACCTACTTAAAGAAAACTAGGGAGAAATGAACCGGCTATACCAGAGGACAGTTGTGTTCACGAGAGCCACACACATACCCCCACCTCAGACCCAGCACACTAGAGACACTGTACCAAACGAACGAGACTCTGGGACTGTGATCTGAATCTCAACAGTCCCTGCAGGGGTCTGTGGTTCACTGTCCTGCAGAACTGCCGATGCCACTGTGACTGTCTGGATGCAGGCTGTGCTCTGTGTCTTTAGAATAGGACGTGCGAAGAGTGGAAACAGCTGTACACAGGAAAACACATGAACTCCTAAACAATGCAGGCCAACAAAAGAGCTCTTTGCAACACAACACCACCGAACACAACACTCAGCACAGGTTCAGCACGCAAACACAACCTAACAAACATCACGTGGGTATCATATGACAGTATGTGAAATGGCAATATGACTGCCAGCCCTTATAAAGCTAAAATGTGCACCATAAATTTGCAAATGCTTTTCCTGTGGTTCTATTATGCGTTTGTCATAGTTTACCGTGGTTTGCCAAACATTTTAAATATGTTTTACCATATCTTTCTGGTGCTTTACAATGCATACTTGTACCTTACCATGCTTTCACTGTGCTTTATTACACTTTTCTGTGCTTTTACTGTGGGAACACTTTATAAGGGTTAGTTAATCATGTTTGTTTTTTTTTTTTTTTGATATGCCTTTCCATACCTGTCTGTGCTTTACAATGCTTTCACTGTGCTTTATTCACTTCGCTATACTTCAACAATTGTAATCTTTTATAATGGAATTAATAAGATTTCAGTCTGCACTTTGCTCTATGCACCAAGCTGCTCCCTCTGCCCCGGTCGTATTCACACTGTGTAACGGACAGTACCTCCCTCTGCCCCGGTCGTGTTCACACTGTGTAACGGACAGTACCTCCCTCTGCCCCGGTCGTGTTCACACTGTGTAACGGACAGTACCTCCCTCTGCCCCGGTCGTGTTCACACTGTGTAACGGACAGTACCTCCCTCTGCCCCGGTCGTGTTCACACTGTGTAACGGACAGTACCTCCCTCTGCCCCGGTCGTGTTCACACTGTGTAACGGACAGTACCTCCCTCTGCCCCGGTCGTGTTCACACTGTGTAACGGACAGTACCTCCCTCTGCCCCGGTCGTGTTCACACTGTGTAACGGACAGTACCTCCCTCTGCCCCGGTCGTGTTCACACTGTGTAACGGACAGTACCTCCCTCTGCCCCGGTCGTGTTCACACTGTGTAACGGACAGTACCTCCCTCTGCCCCGGTCGTGTTCACACTGTGTAACGGACAGTACCTCCCTCTGCCCCGGTCGTGTTCACACTGTGTAACGGACAGTACCTCCCTCTGCCCCGGTCGTGTTCACACTGTGTAACGGACAGTACCTCCCTCTGCCCCGGTCGTGTTCACACTGTGTAACGGACAGTACCTCCCTCTGCCCCGGTCGTGTTCACACTGTGTAACGGACAGTACCTCCCTCTGCCCCGGTCGTGTTCACACTGTGTAACGGACAGTACCTCCCTCTGCCCCGGTCGTATTCACACTGTGTAACGGACAGTACCTCCCTCTGCCCCGGTCGTAGTCACACTGTGTAACGGACAGTACCTCCCTCTGCCCAGGTCGTATTCACATTGTGTAAACGGTTTCACAGGGTGTGCTAATAAGATAACTCCACCATGCTGTTGGTACATCACACACTGCACATGTCACAATGTTCACTGTGCTGCCCTCTTCCTTTCCACTTAGAGCTCTTCTACAGGCGTTCCCTCTACAGAATTCATGGCTCTGGCTGAAAACATGGAAACCAGACTGCTTTTAAAAGACTTTACTTAAAACCTGTGGAAATGCAGACCGTTCTGTTTTTTGTTTTTAAACTACAGGGTCAGATTTACTAAGCATTTCCTCTGGTTTTTCTCAGTGAAATAAACCTCTGCTAATGTCTGAGGTGTGTCTGAGGTGTGTGTACTTAAAATCAGTGTTGGAAAGCTCTTCCTCAGATGTTTTTGTCTTAAAGTCAAAGTGGTTGTAGCTGACAAAATAGTTCCAGTCGCCAAGGTGACAGACTGTCTGTCTCCAGCATTCCTCACTCTGATCAAAGATCACTGTAACCCTTCCTTACCAATCTTATCAATACCAACGCCCAAGGAAAAAGCCCTGAACAACTGATTTATCACAATCCGTCACACCATGAGCATCCACAGAGAGGACTAACAATGGTTCTGATTGGGCAATGTAATCAAAGAGTGTAGGCAGACAAAGGACAGTCTGTACCGTTTATGTCTTGGCAGAAGAGCTGAATATTTGCATTACCCGTGAAGAACATGTTTTCTGTTTATACCAAACATGATGAACCCTTTCTTCTTTGAGCCCGATTTAATTTCTGTTTACTTTGTTTTACAGCCTGCCATTCGACGCGGGGAGCTCTGAACTCGGGGCGAAGCCGCTGTTGTGACGTCACACAGCTACAAGCTGGTTGTCTGTGATTGAAGAGTCATAAGAACATAAGAAAGTTTACAAACGAGAGGAAGCCATTCGGCCCATCTTGCTCGTTTGGTTGTTAGTAGCTTATTGATCCCAGAATCTCATCAAGCAGCTTCTTGAAGGATCCCAGGGTGTCAGCTTCAACAACATTACTGGAGAGTTGATTCCAGACCCTCACGATTCTCTGTGTAATAAAGTGCCTCCTATTTTCTGTTCTGAATGCCCCTTTGTCTAATCTCCATTTGTGACCCCTGGTCCTTGTTTCTTTTTTCAGGTCGAAAAAGTCCCTTGGGTCAACACTGTCAATACCTTTTAGAATTTTGAATGCTTGAATTAGGTCGCCACGTAGTCTTCTTTGTTCAAGACTAAACAGATTCAATTCTTTTAGCCTGTCTGCATATGAACATGCCTTTTAAGCCCGGAATAATTCTGGTCGCTCTTCTTTGCACTCTTTCTAGAGCAGCAATATCTTTTTTATAGCGAGGTGACCAGAACTGAACATAATATTCAAGATGCTGTCTTACTAGTGCATTGTACAGTTTTAACATTACTTCCCTTGATTTAAATTCAACACTTTTCAGAATGTATCCGAGCATCGTTAGCCTTTTTTTATAGCTTCCCCACATTGTCTAGATGAAGACATTTCTGAGTCAACAAAAACTCCTAGGTCTTTTTCATAGATTTCTTCTCCAATTTCAGTATCTCCCATATGATATTTATAATGTAAATTTTTATTTCCTGCGTGCAGTACCTTACACTTTTCTCTATTAAATGTCATTTGCCATGTGTCTGCCCAGTTCTGAATCTTGTCTAGATCATTTTGAATGACCTTTGCTGCTGCAACAGTGTTTGCCACTCCTCCTATTTTTGTGTCATCTGCAAATTTAACAAGTTTGCTTACTATACCAGAATCTAAATCATTAATGTAGATTAGGAACAGCAGAGGACCTAATACTGATCCATGTGGTACACCACTGGTTACCACACTCCATTCTGAGGTTTTTCCTCTAATCAGTACTTTCTGTTTTCTACATGTTAACCACCCCCTAATCCATGTACATGTGTTTCCTTGAATCCCTACTGCGTTCAGTTTGAGAATTAATCTTTTGTGCGGGACTTTGTCAAAAGCTTTCTGGAAATCTAAATAAACTATGTCATATGCTTTGCAATTATCCATTATCAATGTTGCATCCTCAAAAAAATCAAGCAAGTTAGTTAGACTCAATCTCCCTTTCCTAAAACCATGTTGACTGTCTCCCAGGACCCTATTGCCATATAGGTAATTTTCCATTTTGGATCTTATTATACTTTCCATAAGTTTGCATATAATAGAAGTCAGGCTTACTGGTCTGTAGTTACCTGGTTCAGTTTTGTTTCCCTTTTTGTGGATGAATCATTGGGATCCTTTAAAGACTCAGCTTGAGAAAATGAGATCTACAACAGTACTGGGAACCAGGAGTGCACTGAAGGGCTGAACATCCTCCTCTCGTTTAGAAATGTCATTATGTTCTTAGGCGTTTCCATGCAATTTGAACTGTGGCAGTAAAACCCAAAGAAGTATTCATGGCACACTATAACAATAACTATAGCTAGAAAACATTCAGCAGCGCTTAATCTCGAAATACTAAAAATAAAAGTAAAATGACCATGATCACTCAGTATGTGATTTTTTTTTTTTGCATTCATTTTCTGCAGAGGACACAGACACATGACTAAATATTTAAATCGACAGAACTGGCTTTGCCTGTTTATATCATTCAGTGTCTGCTAAACATGTTTCTCATAGTAATAATAAAAAAAAAAAAACATAGTAAAATAATAATACACAAAAAAAAGTCTGTAAATGTATTCGTGCTGCATGTCATAACGCATAGGGCGCTCCGAGCAATCCGCACCGCTGCTGGAGCTCTCGTAGTTAGAGAGCACATGAGCGCAGCGACGGACACAAGGCACAAGACACAAGGCTGAGTGACAGACAGGCAGAGACAGGAGTACCTGTTTCAGTTCCTTCTCGAGCTCCACGGCTCGGGTGACGATGGGACCCCGGACCGCGTATTCCACTTTCTTCACGGCGGGGTTCATGGTGTCCACCGTCAGCACCTTTCCCCGAGACTGGAATAACACTCCGTTCTCAGACATCTTCCGTTGAATGAAACTGTTCCGGTGACCCGCAGAAAACCCAGAGAAATGCCTGCAGCAGGGAGACAGAGAATAAGCTCGATGTCTAATGGTAACTTTAAAACCAGCTACCGGGACAGCAGCTCTAAGCAGCAATAAACTCATTGCAAACGGGTGCGCTTACTGCGTAATATAATGTGTTTATCATGTAGAGCGATGATAGAAGATAGAAAGGGACCTTTGGACTTGTCTGAGCTCTCTCGTTTATAGTTCACTAGCGAGAGAGCGAGATAGAAAGATCAATACAAGTATTCGTGACTAGTGCTGAACCCGACTTGAATGTAAAACACGTCTCTCTCTGTCTAAAGTCCAAGCACCTCCCAAAAAACTGCACCCATACCCATACATCTACCAAAAGAACTAACTCGAAGAAAGTGCAAAACATGCTCCTTGACTTACCTCCGCTGCTCGCTATGTGAGGTTTTCACCAGGGCAGGAGGGAAGCAGCTAGCCAAACTTGCTTCTGAGGAAGGGGGAGGAGAAACTGTGCTGCTGCTCGGATAGATATTAGTAACACGATTTAACACGCTTTCTTAAAGCGACAAAACTCTTTGCGGAACTGCGGAATGTCAGTTTGTTTTGCACACAGGGCTGTGCCCCGTGGCTACTACGTCTGGGGATGGGATGGGATATATATATATATATATATATATATCAAAGAGCCAGCTGCCCAGCGTTTGGAAATGTTATATGATTATTTAATTCACATTCTACACATATAGTCATCTGTGTTCATTAACACTATTCCCGAACCTTTCTCTGCTGGTCTTATATTTACATCATCAACATTTAACAAGTCAGTCATAGCTTGTTCTTCAATACTGGTTAAATTAAGTTTACATTTTTTCTCCAGTCCTACTATAATTTCTTGTTTAACTACTTCAATATACACATCTAACCACTTGTCTCTTCCATCTGGAGGAGTCCACGTGCTTGTACTATTAACATTAATCCCATGCTCATAATTACCCTCTGAATCTGGGATGTGGTTAAAGTTTTACTTGATAAATTAAATACTTTGTCTTCTGTCTTATCTTTAGTGTATTTGATCCACATGTATATAAAGACACACATTTGCCCGTTTTCCCATTGGAAATAGCGATATTTTGAAATATCACTGTCCTGGTCACAAAAGTAAAGTTTGTGGGGAATAAAAGCCATTTTCTATACTTTTGAGGCATAAGCAATTAAGAAATAACACTTACTACCCAGGAACAAAAATTGTGTTACATAGTGTAATTATTCACGCGTTACGAGAAATTCAGTGGGAATTTTTTTTTTAATTTCAAGGGGGCATTGGCACAATGGTGCGGCCTAGCGTGAACACTGCTATATTACAAGATTCTCAAGACCTAATGTCAGCCTCATAGCGCCACAAAAAAGCTCTCTGCTTATTGAACACAGCCCTGGCCTGTACTGCAGAGATCAACCACAGTACCCCAGGGCAAGGAGGGTTTCAGGGGGCCATACATACAGTTGAAAAAGTGCCAAACAGTACGTGTTAGGGTAGCCATCACAAACATGCGGTGCCCGATTAAGCAATAACACTACTGCAGTAGAATACAAATAATCTGCAGCCTCTAAATCGGTAGTGCACTTTATAATGTGTGCAGTTTAAGAGAATTTTAACTGAACACCAGACACTACAAACTGTATTACTCTTATAAAAGTTTAGCACAGTATTTTTGCTGTTTTCTTTTAGAAGTTTACCACTGTATTTTAGCAGGACACTGCTGGGGTGACCTACGAAGTGAAGCAGTAACCGACTTCCCAAGTGTAAGGCATGGGAATTTTCTTTAAGCTGGTGTAGCACCTCATGATATAGAATGAAAATACATGATTGCTACAGCATGTGCTTCTTTCAAAACTGCACATTTGAGAATATGTAACGAACCTATGTAATGAATGGATGCGCATGGTGTGGAACGTTTATGGGACTATTTTGTCAGCTACAATGACTTTACCACTTTTTCGGCAGCCTTTCTACAGTGGCAACAGCTTCTCTGCTCTTGCTCTGTATTTACACTGAGATTCCAGTTTTTGGAGCTCTGACCCATGCAACTAAAAGCTCTTTACTTCAGACAGCAAAAACAACCATCTGTTAGCGAACAAGTGCCTGCTGAAAACATGAGCTAAAAAAAATATGAAGCCTCTCTCTGTAAGGATCATTACCTTGCTCACCACAACGACCAGCAAAACTGAGCAAGGCACTAATGTCAGCAAAGGAAGCACAGCGCTCTCAGAGTGCTTCCTCTAACCCTGAACATGAGATTAGACGCACTCGTCTCAGAGGCATAACAACATTTTCCAGAAACCATTTTTCCCAGCTCAACCCAAGATGTATCAAAAATAGTAATAAACCTGAAATTAAACAGTTTATATCTTCATTGACACTTCAGAAGACTGCTTTGTTAAAAATAATTTGATTAATTCAATCTCGCAAGTCAGAAAACATTCTCAAACGTTTTAGAGAAGGTTTATTAGTGTATTTTCATTTTTCAAAGCGCTGTTTCATTTAAGAAGACGGTTATAAACTCTCTTCATAAAACAGTTCTTAAAAATATATTCCTTAAAACAGACCATAATAGCAAGACTGCACTTTGCATTGGGAATTATCTGAGATTATGGACTTAATAAAATAATCATTACTGGCATTAAAAGGTCTGCAACCCAGTAATGCCCTTTGTGCTGTGCTGGCCCAGTGTCAAGGCTTGTGTTTCTAGCTGATGTGAAACTGTAACCTTTTGCTGAGGCAGTGTAAGTTATGAGGCAGGCAGTGAGTTGCTGTGGTCCTTAACTTACAAATCACTCCAACAGTAAAGGCATAGCAAAGTGTAACAAAGCACAGGGCATTGTAAAGAACAGAGCAGTATGGTAAGCAATAAATAAATAAATAAATAAACAATGGCCAACTATGGTAAATGCATAGAAAAACTGCAGATTTACCTGGTAAACTTTTTTCAGAGTCCCACCTATCTTACCTTGTTTGTAAGAACCCGTTGTCAGCTCAGTCTCACTGCTGTGCTGTTGAGTCTGAACCCAGCAGAGACAAGGGAATTGTGTGCTGCACTGCCCTTCTACTGGCAACAGATGACATTGCTCCTTTAAAACAGATTGACATGATGTCTGACTAACCAGCTAAATTAAACACATACAAACTAAACACTGAATAATTTTGCAACAATTAACAGCACTTGTGGCTTTTCAACAACAATAATCTGATTTCTATAGCACCTTTCACAGATTAAGCCCAGCTCAAAGCGCAAAAAAAAAAAATACACCCGACAAGTCAAGCCAAAAAAAAAAAAAAAAAAAAATACTAAAAATTATGAACAACAATATTTTTGGATCTCTGTATTCATCTATCAATGCAAAAGAAGGAAACTCAAGCTCTTTGGATATATTGATCTCTATCTATGCCTGCTCGGGTCATTGCAGTGCATATTTTGTAGTGAATTATGTTGTGAAAGTCTAACCTAATTGAATAATACAGTTCTCTTCATATTAAAAACCTACATATGGCTGTATTTCTATAACATATTGAGAAAGGGGTATATGAGGGGGGTCGTTTCAGAAGGGATCCTGGTCTGAGAACGTTTCGGAAATGCTGGGCTAGTGCCTTCACTGGGAAATAAAAAATACTTCTCAGTCAATCTTAGTTGCTCACAACCTCATATGGAAAAAACAGCAAAATATAAACACAGACTCACACAAAAACACCACCCTCAGATCAAAACGCACTGTTCTGACAGCGCCAGGCCTGGTTGATCTACCAGACTCTGCAGCAGCTGTAAGAAGTGACGTCAATCCTGACAGACCAGGCAAAACAGTGAAGAGAACGAGAACCACGTCGTAAACACTGACCAGCACACTATGAGAATTGTTTTAACGTTATTGATTTTCCGCTCTGCATGTAAACTGATTTGTGTGACTGGGATGGCTTTGCTCCTTTGAGGCTCCATCCATGAGAATAAACAGATGTAAATTGATGTATATATGTCAGATAAACAGGCTAGCTGATCCCAGGGTATTAGGTACGATATTGATCTAATGGGTGACGTCAGTGCAAACCCCCTACGGCATGAGCACAGACAGATCTTATACTTAGATTCAAATGACATTTTCTTATTTTATGTTACGTTTTGACAAGTAGTTCAGGAGCTGCTTTTCAGTTCTAGATGCCTGTCATAGACACATGTAATGCACGCTAGCTAAAGAGTTTTTATATTAGTAAGCGCCAGTGCCATCTAGTGCACAGCAGTGTATTGCAAGCAAAATCACTAGATGGCGCTGGCTCGCTCTTGTATGAAGACACTGTGACTGATCTAGCTTAGATCACATGTATCTATGACAGGCAACTAGGACTGAAGATCAGCTCCTGACATCAGGTGTAAGTACAGACATAAAAAAAGTAAGAAAACAAAGTGACATACACGCTAGCAGACAGATCAGACAGACACAGTGACATACACACTAGCAGACAGACAGACACAGTGACATACACACTAGCAGACAGATCAGACAGACTAATAAACGCAGTGAAATACACCTCTAACCTTTTTACCAGGTGGAAGGAAGGCAGTCACAGGTTCTGTTCTGTACTGTTTATTCTCTTTATCAGTCCTCAAAAGGTCACCTGCCACTAGCTATCACATGCTGGGCAACATTCCCACTCCCAGATGTATTCATGTTACAGACTAGCAAGACCAATACAACTACTCTTCATTGGACTTTCTCCTGGGCCAAAGGTATTCTAGGCATAGTCTCACCAGTGTGTTATACAATCTAATCCTTAGATTTATATTCTAAACTTTTGGCTATATACTCAAGCACTGAGTTTGTCTTTTTGATTTGTTTTCCACACTGTGTGGTTGCTCACAGCAATGATGAGTCTATTACAACACCAAGGCATTTCTCTTGGTGACCCTGTTCCAGTTCCATACCACCCATGTGGTATTTGAATTCTACATTCTTGGGACTGGGGTGTAACACTTTACATTTCTTGACATTCAATTTCCTTTTCCCTATTCTAGTCTATACGTGCCCTTCTGGATGCTCAGGAGGTATCACCTGCTATGGAGAGGAAAACAACTAGCTGGCCAGCCCCACCTACCAGCACCCTCGTCTGGTCAAGACATCTTCGAGCAACAAAATACCTTATTAACGCATTAATATAGTGAACAAACACCTGCCCACTGGGAGTGAAACTCCCCTACCTCCACCAGTGCACAGCTGCCCCCCCTTCACAGGAGGTTTGTTAGTAGGCGTTCCGTGATGAGGTGCCAAAAGTATAGTACGTCCCTTTTAGCAGACGTTTGTGGTTTGGAACAAGTTTTAACTGGTTTGATTGTGGTTTGTACATAAGCTCAAAACAGCTTTTTAAGCAAAAACTCATGTAAAACAAGGGTGTTATCATCCGGGCAAGGCCCAGATGCGCTTTGAGTTATGAAAAAACGGTTACTTTACACGAATCTCATTTACAGGAATACAGAAGTTTGTCATGTCACGTAAACAGAAAAGCTTGCAGAAATGTAGAGGCAGCGGTTACCAGATGCATTCTTACATCATTCTTATTTTTATAAAACAGAGAGAACAGAGAGAAAGAAGTCAGTGCTGGGTTATGTATTCAGCATGTTGATGTCCTCATAGTTTCATAATATTGATTAAACTGGTAGACATATTGTTGTTTTATATGGTGAGTATTGTGAAGGTCATTTTTACAATGTATGTTTTGGCTAGAGTCTGAAATCTCTTCCTTGATTGTGTGTTTTTATATATATATATATATAAGCTTCTCATGTTGCACAGCTGAAAAAACATCTAGGCCTAACTTTTAACTTGATACGGCAGCTGATCAGCGCTTTACTTATTTAATAATGGCACAGAGCATAAACAGAATACTAGTTTAAATGTTAGTAGCTCCTCTACACGAATACATTGTAAAAAAAACAATAAATCAGAATTTAGTTATGTGGATCATACTATTGTCGGCAGCAATTTTTGAAGCTACAGTGTTAATGGTCATCTTTAGCTGTTTCATTCAGTAATAGTCTTTTTATACAGTGCCAACGGTCTCATAATGCTCTACAATGTTATAATCGTGCATCGAGTCAGTCATATCTTTCAAACGCCATGTATGAAAAGCAGAAAGTTATTAGAACACCAATTGCAAGCTTATCATACTGACATATAGTAAAGGATCTTTATAAACAAACAACCCTTAGCTGATTAACCCAAACGAGCAGCTGCACTCAGTACACAAGTAGAAGCTCATGCTTTTTTTTTTTTAACATTATACACGTTACACAAATTGTAATCAACCTTTTATTGCATTTGATCAACCTAAAAGCCCCCCCCCCCCACTCCCCCCCCCCCCCCCCCCCCCCCCCCCCCCCCCCCCCCCCCCCCCCCCCCCCCCCGCCCCACCCCCACTGTAGTCAGTTTCGCGTAGTCTTGCCAGTCTGTGCGAGCAGTGTGCTGAGTGTGCGCGTGGCGAGGGTCCGGAGTGTGAAGGTTGGCAGGGTGGGGGCAGTCAGCAGGAAGAGCTGATGCTGGGGGGTCTGCAGTGCGAAGCACTTGCACTCGGCCGCGGCCAGGTAACACTGCAGGGGCTCATGCGAGAAGCCAGCGGGGAAGTCTTCCATCTGGGTCTCGCATTTCTCCCCATGGGGCTCTCCCTGGAAGTACCTGGTGGTGGCCAGTGTGTAGAAGAGGCGCAGCAGCTCCCTCCTCCTCTCCGGAGGCAGTGTGTCCTGAGCAGCAGCTTCCTGGGAGAGCTGGACTGAATAGAGCGCGCGGCTGGAGTCCAGGTTGATCAAGAGCAGCCCCAGGATGCCGCGGGGAGCGGGGCCCAGGAAACAGCGGCCCTTCAGCCCAACACAGTTCCGCAGGGGCTCCACGAGAGGGGACCAGAACCTGCCCACCAGCTCACTCTCAGCACTCTGCAGCGAGGGCGTGGGGCCACACAGTACGCACACATCCACCCCAGGGACTAGCTGGAAACAAAGCAGCCGATGAGGCACATTGGGGCTTCCTTGGGGCAAGAAGATGGGGCAGTCCCGGGAGCTGGTGCTGGCCAGAGAGCGCACCAGGAAGGCGAGCAGAACAACCTCCTGGGGAGCTAGTCGCCACCACTTCTCAGTCGCCACCACCACCCTCCCGTCCGCCAGCAAGCAGCCAAACTCACTCTCCGCTGCCCGGGTGAACGCATCCAGGCACTCCTGCAGCACGCCCGAGTCCGGCGACACCAGGCAGTCTGCGCAGTGCGTCAGGTCCCCTATGGCTTCACCACCCGACTCCAGGAAGCAATCGATTAGCCTGTAGCAGGAGCGTAGGTCTCTCTTCAGGCGTTCCACATTCTTTACCCTGCTCAGCTCGTCCAGCCCCAGCACCAGCACCATGCAGTTGAAGACGTTGTCCAGCAGGCGGCGCAGGTAGGGTTCTCCAGCGCCTTCCTCCGAGCTCACTGCGATCAGCGCGACGCTGTCCTGGAAGACGCGCCACACCACCCTCCCGCCCCCCTCCGTCGCTGTGCTGCAAATCTGCGCGTCCTGGCTGCTACCAAACATGTGAACGCCGTTCAGAGAGCCGATAACAGAGAACGGGAGCTGCTTTGAAGAGCCGCGTCCACGGCAGAACAGCGGGACGCCGCTGCTGGCTGTCAGACACAGCAGTTGCACGGAGCCTGCCTGAAGCATGGTCAGTATGAAAAGGTAGGGCTGATACTAAACTTGGGCAGGACTGCTGGAGAATCTGCCGCCTTCTGTTAGGATTAATATCGGCGCTGTGCTGGAAAGCTGATGTAAAAATCTTTGATCATATACCGTTTGTAAATCCCACTCTTCGAGAACAATCCTTCACTATCCACGTATTTACAACTGTCAGTCAGAAATCTCCACATTAGTTTTTATTATTTCCGAGTTCGCCATCTCTTAAACTATACAGGTATGTTGTGTTTTAAGCTTCTTCAGATGACTAAATATCCAATAAAAGTGTGTTTTGCATTAAAATAAATACACATTTTTTTCTGTTTTCATTAGTGTTTTTTCTGTATTGCTGTAGATGATCACGGACCTGCTCCTCCAGAACGGTATGTTTATTTTGCAGACAGTACCACAACGATGTAATAGAAAAGTCGTACTGTTTACAGTACCTTCTCGTTCAGGCTAGCAGCAGCGGTGAAGTTGCCAAAATGTCTGTATGTGGTTTTGTTTGCAGAGATCCTAGTCTGTAGCGATTAGTAGATATCCGATATTCTTTGTCTGCAGTCGGGTTTTTCTTCTTTCTAAAAATACTGCCAGACTTTAGTTTCTGCTATTTCTTATTTGTTTGTTTCGCCATAAACAGTTGTCCTCTTATAAGAAGTAAATTTGGGTTCAGTTTCCACAGCAACGACACACTCCTGTTGTACAACCCTGGAGCACCGCCTGTTCCGTATAGAGGACCCAGAATGCAAACGGCTTAACGTCATTCTGTAGGCATTTCCACGAAGATCGTCGGGGGTTGTAGTCTTTAAACGGCGAGAGGAAAGATGCAAGACAAGCGGTACCAACAAATGTATCATTTGTGTTCAAAAAATTGTTTGGTTCACGGTGGTTTTTTGTTGTTGTTGTTGTTGTTGTTGCTTTTTTGTCGTTGTTCCCTGCGTGGAAACCATTTTAAAAAATGGTAAAAGTTAATCCGAGGGGACATTAGTCTTCATGTTGCTAGAAAAATTTAGAAAATATGGAGAAGGGTCAAAATTAAGTACCGGTAGTTAATTTGTTAATTAATTTATCAATTCATAAGTTAATTCTTACATTAACTTCATTTGGCAATTGAACTTTCACGTACATTTTGCAATTTAACTGTTTAAAGCCTATGTTTGAACATTGTCAATCACAGGAGGGGACCAAGTATGGAAATATAGACATGGCATATGCCAGTCTGTGAAGATCCACGAGTGTACAACCTTGTGGCTTGGAAGCCTAATTATTGTATGCACTTGCAGCAATAAAAATTTTAAAAAAGGAATGGTCTACAACATATTTTGGCTGATGCTGTGGATTAATGCAATCCAAATGGAACCAGAGGCTGCAGCCATCACAAGCAATCTGTAAAAGAAAATGTAATGGATTGCAATTAAAATTAAGCATCAATAGTAATGTAATTATCAAGCATGTATATCAACTTCATTATAATATTAGGTTGTACACTCGTGGATCTTGCAGACTGGCATATACCATATCTATTTTCTCATACTTGGCCCCCTGTATTGCTGCTTGCAGCTATATTCTTATTATTATTATTATTCCGTTAACTTCAAACTAGTTTTACATTACTTTTTGTAGTTTATATTTAGCTTATTAATGTTGTTTATTTTTATCCCAATTAAGTTACTGAAATGTTATTGTTTTTTGGTTTTTTTTTGGTTTTTTTCCCTCTGCTGTTGGCGGTAAAAATAAGAGACTGTTCAAATAAAACTTTGATTTGTAACATTATGTTCTGATGTAGACAGCTTTTATTTTACAGTGTATTACTGCTAACAACAGTCATTACAATCAATATGCTGGTGCCTAAGCAAACTGCAGAAACACTGTACAGATATCACATCCCATTAAACTCATGTTTTGATTACATTGTGAAGGGATACGGAATTCTTTGGCTTCTCAATAGCTGTGGAATACTGTACCCCCACCCATGTAAAATATTGGGGGACCCCAGTGTTTAATACAGTTGAACACCTACCTCACAGGACAGTCTGTACAAAAAACGTATGACTCTCAACTTCAAAGGAGACTTTCTAGGAGTAACGCGAACACAGTCAAATATTTATTTGCAGTTTACAGTGAGGGATAAAGAGAGCTTTAACCAAACATAAGAGTATTTGTGTTATGTTTTACTTCGTCTGACTTCTATTAATTGCTTATTAAATATTATCGAAGGCTTTCTGGGCAGTGATACCCCAGTAATTAGTTTACATTTCAAATACAGATTTTCACGTCAAAAACAATATATAGAATTGCTAAAAATAAATATGTGACGCTTTCATTCCTCAAACCAAGTAAAACAATAAGCCTGAGTACATTACGGTAACTAAGTAAAACAAATTAGCCTGACTAAATCGCGGTTTTATTGGGAGAAAATAGTGTGGCGCGTATACACAGATATATTTGATATTCCAATTCAGCCGTCTTTAGAAAAAAAAGAGAAAAAACGCATCTGCGCAGGCGTGAAATAACAAGTTATACAGAATTCCATGGGGTATCAAAATCAGCGTCACACCGGTTGTAATAGGGATCTGATCCTGGATCCAGGTTCGCATCCTAGCGGTGCTTCTGTGCTCTTCGAAGAATTTAAACGATGACTAAGAAAGACTTTGAATCGACGTTTTCAAAAAGACGTTGTGCATTGGTTATATTTTGGTTGTCCGACGTCACGACTCAAATACAATCAATACACAACGTAAGTATAACGTCTTGTGCCCACTGGGTAAAGTCATGGATTCGTAATTCCATGACTCAGAAGTGACTGAATAATACAGCTATTTGCCACATTCATCACTCTGACAATACTGTGCTAATAATCTATTGTTTTGAATGACTGATGCAGGAATGTCTTTGGCTCTTTTAATCAAATTAAACGACTCGTTTTTGAAACCAGTCATTTACACATGCGTTCTCTTCAGTAATCTTTCCTGGACACAAACACTGGATCTCACAGACTGCAGTGCCGAAAAGTGCGGTACTCTGCTGGTGTCTACTGTCCTGGGTCAGTGCTGCAGCTAACTCTGCAATTTGTGAGCCAGCTATTGGATTAGGTCTGCTTGCCTGAGCCCAGGTGAGTCAGAATCTCAGAATTGCTCCACAGTTCCTCCAAATGCTCCAAGAGCCTCAACCAACATGCCACAGGTAGGAGCAGACTTGGATAGGCTATTTCAGGGGTGTGTGTGTTTGAATTATTGTTTTCATGCATCCTGCAACTGGCTTGCTCATAAATGCCATTATAAAAAGCTACCCCAGAGTTAAAGAACAGCAATGTTAAAAAAAAAAAAAAAAAAAAAAAACACCATGAAAGCATTGCAAAGCTCATACAGATGTGCTAAATCACATTTAAAAAAAAGAAAAAAAGTACGCTGAAAGCATAGTAAAGCCATGAGAAAACTGCAAAATGACTGGCAAGCTTTTATAGTGGTGTGTATGTCCACAAAACAATTGCAAATACAGTACTTACTGGTTAACAAGCTTCAAGTCATGAGTTATATTAAACAGCTGAACTTCGCAGTAACAAGACACCAGCAGTAAAGCAATGACCTAAGGGCAAATGATAACATTTGTTTAGCAATTGCATCTGTCAATAGAAGAGGGAGAATGGCATTTTGCATAGAACAAGCTTTATATTTTATTTGCATTTAGCTGAACCAGTCAGAGATAATATGGCTGTGTTTTTCCTGAAGGTGTGTCACTAAAGGTAGGCTTCATCTAGCTTGTTTATTTACCCTAGTCTACTAGGAGAGTCTGTATTGTTGTTTATCCACGTAAAACATTTATAATCCAACTTATATTCATTCAAAATGCCATTACATGAGAGTAGATAGTTAAAACTTCATGCTGATTTGAACTCGGCTCTTGCCAAGATAAGCACCAACTAAAACGTAGCTGAATATCCTTCTGCCTGGTGTTGATGGCTGAAGTGTAATGCTGGCTTCTGGGATCAGCTTATTTTGCCTCCCCACCGCATCAGCACACACAAGAGCTGCGATCCTGGCTCCGGGGATCAACCACAGTGCGGTCTCCAAAGCGCATCAGCATGACAGCCGTCTGGATTGAGCTAAGTAGGGTACACCTCTGGGGTCTTTAAGTGGGCACCTTCTGTCCTCTGTGTTTTGTCAACTAGCACACGACACCTCAAGAGGGCTCAACAGTGATTCTGGCATCCCAGCATCACCCCCCTCTATCCTCCACTCAGCTCAGCCTAGCTTACTTACCCATACATCAACTTTGCTTTCCTTCTATTGTGCTTGAGATCCCCATCCAGAATCTTTCCGTTTCAACCACAGCGTTGTTGCTCCTTTCTGCTACTTCAGATAGGTTCTTCAGTGTGCAGTGCAACTCTTGGCCACTGAACAGATGTCTTTGAGAAACCAGGTTTTAGAGTGTGCCACAAATCCTCGACAACCCACCTCCACTGGGTAAACCCAGACTCTCCATCCTCGCTGTTCTGCTTCAGCAGTTAGTTGAGCATACCAAAGTTTCTTCTTCTCATACGCCTCATCCACAGCATCCTCCCATGGCACTGTTAACTCTACCAGATGAACAAGGCGTGCTGATCCAGACCACAAGACAATGTGTGATTGAAGGTTAATGGTGGCAATCTCAGTTACAAAAATAAGCCGTTGACCAACATCTGTCAGCGTCTTTCAGTCTCTAGCAGCTTCCAGTTGTCCTGGGTGAGGCTTGGTTTTAACACCTTTTCCGTGGTTGCTCTCCTGGATGGAGGAATATTGTCTTTTTTGTGTAATGCTTTGATAGATTGGTCAGGTTACGCGTGTCTTCCAGTGCGAAGGCCAAACATCGCAGCACCTGGTCATGGCGCCAAGTAAACTATCCTTGGCTAAGACCCACCTTACATCCTGTCAAAATGTGCCTTAATGTTGCGGGTGATGAACAGAAAGGACATGAGGGATTCTGTGGTGATGGGAGAACATCATATGTTGATCTGGAAATGGCCTTAACACACCTGATCCTCTTCTCCTGATTTTGCACCTTATTGACTATCAGCTTCCTCCATTGAGCTGGGGTTGCCTTGTGCCATGTAGGAGGAGCTGAAATGAGACCAAAACCTCCTTTTCCACACTGAACTTGTCCCATAATATCTCCGATTCGAAAGGCAGCCTTAGCATCTTCCACAGCTTTCTTTGCCGCCCATTTAATTCCAGTTTTCAACACAGGTGCTGCCTCCCTTACGCATTTGTCACGTGAATCTACTAAAATCATTTCCAGTCTGACTTTGGCGCACTTAAACTCCTCAGTTAGAGCAGAGACTGGTAGCTGCAGTATTCCTTTACCATAAAGTCCCACTCTGCTGAGGCAGTGTGGAACTCCCAACCATTAAAGCTTCCAGCTTCTCAACTGTTGTCAAGGAAAACTCGTACACAGTCAGTGGCCACAGCAGTCTTGGCAGTAGACCAAACTGAAAGCACCAGAGTTTGTTTGCCGGTAAAGCACTGCTGTCTATGCTCTTCAACCCTTCCACTGCTTGTTGTCTAACTTCTCCCACACAAACTGTGTCCTTTAGATCCCCGTCGTACCATCTCCCTAGACTTTTCACTGGCTTCTCGGACACTGTTGGTATTGCCTCACCATTAATGTAGAGCCTTTTATCTACTACTTTACCTTTAATTATAGAGATGCTCCTTGATTTAGTGGGCTTGAATTGCATTCATGCCCATTCAATGTTTTTGGTTAATTCGCTGAATAACCTATTAGTGCAGGCTACTGTTGTAGTCATTGTTGTCATGCTCGAATTAGTGGTAGTCGCATTGCAGAAGCCAAGCACTCTCCTTCCACTACCCATTTTTTAACGCCCTAATAATTATTTCCATTGCCATGGTAAAAGCTAGTGGAGAAATGGCACTGCTAATCAGTGTTGCCAGTTTGGCGAATTTGTCAATAGGTTTGGCTACTTTAACACAATGGAGATTTTATACATGTGAATGCGACACATCTCTTATTTAGCTACTCTGAATAAAATCTAGTGACATTCATTTTTAAACTGAAAATACACTCATAAATAATAGTTCAAATTAAGCCCACCCTCCACACTACGATTTGCCTATATTCTCCCAACATGAGCCCCAATGCTGTTCCTATAGGCTAGACTGCCGCCTTTCCCCACAGATCCACCATTCAGAGGTGGCAATCTTTAAAATTGACACAGTACATCAGCTACCTCGCGGCAACGCTGGCGGGAGACGGCCATGCGTAATTTCTTGCCGTGCGGGTCTAGAAAGGCGGTTGTCTTTTCGAAGAAAATGGCAGAAAAGCCACCTGAAAACTGCGACCAACATTCCCGGGAAGCCAGCTGAAAGGAGGGTGGTTTTAAGAACTGGCTTAAGTGTGTTCCTGGCACTACAAGCAAAGCTTATTGCAAGCACATTGAGTAATGACAGGGATAATGGTGTGTATGCAAAGCTAAAAGTTGAAATTCCACACCTAGTTCTGGTGCTGTGTGTTTGTCACAGTTTAATACTGGCAGTCTCCGTGCTTAACAGTTGCTTCCTAAGTTTTTACATTTTTTAGTTAAGGAGACTCAAAATTGGTTCTCCCACAGTGCTTTGGAGACAAATAACATACAAGAAGGTATTCACTGCAATAAACGACGGGACAGAGCCAAAGAAATTCACCGGGCCTGCTCGACCCGGTGGATTTCCGTTGAGCCAGCGGCAAGGAGAATCCTCAAACAGTGGCTTGAACTGAAAGCACTGTTTGCTGTGCACTGAGAATGAGTGCCGTTACATGGCAGCTCTACCGCCTGTTTTGTGATCCACAAAGTCGACCGTCATTTAAGTCGAAAAATTAGCACTTAGGAAAAATTTCAGTGTTTAAACTGCAAACTATTCAAAGAAAGACAGACAGACAGACATCACCTCAGCAGAGAGCAGAGTGATAGCATAATAGCTTTATTCTAAATCATTTTTCTTAACCCCCCCCCAAAAAAAACAAATCCGGTATAAAAACACACTGAGTAAAGCCACAGCCTCTTCTAGTCGGCTACAGGTCAATAATGGAGATTTGTAGGGGGCATGCCATGGGTTTCCCCCAGCAGCACATTGTGCCCTGCGTGCAATAGAAGCAGTGCTGGCTGCTCATCCAACACTTCAGCCTGTAGTCATGTCAAGGAATGCAGTGGTAGAGCAGACAGGGCGTATTCAATTAAATCATGCTCTCACCCACCATGATTCATTCATGGCATTTGGGTTGCTATTGTTATTTTGTGTCCATTTTTCATCCCTACCTTGCAAGGTTCATATAATTTAGTAAAGATAATTATAAGTTCATACAAGTCAGTTCCAGACAAGTGCTTTTTAAAAACATGTATAAATAAAACAAATTCACCCCAAATTCTATAAAATGCAAATCAGTAGTAGTCAGCAATCATGAAGAAAACACATATGAATTTCAGATCATCGTAAAGTCTATATATATATATATATATATATATATATATATATATCATATATATATCTATATATCTATATATCTATATTCAGGATAAGTCCTGAATTCCTGACAAATTTTTTTTTATATTTGTGCTTTGTCACGAAACTTTTCATTTTGCATTAACCACACTGATTTCATAAAAACAAACAAACAAACAAAAAAACATGGACTTGTTTTTTTAAGAAATTTCGAACAACTTATCCCTGTTTATAGGGTCTTGACTATGTCTTCCTTTTTTTCGAACATGTATATTTGTATATATATACTATATACTATATATATATATATAATATATATATATATATATATATATATATATAATATATATATATATATATATATATATATGTATATGTAGTAGTAAGTACACGACATCATATCGAAACTTGGAAGCACAGCAAATGAAACAGCTGTCAATCCTACTCTGGATATCAGTATCTCAGCCCCTAAAAGGCGAGAGATTTATTACAGTATTTAGTTCACCCCTGAAAAAGAAATGTAAAAAAGCCATCCTAGATATAATGAAGTAAAAAGGTTTCAAAATCAATAGCTGGTGGGAATATATATTCAGATTGTCTGCAAAGTGAAAGCCCGGCAGGGATTGGACTCAATGTGGCACTGGACATGAGAGCTGCAGGAACCGGTTATTTGATTATTCGGATCGAGCTCTCCACAGAAATCATGTGCTAATAATCAGGGGAGGGTCATTGGTGTTGATTGGGCTAATTTATCCTTCCAAGTGAAACAAGTGAAGAAACAGCTGCTTGGATTTGTGATGATCGCTGCTTTTCTTAGACTCTGCTTATATAATAAGACTACCTGCTTTATATTGACCAATCTCAGCGCAGTCGTTCTGACCTGATTGGCCCACTTTTTCATTCAATCTAAAAGATAAATGATTCATCCTTTGCTTCCTTGCATTGCCTAATTATTCATCCCTGTAGAGTGGGCTTATATGTTTGGACGGGCCTCTGTTTGTGCACCCAGTTATTACTCACCAGGGAGTTCCACATTTTCTGAAACTAAACTCTCTAAAAGACGACCCTGAAAGAGTTTGAGGCAAACAAACCAGACTAGGACCTGATACTCAGGTCTTTAACACTGACCATGACAAAAACACTGTTCACCAGAAATGTATTCTTCCAACTTTGTCAACAAAATCACAACACAGCTTGGTACTGTACGATTAACTAGGACAAACGGAGTGTTGTTATTGAAGAAAAAAACATGTATTAATGAACCAGAACTAACCGTCTGCTTATTCTTAAAAATGAAGAGTAATAAGCAAACAAGTATCCTTTATTTCATTACCAGCAAACTGTACTCTATGCAGATACATTGTTCTGAGTAATTCCCTTTACCGTGTTTTTTGTCAACAGATATTGCACGAAACCAAACAAGCCTACTCAACAAGCTAATTGCAAAGCTGAGAGAAAGGCAGCATTTTTACTGCCGCACTGTGGCCAAAAGCTGAACCAAAACTAGCAAATGCAACCGATTGATCACTGAACCTTTCTACATTAAGAGCTACCGTCGTGCATACTAGGTTAATGTATGCATTTCTTTATTGAGTTTAAAAAAAGGTTATATCATGTCCAGGACTAGTCCCACAACTAACTGCAGAGAGGATGCATTTCTAAGGAAACAAGCAAAGTGAAATCAGAATGCTTTTATATTAAAAAAGGCTCAAAGAAAGGAAAGACAAATAATCAGATACAATAGGACTGGTATTAGTTTTTACATTAAAAGCACACTGTCAGATTGCTATGGACTGGTACTCAATAATTAGGTAGACGGGCTGCACGTTTATTCCATTCAATTAATACCTATCAACTAAAAACACTTTAAAAAGGGAATACCTCTAAGTATCTGTACAGACCTACTCTGCACATCTTTTCCATATATATATGGCTGATTGGTCTCATAATAGGTTAATACTGTAGAACTGCTTTTTTTTTCACAGTACAAATAAGTTATTTTCTGAGCACTCTTGTTTGTTTGTGTGAGATTTTACATATTTTATATATATATATGTATATATATATAAATAAAACACACAATTTATGGATCAGTCCTTAGAAATTATGGCATGTGATCGGTTAAAACCTTATCACATGACCAAAAAGAGATCCATCTATTGCCCCCGTGACGCTGCCTACGGTCAACATTTTTTTTTTTTTTAACAAATGCTCTCAAATTACGTCATCACGCTGAACATCCTCCCTCTTCACACAATAAAGCAAAACGGCAAATGAATTACAAACTATATTACAAAGATATTGCAAACACTAAAATCGTCACAAAAAACACATAGTTTTCAGTGTTTTCTGACTTCCTAAAATTCAAACAAATCCAACTCGATGTAAATAAATACGACGTTTACAAACTAAACGGACTCCTCTGAGAATTCTATGTCGCAGTGATAAAGTCAGGCTGACAGTTCTATGCCAAAAAACTTTAATAACTATGCGATATGGACTTCAAAACCATGACTTGACCACTTCATAAAACAAATATGGACTGCAGATCTCGGCTCATAGTGGGAAACTATGGCCTCCAAGGGAAGAACTATAGGTTTCCCCTGTATAGTGCTTTCCTAGCAGGACAGTTTCCCACTGTATGCCTCCATTCTAATACGGATAATTTATATATATATATATATATATATATATATATATATATATATATATATATATATATATAATATATATATAATATATATATTATTTATTGTGTGTGCTACATGATAATATTCAAACGATGTATAGTTTAGATTAGTTACTGATAATGTCATTCAAACTTAATTTAAATTTTTGTGACTCAGGTACCTTCTTGAATTTGATTTAACACATTTTTTTCATGCCATCATCTCAAGAACTTTAAACAGTTCTACTGTATATTATACCCTAACTATTAAATTTTATTTTATTCTATTAAAAAACTAAAAAAAAAAAAAAAAAAAAAAAAAAAATCACATCCATGAAAACTAGGCAATATCTCCTGTACTAATCTTCAAATACCACTAATAATTTATGATAAAAACAATTCTACACTTCTAGAACTATGAATCTCTAAATCTGTTCACATTCAGTCAAATAAATAAGTCAAAGTGGAATCCATGACTAGCCCACTAACCCAGAAAGCATCCTCCTTAACAAATCGATTCTGGAACACAAAGTAACGCTCCGGGAATTGGAGAGGCTCCATTCTGAGCTGGCAAAGCTTTACTCAGCACTGCGGGGAACCTGAAAGGGCAATGCTGGTGGTACTCAAGAGACAGGATTCATGACACAGGCTGAGAAAAGCAGCAGGTTTTAGATACAGTTTAGGGATACTGTAGAGCAGTCACTTTAATGCTAGAGTTCACACTTCTTATGACAGATAGGGTTGAGCGGATGGAAAGGGGAAACCTAGCCATATTGTTGATGCTGAATCATTGGGGTCCTTTAAGATCAATCAGCTACTCAGAACCGGACAATCTTAGATGGGCCGAATGACCTCCACTCACTTCGTAAGTATTCTTATTTTACTGAGTGAATGGAATTCTCATGTACTGAATTGGCAGCTTTTCACGTCCCGTCTTTACCACTAGCGCTTTGAATTCTGCACAGAGTTCCCTGGCTCTTGAATCCTATTATCGAGTTCACTGAATTAAAGTAGCTGGTTTTAGGTACAGAGCTTTATGTTTGCTGGATTATAAAATCAGCTGTAAATTGCTGGATTTAAAAAATCCCAACATATCTGATTCCCCAGTCTAAAAAAAATGTATTGATCAGGATTATATTAAAATAGGGTAGTTTCTTCCTGCTAAATAGAAGGCAGAAGCCATTGCATTTAGAAAACTTAACTACACATCAATATAACATTATAATTTTAAAACTATTTCAGAGAGATAGATAATTGGTCAAATTGCAGCATCAATAACCTACCAACAAATGCTGCTACAGTCATTTAGAATGAGGGTTGCTAATGTTTGATTTACTATGAGCACCGACAAATACACCTGACCTAACCTCAGCATAGACAATCCATGACTGATGCTCACAGCAATCTCATAAACAGCTCAAATACACCAAGCAACAGCCTTACACTAAGCAAGCTGTTCTGTGTTCAATATGTTAATCACTAGTGGAGCAACGATTCAATGTGTATGATTAATTGCTATTCTTTCTTTACAGGCTATATAATACAGTAACAGAGGTATGTATAATTTGCATTGCGATACAAGACCAAAAGCACAACAACTCATTGTAGTCCATCAAATCATACTTGAATTAAGTGTTTTAAAGCTGGTATATGAATATCTCATCTCATTTAAGTGTTTGTTTTTTTAATGATCATTTGATCTTATGCGTCATACAAGTAGCCCATCCGGACCATTACAAGTTTCGGATATGTATCGTCACATTAGTGTATCGTTCCCCACCCCAACTGATAATGACCTATGTGGTCTGTGATATCTTTCTCAATCTTCCCAGTAAGTTAACACTCTGTGTGCCAGCAATATCTTTTTCATTAAAGCACAGAGGACAGTGTCTGGAGCGAGCGTTCCTGTGTTCATCCCAGCTGGTTAAGCACAGTACAGAGAGGATCTGGTGTGAAGCAGTGTCTTGAAGAGCTGTGGAGTTACATCAGGTAGCAGCAGCGCTGCTTTTCTGGTGGGGGCTCCTGTTCAGGGGCTCTCAGTTTGAGCAGGGGGGGGTCTGTGCTGGAGGGGCTGTAGTAGACTGTGCTGGGCTCCGTGCTTGCCCGGGAGGGCTGCAGGGGAGGCAGGTCCTGACTGTTGTCCGCGATGGTAGAGGGGTGTTTGTACAGCTTCGCGGCGGCGCGTTGCCGTTTCAAGTCTGCCAGGGTGTGGCGGGATTTCTCCCGGCTCAGGTCCCCCTCTGCTGGCTCCTCCGTGGCCAGCTGGTAGGAGGCGCTGCGGTCCAGCCGGTTCCCTTGCGGTTCCATGGGCAACGCAGATGAAGATCCGTTCCCCACGCTCGGCTCTCCTTTCCCTCCGTTGCTCTCCCTCTGTGCTGGCTCATCTTGAGGGTCTGGACCAGAGCTCTGCAAGAAAAACAAAGAGACAGTATCTCAGTATTGCGGACCCAGGCTGAAAATTGAACAAACTAACAAGCAGGGAATCAAATAGACAATTATTACAATGCTAATTCGTCTTTAGGATTCTAGCCTTTATGGACGGGTGATTGCAGCTGTAAAATGCACAAAATCAAAATACCACATAAAATATCGCCAAAACCCACAGAATAATACAGCTTTCTACTGAAATATTTTAATAAGGGAAGGACATTCTGTAAACGTGCCCCTGTCCTTAAAGTATTAATGAAACAAATCCAACACAGCCATGTTTTTTGACAGTGCACTTTTTTCACCCAGGAATTAGAATACGCATTCTTACCCTAACAATTTGAGATGACAATTTCTAAAAAGTTTAAAATAATACTGTATGAAGTGTATTATTGTATCATTACCTACTTGCCTGTCTATAGTTGCAGTCTTGAGTGACAGTCTTACTGAGGAATGCAGCTTGCACTCTGTGTCTGCCTGCCTCCCTGCCTGCTTTCATGCTTCCCAGCCTGCCTGCCAGCTTCCCTGTTTGAGAGCTGACATCTTATTGTGTCTGTTTGCCTCCTCATCTCCCAGTCTGTCTCAGTGCATGGCTGAGAGTGGCAATCATACTCCTTCAGCTCTGTATCCATCAGACTGCCTCCCTGGCTGCCTGCCTGTCTGAATGGTTAAGAGGTAGTCTTACTGAAGAGTGTTGCTTGCTTGCCTGCCTCCCTACTCCCCTGCATGCTTGCCTCCCTGCGTGGTTTAGTTAGTCTTACTGAGGAGTGCTGCCGGAGCTCTGCGTCCGTCTGTCTGTCCTCATCATCGTCCTGTGGTTCCGGCTGTCTGCCTCTCTCCTGCCACACGATGGCTTCCTTCTCATGCTCACGGCGGTACAGATTCGAACGTTCGTTCACACTGACGCGACGGACCACCTTCCTGAACAGGACACCAGAACAGACCACAACCATAAAAAAGGACTCACATTTGAACCAAGTACACTGTCCAACACTCCTTAGTTTGCGACATAAATTTGCATAGTAATTGTGCATGGTCATTTTCCTATGCTTTTCCCATGGCTATACTACGCATTTACCATAGTTTTGAATATGCTTTACTGTACCTTTGTTTTATAATGATTACCTATGCTTTACCAGCTTTCACTATGCTTTATTACATTCTGCAATGCTTTTACTGGAGGAAACTTATTAAAGGACTGTCTGTTAGTGACTTAACAAAATGGAGGATGAGCATCTGGCTCTCATCTGGCTCTCGATGCTTGCTTCTATCACAGCTTGTGAGGCTAACTTTTGAACTCACTCTTGTTGGATTGATCTGAACAATTTTATACCGCTCCATAATGGTGGGTGGAATGAAATGAGCACAGTCACAAATCTCTCAGTCTGCACTCACACTCTCTCCAGCTCAGCCCTCTCACTCACCCTCTGCTCCCCGTACTGGAGGCCCTCCTCTGCAGGGCACTCTTGTGTCTGTCTTGGGACTTCATGATGGCGTCGTGTTTGTGCTTCAGATCTACCAGCCTGGCTCGCACCTCCTCATCTGAGCACACATCTGAAAACAGGGAAAACAGTCACACGCTCTGCAGTGTTACCAGGATGATAATGGAACTCCTGCGTCAACACTTGAACAGGGGAGTTCCATTACTCCACTGCAGTGCTGTTACTTGTTTTATAATGGGCTGCAATGAGCTTTCTGATGGGCTTCACACATCATCCTACTATAGAAATACTATAAAGGACATGCATATCTGACGATGGTTAAAGGCTTATGAAAAATTACAAATATTTAACACAATGAACCAGTGTTCATTTATTTCTTCAATCTAGGTGGCTCACACTCACACCTGTCAATATTCTTGTAAGCAGATCATTCAAATCAAGCTCTCCACTTTGTTATTGGTCATTGGTGTTAATTATCATTGCAAGTGAAACAAGTGAAGAAACAGCTGCCTGGATTTGTGTGGATTGCTGTTCTCCACAGTGTCTAAGAAAAGCAGCAATCCACACAAACCCACGCGGCCGTTTTTTCACTTGTTTCACTTGGAATGGTAAATTAGCCCAATGACAAATGCCCCTCACCTGATTGTCAGCTCCCGATTTCTTTGAAGAACTCTGTTCCAATATTTGGTTCATGCAGCACTACTTTTAAGTCTTGCAAATAAGCACCTGCAAAGTTTTTGCCACTGTAAAGGATTCTTTAGGGCTGTTGGTTATTTCATTTTGCTAGATTAGCAAATGGGACAGAGACTGGCCAGGCTATGGAAAGGAAAGCACAGGATGTAGTTTACCTAATGGGGTCTCTTCCAAGACGGATTTTGCATTCAAGTTGGCTCCGTTAGCAACCAGCAGCTCCACAATCTGGATCTGAAATGGAAGACAATCTATTGTACAAAACAATTTAACCTTGTGTTCATTGCACTAGAGGATGTTGCACAGTTGGAAATTAAATGGCGACAGACTTAGGACTGAGGGAAGGAGACCACTTCTTTACACAGAGAGTGGTGAAAGTATGGAATTGGTTACCTAGCCATGTTCTTGATACTGAATACTGGGATCTTTTAAAGTAATAACTCTTATACAATAAGAGACACCCTACACACAATGTATTAACTTATTATATAGGTTTTAAAGAACTGGAAATCTTTCATAATCAGGATTTAGAAAACTCCTGTACAAACCCATCTAAAATGAAATACAAAGACGACGGCAAGCCTGTTACAAAGCACAACACGTTGTTCTTAGGTGTATATGCTTATCAACATAGCCTTGTGAAATGAATCAGAACAGCCTCGTCTACAGATGAACTGATGATCCAAATCTGTCTACATGTGCTCCTACCAGCTAGATCTGTAGAGGTAACCGAATACTTTAGATTGGAGTTATGGATTACAGGTCCTCGCAGGAATTTAGATCTACCCTAAAAGCAGACGTGTTTAACCTTCTAGCACAGTGACAGCTCTCACCATTGAGACCACCCTCTCTGCCTAACCCTTTCAATAAGGAAGATATCCTTCTAGCAAGACCAACATCTCTTCATCAGACAAAGGAAAGTTTACAAACAAGGGGAGGCTATTCGGACCATCAGTGCTCATCTCAGTACGTTGATTTTTAAAGGATCCCAGTAATTCAGCATCAATAAGATAGCATCTAAGGCCACACTGTAATTTTGGTAATGTGGTAACCAGATTTCCAAGTGCAGTTTCACCAGTGCATTATACAACCTCAAATCTAACCTCCTTTAGTTTATGCTCTACATTTCTGGCTGTATACCCAAGCGTTTACTTTGCCTTTTCTTTTTTTTTCTTTTTAATTCATGGTCACGGTCGGCTGTGACATGGCCTGGACGTGAACCTACAATCCCCAGGCTATAGGGCAAATCCTGCACTCCACGTGGAGCGCCTTTACTGGATGTGCCACTCAGGGGCCCCCACTTTGCCTTTTCGATTGCTTCCCCGCACTGGTTGCTGATGGCAGTGATGAGTCTATTACAACACCAAGGCCTTTCTCTTGGTTGGCCTGTTCTATGTCTATACCACCCATTTGGTAGTTGGTGCTACATTTTTGTGTCCAAATTAAAAGAGCTGCCGAATGCTGTGGTGTGCAGTACTGACCTGTCCCCAGCAGGAGGCAGCGTGGAGCGGGCTCCAGCCGTCGCTGTCTTGCACCTCCACTCTTGCCTTGTGCTCCAGCAGCAGCTCGACTGTACTCTGGTAACCGTTAGCTGCGGCAATGTGTAGCTGAGGAGACAAGGAAAACACAGGCGTCAGCTCAAACACTGCCCTTACAAAGCAGTAATACCCAGAACCACTGAACACTCAACAGTGCTACATTACCAAATGCTACAAGAAATGTAATACATTCAATTACAAGTCTTTCTCAATTTCTTCAATTCGTTTTAATTCACATACTTATAACATTGGGTGATGTGGAGGCCATTCAACCCATTAATTCTCGTCCTGTTTCTAGTAGCTGATTGATCTCAGTCAACTTAATCAAGTTGGGTCTAAAAGAATGATTCAGTATCAACAACATGGCTAGGTAACCCATCCCATACATACCCTCACTACTGTCAGTGTGAAGAAGTGTCTCCTACCCTCTGTTCTAAATTAATTTTCACTTCATTTCCAACTGTGTCCTCTAGTTCTGGTTACTGTGCTGCACTTAAACTACTGGTTTAGTCAAGCCTTCCCTAATTCTAGCCTGCTCTAAATAAATTCAGTTTCTTCCAATAAACCCTAGGATTAGAAGTATAAATAAATTAACAATAAAGAAATACAAAATTTAGAGAATGCAGAAAAACAAGGACTATAGAAAGTGCCAGGCACAATCCTATGTTCTCGGTGGCTCTGCTCGGGGCTGGTTCATCACCAGCTGTGCAGGGAGAGAGTGCTGTATGGTTCAGGGGAAGGTCAGCTGAAACATGACAAGGGCCCTCTAAACAATCAGCTCCCTCTATTATTAATGACATGGCCCCTCAGACTCTCTGCTTCAGGACAAGGAAAAGAGAACCAACACAAACACTTTCATTCAGCACCCAGACCCATGGATTAAAATCAACTGCTTAACACACACACACACACACACACTACACTTCACTACACCCCACCCTCATATCCTACGCTACGTCACAACCTCATATCCTACACCACTCATTCTACCCCTTCATACCCAACACTACATCCTCATACCCCACAATACACTACACTCCAGACCTAGGACAAAACTTTGGTAGGATCTACAATCTCTGAACTAATCTGAACAAGATATTACTATGTACATGGATATTGAGTGGTAGGTGCCATTATTAACAACATTTCTAACTCAATCACGTTACCCTTTATTAGAACATTACAACAATATACACAAAGATCGGTAATCCTTCATTCCATATATGGGGGTGGTGGAAACATGCATTGTCCATATTCAAAGGTTGATTGACAAATTCAGATACCACTATGTTATTATAACACTGTAAACAGTATCTTCAATGTTGTCTTCAAATATTACAGAGGAATCATACATCTACACTGACAAGCCTGATGGTGATCGGCCCCGGTCTTCCTCCTCACACGCTCTGCTCTCCAGCATTCCCACTGCTACTTCAAAGAAGTACAGTTCGACTCATCCTCGTCAGCTGAGAGCCACCAATGCCTTGGCAGACTATACAGCTGACACCATTACTGCACTGTCCCATGTTAATCATCCCAGCTTCTGCATATTCGCTGAGGCACTGGATCCACGCTACACTGTTCCCTGCTGCAAAACCCTGTCAACAGTGTGTCTTCCTGTCAAGCACAGCAGTATCCAGTCACCTCGTCACCCTGTTACGCTCTGCACCCAGTGTGTCACTGTGGATATGTGGTCATCACACCTGACGAAATCTTTCCTGGGCATCACAGGCCATTTCATCCGTCACACCGGGGACAACATCAGTGTTGCATTTGAAGAGACTAAAACCAAATTTGGGATTAAAGGGAAAATCACCAGTGTTATCGCTGACAATGCCAGTAATATGAAAAAAGCTTTTTGACTGCCTGGAGGTGGGTCGGTGTGATAGTGACACTGACAGTGAGGATGAGGATATTGTGTTGGAGAGAGTTGACTTTGTGGAATCACTTGATGTACTCCCCCATCGTGAAGGCTGCTTTGCCCATGTCAAACAGCATGTTGTGAATGATAGCCTGTCCAAGTGCCCAGCATCCCGGAACCCTCTTGCCAAAGCTGGCTCGCTTGTGTCACCCACTGCAGCTGACATTCTGGATGGAGAAAGAAAGCTTTAGCCTGTAACTGCTGTATGCTAAAACTCTGATCTCAAGATGATGCAATCCATTTTGAGGGCTGACCAAGATAAACTCAAGCAGATCAATGCACCAGTACAGCTGACCCCAGCAGACATCCAATGCCTCGATGAACCTGTGGTTATTCAGGAAGGATGCCACTCTCCTCACCCAGTGTTCCAACACTGTTTCTGCCAGCCATGTCATTCCCAGCTAAGGACCTTCCTGAACAACTTTAATGCAAAAGTACAATGCCCAGATCCCTCAAGGCATCCCTGGAGAAGAACCTCTCCACTTATGAACAGATGCCTCTCTACAAGCTGGCAGCTCTACTGGACCCCCGCTTTAAGGCTGCATGGTGCCCAGACCAGCTGCTTACAGCCACAGCTCTTCTCCAGCAGGAGTGTGCCAGGTTTGCCCCGCACCCTTCCATTGCCAAGGATCCACCTCCAAAGAGAACTGAATTGTTCTCTTTCATTTCAGCCCCCATACCACCTTCCTATGGTCTTTAGAAGAGAATATGTGGCTATGAACCTTGCTAAACTTAAATAAAACTTAAATAAGACTTAAATAAAAAGTCAGAAACAAAACAAGAATTTGGATACCAAATACCCTGAAAGACACATGGGCTAGAAAATGATTTGAAATGTTGTATATACTCTGCCTTTAAGAGCACTTTGTATACAATCAGACAGAATGGTTTAGCAGATGGAGCTTTTGGAGAACCTTAGCAAACATGACTTCAATTCAACAGCATGATATAAAGATTCAAATCACTTAGATCCGCTGGATGAAATGTTCAAATTACAGGGAAGGGAATCACCTCTGCAGAATAAAAAAAATCAACAGAAAGACTGTTTGTGAGGAGTGGAGCAGTGATCTCACCAGTGATGTTCCGTTCTCATCCTGTGCATTGAGGTCACACCCAGCCTGGATCAGAGCCCTGATGTCAGCTACCATCTGCCTTTCCTTGGAGGACCGGCACTCATCTATCCTCTCCTGTGTGATACCTGAGCAGAGAGCGGAAAGAGGGAGGGAGGGAGGGAGGGTCAATATAACAGCTAAGAAATTACAGGGCTGCCATCAGCTACTAGACACTGTCACGGATGGCTGCTAGATCATTGGAGAGTATGCTAGAAGGCAGTGTGGTCTAGAGAGGAGGGGGTAGTGTGGTTAGAGCTGAGACACGGGAAGGGGGAGGAGGGCAGTGTGGTTAGAGTGTAAGAGAGCACACTGACCCTGGTTAGCCATGGCTGTTTCAATGTAGTCTAGGGTGACCTCATCTTCACACAAGTCGTAAGGCATGTTCCCGTCTGCGTTCACTGCCAGCATGTTAGCACCACTGTGGGGGAAAGAAGAGTGAGACACACACACACACATATACTGCGTTCATCCTGCAGGACTTTCATATAGCACAGGTAGTGCCAGGCTTAACCCATATATAATAGTTTCCCATTGTGAAAACAAGTTTATTAAAGCACAGTTTTAAACTGTAAAGCAGAGAGATATGGTGAAGCATATACAAAAAAGAAACACGACAAACTATGATAAAAGTGTGGTAAAGCATAGGCAAACACTGTAAAGCATGGAGATATGGTAAAGCATATTATAACCATGGAGAAACAGGTAAAGGGATTCTCCACATAAAGAAGGTATTTTACATTTTCCTGGAAACTGTAACACCATTCCGGTTACCTTATGTTGTCTTACATATGAACTGACATCTCTGTGCTAGTACAGTACATACAACCTTGACTTCTCCTACAAGTAAAATTACAACAGGCTGGAAGTGTAGAACAGTATGTTCATGTGGCAAGGAAATATAGTACTTATAACCACAGCCTGTCATGGTTTTTAAAAAACATGACTCCTCCAGTGTTTGCACTGATGCCTTATTATTGGGTTATTCAGACACAGTCATTGACGGCTGCTGGATCACTGCAGAGTATGCTATGCACCCTCTTTGCAGCTTGGGGGTACGAAATATTAAAGGAATTCATGCAGCAAGGAAGTTTAATGGAGTCAGTCTGGATGCATAGTAAAGAGGTTCTTTCTAAACACTGCCATATATGGAAATATGAATACACTTTCATAGATAATGAGGGGATTCAATCTGAAACAACTTTCATGAACACAATGTCATGTTTACAAGCTCATTACTAGCTGTGAATGGCTTGCCATTTCTTCACACAAGTCATGTTTATTTTATTCATCAATCAACTGGGGGATTGCTCCTGGAATGATCTGATTCCACTAGTATTGAGGGACAATGTGGCTGGTACATTTCTGCACTCTTGTGTCATTAAAAGAAGGGTATCCAAACAACCCTCTCTGTTCTAGAAAAAGACAACCAGCAACGGTTCTGTAATTTAGACAAAGGTGGAGGGAAACAGCTGTGGCGGGTCAACCAAACAGCAGCACTGAATGATTGCCTGCTAATGGTGTTTCAAAACAAAGGCCTCAAAGTCATTAATACAAGGGTGACCAAGATTAATACTGTACAGACAACCCTGTTTGATGGTACTTCAAAAGGGAGCGAGCAGAAATGGCGAGAAAAAGCATTTGACTTCATCAGCAGTTCACAAATAACATAGCAGTTAATAAGCTTTTAAACTGTATTAAAAGGTGTTGGGGGGCCGCCCAAGTGGCGCATCTGCTAAAGGCACTCCGAGTGGAGTGCAGGATGCACCCTATAACCCGGAAGTCACTGGTTTGAGTTCAGGACATTCTATTGCCGACCGTAGACTGCAGCTCCCAGGAGGTGGCACAGAATTGGCAGAACGCCGCCCGGGTGGGGAGGGGGGGTGGGTGGGCTTAGGTTGGCCAGGGTGTCCTCAGCTCACCGTGCACCCCTGTAGGCTGGCCGGGCACCTGCAGGCTTGCCTGTATGCTGCCCAGAGTTGCGTTGTCCTCCGACGCTGTAGCTCTGAGGTGGCTGCATGGTGGGTCTACAGTGTGAAAAAAAGTCGGCTGACAGCACACGCTTCGAGGGACAGCATATGTTTGTCTTTGACACTCCCGAGTCAGCACGGGGGGGGGGGTGGCAGTGAGCCTAAAAAAATTATTGTATATGCTAAATTGAGAGAAAATAATAAAATTATTGGAGATTACTAAATTAAAAAAAAAAAAATTAAGTGTTGGAAATCTGTTTATCATGATAAATGTGAGTGATATTACACACACATCTCGCTATACTGCGGATTCAGATATATCGCGATCCTGGAGTTGGCTCACATTTTTACAGTCTAACTACGCATGCCTTAGCTGCACGATACATAGACAATTTCACTTAGAATTACTGTTCGTTTTATTTTGTACTGCACATCACAAACTAAAATATACAGAACAATTAAAAACAAATCATTAATATCGTACTGTTATCCTATACACGCATTGCACAATAACACAAAGCAAATTAAATATCTACTTGCTGGAATGGTTTTTTAAGCAATGCACTAGCAAAAGTCACAGGGCAGTGATGTCAGCTCTAGTAACAAGCCTCCTATGTTGGGAATGGATTCTTTCAATGCAGCTGTTTGGGCATTTGAGAAAGGTGAGGAAGATTCATGAAATTAATTGAACACTTAAGCTGATGAGAAGCAATTACCCTCCGCAGTATGAATTAAAACGGTGTGCTGCTTTTTATACAAAAAATGAGAAAAAGTGTGTTGCGTAGAGGATTTATAATCGGACCCTGACGCCCCCGATAATACGAGGGATTGGCTGTACAGTATTTGTTATTAGCCTATTTGTTTTTCTATGGGTCTCTCGCTAGATTGCGGCCCTTGATATATAGTGGATTTGTATTTGACCCCTACATAGGATTTGTATTTGACACCGACAAATCACACACAGGTTAGAAAGAAACATATGATATTGCAATGAAAGCATATTCATTTTAAAATATGAAATATGGCACTACATAGGTTAAAGAAAGTTCTTAAATTTTGCCTTGCCTTCCAGGATATCTGTTACACTTGTATTTTCCAGGTCACATGCAAATGTGAGACATACACAGCCAATGGAGGTGAAAAACAGGTAAGATTTAAGAAATGATTGTTAGCTACAATCACTTTATACCCCACTTCCAGACTTGTCAACTCTCCTGTATTCACCAGGAGTCTCTGGTATTTTGGACCCTTCTCCCGGGACAGATTTTCCAGTATTTTGCTCAAAACTCTACTGCTAAACCCCCTTATGTCAGCAAACCTTTAATGTCTGCAAGTCATGGCAGGTGTGTGATTACAGCAATCTCTGTCTGTACCGAGCAGGGTTTAGGATCCAGGGGAGCCCTGTGGCAGGCATACAATTAGCTACTTTACATACTTAACCATGCACCTTTACTCATAACCCCCCCTAGAGGGAAGACAATAGAAAAGGTACCACCCCCCGGCCCTCACCCCACTGCCGATTTTGTATTTTCAAACGTTGACAGGTATGCACTTCTTAGCCATGCCCTTGAGGGCCGACACAGAGAGAATGCACCTCTCTGTATTGTCCACACAGTGGCAGTGCAGAGCCCAGGTCCACATACTGTTTGATAAGCATCTCCACCAGGCCCATGTGTCCACAGGTGGCGGCGGCGTGCAGCGGGGTCCACAGCTCACTGTCACACGCGTTCACATTGGCCCCCGCATCCAGCAGCGCTCGCACAACCTCTTCGAAATCATCGATACAGCACTGAGGGACCAGACAGCAGTCACAATGAGGAAGACAGAGAGACTCACACACAATATACAGCATAGCAGGAGAGAACAGCAGGTCACAACGTGGGAGACAGAGAGACTCACACACAATATACAGCACAGTCACAATGAGGGAGAGAGAGAGAGAGAGAGAGATAGAGACTCACACAATACACAGCACAAAGAAGGAGACAGAGAGAGAGAGACACACAGACACAAACACACAATAGACAGCACTGCACTGCACGGAGAGAACACAGCATGGTTACCAAGAGGGAGGCAGAGAGACTCACACACAATATACAGACACTAGAGCAGAGCACACACAGGGTCCTACCTGATGCAGCGCAGTGAGTCCATCCTCATTATACAGGTCCGGACTGACCCCATTCTTCAGGAATTCACGAACTGCAATCACACAACAGGGCCACCAATCAGGGGCTTTGCATTGCATTCTTTATTTATTATAGTTTATATTTACAAAATAAAGAATCTATGATGAAAAAATTCTAGTGAGTGAGGAAAAGAGGGATACACAGACTGGACCTCTCAGTGAAGGAGTGTGGGACGCAGACTGGGCCTCTCAGTGAGGGACAACACAAACTTACAGCAAAATGACTAACCAGGAGTAATTTTCCTGCTATAGTTTTGAAAAAAAAAATTTCATCATACAAGAGAACTTGCGGTTTTGCACTGCAGCAAACTTCAGCTGGCAAGGATTGCATGTGTGTGTCCGTGTGTTGTTTTTTCAGAAGGCCAAAACTCTGCACAGTAAGTCACCTCTGAAAATGTGTTGTTAAAATATGGAAAGCGGACCATTCTGCTGCACAACAACCCCTGAAACAACCTCACATGATTTTAGGGCTGCCACTAGAGTGTGCATGTTTCTGGAGAACATGGCAACAGTGCAGACTTGGAGACATACTCAGTAAAGTCAGTGCCTGTCTGGGGCACTCAGTAACATCCATCACCCACTGCCACAACCAGAAATTTAGGTTGATGATGTATATATGAACATCATGTACTAAGTATCATAATAGTAGTTTTAACCGTTTGAAGAAACTCTAAAAAGTGTATTCTAGAGTAAGTAGCAGGGTTCCTAAAAATATAGCATACACATCCCTCAGTTTCTACAACTGTTGAACTCTATAAGGTCCGCCTAATGTTAAATATACCGCCGGCAATCTGGCCCTTTAAATCTTTTTTACTCTGGCACTGTGAGAGACAGCCCAGCCCTACACCATTAGAAAGAGGAGAATAAGAGCTTTAAAATGAGGTCCTGCTGTTGTATTTCCGGTATTGGAACATGTGGACAGCCACGAATGCGGGTGTTTTGTAACGTTACTGCTGCGCTGTAAGATCAATTAAGGGTTTATTTAAGTAATTGAGAGCTCAGTTGGAATGAAAACCAGCAGACACAGGGGGTCCCCAGGACCAGGGTTGAGAACCATTGATTTAGAGGACAGATCTCAAACTCCAGTGCACTAGAGCAGACATTTTGAAAATAACTTTAAAAGTTATAAGAGTAATTATAACACTTTGTACCCTACATGTTTTGCCTTTAAATATATTCTGTCCCCACAGTCTTGTTTAGTTCAACTTTAAGAAATACTAAAAGAAACTAAATACGTTTACGAATGAGAAGAGGCAATTCTGCCCATTAGTGTTCATCCGAGTAGCTGATTGATCTAAAAATAAAAATCTTAATAAAGGTCAGACCTTAAAAGGAACCCAGTGATTCGGCATCAACAGTACAGCTAGGTAAACCATTACATACCCTCACCACCCTTTGTAGAAAGAACCGTCTCCTGCACTCTGTCATACACGGTTAGTTTTAGTAAATTTTCTACAAAATCTTTTTTTTTCTTAAGACTTTTGTAAAATCTCCCAAACTTCATCTTGTGATCACCTGCATGTGATTCTTCTTTCTCATCTCGGTTCTTGAGTAACAAGATAATTGCTGTGGGATCACGGTTTAAAATATGCATTTTAGACAGTGTTAGAGTGTTATTCTGTATGCTGTTTGTGTAGAAGTCACTGGAAGATGTACACTTGTACCTGACAGCACAGAACAAAGCCAGGTTTGAAAGACCTTTGATAAAGAAATAGGTGCAGCTGAAATGTGAAGGAGTAAAAAGGTTGCTGGAGTGTAAACAATGAAATGACAGACACTCAACTAAACAACCGGAACAATGTGCATGTTAATTCAACGCTTTAACAGACCTTCGTAACTACGTAGTAAACCCTCAATAGTGCTACATTTAGAAAAATGCAGACATTACAACTAGAAGCCTTTGTTTTATGAGGAGATCTACAAAACAAAATTTCCATGGAAATCCCATTTAGGAAACTAGCAAATTCATATTATATGCTGCCTGGGATAGCTTCTAATGGCTTGCAAAATCCTATGTATTAATAATAATAATAATAATAATAATAATAATAATAATAATAATAATAAACTAGAACTGCCAGGCAGTTTTACGGCTCCCAAACCCCGGTATCAGTACCCGTGGAAGCGTATTTAGTTCTCAATATTCCAAGTTTAAAATCAGCAACTTTAACTGTTCCACAGAAGATTTTGAAAGTTTTTTTTTTTTTTTTTTTATAAATGCGTCAGGCAGCCATCTTGTTTAACGCAAGTTTCTTAAAAGTCACTTGTATTTCTACAGTGTCAAGGATGGTAAAGTTTTGATTTAGTCAAGTAAACCAACCGTTTGTCAACTGAGGCAGTTTTAAATTTCAGATGTAAATGTACACGTGGCGGCCATCTTCTTTTATAAAACATAACCATTTTGACATATTTGTATTCCATTGTTGCTTTGACAATAACTACCAATTTGGAGTTTGTTGGTCAAACGGTGTTCAAATAGCAGCAGTTTGCTGTTAAGGGCGCGTTTCGTTAAAGTTTGTGGCAGCCATTTCGACATTAAAATTTATCGCAGAAACTTCTGCTTCGTAAATTTGATGCGGGTTTGGATGCTGATGGTATATGCCAAGGGTCAGATCAATGGCTTCACCGGTTCCCAGGAAGAAGATTTCAAAAAGTTTCTAAAAAATGCGTCAAACGGACATTTTTGTTTCTGGTCAACGCAATTTTTTAAAAGTCAGTTGTACTGATACAGTTTCAGGGAAGATGCTTGTGGGGTTTGGAGTTAGTCAAGTAAATCATTTGTCAACTAATGTAGGTTTAAATTTCAAATGTAAGACGTATAAGTAATGGCCACCTTGTTTTATAAAACATCACCATTTTCACATATTTGTATCCCACTGTTACTGGGACGACAACTACCAAGTTTGGATTTTGTTGGACAAACTGTTTTCAAACAGCAGCAGTTTGTTGTTTAGGGGTGCGTTTCGATAAGATTTGTGGCAGCCATTTTGACATGGATTTGGATGCTGATGACATATGCCAAGTTTCAGATCAATCACTTCACCGGTTCCCAAGAAGAAGATTTCGAAAGGTTTTATCGAAAAATGCGTCACGGCATCAATTTCAAGGACGTAGCAGCAAAATTTTTTCAGCATCTGACAGCCAATGTATCCAGCTTGTTACCTGCCAAGCCAGAACCTGATCAGTCACACAGCTTCGAAGCAGCAGCAGTTTAAAGTTTTGGGAAGAAAAAAATATTAATTAAATTAAAAAAAAAAAAAAAAAAAAAAAAATAACAATAGGCTTCCCAGCCTTTGGCTTGGAAGCCTAATAATAACAATTAAAAAAAATCAGGATATTACTTCCTGAGAGTGAGAGAGGCAGGGTGTCTGACTAGTTTTACACCTTCACCTTTTACAGTGAGCTACTCTGTCCCCAGGCTACTTCATGTAAGACAGCCAACCCTCTTTAAAAAAGAATCAATCATTTGACAAGCAAATCAGTTGTAATAAAAACTGGGCTAAGCTGTCTAGCAAGCATGCTTACTCTGGAAGTACGACACAGTTGCTGTAGCAGCAGCTTTGAGCTGGGTTTCGTTTTCCAGCTTACTGAATACACATTCAAAACACACGCACAGCACTCATAATGTTTGTTGCCATTCAGATTGCTTTTTACTGCAGTTACTCAAACAAAAGAAAGTTTACAAACGAGAGGAGGCCATTCAGCCCATCTTGCTCGTTTGGTTGTTAGTAGCTTATTGATCCCAGAATCTCATCAAGCAGCTTCTTGAAGGATCCCATGGTGTCAGCTTCAACAGCATTACTGGGGAGTTGATTCCAGACCCTCATGATTCTCTGTGTAATAAAGTGCCTCCTATTTTCTGTTCTGAATGCCTCTTTGTCTAATCTCCATTTGTGACCCCTGGTCCTTGTTTCTTTTTTCAGGTCGAAAAAGTCCCTTGGGTCAACACTGTCAATACCTTTTAGTATTTTGAATGCTTGAATTAGGTCGCCGCGTAGTCTTCTTTGTTCAAGACTGAATAGATTCAATTCTTTTAGCCAGTCTGCACATGACGTGCCTTTTAAACCTAGAATAATTCTGGTCGCTCTTCTTTGCACTCTTTCTAGAGCAGCGATATCCTTTGTGTAGCAAGGTGACCAGAACTGAACACAATATTCAAGATGAGGTCTTACTAATGCATTGTACAGTTTTAACATTACTTCCCTTGATATAAATTCAACACTTTTCACAATGTATCCTTTTTTGTGGCCTTTTTTTTTTATAGCTTCCCCACATTGTCTAGATGAAGACATTTCTGAGTCAACAAAAACTCCTAGGTCTTTTTCATAGAGTCCCTCTTTAATTTCAGTCATCTCCCATTTGATATTTATAATATACATTTTTATTTCCCTGCATGCAGTACCTTACACTTTTCTCTATTAAACGTCATGTGCCATGCGTCTGCCCAGTTGTGAATCTTGTCTAGATCATTTTGAATGACCTTTGCTGCTGCAACAGTGTTTGCCACTCCTCCTATTTTTGTATCATCTGCGAATTTAACAAGTTTGCTTACTATACCAGAATCTAAATCATTAATGTAGATTAGGAATAGCAGAGGACCTAATACTCCACTGGTTACCACACTCCATTCTGATGTTTCTCCTCTAATCAGTACTTCCTGTTTTCTACATGTTAACCACCCCCTAATCCATGTACATGTGTTTCCTTGAATCCCTACTGCGTTCAGTTTGAGAATGAATCTTTTATGCTGGACTTTGTCAAAAGTTTTCTGGAAATCTAAATAAATCATGTCATATGCTTTGCAATTATCCATTATTGATGTTGCATCCTCAAAAAAATCAAGCAGGTTAGTTAGACACAATCTCCCTTTCCTAAGACCATGTTGACTGTCTCCCAGGATAGTGTTACCATATAGGTAATTTTCCATTTTGGATCTTATTATAGTTTCCATAAGTTTGCATATAATACAAGTCAGGCTTATTGGTGTGTAGTTAACTGGTTCAGTTTTGCTTTCCTTTTGTTTCCCTTTTTGAGGATCGGTATTACGTTTGCAATTTTCCACCTTGTCTTTAATTTAGTTTTTCATAAGTTTATGTTAAGGTGCTTTAACTAGTTAGTTCAGGAGCTGCTCTTCAGCCATAGACATATGTAATGCAGGCTAGATCAGACAAAGTATTAGATGTGCTGTACCACGTAAAGCACAGCTAGTGTGTTGCCAGAAAAAAAAAAAAAATCACAAAAGGACACTTGATCCAAAGTGGCAGATCACTAGTTGGCGCTGGCTCTTTATTCTCTAGACACTTTGGCTGATCTAGCCTCTACGGCAGGCAACAATAACTGAACAGCAGCTCCTGAACTCATCTAGCCTCTTTCACATATCTCTACGGCAGGCATCAAGAACTAAAGAGCAGCTCCTGAACTCATCTAGCCTCTGTCACATAGCTCTACGGCAGGCATCAAGAACTAAAGAGCAGCTCCTGAACTCAGATGAAAGCACCATGATACACAGATTTATTAAAACAATACAGTAGAACCTCAATTACGAACTGACTGGTCAAGCAAACAGCCCACCTTTAGCTGTAAGTATGCAATCACTCAACCATGCCTACAATGCAACCAGAATCCAGTCTTAAAGTGTAACGTTAACCTGTTGAATGGTAAGAACTGGGAAATGTAAACATGTTGCACTTCCAATTGAAAGTTGTATGCAAAGCTGATGATGTTTTTAATAAAGCACTCCATAAAATTTGCATGCTGGTCATGAAGGCAGAATGACTGAGGAAGCTCCACAAATGCATTTAGTTTAAAATAAAAACAAGTACTACATTAACCCAGATTTTCATGAACGTTTAAAAATCTGTGCTTTTGCTATAGTTACAATTTAAATAGTAAGTTCAATTTACCCCCCCCCCCCCCCCCCCCCCCCCCCCAATTGTATAGTAGTTTTAAATCCTTTCACACTATAACACGAGTATTGCATTACTGTACTGTATCCTTGCAGTATTCACCAGAGTAAGGGTGTAGATAGCAGGTGTACACATTAATTAAAATGATGGAAACTAATTCAGTCACAGCTTTTTCAAACTTAAAATCAACCTCCATTCCCAAGGTGTTCGTAACTGAGGTTCTGCTAATATTTAAGTAATTACAATAAGAACCAGTCAGAAAGTAAACAGTCTAAGAATTGAACTGAAAGCTACCTACTAGTGAATTAGGATCCCCCCCCCCCCAAAAGTCTAATTCTATAAAGAGAGTTTGATGACTAGTTTATTCATAACAGACTTAAAAAAATAACATAAAAAAGCTTTGCCAATGGGGTCCAATATTGAATTATCTTACTCTCCTTCTTTGTTCTGCTGTGCTTTCTACAAACCACAAACCAGTCCTGTGAACTGCTATTCAAGTCAGAAAGAAAACACAGTATACAGTCTGCTTTTGAAAAGCCACCTTGACAAACATGGGGATTGTTTCCTCACAAACCCACCTGCTATTACCCACAGCATCTCGACTAACCCGTCAGGCAGCGTGCTTTTTAGATACGCTGAACATCTCCGAGCTAGGAGACCAATACCAAGCCCTGAGGTGTCAGACTGTCAGTCTCTCTCACCCAGGATAGGGGGGAGTCTGTCAGAAGTTTGTTTATTTTACCACCGACGGTCTCCCCAGTTTAGAATTTCCAATTACACTCCCTCATCACAGAAATTTCCCTCAACAGCTCAGGAGAATTGAAGGTCAGTGGGTGTCCTCCAATCCCCCAAGGCAAATACCTCTTTATACCCAGGAACGAGAGACAGGATGTCAGTGAGCTACCGGCCTCTGGAGGACAAAGGCCAGCCCAGCAGGTGTCCAGGCAGCCCAGCAGCTCACCAGGTGCCTGGTCAGTAGGGTGCGCTGTAACAAATAGAGGACAAACAGACCCTGATGCTTTTGTCTCCCTAACCTATTGGAATGCCAGAGCAAATGCTCAGTTTGGAATCCCCAGCGAAGACCGGCGACTGCACACAATGGCTCCTTTAAGACTTGAACACTTACAAACACACAGTATAATTCCATGCACATGCGTGTTTTCAGTTGTAGTTTGTGAACTCTATACATTTTCAGTGCATCAATTATTGTCAGTTACTGTAAAGCCATATATATTTGCGACCTAAATATTTGGCGAATCACACACATAAAACCTATTTTGCTCCAGAAATGTTGGTGACCTGTTGCAATATACAAAGTATGTATTGTTAGTGGAATTTGATATTTGTGCCAAAAATGTATTTTTTTTTTCATACATGAAAAACGCAAGTTTCGCACATATGTATGGCTTTACAGTATTACCTGTTTGATGTAGCACTGGTTGCTGATTGCACACTCATTGATCAGCACCAGTTTCAGATCTTTACAATGTTACAATAGGTGACACCCTAGACTAATTAGTGCAGGCTTTACATTCATTTGTGATGTGGCCCATTATTCTGCACCTACCATTGTGCATGCATGTTTATCTATTTGTATTCTTATCGAGTTACTGTTGCTGCTTTTGTATACTCCTAAATATTTTATACTGTAGAGATATTGCGCGATGACGACATCACACGATCATCAGCATTCAGTCAACATAACCGTATACTCAGGTTTGCAAAATATAAATGTGATTGTCAGGGTTCTCCCCAGGCCTTTTCAGCTGGGCGGGCCCCCCGGCAAAGTATTCCTTTTGTTGCGATATCGTAACAATATGTACCCAGGTGCTTGTGAGAGATATTGGGGGTTCACATACAGAGGCTGTACGCCTTTAAGATGAAAGGCGTGATGCAATATCAGCTGAACACTTGTCAGCTAACAAACAAATGCAGCGGTGCTGGATTATTACACTCCGGTTTCATGCAGCAGTTATTATGGTGACCAAAACGTGTGCGAGTACATTAAAAAAATGTAGAACAGCGAAAAACAAAAAACAGACGTGCATTAACAAAATGCCCTGAAAACTTAAAAATTACATGAGGCAATAAGCTCAATAATTAAGCTAAAAAGGAAGTGAAAAGGTTGCCGTTTTTTTGTGTGAACTCCAGTAACCCTATGTTACCTTTCCCAGTCAAATCGCAGAGTGCCTAAATAAGCACAGTAATTTACCATAGCAAAAAACAGTAATGAAAACAACGTGGAACACAGAAAGCGCAACCAGATATAGTCAATGAAAGACAACACATTATTCAGATTCTTGTCTTATTATGTATTTAAGCATTATGTGTGTAGCTCTGTACAACGTAAAAGTTATGGACTTCTTGTACTTATTCTTACTAGTGTAAAGGGCTTAAGGATTGGCATCACAAATCAAATCCAAAGATTTAGGTCTGACAATGTGCAAGGAACGCATGTGATACAGATTAGCTAGCTAGGTTCCAAACAGTGCACCACAGGAGATTAACCCATTAATAAATGTTTAAATCAGGCTCACAAAATAAGATGTGGCTATCAATAATCTTCATTTTTGTGTCTCTAAAAAGCTGACAAATACAGATTACGGATTGTTTCAGAATAAACACAGACGAGGGAGACATAATATGACCTTGCGGAAACAGATCTGCTACACTAATCATAGACAAGCCAACGTAACTCAAAGCCAGTCTGAAATATACTGCTTCTAAACTTTACCATAGTTATAAACGTGGAAGTTTTACACATATTGCTTGCTTGTTGCTTTATGATTTGATAAATCTATCGATATGCCACCTTGACAGTCAATTTCTCCCACTGAAGACACAGATTTCTGCTTCTTCACTAATACAAATGGGGTAGAGTGGGCTTCACATGTAAAGTATTCTCTGCTTGCTTTGTAGACCCAAAATCAACACACCCCCTATAATGACTGTGGTTGGAAATAATCACTAGGGAATCGAGCCAGTTATTTTTAAACTCTCAGCATGAAACACTGACAGGTTATGTAGTATAGCAAAGCAAGTGGCACATCATGGCTTGGGATGTCATGGTATTACATTTTGATGGTATGACACCATCTGGAATACACTGCTGAGGTGAAATGACCCAGGGAGTACAGTTCTGCATGCTACCTGATTTATTTTATTTTTTTAAAATGCATATATTTGTAAATATTAAATTGTTTTTATGCAAAATGCCCCATCTGTTTTCTCTCTTCACTTATGCATTTGTTGGAAGAAATGGGGGACTTTTGTTGAAAATTGCTTTCTGATTTTGTTTTAAATTAGAAACTTAGTTTTGTTTTTCAAAAGCATAACCTGTTTTTGGACTTGTTTTGCCATACTTGTTGACTGGATTTTGAAATAATTTTACATAGCATTTTTAGTTTAAATTTGATTTAATTAGCTTAACAGCAGTTTTCCATGAACAGTAATCCTTCCCTGTGTGCTTTCTGAGCCAGCAAATCAAGGCCTGTTTATTTAATTACCTGCTTAAATTTTTTTGTAACTTGACGTCCTATTCGTTCATTTTAAAATACAGAATAACATACCCTTGTATATGGGCTCCATTGTTTACTAGGTATAGCTTTACATTCATTTGTGATGTCGCCCATTATTCTGCACCTACCATTGTGCATGCATGTTTATCTATTTGTATTCTTATCAAGTTACTGTTGCTGCTTTTGTATACTCCTAAATCTTTTATACTGTAGAGATATCGCGCGATGACGACATCACACGATGATCAGCATTCAGTCAACATAACCGTATGACCCAGGGAGTACAAGAGCAAACCGATAACCCAAGAATCAGGCACAGAAAGTGAGAGTCTCCTTTGACCTAAAGTAGTTTTAAAATGAAAATACATGTGTGCTAACATTTGAGATGTATGTAGCTAATGGATGTGCAAAATGGCTAAGATTTTACGAATTCTTTTTTTAGCTACAATTACTTTAAATAACAACTTGTACAGTATGTATAACATTACAACAAGAACAAAATAAAACGCTGTTGACAGCAACCCCTCCCCCTCTATGCACAAGAAACTGCAGCTCCATGCAGAGCACTGAGTAGAAGTATTTGAATCTCCTAACCGGTCTGTCCTTCAACCGCTGTTCAGCCTTTAGGCCCCAAAATAACTCTGTGTTTCAGGATAATGAAAAGACCGGATGTTGGCAGGAGGCTGATAAGGAAGGAAGGAGGGAAAAAGTGAGAGAGGGAGGGATTTGAACTGGTGCATTTGGAGGAAAATGCATTCAAACAGAAACCACCTTGAATTTGAACAAAACATACATCTTCAATTGCGTATGGCTCGTGTTCACATAAATGTTCCAAGTACAGAACAGTACACACTGTATCAGACAGTACAAGACTCTGTGTATGGACGGCAAAACACCCATCTCTCTTTTCTAAATGGTTTTGTTGCTTCAATATTATCAGATGTATTAATTCTTAGGCCTTACTGTTTGCCTAGGTTTCTCTGCTTCTAGAGCAGCGGTTTTCAAACTTGGGTACAAATACCCCTGGGGGTACTCGAGCGCTCCTCAGGGGGTATGTGAGAAAAATCCTGTAATGGCAGACAAAACAAATTATTTATTTATTTATTTATTTTTTTTAAAAACCACACTGTAGTACTTTGCGACTTAGCAATCAAATTAACAATGTTGACTTGCCTTCAAATAAAAACACAGCCGTACTGGTGTGCATTTTCTTTCTGTTGGGGTAGGTTAACTATAAACACCCAACCGACTGCTGACAATGGCAAAATTACATATTTAAAAAGCAGGGCGTGGTTCTGCAGTCTGTAGGTTAAAAAGATGATGTTGCTTCTTTAAAAAATGTGTATTATTTACTAGGTACTTAGACAGTGAAATCACTGCACTGGAACTGGAATGTACACGACTTATCTTTACTTGCAATGCTTCATATGGTTTTTCACTTTGACTAATTTGTTGAAGAACTCCTTTGTTCAAAGTAATTGCATTAGCCTACGCATGTATGCCGCTAATTTTTACGCTAATAAAAGCAAAAGCACAGTATTATTATTATTATTACTAAAATGGAATTGCATGATTAAAAAGGAAGTGTTTGGAATTGGATTCCCTACGCCAGACCTATTGAGTGTGTTCATATCCTATAGCGAGTGCCCATCAACAAGCTTTCTGGTAGCTGTAACAAGAACAGACAACAGCACTAAATACTAACATGTAAGCATTTTGCTAAAAGCCATTTTTGACTGCATGACATAAATGTCACCTTTCTACTTTTCACATACTCAATGTTGACAGGTATGTAACTTACCTCATTTACTGAATGCAAGCCTGCCACAGGACTCCCCTGGATCCTAAACACTACTAGGTACAGATGGGGATTGCAGTAATCACACATCGGCCATGAATTTTGTAGACAGTAAGTGTTTGCTGACATAAGGGGGTTTAACAGCACAATACAGGAGAAAATCTGTCTCAGGAGATGTCCGGGAGAGGGGTGCAACATACAGAAGAGTCCCGGTGCATACGGGAGAGTTGACAGGTCTGCTTTAATCAAATTTAGCTTTTGGAAATATTCACTTCAAAACAATGTGCTTATTCTGTCTGGATTTGATACTGCACAAGACACACATAGCATTTTAAATGTTCAGCTCAAGTTAAACGATAAAATTTGAGTTAAATAAATAAATAGATAAATAAATAAACACACACACACACATTCAATGTGTTATTCAAAATTCACACAGTCCTGCATGCTACCTGATTTTTTATTTTTTTTTAATGCATATATTTGTAAATATTAAATTGTTTTTATGCAAAGTGCCCCATCTGTTTTCTCTCTTCACGTATGCATTTGTTGGAAGAAATGGGGGACTTTTGTTGAAAATTGCTTTCTGATTTTGTTTTAAATTAGAAACTTAGTTTTGTTTTTCAAAAGCATAACCTATTTTTGGACTCGTTTTGCCATACTTGTTGACTGGATTTTGAAATAATTTTACATAGCATTTTTAATTTAAATTTGATTTAATTAGTTTAACAGCAGTTTTCCATGAACAGTAATCCTTCCCTGTGTGCTTTCTGAGCCAGCAAATCAAGGCCTGTTTATTAATTACCTGCTTAAATTTTTTTGTAACTTGACGTCCTATTCGTTCATTTTAAAATACAGAATAACATACCCTTGTATATGGGCTGCATTGTTTACTAGGTATAGTTTTACTGAAATCTGTGATAAAAAGCAGGCATGCCCATCACATTGGTAGGTAAGCATTTAAAAATATATATATTCTCAGTTAACATCAATAAGTACTTAAGCCTAGTAATCAGAAAATACAATTTTTTTTCTGTTTTCATAGGTATATTATGACCCTCTCTCAGATGTTGGAGTACCCAGTAGTCTAGATTTTTTGGAAAGGGATACAGGGCAGAAAAAGTTTGAAAACCATTGTTCTAGCAACTAAAAGCCATGTGACCTTGCATTATACAATCACACAGAGAAGGATTAGGACTGTTCAGCTGGACTAGACACTGCAGCCCACTATTAGCACTCCTTGAGAAAACGGCAATGTAAAAACCATTTTCTAAGTTTAAGCCAGTAACATTATAAATAAACCTAATCTAAAACTTGTCGTTTATTCATTTGAATAACTATGGAAATCACATAGAATATGCACGGAGTGAAAATAAAAAATAAGAAATAAGAAATACTAATTTTAGTAAATAAAATAAATTGCAAAAACTAAACAGATGTTTTTATCAAACCTTTAAAATTAGGTACCTTTGAATAATTGAAAAATTTTGAAATGCAGTTATTTTTCTTGGTCATCAAACAAGAAAGTGCATGTCTCTTATCATTCCCATTCATAAATACCTGAACAGGAATCACTTTTGAGTAAAACCAGCACAATGTGCACAAAAACACAACTCTTAAATCCAAATTTCTGAACGTTGTGTAACTAAAACGTCCAGCCGTTACCTCTCACACTGAACTGTCATGCACAAAAAGGACAAATGTGCACAATACAGAAGGAAAACGAGAGCCTTGCATGAGTTACTTTAGCCACAAAAGAAAAATTTAAAGTAAATCCATCTGATGCGAAATTTGAGCCAGTCAAAAAACATTATTATTATTTTCCAACAAAACATATTCTAGCGATATTTTAAGATGACTGTAAATGATTTATCAGTTTGATTAATAACTTGATTTAGTTAATAATGAAACAAAGTACTGGTAGTCAATATTTTAAATGTTAATAGCTAGTCACAAAAACGTATTAATCATAGCACTAATTAAATGTTTTTAATTAATGTTATCAAGTACAAAAGTTAGCATGAAAAAGTTTCTACAAAAGAAAAAAATCATTCCAGCACCTCAAAGCTGAGCCCACGGTACAAATGCATTCAAACTCCTGTAGCTGCTGCCTTTTTTGTTCTTTATACTTTGCAAAACTTCTTTGCTAGCGGAGTCGACATATTGTAATTTTATAAAATACCTAACACACTGTTTACCTCTGCCAGGAGAGCGATCACATGACTTTAATACTGCCCTATTGTCAGAGGTCTTGCTCCACATTCTACCTACAGGCAGGCAATCTGTTAGCTTTGCTTTGTGAATTTCTGCTTTGATTGACAGTCCGCCAATACTCCTTTGCTACACTATTTTTCTATAGTTACAGCTGACGTCGGTGCCTGCTTTTCGCTATTAATAGAAAAAAAAAAAATAGACTGTCATTGCCCACCCGGGACTGTGTCGCGGACCACAATTTGGAAACCCTGACAGAGCACCATTGGGGGAGTTGTTCATGCAGCTATAGGGGAGGAACACCTCTCTAACAAGACGTTTGTTTGCTCATTGAGGGGAGTTCTGAAACCCAGTATGGTGCAGCAGGGCAAATGTGAGTTTCTAACACTACTGAAACTCCTGGCTCCTGATCATTTCAATAATATACTTCATTGAGGGGAGTACTGAACCCCAGGACTGGGTGCAGCAGGGCTAATGTGAGTTTCTAACTCTGTTTTGGACAGTGTTGGGTTAAACAGTAAATGGAAGAGCTGGGACAAATATTCAGATATGTTCTTATTTATTTTACTGTCAAATGGGACGAATTAGACTTCCCAGCCATTTAAAAATGAAAAGACTGGGACGAAAATAACACTCCCATTGCATAGTAGTTTTACCTATTCCAGGTTTTAATACAAGCTTGATTAGCCACAGTGTGTAAAGCTCAGCTAAGTCTTATTACACTTCTAGTAAAACCAGTAATGGATCTATGAAATGTCTTATTTTCATCACTGGAACATGAATTATGTTAGTCCAGGCCCTAGAAAAACGCTCCGGTATTCTGCTCACCCTCCTCAAGGTCGTTCCTGGCTGCAGCTTCCAGCAGGGTCACGTTGTTTGGGAAGGTGATGTGACGCCCTTCCTTTCTGCCTTGCCCCCCTTTGCTACTGTGCGGGGCCTCCTTCTCCATCTGCGCCCAGGTCTTCAGCTGCTGTGCGCGTCTTTTATGCGCGTGTTTGAGCCGCTCCGCCGTCGTCATGCGACTCACTGCCGGCATCTCAGCCAACAGCTCTGCGTGTTCCGTCATGGCGTCTCGCTCTCTCTCCGTCTCACTCTGCAACACACATCCCTCAAACGGCAAAGATGTCCGAAACTAGGCCTCATCTACAGGCAGGAGTCATGATTTAACCAGCAGGAACAGTACCAACAGCAATCTGACGCAATTTCTCTATGTGTTCAGTGTGTAGGCAAGCAATAACAGAAGCAGGGGAATAAAGGGTTTAAATAATCATTTACACTATTCAGATACGCCTTAAATCAGACCTGAGCTGGTTTCTCTCATGGGTTCCAGGTTGTCCCAAAAAAATGAAACTCTGAAGACTGCCTCCTCCTAGTGAGCTTGTGTAATTGCCAAGTCCCAATGTGGTCACTTTATATACAGTATATATTTGCACAGAATTCAGTCTCAGACACACAGTTCCTGGGATATCTGTTGAGGTCCACTGCAGCTCAATTCATGTCACTGTTTGTTTCTCTAAAGAAATCAAAACATGCATCCGCTGTGCTGAGCATCCAGTTGTCGCAATGAATATTAAAATGTAAGAATGCAGATCAAAAATTAAATACATTAAATAAAACAAAAAAGATGTTATTCCTCTATTAAAATCCTCCTTAAATGCCGGGTTTGCATCATCTCCAAGCACAGATTGTCTGGAGTGTGTAACTGAAGGATGCTGAACTGTACTACTTAGCTTGGCTATTGACAGAGGAAAGAACCTCACCACATTGAAGGGAGGGAGTTTTAAGCTTGGTCAAACTGGGCTGCTATTCTTTCAAGTGACAGCAGTTTTAAAAAAAAAAACATATGACAGAAACCAGCTGGTAAGTTTAGACAAGGAAGTTTGTGCTTCCTGAATTGAGTAGAAGAGTGGTTATATCTGAAGTGGACCAGCTGGATGGATCTCTTGAGCTTGAATGTCCAGTCGAAGAGGAGGTACATGTGTTGCTGTGCTATGCTCTCCTCTCCTGCATGCAAGTCAGTTCGATCCCGCACTCTTCTACAAATTCTCTTCTCTCGACGACTTGTCCTCTCTCCAGGTCAAAATTCCACAGGTATCCACCCTGTAAAACAGAGAGAGAGGAGTGAGGAGAGAGAGAGAGAGAGAGAGAGAGGAGAGAGAGAGAGAGATGTGTTAAACAGAAGATATTGCAACACAAATTTGATCACTCCCCAAACAAAAAGAAACTGGCAAATATTACCATCCAGCTTTTGCAAATCAGATTGAGACATGACTGCAGCTCGGAGTACAGAGTAACACAAGACCAGATAGCAAGTCTTGCTCTGAAATAGCAAAACGGATGGTATAGCAAAACATAGAAAAGGTAAAGAAATCTGTAAAACAGAGGTTTCAAGTGTTTAAAATAACAATAAAGGCACAGTTTACCATTTCTAATGACAATAAAACCCTTATTAAAAATTGGCCATTACAGGGAAAGAAATTGTCTCTGTAGCCATCTTTACAGCTATACTGCCATATTCTCTTTTTTTATATATTTGTAATTAAAATAAAAACAGAACATACTAGTTCAATATTAAAATAGGTGTATTTCGTAAATAGTAAAATATGTTCATGACCATGCCTAGTTCAGTTGCTCCCATGTTACTCTGTAACAGGTACAGTAAGTGCACCAGAAAGAAAAGAAACCATCAGTGCAGGTACTTAAACGAATCCCACTTTTTTCTTGAAATTCCTCTGGGTACTGATATCACTGTGATGCAAAGGAATCCTACAAACCATTTCCAGTAAACCACTTGCCAGGAATATCTTTTGTGCTTTTAATTCCTATTCTGTAATCCTTCTTTGAAAAGAGAAACAAGAGGTGCCTGTGAACAGTAATCCCCAGATAAAGAGCCACTCCTCCATACCGACCATGTTAATCCGCTACAGCTGATCCAGAGAGCCACACACAGGGCAGAGATATATAAGAACGTAAGAACATACAAAAGTTTACAAATGAAAGGAGGACATTCGGCCCATCTTGCTCGTTTGGTTTTTAGTAGCTTATTGATCCCAAAATCTCATCAAGCAGCTTCTTGAAGGATCCCAGGGTGTCAGCTTCAACAACATTACTGCAGCACACAGCTGATCCAGAGAGCCACACACAGGGCAGAGATACAGTGCACTGCAGCACACAGTTGATCCAGAGCCACACAGAGCAGAGATACAGTGAACTGCAGAACACTGCTCACTGTGAGAGCCACACAGGGCAGAGATACAGTGCACTGCAGCACACTGCTCATTGTGAGAGCCACACAGGGAAGAGATACAGTGCACTCCAGAACACTGCCCTTTGCATGAATCTCATGATGAGCAGAGGCACAGTGCACTGCAATACACAGCTCATCCTGAGAACCACACAGAGGGCAGAGATACAGTGCACTGCAGTACACAGCTCATCCTGAGAACCACACAGAGCAGAGATACAGTGCACTGCAGCACACAGCTCATCGTGAAAGCCACACAGGGCAGAGATACAGTGCACTGCAGCACACTGTTCATCGTGAAAGTCACACAGGGCAGAGATACATTGCACTGCAGCACACTGCTTCTCTTGTGTGCCACGCACACGGCAGAGATACAGTGCACTGCTGCACACCGCCGGCAAGAAGATCTTATCAAAAGGAGTTCTATACAGCTATCTAACGATCAGTCAACTCTTACAGTATGCTTTAGTGGGAAACCTTTAGGAAATCCTCTTCAAGAACGACACGTATTGGAAGTCACTGTAGTCACTCTGGCATAATTACAATAAAGGATGGAGAAAAAACAAATAGGACTACCTATTGTAACAGGTAGTGTTGTGTGATGCACTGCTGTTATGGATTCTGCCCCCTGTTGGTGAGAAAAGGGTAAAAGTTCTAAAACAGGAATGAAAAGGAGTATGGCTCTTTTGCACAGTGGTTAAGATGCTCGTGGAACATGGGATCGCTGCTTCGTGCCTACCATCTCCCCTGTTACACAATACCAGCATTTCTGTTAACTAGTAAATATCCAGACAGTTTCAAAAGCCTCACAACAGGCAGAGACTGCAGCTGACCATCAGTTTGACAGGCAGCTTGAAACAATGGGGGAAGTTTCCATGTGTGCTCTAATTTCTCTCGAGACATTGTTCTCGAGCCAAATGAAAAATGACCCTATACATTTCGGGGTTCCATTGGCTCAGTTTATTTTACTTGCGAAGACCCTCTTTTCACCTGACAGCATGCAAATGAAGAGGAAATGAGGAGAACGATATGCAAATTAGCCAAGTCTAGCGTTCTCGTGCTGTTTTCACAGACAGCTCGAAAAAACGTGGTTTCCATGCACAGAGAACAGGTACATTTGTAGCGAGCCACGCAGGTTTCTGAAAACTGCAGAGAAACTTGACAGGTTAAACACATTTAAAAAATCTGGGGTTCAGCAGTTAGAAAACTGAAAGAACATCAAGAAAAATCTATTACACAAAACAGCAGTAATAGCTGGCAATGATTTTGTATCTGTGATGCAGAAAACTAAAACACCTACAATAAACAGTTGGATTCAGCTTATAGAGAGTGGAAGGGGGGGGGGGAAACACAGGCAGAAGCTACTTTTACATTTGAATAACTCCAAAGTACTGCTTATTACAGTTGCACTCTTAGTATGTTACTTGCATTTACTAGCAAATATGTTACAAACTGCTCTGAAAGGAACATTTCCTTAAAGTATGTTATAAATATATTTGTTGAGGTGAGGTGGGGTCACAGGGAACCTTTTGTGTATCTTGTAGCTTGACTGGTTCACTAAATTCTTCAAGGCCAGATCCGCCCCTGTTAATTACTTACTGATTGACTGTGTTCACTGTTAAATAAAACCAAAATGCTACAAGTTATATTCTACTTTTTTGCGTGTGTTTTGTGCGACGGGGAGTGGACAAGTAGATTTTTCTAGCATTTCATCCCTTGGACAACAAGGTTTTTTTTTCAAAAATTGCACACCCCTGACAGACACATTTCTACTGCAATAAAAATGCAGGGCTAAGATTCCTCCAACTGTGTTTTGTTTAAATTAGCCACTTACATTACATTACAAATGGTAGTATTACATTATCTTAAAATAAACAGGTTTGAACAAGTGGGCATACATAGGATTTGATACACACAGAAAATAACAATGCAGCAGACAGTGCAAGTTCCTTTCTGCCAATATACCTTATGGTACTGAAGTTCCACTAAAGGTGAAACAGTGTTCATATCAAATATTGCCAATGTTGGCAAAATTCTCACCTTATACCGCCTTGTCCTAGCCATGGTCATTCTTGAAATTAATAACATTGCTCTTCTTTATTACAGTCCACAGGAGGGACAGAGTTTCAGGACTCAGGTGTTCAATAATTAGATTATACAACTATTGCTGTTTTTATAGATGGCTATTTTATACATTTCAATATGATTCTGATAATAAAGGAAATGGTATAGTATAGTTTAGTGTATGCTCTTTTTAGTGCCACCTGTCTGAAAGCATCATCTATAATGGCCAAACATGAAATATGTACTAGTCTGAAAGGTTTGCCTTCTCAATGACTGTGTAATAGATTCAAGGAAGTTCCAGCACCTATTGCAGGGTGGATTGTATTGCTTGAAGTATCTCGGGCGTGACTAATCATAACTCATCCATGGTTGCTTTATGACAGCTTATGTATTTAAATCAACGGTCTGGGTGTGGCTGTTACCATGACATGGTTCTGGAAAACTCCAACAGTAAAGAAATAAGGGTAACCTCAGGACCTGGCTTGAGCACTATGATGAAGAAAGACATGCAGTTAAACCTTGACTATTCAAACCGTAAATATTTTGAGATCAACAGTTGATGTTTGACTCTCAAAATGTTATCAAGTTGGTTTTGAAAGGATCCCAATGATTCAGCATCAGGCACAACACTAGGTATCCCATTCCACCAGTCAGTGCTCTCCATGCTAAAAGAGAGTCTCCTACCCTCTGTCCTACAGCAAGTCCACTTAGTTTCCCAACTGTGAGTCCTCTGGCCCTGGTTTCTATGCTGCGCTTACAATATTGGGTTGGGCTAACTTTGCCAACTCTTTGTAGATGTGTATCCTACAGTCCAGGTTTTAGCATGGGATGACACACAGGGCACGTAGAGACCTTCTCATTCAGTTTCTATTCTAATCCATTACCGCCTGACCTGAAAACACACTGGATAGCACATCTTATCACAGCTTTTATATTAACCTGGGAGATCGTGGTAGGATCTATGAAAAATACAGTTAAAAAAAGCCAGAAACCACATCCCTCCAAAATTAGAGGGCAGGACACCCTTGTTTCCATAGAGAATGAAGAGGGAATGGAAGGGGTTACCTACAGTAGTCGCACTGCTGATGCGGAAGCATTAGGGCCCTTTAAAGTAGTACCTGGTGTCATGTTTCAAAATAAAAAAAGACAGGTGTGCTATTTTCTACAACTGCACACTTCACACCTGTGTAGCTAACGGAAGTGCAAAACAGGTATTATGGCATTATTTTGTTATCTACAATCTCTCTAACCCTATCAGAACGCCCTTGTACTATGCTGCTTTTCAATCTGGATTTGAATGCAATGTAAACACTGTTCCACATGCAGTCAAAGCCTGGGGAGATAAACTGCACTAATAAACTATTCTCAAACAAAGAAAAACCATTAGAATGCTATCAGGCAGCAGACCAAATACAGAGCTGAGTCAACAGAGCCAGCTATCTTTCTGTGTGTGTGGGTTGCATTAAAGTAATTGTAGCTCACAAAATAATTCCATTAAATGCCAATTGTGCTGTTTTGAAAGTAACTTAGCATCTCATTTGGCACCTGTTGTAGATGAGTGGCCTGGACACCTTTGTGAGCCATTGCTTTTGCTCCTGCTATTTCATTAGGTAAAAACTTGCTTATCTTATTCTAATGTGATCGAGCTCCAGTGTAATGTGGATGAAATGTACATCTATTTGAGAAAATATTCTCAGAAATATTCAAAGATACAGAGGGTCCCTACTTTGGACACTACCTAGGTCACCCCAGAAGCGTCTTCTGGTTCATGTTACTGGCTGAAAGCAAGACAGTCAACAGGGTAAGCAGCTGATTGGTTAATGACAGGAAATAAGGGGAGGGGGCAATTTCACTCTCCATGTGACCAAGGTAGTGCAACACTGCCTGAAGGCAAGACTTCTGTACCAGATATCAGGTTTTAAAATAAAAATACATAAAATGATTCAGAGCAACTTCAGAGAGGATCACATGTCTCAAACCAGCACAGATGCTACAATGCAAAGAACAAGGATATGAAATTGCCTGTTTCAACCACAGGGATCATGGATCTTTCCCATAAGGCACCACTGCAATGGCTTGGCATCTCAACCCATTGAATTGAATGGAAAGGCAAGGGCTGAACACGATAGGCTAAACTCAGAACTCCATACAATTCAACTCAAGAGCAAGCTCTGTTTGAGAGGCAAGTACAGGCCTTCTGCTGACATCAGTATTATTAACTCATCAGCTGCTAGGAGGAGATCCATTAAACCACAGTCCCTCCAACATCACTGAACTTGTGGTCAAGTAGATAGAAGCAGAATCGAAATGTAGACCACTGCGTATTCCTAAGCAAGCTAATTAACAGAAGAATGTCTTGGAAACTGTATGAGTCAGTCTCCAAGTAATTGCTGGAACACATTCAGTCTGAAAACTCCAGAGCTGGAAAGTGGGGAGAGGATCCAGAATTGGTGAACTGGTCAATTCTTTACAGCCTGGCAGTGCTAAAATACCAGACTGCTGTTTTAAAGTGTAACGGAACTTAAAAGTAGAGACAAAAATCTAATAACTAGTACAAACAATCAGCAGTGCTGGCCCTAGTATTTGAATATTCAAACAAACAGGGCTCGAAATGATTATGTTCATATTTGTTCATAAGAGAACTTATACTGTATATCTCAGAGATATCACAGAAAGGAAATGCATGAAATCTGAAATACATAACGCACATTGTACAGTACAGAGTGTGTCTCTTTTCTTTAATAGGGAATTGGAAGGGTTACCAGGTATATTTTACTCACAAGATTTATTTTGTTCCAGCAAATTCTAAATTAACACTATTCGTCTCAATAGGAAAAAAAATTCAAACCTACAAAAACCCATCTTCATTCCAGCTACATTACATGAATAAAATAATACATTAAGGCCTATTATGATGATTATCAACAGATACAACATATTTTACAGCTTTCCCCTAGAAATGCTGTAATGTTACCTAAGAAAACGCAGGACTGCAGTATCCTGCAATAACATTCTCGTAGAAACATATTGCTCAGCAAGTCTGGAGATGTTAGTAGAGTTGGAGAATCATAAAGGAGAAGTGTGTTGCAAAGAGCCAAAGTGCCATAGGAAATAAAGAAGCTCTTTAAAAGAACTAAACTGAATCTGAGCAGTGCAACATACAGGCAAAGGTCAGTCTAGTGTTCTGCAAGTGTATACATAGTACTATATTACAGAGAAAATATCTCAAGCATAAAATAAGCACGGTGTCCCATCTAATTGCCTCCGAGAGTAAGGACTGAAACACTCTCCTGTACAGAACAATGGGCTTTTTATAGTTCAGACGTCAGACCCATTTCTTTGCCAACATGTTCAAACCACAATACATCCTACAAGTTGTAAGACAGACGACCCCCTGGACACAGAGAACCATGTGTGAGAAATACACTCGCAACATGATTACTGGTAGCAACCCAACACATAGAAACACAGAACGCAAAATACATAACTTTGTCATTGCTGTAAAAACACCAGATACAAACTGACAAGATACAGCAATCCAATCTAAAATATAACTGCGACTGCTACAGTACGAGGCTAACTTGACATACTGTACAGAGCAACATTTTTATTTCTGTTACAATGCCTGCCACAATAATCACACGGTATTTTACAAATAAACCCGTCAAACTAGGCTTATTAGTTTCTCATACATTCAAATTTCAGGACTAAACGCTGAAATGCTTTTACTTACAGGCACAGTAACACCTCTAATTGGCCTGCATGTTTATCACTTCGCTAACATTTAAATTCTAAACTGTTAACCTCCTAAATAAAACCGAAATTAAAATCAGGTATACTGTATGTATCACCCCCAATACTCAGGTATAGCTGGGTAAGGAGAGGACAAGTTTCGTACCGCATGCTTTCTGGAGAGCCCAGGTCCCTTCCTAAAAATGTAGCCGGCTGACAAGGAAAGCAGTGGGGAAAAATGTTTGCAAGTTCCAGTAGTAAGTCCAATTGGCCTACATACCGCGTAGAAGCTGATTTTTTCTTCACTGTTGTATATTTAACATAACTTGAGACTTGAGTCTTAGTGCAGCCTGGAATGCAGGGTGTGACCACACAGCAGGGTGACTCCCTAAGGAATTTCTGAGACTTTGACCAGAGTAGAGGAATCAATAACAACACCACGAGGAATCCAAGGAGTCTTGGAAGCTCAGTTTAAATGTCTCAAAAAAGAGGAACCAGAGTGATTCTGTTTCCTGGCTATTTCTGAATAGCACAGAGCGCGCGCACACACACACACACACACACACACACACACACACAGGATCATCTAAATGAGGACAGTGTCATTTATTTAAAGTTTTTGTAACTTCCAACATTTCATTTTTTCTACAGATCAAATGCTCAGTGAATCTAGCCTTCCTTACTGCATTAGAAAACATTTGTACACAATAGGGTTGTTCGTTTCTCTTTAGTTTCCAAATCATTGAAACATTAAATGTTTCAGCTTTATCAGGAATGTTTGTGACAATGAGGAAAGCCATCACCAGAAGCCCTCCATCACCTTATAAATGACTGCAATGTGTACTAGTGTATAAGACTGTATATAACATTTAATTATATTGAAGGCTAACACTATATTTTGCCTACATATTTCTGACAATTGTTAGACATTAGGCATAAGGCAAACAAAGGTTTAACACTTGGCTAACATTTAATCATTTAAACTACTAACAAAAGAAAAGAATTGCAACAAAAAGAAATGACCAGAATGTAGTCTAGGGGTATAAACCATCTGCTTTAGGAGCACTAGAAGTCATGTGAGGATATGCAAGTTTAGCACAAACAGACTTTAATTTTTTTTTTTTTTTTAATCAATTCAACCATGTCCAGTAAAACTGAAGAAAAAGCACAGTCATGGTGGTTTGGACTCATAGCCCACTTGTCAGGCAATTACCCAATTTAAGTACAAGAATGCATGAAATTGCAGATTCCACTTAAAAAAAAAAAAAAAGTTTTGTTTAAAAAGTGGAGGGGCACTGTATCACTGTTAACTGCCCCACGTTTCCAGTAACTAGACAAACATAGCAAATCCTCATAAAACAACATTATGTTCTTGTACATTTGGGAGATGGATGTACAGAAAGTGCTCTGTGTTGTATAATACACGTTGCAATAAGAACATTTACAAACGAGAGCCACTGGGGTACCGCGACACTTATTTATCTACTACTAACAACAACAACAACAACAATACAAGATATCAATATGCAAACCATATATCGATATATTATATCTTACATTCTATAGAATGGAATCTAAAATCACATCAAATAGCAGAACAAATAAATGATTTGCATGGGACCACTTTGCTTGATGTACACAGAGATATAGATAGATAATCACCGGCCATGTACAATAGGATATGTATGAATCCCAATGACATTTCTCAAAGTACCATTTTGAGCAGCTGGTAGCGCATTTCTTCAGTCTTCCTGCTCTGTGTTTGTCAGAGTGGGAGCTATTTTCATCCTCAAGACCTGTTGTTTACAGTAATACAAGAGCCATTAACTAGGCGGTCTACTGTAATTCTGCCCATAAGAAAACGGCCGGACTTTTGATCTTACACGACCCACGGTGTGGGAAAGTCGTCCTGTACGGATCATAAACACAGGCGACTTTGGACTGGTTCAGACAGAAGGCTAAAGAAAAGGAGCTTCGGTACAAACGATCGTCAAAACAAACCGGGTCCAGTTATTACCTAGAACCGTTCTCTTTGAAGTGAACGGTGTGGCGGTAGTTTAGCAGAAATGGTCATTGGTTTCCTGCTTCTGTGTCGTGACAAACGGCTTGCTACACAGTGCAATAGTCACCCACCTGTTGATATTTCTACAGTACGTTTTATTATTACTGTCGATTTTTTTTTTTTTTTACTTTGCAGTTTCTGTCACAACTGCAGATTTGGTCGTTAAAGGGGGAATGTAAAGTGTTATTCATTTGCGTTTTATCCAAATTACCTGCGACTATACAAGCTGATAGTAATTATTCCTAAAAAACAAAAACACCAATCAGTACTTTACTGCAACTGAAATAAATAAATAAATAAAAAGTTTATTTACCTGGAAATGCAGTTTACAGTACGTGTTCCTTCTCTTCCTGTCTTTCCCAATTTCTCTGTCTGTCTTCTCTCCCTCTCGCTCGCCCTCCCCTCACTCTTTTCTCCCAGGGGAAATGCTTCTCCATAACAACCGCACTCACATCCGGATCATTCCAGGCAATTTCAAACCGCGACTGCACCGGCCTACCAGAGGGACAATTGTAAGTGGCAATGCCCGACCTCCATATTGTGTGTGGCAAATCTCCGGCACGGCACTACCAAATGAAAACCGGGACGTTTGTGTTCTTCAGTTCACTGACGCTACTGCAACCCCGAAGCCGTTAAAAGTGCTGTATATAATAACATTAAACACGGATATAAAAAATAAATCAGTTGAAAGATGTCAGAGTTATCAAGACATAGGTGGTGGATAACTATTTATACAAAATTAAAAATAAGCCTAGACATGTTCCAGTAACAGAATCTATGTAACAACAGACTGTCAAAAAGACAGAAGGCAGAAAACAAGGCATATGCGAGTATTACAAAAATAATAATAATCAATAAGATTGTTCATTTGATTCATTAATGACGCTGACACAACTTAATACATTACTAAACTTGTGTGAGCATAGGGCTACAGTTTCGATATTAAATCGTGCTTCCAAAACACACTTTACCATTTCAAAGTTTCAGATAAGGACAAAATATTTTGGTATTTGTAGAGTATTTAACCTGAGGCATCCCTCCTTTTATTTTTTTTTTTTTTTTTTTCATTCTGCTGTAATAGGACACAGTAGAGTTTCAATAAACCAAATGTCACAAAGGCTCCCATTCACAGTACAGCCATTGAGGTCAGACTTAATAATAATAATAATAATAATAATAATAATAATAATAATAATAATAATAATAATAAAAACCTACACTTGTACAGTGCCTTTCATCAGGAATGACCCAGAGACACTTCACAATAAAAAGTCATGCTGGAACCCATCAAAATGCACTACAATAAAATTCCAAAATAAAATTGATAGCAGAAGAAATAAGACATAAAAGCATTTTTAAAAAAGCCTGAAGTACTTGTCGCATAACATTTCTAACTAGAGGGCAAATTGAGACCATCATCTTCCTCTGGGGAATATAGAAACCTTGTCTCTGTTTGGCTGTTATTCAGCATTGTGACCACTAGGGGGAGGATGAAGTCATGAACAGTGGATAAGCAGTTCTCAACAACTGTGGCCAAAAGTTTTGCATCACCTAGAATTTTAAGATTGAGACATCATTTACAACAAAAAACAAAAAAACAAAACGAAAAAACAAAAAAACTATATGAACATAATTTAGATATTTTATTTAACATCATGTAATCAAAGAAACTATAAAATGTTATCGCAAAAGTCTACCGGAAGCCATAGTAGTAGTATCGTATTTCATGTTAGATTTCAAAATGTCACATTTTTACATTTTCGTCAGTTACTCATTAAGTATATGGAAGACTACAAAGCGGCATGTAATTCAATGTGTTAACGTAACATAATTCAGCAGGTTTTATTCGACTTTAATTCTATAGGGGGCTGCTGCTAAACGTCTGACCATAGCTCTAGATATATACACTACCGTGAAAAAGTATTTATCCCCTGTCTGATTTTCTGCATTTTTGCACATTTTTGGTACTGAATGTTATCAGATCTTCAACCAAAATCTAATATTAGATAAAAGAGTCCCTGATTGAACAAATAACACAAAATGCAACACCTGATGCCCCCATGTGAAAAAGTAATCACCCCCTTAGACTCAATAACTGATTACGCCACATTTATCAGCAATAACTGCAACCAAACGCTTCCTGTTGTTCTTGATCAATCTCTCACAGTGCCATGGAGGAATTTCGGTCCACTCCTTCATGCAGAACTGCTTCAACTCAGTGACATTTGTGGGTTTTCGAGCATAAACTGCTCGTTTCAGGTCCTGCCACAACATCTCAATGGAGTTTAGGTCTGGACTTTGACTAGGCCATTCCAAAACTTTAAATTTCTTGTTCTTCAACCATCCTGAACTAGACTTGTTTGTGTGTTTCTGATCATTGTTATGCTGCATGACCCAGCTACGCTTCAGCTTCAGCTCACGGACGGATGGCCTGACATTCTCCTGTAGAATTCTGATACAGAGCAGAATTCATGGTTCCTTCAATGATGGCAAGTCGTCTAGGCCCTGATGTAGCAAAGCATCCTCAAATCATGACACTACCACCACCATGCTTGACCTTTGGTATGAGGTTCTTACTGTAGAATGCAGTGTTTGGTTTTCACCAGACGTAACGGGGCCCATGTTGGCCAAAAAGTTTCACTTTTGACTCATCTGTCCATTGAACATTGTTCCAGAACTCTTGAGGATCATCCAGGTGCTTGTTGGCAAACTTGAGACGAGCATTCATGTTCTTCTTGGTGAGCAGTGGTTTCCGCCATGAACACTGACCTTAGCCGAGGCAAGAGAGGTCTGCAGATCCCTGGATGTTGTCCTAGGGTTCTTTGTGACTTCCTGGACGATTTTACGCCTTGCTCTTGGAGAGGTTTTGGCAGGACGGACACTCCTGGGAAGATTCACTACTGTCCCAGACTTTCTCCATTTGGATCCCAGACTCTTAAAAATGGCTTTGTAACCCTTTCCAGATTTATATTGGGCAGGGCGGGCCCAAATCAGGCCTGATTGTTATCCAGAGTATTCAAACAGCTGACCCTAATTATCCCTAGCTGAGTTGAGTTAACTAGGGGGGCAATAACTTTTTCACGCATGAAGATTGCATGTTTGATTACCCTGCTCACCAAACAAATGAAAGAAGCACCAAACTACTACAACTCACAAAAAGATCTGAACATAATTTTTCACGGCACTGTATATATATATATATATATATGTGTGTGTGTGTGTGTGTGTGTGTGTGTGTGTGTGTGTGTGTGTGTGTGTGTGTGTGTGTGTGTAAAACCAAGAAGTGTTTATGTCTGTGATACAGTATTGTGATGTCAGCAGTAACACAGCCAGATTGTCCATCCCCAGCCGTTCTGTAAATCGAAGGGCTTGAGCTGCACAGAGTTGTGTGGATGTGCTGTCTGTGGGTGCAGTGAATGTGAGGCTCTGCTAGAGGGTGCCCTACTGGCCTACTACAACCTTAGAGGTTGGAAGAAGAGCTTTCTTATGCAAACTAACACTGAGAGGTGTGAGATCCAGGTGAGAGGACACAAAACAAAACAGAGGAGCTGCTGTGAATCGACTACTTTACCAAAAGCCTCAGCAACAGCTATATTAACATTTCTGCACACAAATCCTAACTATTACAGACACACATGAGCAGGACACTGATCCAGTATACCTCACCTAAAAGGTGCTACAGTGAAAATCACTTCAAAACTAGAATGAAATCATTTCTCCCCAACAGATCGAAATTCGATCGAAATTCATGAAATAATAGAATTATGATGATCATTTAGTGGAACATTTCCTTGCTGAAGGTGAAGGTTTTAAAATGCATTTTCTTATCTCTGCCATTTTCACTGCTCCCCTCATCACTGGGTGATACCCCACTCATCACATCTCAATATTTATGCTAAAAGCCTCACCTGGATGCAGCTGTTATCGGTATTATGGAATTTATTGACTTTATTGGCTTCAAGCTTAAACTATTTTAAGGATATACTGTAAAGTTATACCAGAAAGTTAGCATGTCATGGGTCTTCAGAAGTGCACTTTCTGTGAGTACACTTGCAAAGGACTGGTGGTCAGAATAGGGCAGAATTTCTCATCCTGTAGTGTTTGTAATGGGCAGTGCTGAGTGGTGTACTGCCTCTCTGTAAAGCTTGTTTGCGATGGGTGGAGTTGCCGGTACGCGCCCAGCCTCCGCCCTGTCACATGACAAATGCATAGATGTTATAACATCTGCATTTCTTTTACAACAAACATATCAGTTAATCCAAATTTATTAAATTTGAGTTTGGTGTCATTTAATACTAAAACAGTAGTTTATATTTTACCAGTGGTTTTACATATCAAATACGTTGTGCAATATTAATTCATGAGATCATTAAAAAATGTCAGAGTGATTTTGGTCCATTCTTCTTGGCAGATTTGCTCCAGGTTGTTCAGGTTGGTTGGACGACACTTGTGGAACGCAATTTTCAAATAGTGCCACAGATTCTCAATGGGATTGAGATCAGGACTTTGACTGGGCCACTGTAGGACATTCACCTTTTTGTTCTTGAGCCACTCTAATGTTGCTTTGGCCTTGTGCTTGGGATCATTGTCCTGCTGAAAGGTGAATTTCCTCCCAAGCTTCAGTTTTTTAGCGGACTGAAGCAGATTCTCTTGCAGCATTTTTCTGTATTTTGCTCCATCCATTCTTCCTTCAATTGTAACAAGATGCCCAGTCCCTGCTGATGAGAAGCATCCCCACAGCATGATGCTGCCACCACCATACTTCACTGTAGGGATGGTGTGTCTTGAGGTATGGGCAGTGTTAGGTTTGCGCCACACATAGCTCTTTGAGTTTTGGCCAAAAAGCTCTATCTTGGTCTCATCTAACCACAAAACCTTTTCCCACATCACAGCTGGGTCACTCTCATGCTTTCTGGCAAACTCCAGACGTGCTTTCAGATGGTACTTTTTGAGTAACGGCTTCTTTCTTGCCACCCTCCCATACAGGCCAGTGTTATGCAGAGCTCTTGATATGGTTGACTGGTGCACCATTACTCCACTCCCAGCCATTGAACTCTGTAGCTCCTTCAAAGTGATTGTTGGCCTCTCTGTGGCTTCTCTCACAAGTTTCCTTCTTGTTTGAGCATTGAGTTTTGAGGGACGGCCTTTTCTTGGCAGTGCCTGGGAGGTGTGATGCAGCTTCCACTTCCTGATTATTGATCCAACTGTGCTCACTGGGATATCCAAACACTTGGATATTATTTTGTACCCTTTCCCTAATCTATGCATTTGTATTACTTTATCTCTAACTTCTGTAGCATGCTCTTTGGTCTTCATTTTCCTTCAGATTCACAGCCTTACCAATGATCCTTCAACAGTGGGGTTTTTATCCAGAAAATGTGACAGCAACTTTAACGGTTCACAGGTGGAGGCCAATGGTAAGGTAATTGTGTCCTCGTTAGGGCAATTTCTTTCATCCGTGCAAACTGGGAGTTTCCACAGCACAGGGGCTGAATACTTATGCAAGCAAGATATTTCAGTTTTTTATTTTTCTTAAAAATATTTCCCAACATAAAACCAGCGTCGCCTTACAATAATTGATTTTGAGTTTAAGTGTTTTAAAATAAAATATCGAACAGAACTAAATTTCAATGTACCATTTGTAATTCGGTAATATGAAAGAATTGGTCAGGGGTCTGAATACTTTTGCAAGGCACTGTATATATGGTAACCGATCTCTAAATTTTCAAGGAATCTCTTTCAGATTATGCTTTTTTTTAAAAAAAGATAAAATTCTATTGATGATAAATTACAGCAGTTTCCAGTCTTTCATAGAACCCCTGGTTAATAGAATCCACTGCATATTGTAATCACAAATCACATTTCCATTGCTGCTCAAGCAATCCAAAATCTACTGTTTAACAGAATGTTCTCTCTCTTTGTGAGTTCAAAGGCAAACAAACACTGCTTTAAAACAATATTATACTGACCTCTCAAGACCCACCTGTTCTCTGTTGCTTTCCATGCTCTTTAAGCCTGATATCTGCTATTAGCTTCTGTGTTGCTGCTATTATGTATTATGTTACTATCATGTATTATGCACTTTCCACTGTATTTAATGTATTATGCTACTATCATGTATTATAAACTTTCCATTGTATTTAATGTATTATGCATTGGTTTTTTTTTACTGTATATCATGTATTATGCATTTCTCTGTATTTTAATTATTATGGATTTTCTTGTTGTTACTGTGTCTTGTAAAGTGCTTTGTGATGGTGGTCCACTAAGAAAGGTGCAATATAAAATAAGGATTGATTGATTGACCTACAAACTATTCTAAAAAAGAAAATCTCAAATAGATAACATTTGCTGTACACTAACATTGTGATACAATACTGCATAGAACATAAGTAAGGGAGTCTTCTCATTTTTAATCAGCTCAAATTGCTGGTAACACTGAAAGAAATGCCATCACATTTTACAAGTACACAGGCTTAATCAATTTGACCATCTTAAAAGATTATTATTATTATTATTATTATTATTATTATTATTATTATTATTATTATTACCAATATTTATTTTGCTATTTAAAAACAAGATTTTTTTTTTTAAACTGTCATAAAATCATAACAAATTTTAATAAAGATACTCTATACAGGTGTCAAAAGAAACCGCGTCAGCGACATGGCTAGGTAACCCATTCCATACCCTGACCAAAGTGCCTACTACACTCTGCGCCTTTCCCTACTTCATCTCCAACTGTCCTCAGATCCTGGTTGACACTGTAGGAGTCTAGGGAAGAGTGTGGGATGGTCACTGTGTTAGACGGGGGTTACTTCAGTTTACTCAGGTGTTTCGCACAGTAAATTTACAGTTTGCTTTTCCCACGCTTATAATATACGCATTTTATGAGCTTTACTGTGGTTAAGTGTGAAGGGTTTTCTTTTTTTTACCCTTGCTTGCCTGGGCTTTACCATGCGTTTACTTGGCTCTAATTATGCTTTACTACTCCAGCCAGAGCCACTCTAGGTTGAGCTGTACCAGACCCCACCCCCTCTCTATACCACAGCCTTCAGCACCCTTCAGTACGATAGCCAGGCTGGTTAATCCACAAGACACTATAGATATGGACTGCTGGTACAAGCACAGAGCATATTTATTACACTATGTAACACAATTTTTGTTCCTGGGTAGTAAGGGTTATTTCCTAATTGCTTATGCCTCAAAAGTATAGAACATGGCTATTATTCCCCACAAACTTTGCTTCTTTGACCAGGACAGTGATATTTCAAAATATCACTATTTCCAGTGGGAAAATAGGAAAATGTGTGTCTTTTCGTTCACATAAAGTCAGAAAAAAACAACATATGAATCCAAATTAACGTGTATTTATACTAAAGTAATACAAAGATGACTACAAAAGATTTAGAAGTGAGTAGTTTTTCGAGATTTACAATTATACTGTATTTACAGTATTTTGAAATATCACTGTCCTGGTCACAAAAGCAAAGTTTATGGGGAATAATAACCATGTTCTATACTTTTGAGGCATAAGCAATTAGGAAATAACACTTACTACCCAGGAACAAAAAAAAAAAAAAAAAAATTTGTTACACAGTGTTATACAAGTCAAATGCTTCAGGCCATACATACCTGAGTTCCACAGTTCTATGACATATGTATCACAGAGTTAGCTACTTTTATTACTTATCCCTCTAGTTAACCCACACTCCTCCAGATACACCCAGGCACGTCGACACAGCTCTCCACCCTCCTCCCAAGTGAGTGATATTCAACCTAATCCAGTAGGTGGCACTAAAGAACTGTACAGGTTACTTAAAGTAAGCAATTAGTAAGGGATCAGCTGTGCCTCAAAGATGTCTCTAAATATTTCAATATACCTTAAAAAGCTATTTGAGATATCTCTAAATGATCATTTGGCTTGCCTTAGACCCCTCCATATCCTCACAATCTGATATTCTCATTAACTGTGAGAATATCATATGAACAAAAGTAAAAGCTTCATCTCCAGCGAGGAATACCAGCAGTCCAACATAAACTGTACTTTGTTTAATCAGTGCTGCCTTAGGGTCACTTGCAGACTTGTTATTGCAGCCAATCAGAATGCTGACAGCTGGAGTTTTTTGGGCAAGAAGTTCCATGCTATAATTATGATTTGCTGCCAAAACTTCCTTTGTTTCCAATTTTCTGCCAAAACTTTCAATTAGCTTCCAAAACGTATTATGTTATCATCACCATTTAGTGAGTGTATCATTGATTTTTTGTTTTCATTTATTACAGGCCTCTTTGAGTGTTAATGAGGACGGGAAGGGAGGGAGAGGGAGAGGGCTGAGCTGGGGAGCACAGTTTTTATCTGGCCTGGCTGAATACAATGCAGAGATAGGGTGTGAATGCTCAGTCTCAGCTCTTATCTGCACAGAGAGCCTCACTGCCCTCTTCTTATCTGACAGCATGGAGGGTCACATAGTTGTCAGTAAACAGCCCTATTCAACCCAGGCCTCTCACATCACATCACCAGCAAACCCCAAACCCAACCAGCCCATGTCATGATGCTCCCTCTGTGGTCAAATATCCTGTCTGACAAGCCTGTTGGAGAAGAACGCTCTAATGGTTACCCAGTGAAGAAATACACTTAGAAATGACAATCATGAGAAGTGTTCTGTGTTGCGATACTGCACAGTATATTACAGTGATTATAAGCACATGTTATAGCTAGCATGTGTTTTAAGATGTTTTATTACCTCATGGCTGGCACGGCTTTACAGGAAGTTTAATAACAGTTGAGAAAAGTGGGATACCTATCAGTGCCTGTCCTATATTAATCTCAGTGAAGGTTTTTCATTAACTCAGTGAAAGAAGCCATTATTTGCTATAGATAAGGGACAGACAACATTGGCACTTCTAACGACAGCTTAGTTATCAAATGGAACCAATTAAACCCCTTAATTATTCATTTATACGTGGAATGGAACAGCCTGGCCCCTGCCACAGGCACTGTAGGGCTATACGATGTGTGCATTTGCATTTTGAATGAAGTATAGTAGACTGTCCAGTCAATTAACACAGAAGCTAAAGGCTAGGGTGGAATGCTTCATTCATTTTCATTTATAACTAATACAGGATCCAAATTCTCTGCCTTCTTAATGATAATGTTACTGGATGCAAAGAACTTGGAACAGCTAAAAGAAATTCAATTCACTGACAAATGTTTCGAGCGAAGTATTTATAATTTAAAAACTTCTGACTTCTGGTCAAAAGGTTTGTCGTTGAATTCATGAAGTTTCTTTCAGCATTTCTAAATTCATCACTATCGAGTGTTTATAGCTCTGGGTGGACACAAAGAATGCAGTGAGCTTTTTTTTTATCAGCGCATGTTCAATAGGACAGCCACAAACTCACTGAAGCCAATCTGTGGTTAATTGAACCATTTTGTAGATTTGAGATTATTCACCACATTGAAAAACAGACTGTCTGGTGTTTGTCTCTCCAGCTGTCAATGTGTGCACTACTCCCCTCCGTAACCTGGTATCTCCACCACACCCTGCCAGCAGATTGCTGGAGTTATCTTGTTTGAAAGCCCTCTAAATGTATAGAGCGTTTACAGGGAGTGTAGTTAAAACAAGCATGTCAGAGAAACACACCCCCCACTGCCAAGGCTGTGAATTCAAAATCAGAGCTATCAGTGGCATGAAAAAGTTGACGCGTATGTCCAGAATACTATAGAATAAGAATTAGTAATGAAATGTTTAATCTCAATTGGAAAAGCGAATCTTCAGATTATGTACGTGTGAAATACAGACAGATGGATGGCCGTATGGACAGACAGACACCTCCATATATCCCCAGAATCAGATTATGCAATATACCCTTCCCAACATTTCAGTAGCAATGGTATAGTCTTCAGTGAAGGCACACCCTGATAAAAGTTGACCACAATAAATTTTTACTGTAGTTTTGGAATTTTAATTTAAATATTTTTACCACACTTCTCTGGGCTTTACAACGCTTACTTATGCGTCGCCATTCTTTCACTGTGCTTTATTACACTATTGCTACAGAGCTTTGCAAGTCAAAAAGGAAGTTAGAAAGGCCAAGAGAGAAATAGAAATGAACATTGCTAAGGGAGCTAAAACCAATTCCAAAATGTTTTTTTCCAATATTACAACAGCAAGAGAACATTCAAAGAGGAGATTAAATGTTTAAGAGATACAAATGGCAAAATCGTAGAGGAAGAAAAAAAAATAGCAAATATGTTAAATGATTACTTTTCACAAGTTTTTACAAAGGAAGATACTGACAACATGCCACACATGTCATCCAGTTCCTATCTTCATATGCATACCTCTGCCTGCAGACTCTCATAACTTGAGGCATGATAAAGTGCCCAACACCTCTGAGCTCTTAAAATAAACAAATCCCCTGGGCCGGATGAGATCCTCCACAGTAGTACTCAAAGAAATGAAAGTGTAATTTACAATAGCGCTAAGACAGATCATGCAGCAGTCTCTTGACATCAGGGGTGGTACCGACAGACTGGAAAATTGCAAACGTAATACCGATCCACAAAAAAGGGAAACAAATGAACCAGGTAAATACAGATTTACAGTAAGCATGTGCTTCTTTAGTATGCAAACTTATGGAAATATATAATAAGAGCCAAAATGGAAAATTACCCTCCCTTCCTCCTAACTGGGAGACAGTCTATGGTTTTAGAAAGGGAGATCGTGCCTAACTAACTAACTTGATTTTTTTGAGATGCAAATCGATAATGAATAATTGCAAAGCATATGACATGGTTTTATTTAGATTTCCAGAAAGCTTTCCCAGACAAAGTCAGCACAAAAGATTAATTCTAACTGAACGCTTGGGATTCAAGGAAACAAATGTACATGGATTAGGGAGTGGTTAACATGTAGAAAACAGAAAGTACTGATTAGAGGAGAAACCTCAGAATGGAGTGTGGTAACCAGCGGTGTACCACAGGGATCAGTATTAGGTCCTCTGCTATTCCTAAACATTAATGATTTAGATTCTGGTATAGTAAGCAAACTTGTTAAATTTGCAGACGACACAAAAGTAGGAGGAGTGGCAAACACTGTTGCAGCAGCAAAGGTCATTCAAAATGATCTAGACAAGATTCAGAACTGGGCAGACACATGGCAAATGACATTTAATAGAGAAAAGTGTAAGGTACTGCACGCAGGAAATAAAAATGTACATTATAAATATCATATGGAGATATTGAAATTGGAGAAGGAATCTATGAAAAAGACCTAGGGAGTTTTTGTTGACTCAGAAATGTCTTCATCTAGGCAATGTGGGGAAGCTATAAAAAATGCTAAAAAGGAAAAAAGTGTTGAATTTAAACAAGATGTACTCGGATACATTGTGAAAAGTGAATTATGAATTTAAATCAAAGGACTAGACCTAAGTGAAAAAAAGAAACAAGGACCAAGAAAGAAGGGGGAAGGGAGGGGGGAAAAGAAGGGGGGGGGGAAAAAAAAAAAAAAATCTGTACAAATGGAGATTAGAATCGGGTATTGTAAGACCTCATTTTGAATATTGTGTGCAGTTCTGGTCACATTGCTATAAAAAAGATATTGCTGCTCTAGAAAGATTGCAAAGAAGAGCGTCCAGAATTATTCAGGGCTTAAAAGGCATGTCATATGCAGACAGGCTAAAAGAATTGAATCTGTTCAGTCTTGAACAAAGAAGACTACGTGGCGACCTAGGAGTTCAAGCATTCAAAATTCTAAAAGGTATTGACAGTGTCGACGCAAGGGACTTTTTCAGCCTGAAAAAAGAAACAAGGACCAGGGGTCACAAATGGAGATTAGACAAAGGGGCATTCAGAACAAAAAATAGGAGACACTTTTTTACACAGAGAATTGTGAGGGTCTGGAATCAACTCCCCAGTAATGTTGTTGAAGCTGACACCCTGGGATCCTTCAAGAAGCTGCTTGATGAGATTTTGGGATCAATAAGCTACTAACAACCAAACGAGCAAGATGGGCCGAATGGCCTCCTCTCGTTTGTAAACTTTTCTTATGTTCTTATGTTCTTATGTTCTATGTCATATGCAGACAGGCTAAAACACTCTCTCACACACACCCTCTTCATATGCATACCTCTGCCTGCAGACTCTCTGGCTTTCGCATGATAAACCAGCCCAACACCTCTGTGTCTCCTGCCCCAGGGGGTAGTCTCTCCACTGCAGCTCCAGCCAGCCGTGCACAGACCCCACAATAGCACAGAGACAGCACAGCTCAGACTGCACCATCTAAATACATTGACAAGGACTAGAGCAACTTCACACACACAACAAGATGGTTTCAATACTTATTTACTGAGCATGTGCTATCTTGGAGTTACCTTCTAATCCTGATATCAATGGGTGACTCTGCCTCCCTTCCTCCTAATCACTCAGCTCTAATCACTAGACCATACTGCCTCCCTCCTAACCTCTCAGCTCTAATCACTAGACCACATTGCCTCCCTTCCCAGTCTCTCAGCTCTAACCACTTGAACACACTGCCTCCCTCTCTCCCAGTTCCTCTAACCACTATAATAATAATAATAATAATAATAATCTGTATTTTTATGTAGCGCCTTTCTTAGTGGACCACAATCACAAAGTGCTTTACAGAGGTAGGCTGTGAACTGTGCATTATATGCAGAGTCACTTACAATAGGACATTGATTTAACATCTCATCCGCAAGATGGAACACAAGGAGGTTGACTGACCTGCTCAGGGTCACACAGTGAGTCAGTGGCTGAGGTGGGATTCATACTGGTGACCACCTGATTACAAACCCTGGACTTTAACCACTGGACCACACTGCCTACCCCTCTCCCAGTCCATCAGCTCTAACCACTAGATTGCACTGCCACTCTCCCCCCTAGTGCCTCAGCGCTAACCACTAGACTACATTCTGTCCTAAATTCACTTCATTTCCAATTGTGACCTCTGGACTTGGTTTCTGTATTACTTAGGGCTAACTTTGTCAACTCATTTAAAGATTTTAAGAGGGTCAGTAGTCGATATTGGTGATCTAACGTGACGGTGCGAGGTGGGGATCACGGAGTCGCTATTGGTGATCTGATGTTAATACAGGATATTAAGTGAAGTAAAGGTTAACCTGGATACCTTAACCAAAGATCATAATGTTAGGGCTAACTTTGTCAACTCATTTAAAGATTTTAAAGACCAATCAATTCACCCCTAATTCTTCTTTGCTCCAGGTATTCAGTTCCTCCAACCGATATTCATGGCTCATTCCTTTCAGCTCTGGATTGGGTCTGGTTGCATTTCGCTGCACTCTCTCCAAGGCCCTTTTTAGTACTATGGTGAGCAGAACGGAATACAGTGCTCTAGGTGTGGTCTCTCTGTCACTGCTCTTGTACAACCTCATCCTAACCTCCTGGTCCCAACTCCCTTACCTTTACTTCAGAGGATTTGAGCAGAAGGGAGTCGCAGGCCAGGAGCAAGCAGGGGTTCCTTTGATACAGAACTTGCTTGTATCCTACAGTCATGACCCCTCAAACAAAAACAACCCCTGCAAACCCTGGATGGACAAGTTGTCCACAGTTTAGGGATTAGTCCAGCTCACTTTCAAAGACTGGAAGCTTGGTAGTTAACACCCCCGTCTCAGTCCTGAGGATCCTTTCAGCTGGGGGATAAGCCAGAACAGAGAGGGATTAGAAGAGGCTACTAATGAAGTGCGGACCAACACATAGAGGGAACCAGGAGCAGGCTGGTCCATGTGTTAGGGTTTAAACGCTCCGAGTGCTTTTTCATTGACATTCTGAGTGCAGAGCTACAATCTCTGTAAAGTAGCTGCTACGGATACGTTCTAAAGGGGAGGTGACTTTTAATAGAGGGTAAAACTAAAAGAAACCGAGTCAAGTAGATGGATGTGCTGGTCAGTCCCTTATAAAAGTTTGTCCTAGTAAAAGCAGTGCAAAGTGTAATAAAGCACAGTGAATGCATAGCAAAGATGAGGTAAGCATTGTACAAAAGCACAGATAGGTATGTTAAAGCATATTAATAAACATGGCAAACCAGGGTAAACTATGGGGAATGCATAGTGTAACCATGGGGAAAGCCTGGGAAAACTTTGATCGTTATTAAATTATCGTGCAAATTTACTGTAGTAAACTTTTACAAATTGTTCAGGGCAACTGGTTACATAAGGCTAGCCATGCTAATCAATAATAAATTAATGTATTAATTGTTGCAGCTCTGAGATCTTTAATGTTCACAGGGCCTCAGTTTAATGTCTCATTGAGTGGACGAGTGCAGCAGTGCAGTGGATTATCAAAGACTGGAGAGGTAACTATACAGGACGGGGGTCGAACACACTGCCAGTGTGCTTTATTTCGAATTCTGGAAGACAAATTAGGAATCAGCATGCACGTTAGCTGAGGGCAGGCTCTCTGACCCCTGGAGACAGCAGTGGGTTTAAGCGCTACTTCTGTAAGCAGCTTGTACTGTCTCATTGTACCAGCACTGCAAGTCATCCCATCTGAAACATCCTGATTCAGAAAGGCTAATCAGCTTGACCTGTTTCCAACTTCCCATCACCCCAAAACAGTACTGCACCCTCTTTACAAGATGACCCCCAAAACAGTAATGCACCCTCTTTATAAGGTGACCCCAGAAACAGTACTGCACCCTCTTTACAAGGTGACCCCAAAACAGTACTGCACCCTCTTTACAAGGTGACCCCAAAACAGTACTGCACCCCCTTTACAAGGTGACCCCAAAACAGTACTGCACCCTCTTTACAAGGTGACCCCAAAACAGTACTGCACCCTCTTTACAAAGCACCCTGCTCCCAATTAGCTCACTATCTAGGTGACGCCTCCCATGGCCATCCGAGTGTTTGGGAAGTTCTACATCCAGGATATCAGAAAGCACAAGGGTCTATAAAGAGGGGAGTTCTAACTACAAGTGATGGCCAAAAATGAACAATTTACACAGGAAGATGTCTCACCTTTAGTAGAACTACCATAGGGTCGATTGCTGCCTTCGTATTTATTTTTTTCATGTGTATCGAATCCTGTGATGGCTCACAAGTGCACCTTTGCATCCTTTTATATTTCTATGAATGCCATCTTTAGACAACTGCAAATAAATATTGGATAAAAAATTGATGCATTACCGAAAAACTGTTCAGAATTGGTGTTAGAAATAATTGAATGGCACGTCATTCCTTCAAGGGATACAAGCTAGCAAAACAACTGCATATGTTTTCCACGCCAAGAACATCTATTCACTGTATAGCTCTCAAATGAGCAGTTCCAAAAGAAGCCTACATTTCAGCAAACATTCCTTTTATAACATGATCTCTGGAACTGCACTTGGTTAAAGAAATATTTGTTTACAGGCCCTGCTTTCTGAGAGACTTGCACTTCCTTGGTCACCTGGGGGTTGACATTTTCCCAACCACGTCAACACTCTTTCCTGTCAGTAACCAATCAGCTGCTTCCCCTATTGATTGACATGCTTTCTGCCAATACAATGCTGAGGTGAAATAACCTAGGAAGTGGAGCAGTAACTGATTTCCTGGAAAGCCCAGCAAGCAAACTGAGAACTGTCTTTAAGCTGGTGTTGTATGAAGAGTTATGAAATGATTCTGTTAGCCACATCCACTTGAAGTAGCACATTCACAGCTCAAACTGGCAACACAAAGTGTTGTACTGCTAGAGTCAAACCTTACATGTCACACAGACTCGCTCTTCATATAATTGTGCTTGAAAACAGCGTCAGAGGAGGGAAAGAATGGGTTTAATATCTGGATCTTCAAACAATATTTCCAGATGCAGCCTGACCAAACCGAAGAAAGATATTTATGTAAAATCTAAACTGTGCCTGAGAAGTAACTGATTTTTTCAAAGCAATAATAATTGTAACTCGTTCAAGTAACTTGTAACTGTAACAGCTATCTTTTTAGAAGTAACTTCCACAACACTGCTTACTGTTTATTTGATTTCTGATCCGATATGGGAACAAGAGTTGTATTATCTTTCACTGGGCAAGTTCTGTCAATAGTTTGAAACTACAGCCTGCACACTAAAACAAAAACACACACAAAATCTTAATTATTTCCTAAACATTAGATTTACAAAGAGCAGGGCAGCTTGGTTACTGTGGTCTTGTTACGGATTACAACTTCAACTGACTTTAAACTGGACACAACATGCAACTGCATCACTATAACATATGTAATTTGTTTTCATGTAATCTACTTGCCACTTCCATCTTTTTAAAAAAATAAATAAATAACCAGTTCTGCACTAAATCAACTCTTAGTCTTGGCCCTGTAAAGGTTCAACAGTGACTAAAAGACAGACTAAACAAACTAACTATAGAATAGTAGTTACCTGCTGCTATATGAATACAGTATTACAAATATACATCATGTTGAAAAAACGATTCATAGAATACCAAGTGTGTTTGATATTTCATTAAGCCTGTTTGTTAATTTGCTTGTATTTCCTAATTCAATGACCTTATAATTGCGGTTGACAGCGTTCATTTTGTAGGGTATGGGGCTTCTGGAAAAAGGCCTACACACCTGAACAAAAGAATATTTGTTAAAGCGCACAAAATAAATGAAATAAAACTAGATTAAAAACAAAACACGGTCTCTTGGTAATTCCAGTAACTCGAGTAAAAGTTTCTGACGCGACGGCATTCATTCTCGAGCACTTTCACTTTGGAACACTGGTTCCATTCGAAATGTAGAGTCACTGCATCTTTACATCTAAGCATAAAACATAGATTTGAATGCGGTCTTTTATTGGAGCGCAGTCTAGAACTATTCTAGGGTGGGTGGGTATTGGTATGGGTTTGTTTGTATGTATGTATATATTTGTAAAGCACTGAGAGATGGTTAATCAAGGACGCTGTATAATGTATAGTGACCAGATTGACAGCAGCTGCGGCTCGTTCAAAGCGAGGTGATTAGTTAACCAGCGCGCGGTGTGCCTTTTTACAAAATGATATATAAGTAGTCACCTTGAGGAAAATGTACCTAGTTGCATTTAATGTATGTATTTTAAAAACTATTATAAAAATGATTGGTTCAGTTGTTTCTGCATTGTATTAGGGTGTGATATGTTTCCACAAGAGGTATGTATAGACTACAAATCGCATTTGACAGCGATTGGTAGTCATAACTTTTTTGTATAGTTGTTTCTGGCATTGTGCAATCTTAAAACGGCAACATGGACTAATTAACTCGTTGCCGTCATTACTAATGTGACACAAAATAAGATTTGAAATATTGCGTTTCTTTTTTGGTGTGAGCGACTTTACACTAAACACAAATGGAGGTGTATTGTTTGGCGAAAGTGTATACCCTCTGAAATAGCGCAGATTTCAACAAATCGTTAGGAATGAGATTGCCATAATCTGTTCAAGAGTCGCACTGGGTAAGTATTAGCCCGCAGACATTAACACCGCATTAGTTTGGACAAAGGAACCCAGAAAAGGATACTTAACCCTCTTGGCACGTACTGTCTGGAAAGTTGCATATCAGATGTATTGTAGGCTATGGGCCCATCTGCAAAGAAACTGTAGACATAACTAAACCTGTGCTTTCGGGTTTCAATCAGCCTATTTAGGCTTTTAGTTTCTGCATTATTTTATTTGTTTATTTCATTATTATTTTAATTCAGTTTAAGCACAGTGCAATGTAAACATAATGATATTTACGAATCATATTCATAATATGAGGATACGTATCCCCTCTCCCAAAATAATACAAATTAAATATGCTTTCAAAGATAAGAAATAAAATAAACATTGCCATCAAAGTGTTTTATTCCAATGTAACTAATAAAATGACTGGCGTGACTAGACAACGTTTAATTGTTTTCTTTCGTTAAAAAAAGAATGAAACGCCCCTTAATTCCTAATTTGGACATTTTGAATTTGTTGGTGCTTTGTTAGTCTTCTACTACCTCCTCTCCTACTATATATGTATGTGTGTGTGTGTGTGTGTGTATATATATATATATATATATATATATATATATATATATATATATATATATATATATATATATATATATATATATATATATATATATGAATATATAAACACACACACATTACATCCAAGACTTTTTCATGCATTGTCCAATACACAACGTGAAGGCGCGGACTGTTCAGCACAGTAATGCAGCCCTTTACAATGCAGTGACGTGTCAAACATATCAATGCGTTTAGTTATTTTAAAGAGAAACGAATCAATTTAGGACTTATCAACAGATTAGTCGCCTGTATTTAGAATGGTCTGTAATGTATCGTGGCTTTAACACTACGAAGCCACATCTTCTATAGAAACTGTCGTGCAGAGTAAATTAGTTGTCATGCGCACATAAGGCGAATTCAATGTGTACATGTTATGAACGAATGAAGAGGTTTGTGTATTCTTTTTAAAAACGGAAACTGCAGCCTATTTATAATTGTACACATTGTTTTTTGCTTTCGTTATTTTGCGTCTTGTGTTTAAAAATGTGTCGCCTGAAAAGTGCTTTTATATTTGATTGGAAGTTGTATAAATGTCTTGGGGATTCAGATTTCGTATTTTTCAAACGGACAAATGCATAATTCCGAACTGAGTTATTCAGTCACCGTTCCCATTAAAGAAATACCCACCCAGCTTCTATGATAAAACACGTTTATTGCCTCCTCTTTATAAAATGCATCATTTTAAATGTGGGAAGCTGGCATGGTTGCCCCTGCAAGGCTACAGGCTCTGGTACCAGCAGGGAGTAGCTCCTGGTGTTCCAAGCACAGTACATACTGGGGTTCTGGCTTTCTGTTGTGTGCGGATAATGTTTCTCAGTCTGTGTGAAATTAGTGTTTCTTGATGCATGTTGTTTTTTGGGGGGTGTAGGTAGTGGACACAAGCTTGTAGCGCAACCCCCAGAGCGCAAGACCCCCCGTGGTGACACCTCATTCATCGAAAGAGATAGCCTTCTATTCTCTCTCTGATTACACTACAGGATTAACATGAAACAGTTAATTGTTTGCTCTACAAATAGCATCCACTGGTGCCAGCAGTCTGACAAAGTTCAGGACAGTCCTGCATGATCCAGAAGAGGGGAGAGAGAGAGAGCAACAAATCAACATGACAAAACACTGGGGGGGCAGCAACCTCCTGCATGGGCAACCTACCCTCGCCTACCTGCCCTCGCCCTGCTACAGCCCCGGAACCGTCTCTGAACTTCAACTTGAGTGGCCACCACCACCGCCCCAGCACCACCACAACTCCAGCTCGGCGCACATTGACTACTTCAGAGCTGCCGTCGCGGCCAGGTACATTTTTGGGTTGAATTCCCCTCCTCCGTGGACCGCTTATGGTAGACCCTGGCCGGCGGTTCTCCGGCCAGCGAAGGCAGCGGAATCTAAATCCATCATGGACAAGATCTTGCAGCAGGAAACCAACACCAATATGACCGTCCCAGTCCATCAGAACAAGGGCGCACCCGAAAAAGAGATGCGTAAGAACGGGTACGAGGCAAATGGACATAGCGAGGACGAGGATAAGAAATGGGTAGAGGACAGAAGCGGAAAAAAGAAAAACTACCAGCGCTACCCCAAACCTCCGTACTCCTACCTAGCCATGATAGCCATGGTCATCCAGAATTCCCAGGAGAAGAAGCTGACCTTGTCTCAGGTAAGGTGACGCCCAGCTTTAGGAAGTCATAACCTGGATCTATTAAGGCAGTGTTGGGTTGAATGAAACCCATGTCCCGTTTAAGAATCTTTTCATGGTCTAGTTGTGATCACTGCATGCCATGGCTCTTCAGATTAATACTGTAGTCTGTGCACGCCAGTGTAGCACCATGATACCATGGTGATTCTACGCATACAAGTAGATCCATAAAACCCATTATTATACAATTATTTAAAAAAAAATACGTTTAGACTTTTTTTTTGCTATGTGCGTGTTGTTTTTGTTTTTAAATCGAGAGCGCGTGTGTTAAGCTTTCTGTTGCTATCGTTTCTGTGACCTCTTGGTTTTAATCGTACAATACAGATGCATTCAGCAATTTGTTATCTCTCGAATTTTCACTTTCAATACGAAGCAATGTGTAGTTAACATACCACAAGGAACTGCAATCGATCTGGTGCACATTTTAATTAGATAACGCTACTCTAATTACTGTAAAATCGTCTCGGTTAGGGACACTGCGGTTAATAATATGAAAGGTATTGAATAAATCTAGTTTCATTAGGAGTAATTGACTTCCATTTATTTTATTAAATCCTCAGTCAGTTGGAGTTTGGAGCGTTTTAATCCTAGCAGTCAATTACCTCCAGTCTTGTAGCGACCCCTTTAGGCATACTGAGAGTACTGTAATCACACAGACGCACGAATCTGCTAAATAAACAAATAATAAAATTAACTGGAGAAACAGGGGCACCCCTTCAAATGTACCCTCCAATATCAATCGTTATCATTCATAACTATTACACTTGATAGTGCAAAATTTTGTGAAATACTTATACTTTAGTTCTACAACAAACATTTTGACTAGAAGTCCCTTATTTTTTTATTTTTTTAATTGAAGACCCTGAAAGACTGTTAATGTTTCTCTTTTGAACTTTTTTTTTACTATTTCTAAATGCAGCACTATTGAGTTTAGTAGATGGATGATGGCAGACCGTGTTTGAAGTTGTGCCCCTGTTTATCTGGTTAGATGGATTCTCAGTAGTAACGTCAGTGGACAGCATATTGGATTGCCAGCACTCGTTTCATGAAGCTCTGGTGTGTTTCATCTTCAGATCCTGAAGGAGATCAGCACCCTCTTCCCGTTCTTCAAGGGGAATTACAAGGGCTGGCGGGACTCTGTGCGGCACAACCTCTCCTCCTACGACTGCTTCGTCAAGGTGAGACCACGGGTTCAAGGGTACAAGCCCCATGTTTCCAGAAGTGCAGCTGCACACTGCTTCTTTCTCCAGCAGCAGATGTGTATGTCTTGTTACGGTTGTGTGCGGCTGACCCTGCCTTGTATTGTATAAGAGCACATGGGGTGGGAAGAGGACTGCAAAGTGAAGCTGATACACTTGTATACAATCAGAACTGCACATAAACCATGTTTTAATTCAAATAAAAGCATACAATTCAGAGTAAATGCTGTTATCCACATCTTTTTAGAATGCATCTACTGCTCTGTTCTGAAATCTGGCATTTCAGATTGCCTTGAAGAGTTGTTCATGATTTATAATAGATTAATTATTTTTAGCAGGTAGTTGTCTCTGTGGCCATGCTGAATTATGTGTTGAGTCCTGTCTTTGTCACCCAGGTCCTGAAGGATCCTGGCAAGCCCCAGGGGAAAGGAAACTTCTGGGCAGTGGATGTGTCGCGCGTCCCCTTGGATCTGCTGAAGCGGCAGAACACGGCGGTGTCACGACAGGAGGAGACTGTCTTCGCGCAGGACCTGGCACCCTACATCTTGCAAGGGCGGCCCTGCGGACAGGATCAGCTCCAGCTCGGGGACTCCACTCCCCCCAGCGAGCCGGCCCCCGCCACCCGCCTCGTCTCCGAAGACCCGTGCCGCCCCAAACTGGACTCGTCCTTCGCCATCGACTCCCTGCTCCACAGCTTCAAGCCTGGTGCTGGAGAGAAGCTGGGTGAACACTGCAAGCAGGGGGAACAGAGACTCCCGGAGCAGGGGGGCTGGGAGCCGAGACCCTTCTTCCACGACTCTGAGCCCTTCCCCCGGCCTCAGTCCAGCATGGGCTACTCCTCCTCTGAGTCCCGCGGCCTCTGTTACTCCTCACGGAGCACTTCCGGCAGCTCGGTCAGCCCTGCTTCCTCCTCATCTTCCTTGGAAGACTCTAGCTGGAGGAGCGGGCTGATGGCACACAAGCGCCCCAGGCCGCTACCAGCGGGTGGAGAGGGGTCCGATTCGGATAGCTACGAGGACTGTCCCACGCCTCTGAAGTCAGCTAAGAGGACCTCCGCCCCATGGGAGCTGCCTACATCCTACACCAAATACGCACCTCCCAATGCTGTGGCTCCTCCCAGCATGCGCTTCCCCAGCAGCCCTTTTGTGCAGCTGGGGGGCCTGCCCTTCTACAACTACCGGCCCTCTCCTGCTGCAGCCTACGTGGGCCCTGCTTACTGGTCCTTCCTGCCCAGACCTGATGTCCCTCTGCAGGCCTGCCACCACCGGCAGCCCCCTGTCCTCATGGATCTAGATCACCTCCTCCAGTCTGTGCCCCCCAACAAGAGTGTGTATGATGCACTGGTGCCTGAGATGCCTGCCCCTCCACCAGGGCAGTACATAGTCCAGAACTCTGGGGGTATTGGGCGGTACCCCCCTTACTGAGCGAGTGTTGTGTGGGAAAATGGTTTTAAACGTGTGTGTGTGTGTGTGTATGTATATAGAATTTACAGGGTTTTGGAAAGCTTGTCCTTGCTGGATGGAAGAAAGAGGCTCTATATTTGGACACTGTGGAGCAGGGCAGTACTTTTTGAATAAGATTGTATCCCTCCCCCACCTCTCCACACAAGGGTTACTCATTCACAATGAATTACAGAAGAGTTCCCAAGCCAGGGGGTTATTTGTATACAGCGGAAGGGAAGCTTTTTAGCAGCAATGCTGACTGTCTAGGGGAGAGTAAATATGTGTTCAGGGTGACTCTTCAGCTATGAATTATTGAAGAGCCCCACTTTCCCCAGCAATTGTAAAGAGATCCTGCTGGAAGTAGAGTCCCAGCCGGGAGCTGAGATCACTACTAAAGAGCTGGAACAGTTTGCCAGTGTTGGCATGTTCTTTTGCACTTTCTCAAAACCGGTTTACCCTCCCCGTTTTCAAATAGGTGCCCAGTATGTTTAGGGTTGTTGGTGCTGGATTGAGAATGCATGATGCTTCCATTTAGATGCATTATTGTGGTCTACACACAAGCCCATTGTTTGTGATCCACAGTGAGAACCTGCGGCCAGTTCCATAAAACACATTGAGTTAAGTTTCCCCCTTTAGTAGTTTTACTGAAGTAGGGTGTTGCAGAAAGCAACTTGGCACAAATAAGTCCTTACCTTTTTATATCCTTGCATGGCAACAGTTGTACTTCATGTGTCTAATGCATCTGTCTCCTGACATCTATTGAGTCAAGGGGCTGAGAGGAAGTTTAGTTGTCTGTTTGCCCTCATGTCCCAGAGCGAGGGTCGGGTTATTTCCACTGATGTTTCAGCTGCATAGTCTTCAGGAATGGCACAGAAGTGAGCATGGCCGGCTAACCATTCTCAGTCTTGCCTTTTTTCAGAGTGTTTTTTTTTTTTTTAAACCAATCAGCTGAAATGTGAATTTGCTAACGTATTTATATTGCTTTATAATCCAGATGAAGCTTGGAATAGACCTGCCCTTCCTCATTCTCTTGCCTGTAAGCAGACAGTAGCCTACCTCTTGCATTCTTTTAGAGCATAAAAGGAGCAGAAGCCATGATTGGATTTCTCTGTCTGCCAATCTGCTTTGCTTATTACCCAAGTTTGGCTTTGCTCCACTGCTAGGGAGTTACGTTATGATTGGTTCAGTTGTCCTGCTTTTATTAAGTGCTTCAAAAATAGTCAACTGTAGATGTCGTTTAATCCCTTTACTCTCGTTCTTTATTACGCCTTGGTTACCATCTACTGCATGCAATGATCTATGAACCAATTCAAACCATGGCCTGTACCTAATGTAATCACTGTTTTAAGATGATTTTAAAGTTAAATTAATATTTTTAATAAATTGTTTTTTTTTTTTTACTGACAATTAAAACTGGGAGCATCGCCCCAAATGTTTTATTTTGAGGAATGCCTTTTTTAAAATTTCATTTGGCAAAACAATTTCATATGTATATTATGTATTTCTCAAACCTGCAGATTAGCAGTCCTGTGTATCTGTTGTCTTTTTTAAAATAGGCTGGAATGTGCAATTTTGTGAAACTGTAAATAATTCTGTGCTGCTGCTGCAAAAGGTAAATTGTACACCTCCTGCATGGGGGGGAAAAAAATAAAACAGGGTATTTTTGATAATTAAAAAAAAAAAGTAAATCAATTTGGAGTTGCTGTTCATTTATTGAAAGGCCTGGAAAGCAAATCTGTCTCATGTTCTTCACATGGGCACTCATTGTGAAATCATTAAAATTCCTGGAAAATCACTTATATATATATAAATGCTGTTGTCCATTCCTGTTAGCAAGGTACCCTGCGTGAGATGCCTCACCTGGCACACCAAGGTGTGTGGAAATCTGGCGTTTCGATTGGCTGAGAGTGGATTCAAATGTTCATTGCTGGAGTCTTCATGCCATGATGTAACACCCAGCTGGGACCATGGATTACACATCGTGAGAGTCAAGTGAAGACAATGGAGTGCTTTCATCACCATGTACAATCAGTCTTTAGTGCTGGTATGTTTGGCAGGTTTTTGTCCTCCTGTTGTAATGGCCTGGTTTGGCTTCTATTTCAATGGTAAGCTGTGTGCCAATGTTGGATATATGGGGTCAGGTTTATCATTTCAAACAATTCATGCCACCACACCCATTTGAATACAGCACAGTGCTCCCTCGCCGTTTCACTGTTAGGCCATATTGACATGTTCCTGATTCACTGTGTATTGATGTGCAAGTCACGAACAGGTGTCATTAATTAGTATCTTCTCTCAACTGTACTTTTATATTATTTAGTCTTTTAGCAGACACTTTTATTCAAAGCAACTTTCAGAGACGCTTCCAATAGGACCTTTGTTTCACATTTGTATAATAATATAATTAAGAAATGTAGCATGATCAGATGGATTTTGAGGCATGAGGTGAAATCAAGTATGCCACAGTGCAACTATTTGAAATAAAATTAAAAAAACTCAAGTTTTATAAAGTAGAAAAATTTATCAGTGTTTATTTCCCTGTCACACAAATGAAAACGTAATTTCTGTTGCATTTGAGAAATCACTATCAATATACTGGCAAGCATTTTGTGACAGCACATTTTTTTATAACATTAACAAATCATGATATTATAGTTTTATAGCTTTATCACCCCTGCCTCATTTGATTTAGTTCCTAAAGCAAGCTGTTTATTGTTTTTGTGTGCACAGATTTCATGAATCAAGCATGACATTAACAAGAATGCTGGATTCACAACCCTGATTATTATTAATAATCTTTCACTACTTGGGGGCAGATTAAATGAAAATGATTATAAAAGTATAGCTGTGGCCACACCATGGACTTTGACTGAATTCAAGCCCTTGTTTGTGATTGGTCCTAATGGGGTCAGACGTCATAGCAGAGGACACACCTGCCAATGAGCAGGAGGCACAGAGGTCAATGAGTGGCTGAGCCAGCTTTATGTGACTGGCTTCACAGCTGGCGTGACCTGTCTTATGTAATAGATAATCCAGAGCCGTGGCTCTACGGAGCATGAAAGGAGTCTCTCCAGTACCACCCAGCTCTTGTTTGGTCACACTGCCTCCTGCGTGCAGCTGTATTCAAACACACTGCCGCGCTCAGTGAAGGTGCTCTCCACTTTCTTCTTCTTGGAGAGAGGTCCCGGGGGGGTTGACTGCTCGCAGCTCCCATACCCCCCTCCTCCGGGGGTCTGCAGCTGGAACACGTCCTGCAGAGACAGAACCCAGTCAGACGCACACTAACAACCTTGCTGCTTGATATTTATACATCCTTTTAATTTATTTGGCATCCCAAGCTTTTAATCATGTTGTATTGAATTAGAGTCCGGTACAGTTTTGGGAACGACATTTAAAAACCTGTGTAAATTAATGAGTTCACAAAACTGTTCTGGACTTGTTGCAGCGTCTTTAACAACAACCTCTGTGGAGGCCTTTGAAACCCTGGGGTGTAATCGAAGGGGAAAGTCTTATCAGAGTTAACCAGGTGTAATATGGGAATGTGAAAATGGAAATCATTGATGTATGTGGCAGTGAGTTTACAAACTCAGGGGGATGTCTAATGAGTTGCTCTCTGGGAGGCTGCTCTTACCCCTGGCTTGACGCTTATGGAGGTCTTGGCTCCCAGGTTGAGGGTGCGCCCGTCAGCACACACCAGCAGATTGAGCCCTGACAATCCTGATTCACCCCCTGTACACAGACAGAAACGCAGGCACAGACAGTCAGACACACAGACAAACACCAGCGTCAAGAGGATCTGCTGTCAAACCTGAGTGACCAAGGCAGCTCCGAACAAACCACACATTAAAGCTAGAATAAATCGGTTGTACAAAATGAAATCCTCCTCTCTTAAAGGAATTTGTTTTTTCCAGTGCTGCGTATGCTTCTGCATGGAGTCTGATATTTTTTTCTTACCTTTAGTCTCACATTGAGGATACAATAACCCCTCTAGGGGAACGAACTAGAAGCATCTTCAAATGGCTGGTAGTAGATCAAATACTGCAAGGATCCTTGTCACTCAAACTTTTTCAAAATACTAAATTTCAAGGATGTGATGAAAAACTTTAAAAAATATAAGTGGAAACCACATACCATGAATGAGAACCTGATTTCATTGTGCTCTACTTTGAATAGCGCTGTCAAACCTGAAGGATGAGGGCAACACAGGAGACCAGTGTTTGTGCTAATGCCTTCCTCCCCAGTGTGAGCAGTGTTGATACGCTGTGCTCGGCTTCCTGAGCACGAGTCAGTGTCTAAACTCTGGAGGGGCAGGTAAGAGGCGACTCCTTCTCAGAGGTAAAACTTATATGAAGTTTTAAATGTCATCAGATTTTTTTTTTTGCTATCATTCTGAGTGGTTCTGGGTTCTGTTGTATTCATTTTTTAATATACCTTTCCATGTTTTTTTTATTACTGTTTTAATTGAACTGGTAGTTGTGGAGTGACAGAATTAAAATCCATGACTCAAACCTAGCTGAAAACATTCCACATGTACAGAAGCCACCAGTTTAGTATAAAGGGTCCAGCCATATAAAGATGTGGTATCCACAAAAGGGGCCAAATTACAGAATATAAAGAAAAGGGTCAGCCCTGTAAAGTCACAAATGGGCCAAATTTGGCCCCCACCTTTTTATTCATGTGGCGGGCAAATTTGCCCCAATTGTGTAGCGTGTGCTTGGTTACCTTTGAGTCCATACAGTCGGGTAAAGAGGTTTCATTGCTGTTTTTTTGTTCTGCTTGTACAGTGCTGTATTCAAGAGCCTCTTACCTTTGAGTCCATACGGCCGGCTGGCCCTGCGTTCCGTCAACACTGACAGGACGACCTCCTCTCGGAACAGCAGCTCTCGAATCACACCGTCCCCCCCTCGAAAACACCCCCTGCCCCCAGAGGCAGGACGGAGCGAGAAGCGCTGCAGAACCACCGGGTACCTGAGAAGGTAAGAGACTCTCTATATAATTCGACATGTGGAGGCACAGAGAATACTGATATTCTTGATCTATAAGTTTGTACACATTTGCTGCATCTTTGGCAATATGACTTGTCATGCTAATAAGGACTATTTGAATTTGAGAGGGAGAGGTGGGGAGTTCAGTCACAGTACAGTTCCAATTGGCACTGCTGTTGTCAGTCTCTCTCCTCACTCACCTCTTCTCTAGTATCTCGGGGTCAGTGATGCGTGTGTTGGTCATGTGACTGTGGACCCCACCACGCCCATGCCAGCCTGGCCCCGCCCCCGCACCGCCAGCTACCGTCTCGTAATATCCGACATGCTCGTTCCCGAAAGTCACGTTGTTCATACAGCCCTGTGGATCAGGGTAACACAGGATTCAAAAGATCTGAGCCAAACAACTGCAGAAAACACTGGGGATTTCTGAACCCAGCTCTGTTGAGTGTTTAACAGTTACAGATGATCTTTACTAAAATATCAGCATATATAATAGCATAAAATAATAGCACACAAGCCCAGATGCTTATCTCTTGTGTGATCTCACTCCCATTACAGATGCGCATGTGCCTATTGGTCAGATTATATGATTAAACTAGACACCCCCAGATTCACCTGAGAGGCAGCACACACTTCGAAGGCTTTGAAAATGACATCAACAACTCTCTGTGATGTCAGCACGTTCCCGCCCACCACCGCGGCATTCCGAGACGGCTGCAGGATAGAACCCTCGGGAATGAGGACCCTGATGGGAGCGAGACAACCCTAAAACACAAGAGGATGATCACTTCAACTGCCTCCCTGCCCACAGTCCTTCAGCTGCAACCAACAGACCACACACTGCCTCACTCCCTCCCTCCCAGTCACTCAGCTCTAACCACTAGACCACACTGTCTCCCTGCCTCCCAGTCTCACAGGTCTAATCCCTTGTCCTGGCCCTGGCTGGTCTCTGTATTTTGGCCCTGGATGGTCTCTGTGTCCTGGCTGGTCTCTAGTCTTCTGGCCCTGGCTGGTCCTTGTGTCCTGGCTAGTCTCTGTAATCTAGCTGGTTCTTGTTTCTTGGCCCACTCACCTGATTCAGGGGGATGTCTTGCCCCACCATGCAGCGCAGGCAGTAGATGAGAGCGGACAGAGTGATTGCTTGAGGGGCATTGCAATTTCCAAACACCTCGGGGCCCGTCCCAGAGAAATCAAACACTGCACTGCCCTGCAAGAGACAGAGAGAGCGAGGGAGAGCTGAAATTGTATTGAGATCATATAGAGGTACAAGTAATAACAGTTAGTGAATACATTGTCTATAGGCTGTCTCTATTGTTTTGAGGTAATGTTTGCAGTTTGTATAGTTCTGTAGTGTGTGTTTAATTTATGTAGTTTCTAGTTTGTACAGTTATGTAGTGTGTATGTGTTTAATTTATGTAGCTGGTAGTTAGAGAAGTTTAGCTTTGTCTCCTCACCTCCTCCTCATTGATTAGCACCTTCAATCTGATTGGTGTCCCGTCATCCATGTGATCCTCTGACTCCACCTCCAGAGAGCCAGTCTGTTGCCGACGGCGATGGGCGAATTCCTTCAGCATGTCCCTGACTGCCAGCTCTGCATTGCTCTGAGTGACAGAAACACCAGTCACCTGGAGATACCTGCACCACATCTCACCTGCCTCACTCTCACCTGTATACACCTGCCTCTCTATCTCTCTCAACTGCACACACCTCCCTCATTCTCTCACCTGTTTACACCTCCATCTCTCTCTCACCTGCAAACACCTCCCTCTCTTTCACCTGTAACACATCCCTCTTTCTCACACCTGTATACACCTCCCTCATTTTCTCTCACCTGCATACACCTCCCTCTCTCCCACCTGTATGTGTCCCATGTAAGCCTGCACCACTTCCAGTCTGTAGCTGTCAATAAGCTCCCCCACCAGCTGTATCCCCTTCTGATTAGCTGCCACCTGAGCCCGCAGGTCCGAAAGGTTGTCATGGAGATTACGTGTTCCAGAACTGCCTGGGAATTTACTTGGGGCCATGAGGGCATCTGTCAGAGCTAAGAGAGAGGAAGAGAGAGACATAGAGTGGTTAAAGGATTTCAATTTTTAACTGCAAATGTAATGTATGCAAAGCAGATAAGTTCCCATGTCAGACTAACGGCAGCCATCTCCTCCCCTCTCAGCCTGCTCCTGGAAGACACCATTCCTGACGAGTTTGAAGAGGACAACACCCTCCCCTCCCACTATCCCTCCTTTTTTCCCCACTGTATCCCCTCTTACTTCTTCTCCCAACACTCCTCTCTTATTTCCTTCCCATGCTCTCCCTCTCCCCTTCCCTCCTCTCTTCTCCCACTACATTCCTCCCCACACTCATTCCTCTCCTGTCTCTTCTCCTTCTCTCTCTCAAGAAGAAAACACTTTCCTGACCAGTTTGAAGGAGATGGAAGACAGCTCTCTCTGTCCACACTCACACCCCTCCCCTCTCACCTTGCTCCTGAAAGACCCCGTTCTTAACCAGTTTGAAGGAGATGAAGACTGCCCCCTCCTCCTGCAGTGATTTGGAGTGGGGGGGCATGGAGCCCGGAGTGATACCCCCGATGTCAGCATGGTGCCCACGGCTTGCCACGAAGAATACGGGTCGAGGCATGCCTGGGTGGAACACCTGACAGAGAGAGAGAGGGGGGAGGAGGGGAGTTTAGGGTAAAGACTTCACACAACTCAAAGATGAAACAGTGAAAAGGCATTGCAGATACTTGTGGGAGAGGTGGGTGTTTTTTTTTTTATATCCCTACAGCAGAGAATGACCATTAGCCCACAGCAGAGAATGATCCAATAGCCCTTAGCCATATACTTTATAGAAACAGGTAGAAGCAAGCACAGCATATTGGTGCTGTGTTTTAAGATATGAGCAGAAGTTTAATGAGCAGAAAACTACTGAAGCTGTGTGTGAGTGTAGTTCCCAACAGTTAGGCAGCTTTTTAGTCAAATAATGTTTTTTGTATGGCTCTAAGAACTCCCTCGTAACTGGTAGCTTTAATATGCTCCACTGTGCACTTACCCTGGTTTGCAATGTTTCACATGCTTCACCATACCTCTCTGGGCTTCACAATGCAGCCCAATGTTTTACCATGCGTTCACTGTGCATTATTCCACTGTGGGACACTAGGGGGAGCAGCGCAGTGTGCTGTGGTTTATTCTTAGACTCACTGGGGTGATGACAGTCAGGTCAGGCAGGTGACTGCCCCCGGCGCATGGGTGATTACTGAGAATCACGTCTCCTTCCTGCAGCTCCGCGCCCAGCTCCTGAATCTGAGGGAAAAAAGGCAGCACACCACTCAGACAGACAGCATATCGTCCAGACACAGTCAGCACACTGCTCAGACACAGACAGCATACTGCTCAGACACAGACAGGCAGACAGCACACTGCTCGGACAGACAGACAGACAGCACACTGCTCAGACAGACAGCACACTGCTCAAACAGACAGGCAGACGGCACACTGCCCAGATACAGACAGGACACTGCTCAGACAGACAGACAGGCAGACATCACACTGCCTAGACACAGACAGCACACTGCTCAGACAGAGACAGCACACTACTTAGGACAGAGAGACAGGACACTGCTCAGACAGATAGGCAGACAGCATACTGCTCAGACAGACAGACAGGCAGACAGCACACTGCTCAGACAGACAGAAAGCACACTGCTTAGAGACAGCACACTGCCCAGACACAGACAGCACACTGCTCAGACAGAGAGAGCACACTGCTCAGACAGAGACAGCACACTGCTCAGACAGACAGGCAAACAGCACTGCTCAGACAGACAGGCAGACAGCATACTGCCTGGACAGACAGCACACTGCTCAGACAGGTAGGCAGACACAAGGACACTGCTCAGACAGACCTGGTACTGCACTGTCTGCTGCATGGCTCCCAGATGCACAGGGATGTGGGGCGCGTTGGACACCAGCCCCCCGTCCGGTCCGAACAGCGCACAGGAGAAATCGAGCCGCTCCTTGATGTTTGTGGATATAGCAGTACGCTGCAGGACCCGACCCATCTGCTCTGAGCACAACACAGCGCAGCACACAGCGGTCAACAGTGGGGTTCAGGAAGCAACCCCACAGTGGACCTGCCCTGTCGACCTCAACACCACCACTGTGTGTAGTTTAGTTTAGCTTACTACTATTGACCAGGGGTGTGTTTAACTAAGCAAAAGTTCTCACACATTTTTTAACTTTTTCTGCTGGTGGTCTGATCGTGGCTAACGTTTTGACAGGTTGTGTGCAGTGGAACAAAAATGGCTACCAGCTACAAGGAGATGAATTTGACTGGAGATAAATGCGCTTTTTCAATTTATACAGACCTACTGGAAGTGGAACAAGTTATTTCAGGTATGTTTTATATTTTACTGTGGTTTATTGATAAAATGTCAAATAGCTGTATTAAAGTATAAATAATAATAATAATAATAATAATAAAAATAATAATAATAATAATAATAATAATAATGAGAAATGTTTGTGGAGCACAGAAGCATTCAACTAGTACTGAACGCAACTCAGGTCCAGAACAAGAGGCCATTCAGCCCATCAGTGCTCGCCCGGTTCCTAGTAGCTAATTTATCTCAAAATTTGGTCAAGTATAAGGCTCAAAGTGATGCTGCCATAACAACATGGCTAGATAACCTATTCCATGCCCCCACCACTCTCTTCAGTCAATAATATGAATCCTTCATATTATTGTCAACGGCATGTAACAAGTCTTGAGCACGCATACCTCAGGACCAAACAGCACACCAGAAGAAACTGTGAGAAAGGTCACCGTGTTATGCTGCGAAGGAAGACCATGTACCTATTAATAAACAGTTGCCGTTGTTCTCCTTTTGTATAGACAGCGGACGCAACTCCGGAACGTCAAAAACCAACCAGTGTTTCTCTCCGTTCGTACGTCAGCTGTTTGACCGTTGTGTTTCCGTTGTTACGTCTGTATGTTATACGACGCTATGCTTCTGAAATATTTTTACAATAAATTAATGTATTGACAGACAGCGAGGAAGAATTATTTATTTTTTTCCACCCAAATCATCACTTAATAAATGAATCATCGCATCCTATACAATTTATACTGGTTGTGTATTATTTATATAACCATAACTATAATGGATGAAGAACCGAAAGCTCTGATTCAGCCGTTCTGGACTCTAGCCTAATGGTGTATGTGTGACATGACGTACAGATTATCTGATGTATACTAATTAACCTAACTTTTCGTCCTTAGTCTTACATGGTATATGTGACTGACACACAGATCTCGGGATATCCCTACACTTTGATGATCTCTGTGAAACCTAACATGAGACGTGACAGACCGACATATTGTTCGTGAAGTGACACAGAATGACTAGCGAAGGGACGTGACAGACCAACTCTTGCCGCGCCTACTCAGAAAATGATGTGGGTTCCGGAAAGAAAACACGCCCGGACGAGATCCAGGATATTATGGGTAAACCAATTTGAATCCTTCATATTATTGTCAACGGCATGTAACACTTCACATTTATTAACATTACATTTCATTTGCCACGTTCTGCGTGCAGTCTAAATCCTTTTTTAATTTCCTGGGTGGCTGAAAATGCCCTTTCTCATTCATAACAAGGGACTTGAGAAAGAGATCAAGCAATCTGTTCCCAAGTGCAGCATTTGATTTAGCTTTTTAATAAGTTTCTCTGGTTCTAGTTACTGGCCTACCAGTGATGACACCATGACAGCGATGACTGGTTTGTGATAGCCTGGAAACAGCTACATCCACCGAGGATGAATGGGACGACCGTCAACCCTCGTGCCTGCCCCCCTCCCTCACCTGCAATGCTCATGAAGCGGTGTGAGAAGATGGACAGCTGGATGGTGTCGAGCTCAGTGCCCACAGCCCGGAGCTTCCCTGTGCCCACCGTGATCCTCACATCCCCAGACTGGGTGATCTCAGCCTGACAGTCCGGCTCGATCAGGATGGTGCTGTGCAGCATGGGGGGGGGGGGGGCGGCAGAGAGATGTCTTGTTTAAACATGAAAATCCATGGCTGCTAGAACATTGGTTTTATTTCAAAACTGCACATCTAAGACTTTTGCAGCTAATGGAAGTGCAAAACTATTGTTTTGTTAGCTACAATTACTTAAGGGGCCACTTCGATTAGTCAAGAAGAGAAACATTGAGACATATATGGTTTTTGGCTTTTACAACACAACAGACAAGTAACCTAGACCAGGACTGTGTTCACAACAGACAAGTAACCTAGGTCACAACTAGGTTACTTGTCTTTTTCTTTATATCCCATGACCCTTTGCATGACGCGAGAAGTAAGTAAAGGCAGAGTTGAGTATCTTGGTAATACAGACTATCTTTGTTGCAATTCTGCACATGCCTCATACTCATCCATTCTGTTGTCGTAGCGATCCCACCCGAACTGTTCAGAGTCATATCGCAACTGTACTGGAAGGAAACATGCTCTCATCTGGGTTTCTTATCGATACAGTTACAACAGTACCACATTAATACAACTCCAGTGTGAACAGACGTTGCGATACTCTTCCGCTGTGATACCGGTATAAAAATGGAAGTGTGAACAGGGCTTTAGATATCTGAGATTGTGTGCAGCAGATATGAAGTAAATGTATCAAAGTGTGTGGTCTGCAACATGTACAAGACTGCATGTGTACAGCATGTAATTGTATATGCGAAACTCTGGAAGGATGTCTTGCATATTAATTTAAGTGGCTGTACACTTACTATGAGGTAAACACTAAGGCTAACACATACTCTATATCTGACCTGCACATTTCTGATAATGGTTAACGGTTTAGGCAATATGGCAGCGCTATTCCTGCACTCTCATAACCGCCACTCGCTGCACCTGTTCTTGTCAATGATGATGGCCGGTCCCGGGATGCTGTGGTCACATGACAGCTCCTCCAACAGGTACACTTTGGTATCCAGGTAACTGTCGTCAAAGTAACACTGCGTCACCTGAACACAAGACAGTTCATTAGGGGTTGACCAATCAGAGAGTCCCAGTTAGTCTGGCTCGATTATTCAGATCTGCCTGGGTTAGAAGTCAATCCGTGGTGCGTGGGGTGTCTCTTATAAAATAATCTGTAGGTTGTCTGTGTTGAGAGATGTCATCTCATGCAGTTTGGGATCTGTCTGTTCAAACGGTGCAAAATGATTTCTGTTATAATGCACTCTACACACAACATATTAGCGTATTATATATCACAAAACAAGAATGTACTCTGGAACGGCTATTAAACATAAGAAGTGTTTCGTTTTTTTAACTTTAGAATGAAGTAGCTGGGTTTGTCTGCCTTGTATTTCAGAGCTAGATTTTAAAGTAAGAGTTTGTAGTTGACTGAATTACTTTGGGACAAACTGTTACTACAGGAAGTGATGCAGAGCTTTTGGATTTCGATTGCGGATTATTCTGCATTGCTGCCATATCCAGCACACCATGCAGCCCCTTTCCCTCAAGTTTGACTGACCCTCTCCACGCGTGGCTCCTTCCCACGGGGCTCCACTCTGCTCTGGTGGTCGATGCTGGTCCTGCCAGTGCCTCGCACCCGGATATCGTCCACCACGATGGGCCGCTCCGGGATGGTGAAGCCAAACTCCTTCCGGTACCTGTGGAGAGGAGAGAGAGCCTCTCAGCACACCGTGCATCTTCCCTGAGTCACAAATATCAATGACAGGCAACTAGAACCGAACAGCAACTTCTGAACTGAGGAGAAAGCAGATAAATATGCCTTGATGGATCTCCTCCTAGCGGCTGCTGTTAATAACACGGACATCAGCACAAGACCCATACTTCCCTCTCAAATACAGAGCTTGCTATTTAGTTGAATGGTGAGATGTGATGTTCTTCTTTGAGCTGCGAGGTTAGTGGTTTGTATCCGGCTCTTGCCTTTCCATTCAATTCAATGGGCTGAGATGCCAATTCATTACAATGCCAAATTTCCGTGGAGGCAGGCTCTTATAAAAGTTTTTATAGTAATTTTGCAGTTTTACCAATGGTTACAAAGTTGATTTACCATAGTTTAACTGCGCTTGCCATGTATTTTTTTTTTTTTTTTAAATATCCTTTACCATGCTGTACTTTTCACTGTGCTTTACTACTCTTGCTATGCTTTTAATATGGGAAAGACATGATAACTAAAATCAGACAAATCCATTACGAAGTATTCCTTTTAATTCAAATACCCTAACAACCTGTTTGTTTTTGTTTTTTAAACCTGAAGAGCACTGCAGTCTTACAGCAGGGGTGTGCATACATATTAGTGCCCCCTGCCCTCCTCGTACCGGTCAGTGAATGCAGCTCTGAAGTCTCCTGTGCTGCAGAACTCCTTGTTGCCAGGGTAACCGCTGGCAGAACACATGAGTGCGCAGTCCGTACGCTCGTATCGCAAGTGCAGGAAAACCTCGGTGCTGATCTCAGAGCTAGAGAGGAGGGTGAGAGCGAGAATGAGAGAGAGAGAGACAGACAGAAAGAGAGGGTTAACTGAATATTCAAGGTAATTGTTTCTGTAAAAACTACATCTATTCTACAGCACATAAAACTCATAATCACCCCTCTAAATTTACTGCAGCAAATGTACTGTAATATTTCACATTTTTATAACATTATAAAAGCCTCTATTGTGCACTTTCAATGTGACTGCTGGCTGCAATATACCTAACTCCCCCCCCCTCTGTCTAACCCATCCCTGTCCACCTCCCCTGTCCCCGTCCCAGTCGCAGTCTCCCTCTCACCTGGTGAACCCTTGCCCACGCAGTGCCTCCTCACACCTCCCCCTCAGTTCCTTCACTCTCTGGTCTACCTCAGCGAAGCTGCTCTCTTGGTAGAGCAGAGAGCAGGGCTCCTGAACTTCCTGAACCACATCCGCCAGAGCCATCCCGAATGCAGACAAGATCCCTGCATACCTGAGCAAGAAACACAGACAGACAGGGCATGAGAGAGACAAGAGAGTGCGCGCACACACAGACACACACATATGCACACACGACCCCTGCATACCTGAGCAAGAAACACAGACAGACAGGGCATGAGAGAGACAAGAGAGTGCGCGCACACACAGACACACACATATACACACACGACCCCCCTGCAAGAAACACAGACAGACAGGGCGTGAGAGAGCAAGAGAGTGCGCGCACACACAGACAGACACCTGAGCAAGAAACACAGACAGACAGGGCGAGAGAGACAAGAGAGTGCGCGCACACACAGACACACACATATACACACACGACCCCTTCGTAACTGTGCAAGAAACACAGACAGACAGGGCGTGAGAGAGACAAAAGAGTGCGCGCACACACACACACACACATGGAATGTGTGCATGGGACGTGACACGTTCTTTGTGTCTGTCTGTCCCGTTCATCTCTGACAAAACCGTGTGTGTTCTGTGTGTGTTGACATGTGTGCTGGGTGACGTGTACCGTTTATTCTGACACACATGTATACTGTCTCTGTTCTCTCACGTGGGTTCTGCAAGAAACACAGACAGACAGGGCGTGACAGAGACAAAAGAGCGCGCACACACACACACACACACACACACACACACACACACACACACACACACAGCATGGAAATAAGACTCCTATTACATAGCAGTTTCACCCAATACAGGTTTTACAATGAACTTCATTACCCACACTGTACAGGTAACAAGCTTAGGTGTGTCTTATTAGTCTCCTAATAAAACCAGGAAAAGATCAAAATGCAATGCAATGGGAGCCTTATTTCCATCCCTGCACGCACACACAAATAGGGGGCGAGAGAGGAACAAGAGAGCACACACACACACACCTCCTCTCCTCTCTCCCCAATCAGCAACTATTTTCCATTTGCTCAAAACCCTACCTTCCCACTTCTGACCCTCCCTCTAACTCCCTCTCTCTTACATGTGAATGAAGACGGTCCCCATATCCTCCCCCCACTCACTTGTGAATGAAGACAGTCTTCATGCCTAGAGCCCTGGCGATGGCACACGCGTGCTGCCCCCCCGCTCCTCCGAAACACGACAACACGTGACGGGAGGTGTCGTGACCCTTCGCCTGGGAGGGAGAGCAGAGACAGCGGTGTAGGTCAGGGGTCACAGGTCAGTGGGAGGAGGGCTGGACTGAATTCAGGAAAACCCACCCCAGAGACAAAAACTGACAAAAAACAAAACATATATGCCGTTCTTGAACCCTCTTAGTCTTGCTCCCTCCCGAATAAAGTCTTCTGTGTCAAAACTGTGAATAAGCAAGGCAACCCCCGAGCATACAGGGCTAGGGTACCTGAATGTGGCAGGCATCTCAGGTCACAGGGAAGGTGCAGTTAGATCTTTCCAGCTACACTGAGATTATGAAAGCTCCAGCTTAATGGTTAACAAGATATTGGCAGCATTAGGAGCGGTGGAGGTGGGTTTGCAATTATTGCTTATTTTTCCTCTTAATGTGAAACCCATGACAGTAAAATTGAAATAAGAACAGTGGTATACCGCCAGTGACACAGCTGATACACTCGTATTCCACTTGTAACCCTCATTCCCTCCGTGAGTGGAACACGCCCCCTACCTGGGTGAGTGCTCTGATTGGCCGGCACATGGCCTCGTTAGCAACGCGGATGAATCCCATGGCGACCTCCTCCACACTCATCTCTGAATGACTTGCTCCGCACTGCGCAGACAGGAACTGGTTAACGGTGGTGGTGAGGAGGCGGAACTCGCGCAGGGAGTCCTCGCTAGAGAGAGGCTGGTCCTCCGAGGGGCCAAATATCCGCGGGAAGAACGAGGGGAGCAGGCGCCCCAGAGCCAGGTTAGCATCTGTCACTGTGAGAGGGCCCCCTGCAGGAGAGACATGCAGGTACACAGCTGGGTTTTTTGAAAAATGTAAAGTAACTTACATACAGCGACAAATTTCAATTGCAAGTCTTTTTCAACGTCTCCAATGTAAACTGAATGGCAAACCTTACTTCCAAATTCCAACACTGAAAAAGTCTTCTAGCCAAAAGGTTTTCAGAAGGGACAGAAATTACATTTTTGCCTATTCAGGAAAACAAGGTGAACCAAATCTGGAACACAGGCTTAGTAAATCTGTTCAGACAGACACTCAGATAACACACACACGGTCACTGTGATACAGAAGGTCTAGTCTAGAGCCCCAGAAAGCCCAGAAATACAGACACACAGACAGACTGGCGGATAGAAAGACAGCCAGACAGACAGCATACCTTTCCTGTAGCAGGCTGGCCCTGGGTGAGCTCCAGCAGACTCCGGTCCCACTACAAACATCCCGGACCTGTGGACAGGCAGGCAGACAGACATAGAGACACACACACACACTGTCAACACATGCTTCAGTGTGAAGGATAGCCTCAGTTGCTGTTATATGTCAAGTTTTTAAAAAATGACACACAAAAAAGTGTGGCTTAATGAAGTGGCAAGTTTTGAATGTTACAGAACAAGAAACTTGAAAACAAGATATATTGTTTTCTCAGCATGTGCTCATCCATTTGTGTGTGTGTCACTGTGTTTCTGTGTGTGTCTCAGTGGGTGTGCGTGTCTCTCAGTAGATGTGTGTGTCTGTCTCAGTAGTTATGCATGTCTCCCAGTTTGTGTGTGTGTCTGTCTCAGTAGGTGTGTGTGTCTGTATCAGTTTGTCAGTGTCTGTCTCAGTAGGTGTGTGTGTATCAGTAGGTGTGCGTGTCTCTCAGTCTGTGTGTGTGTCTGTATCAGCAGGTGTGCGTGTCTCTCAGTCTGTGTCTGTCTCAGTAGGTGTGTGTTTCTCAGTTTGTGTGTGTATCAGTAGGTGTGTGTGTCTTTCTCAGTAGTTGTGTGTGTCTCTCAGCCTATGTGTGTGTCTGTCTCAATAGGTGTGTGTGTGTCTGTATCAGTAGGTGTGTGTCTCTTCAGTAGGAGTTATGTGTCTCTCAGTAGGTGTGTGTGGAGGGGGGTCTCTCACCTGAAGAAAAGCCGAGACCCCCCTCCCGCTGCCACAGTGTTGATGTCGAGCTGCGGCGCCTGCACAGTGATGCCTGCCATCGTGGCCTCGAATACATGCTCATACTGTCCGGCGTAGCGGCTCACATCCGTCGAGGTGCCTGACAAGAGGGAGAAGAAAGACGAGAGGGAAAGGTAACCTACTGCATTTCTTGTAAACATTGAAGTGTTCTGTAACACTTTATTGTTACAATGGGGGGGTGGGGGTGGGGGCGCGGGGACGGACGAGTGGGGGGTACAGCGAAGCCGATGACGGGCTGCCGGTTCTCCCGGCTGTAGCTCGTCATCGCGTAGCCCACCACCCCCCCCGCGGGGCCTGACAGGATTGCTCGAGAGCCGCTGAACTTCTCCATGGGAGTGAGACCACCATCCGACTGCATGAACAGAACACGCACCCCCTGAGCACGGAGAGGGAGGAAGAGGGGGAGTGAAGAGAGAGTCAGCATCTGCAAACTGATCCTCTCACATTTTTACAATATTTCAGGAGTTTCTCAGAACTACAGTTTTATTAAATTCTTGCTGTTGTCCTGGGACAGGTACATTGCCAGACAAACCAAATGCAGGGGTGGACTCGCCTGCAGCCCCTGACAGAAGCCAGATCGGAAGCCACTCAGGTACTCCTGGATCTTGGGGGTGAGGTAGGCGTCGGCGCAGGCTGTGTACCCACGAGGCACGATCCGCACCATAGGCATGACCTCGCAGGACAGGGAGACCTGCTGGAAACCTAGCCTCCGTGCCAGAGCCCCAACCTGAACCTCGTGAGAGGACCACCTGAGAGAGAGAGAAAGAGAAGGGTCAGACAAACACAGAACTGAAACATAGACACACTGCATTGACACAGACACACCGTACTGTGCTTTAACTATTAGAAAACACCCCAAGGGAGGACTCACGTGTAGGAGTGCATCAGAACCACGGCCAGGCTGCGGATCCCTCGGGACAGCACTCTCTGCAGGTCAGCCTCCAGCTGGACCAGGTCCGGTGGGGTCCACACCTCTAGCCTCTCCCCAGTAGAGCCTGCAGGGACACAGAGACAGCTGCACAACACCCTCCTGTACGGCCCCCCCCCAATAATAATCAACCTAGTACTCGCTAATCAACTTTGATTCAGATTCAGTTCTTTCATCCTTCACAGTTCATTCATTTAAGCCCTGGGATTAGTTTGGTTATTCTTTGCTGGACTCTCTCCATGGCCACAATGTCCTTTTGCTAGTGTGCTGACCACAATTGGACACAACATGCCAAGTGCAGTCTCGCCAGCGTGTTATACAGCCTCACCATAACCTCCTTTGATTTGTACTCTACTCTTGTTTGACTGGTTGTTACGGACAGAGAGTCTTTTACAACATCAAGAACTTAACGTGTTTTACAGCAACATTTGAATTCCCATAAGAGCAATACCCATAAATAAAAATTCACCCATGACTACACACATGTGGTATAATGACACAGCTGGGGGGTTGGCAGCAGTGGCACCCTGGGCTGCATTTGTGGCACTGAAGAGCAGTGGGCTTGGATTAATATGAGCAAGGGCTGTGAATGCGAGTTTCTCAGGTGTGAAGGGGTTAATCTGGGCTACCCAACCATCCCTCAGTGGGAGGAGGGAGTAGCTAGCGTTAGGGCACCAGTTCTTGGCGGGAATGTGAAGGCAGAACTGCAAGCAGCAAACTTGGGTTAGCAACGAGGAGTGTGCTAAGGATATACACAAATACGTAATCAGGTTTATTTGCTCTTAAAAATGTGGTCCTTACCTACTATTGCGCACTCAGTTATAATACTCCTACTACTACTAATAATAATAATAATAATAATAACAATAATAACAACAACAACAACAACAACAACAACAACACTTTCATAGATTAATAATAATTGTTTTAAAATCATAATTATATTTTAAACACTAAGGGTTGACTACATTTCTCAATAACAGCTATAATAATAACAACAACAATAATAACAATAATAATACACATAAAAAAATACCAAAAAGACATCATGGCCAGGCTTCAAACGAAGCAGAATGTTTTGAAACTGGTCAGGAACAGGGCACAAGATGCCACTGACTTCTTAAAAACACACCCACAGTGATATAAACACACACTCAATGAATGACTGGAGAGGGGACCCCTGCGGTACCTGTGACTGTCTGGCAGGCCTCTCTCCTGGGCAGCTGGCAGCCGTCTCTCTGCAGGACCACCCTCTCCTCCACCTCAATCACCTCTTCATACAGGACCTCAGGCATCACTATCTCCTGCACCAGAGACACACAGACAGGCAGTAGACACAAAGGCTTTAGGGGAAGGTCGCAGTTTAACGCCTTCAGATCAATTAGACTGAATTTGACGGCTGTGTATGGCGCTGTGTATGGAGTTGTGTTTGATGGCTGTGTATGGCCCTGTGTAATGTGCTGTGTTTGATGGCTGTGTATGGAGCTGTGTTTGATGGCTGTGTATGGAGTTGTGTTTGATGGCTGTGTATGGAGCTGTGTTTGATGGCTGTGTATGGTGCTGTGTATGGAGCTGTGTTTGATGGCTGTATATGGAGCTGTGTTTGAAGGCTGTGTTTGATGGCTGTGTATGGAGCTGTGTTTGATGGCTGTGTATGGAGCTGTGTTTGATGGCTGTGTATGGAGCTGTGTTTGATGGCTGTGTATAGCTGTGTTTGAGCTGTGTTTGATGGCTGTGTATGGAGCTGTGTTTGATGGCTGTGTATGGAGCTGTGTTTGATGGCTGTGTATGGAGCTGTGTTTGATGGCTGTGTATGGTGCTGTGTATGGAGCTGTGTTTGATGGCTGTGTATGGAGCTGTTTGATGGCTGTGTATGGAGCTGTGTTTGATGGCTGTGTATGGAGCTGTGTTTGATGGCTGTGTATGGAGCTGTGTTTGATGGAGCTGTGTATGGAGCTGTGTTTGATGGCTGTGTGGAGCTGTGTTTGATGGCTGTGTATGGAGCTGTGTTTGATGGCTGTGTATGGAGCTGTGTTTGATGGCTGTGTATGGAGCTGTGTTTGATGGCTGTGTATGGAGCTGTGTTTGATGGCTGTGTATGGAGCTGTGTTTGATGGCTGTGTATGGAGCTGTGTTTGATGGCTGTGTATGATGGCTGTGTATGGAGCTGTGTATGGAGCTGTGTTTGATGGCTGTGTATGGAGCTGTGTTTGATGGCTGTGTATGGAGCTGTGTTTGGAGCTGTGTATGGAGCTGTGTTTGGTGGCTGTGTATGGAGCTGTGTTTGATGGCTGTGTATGGAGCTGTGTTTGATGGCTGTGTATGGAGCTGTGTATGGAGCTGTGTTTGATGGCTGTGTATGGAGCTGTGTTTGTGGCTGTGTATGGAGCTGTGTTTGATTGCTGTGTATGATGGCTGTGTATGGTGCTGTGTATGGAGCTGTGGCTGTGTATGGAGCTGTGTTTGGAGCTGTGTTTGATGGCTGTGTATGGAGCTGTGTTTGATGGCTGTGTATGGAGCTGTGTTTGATGGCTGTGTATGGAGCTGTGTTTGATGGCTGTGTATGGAGCTGTGTTTGACGGCTGTGTATGGAGCTGTGTTTGATGGCTGTGTATGGAGCTGTGTTTGATGGCTGTGTATGGAGCTGTGTTTGTGGCTGTGTATGGAGCTGTGTTTGATGGCTGTGTATGGTGCTGTGTATGGAGCTGTGTTTGATGGCTGTGTATGGAGCTGTGTTTGATGGCTGTGTATGGAGCTGTGTATGGAGCTGTTTGTGTGTATGGAGCTGTGTTTGGAGCTGTGTATGGAGCTGTGTTTGATGGCTGTGTATGGAGCTGTGTTTGATGGCTGTGTATGGAGCTGTGTTTGATGGCTGTGTTTGATGGCTGTGTATGGAGCTGTGTTTGATGGCTGTGTTTGGTATGGCTGTGTATGGAGCTGTGTTTGATGGCTGTGTATGGAGCTGTGTTTGATGGCTGTGTATGGAGCTGTGTTTGATGGCTGTGTATGGAGCTGTGTTTGATGGCTGTGTTTGGATGGCTGTGTATGGAGCTGTGTTTGATGGCTGTGTATGGAGCTGTGTTTGATGGCTGTGTATGGAGCTGTGTTTGATGGAGCTGTGTATGGAGCTGTGTTTGATGGCTGTGTATGGAGCTGTGTTTGATGGCTGTGTATGGAGCTGTGTTTGATGGCTGTGTATGGGCTGTGTATGGAGCTGTGTTTGATGGCTGTGATGGGCTGTGTATGGAGCTGTGTTTGATGGCTGTGTATGGAGCTGTGTTTGACGGCTGTGTATGGAGCTGTGTTTGATGGCTGTGTATGGAGCTGTGTTTGATGGCTGTGTATGGTGCTGTGTATGGAGCTGTGTTTGATGGCTGTGTATGGAGCTGTGTTTGTTTGACGGCTGTGTATGGAGCTGTGTTTGACGGCTGTGTATGGAGTTGTGTTTGATGGCTGTGTATGGAGCTGTGTTTGATGGCTGTGTATGGAGCTGTGTTTGATGGCTGTGTATGGAGCTGTGTTTGATGGCTGTGTATGGCGCTGTGTTTGATGGCTGTGTATGGAGCTGTGTTTGATGGCTGTGTATGGAGCTGTGTTTGATGGCTGTGTATGGTGCTGTGTATGGAGCTGTGTTTGATGGCTGTGTATGGAGCTGTGTTTGAATGCTGTGTTTGATGGCTGTGTATGGAGCTGTGTTTGATGGCTGTGTATGGAGCTGTGTTTGATGGCTGTGTATGGAGCTGTGTTTGATGGCTGTGTATGGAGCTGTGTATGGAGCTGCTGTGTATGGAGCTGTGTTTGATGGCTGTGTATGGAGCTGTGTGTGGCTGTGATGATGGCTGTGTATGGAGCTGTGTTTGATGGCTGTGTATGGCCCTGTGTATGGTGCTGTGTATGGAGCTGTGTCTGGCTGTATATGGAGCTGTGTTTGACAGCTGTGTATGGCGCTGTATATGGAGCTGTGTTTGATGGCTGTGTTCGGCCCTTTGTATGGTGTTGTGTATGGCGCTGTATATGGAGCTGTGTTTGATCGCTGTGTATGGCGCTGTGTTTGATGGCTGTATATGGAGCTGTGTTTGATGGCTGTGTATGGAGCTGTGTATGGAGCTGTGTTTGATGGCTGTGTATGGACCTGTGTTTGATGGCTGTGTATGGCCCTGTGTATGGTGCTGTGTATGGAGCTGTGTCTGGCTGTATATGGAGCTGTGTTTGACAGCTGTGTATGGCGCTGTGTATAGCGCTGTGTATGGTGTTGTGTATGGCGCTGTATATGGAGCTGTGTTTGATCGCTGTGTATGGCGCTGTGTTTGATAGCTGTGTATGGAGCTGTGTTTGATGGCTGTGTATGGTGCTGTGTATGGAGCTGTGTATCACGGCTGCGTATGGCTATGATGTGTACAGGGCTATGGTTGCACCCACCGGGTCAAAGAGGCAAGGCCATACCTGGTTTAGTGTTCAGTGTAGGGTGTCTGTGTATCAGAGCTGTGTATCTGGGCTGGGTATGGCTATGATGTGTACAGGGCTTTGGTTGCACCCACCAGGTCAAAGAGGCGAGGCCGTGCCTGGTTGCCGATGTGCAGCAGGTCCCTGAACCCCCGAGTGATCAGAAGGGCCATCTTCTCCCCCTTCCTCTCCAGAAGCGCATTAGTCGCCACTGTGGTACCCATCCGGATCGAGCCAATCAGAGAGGTGTCCATGGGCTGGTTGCGTGGCATGGACTGCCCACATTCCTGTGCAAGCAGACAGAGAAAGAGACAGTGACAAGCAGACAGAGAGACAGGCAGGCAGAGACATACAGAAAGGCAAGCAGAGAGACAGGCAGGCAGAGACATATAGAGAGACAGGCAGGCAGAGAGACATACAGAGAGAAAGGCAGGCTGCGGCAGACAAGTAGTTACTCTGTTACAGGGGCATTCACACTTTTTTTTTTTAATTCCTTCAAAAGACCTTGAATTTCTATGTTCCCTATTTTTTGTTTTTAGAATCAATGAGTCTGGATCAGATCTTAGTCCAGCATAAACCTCTCTGTGTCCCTCTGCGTTCCTCCATTTCCTTCCCCTCCCCTCTCATTCTCCCCTCCATTTGTCCCTCCGTCTCTTCTTCCGTCCTTGTCTCTCTCTGCAGCTCTCCCTTCTGTCCCGCATCTCTCCTTTCATTGACCTCCCCTCTCCCTTCTCCCCTCTCTCATCTTACAACTATTTCCCCTCTGTCCTCCCTGTCCCTCCCTATACCTTTTCTTCCAGCCACTCCAAGCCCCTCTCCCCTCCTCACCTCCTCAAGCACTCTTCGGATTCCCTCAGTTGGGGCATCCCTGTAGTTTGCCGGATCCTCGGAGAGCAGTTTAAGGACCCTCACCTTGCCCCCAGGGCAGCGGGCGAACACGTCTGTGAAAGTGCCGCCGCGGTCGATGGCAAACTCAAACCGATCCCCCGGAGATGCCATGCTCGCTGACTGGCAAACAAATGTGAAGTGTGCTGTGAAGTGGCGCGCTCAAATATCAAACGAGAGGTGTATCCCTTATAGCCTGTACCACATTTAACAGATACCAAAAATGAAGAAAAATGTACTCAAATTTGATGCAACCTGAAAGTCGGGGGAAGCAATTGAAAAGGCAAACAGAGTGCTTGGGTTAAATTGTCAAAAAAAGTGTAGAGTACAAATCAAAGGAGGTTATTATGTGATTGTATAATCCACTGGTGAGACCGCGCTTGAGTACTGTGTTCACTTCTGGTCACCAAATTCCCAAAGGGACACAAAGTGTATTCTTTTAGGGATCAGAGTGAGATGACTCAGGACTTTTACTGAGACTCAGTTCAACAAAGGTGTCTATCACACAGACTAGAACTGTAAAGTGTAATCATTAAACTGAAGAATTAGTTTCAGGTACTAACTTGTTTATGGTAAAATGACAGCAGGTCAGTTCACCAGACATTCAAGCACAAAAAAAGCTAGACATAATTATTAACATGTGTGGAAGTAGGTTTGAGTAGCTCAGTGATTAGAGTGCAGTGCTGCAGTGTGGAAGGCAGCGGGTTTGAGGATCTCAGTGATTAGAGTGCAGTGCTGCAGTGTGGAAGGCAGTGAGTTTGACCACTTTGATTTAAGAGACAGATAAAAGAAATTCAAAGTAAATTCAAGGTATCTAGGCTACAATTTGTCTGTATAAGTCATTTACTGTCAGATCCTTAAAACCAGGCATTCAAACTATCATCCATCTGCTTAAAAACTCACACATTAACTCAACCGAAAGGTACCTGTCAAGTTAAGCTGGTGAAAGATTTCCATGCATTCTTTTAAAATGTGCACTGACAATTAGTACAAACCTGTCACTTTTCCTGGAGTCCTCAGTCAAAAAAGGGGGCATATCTGCTGACGGTGTCTGTCTGTCACAATCTACACAATAACTTTGTTAATTTTGCACCAATCTTCACCAGAGTTTTATAATATCTGAGGACTTCCCACTTACATAACAGAAACCTGATTTTCGTTCCAGCTGGAGAATGGATCGGCGACAGGTGTTCAATTTTAATCCAGTGTTTGAGCAACAATCTTATACGAGATTTCTTATTTGGAGACAACCACAAGCCCCCCCCCCCCCCCAAAAAAAAAGTATATATATATATATATATATATATATATATATATATATATATATATATATATATATATACACACACTTATATACATTTACCAGCTTACAATGTTTTTTTTTTTTTTTTTTTTTTTTTTTTATGCCTTACCAATTGTCCTTTAAAATCATTACATCTGGTTTACCATTATTTCAACGTGCTTTATTACACGTTGCTATGCTTTTACTGCGAGGCACTTATATTAAGAGTAGAGCACAAGTATATAAAACCGGACAACTATGTCACATAACTTTTCTCCGGAGAAATCCGGCTACTACTGTGAAATGTACAATTCCATAATAACAGATTTGTGCGCATCCAAACCGACTCGCCGCCTTGTCAGTAGTTCATTGCATTTCTCAAATATACGGAATGCTTGCGTGGAACTTCCCTCGCTCACTTGACAGCCTCCAAAACACGCAGATCTTCAACGTCCTTGCGGGGTGAAATAAATGTGCTGCAGCCGACCACTTACCGTGTGCCGTACCTTTTCGCTCCCGCTCTGACTGTAGTGACTGGATACCTGACACGGTTCACTTCAAGTATTCTAACTATATAATTCGACTACGGTACGGTGGCCCAGAGGTGGAAAGCGGTAGCGAATCTATGACAACACGCAGCGACAGCTGCGTGTTGTCATAGTTTCGCTACCGCTTTGCACTTCTGGGCCACCGTAGATTTATAATTTGTGGTCCTTGGCCCACATGTGTAATACACGCCGTTCTTCCTTGCTCTCTTGTTAAGACATGGCTGGGTTAGAACTTCTCTCCGATCAAGGGTATCGGGTGGACGGGAGGAAGCCGACCGAGCTCCGGAAGATTCAGGCGCGCATGGGGGTGTTTGCCCAGGCAGACGGGTCAGCCTACATCGAGCACGGAAACACCAAGGCGTTGGCAGTGGTGTACGGGCCGCATGAGGTGAGCCGAACCTGGGGAAGGGGTGGCAGGTTCGGCCGGGGATGATGAAGCTTACGCGGAGAAAACAAAACAATAACTAAATTCAAAACAATAACTAAATTAGAAATACATTTCATAAAGTAGATGTAAAAACTTTTAAAAATGTCACAACACCTATGGAGTCTCACAAATTTGAGCCAACTTTTTGGCGTCAGTTTATAGAGGTCTCACTCTTCAAAAAGTGTTAATGATAGTTATGGAAGTTTAACATTGTGTTATTATTGTACCGTGATAAAATACATCTGTGTCGAGTGGGTCCTGTATGAATTGTCATGTTTTATCCATAAAACCTCTACTACTGTATTCAAACTAATTGGGGCATGGGGCGTTCGATAATCGAATTACAGCTGTGAAATTGCTTACATGTTTTTCTCAACCAAGAAACCTGCTAAAAAATATGTAATTCATAGACATTCATTGTTGGTTTATTAGTTTGCTGCTGCAAGTGCTCTGCAAAAATGTAACGTTCTTTTTAAAGGACAGATTTATACTGCAGTGTGATGCCATGCAACATCGTTATGTATGAAACTGAAATTGCTTAGTCTAAACTCAGGTAGAAACTTTCATTGGTGCCATTCCATCTGTTTGGAAGTCCATTGGAAAGTATTCCTTTGCTTATTTGCTCCATCAAGCTGGAATTGGCTTCCTGCAGAAATCAGGAGAAGTGTTACTCTCCCTGTTTAGGGATGTGCAACACTTGTGTGGATGTGTGATTGTTTTGGAGTATTATATTTTAATTACTTTTAGGACAGAGGGGAGGATATGCTTCTGAGGATATGGAATGGGTTACCTAGCAATGTTGATGCTGAATCATTAGGATCCTTTATGAGATCAATCAGCTACAGTACTAGGAACTGGACGAGCACTGATGGGCTGAATGGCCTCCTCTTGTATATTTTCTTATGTTCCCTCCTTCTCTCCACAGATCCGAGGCTCACGCAGTAAGTGTCTCCATGATCGTGCAGTGCTGAACTGCCAGTACAGCATGGCCACCTTCAGCACAGCCGAGAGGAAGCGGCGGCCACACGGAGACCGCAAGTCCAGTGAGATGACCCTCCACCTCAAACAGACCTTCGAGGCGGCCATCCTGACCCAGCTCTACCCACGATCACAGATCGACATCTACGTGCAGGTGAGCCAGCCAGACACAGCTTTCAATACACTATTACTGCATTAAACAGTCAGACACTGCATTCAATGCAATACTACAGCATTAAACTGCCAGACACAGTATTCAATACAATTCTACAACATTAATCTGCCAGACATAACACCCAATGCAATACTACAGCATTAAACTGTTCACAGCATCCAATACAATACTACAGCATGAGACAGCCAGACACAGCCTTCAGTACAATAGAATACCATCCTGCTAGAGCTCCACCCACGATCACAGATCGACATCAGGTGAGCCAGCCACGCACAGCACACCGTACAATACAATAAACCAGCCAGCCACCGCCTACAATACAATACTACTGTAGTGATGGCTTTCTGCATGAGGCATTAATTATGTTATTAATTGTAAGTTTTACATTATGTGTATGTGTGTCTTTAGTACTTAAGTTGTTTTTAATCATTGTTTAAATTGTGTGTGAATGTTTTTATGGTCGTTTTAATGTGCTTACTAATTCAGTTGCTTTAATCTGTTTTTATATTAAGTTTCTATATAGGATTGTGTAAGTTTCGAGTTCTTTCATTTCCCATCGTAAAAACCAGCTATGCAGTTTTGCATAGCTTAACATTACTCAAAATCATAGATAGCAGTCTGAGCTAAACACCAAAAGGCAGGAGATTAGCAGAGAGTGTGGGATGGGGGAGGGGAACGGAAAGACAAGATGGATGCGCTCTGCTAGGTACAATGTGGTATGCAAACCCCCCTTATCCCCGGCAGGAGTGTGCAATGATAGAGTGGAGACCCCTATCATTGGACAGAAGTAAGACAAATGGGAGTGGAATCAACAATTGTTTACAAAGGTATAAATATCCAACATTGTAAAGTTTTGTCAGTCTTTTCATCTCTTTCGAATTGACTCCATGGATATCCCTGCTTTCTGATACAAACATATGCACAGAGCTGTACTGAGACCTTGTCCGAAGTCAGTTTAAATCTTATGCTTACATGATTGTATTGGAGGTATACCTTTCTTGTATATAAAGTGTTTTTGAATCAAAAACCATTTGTCAGCTTAATTTTTTCACTACACTAGAATAAAACAAACATCCACAGTTGATGGGAACAGGCATTCCCAGGCGAAAACAATACAGTACCATACAATACAATAAGCCAGTTAAACACAACATACAGTCCTGCAATAAACCAGCCATCATCTTTCATCTGTGCGGCGCCTGGTGAGCCTGCCAGATACAACCTACAGTACAATACAATACTGCAAGGCCAGTCAGACACAGCATACAATATAATGCTACAATAAACTATCCAGACAGCTTTCCTCTCTCCTAGGTGAGAGCCTGACAGCCTCCAATACAATATTGTAATAAACCAGTCATACACCTTCCCAAAGTAATGCCTTTTAATTTAGGTATTCATTAAATTTAGGGGTCAATTAATCACAGTTAACTTCTGCGATTTAACGTTAATTTCTTTAATGCACGCTAATCACGCGTTTGTCTTTATTATTTCTTGACATATACTTATTTTTTAATTTGTTTTTATATTAATACACCGTGCTTTTATCAGCATCTAGTTTGTTTGTGCTCTGCACTGATTGCTTCCTCATCCTCACTTTCCCTGTTAAGAGAGTGGCGGGGGTTGGGGAAGTGCTTGCACAAAAAAAGAAAACTTCCACTTTGCAATAAGTGTCTCTCTGTCACAGCTGATGTGAGGCAGTGATATGCAATGTAACAAAAGAATCGTACAGAACGTAGCAACGCCTGATTTAAACAGAATATTCTTCTCATTGGTGAAATTCAACTCCTATTGCACTTTTTTTTAGTTTTTTTGTTTTAAATACAGAAGTATATATTTACATATCAGTGAATAAAAAGGTTTTTGGTATATTAATGTTGATAGCACTATGTAACACAATTTTTGTTCCTGTGTAGTAGGTGTTATTTCCTAATTGCTTATGCCTCAAAAGTATAGAAAATGGCTATTATTCCCCGCAAACTTTACTTTTGTGACCAGGACAGTGATATTTCAACATATCACTATTTCCAATGGGAAAACGGGCAAATGTGTGTCTTTTCGTTCACATAAAGTCAGAAAAAAACAACATATGAATCCAAATTAACATATATTTATACTAAAGTAATACAAAGATGACTACAAAAGATTTAGAAGCGAGTAGTTTTTCGAGATTTACGATTATACGTATTTAGTTTGTGGGGAATAATAGCCATTTTCTATACTTTTGAGGCATAAGCAATTAGGAAATAACACTTACTACCCAGGAACAAAAAAAATAAATACATTTTTGTTACACAGTGTATACATTAGCAGTGGCGGGAGGCAAAGAAGGCATTTAGGGACCCTGTGACAGGATAGCTTGAGAGGTGACATCAGCCCTGGAAGAAGATGGACACGAAAATTATTGCAGGGTACGAAATTCACTCACATGCTGCTTTAATATTAAATGAAATGATTTAATCAAACACTGAACAAAACAAAATGCCGCGATGGCCAAAACAGGCAGTAAACGGGTAGGTACTGTGCTGGTCGAAATCCAGCTCGAATAGCAACTGCAGTTATTTCTCTTTGTAGCTTTACGTGCATCTCGTTCTTACTCCCTGAACACCCAACCCGTGCATTCAGAGCTGCAGGTGTTTTATATTGGAAGCAGATCACTCATGCAAAGATTGATCATGAAATGCTGATTACAATTGTTTTCACTCTATGTGTCGCCTGTAATCAGAATAACAGCATTGTCTACATTTTTGCAAACAGAGTAATAATCAACAGTGTTAAATACAATTTCCCAAATGTACACCCGTTTTATGAACGAAAAAGAAAAAAACAGTAAATGAACATTCGAGCACAGTAATAAAATGTAAAATAAAATCGTATTCATTTAAATAGATAAATGCTATGCTTCATTAACATAAATGCTGTATGTATGCAATTTTTGTACCCCTGAAAAGCGAATGATTGAAATTATCAAAACGCTGCAGTATGTGTTTGCTGCAGGAGTGGTTTTTATCAACAATAAAATAAGTTTACAGTAATTTCTTTTACACAGAAAAACTATTCTTGCTCTTTACATCCGTAACCTAGCAAGTATCCTTTTAGAGTTGCACCAGCTCAAAAAGAGAATAAAAACTACAAGTGGCGCAAGTTAGTTTTTTTTGTTCCACTCTTTGACTCAGTAACTTCTTAATTAGTTGAAATAGCACTGACAGTTCTGCTCTTTGAAATCAGCTTACTTTCCGTGAGGTGATAGGTCTTATAAGCTAAGCACTTTTACTGACAAGTTCGGAAAACACATCATAAACACTTGAACATGATTATTAGTAAAACTTACCTTTCTCTTTTGCTTTTTGTAACAAGTACACAGCAACTGCTACCGTTAATTTAGAATTTCAACATATGTGAATTATTAACTTGGGAGATGCTGTTTTGATGAAGTTTTTTTAGGCAGAACAATTTTAAAAAATAGTAGCACTACAGCTTTTGCCAAGAAAAGAGAGCATGTTTTGTTCAACAATGTTGCATTGTCAGGCTAGTCTCTTTGATGTCCTGAAGCATGAAGACTTTCCTTCAAGCCTTTTAACTTCTCACAGAAACTGCCATTTGCCCCCCCCCCCCCCCCCCCCCTGCAATTTCTACCCTAACTCCCAATTTCCCTCTGAACACTAGAGCTAGCAGCGCCTGTATTTTGAAATGTATATTTTATTATTGTTATTTTTTTCTGTTCTTGGCAGTTAAGCTAAATGGTTTCAAGTCACGTGGCTGCTTTGCCACTTTACATGATACAAGCTGTCCGATGGAGGCATGTCTTGGAGACGCACAGTACTGGGGCCTACAGATGTCAAGTAGTTCTGCAAGTCTGAAGGCCTGGTTAGGTCACAGAGAGAGACACCAGAAACTTTTTTTTTTTTAATCTGATTTAATTATTTTTGCAAAGGTAATAAATACAAAATTAATACAAATCACATTCCCCTAAAACCTGCCTACGACTAGAGCAGTAATGGACCGAATGTTTTTTTTACTTCAGTAATGTTTTTGCAAGGTACAAAAATATTAATAATACAGGGATGTAAGTAAGATTCCTGTTATACCAGTTTGATCAGTTCCTGGTTTTACTATGAGTTTAATAAGGCACATCTAAGTTTGTTGCTTATAAACTGTAGCTAATCGAGCTGGGATGGATGACATTTCTGTGCACCGGGAGTGTTATTTCCCTCCCTGTAATGATCTCAGTGATAATAATAAAAGAATGTCACTGCATTGTGTGTCTCTGCAGATCCTGCAGGCGGATGGTGGGAACTACAGCGCTTGTGTTAACGCTGCCACGCTGGCCGTGGTAGACGCTGGCATCCCCCTACGGGACTACGTGTGTGCCTGCTCTGCCGGCTTCGTGGAGGACACTCCCCTTGTGGACCTGAGCCACGTGGAGGAGTCCTCCGGGGGAACCCAGCTCTCACTCGCCCTCCTGCCCAAGGCAGAGCACCTGGCCCTGGTGGAGATGGATGCCCGGCTGCACCAGGACCACCTGGAGGGCTTGATGGACGCGGCAACACGAGCCTGCAAGGACCTGCATGCAGTGCTGGACAGAGTGGTGAGGGAGCACCTGCAGGAGGTCTCCACGCAGCTCGGGGAGTGAGGAGGGAGAGGAAAAGAGAGGAAGGACTGGACAGAGTGGTCAGGGAGCATTGGCAAGTTTCCACGGGAGTGGAGAAGGAGCGAAGAGGGTGATCTGCTGACTGTCTTTCTGTACCATAACCAAAAGATCCACTGCACATGCACAACACAGTCAGGGAAATAGCTTATGGAAAAGCATGGTGAAGGTAGTGTGAGATTGGTGTTGTGACACTGGACTGGTCTGCACAGAGTAACTGAATCACTTGTGTATTATACAGTGTGCTTTTCAAAACATTTTTTGTACATTTGGATTTAATAAAGTATAAACTGTCTGAACTGTGCATCAACTCTCTTTGAATACCAGATCTTGATAGAGAGCCATTCTTTCTGTAAGCATGCAAGGTTTAGAAACTTGCACAACCACCACTCCACCCATTCCTGAATTTGATTATTTAGCCATGATTTTGATGTTAAATAGTTTCTCCCTTATACAGCTGCACAAACAACTCCTATCAGTAAACCTGCAGACTCCCAGGTGTAACTTATTCATGCCGTGATGAGAAGTGCAATCAGTTAATTCGAGCAGATTTAGTGGCAAGGGGCCTGACTGTTCAAACTCCTGGTCATTTCAGTAATGTTCTGGAACCCAAGACTGGCTAGTTTTATTGATCTTCAGCATTGAGTTATTTTCTTATGTTTGGTACACAGCTATATTCATAGATTATCTTTCTAAAGATACAAACTTTTTAACTGCTGCATGGCTTTAACCTTTTCATATTAATGATATAGACTACTCTCTTTCAGACAGGGTCTTTACAAACTGTATTCTGTGATTCTGTCAATAAAGATCCATCACAGGTGGTGTCCAGTAGAAATTAACCTTATCTCTGTCACTTTGCAGATCATTTACACATTTCCACGTTACATCGTGTCTACAACCCATTCGTTCTGATATAACGTTCCCCGTACATTGTTCACAAAAAACTCCCATCTGAAGGTAAAACTGATAATCAAATTAGTCTCACTGTCTTACCTTTATTCTCATTCTGATGATGGAAAAAGCCCTTGTGGAGAACTAACTATAAGCACGCTTTAATGGTCTTTAGTAGAGAACACATGGTCTAACTGGTATAAATTTCAAGGATGTGATGAAAAACAGAACCAAGACAGGAATTTGAACCGTAGGTGAGAGAATGATTTAATTTTGTAAACCATGTTCATTCTATGTTTTTAAGAACATAAGAAAGTTTACAAACGAGAGGAGGCCATTCGGCCCATCTTGCTCGTTTGGTTGTTAGTAGCTTATTGATCCCAAAATCTCATCAAGAAGCTTCTTGAAGGATCCCAGGGTGTCAGCTTCAACAGCATTACTGGGGAGTTGATTCCAGACCCTCACAATTCTCTGTGTAAAAAAGTGCCTCCTATTTTCTGTTCTGATGCCCCTTTGTCTAACGTCCATTTGTGACCCCTGGTCCTTGTTTCTTTTTTCAGGCTGAAAAAGTCCCTTGGGTCAACACTGTCAATACCTTTTAGAATTTTGAATGCTTGAATTAGGTCGCCACGTAGTCTTCTTTGTTCAAGACTGAACAGATTCAATTCTTTTAGCCTGTCTGCATATGACATGCCTTTTAAGCCTGGAATAATTCTGTTCGCTCTTCTTTGCACTCTTTCTAGAGCAGCAATATCTTTTTTATAGCGAGGTGACCAGAACTGCACACAATATTCAAGATGAGGTCTTACTAGTGCATTGTACAGTTTTAACATTACTTCCCTTGATTTAAATTCAACACTTTTCACAATGTATCCGAGCATCTTGTTAACCTTTTTTATAGCTTCCCCACATTGTCTAGATGAAGACATTTCTGAGTCAACAAAAACTCCTAGGTCTTTTTCATAGATTCCTTCTCCAATTTCAGTATCTCCCATATGATATTTATAATGTACATTTTTATTTCCTGCGTGCAGTACCTTACACTTTTCTCTATTAAATGTCATTTGCCATGTGTCTGCCCAGTTCTGAATCTTGTCTAGATCATTTTGAATGACCTTTGCTGCTGCAACAGTGTTTGCCACTCCTCCTACTTTTGTGTCATCTGCAAATTTAACAAGTTTGCTTACTATACCAGAATCTAAATCATTAATGTAGATTAGGAATAGCAGAGGACCTAATACTGATCCCTGTGGTACACCACTGGTTACCACACTCCATTCTGAGGTTTTTCCTCTAATCAGTACTTTCTACATGTTAACCACTCCCTAATCCATGTACATGTGTTTCCTTGAATCCCAACTGCGTTCAGTTTGAGAATTAATCTTTTGTGCAGGACTTTGTCAAAAGCTTTCTGGAAATCTAAATAAACCATGTCATATGCTTTGCAATTATCCATTATCGATGTTGCACCCTCAAAAAAATCAAGCAAGTTAGTTAGACATGATCTCCCTTTCCTAAAACCATGTTGACTGTCTCCCAGGACCCTGTTACCATATAGGTAATTTTCCATTTTGGATCTTATTATAGTTTCCATAAGTTTGCATATAATAGAAGTCAGGCTTACTGGTCTGTAGTTACCTGGTTCAGTTTTGTTTCCCTTTTTGTGGATCGGTATACATACTCTCTATTGTATAATGTATCTTTTAAAATAGTCTGTCATAAGTGATTGATCATATTATGCATCATACAAGTAGCCTTCCCCATGTATCATGATATGTCACATCCAGGACTGGGTGCAGAAGGGCTAGTGAATGTGAAGCCCAGGTGTTTGTGTCAGGTACCAGCAGCTCCTTTGAATTCTAACCCCTTGATGTGTTTCTGTTTTGTGCCTGCAGGGTTGCTGTGTGTCTCTTTGTCTCCACGTATCCCGCTCTCCCTCTGCATTGAGGTCCCGTCTCAGCGATGGGGCTGCTCTCTGACCCGAACCGCAGACGAGCTCTGACCAGCCTGGTGACCCGGCTCAACACACCTCTCTGGTCAGTACCATCCTTTACTCTGTGCATACCCCTTCATTCCCTCTCACCCTCTCCACACCCCTCCTTCACTCCCTCACCCTCTCCACACCCCTCCTTCACTCCCTCACCCTCGCCATACCCCTCCTTCACTCCCTCACCCTCTCCATACCCCTCCTTCACTCCCTCACCCTCTCCACACCCCTCCTTCACTCCCTCACCCTCTCTCCACACTCCTCCTTCACTCCTTCACCCTCTCCATACCCCTCCTTCACTCCCTCACCCTCTCCACACCCCTCCTTCACTCCCTCACCCTCTCCACACCCCTCCTTCACTCCCTCACCCTCTCCACACCCCTCCTTCACTCCCTCACCCTCTCCACACCCCTCCTTCACTCCCTCACCCTTTCCACACTCCTCCTTCACACTCTCCACACCCCTCCTTCACTTCCTCACCCTCTCCATACCCCTCCTTCACCCTCTCCTACCCCTCCTTCACTCCCTCTCCATACCCCTCCTTCACTCCTTCACCCTCTCCATATCCCTCCTTCACTCACCTCTCCACACCCCTACTTCACTCCCTCTCACACTCTCCTTGCACTCCTTACTCTCGCCATACCCCTCTCACCCTCTCCATACCCCTCCCTTACCCTCTCTATACCCCTCCTTCCCTCTTATCCCGTTCTCCCTCTGCATTGAGGTCCCGTCTCAGCGATGGGGCTGCTCTCTGACCCGAACCGCAGACGAGCTCTGACCAGCCTGGTGACCCGGCTCCACACACCTCTCTGGTCAGTACCATCCTTTAGTCTGTGCATACCCCTTCATTCCCTCTCACCCTCTCCACACCCCTCCTTCACTCCCTCACCCTCTCCACACCCCTCCTTCACTCCCTCACCCTCTCCACACCCCTCCTTCACTCCCTCACCCTTTCCACACTCCTCCTTCACACTCCCACACCCCTCCTTCACTCCCTCACCCTCTCCACACCCCTCCTTCACTCCCTCACCCTCTCCACACCCCTCCTTCACTCCCTCACCCTCTCCACACCCCTCCTTCACTCCCTCACCCTCTCCACACCCCTCCTTCACTCCCTCACCCTCTCCATACCTCTCCTTCACTCCCTCACCCTCTCCACACTCCTCCTTCACCCTCTCCACACCCCTCCTTCACTCCCTCACCCTCTCCATACCCCTCCTTCACTCCTTCACCGTCTCCATACCCCTCCTTCACTCCTTCACCCTCTCCATACCCCTCCTTCACTCACCTCTCCACACCCCTACTTCACTCCCTCTCACACTCTCCTTGCACTCCTTACTCTCGCCATACCCCTCTCACCCTCTCTATACCCCTCCTTCCCTCTTTCTCTCCATACCCCTCATTCACTCCATCACTCACTCAATACCAATAGTTCACTCTCTCCGTCCACAAAATTACCTTTTAAGAAGTACAAAGTATTTATTGGCAGGTATTCAATAAATCTAATATTAAAGTGTTGATTTAAAAATAATAAAATGTGTCCTTCCCTCACATTTACAATTGAGTACCAATCAATGGCAATTAACTTCTGCATCAAGTGTTTTAAAAGTCATTTTTAAAAATGTCAGTGCCCCGGATGAAAGTATGAGTTTCTGCATACCCCTACTCTCCATCCATAACACTCCGTCACTCCTTCTCCTGTCCCTCAGCCGCATTCTTTCTGATTTCAGTTTGCACAAACACACAAGCTTAGACTGACTATTAACACAGTCAGCCATTCAATAAATGACACAGTATGAAACTCCTCTTTGTTGAAAGGAGGTGTTTAGTATAGTTCTGTGCAATTAACAAAACATTGTATGTCTTTCCAACAAAGAACATGATATCTGTGTGTGTCTCTGTCCCTCCGGTGTGTAGATGGTGCAAGGCACGAACATGTATGGAATCCTGCGGGCTCCCAGGGGCCCCCGCACTGAGTCTACTGTGCTAAGCGCCCCCTGCAGTGAGGGCAACAACAACAACCAGGCCGTGGGACTGCTGCTCGCCCTCGCCTCATACTTCAGGAGTAAGAGCTGGGGCTGGAGGGCTGGGCAACCTGCTGGGGACATATATACTTAACCTTTACCACTGGAACACTTCATAATGCTAATTTTAGAAATACTCATTAAATTCAGTTTTCATCGGTAACTATTAACAGTGCTGGGAAGAAACTGGTTTTTCATATTCGACTATTCTTTAATTTTGAATTGGCTAGAAAACAGTATAATTAGTACACTGTAACGGTAAAATAAAAATAGAAGACAATAATCCATCACAGAAAGGATAATTAAACATAGTTAGAGTGTGTTTAAATCTTTTTATTTCATACCTCATTGATGCTTTGGTTTCCTGAGGATGTTATCTAAGTTCAATGACAAAAGTCTTTCTCGGTGTCTTCATTTCCATTAATAATAATTCACTCTGCCAGAAGACTTTGCATTGTCTTCATTAATTGATACTTTAATAATGTGTAGATCGCAAATTATGTGCTTCACAAGTAACACAGATTCCATTCTGTTTTAATGCAAACCTACCGAATTAGAGTGTGTTAAAGGGAATTTCTTGTAAGACCTGAGGATCTGCACAGCCCACAGGAGTTCCTGTGCTGAGGTCTTGATGTTTTCTGTCCCTGTTTTTGCAGGTCAGATCTACTGGGCTAAAAGACATCATCTTTCTGGTCAACGAGCATGACCTCATCGGAACAGAGGCGTGGCTAGAGGCCTATCATGATGTCAGCATGACAGGTGTGCGGAGCTGAGCGCATTGTGTCACAAATTCACTCTCCCGAATGGACAAACACACTAGCAGTAAAGAAAGACACATGTATAACAACATACAGCAAGTAAAAATATTTGCTAAATTTGGTCATGTTTGTTGATGTGCCTCGCACAAGTTGTTCTGGACACAATGTGTCTGTCTCTGTGTGCATGCATGTGTGTGTGTGGTGGTGTGGTACAATAGTCCTGCTTATGTTCTAACAGAAGTCCCTTATCTCACTTCTCTCCCCTCTCTCAGGTCTGAGATCATCCCCTATGCAGGGTCATGCTGGTGCTATCCAGGCTGTACTGTCGCTGGAGTTGAGCAGTGATGTCATCACCAATATGGACGTGGGGCTTGAGGGGTTAAACGTGCAGCTCCCAAACCTGGACCTGGTCAACTTGTTCTACGCATTCTGCCAGAAGACAGGTGTGCTTTGTACCATCCAGGGCAAGGTAACCCTCTCCCTGCGCCCCCTCCTCAGGACTAGATAACCCTCTCTATCCACTTTGCCACCATGTTTCTTATTCTCTATCGCTCCTCAGCTCCAGCGCAATGACTGGGCCACTCTACCTGGCTACACCCACTCTCTGAGCACCATGCTGTCATGGTTCTGAAACAGGGCTATGGTCGTCCTCAGGGTGACCATGGCTTGTTTCTGTGCTACCACATCGAGGCTGTCACAATGAGAGGGATCAACAGCTTCAGACGGTACAAGTTCGACATGATGACTGTCGGCAAGTCAGTACACTGCCAGGAAGGCAGCCCTGTAATACTTGCCAGTCCTAGTGCAAGTACACTGAAGAAGCTCTCTAGTGACCTTAGGCCTCTAATACAAATCTCATTCAGCCTCAACTTATGTTTCTAAGTATTCAGTGTCTACCTTCAGTCAAGGTGCAAGTGTATTTTATTCTCACACACTCTTTGATGTGTCAGGGGGGTCTATCATACAAAGAGGACAAGAGAATGAAAAAGACTCTCAGGTTGATTGGAGGTAGTAAAGACTGGAGTGAATGCTTTGAAAATACGGCCCGTCATCTCTTGCACTATTTGCGGGGGGTACACAGAGGATATTTCATAAATAACCATGACATACAGTATTGCACCCCCATCTATGACAATAAATACTGTATGGATTTTCATGGCATATCTTGGTTATGTCATGAATGTTTACATGTACTATATAAAATAGATCAGTAAGAACATACAGTAGCTCTGCAAACTCTTTTGAAGGTACTGTACTGTAATGTATTCCTTTTTACAAGGCAGTACATAGCTTGCCCCTTTATTAATAAACCTTCATGCAATTCAACATTTAATAAAAAAAATGAAAAGCTGGTGAATTAATTGAAGATGACTTTGCAATCTCAAGGCAATATCAGAAACACAAGGCTTGAAAACTCACACTAGCCCTGCTGCTGGTCTCAAAACTCCCCTTGTTCAGGTAGGTGACAGGAGTTTGAACAGTCAGACCCCTTGCACATAAATCTGCTCTGAATTAACTGATCACACTTCTCATCACAGCATGAATAAGTTACACCTGGGAGCCTGTAGGCTTGATAATAAGAGGAGTTCATGCAGCTGTATTAGGAAGAACAAAGTATTTAACATCAAACTTCTGGCTCCTGATCATTTAAATAATGAATTGACTGTGGTTCTGAAACTCAGGTCTGGGTACAGCAGGAGTAGTGCGAGTGTTAAGTCACACATTGATTTGATTTGTGAAACATATTGGTAGTATATTGTATAAACATATTGGTATTGGATTGAGTAGGGCAGTGCAGATACTCAGGTTTTTTGAGCAATACCCTTTACATCTTTTAAGTTGTTAGATATTCATTGAAATTGAATAAAATCTTTTTAACGTGTTGCTTGCACAATGTAAAACAAAGTGACAAATCGGTGGCATTTGCTGGTTTCGCAACATGTTTTTTGTCAGTTTACGGTGTCAGCTTGGAAAAAGGTCACCAGGTTTTCCTGGCGGCTTTCAAGTCACTCAGTGTGATGATTTTGAGTTGTGTATATTAGGGCAAATGAGAGAAAAGCAGCTTGTTGTGAAATGAACACAAAAAAAATTAAACACCTTGTTTTGATTTCACTGAGTAAGTGAAAGGGAATTGCTCTGTTCTCCGGGTATACTGGCAGTGTGCTGACGGTGTCCCCTCTCTCCTGGCTGCAGGCTGATCGAGGGGATGTTTCGGGAGCTCAATAACCTCCTGGAGCGTTTCCACCAGTCCTACTTCTTCTACCTGACGCCCTCGCTCACGCACTTCGTCTCCATCGAATACTACATACCTGCCTTTGGCTTCCTGGCACTCATACTGGTGCTGCGCGTATCCTTTCACAGCATGACACTAAAACAATGACAGGGACCATAACCATTTAAAAAGAGGGTTTTTTAAATTGAGTTCCTTATTATGTTACCCCTTATCTTTCTTGCCAATTTTATAAAATATCTAATCATTTCCTCACGCTGCAGCAGTGGCCCAGTTCAGGAGGTCTGAAGGTCATCTTTGACGCCCAGGAGTTCGAGGAGCGGATGTCAATGAGCTACAGGCCTCTGGAGGGCAAAGGCCAGCCCTGCCAGTGTCCGCTTGAGCTCATTAGGCGCCTGGCCAGTAGCGTCCACTGTAGCGTGGTGAGGTTAGGGTTTTGCCTCTCTAACCCGCAGGAGCAGCAGAGTCAGTACAGTGCTGCTCAGGAATCCCCAGTGAAGACCGGACTAAGACTCGCTCTGCACACCACATGGCTGTGCTTTTACCAGGGGAAGACACTCATAAACCCCACAGTGAAAAACAACGACAAACGGGCAATGAGACATTTTACAGTAAGACACACTGCAGTACACAGCTTAGCCAAGTTCATTGAACATTTCAGTTTTCAACTTCCTGTTCCATCAGCAGCTTGATGTGCAGAGTGGGGATAGGCAGGTCACAGTATCTGTAAAAGACAATGAAAATATTTATTTAATGATAATGGAGTTGACGTTTAGCAAAGCTATATAAAAAGGTCTTTCTCTCTTTTATGGCATACGGAAGACAATGACACCAAAGAGACAGTCAGCGGTATATATAAACACATTATAAATCATGCTGTAATTAAAAGAATAGAACACGATACATAGCTCAAGCCGTTATCTGTGTTTGTTAGGATTGTGTTAGTTGGTAAGCTACCGTGTAAGATGTCCTGGGATGTTCTCAAACCTGGTGTTTTTTGATTGTCTGAAAACAGTTTTATGAATTAGCACTTCATCCCATTGAATTGAAGGCAAGGCTTAGACACGGACCGCAATGTCAGTGTTGACATTGTCAGTATCTGCTTATGTCAGTATTAACTCGGTGGAGCTTTGTGATTTATGCTGTGCTGTGTTCCTTGACTGTGTGCTTCAGGCGCTGGACCTGTGGGTTCAGCTGAGTGACCCTTCCAGACCCCCGGAGGACGGGGCCGCCGAGGTGGAGCAGGTGAGGGATTGGAGCTGCCAAAATAATCTCATGCACTTTTCACAAAATTTCTCAGTCTCAGATGTTCAGTTTTGAAAGAAACATATGTTTTAGCAATCATTTAAAAAAATGACACCTGGAATTACAGTACCATTGGGCTGGAAATAAGACTCTCCTTGCATCACAGTTTCATCCATTCCAGGATTAGCCACAGTGTGTAAGTAACAAGCTCAGGTGTGTCTTATTAAACCAGTAATGGATCAAACTGCTGTGGAATGGGAGTCTTATATATATCCCTGTACCAGGTACTACTGGGTGCAACAGGGCCAGTGTGAGTTTCTAACCCTGCGTTTTGTCTGTTTTCTCATACTTCTATTTTTTATTTGTTTTACCTTTTATTCACCCGCCCTCACCCCTGGCAGGACTCCTGCCCCAGCCTGCTGACTCTAGCCACCCCAGTGATATTCTGCCACTTGACTGGTCTGGCTCTGTACTTCCTGCCAGTGCTGAGTCAGGAGATGGCTATCCAGCACTTCCCTGTGTCCGAGACTGAGGCTGTAGTGCTGACTGCCATCGCTATCTACGTGGCTGGACTCGCACTGCCCCACAACACACACAGGTAAGTGTCCAGTTCTTTACCTCTCATGGGATCCTTTTTAAAAACATGTAAAACCTTTGGAATTGTGTGATAATAACCCTGTATAATAACACAATGCTCTGCAACACACACCAGTTTGAGTGGGGATTCAATAAGCTTAAAAACATTTTAAAACATCTATGTCTCCATTATATTTGAATGAAAATGTACAAGATTTAATCTCTCTCTATATCCTCCCCACCCCACCCGACCTCGCAGGGTCCTGTCTGGTGCAGGTACAGAGAGAGGCTGGTGCGCTCTCAATTTGTTCTCTCTTCTCTGCCTGGCTGTGCTCCTTGGCTGCACCCTAACATTGCAACGCATTGAGGATGCAGGCCTAGGTTACAAACTCACACTAGCCCTGCTGCACCCAGGCCTGTGTTTCCATAGCTTATAAACTCTCAATAATTGTAGCGTTTGCAGTACAATGTGTGCAGTGTACTGTAGTCACACTTGCATGTTGCTCTTCAGAGGTGTGTAATAATCCTGCGCTGTGCTGTGTTCTCTCTCTCCCCTGGCAGCAAGGTCCTGCACGGCGTGGCTCTGATTGTGGTCAGCCCAGCCACGACTCTGCTGCTGTCCATATATCTGTACGACGAGCTCATCGAGTACCCCATATCCCTGCTGGAGTGCTGGCAGCACTTCCTCACTGCAGTGTCCCAGGGCATCCTTGGCCACCACCTGTATGGCTCCCTCCTCTACCCCCTCATCGCCCTCTTCATCTACCCCTGCTGGCTCCAGTTCTGGAACATTGTCTTCTGGAAGTAGACAGCTCCACTGACCAGGGAGGCCGTGTGGTCTAGTGGTTAGAGCTGTGACTGGGAGGGAGGGAGGCATTGTGGTCTAGTGGTTAGAGCTATGACTGGGAGGGAGGCAGTCTGGTCTAGTGGTTAGAATTTAGACCTGAAAACAAGCCCCTTGCCCTGAGTGTATCTGGTTTGACTGGTCTTCACCTGTTGGCATCCAAGGAGACCTCACAGCTGCTCAAACTGGGGTGTGCCTGACCGGAGCCCGCAGTGGAGCACACACGGACTGCTGAGACCGAGCTAACCCAGCCACCCTTTAATCCACATGACACAAGAGTGTCCATTTGGCTCCCTGGAACCTTTTTGGAAAGTGAAGGTTTTTCCATAGTGAAATATTCAGGTCTCTTTTAGACTAGGTTTACCAAAATGCATTGCGATGTGAAAGCCTGAGCTGTCCTGTTGATCAGGGATCCGTCTGAGGAAGCAGCTCTCTTGATCTGTTGTCTTTATTTGTCTTATTTCTGAACAGCGTGCTTCGCATGAATGGCCTCCATGTTGTTGTTTTGTTTTGTTTTTTTATAACTTAACAATTAATAAAATAATTAAACACTAATCCAGTACTTGGGTTTTATTTAGATAATCATGTTTTTAGTTTTTATATATGGCGCTGCCTCTTTGCTATTTGACTCGCATGTCAGAAAACTGAAATATTGAAAACCATGAATTAGCTAATGGCCCATATACAGGAAAATATAGGACCTGTACAATTTACTGTCAGCAAGGACTAATGGTGAATTGTGGAATGGGGGAAATGTCGGGAGTGCTGTAGTTGGCCAAACAGTATCAGAATAACAAAGTTATTTATAATCTTTCAATGAATGTCCAAGCAGATCTGTCACTTTTGTAAGAACAGTCATTGATGTAGCCTCAACACTGTTTTAATGCTTATTTTGCCATGTCAATGGTGATACTCTGCTTATTGTCTGTTCTATTGAACTGATAATAAAAGGGTTTGACCGTAGATTTGTGGAGCTATGTGGACAGTCTATCTGTAGCGTTTCCTTCTCGGTGAATAATTTACAGTATCAGCTCAGACTGATGTCTTCATGTAAATTGTTATCGGTTTAGCAAGAAAGTGTTCTAAAAACCTTTCCTTGCTTTCTGAACTGTTATAAAGGTTTATTGATGTCATTTTTCAAATCTATGTTTAACTCGATGATGGCAGCAAACCTGTGTCTACACTAAAACTACCTTGGAGAATGGTCTTTCTTTCTAAAACATCAGGCTATACAATGCTCCTTCCCTATTTCAAATAGTTATTTCATGGTTTGGCTATTGTAATGAATCTCCTAGCAGCTGATGAGTTAGTAATACTGACATCAGCATGAGGCACATACTTACCTCTTGACTACAGAGCTTGGTGTCAAGTTCAACGTCTTTGAACCGTATGGTTAGTGGTTCACACCCCCAGCCCTTGCCTTTCCATTCAATAGGCTGAGATGCCAATTCATTACACCATGTTGATAGTAAATTGTCATGTGCTATACTTTACTGTATAAGGGTCCTTTACTAACTCAGTTTTTAATATTTCACAATTTTTTTTGTGTTGACAGACTGGAATATCGAGGTAGCACCGTACTGTGGAAAAGTGCAGTAAACAAGCTCGCAAGAAATGTCTGTATACCTTATAATATAAGCATCTCCAATAAAATAATATACAGGATACTTCATATCACATTGAATGGTCTGTAAACATGACTAAAACTGAAATGTGAAATAGAGCTGTATCATTGATACATTCACGTGTTAAAAGTAATGTGTCAGTGAAGTGATTCATTTTATCTGGACACCACCTGTAATGGAACTATGTTGAAAGAAGCTTGTAAAGACCCTGTCTGAAAGCGAGTGGTCTGTATCAATAATACAGTCGTTGGGTGTGGCACTAAAAGGGATAATGTTCACTGGACACCACCTGTAATGAAACTTTATTGAGAACATAAGAATACAGCGGTGTACCAACTATAAAGACCCAAAAGCATGTGGTCTGTATCATTGATATGGCCAGAGGTAGAAGCAATGGCAGCAGTGAAGGGGTTAATTTTGAATGAGCAACACGAGAAAGTTCAAGAATACAGAGGGGTTAATTTCATCACATTTGATGCAGCGGTTGCCTATAGATATCACCTAAAGAGAATAAAGTAAAATTAACAAAGGACCTAGAAGTCTTTTAAAATCTTATATTCACCAAGTAAAAAACTGAAAACTTTTAATTGTTCTGTTCTTTATTTGATTATTTATTTAAAAGCTCAACAGTCGTATCTCCCCTGAACTTTGAGCAGGACGCCGACAAGTTCCAGAAACATATATTGAGAATCACAGAAGTGCATTTTCGCAGTTTTGAAGGCACTTTAAAAAAATAAGTTCCAGTCTCTAAGAATCTCAACAGACTGGTTGAGATGAGAGACCCACAAATATAAACGTGTTAAACAACAAACAGAGAGCGTGAATGGGGGTGTCATTTAGCATGCTCCATCTCTTAGCCAGCACCTGTCTAGATTACTACGTTCATGCACCTCTCCTAACTGCAGACTGTTAGTCCATTTCACTGATCAGGAATCAATGTCTACCCGACTCCTATCAGCTCTGCGGCAGAAACGCAGATACGCACTCAGCTCATCTCAACCTTGAGAGAGTATAGCGTTCCAATCTATGCAGAGTTCATATACCCAATTACAATGCTCATATGCATTTCGTATTATAAATCACACACAAGAAATCAACCAACCACTGATACAGATTTGTAGATGTAGATGTAATCCAGGACTCGGAACATACAATGAAATTATGAAGTAAAAAAAACAAAAACAAAACACAAAAAAACCCTTTCATGCTTTTTTAATAGGAGTTCATGAGTCTGAGTAATACTTTATACATTGTTTGTAGGGTGTTTCTAGCATAACAGTTTCCATGCAGTTTGAACAGACAGAACTGCAAGAAAAATCAAAATAATAAAAGCACGCCCTGCAGGTAACAGGTAAATCTGTACACAGCCGAAAATGACCTTTAAAATGATGCTGCCTTATTTTCTCCCCTCTTTAACCACAAGTGAGTTTTTAAACACTGGTCTCATTCTCATATGTTCTCTCTCTCTCAAATTAAAATGGTCTCTATTGGCATATTCTGCTACCACAAGGTTTGCAGTTTCTCCTCATCCCTTCACCTAGAAACCTGCTTGACAGCAGATATTTCTCAGTCTTTACGCCTACTTGTACTTTTGCAGTTTTTGCATGGTTGTACTATGCATTTACAAGTCTACTGTGGTTTGTCATATTTTGTAATAATTTCCAATACCTCTCCATGCTTTACAGTGCTTCGCTATGCTTTATTACACTTATGCTTTTAAAAGCATACAACAACAGCCCAGGGAAGTTTTACAACAAACTGTAATTTAACCATCAAAACATATTCAAAAACATATAAATATATATAAGAAAGCGCTGTGAATACTGTATAGTATTGTAACGTATAGTAGACCCTGACATTGATGTGATACAAGCGACCAGATACAGAGATTTCAGATGGCTTGTTGTATCATTTGGAAAAGCTGACACATTACAATTAGCTATACTGTTTAATTCTTCTTGTTAAACCAGATATAATAAAAACAATGTGCAGCATAGGGTGCTGTGTAAGATATCAGTTGATTTTCACCCACTCAAGGTCAGAGCAGCCCACTATTGTGGAGAGGATATCAGTTTTACATGTCGATTCATCCCAAAGCTTTCTACTGTTTCTCTAAAAGAGTATAACGTGAAAGCTGCTGCTTGCCTCAAGTGTTACGTTATTAGATATATTTTTATGGTTAGTATTCACATATCACAGCGTTAAAGAAATGCCAAAACCTAACAAAAAAAAAATGCGAGTACATCAGATTCCAAACCCCTCCAACACCACTGTGCTCTTCTGAGGTATTGCCTAGTGTTGCTGTTTGCGTGGATTAGCAGTGAAGTGAGCAGGACTTCAGCACACCAGTCTCCGTTTCCTGGGCTGAACCCAGCTGTCTTTACCAACCATCCTCACTCCCTCCTTGCAGTACCGGAAGTCAGCACAGGCGGCGCTAGTGGCAGTTCTGGCACTGTGGATGGCACCTCTGTCTGTTGACGTTACACCGGCATCCGCCACTGATATCTCCCGGGCCCTGCGGTGATGAAAATCAAACATGAACGTTGGAGGTACGGTCTGGAGGTTAAAAACACACACTGACGGCTGGTTGAATTAATTCAGTGACAGAATAAAAGTTAAATGACAATGAATTCAGTGAATGAATGAATGATAACAAAATAAAATGATTAAATGAATGTAATGACTGAATAATTAAGATGAGTAAGTGAATATAAATGAATTACTGGATGAAGATGACTGAATGAAACTAAGCATGAGAGTATTAAAGATGAATTAGGGAGATAATGACTGAATGATGAAGACACGTGTAGATGACTGAATGATGGTGAATAAGTGATGAGCGTATGAAAATGAAATATCACATTGAATGGAACTGAAACGAGTAAACTCAATGACTGAAAGCTGATGATGAGTGTATGAATAGGAGGATGACTGAATGAAGCTGAGTGAGTGAATGAGCCCTGACCCCCGACCCCCAGCGCGGCCCCTTGGTGACCCAGCAGATCTCGGTGTGACACACGGTGCAGCGTATCCAATCACAGCCCTCCTTCTTCTGAACGATGATCCTGCACTTGGGGCAGTGCATGGCCTCACCTCTCTGGACCAGGGTCTGAGAGAGAGAGAAGAGAGAGAGAGAGAAAGTCTGAGACAGACTGGGAGAGACAGACATACTGAAACAGAGTCTGAGAGAGACAGAGGCAGACAAAGAGAGAGAGAGACAGACACTAAGAAAGACAGGGTCTGAGTCTGTCTATGTTAGAAGGAGGGGGATGGGACATTCGCAGCTAGAGACACACACAGTGGCCCTGCTTACATTGAGCATCTCAGTGGTTTTGTGTGCGGCCGAGTCATTGATGGCGCGGAACTGCAGGTCATCCTGGTACTGCCGACAGTTCATCCCCACATGAATTGCCTGGAAGGTAGAGTAGGTGAGGGGGACACTTTCATTGTCTCAGGAAATAAACATCTCGCCCACATTCACTGCACTAGAAAATATATGGATGCATGAAATGGAACTAATTCATGGAGTCATAATGCTTGATCCTGCCACCTAGTGAGGGGCAAGGGAAGTGCACCATTGTTCTGTATAGGTATGTACTGTCGCTATGTAGTGTCATAACCAGAGCTGACATTCTACCAAAGCCAAACTCAAATTTCAAGCTCTAGCTGCAGTATTTATATGACTGCTTGGTGTTTACTATTCGACCTCCACATCTGTGTTACACGGTAAACCAACAGAGAAAAGTAAAGAGTGTATTTGTACTTTACCAGAATTTTTACATGAGCATCAGCATTGATGATGCAAAAAAAACAAATGAGGACACGACCTCGATGTCCTCATAGCTAGTTACGGCCATGTATGTAACGTAATGTTTGTATTGTGATAAAAGCACAACTCACTGTACTTCACCTTTCTTTAATTGAGAAGAAGTTTGTTTTCTAGTTGAATATATTAACATGTCCTGTCCCTATCATCTCATTTAAATGTAGTCTTTTAACAAAATAGTCCTTCATCAACTGATCATTTGAACTTCATATCCATTATACAAGTAGCCCATCAGGATCACCACATGTATCAGGATACATAAGAACATGAATAAGAAATGTTTCCTTCACTCTGTCTATCTCCACCTAATTTCCAACTGTGTCCTCTGGCCCTGGTTTCTGTAATGTGCGTACATTTTGTACTGTGAACTGCACCTTGAGATACGTATCGTGTATTGTTACACCCATTACCAGGGAATCGCTACCTTGCACAGCAGACAGTTGCGCTTTTTGCAGATGGGGCAGGGGAACTCGTTGACACTGTCCTCGTATTCACACCAGCCCCGGCAGTCTGGAGTAGCGCAGTGATAGCTGCTGTCAGAGCGAGACTCCGCCACAGCAAGACCACGGTCCAGGTAACAACGATACTGCTCCGGAGACACCAGCTGAGCACAGAGAGAGACAAGGGGCAGAGAGAGGGCAGAGAGATGAGGGGCAGAAAGAGGTCACCGAGAGACAAGGGGCAGAGAGAGGGAACAGAGAGACAAGGGCCAGAGAGAGGATACAGAGAGACAAGGGACAGGGTGTGGACAGAGAAAGACAAGACGAGGGCACAGAGAGACAAGGGGCAGGGTGAATGCACAGAGGGACAAGGGGCAAAGAGAGGGCACAGAGAGACAAGGGGCAGAATGAGGGTGGAGATAGACAAAAGGCAGAGAGGGCACAGAGACAAGGGGCAGAGAGTCAGGGAGGGAGAGAGAGAGAGAGAGAGAGAGAGAGAGAGAGAGAGAGAGAGAGAGAGAGAGAGAGAGAGAGAGGAGCAGGGCCAGGGCAGAAAAAAGAACATGAGACATAAAATGTAAGTACATGTATAGCATTCGTGTTGCTTGATAAATTATTAGCTAAAAATGGCATATAATAAAAGAATGAGAACCACGTCATAAAATATTGGCTAGCTCAGAATTGTTTTAGCTTAAGTCTGTTTATATTGCTTTCACAATAAAAAAAAAAATCAGCACTGGATGTAAACTTAGATTTGTTGACTGGGATGCTCACTTGCTCCTCCTCCTTTTGAGGCTCCTTCCATGAAACTTTCTACCTAACTCCTGCTCATCAGTGAGAACGCTGGGTGATTGCAAGGTTAGTTAAACAAAGGCTGGAATCCGCTATCCTTGGGAATACTTACACTTCGGTACGAGAGGAGGCCATTCGACCATCAGTGCTCATACAGTACCTAGTAGATGATTGATGCCTTTGTCAATTCAGGTCTAAAAAGATCACAATGATTCAACATCAACACCATGACTAGGTAAACCATTCCATACCCTCATCCCTCTCTGTGAAGTTGTGCCTCCTTCACTCAGTCCTGTCTTTAAGGGCAATGAGTACAGGATTAGATCAGAAGTCCTAAGGGACGGTAGAGTTCTGTTTGAGTCAGACTTACTGCACGGATCTCACGCTCCTGGATCTTGCTGTGACAGGCGTACGCTTCATCACGATAGGGGCACGACACTTCAGGATCGTCACTCAGATTGATCACCGATCGCAGGCAATCTCTGTGGGCACCAAACACAGACACACTCATCATCAGGGTTAGAAACTCACACTAGCCCTGCTGCACCCTGTCCTGGGTCAGTGAAGGCTGTTATTGAAATGGTCAGTAGCCAAGAGTTTGAGCAGGGTTAGAAGCATACACTATCCCTGCTGCACCTAGTCCTGGGTTTCAGAACTCCCATCAGTGAAGTGTGTGTGTCAGTGTATGTGAAGGGCTCTCCCTTTACTGTACACAAGTCACTTCAGTTAAATCATCATTTAGCCTTATCATAAGGAGAAAGCCACTTCAAAAGTCATTGGACATTTCATTTTGGAGCATTGAAAGTATTCCTAAATTGTTTCTTAAGCATTAGGGTTTGTATGAAGAGGAGGATGACTCAATGATGGTGACTGAATGAAGCTGAGTGAGTGAATGAGCTCCCATCACTGCCCCCCAGCGCGGCCCCCCGGTGACCCAGCAGATCTCGGTGTGACACACTGTGTGTGCAGCCTATCCAATCACTGGTGTGGGCGGTGTACAATGGGCAATAGATTTTTCTGTACATCTTGAAAATGTGTGCACCATTTTGGGGGTACCTCTGCACTTGTAAGATGGCTTGCTCATTAAAATCCCTCACCTGCAGAAGCAGTGCAGACACTCTCTCAGCAGCACCCCCTCCCCCGGCCCCAGCTCCAGGTAACAGATCCGACACTCCACCCCCTGCTGGTTCCGAACCAGGTCCTGTGAGTCCGTCTGCAGCAGCGTCTCGAAGTTCAACCTGCGCTGCACCTCACGAACCTGGGGGGACACAAGGGAGTCAGGGGCCACTCATATATAAACTGTACACACTTCACTTTAGTCAGATTATTATTTAGCTTCATCTTAAGAACAAACAGCTTCAAAAGGAGGTGGACATTTCATTTATGAGCTTCTTAAGCTGCTTCTTACTTTCTTTAGAGTGGTAGTTGTTGCCATATTTCTCCAGTATTAAGGTCACTATATTGGCTTCCCAGCATTGGCACCAACAAGGTCCAGCATTTAAACAACATTTTAATCACATTTTAATAAAACCAAATTTTATATATATATATATATATATATATATATAGATATATATATATATATATATATATATATATAATATAATATATAAATGTTATGTACAAGTCTTGCATATTTCCTTCAGCTCAGACAGATTGGATACACAATGCTTGGCTGAAGCTTTTTTCAGATCAGTCCAAAGCATTGGATTGAGATCTGGTGATTGCGAAGGCCATTCCAGAATTTTTATCTTTGTTTAATTAATGAGTTCCAGAGTTGACTTAGCAGTATGCTTTGGGTCTGCCAAATCTGTCTGATTTCCTGCATTTTTCCATATTTCTGACACTGAATGTTATCAGCTCATCAACCAAAATCTAATATTAGATAAAAGGGACCCTGAGTGAACAAATAATACAACATTTTGATACTTGTTTCATTTATTTATTAAAGAAAGTTATGCAACACCCAATGCCCCCGTGTGAAAAAGTAATCGCCCCCTTAGACTCAATAACTGGTTACACCATCTTTAGCAGCAATAACTGCAAACAAACGCTTCCTGTAGTTATTGATCAGTCTCTCACAGCGCCATGGAGGAATTTTAATTCCAAGATCTTGATTAAAAACCTGTTTTGTTCTCAAGCGCTTTCATTTTGGAACTCACTTCCAGGTTATATCTGGAATGCTGAGTCAATCAGTATTTTTAAAGCTAAGTTTAAAACAGGTTTCTTTGATTTGTCTTTTCACTAGCGATCAGTTTGGAGCTCTTTTGGCTTGCTGTTTTTTGTAAACCAACCTGAGATGCTTGCACATGCAGGACTGTGAAAATGAAATTGGTATGGCATGATATGGCATGGTATGTTTTGGTAGCTGGTGTTCCCATCGTGTTTTAATTGTTCTTTGAGTATTTGGAGACAGGTTATAGCAGTTCTGGGTTGTTCCGCACCCCTAGAAAATGTCAAACATTTCAGGGTATGCACTATTACACTATTTTGCATACAAGTCTGTTTATCTATTAGAAAACATGGCTTGAATTTAGACATTAGGGAAAACAAAAGCTCTGTCGCTCCTCAGTCATTCTGTGTTTCTGTCCCAGTACTTCTAGGAGGGCAGTGTATGCACAAATATGAATCCTTCATCAGCATTTAAAATGTGCGTAAGTGAAGAGAGAGAGAGAGAGAGAGATCAGGCCTTAAAGAATCCCAAAAATTTATGATCGACAACATGACTTTGTAACCCATTCCCAAGATTTTAAAGAATCAGTCCCTCTAAACTGTTCTTTATTTTAAGCTAAATTGTACATAGCTCAACCCTTCAAGCATTGGGATTTGTCTAGTTGCTCTTCTTAGGACTATCCAAGATACAATTGACCAGAATTGAGCACAGTATTCTGAATTTGCTCTCCCTAGTGCATTACACAACACTGGGGACCAACCTGCTCTCCCTAGTGCATTACACAACCTAATCACACAACACTGTGGACCAACCTGCTCTCCTTAGTGCATTACCCAACCTCATCACACAACACTGTGGACCAACCTGCTCTACCTAGTGCATTATACAACCTCATCACACAATACTGTGGACCAACCTGCTCTCCCTAGTGCATTATACAACCTCATCACACAACACTGCACCAATCTGCTCTCCCTAGTGCATTACAAAACACTGTGCACCAACCTGCTCTACCTAGTGCATTACACAACACTGTGCACCAACTATGTACCAACCTCATCACACAACACCACACCAACCTGCTCTCCCAGAATTGTGCACAGTATTCTAAATGTGCTCTCCCTAGTACATTACACAACCTCATCACACAACACTGTGGACCAACCTGCTCTCCCTAGTGCATTATACAACCTCATCACACAATACTGTGGACCAACCTGCAAACCTGATCTACACATAGTGAGCACTAGCAGCAGAAGAGGGGCCAGATTTAGAGACCTGAAAACAGCTTTTCTCTCAACCTGAGTAGTGAACTTAAAAGGCAGGGTTGAGGAACAAGCATGCGTGTGTGTGTGTTAATGTGAGTCCGTGTGAGCGTGTTTGTGCACGTCTCAGTGTGTGAGTCTGTGTATCTAGGTGCTACTCTATTACTGTAGTAGCACATCTTACAAGCAGGCAGTACTGTAAACCACAGTACATGACAAGCATTTTGTTTCACAATTAGCAGGCGGCCTCAAATTTGGAAGTAAAAAAAATACCATCCAGAATCCCAGTTTAAAACAATAAGTTATTTTATTTCTATTCAGTAGATCTTTACAACAGTGCAAGTTTATTTTCACAGAACATAATAGACTGTATAGCAGACAAGTGGAGGAGACGCACTCCTTTTGAGAGAATTTACATTCAGGAGTTTTTAATGTGATACACAGGGTCAGAGAAACCTAGGAGTCTAGGGTAGATTAGCAAGATAAAACATGTTATACAGAACACCTAGAAGAATCAAACTTGCTTCCAAAAAAAATAAATCAAGCTTATTTCAATTTTTAAAAAATATTTTTTAGACTTGATAATGGAGTTACAGTCTTTCTTTATGGGTAGCTTCGGACAATCTTACAGTCAGACGGTCGTTTCAGAAAGTCTGATTGTGTGGACACTATATAAAAATCAAGGTGTTCTCAAACTGGTATTTGGGACCTCCTGGGGCAGCATAGAAAAGTTTCAGGGGGCTCACGAAACATACCACCCCCTATACTTCTTTCATTTTTAAATACCTGCACTGGAGATTTGCACAGACCCAAGTCATGTCAAAGGGGTCCGTGCTAGAAAAAGTTTGAGATTTTGTGCAGATATAAATCAATGCAGTGGTTATAGGGCTGGGCCAAAGAACTGCTTAACTCTACATGGGTTCAACTATACATATCCTACATGTATTGCATAACTTTCCTTCAACATGCCATTACAGTCATTGACAAACACACACTTTGAGAATTTTAAAGCAACCTTTTATAAAAGGTCTTTTCAATCCTCTTAAAATGATTGTAGCTCACAAAATTATTCTATAAATCCGTTTTGCTTTTATATTTGCTAAAATAAATTCAGTTTCAAAAGAAGCATGTGCTGTAGCAAATAATTATTTTCATTTGAAAGCATGGTATCTGGTACTGTACTATTTTAGGGTGAAGTTCTCAGTTTCTATGCCTTTTTTCAGGTTATCTGTAACACTTAAGTGTCTTCGGTGTCATGTTAAGAGGCTGAACGCGTGTCAGTCAATAGGGGAAGCAGCTGGTTGGTTAATAACAGGAAAGAAGCTGTTGAAGGGGCAGGGACAATTTAAACCTTTAGGTGAAATAAAGTGTAACATTAACTGAAAGCATGGCTTATGGAAACGGAGATTTCTTTAACCAAATGCAATACCAGATATGTTTAAAAAAGACCTATATAATGGTTGGAGATACACAGCCAGTAAGATAAACGGAATTATTGTATTACATGCAAAATCAGTTGTTATCCTAGAAATTTCTCACAATGTAATATATCCTGGTCTGAAACAATGTTTTCTCAGGATACATTTATATTCCTGATAAGCATCACACTCATGAATTATCCGGGGAAGGGAATTAAAGTCTAAATGCCCGACTAAGGGAATTGGACAGAGAAGAAACTGGCACCCACACATCTCCTGCCCGTCAGATAAAGAGGCTGCAACAAACTGTGATGAAAAAGCAAAAACACTGAAGATGTGGACAGCCAGGAAAGAGTTAGAGTTCAACATCTCATCCCCCACGAGGTCATGGCCTTGTCAACCAGTCTGTGTTGACCTTGTCCACACAATCAGATGACCTAATTGGATCCGTTATATCTTTCTAGCAATGCAGAATATCCCCTTAATAGGCAAATGGTGTGGTAATGAGGGACAAGCCTTGATAGGAGGAACAATCTTTAATCATGTTCTTCCATCAGACGATGAGTCCAGGACTTGAGTTTGCGAGCAGCAGCAGTATCCAAAGAGAAATATTTCACTATTTCAATTTCACTCAAACTTGTTGACAAAGTTCAGTTTTTCCCAGGACTCATGGCTTTTGAAATCACTGGATTCACAGATGAATGTTTACACAGGTTAATCTTTCACTTTCTTTTTTTTGATTGACATTGCACATGTCGAAATCAGAAAGGGTTGGATTAGTCTGAATACTTGTTTTAAAAAAAAGAGTCCAAACCTGCAACGTGCAGATGCCGTGTGGACAGTTTATTAGAAACTTGCAATCCTTGAAGAAGACGCAATCCTGAAAGCCCAATAGGACGGTGCAGTATCCCTGTACAGTGCCATTCTGTTGGACTGGAAGCTGCAGTGACTCACCGGTGAAGCTCACATAGTCACCGTGCGCTTGTTGGTGTTTTGCGAGGTCACACTTTGTTTCAGTTTTCTGTGCTTTGAAGGACGGTTGTCAGCACACTGGCTCCTGTACCGTCTCCCGTTCACCCTCCTCCCATGCTTTAAATACTCCAAGCCCGTCTGCACAGCAGCTTTGGGAGCAATTTATTTACTTGCCATGTATTCAGTGGCAAACATGTTCATATTCGTTCATATAATAAAATTTATATTGCAAAGACAGCATACAAAGAAACCAATGACAACCATTCTGCTGTAAAGAGCATTTCTCTCCTTGTTTTAATAAATCATTTGATGGGGTGCCACTGGGGTTATTTTACCCATTTTTTTACTGTGATGTGGTACGAATTGCATATTTTTCCCACCTTTTTCAAAATGAAAGAATGTTCGTTTTAAGTTTGAAAGACTATTCGAACATGAAAACCCATGTTCACATATGGATTAAGGGATAATGCCCTTCATGGGGAGGTTGCTAATAAAATCATTTGGACAGTGCGTGCATTGTATTGTTTTGCCAGAAATATATGTATTTATAATAAATACAATGGGTGAAGAGTACTTCAGTAAAAAAAAAAAAAAATAAATAAATCACTGGTTGAAGTGGGATATACCAATCAGTGTTCTGAATATATCAGGACACAAACCTCAGAAGCAAAAGGGAGGCTTGTTCACTTTTATGATGCCAAAGTGCACTCATGCAGCAAAGGACCCGCGTGCAGGCTTTAAACAGATGTCTTAGTGGTATTCTGGTTTATGTTTCCGCATCTCCTCCCAATACAGTGCCTAATAAAGTCCATAATCAACTGCACTGTTTGTTAACGAATCAGCTGACTGAGCTAGTCCTGCAGCTGACTCAGCATCATGAAAACTCACTAGTTTTATTTCAGTAGCTTAACAGGTAAAGTGCCTTGACAAGTGTCCTAGGGGACAAGAGTTTGACTCGCCAAGTACAAGGACATAGATCTCTTTTAAAACTAAAAAAAAAATAAAACAACAATAACAATATTAATAATAATGCAATGTAACTTTGTGTCGCTAGCAGTCTATGTCACAACGGATCTATTGCAATAATCTAAAACATTTTTTAAAATTCTTATGTGGAACTGGAATGGTTGACAGCACCCCTCTCCCCCCCCCACCCTCCTTCACGCTCTCCCAGTGGTCTGAATAGCTGCACCCTGGTGGTTGTAAGAGGGAATGCGCTGGCCTTCCGGTATATCAGTAGCGCTCCTGGCTTAGATTAAAAATGTCTTTCGAGGCCTCCAGATTGAGGTTGTAGAGATGCTGCTGCTGTGATGCTCCTAACATGTCTTCTCTTCTCCCTTTTTCCTGCCGATTCAAAGACAAAAAAAAGAAAGAAGAGAAGAGTTGTGTTTAGCAGCGTCTAAGACAGTACATATTTCTCCCTCTCTTTGGAAGTGATACAATGAACATAATAAAACTTCTTATGAACGAGAGGCAGCCATTCGATCCATTAATGCTCGTCTGGTTCCTTGTAGTTCTTAGTTCTCCTTGTCAAGTCGGTTCTTAAAGGATCCCCATAATTCTGCCTCAACAATTTGACTGAGTAACCCATTCCATACCCTCACCACTCTGTGTGAAGAACCATCTCCTAGCCTCAGTTGTTTACACAGACTTTTAATGTATTGAAAGTTAAACTTTCGGCAACAGACCTGCAGAACTGTGCAACTTACATATTTTGTACATTATTTGCTGTAAAAATGAATTAAATATGCAGTCTACAGTTGACAGTGAAAACATTTCCAAACTGTAAAGCAGAAAACACAGAAGCACGATCAAGTTCCTGTGCTAAGTTTTTGTGACATTCAGCGTGACGATGTGAAAATAACTTTCGTATGCAGACATCATTTAATAGCCATATTTACCATTCCATAGCCCGATCTACTTACAGGTGTAATAACACGCTAATGTCAAGACGTGATAGGCATCAAGATAAGCAAGTCGCGATATGCATTTGATGGTCCTGATGAGTGAATTGTATGATGTATTACAAGATTAAATTATCACTTAATGATGGACCATTTTGTTAAGACAAAAATTAAATTAAACACATTTCTGAACTACAACAGGCTATGTTGTACTTTCTGTCCTCTGTCACGATTCATCGACACATGATACATTGTTAGATCCCTTATATCCACCACTCCATATCTACACATCTCAGACAATTCAAATAACAATTCAAATGTTTCACTCATCAACATCATCTGATGAGATTCTTTGCCAAAAGCGTACTGACAAAGAATCTTTTCACTGGTGTCATTTGCATCTCATTAATTTGTTACATAGTTTAATATTAGAAGCAGGCAGAAAACTGTACATTTAACCTTATAAAATACTAACCCATTAAAAAAAAAAAAAACTAGAGTGTTTCAACAAACTTTTTTCCACCCTCATTTTTTTTTAGTTTAGCCACAACTTTTGAGATTGCAGTGATTTTCTCTGACTATTCTGAGCTTGGAATGATAAAGTAACACTTAATGTTAGTGAAAGCTAGGTCTGCATAAGGATAGCCAAACCACGTGTCTGTGTGTTTGTATGCAGGGTCTCTACCTCATGGTTCCTTCCTTAAGTGTTCATACAGCCTGCAGTGTGCGTGTGCTTGTTGAGCAGTCTGTGCGTGTGTGTGTGGGTGTACAACCCCCTCTACCTTCTCGTATTGGTGCAGCCTGTGTCTCTGTGTGCAGCCCTCCCTCCTAGTACTAGCACCTCTCACCTGCTGGTACTGCCAGACTGCCTCCTTCTCCTGCTGGATCCTCCAGAGCTCCTCCTCATCGGGCTGGTACCCCCCCGGTACCACGTAGTCCACGGGGCGGTCATGGCTGCAGATTTCACAGCCCGGCCGCGTGGGCTTGTTAATGTAGGTGCAGGAAGGACAAGACCAGCCAGTCTGCAACACAAACACAGCAAAGTTACATAGAGCAGGGCAGGATACACAGGGGGAGGCTGGGAGGAGGCAATGTGGTCTAGTGCTTAGAGCTGACGGACTGGTATGAGGCAATGTGGTCTAGTGCTTAGAGCTGAGGGACTGGAGGGAGGCAGTGTGGTCTAGTGCTTAGAGCTGAGGGACTGGTATGAGGCAATGTGGTCTAGTGGTTCAGAGTTGATGGACGGGGAGGGAGGGAGGTAGTTTGGTCTATTGGTTAGAGCTGAGGGACTGGGAGGGATGCAGTGTGCTCTAGTGGTTAGAGTGGAGACTGGGAGTCGGTGCAAGAGGAGTAGCATAATCAGGTCAACACTTCAGCCCTGTACTTAAGAAAATATACGAACGAGAGGAGGCCACTCAACCTACCAATTCTCATCTGGCTCCTGGTAGTTGATTGCTCTCAAAACTTTGTCAAAGTCGGGTCTGCAAGGATCCCAATGATTGAGCATTAACAACAAGGCTAGGTAACCCATTCGTCACCCTCACCGCTCACCGTGTAAAGAAGTGTCTCACTCATTTCCAACTGTGTCTTCTGGTTCTGGTTTCTATACTGCACTTAACATATTATTGGTTAGGGTTAACTATGTCAGCACCTTTCAAGGTTTTAAAGACTTTAATCAAGTCCCTCCTAATCCTTCTTTGTTTGGGGCTAAATAGATTTAAACCAACCTGCACAGCTCATTCCTTTAAGCGCTGGGATTGGACTATTTGCTCTTTGTTTAACTCTCTCCAGGGCCTTTCAGTACTGTGGTGACCAGAACTGATCACAATACTTCAAGTGTATTCTCACCAGTGCCTTATACAACCTCATCAAAATCTCCTTTAGTCTGCTCTACACTTTGATTGACTACATACCCAATCATTCTGTCTGCCTTTCTAATTGCACAAGGCCTTTCTCTTGGTGGGCCTGTTCTAGTTCTATACCACAGATCTGGTATGTGAATGCTACATTTTTGTGACCAGTCTGCCCATCTCTAAGTGCAATCTAAATCTAAAACTGTCTGCCACTTCCTGATGCTTCAGTACTGTACCTGAGGGCCAGCTGGCACTGCGGAGCTGGGGGCTCTGTTGGCTGGGTTGAGACTCAGAGCCTCATTCAGATGAAGCATCTCTAGATTGATCAGCTCTCTGATGTCACCAACACCCATCCGCTCAGCTCCGCCATCTCTCACTGGAACTGTTAATCACAGGACAAGGAAAACATCACTCAGAACGATAAAAACTGTAACAGCCCAGTACAGAGTTTCATTGCTTTGCACATGCCTAGTGGTAATGTGTGGTTGGGATGTTAATAGTTAAACGTTAGCAAAGTGGTAAAACTTTCAGAATTCTGCCTAAACATTTAACTGTGTTGTCAAACATATGCAGGCACTGGTGTTTACATAGAAGTAAGTGCACAGAGTAAGCCAATTTATTTCATATTCAATAATTCTCCACTCTTTACCCATACACAATTAAATTATGCACACATACAGTCTTAAAACACAAATAAATGTTGCAGTAATTGACAACAAAAATTGAAAATAAAATAAAAACCTGACAGCCCTAAACTTCCATGCTTGGTTCCACCAAAAGTTTTCCCTTAATTTCAGCGCTCACTGACCTCTATTCTGTGGCAGTCTGGTAGGCAGGGTGCTATAGCCCCTCCTGTCCAGCGGGGGCAGCCGGATGCCAGTGCTGAGGGGCTCCCCGGCAGACAGTATGGTGATCTCCTGCTCTTCTTCGTAGCGTTGGCGAGAGAGCTGAGCCTGCCGCGCCGACACCAGGTACAGAAAGGCAGTGTCACCGTCACGCCGCACCCCGTAGGAGGCCAGCGTTCGACTGTCCGCGCACAGGCTCTGCCCGATAACCCAGCGCTGCACACGTGAGTGGAAGCCGTAGTCACGGAACACCTGCAGGGGGCAACAGAGAGTAGGTGTGTTAAACGACATTTCCTTTTAATATACACAGGTCTAAAAATGTATGAAGAAACACATGTTATAGTAAACACACACACACACAGGCTTGCAAAAGTATTCAGACCCCTGACCAATTCTCTCATATTACTGAATTACAAATGGTACATTGAAATTTCGTTCTGTTCGATATTTTATTTTAAAACACTGAAACTCAAAATCAATTATTGCAAGTTGACATTGGTTTTATGTTGGGAAATATTTTTAAGAAAAATAAAAAACAGAAATATCTTGCTTGCATAAGTATTCAACCCCCTCACATTAATATTTGGTAGAGCCACCTTTCACTGCAATAACAGCTTTAAGTCTTTTGGGGTAAGTATGTACCAGCTTTGCACACAGTGTCGGAGTGATTTTAGCCCATTCTTCTGGACAGATTTGCTCCAGGTTGTTCAGGTTGGTTGGACGACGCTTGTGAACCGCAATTTTCAAATAGTGCCACAGATTCTCAATGGGATTGAGATCAGGACTTTGACTGGGCCACTGTAGGACATTCACCTTTTTGTTCTTGAGTCACTCCAATGTTGCTTTGGCCTTGTGCTTGGGATCATTGTCTTGTTGAAAGGTGAATTTCCTCCCAAGCTTCAGTTTTTTAGCAGACTGAAGAAGATTCTCTTGCAGTATTTTCCTGTATTTTGCTCCATCCATTCTTCCTTCAATTGTAACTAGATGCCCAGTCCCTGCTGATGAGAAGCATCCCCACAGCATGATGCTGCCACCACCATACTTCACTGTAGGGATGGTGTGTCTTGAGGTATGGGCAGTGTTAGGTTTGCGCCACACATAGCGCTTTGAGTTTTGGCCAAAAAGCTCTATCTTGGTCTCATCTGACCATAAAACCTTTTCCCACATCGCAGCTGGGTCACTCTCATGCTTTCTGGCAAACTCCAGAAGTGCTTTCAGATGGTACTTTTTGAGTAACGGCTTCTTTCTTGCCACCCTCCCATACAGGCCAGTGTTATGCAGAGCTCTTGATATGGTTGACTGGTGCACCATTACTCCACTCCCAGCCACTGAACTCTGTAGCTCCTTCAAAGTGATCGTTGGCCTCTCTGTGGCTTCTCTCACAAGTCTCCTTCTTGTTTGAGCGCTGAGTTTTGAGGGACGGCCTTTTCTTGGCAGTGCCTGGGTGGGGTGATGCAGCTTCCACTTCCTGATTATTAATCCAACTGTGCTCACTGGGATATCCAAACACTCGCATATTATTTAGTACCCTTTCCCTAATCTATGCATTTGCATTACTTTATCTGTAACTTCTGCAGAATGCTCTTTGGTCTTCATTTTCCTTCAGATTCACAGCCTTACCAATGATCCTTCAACAGTGGGGTTTTTATCCAGAAAATGTGACAGCAACTTTAATGGTTCACAGGTGGAGGCCAATGGTAAGGTAACTGTGTCATTGTTAGGGCAATTTTTTTCATCGGTGCAAACTGGGAGCTTCCACAGAACAGGGGTTGAATACTTATGCAAGCAAGATATTTCAGTTTTTTATTTTTCTTAAAAATATCAATCAAATATCAAAATTTCAATTGAAACACAAAATGTCTCGTTTTTAATTACTCGACAACACCCACAGTACAGAAATGTTAATTAATGAAATAATCTCTTCAACAAAATGAGAATATGTATAAAAAAGAAAAAATGAAAAAAGAAAAAAATATGTAAAGCTGGTACATTCATATCTCAGAGAAACGGTAAATTAATATATAGGTTCTTTCACCAAGAACAAGTAGAAGAATTGCGAGGAAGGTTAATAACAATCCGAGATTGACTGCCAAAGATATTCAAAGTGAAATGGCTGCAAGTGGGACTGGGGTTTACATTTCAACCATAGGTCGTGTATTGCATGGTGATGGTCTCAATGGTTGCAGGCCAAGGGAAAAGCTTTTAAGAAAACGGCACAAGGACAATCGCAAGTTTGCAAAACGCAGGGGCTCCCGAGTGGCGCATCCGGCAAAGGCACCTTGCGTAGAGTGCAGGGTGTGCCCTATAGCCTGGAGGTTGCCAGTTCGAGTCCAGGCTATTTTACTGTCGACCGTGGACGGGAGTTCCCAGGAGGCAGCGTGCCACCCAGGTTGGGAGGGCTCAGGCTAGCCAGGGTGTCCACACCATTAATCCCTGTAGACTGGCCGGGTCCCTGCGGGCCTGCCTTTAAGTTGCCCGGAGCTGTGTGGTCCTCCGACATTGTAGCTCTGGGGTGGCTGCATGGCAGGCTTGCAGAGTGAAAAGAAGTGGACGGCTGATGGAGCATGTTACGGATATATGCATGCGTCAGCCTTCGTCTCTCCAGAGTCAGCGCGGGGGTGGCAGCGGTGAGCCAGATTTAAATAAAAAATAATTGGGCTTTCCAAATTGGGGAGGAAATGAGAAAAAATAATTGCCGATTCCAAGTTTATTATTTAAAAAAAAAAAAAAAAAAAAAAAAAAAAAAAAGGTTTGCAAAACGGCATTTGAATGATGGATATGAGTTCTGGTCAAAGGTTTTGCGGAGCGATGAAACAAAAATCAAGCTATTTGGTCACACTGATAGTTCTTCCATTTGGATAAAGTCTTGTGAGGCATACAAGCATGGAGGTGGTAATATCCTTTTATGGGGGTGTTTTTCCTCAATGGCACAGGAAATGTAGTTCGAATGTATGGCAAAATGGATTCCACAGCATACCAAAAGACACTGGCCAATCATCTAAAACCCTCCACTACAAAACTTGGTTTAAAGCGCAACTGGACATTCCAACATGACAATGATCCAAAGCACACATCAAAATTATTTCAGAATGGTTAAAGAAGAACAAAATCAAGGTTCTGGAATGGCCCAGTCAAAGTCCCGATCTAAATCTGATTGAGAATCTTTAGTATGAGTTGAAGAAGGTTGTGCACAAGAGAAGTCCTCGGAATTTGAATAAACTGAAACAATTCTGCATTGAAGAATGGTCAAAAATCACTAAAGAATCATGCCAGAAGTTAACTGATAAATATCTTAATTGTTTAGAAGAGGTTATTATTGCTAAAGGTGACAACTAGCTATTAGATTTAATTTTCCTTGTCAGGATATGATTACTTTTGAATTAGCATTTTTGGAATTTTGCAAAACAATTGCTAAAATAAATAATTGTAGACATTTATTTCTTGTAACTTTTTTTCCTCATCCACAAAAGCAAAACTTTTGCTTCAAAATATTTTTCCACTGGGGTATGTAAACTTTTGACTACAACTATATATATATCACTGATTTTCCCCCCTATTTAGAATGCCCAATTGCACTGCCTTGCTGCAGGTCAGGATTACTGAAGGTCAGTGGGGGTCATACGATCCTAAAAGCAATAGCTTCTTTACACCCAGGATCTCCACAGAGGATATGGGCAAGCTAACACCCCCTAGAGGGCAAAGGCCAGCCCTGCATGTGCCCTCTTCAGCTCACCAGGCTCCTGGCCAAGAGAGGCTGCTGTATCGCTGGCCAAACTATAATGTAATAATAACCAGTGAGAGTGAAGAGATGAATTTAGCATCTGAACTCACCTGCTCTTTTAGTGAGGAGATGGTCATGTAGGGGAAGACTTTTACTGTGACACAACAGGAAGTTGTAGCATCTTCCACCCCTACCTTTATGCTGGAAGACAAACAAACAGACATTAGACAGATTCAGCTCCAGTGTCGCTACCATCCCACTGGACTGTGTGCATATAGGGGTGGGGGGCTCACATTTCAAAAAGCTCTCTGTACTTTGTATTGATCTCTTTTAACATAACATCCAATGCAAATCTCATGCGAGCTCTGAATGAAAAAGCAGTGAGTAAATTTTCATCATAAATCTTGAAGCCACTCTCAGGCAATTCCAAAGACACAGATAATGGTATTAACTGTGTAAAGTGTTCTCTTTTTTTGTTGCTGTTTACAGTAAAACACAATTTACAGTACATGCATATGCCCAGTTGACCCTGTCTCTCAAGGTACAAGAATGTTGTCTCATTTCAGCTTTGCTTCTCAGTCCTCTTCTAAAACCAAAATTGCTCACCGAAAGACATGAGAGACAAGTGTAAATATTTACATATAATACAACACTGGTCCACAACTAAAAAGTGATTTGTCTGCTTGGATGGTGAAGAAATCAAATCATTTTAGGAATGTTTGTAGTGTTTCACAATCAGAAACTGAGATCTCCTCACAGTCGAGGCAGTTAAAAGCATGTTTTGACCGGTACTGTAGATAGTGTTCTGGTGGCGTTTCTCCCACCTAATCTCCCTCTCCATGTAGTTGCTCTCTTTTAGCTGGATGCACAGTGCCACCTGCTGGCGAGCAAGTGCCACTGCACAATCGGAAGCCGTCTGCAGATCTCCTGCCTCGATAGCTTGAGACAGCTGGGCCGACAGCTCCTCTGAGAACAAGAACAAACACAACAGAAATACAAATCATACAATCAAAAATGAGATATTCACAAGCATTTTATAAACAGTACATGCAGGTTTCCCCTTTCTCCCACTCTTTCTTACACACCAATCCCTTAGCTCCAAGAAAAAGTCAGCTCTAAAAGATTCTGTTTAACAGTCTATGAAGTTCCCTAAAACATGAAAGGCTGGTTTCAACAATCCCAATCACCACTTATCATGGACTACCATAACAAATGCTTGCATTAGGAAGTCCATGAGTAGCAAAGGAGAAGCCATACTAATGGGGGATTTCAACTTCCCCCAAATAAAATGGGAAAACCTGGTGGGTAGCACAAAGGATGAAATAGAAATGGTGGAAATGACAAATGACTGCTTCCTAACACAATTTGTCAAGGCAACGACTAGAGGGGAGGCATGCCTTGATTTAGTCTTTTCAAATAACAAAGACAGAATAACTAAAACAGAGGTCAGAGAACCACTGGCAAACTCAGACCACAACATGGTCTCATCTGAAGTGTTTTTTAAAACCCCAAAAGTAATGACTAAAGCTAAGGTTTACAATTTTAGAAAAGCAAACTATGAAGGTATGAAACAGAGACTAACAGAAGTAGACTGGAGTAAAATAGAGAAAACACCCACAGAAGAAGGATGGTTGTTCTTCAAAAATGTAGTACTAGAGGCGCAAAACAATTACATCCCTAAAGTAGACAAATCTAAATGTAAAACTAAATTGCCAAAATGGTTTAATAGATCAATTTAAAAAAATATTCAGCGAAAAAAGGCACTTTACAGAGCATTAAAAAAGGACCAAAAAGAAAGTACGCAGAAAGAGTACACAGAACTGCAAACGCAAGTCAAAAAGGAAGTTAGAAAGGCCAAGAGAGAAATAGAAATGAACATTGCTAAGGGAGCTAAAACTAATTCCAAAATGTTTTTCCAATATTACAACAGCAAGCGAACATTCAAAGAGGAGATTAAATGTTTAAGAGATACAAATGGCAAAATCGTAGATGAAGAAAAAAAAATAGCAAATATATTAAATGATTACTTTTCACAAGTTTTTACAAAGGAAGATACTGACAACATGCCCCACATGTCATCCAGTTCCTATCCAGTTTTAAATAACTTTAGCATAACTGAGGCAGAAGTGTTAAAGGGACTAGGAGCTCTTAAAATAAACAAATCCCCTGGGCCGGATGAGATCCTCCCAGTAGTACTCAAAGAAATGAAAGAAGTAATTTACAAACCGCTAACCAAGATCATGCAGCAGTCTCTTGACACAGGGGTGGTACCGACAGACTGGAAAATTGCAAACGTAATACCGATCCACAAAAAGGGAAACAAAACTGAACCAGGTAACTACAGACCAGTAAGCCTGACTTCTATTATATGCAAACTTATGGAAACTATAATAAGATCCAAAATGGAAAATTACCTATATGGTAACAGGGTCCTGGGAGACAGTCAACATGGTTTTAGGAAAGGGAGATCGTGTCTAACTAACTTGCTTGATTTTTTTGAGGATGCAACATCGATAATGGATAATTGCAAAGCATATGACATGGTTTATTTAGATTTCCAGAAAGCTTTTGACAAAGTCCCGCACAAAAGATTAATTCTCAAACTGAACGCAGTTGGGATTCAAGGAAACACATGTACATGGATTAGGGAGTGGTTAACATGTAGAAAACAGAAAGTACTTATTAGAGGAAAAACCTCAGAATGGAGTGTGGTAACCAGTGGTGTACCACAGGGATCAGTATTAGGTCCTCTGCTATTCCTAATCTACATTAATGATTTAGATTCTGGTATAGTAAGCAAACTTGTTAAATTTGCAGACGACACAAAAGTAGGAGGAGTGGCAAACACTGTTGCAGCAGCAAAGGTCATTCAAAATGATCTAGACAAGATTCAGAACTGGGCAGACACATGACAAATGACATTTAATAGAGAAAAGTGTAAGGTACTGCATGCAGGAAATAAAAATGTACATTATAAATATCATATGGGAGATACTGAAATTGGAGAAGGAATCTATGAAAAAGACCTAGGAGTTTTTGTTGACTCAGAAATGTCTTCATCTAGACAATGTGGGGAAGCTATAAAAGCTATAAAAAAGGCTAACAAGATGCTCGGATACATTGTGAAAAGTGTTGAATTTAAATCAAGGGAAGTAATGTTAAAACTGTACAATGCACTAGTAAGACCTCATCTTGAATATTGTGTGCAGTTCTGGTCACCTCGCTATAAAAAAGATATTGCTGCTCTAGAAAGAGTGCAAAGAAGAGCGACCAGAATTATTCCAGGCTTAAAAGGCATGTCATATGCAGACAGGCTAAAAGAATTGAATCTGTTCAGTCTTGAACAAAGAAGACTACGTGGCGACCTAATTCAAGCATTCAAAATTCTAAAAGGTATTGACAGTGTCGACCCAAGGGACTTTTTCAGCCTGAAAAAAGAAACAAGGACCAGGGGTCACAAATGGAGGTTAGACAAAGGGGCATTCAGAACAGAAAATAGGAGGCACTTTTTTACACAGAGAATTGTGAGGGTCTGGAATCAACTCCCCAATAATGTTGTTGAAGCTGACACCCTGGGATCCTTCAAGAAGCTGCTTGATGAGATTCAGGGATCAATATGCTACTAACAACCAGACGAGCAAGATGGGCCGAATGGCCTCCTCTCGTTTGTAAACTTTCTTATGTTCTTATGAGTATGTTATAACCTTCTCCCAGTAGAGTGTTTATTACACTCTTGAGATGCTAATAAGACTTTTAAATTTTGAAATTCGCTTTAAATGGAAACATAAAATCACCTGCCAGAAGACGGACCTCATCTTTTGTCAGGTGCTTAAGTTGTGAGCAGTGATTGAGCAGGTAATAGCTGGATATGTATTTATTTATTTACCTTTCCTGGGCAATTCAGCAGAGGCTTTGGGTAACAGGTGTTCAAGCTGCAGTGTGCGGTCCTGTGCCCGAGGGCGGGGCACATTCAGGGAGGCGCCCGAGGAGATGGCAGCCACTGCAGAGAGAAGGAAGGAAGACATTGAATCAGAAATGCATTACACTCTCCGCTGTACAAAATAGAGAGAAATAGTATGCACAGCATATTGTAACCTGCCACCTCTGAAGTGTAAAGTGCACAGAGGGCGAGATACTGAATCCGAAATACATTTCATTCTCCACTGTACAAAACATAAAGACATTTGATACAAAAATTCTCTAAAGCTGGCTGAAAGAGAAGTAGGAGACAGGAAGAGAATTGAAAAAGGAGCAAACTTAGTTTTACAGCAAAACGACCTTAACTGCAAGATATCCGTTTTACCGAGCTGGTTTCACTGCAAGGTTTTTACTGCACACTGTGAAAAAAAGGCTCAGTGGAGATGCAGACACTTGTGATGTGTATTTATTAGCAGACAATGTACAGGATAAAGTGCTTAAGTGTTTAGCGCAAAACAAACACAGTGTGAAATACAGGTGAAAAAATACCATACATACCACGGTGTGATCAAACATTTTGTTAAATGATAAAAAAAATAAATGGGAATAGGGAGAGTATGTATTCATACCAACCAATATACACATTTACAGTACCACTTGGGGAACTACAATGAACTGTGCCTTCGTGGGACTGGGAGGACTGGGTCTACTTATATCACAACAGCAAGACAGTGTATGTATCCCCGGTGGTACCTCTCTGCATCTCGCGCACAGAGGTGGTGATGATGGTCGACCACTCCTGAGCCTCCTTCTCATCCTTGAAGTTGAAGGTCATGCGCTCGTCAGGCTGTCCCAGCAGCGCCAGTTCGTGACAGCGACTGCTCTTCAGCTCGTAGCGGACGTCACGCAGGTTGTACTCCACGATGGACTGTGGAAGACAGGGAGACGATACACATTCTTCACAAGGGGTGTTGGGAATTCGCTTTATTTTCTAGATTTCTATTTTTTTGTTTTGTAATGGAAGCAGCTTACTTTTCTATGAAACATTTACCGTGTATAATGTGTGTGTGTATGTATTTGAAAACACATTGTTACAATTATTAATTTTTAAAATCTCTGCTTTGTATAATCAGTCTGGGTGGGGTCCTGTGTGCTGAGAATGTGTTTACAGTTGGGGGAAAGGGAATTACATCAGAGAAGCCAGAAAGGCAGTGGAAAAGAACAGGAATGACAGTCCCTGAAGGTACCATACCAAAACAGCATCCACACCCAGCAGCATCACAACAAGCTGATACAGAGCCTCTACAAATCAGAACTGAAGATTAGTTAATTGTGTTTCTTGCAACAAATAAACACTGTGCTGATTTGGCAGGGTATTCGTCCAGACGTGGTAAATATTACTGCCCTTCTGTATTAGGCCATCAACTTATAAAACTAAATACGATTCTAAGTTGTAATTGGCCCAACAATGATTAATATAAATTGTTGTCAAAAAGGACAGGAACCTTACACTGAGTGATGGTCTATTTCTTTTTGGCATACTGATATATTGTTATTTAATCTAAATTCTCTGATAACAATGTTATAACTGTAATCTGCAAACATATGGGTGACCCACGAAAGCGGGTCGTGTTTTGGTCGGAATGTAAACTTTTTCGTGGTTGGCGGTTCGGGTGCGTGTCAAAAAATGTAATTTTTGGGTCAGGATAGGGTTTTAATTTGAATCAGCAAAAATGTTTTCTGACCTTTCAGCGTACTCGTCTGTAACCCTTCCCCAAATAACATATTAGAAAGTAAATGTACCGGTATTTCCTGCACTACAGCAGGAAGCGATTAGGGAGAAGTAAGCTGACTATCAAGTGTTCTCAGTTTGTATTGCCTATTGTATACACACAATATGTGGAAAATGGTAGAGATATCTGTGTGTGAATGCGAGTCAGTCTGCGCAGGTAGTAGGTAAAGGACAAACACTTGCGGGTTTGGGTCGGATCATTGATAACAAGACAGTGTTGCAGCAGATTGCGGGTCAGGGTCAGAAGCGGGTCGGAAAAATCAGACCCGTACAGGACTCTGATCTGATATGTCATGGTATAATATAATTTGATAAATGTACATACCAATTTCAATAAAAACTTACTTATATCAAAATGGAATAATTTACAGAAAAATAGCATATTACTAAAAATCCAACAAGGGTTCGTTAGTCTAACTTCCTTTGGTTTAAAAACAATTAATCAATTTGCTTGCTGGTCACACTTAACCCCCTTTCACAGTGGCATGCTCTACTGGGTCAGGACCCGGTGTCATGCGGGTCGGCTATGTGATTTCACTCTGCTTTTATTAAATCAGGGTTGACCCAAGTACACAATGCGCTGTGACCCAGGTACATTGTTTCACACTGCGAGGGATTGTGGCCCGGGTAGCCAAAATCCAGGTCAGGTCTCGGGTAGGAAAGGGGCTTTAGATGGAAGCAAATGAGAACTGAGTTTGGGTGTGAAATGGCATTAGGGAGAGTAAGTATTAATAGCAACTATAAAACACACTACATTCAAGAACCACTTGGTGAACGATAACGAGTTACAGTATACTGTGCTTTTGATCTGGTATGGCAAATGCAAACTGTAACATACCTCTTATGATACGATATAACAGGCAAAGGAAGTATCACGATTCACTTATACACGATGATGGATCGTACTAGTAAATAAAGCCACTACCGTGTTCAACTATTTATTCCTAAAATAACAAAAAGTGATGCCAATAATAATCTGTCAAACACTTATGTATTTGTTTACAGTACACCCTCCAACCAGGCAGCCCTGAAGCATGCTCCTCATCCCCTTTTTTGAACCAAATCCTGTTCAACAGTCGACACATAATAAGACACTACAGGGTCAACATATTCTTCTATAAATTTAATGAACTTACATTTCTTTGAAAGGAGAAAAACACCTATTGACTTTACAACATTAATATACAGATATCATACATGTACTCGAAGCTCTCTTAAGCACTCACTAGATGTTTGTTTCTCAGTTTTGTACACTACTGCTAAATGTTCACCTTTCAAAATATAGCAAACGCTTTTAAAATATGACCCCACATATGAATTGGACGGGGTTCATTGCGGTATGTTAACATTTGTTTCAATAAACCATACTGGGCATTTACAACCTAAACAACCACAGATTGCACCATACTGATCAATTAAAACTAGCCTGTATTTTGGAGAATTAGTGTTCAAGGAAACACCTCAAACTTATTTAAGGAAGCTGGCAGAAAAGCGGGACTGTAATGTAGCGCACAAATGTTATATCCGTATTTTTGACAGAATCTGACAACGTGCCTGAACTTACACTGCTCCCTCTTCAAACGATTTGCCTCAACTCATCAAAGCAGTAACGTCAACACAACTTTAAAACCGTTTAACAGTGAGACTTTAAAGAACCCACGCCACACAAGTTTTTTTTTTTTTTTTTTTTTTTAATGAAACACTCTGAAATAAACAAAAGAAAAAGTAAGAGTAAAGTATAATTGTGTTTGTTTTTGTCTTACCACGCTTCTGCCTGTACTGGCGCCACTGGTGTCCCGCAGCGCTAGGCGGAATTCCCCTGCCTTGCCCGGATCCATACTGAGTTGGAGCCGGAGCGACTCGTCCTCGGCCCCGGGTAGACACAGCGGTCTGATACCGGAGTGGCAGACGGAGACCCGCACCGACATGAGAACGGTGCTGCAGCCGGCCTGTGAGAGCCCCATAAAGGAGAGAGGCGGGGGCTGCGCCCGGTCCTCGGAGCTCAACGCCATGAGACTTTTATTGTAATTTGTTTTTACAAACAATGCTTCAGCCGTTTTTGTTCTGAGTCAAATAAACTGCTGCTTCATCTCGTCGGTTTCGTGTAAGTATTGGTAACAACTTCCTATTACAGTGCAGGAAGCGCCGGATTAGACCCGCAGTTCACCAGTTGTCCTCACTGCAATTAGACGTATTGAAAATGTGGTCTGAAGTCAGTTACTCGCAATGATTGTGTTGCTGTTAGTACAATTTGACCGATAGTACTTAGAACCGCACAATGCGAATTACATTATAATTTAAAAAGCTATTCCACCATATAAAACTATTAGATTTACCAGTAGTAGTTTATTTCTACTTATATGGAAAGGCCATGTTTTGTTTTGCTCGCTCGATTAATCGGTTGAAACACGATTTTATTTTTTTTAATGGATTTTTTCTCGAGATTTTGATAGCATAACAATATAAATATCATATGGGAGATACTGAAATTGGTAGATACTAAATTGGGAGATACTAAGTATCATATGGGAGATACCGAAATTGGAGAAGGAAACTATGAAAACGACCTAGGAATTTTTGTTGACTCAGAAATGTCTTCATCTATACAATGTGGGGAAGCTATAAAAAAAGGTCAACAAGATGCTCAGATACATTTTGAAAAGTGTTGAGTTTAAATCAAGGGAAGTAATGCTAAAACTCTACAACGCATTAGTAAGACCTCATCTTGAATATTGTGTTCAGTTCTGGTCACCTTGCTACAAAAAGGATATTGCTGCTCTAGAAAGAGTGCAAAGATGAGCGACCAGAATTATGCCAGGTTTAAAAGGCATGTCATATGCAGACAGGCTAAAATAATTGAATCTATTCAGTTTTGAACAAAGAAGACTACGCGGCGACCTAATTCAAGCATTCAGAATTCTAAAAGGTATTGACAATGTCGACCCAAGGGACTTTTTCGACCTGAAAAAATAAACAAGGACCAGGGATCACAAATGGAGATTAGACAAAGGAGCATTCAGAACAGAAAATAGGAGGCACTTTTTTACACAGAGAGTCGTGAGGGTCTGGAATAAATTCCCCAGTAATGTTGTTGAAGCTGACACCCTGGGATCCTTCAAGAAGCTGCTTGATGAGATTCAGGGATCAATAAGCTACTAACAACCAAACGAGCAAGATGGGCCGAATGTCCTCCTTTCATTTGTAAACTTTCTTATGTTCTTATAAGCACACCAAATTGGTACTATGCGTTTGTAATTCAGTTAATTTAAATGTTAACTACCTCATTATAAACCAGGCCATGTTTGCTTTCCAGTTTGTTTACTTTATTTCAGCCGCACTGCTATTTACTATGCCTGGGTGCACTTTGCCACGCACATATGACTGACGCAAACGGTATATGTATATATATATATGTATAAACATGTATATTATATATATATATATATATATATATATATATATATATATTATATATATATATATTAACTATAATATATTATATTGATATTAAAATATTTATCTGTTTTATATAATATATATAAAAATTGTTTATAAAAACTGACATTTTGATAAACAATTCTCAATCTTATTTTTGATATCAACTATGTTATGATATCAAAAATAGAATTTTTGAAATAGAGCCATTTTGATATCAACAATTCTCAATCTTATTTTTTTGATGAAATAGAGATTTTATGAAAAAACGAATACATATTTAGAAAACATCACAAATCATTAATTCAAATAGAAATAATAATAAATAAAAAAATAATACTGTACTAAATTGATACATGATCACGATTTACTTTCAAATAACTATTTGTTTATATAATATACTTTCTATTTTACAACCAGCACAACTTATTTGTAAGAACTGCACTTTGTAACATTGTGTAAGACACACACAAAATCTTAAACGGGTTGTACGTTACAATTTTCTCCACCAATCAGAAAACATTTTTAAAAGCTTCATGTTTTGACTGGCAGATCAGATAATACATGGTGAAGCCTATAGCTTCCCTTACAAAGGTACCACGAAATGTGCCTGTCAGGACCAGAGGTGCCGACTTCCTCAGCTGTCCTGACAGAAGCATTTCGTGGTACCTCTGTAGGCACTGCAAAGCGATAACAGGCACGTCCACGGACGATTCAGCTGACTCCCGCCCTCGAGGCGTGTCCTACCGTGGCCGCAGTTTAATGTCCCTGAAACTCGGAAGGCGGAGTCAGCCAAAGATCTGTTGTTTGTGTTCACTACAGTCGAATAGAGAGAAAATTCAGCTTGTGTTTAAAAACAACAAAATAAGGACTGATCTCGACTAGCTATATCTTTACCTGCTAGGAAAATTTGAAGGGGATGCTGCTGCGTAGAGAAACACTATTTTTTAGTCGCTCCTCGGGTATTTTTTTTCGGTTCGGTGGGTGCTCTGAAACGACGACGAGTTTTTTAATACAACAAGCCTCTCAGCAAAGTGGACTAATAGAACAAGCGAGCCCGCCGCGACACACGTCGTGCTGAAACAGATAACATCACAGCGACTAATTTGCCGAAACAGATAAAACAACAATATTATTGCCTGAGTCTGGCACAACGTAATTTTAAACCAAGGAGCCGTCATATACATTTCGGTGAGTTTTTAATATTTAGCAACATTACTTTTTTATTTTTTATTTTACATGAAACACGCTTTAAATTGGTAGTCCAAACGTGGTGTGAAGTTTGACTGCTGAGGTATTTACAGGTTTCCTTTTTAGGTAAAGAAAATCTAGCTTCCCCTACACAAACAGAACAAGGAAATTCTAAACACCGTGACTATTGTGACACAGTAGGGACGCACAAATGTAGACCAGATACAATTACGGGTTTTCAATTTCACAATGTTGACAACTAGTAATTTGTGCTTGAACATGTAACGATGGTTATTATTATTATTATTATTATTATTATTATTATTATTATTTAGTTCAAAGCGACTTGGAGACATTGCGATGAAACTAGTGCTGTAGTCATAGTCTCGTTTTACGTCTCGTCCAAAGGACGGAGCACGAAGTGTGTAGAATACACAATTACTGTAGTGTTATTTGTTACCTGTGCAGTATGTTATTATGTTAACTAAATAGCCTTACTACATTATCGTGTTTGCCATCTTTGAACTGCAATGTTTGTCATATTTTGTTTCAGCACCGTTATTTGCATTTAACAGAGCACTCCCTTGACTTCCAATATGATCTTGGCAAGTTTAAAAAATAAAATTGGCAATAAATTGTGTGCCTATCCTCATTACAGCTTGTGGAGAATGGAAAATAATTAGTTTTTGCCCCTTCAGTCATAACCTCTTCCCAGGATTTTTTTTTTTTTTTTTACGATGTTAATACAATTTTGAATTCTATTTCCTATAGATTAATCTTTATAAACATTGGTGTTGTAAGTGAGCTGTTTTGGGGTTTGTCTCAGACGAGCCAAGACCTTAGCAGGTGTAAGCCTTTGAAAACATTCTTTCTGAATTCTGTAACCTCGTTTAGAAATAGCAAGGAAATTGACAGGTTTGGCTTTTTCTGCAGGGAAACCCCTTCTAGCAAAACTAGAAATTGTTAATACCTTTAATATTACCACGATATATTTGCATGGTATTTTGCAGTTTTATCATGCTTTTCCCATGGCTATGCTGTGCATTTACATTAGTTTACCAAGTTTTAAATACTGCATGCTTTACCTTACTCTTCTTTACAGTGCTTACCTGTGCTTTCACTGTACTATATTACACTTTGCTATGCTTTTACTATTATAAAGTTTTAGAAGGGTAAATAATGTATAATTTAAGGACAGATTGATATACTGTATTCATTAAAAAAAAATAAAAATACTGAGTAACATAGTCATAGTTGAAACAAGATTCAATTTGTATACCTCGCACAGTAACTCGTGTCTTTCAGACTGGTTCTCAAAATATCAGTGCTTACAGTATTACAGCTCTTTCATCCCTCTTTATAAAATACAGCAACTATAGTAAGTGCACAACGATTATTTGTGTATGACTTTTAATTGTAAAAACTCTAAATAAATATTGATTATGAACTATATAGACCCTACATCTTATTTTGCATGCTTCCAGTTGTATTAGAAGGCTTTTGTGAAGTGCCTAGACTTTTTGCTTCTTGCTTTTGAACATGTGTTCTCAATGCATTGATTATTAGATGTCCGATATTCCATTAAGAAATCTGTTGCAGCTCTAATGACTGATTACAAATGGACACAGTTGGCCCAGTCCAGAGTTACAGCTGAAGGTAGTTACTATAAGAGTAATGTTTTTCTTCTCACTTCCTTCCCTCTGTTTTGGCTTGCATACAGACAGGAAGTGTTGTAATAGATAGTATGAGTGGCTTTTGTAGACGGGGATGCTGTTGACAGTGCAGGTCTGTTACACAGGAGGCTCGACTGTGCTGTTTACTGCTGCAGTGGGCAGGAACTTGGAGAACAAAGTGGGGTGGTAAGGAGGGGGCACCTCTGTTCAAATTTGGTGACTCCAGTCAAACTGGTGCCTTACAGATTTCAACATGTCTTTCCTGCAGTTTCCTGTACATTTCAATCCACCCCAAGGCACTGACATTGAGTACACAGTATTCCTTTGAATTCAAGACACGCTTTTTAAACTGATTTTCTTCTTCGCAAAAATGGCCTGCGTCTTCAATTCAAATATAGCGATGCATTTATTAAAATCACTTGCAAAAGACATGACTGCCCGAGTACACAAACAGGAATGTGGGGGAGTCCATTTTGAAGGCACTGGATAAGCCTGGTATGTATGATTTATTGCCATATGTTGAAATACTGTCAGAGAAGGCAGTCATAATTACTACATCAGGTTGAAGAATATGTACCAGTGTTTTTTTTAAATATTTTTTTATTTTCCATTTTGCACAATAAAGTAACAGAATGATACAAAGGTGTTACTCATCAAATACAGAGGGGGGAAAAAAACAAAATAAACAACAAAAAATAAACGTAAAAATTGAGAGATTAAAATTGACAAATAGAACTTATTATAATCTTTTAATGGTTGTAACCTCTGCAATATATTAGGGTCAACATGCCTCAAAGGAAGTCTTTCCGTGTGGTTGCCATATTTTATAAAATATGTTTATCTTATTTCTTATTGCAGAAGTTATTTTTCCTAAAGGTAGACAATTGTTAATTTCAGCATACCACAGTGAAACCGGGAGAGGGGAGTCTAGCTTCCACTTCAGAGCTATGCATTTCTTCGCTATAGCCAGTGCCAGGTCAATAAATTTTATTGCATGTTGATAATTCATACAATTAAGTGTACAAAGACAGCTTTTGATTAAAAAAAACAAACAAAAAAAACTGCATTTTGTGAACAAATAAATAGTTACTAAACTGTTTTATTGAACTGTAGTATGCTTATTGTACTTCAGTAACAACTGTGTTTTGTACCTGAAGGTTCCTGTGAATGGACTGCTTTCCTTATTGTTTTGTACACAGTAGTGTTGTACAGTAATGCCTGTTATATTATTGTCGCGCACATGTACAATAGGGAGCGTCTGCTCTTAAATCAGACTATGCAGAGCACTAGGTATGTAGTGACTGTGTCCTCTGCAGTGAAACACTACCCACTCTGTACTTCACACAGGTTTATAACCTCTTCAAGTCCCATTTTACAGAATGGAATTGATAACTGCTGAAGACCCAACAAAGTAACTTAGGGGGTGGTTAGAACAAATACTTGTGCTAAATATTCAAATATTCTAACAAACACTGCTTAATGTATTGCAAAAATGTTCGTATTTATTCATATAACAGAATTTGTAAATGACTATCAAAAAGATGTCCTGCAAAGGAAACCAATGCATCAGTGAGGTCTGAATGTACATCAATGTCTCTCTCCCTGTGTGTGTGTCTCGCTCTCTTTTTGTGTCTCTGATCTGCCCTGCTGTAACCCAGAGCTTTAGCTGACAGTGTTATTCCTGGCTGGGTTGTGATCCAGCGGGCTTGTGTGTGCTGCCAACAGCTTATTTACAGAAAGAGTATACCTTTACAGGAGCGATCAGGTGCTAGGGCAGGGGAACAACATGGCCATCACCAAGGAGACAGTCAAACCCAAATCAAAAGCTCTTTCACTGCTGTGTAGAATACAACTAATTAGAGAATTGGTTTCTACCAACTTAATAAAAAAAAAAAAAAAATTAAAAAAAGTACATGGTGCTAACAAAATAATTTCAGTAATTCTTATCAAATACTTATTGCCAATTATTTTGTAGAGCTTACATTTTCCTATATGGCAAATTCAAGGTTAAGGTTAATTTCTTAATGGTAATTATTTTTTTAAATCTGTTTGGGGGGGTTATTGATCGCTCCCTGCAAAAGCTTTAGTGCTACACTTCTGGCCAACTACGAGAGGAACCAAGTAGAGATTTAGAAGTCATGGGAAAAGAAGATTGCAAAGTAATCTGAAGCCACTGGGATTGTGAGTTACTTTAAAGAAAATGTACAGCAGCTGCATTCCTTCATGATGGGAAGAGCAAAAAAGAGTACAGAAGACAAATAAAAAAAAAAAAAATCAAATGAACGCACATTTAACAATGTGTACATTTATAGGAACATATTTGATCTATGAAGTGCATAGGGTTTACTGCAATTGCTTTGCTAGCCCTGTGTGCTTTTAAAGTGATAATGGAAGAAGTATTGCACATCGTTTTTTCCAATTCAAGCATGTTTCTGTACTGTAGCTACAAGCACTACTCACTCTGTTTATACCAAAAACACTACAAAAGAAAGAAACTTGTTTTTTGTATCTAAGACTGTTTTTGTATGTATGGTAGGCAAACATTTTTACAGAGTTATTGGTATAAACGCAGGCAACCGTAGTTGCCTGCTTTATTTCTGACTGATTGATTAAGACTCAAGTCACGGCTCCCAGACATTCAAACCTGAGCACTCTGGTATTTGTATTGGATGGCAAAATCTAATGAAGAACATTCGCTTGCATTTTTTTTATTACCGGTCTGATTATTCCAAGAAATTGCCTGCCAGTTGTACCCCTAAATTAAGTAGTTTTTTCCCTATTTGAAAAACAAAGGTACATTGGTATATTCAATTGGATAAATGGAGTTGCTGATGCTTCTCTTTTAACATTGGAACTTATCTGTATCTCTGCACATGTTCATTATTGACTCCTCCTAAAACCAGGAATGGATCAAAGTGCTCTGCAATGTGGTCCTCTTTTCATCCCTCTGTCCCGCTGTCTTGCAGTGAAGAAGTGCTGAGTGATTCCATCCAAACATGAAACTCCTGGAGAACTCGAGCTTTGAGGCTATCAACTACCAGCTGTGCATCGAGACTGGGGACTCGAACATCATCGGCAGGTGAGCTCAGCAAATCACATGCAATGAACATGGAAACATGCTCACTGCGAAACATGAAATGATGCTTTTCCCCATCATTTGCAGTCTACATATTAGTATGTACAAATCAAATCATAATAAGACCATACAAGTATTTAATAGCCATTCTTTAACTGTAATTATTAATTCTACCTTTGTTTCATCTGAATGATAATATAAAAATATATACTGTATTAAAATTATAAAAAAAGTTACCTGTTACACATTTTTCTAACTAATACACTGTTCTCTGTCACAAGTCCACAATTTTAGATAGTGTGACCTTTCTGTATCTCAGGCAGCTGAACACAGCCTGGGATGAGAAGGGAGAGGCTCTTCACACTGTGGAGGGAGAGAGGGCCCACTCCTGCACTGTGATAGGTGGAGAGCAGTTGATCTGTCTGTCCCATGTGACGTTGTTGCTGGGTGCAGATAGAGAGGAGGGAGGAGCAGTGCAGTGGTGATAGTATGGGATGGTCTGTCTAAAACACAAGCAGAGGCTTGTGTAGAAGTGATCTGGAGTCAAAGATGAAAACAAGTTGGTCAAGTTTGGACCTTTTAAAATTGTGGTAGAGATTCCTTTTGCTCAGTTTGAAAAGTAAATCCAGCAAATATAAAACGTACTGTTTACTTCTGTTTTAACGTAGCAATAAAGAAAAAACCTTTTAATATTTTTAAAAGCACATTCAAATAAATAATTCTCTCACCCACGTGTATTTCACCCATGTGTTGCCTGCAACTTTGGTGCTGTTGTTTTAAAGAAAATAGTTTGTGACTATTGACATACTGTATTATAGTATAAGTAACTACAGCATTCTTAAAATAATATAACTGGGCCATTAAAAAATGAAAACTTCACATAGAAGTATGGTGTGGTATGTTATTATTAATTTCCAGCTGGAGTATGAATTGTGAATGTAGTGTCTGATGTTATTGGAGATGTTGAGTTAATGCGGCCCTGGCTAGTTGTGTGATTCTGTGCCAGTCCTGATCTGCTCTGTCGCTGTGTCTCCTCAGGATCGAGAGCTACTCCTGTAAGATGGCAGGGGATGACAAGCACATGTTCAAGCAGTTCTGTCTGGATGGTCAGCCCCACGTCCTGGAGGCCCTGTCCCCCCCTCAGACAAGCGCGGTCAGCCCCAGCAAGTGAGTCGGAGACGGATCAGGAAGGTTGGCTCTGTGTCTGTGTTGTTGCAGCTGAAATATGCAGTAGAAGAATGCAGCACCCCACTTGCTGTTTTTCCTGTATGGTCTTCTTTTCCAAATATTTTATAAAAGTTTGTTATTAGTAAACTAATGTGTGTAAAGGTAATAAGTGGTGAGTTAGAGAGAGAGTGTGTGCACGCACAGTGCTACCCTATAACCCTGCTCTCCCTCTGTCTCTCTCTCTTCAGAGTGGGTAAGAGCAATGAGGATGCAGAGAGCCCGCTGAGTGATAAGTGCTGCAGGAAGACTCTGTTCTATCTGATCGCCACACTCAATGAGTCCTTCAGACCAGACTATGACTTTAGCACGGCCAAGAGCCACGAGTTCAGCAGAGAGCCCAGCCTCAACTGGGTGAGACTAGCATTGCCGGACAGGGCTCCTTACTTTCACACGCACAGCATTTCCATGCTTTCACATGACAGATTCAAATAAAACCTAGTACAGGCACTGTGCATTAGTTAATGTGTTGCAAAGGGTGTCTTAAAGAGATGTCATCTAATGCAATTCTCTGTGGTAAAATTTCAGTTATAAAAATAGACACCCAACACACAACCTGTTAACTTCACAAAAACAAACATGATACTCTTATGAAATACTATCATGTGTCTGTCACAAGACGGAGTGTCACAAGACAATTTTGGCAAAAAAAAAGAAAGAAAATGGCTAAGATTGCAGAGTGGAGAATTGCCTGATTTTTATAATGTGTCCCCCAGGTGGTGAATGCAGTGAACTGCAGCCTGTTTTCTGCAGTGGGGGAGGAGTTTAACAACCTGAAGCCTGAGTTATGGAATGCTCTGGACCAGGAGATCTGCCTCCAGGAGTGTGACATCTACAGGTCAGACTGGCAACTGCAAGACTTTCAATTACTGTAACAGCGGTTCTCAAACCGGGGGACGCGGACTGTATCCGGGCGGGCGGGGGCATTAAAAGGTTCAGGTTTTTTTGTTTTTTTAATTAAACAAAAAAAAATTGTATTTTTTTTATTATTATTTAACCTAGGCTTGACCTAGGTTATACAGTATATTTGTGCTTTATTGGTTATTTTGATTGGCTCGCCAATAATACTTCCACCAATCGGAGGGTTGCATACAGTCCGCGTAGCGATCTCGCCCTCTGTCAGACAGGTACACAGAACAGATTAAAGAAGTGCTGGACAAGAGAAATAATGTGTCAGATATCAAAGTGGATATGAGAGTGGCAGTGATGAAGCCAATTTGCTTGAAAATGTTAATGTGGAATTGATGATGCCGTCAGAAACTCGGAGGCAGCAACTGCCTGCTATAGTAGTAGGACTGTTGTTTTTTTTTTTTTTTTTTTTTTTTTTTTGTTAAGCCTTTTTGTGTGCTTTTTTTTTTTTTTTTTTTTTTTTTTTAGAAGGGTTAATTAACAGCCAAAATTGTTTCTGTCAGACTTGTTGATTAAGGGCCATATAAGAACGATAAATACTGTAACTGATTAGAAGGCCTTTTTTGTTCTCCAAGTTGCTGCAGTTACAATGTAGGTGCTATAATGAGTTACTGTAAACGAGATACTGTTTTAGAAGACATATTTAAGTAAACACTTATTTCAGTGTTTTTGAAATTAAAAGTTTGAATGCAAAACTGTGACCTTTTTTTGTGAGCAAGCTGTGAAAAAATCCACCAAACTATAAATCCGCCGAATTTAATACCACCCAAAATATGTTCTACAGTATATATTAAAACAGTCCCTTTATGTGGACACCTCCAGGCATGTCATAGTTTCTAGATTTTCGCTGTGCATCTGACTTTTAAGCTTTTAAGTACTACAGACAAAAGGAAGGGGAGTGCGGCCCAAAAACTCTGAGAACCGCTGTACTGTAAAACCCCTTTTACTAGCGTGCCTTTTATGTATTTATTTTATCTCCAGCTATAACCCTGATCTGGACTCTGACCCCTTTGGAGAAGATGGTAGCCTCTGGTCCTTCAACTACTTCTTTTACAACAAGAAGCTGAAAAGAATCGTCTTCTTCACTTGCCGCTCAGTTAGGTGAGAGAAGAGAACTGGAGGGCTAGGGAAAGTGCTGGGCTGCAGTGTGGAAGGCAGTGGGCTTGAATTGTTCAGTAGTTAGAGAAGTTGAGGAAAGGTCAGGAAAAGAGAATGAAGAGTGACTGGCTTGTTCACTAACTCAGTGTGAGATTGAGACACTCAGTGACTGGCTTATTCACTCAGTCGGTTTTGTGTTTTTCAGTTTCATGAGCGGGTGTGGTCGGGACAGCCTTGGAAACGAGTTGGACATAGAGCTGGAGAACGAGATGGATGAAGAGACAGACAACTTTGAGGAGGACAGGTGTGTCTCGTTTAATCAAATCAAATACACGGGTACCGCTGTACATGGAGTTCAAATTTAACTGATGTGATCGTTAAGAGCTCAGTCGGAGCTAGCACCTGTGAAACAAGATTGCACGCACTTTGTATACTTTTAAAAATTAAAAACTAATTATCTTCTACAGGTGCCTTCAAAACACTTAACTTTACCATGTTCTTATAATTATTTGTATACAGAAATCTCTCCTAGTTCATGGTTTGTGCTCCCACAGCATCCTAGGAAGGACATTATGGGTCTGTTTTTTTTCTGCATGAATGGTATATTGGTTTCTTATAGTTTTACCTTAAAATTTGCTGTATGGTCATTTTTATTTAATTTTAAGCAATAGCAGTGCTGGAACAAACAAGGGTTTTTCATGTTCAAATTGTTAAATATTGTGCCCTATATTAAAGTAAAACCCCATTAAACATTAAATTACCTTTTCTAGAAAGGAGAGGAACACTTCTGTAGAGTAAAAGGAGTATTGCTTTTTTTTTTTTTTTTTCAGACCTCGTTTATGCATTGGCTTCCTTTGCATGGTATCTTTTTGATACCATGTACATTATATACACAAACCAAAAACATATGAATATTTGTCCCAGCACTTTATTGTAGTGTGTTTCTTTTTAATTGAATTTTAACACTGCAAACAGTGCCAATTGGTGGGTAAACATGTGAACATGGTTGTGAGGCGAGAGTGTATTAAATGGAATGTCCAGACAGTAATTTATGTGTACAGAAATAAAATAACTTATTTTTATTTTCTATACACAACAACAACAAAATAATTAAATAACAAAAGAAAACAAAACAGCGTGAGGGAGGGAGTGCAGGGGTAAAAATCCAAAACAAATCGTGAGAACTCTTCCTTAATCGTCTTCGTGGCGTACCGGACATAAACAAAAAAAAGACAAAAGAAATGTTAGTTGAAATTTTCAAAAATCCCGCTGCTCCAAACTAGTCTCCCCCTCCACCCGTTACTCCGCCTATTTCACTTTTGGACCAACCCCGAACACAGTAGTATGTTCCCTTTAGTATGTAATGTCCCGCCTCTGTAGTCAGTGGAACACCAATCCCCAACTGACAAGTGTCCTTATCATTCACTTGACTCCAGTGGCTGGAATTTACATACTCGTACTTCCGCCCCTCACCAAGGTGCCTTTCCTCAAAAGATGACTTTTGCCATGGTCACGAGATCTTGGTAAGGGAAGTCCCGAGTTGGTTTGATGCCATCTGCTGTCGGGAGGCTGAATCACAGACCGAAACCCCTTTGACTCATCACAATGGTTCTAATATGCATACTCTAAAAAGGAACATTCTGTGACGGTGTATTCTTTATTTCCTGTGCAGTTTCCATCAGACGGTGTGTGTCTAGCAAGATGGAGTCACCACCACATCTCTGAGGGAGTGAGACCCTGTCCACAGCAGAGCAGCTCATCACCAGAATCTTTCTGTCTCTCTCCCTGTCTGTCTTCATCTCAGGCACTGCAATTGTACAGCATTCTTGCTTGCTCGCCAGGACCCAGTGGTTTGTTTTATAGCATTCCTCGCAGCAATAACTCTGAAATGGGAGACCAGTTTCTATATGGGATTTTATTCCAGCTCAACACTTTGGATTTACTGGCAGCTATGACAGTGAGGTGCCGGCAGCATTCAGTGATTTTAAAGGACTCCTCTTTCCGTTAAACCAAATAAAAGCTGCTTTATATTTGCTGGTCTCTGCAAAGTGGTGACACTGGTGGCACTGCACTGAGCTACTGTTTTATTGTTTGCTTTTTGTAATGTTTTAGATCCAGGTCTGATTGTAAGCTAGGAGAGGCCGCTGTGAACGGCACAAGAACAACTGAACAGCAGCCTTGCAGGCCTGGCAGGTTTTAGGAGTTTTTGCACCTGCCAGAGACAAATTAAAACAAACACTGCAGACTTAAACTGAGTGTAGCTAACAAAAGCATTCAATCTTGCCTGCTGTGAACTGCCTTTCATTTCAAATGTGCATTTCTGAAAGAAATTAGTGTTACAGCAAACGTGTATTTTCATTTAAAAAAAACACCAATACTACATTATGTTAAAGAAAGTTATCTGTTTCTGACATATTTTCAGGAAATCTGTTGGCTGTCTTGGGTCATTTTACCTCAGCAGTAATGTTACTGGCTAAAAGCATGTCAGTCAAAAGGGAAAACAGCTGGTTGGTTAATGAAGCCATTGAAAGGGTGGGGGTAATTTTACACTTCAGGTGAAAGTACCAAGCAAGTGCAACACTAACTGAAAGCGTGGCTTGCAAACATTTGTTTAATCAAGTGTAGTACCAAATGTGTGTTAAATAAAATTGTCCTAGAACTTTCAAAGCTGCACACTTAAGACCGGTGTAGCTAAGGAAGTGCACAACAGGTAAGATCTATGGAATTATTTGAACTACAATCGGTTGAAATTGCCCTGCTAATATTTGGTGGTAATGTTGAATGTGCTGGTAACAGTTTTGTTTGTATTCCCATTATATGGTTTGGATACTTGGACTCCTGTTGTCCTGCAGTTTCAACCATCACCTCTCAGAGACAGACCTAGAAATACTTCAAACTGCTATTTATTTATTGCATTTATATGGCGCTTTTTATATAAAAGCGTCACAAAGCCCTGTGTGACAGTGCAGCTTCTTGCAATAGAAATGAGTAGAATGTGTTTCAGTCTGGGCCACGAATGTGTTTGTTTAGTTTTTTCTACATTTTTTTCAAATGCATATGTGAGGAATGATTCCTGATAAAATGGGGCACTGGTGAAATAGAAGATGCTCTTCATTGAGTAAGCAGCAGTGTGTGAATAAATTTTAAACAAGCAGTATTTGGGCAAGTGCAGTATATTATTATAATAACCTCCTTTTTAATGTTTGAATACCGCGTAACATTTGTGTTTGTCTTTTTAGAACAGAGGTTTCTGCATTGATTTTATGTTTTTGTAATCTTATAGGCAGTTCTGTTTTTTTCTTTTTTAATCTACTTTGTTCACATGAATGAATAAACTGATTTTAATGTAACTTTCTGCCTACCTTTGTCTGCTTGGATGCATCACACATTGTATCTTTTAAAACTTTCAGCTCTTAAGCGGGCACAGTAGATTTAGTTGGAACGCTGGATTTCTATTTTAAACTTCAGGCTGATTAGTGTTTCAGCATCTAGTATTGATTTACCTATGAAGTGAGAATACAAATATAAAAACAATCATGATTTATGTAGAAAAAAAATATTGCTGTGATACACACAACACAGTATACAGCAAAGTTAAAGTAACATGTTTCTTGTAAACACTGCAGGGTGTTCTGTGACACTAACTGGTACTGTAGTTGTACTGTATCTATAAATCCTCAACATTATAATGCAAAAGTATACAGCACATTCCAGTGGTCATCGTAATAATTCTTCATTACTTGTGCAATCAAAAAGTTAAGCAGAATGCTTGGATACAGGGCTGAAAGTGTAGAGTACAAATCCAAGGAGGTTATGATGTGAGGTTGTATAACACTGGTGAGTAATGTGTTCAGTTGTGGTCACTGCATTACCAAAGGGACATTGTGGCCCTGGACAGAGTCCAATGAAGAGCAACCAGACTAATCCCAGAGCTTTGAGGCATGAGCTATAAAGAACTGAATCTATTCTGCCTAGAACACAGAAGAATTAGAGGGGATATGATTTATAGTCTATGAAATCTTATAAGGCGTTGACAAGTTAACATGAACCAATACTTTAATCACAGCACAGAAATCAGGACCAGACGACACAGTTAGAAATTAAGTGGAGATTTTAATAATTACTTTAGTGTCCAAAGCAATGTGTAAAACACAATATACAGTTTACAAGTCATTGGCTAAGTCTCGGCTCTCTAAAGAAGTCTGACTGAGGCAGATAATATTCACTACCCCCCCCCCCCCCCCCCCCCCCCCAGTCACAACTTTGTTTTTGTCAAATGTTACAATTTGAGGTAGTATTCCTGAAATTGATTAAACAGACTGAACTTGGTCATTTTGATGTTTAGCATTATGAGATGTGAACAATATTAAAAGGTGATCTTGTTTAAAGATGTCAGGGTGGTCTGCATAGGATTCAATACATATAAGTAAGAAAAAATAAGAATGTGCCAATAAACAAGTTCATTTCTGCAAATATACCCCCCAAGGTAGTTCCATTAACGATCAAACAACTTTCATAGTAAATATTTTATTTTTGGCGTCACTTGTAGGCAAAATTTTGACAGACCCACAAGCTTCACAAATATACCACTAGCAGTCTGAATTTGCAAAAGATAAAACACTATGCTGCCACGTGGTAAGTGGTCACTTGACTAAATTATGCGAGCTGAGTCTGATTCTATATGAAGCAGGTTACCACTGTACGATACAGTATGACCCCCGAGCTGTAGATAGCGCTGTGGGGAGGTAACTCCATCCATAAAACACCATTCTGCAAAATAATGGATAGCTTTCCGGAAGTCGTCATCATACGGCGCCGGACAGACAGAAAATAAAATAGAAACATGACGTTTAGAAGACTCTACAGTTTCAGGTGATTTTATTTAATTTTTGAAGGTTAATTTTATCTGCCACTGGACTGCACGACATCCTTACATGGTCATGCACGGTTCGTGACTGCTATAGACTTTCTGGTAACTTTGCCTTTTCTTTCTAGTGAGTCATTTGAAGGAAAATAAAGTGCATGTTGGCATGAAGAACAGGCAGTAACATTATTGCAGTCTACGGTTTGTTTATGTCATAGAACTACACTTGTGTGAAGTTCTGCACAGTATACTATTCTCAACAAAGAAACCGCGTTTTATACAATTTTTATTTACATATGTTTTCATTACTAAATGCCGTAGGCATCAACAGAAGCCTCGCTTGGTCTGATACCGGTGAATAACTTCGTGCCTTTTATGTTGCTAAAATCGCGATATATTTAAAAATGCTTTAAGTTTGAAATTTAAAAATCTCGAAATATACAAAGTACCTGCACATGTAATCTGTAGCCAGGCGCCACAATTATTATAACATCGGGAGTGTGTGTGTGTAATTTAAACTTTGCCTGTCAACAGAGAATTTCTAAACACTAAGCTTGTCACAAACGGACATGCTAATGCTGAAGCCTGAATTGAGCGATCCATCTGAGACCGTGATTGATGGCTTTAAAATCTTAAGGGGGGTATGTTTACTGACACACTGGGTCATTCAGTGATGAGAAGTGTGGTCAGTTACATCACACCAGATCTACCAGTGGCCTGATTGTTCACATTTCTGACATATGGTCATTTAAAAAATAAAAATAAAAACCAGGAGTTTCAATCCTTACTGATGGGAACAAATGTTCTCCCCGACTGTCTTTACTAACAAAGAAGACTTATTGCATGTATCTAATGTATTAGCTGGTATTAAATGAATCCCCTTGCATTTTCTGTCAAGGTGTCATTGCTAGTGGGGTGAGGGGATGAGGAATGCCTGCTTCGCTGGTCTTCCTGTGTGCCCGCAAGGTAGCGTCGGATCACGGCTGTGCTCTGCGCTCGCTGGCTTCTCTCCCTCAGGAGCTCTACCCTGTCCTCTTCAAGGCCGCGTTCCTAGACCAACGGCCTCTAGTAATCGGGGAGTTGGTGTTGCGCTGGCCAGAACGGGTGCTGAGTCTTACACGTAGCCTGAGGGCCTGCCAGCACTGCCGCCTGGACCTCAGCCGGGACTGGTCCAGTCGAGACTGCCTGCAGGCTGTGCTACTCGCCGTGGTCAAGGGGCTGAGGGAGAGGGACAAACGGGAGAGGTGAGGTGGACATTAAAATAAAAAATATTTTACAGTGTGAGGGTGATGAGTGTATGGAATGGATTTCCTAGCCGTGTTGATCATGCTGAATCACTTGGATCCTTTCATAAAGTTTTGAGATCAGTTAGCTACTAGGAACCAGACATGCACATTAATGCTGTAGTGTATGACAAAGATCCAGTGGTGTGGTTCTCATGACGGCTTTTAAGTGTGTTTAGTAGTAAAGTTTAAATGTTTAGGAAATTAAATGCAATCTAGGTGAGAATATTGATATTAAAATTTAAAAAGGCAAGGACATTATTCATATGTTTTTGTTATTGCACTTTAAAGATAGCTGTGTCTGGAGCTGTGTTAATAACCCTGGTTTGCTGTCTCTATGCAGGAATGCTCTACGTGTTCTGGACCTGTGTGGAGTCCAGGACGAAGGTGGCCGTCGTATGCCCAACACCATGGGCAGTTGGTTCAGGACAGTGGCTCTGTCCAAGGCCTGCCTGGAGGCACGGGGGAGGAGAGGGGCCAGGGAATCCACACCCAAACGCAGACGGGGAGTCTCTTCACCTGCAGTGGAGGTTGAGGTGCGGGCGGACCTGTTTGTGAACGCCAGCTCCTTCGAGACTGTGCGACAGGCCCTGCGTGGTGGGGGTCCCCTGAGGCTGGTCTGCAGGGACCTGCGCGCCGAAGAGCTTTCCACCCAGCGCACTGCCTCGCTGCTGGACATGCTGGAGCCCACTTCCCTGCGCAGAGTTGATCTCAGGTATCCCAGAGGGTTGAATGCTCCGCTGCTGTAACAAGCCCAGCCATGTGTAAAGCTAATTATGTTATGTGTGTAACTATTGAAACATTCCAGATCAATTAATATAACAGAAAATAGTTTCCACTCTCTCCAGTTATCTTAGACTTTGGTTTTGCTAGTAGTGCTGCACAAACCGATCATCTGATTGTTTGGATTGAGTTCTCTACAAGTGAGGGTTAGTGGTGTTGATTGGGCTCATGGACCATTTCAAGTGAAACAAGTGAAGAAAAAGCTGCTCTGGTTTGTGTTGATCGCTGTTCTCCACGGAGTCAAAATAGCAGCGATCACAATAAAGCCAAGCAGCTGTTTCTTCATACGTCTCACTTTGAATGGCAAATTAACCCCAATCAACACCAGTCACCCTCACCTGATTGTCAGATCCTGATTTCTGTGGAATGGAGCAGTTTTCAGCCCTTTTTGGTGTTTAGTGCAGTTCTCCACCTTTGTAATGCTGTAGTTGGGAGCCATAGTTAAGACTGTGCTGTTTGTGGGCCACCTTATAACGAGAATACTAGTGTTAGTTTCATGGCATTATGTGGCAAATGGGAGCCTTGACTGTACCGCCCTATAACCTGTTCTGCAGTATAATGGGCCGCCTTATAAAGGGGGGAGCACTGTAATTACTAACACTATACTACTTTAGTGAGTTCATTCAGTGACATTTCTTGTTATATATAATATATATATATTGGAGTATATATATATATATATTATATATATATATATATATATATATATAATATATAATTTATTTATTTTTAAAGATTTGCTGTCATTTTAAGTAAGTTTTATTTACCTTCACTGTATTAAAGTGCATTTCATGGTTTAGTAAGTCTGGATGTGGCATTTGTACTACATTTACATTTCAGTGGAATGTGCAGTACATTTAGTTTGAAATTCTATTCTATACTGTTTTTTCCAAAAGAAAAAAAAAAACTATCCAAATGACCTTTTATCATGATAAAATCAAGATATTGTCATTTTCTATTCAGCTTCTCTCTTGATGTGAAAAATCTTGTATCGCTGCACCCCCTAGGTACAACAACCTGGGCCTGGCTGGCATTGCCCTGCTTCTGCCACGGCTGGCATCCTGCCCCTCACTGCTCAGTTTGCGTCTGCTCTACAGCAACGTGGATGTACACCGACCGACCCCTGGGATGGAGGCAGGGCTGAGGGAGCTGGCTGGGGGGCTGGGGGGGCTGCTGAACCTGCGGGAGATCAACCTCACCTCCCTGCGCCTCTCGGGCAAGCTGCGGCTCCTGCTGAGGTACAGTGCAATACCGGTGAAATTAAAGTGGCCTGAATGCCATTTTGCCCACATTAGGCATTTATATTTAAAGCTATCAAGTTGCATGGCTCTGTTTTTGATGAGTGCTTGTTTGTTTGTTTTTTTCACAGTAAAAATTTATAAAGTTGAGACACAATGGTTCATAGTGAGTAATGCAAAAATAAATAAATAAATGAATGAATGAGGGGAGACACAAACACTGAGGACTGACAGTTGTCTGTTTATGTCTTTACTCACAGATATATTGTTTTTGAGTTTGTAATTAACCTTTTGCTCCTTGTGAATTATTGAAACATGAAAAATTAATAGGCTGGTCCTGTACTCGTTCAGGAATCTTGTCGCCCCTTTATGTGATTCCAAGTTACATGGCTCTGTGGTGCATGTTTGTGTTGTTCCATAGCAACACTACAAACAGGAATTCATTTCTATAGCCCTCGAAGCTGATACTGATGTACACAGCATTTTACTTCATACTCATTCCATATAGTTTTTGTTGTTATGATTAAATCACTGAGAACAGCGTTACCATTATGTACAGCTAGAACAAGACAGGTGCCAAACTGGCTTAATAAAGAGCACGAGAATCTGATTAACTGCAAAAGTTAGCAACACATGCTTTTTTTTCACTACAGGAATGACACTGCTGTGTTTTGTACAGTAAATAAAGATAATACCTTGTCAAGTTTGGTTCTGAGTACCTTGCACATGGGTTCAGTAGGAATAGATGGAGAATCCAAGGGAGACGTTATAATGAAGGTGATTATGTGTGCTGACATGTGCTGTGTGCTTCAGGAGCCTCTCAATCTGTCTCTCCCCCTCCCCCCAGTGCTCTAGAGAGACCCCTGGAAGTCCTGGAGCTACCTTACTTCTCCCTGACCCCAAGCGATCTCTCCTACCTCTCCTCCAGCCCTCATGCTCCTGCCCTGCGCAAGCTAGACCTCAGTGGGAACAGTCTGAGTGTGGAACAGCTGCCGTCCCTCCAGAGGCTGCTGTCTGTCTCTCGCTGTCTTTCCCACCTGGTGCTCTCAGGCTGTAGCCTCACAGACTCCCTGCTGGGGGCGCTGCTTCCTTCCCTGGGTCTCTGCCGGGGCCTGCAGAGTCTGGGCCTCTCCCTGAATCCGCTGTCCACCCGTGGGCTCCTGTCCCTGGCACACACGGCCACCGGTCTGCCCCACCTTCAGCTGCTGGTCTACCCCCAGCCCACCGACTGCTACGAGGAAGGCTTGCCCCAGCCGCCCTCCTACTACAACCTTATGGAGTTCCCCCTAGATCAGGGCAAGCTGGCCCGCGCCACAGAGGAGCTCAGGATGGTGCTGGAGAGGGCAGGCAGAGCTGACCTGGTCCTCTCCACTGACCTGTACAGCCACAGCACTGCTGAGCTGCTGGAGGAGTGAGGAGTGGAGACACACAGCCAGACAGACCAGCCAGCAAGACCGCTTCAACACTGGGTCTGACACACACTCGCCTCCTTTATACTGATCTGTACAGCCACAGCACTGCTGAGCTGCTGAAGGGGAGGAGTGGAGACACACAACCAGACAGACCAGCCAGCAAGACCTGTATAACACTGGGTCTGACACACACTCGCCTCCTCTATACTGTTCTGTACAGCCACAGCACTGCTGAGCTGCTGGAGGGGAGGAGTGAGGAGTGTAGACACACAACCAGACAGACCAGCCAGCAAGACTTCTTCAACACTGGGTCTGACACACACTCACCTCCTCTGTACTGATCTGTACGGCACTGCTGAGCTGCTGGAGGGGAGGAGTGAGGAGTGGAGACACACACTGACCTGGTCTTCTCCACTGAAGTGTATTTCAGTACAGTAATGAGCGTTGTGCGCAGTACATATTTAGAATAATGTGTGCGGGACGGTTAAGCAGTTACTTTCTGCATTTTTTTTCTTTTTTTTACACTAAAGTATGTTCCAATTTGTTTACCTTATTTTGTACATCCATTGTGAGTCTAAACCTTTAGGAGCTGTTTAACTAGTGAGAAGGTAAAACAAAATAAAGCAAAATAGAAATTTACACCCAAGAAGGGTAATTTAGGGAAATCTAAGCTGTTTCTTAGTGAATCTGTAATATTTGCCTTTGTCTTCCTTTCAGAAAATACAACTAGAATAATAATAAAAAAAACATTACTGTATAGATATCAGTATTAATCCCAGGACGAACATTGGGGTTTCAATATTCTTTCATATTGAATTAGCTGAAGGAAAATTACAGTTACCACGTTACAAAAAACAATAAATAAATATCTTGGGAGTGAAATAAAGTTAAGTTTGAGAACCACTGATCTAGTGGATACACAAATGCAGTATGACACGTCTTTGTGAGGACTTCTTCAATTTAAGTTGCTAAAATACCGTGTCCTGTAAGATGTCTTTTTAAATTCCTGTGTTAAGGTGCAGAGGGATTTCTCTCATGAGTTATGACCAGGCTCTCCTGTTTAGTTTGACATGTTCTACAACAAAAAAAAAACAAAGTGAATGAACGTTACCCAGTACACTGTGACATACAATTAGATTTTGTAAGAATATTATATAGTATGTATATTTTGTACATTTCATAAAGCTAACATAATTTTTTTCATCAAAAATAAATTTGATATATTACAATTGGTGTTGCAATCTCAGTTTGAACAGCCAGAGTTTCTATTTATAATGATTTCATCATTACATTATACTAGCACGTGGTTTTGTGGTTTTGCTTGGCGTTTTTATATGGATATATATATATATATATATATATATATATATATATATATATATATATATATATATACATACACACACACACACACACATTCTATGCTTTTTACTTATATAAGTCAGAAGTATATTTTTTCTGTGCCACAACGACAGTTCAATATACATTTTCACAATTAAAATCTGTGAATTAAAAACAATAATACCTGTAGCATCCCTGTAAAATAAAGAATGCAAACACAAACCCGTCCTATATTAGTGTGAGTTGTATTCAATCTAGAATTCTTTAATGAGTACATTCTTCAGATCCAGGACACACTGACTGATGATTGATGTTACTGGCCATGGGCATATTGCCCCCTCCATAGTATTACATGGGCAATTTGCCCACAATGGAAAATCAGGCCTATTGTCTGGTTCTTGCACCACTGAGGCCAAAAACACCTGACAAAAATGTTCACCAGCGCCCTTTAGTGATTATTTGTAGTTGTCAGCGTATGAGTGCTCCAGGAAGAAGTAGCGCGGCGCTGCCCCCAGGAGCCTGCTGGAAGGATCTGGCTTTGCAAGGTCCTCGTGGGAGGTGAAAGGGCACAGGTTAACTTTGGGCAGGGGGAAGGCCATGTAGGGGACGAAGCCAGAGAGCAGGGGCCGTGAGGAGATTGGAGGCAATGTGATATCTGGAGAGGGAGAGAGGCACATTTAAACCACAACAAATTCTATAGAAACAGATAAAATACATTCTTATCAGTTTTTCATCGGATTTTTATTCATTTAGATTTTTCTTGCGGTCTTAGTAGGACACCCTGCCACCATATAGACAGATACACTCAATTAGAGGGAGCCACCTAACACTAAATACATGCAATGTGTTAAACAGCACTCACACTCTACTGGTCGTGTCCTTGCCATGCTGTTGGTCTCTCCCAGTCTTAGGATTGCATGGGATCTGAAAGGGACACAAGACAAGGGGCAAACAGGTCAGCAACTTCCTGGCCCTCTTCTCTCTGCTTTCCCTTCTCATCTCTTCTCTCCACTTATGTCTTCTCCACACTCCCGTCTTTTCTCCTATTTCTTTTCCCCATCTCCCTTTTCTCTTTTCTGCCCACTTTATCCTCCCTTCTCCCCTTTTCTCTCTGTCATATTTCTGCCCTTGTGTCTTCTCCTATGTGTTCTCTCCCCATCTCTTCTTCCCCCTCTCCTCCCTTCAACTCACATCTCCCCTTTCACCTTAATTATTTTATCATCCCTCCTCTCCCCTGCCCCTCCTCTGGACTGACCTGTGGATGTCTGGCAGTAGAAGCACAGTGTTCTTCTCCAGAGGGATGGACACCGGTGGCCTGCGTGACACAAGCCATTTCTTGTGCTGCTCTGAGCAGAAGTAGTTCACCGCTTCAATTGGCTTGCAATCTGACGACATTGACTCAATCTGTGTGCATGTGTTTGAAAAAGATTTGAAATCTGGCATTAAGAGACACTAAAACGGGTCTCAAACGCCATTCCTTGAGGGCCGCATGATCTTCTGGTTTTCATTCCAACTTAAGCTCTCGATTAACATAATTGATGTAATTATTTGTTCAATTTTACATATTTAATATTTTTCAAGGTCTTTTGCAGTTGGTTTTAAAAACACACTTGATTCAAGGTACACTACCTATGAAACATTTTGAGGCCTGAAGAGAAGTGTTAAATGTGTCCAGGTAATCAAATAATTAGACCAATTAAGTAACTGAGAGCTCGGGTGGAATGAAAGCCAGAAGACACTGCGGCCCTCCAGGAACTGAGTTTGACACCCCTGCACTAAAAGATGAAAACTTAAAAAATTCAGCGATGAACGTTTCAACTAGAAATCTTTTAAATCTGAATTTTATTTAGTATTTCTATATTTACTAGGAATTAACTGGACGAGCATTGATGGGCCGAATGATTCCTCACCTTCATAAAGTTTCCTGTTCTATTGATACCTGGCTACACATCTCCTATCTACAGTTGTGCCCCCCCATGCCTTTTCAAATCAACCCTCCCCAGCTCTGAGACCCAGTCTGACTACTCTTACCTTGTACTTTGCTTTCCAGTGATTGAGCCAGTCTGTGGCCTGCCTGCGTAGCTTTGTCTTTGTAGAGCTTGTTCCCTGTGGCCACTCATCCCAGGAGGATAGTTCCTGTCCCAGGTAATCATGAGGGTCCTCAAGATCCATCTTCTGCCATAAGGACTCAACTCTCTTCCTACATCAGGGAGGAAGCAGCACAGGCCATCAGAGCTTAGAAAGACTAAAAGAAACATTTTGACTCAAAGCCTTTCTCAATGTCTTCAAATCTTGGAATGGTATTATTATATATATATATATATATATATATATATATATATTTTATTTATTTATATGGATATTTTTTTTTTTTTGGAGTATGGAGTATGGACTTCACCTCGTTGATAGGAGTTTGAATGGTCTCTTAATGGTCACAATTATCCCATGGGAGATTAACCTTACAGAGATTGAGAGTGGCTAGTTAGTCATGTAGACAAGAGTGACAAAAAATGAAATAGATAACATAAAATAAAGACATGTGAAATAAAGTTTGGTAGAAGAGAGGAATATAATAAAAGTGAAAAGATAAGGAGAGAGCTGGAGAAGGGGATTATAAATAGTGGGATGTCATAAGTGGGAAGTATGTCAGGCTGTCAGACCATCAGCAGTGGGATATGGATAGGATAGCTGATTACAGGCTATTAGGATTTGATATTTAATATAGACTGTGCACATTTTGCTTTATGTATTCCACAACACAACATGCTGTATTCTTAATATCGGAATGGTTGATGTCTTTAAAAAAAATCACTCCTGAAGCACCTCTTGGAATTCCATTCAACTGCAAAGCCTGTTAAAAACAGTGATATCACAATCGGGCCACCTACCTCAGCCACTTAATGATATTCTCTCATCAACCTTTTCCTCCTTCTCAATGAAATTCACCATGGACTAAATAAAGGTTGATAATACAGCGGGGTTGTGCACTTGTACATTAATAGTAAAGCAGTGCATAGTAGATTTGCAGGACTGCGTCTGGGTTCTGCGCTTGTACATTAATAGTAAAGCAGTTCGTAGTAGATTTACAGGACTGTCTGGGTTCTGTCGGCATTCGCAGCACTTAAATGGACCTCTGCTTTTGGCCTTGGTCCGTTCACTTGCTGATATTCTGCCATGCACACATGTTCGCTGTCCTATAACTCTATAATACATGCAAATACCCTAAGACACGCAAAGCACAGGGGTAAAAGTATGCCAGCAAATTAAAAAACATATCTACATTTAGATGTACGGCCGACTCCACTTATTTGCATATTGGATACAGTATTTCTATTGTCAATTAATAAGGGGATAAAGTAGGGGAATAGTGGGAGACCCCACTCGAAAAAAGAAGGGTGGGGGAGTCCGAGTTAGAAATGTGAAGCACTGCACTAACACCAAGGCTGGGCCCACCTGAACACCTCATCACATGAAATGAGCTGGACCATCATCTCCACCAGAAGCTCCTTGCTGTGGGGAGCGATGCTGACCAGAGTCGTCAGAGCCACATGGATGAACTCACGTTCGTCTGGGTCCTGCAGGGGGAGGCAGCACACAGTATTTTTACATGGCAGCTTTCCCATGGTTATATTGTACATTAGGCATAGTTTACTCTAGTTTTCCGTATTTATTAATATACTTTACCATACTTTGATGGGCTTTACCAATGCTTACCCATGATTTACCATGATTTCACTATGCTTTATTACACTTTGCTAGGCTTTTACTATTAGAAACTTTTATACAGGAGAAGAGATCAACGAAAAGCAGTCAGATTTATACCAGGGTTTATAGGAATGAGCTAGGCTGAAGGAAATGAATTTGTTTAGCCTAGAACAAAGACAAATATGGGAGGACCTGATTGAAGTCTTTATAGTCACCTGCCAGTTTTCACAACATTCCAGCACATTTTAATCTCCCATAAGTGTTGTCTCATGCACAGCAAACTTTCAGCTAACAACAATTCTAAAGATAATTGCATTTACTATGCATTGTGTTATTTAGAAAAAAAATAAAACATGATAACATTACTATGTAGTTGACCCTGTCTCTTATGGTAAAAGAGTGTCTTCTTGTTTAGCACTACAAAAGTTTTATTGAGAATGACACTTGAATATCTCCCATGGGAAGATTACACCTTGACTATTTCAACAGTGTATCCCTCTAAAACGGGTGGAAATGCTGACCCTTCCACTCCCAGTCTTTGTTTCAATCCTGTTCTAAATTGTTTAATCAAACTAATTAAACCTGCATCCAGACCTTGAAGTAGGTTATTAGCAAATTTTACCTGTTAAACCTGGAGTGAAATGGTCCTCCAGGACAGTGATTGGACACCCCTGATCTAAAAAGAGGTTAATGACAAAAATATCTCCACTCAAGTCCAATATGAGGAGACCATTCAGCCCATCAGTGCTTGTCAGGTTCCTAGTAGCCTTTTGATCTCAAAACTTAATGGTGTCTAAAAATAATCTAAAACTGCATGTCTAATAGTCTATTGTGTTTCATGCATCGGTTACATCCCAGATGACCTCTATTGCCACCAGGAATTTATATTGCAATAGAAGTCATCGTGGGAAACACATCATCTGTACAACATCCATACACGGTAAAGCAATTCCTCTCGTTGCTGCACGTGATGTCAGGTAGAATGCAGCCTAGCAGCCCATGCAGCTACTGTCTATAGCTCGGGGGGAGAACACTCAAGTGAGAATAATGAATCTGTCCATGCACTGACTTTTATCAGGTGCACCCAAGGTCTGCAACCAAGCTTCAGGATAGTTCCAGAAAAGTACTGAAAGTTTTTTCAAGTGATCCGGGATGATAAGAAAACAACACAGTAAGATCCAATACATCTCATGTGTTGTGAAAATGGCCCTGTAACTTTATCAAGATTGTGATCAAGGCCCTGCCTAGTTCTTCTACACACACCGTACCCTGAGTGTGGGGGGGTTGGGCTGGTTCAGGATGGACAGAAGCAGGTTGTGGAGGTCCATGGTTATCTCCAGCCACTCCTGCTGGAGGAGAGTCTGCACTGCACCCAGGATGCCTGTCTTCACACAGTAATCCTTAGTCTTCAAGTGTTGCATGAGCTGCTTCATGAATGAGTCCACTGTCATCGTCTCTGAGAAGCTCTTTAAAAACACACAAGACCCAGGGTGCAATCAGCTTTGTACAACTCAGGAGAGTTTCACAGAAACGGAACTAGAACTACAGAGCTACATTCTGAAATACTAAAGAACACTTAAGCTTAATGAGAACCATTTCTCAGTCTGTTCAACAGAAATACTAAGAAACTTAAGTTCAATGACAAACGTTTTGACTGGAAGTCTTTCTAAATGGCCTCAATGAATCTGGAAGCCATCGTAGGGGTGGGGACAATTTCACCATCCAGGTGAAATGGCCAACACAGTGCAACAGTAGCTGAAAGCATGGCTTGTACAGAGATTTATATTTAATCCAATGTAGTACCAGATAGCACATTTAAAATACAAAATACATGTTTACCTACATACCAGATATAAGTGCCCACCAGGTAAGATTTATGAAATCATGTTGTTATTTACATCACTTTAAAGGGTAACTAAAGAGTAAAAAGAGCATTGTTTTCTGTCAACATATTCCTGATTGGTTTTTTTTGTTTTTTTTAATTCACACATCATCGATAAACTATGGAATTACTTTTTTTTCAACTTTTATTTGGGAATGTTAGCCAGGAGAACGAGATTCTTTCTTCAAAACTTTGCAGTGTATACAGTTTGTATCCAGTTCACGTTCCGTCTTGCAACAATGTTGGTGCTCTGATTGAAATGAGTGTATACCGTGAGAACAGAAAACCAGCACTGTTGCAGGAAGGCGCGTGATCTGGATACACTGCGATCCTTAGAAGGGAAATTCTTTTCCTCCTGGTGAACACTCTTGAGTAAATGTTGAGAAATGCATTGCCCAGCTGATTTATGAGAGTCAGAAATATGTTTAAAAATATGATGTTGTAATGCGAACAACATGGGACACAGCAAAGGTAACTTAATGTGTTTCTTGTAAACTTTGCAAGATGTTTTGTAACACTTTAAAAGTATACTGAAATAATTAAATTTCACAGTGGCTAGCTCTGACCTCTTGACCTCTGCACTATGCCGTTCAGCAGCAGATAAGGGAAATGGGAAATCTGCGTAGTGTAGGAACTGTATGGTGGAATCTAGTTACTGGAAACCCATTTCTCCCCTCACCTTTTCTGAGAACGTCAACTGAAACCAACTCTGATTCACAAACTGAAGAATGAACAGTGGGAGAGCGTGGGAGCTGGTCTTTTTCACAGGCGCCGCCTTCCGTGGGGGAGGAGTTGGGCTCCGGTGTGGGCGGGGCTTGATGACAGGTTTGGGGTGGGGCTTGGACAGCTTTGTTTTAGGTTCCAACGCAGTGAAGGAATGGAAGTTCTGCAAAAACACATTTAATATTGGACTCTCCACAATGCTTTAACTCTTGAGTTGTTTAATTGTGCAAACAGCAATCAAGTTTGAAACTGTTCTAGGCTATTGACAAGTTCATTAACAACAGTAAAAAACAGCTTTATCAAGTGCTAAGCATACTGCAAAGAAACTGAGTGAGAAATTCCCAATGCACAAATGTACTCCTACTTTACACTTTACAGTAATGGGCTTTGTGAATTTCCCCTAGCTGTGTCCTTCAGTACTTCAGTGTTACTACTGGAGAATAGTTTTGTTAGGAATCAAAAGAAGGAAATTATGAATTAATTAATGAACTGAGGAAGGAATTCCTGAGAAAGGAATTAATAAAAGGAGGGAAGGAACATAAAGAAAAAAGGGACAAGCCATGAGGGGCCAAATGGCCTCTTCTTGTTCCCAAACTTTTCCTGTGGCAGGAATAAAGACAGGGCCATGTTTAAAAAATACATCATGCTTTGAGATGGGCATAAGCTACTAACCCTCTCTAAAATGGGTGGAAAGGGTTTCATAAACTCCAAACTTTTTTAAAATCAAAATAAGGGTTTAAAAAAACCCTGTCCTTAACAAAACATTCCTTAAAACAGTCCTTAATGTTTTGTGAATGGAGGATTATAAGAAGAAAGGGAGATATGTGAGGGAGGACAAAAGGTAGGAAGGAAGGAATATAAGAAAGGAATGAAAGAATATAAGGATAAATAATGAACACATTAAGGAAGGAAGCTGAGGGAGTGGAGGAATATCAGGAGTGACAAGGATGTAATAAAAAGGAAGGATTGAAAGAGGAATTATATGAATTAATATAAGAAAGGAGGAAATTAGGCAACTTATTAAGGACATTAAGAAAGTAAAGAAGGGAGGAATGAATAAAAAACTAAGGAATATAAGAAAGAACTGGTAGAAGGAAGAGATGAATATAAGGAAAGAAGGTGGCGGTCAGGCCCAGCTGGAACTGACCTGAGGGGGCTCCTCTTCCTGTGGCTCAGGGGATGATCTAGTGATGTCCTCCTTGACAGGAACCTCATCAAGCAGGTCCATCTCCTTCTCCTTGTTCTCATCATCTTCACTCTCCAGCATCGATCCCATATCATGCTGGAACCACAGAGACAAGACAAGACAGACTGTCAGCTCTGTTACATTGATCACTGTATCTCTCTCTCTCTCTCTCCTTACCACTCACACACCTCCATGTTTTTGATCTCATCCAGCTGGTTATCTGCTCTGGCTGGCAGCTTCCAGGTCTTGGCCTGCACCTCCTCTCTCTTGTCCAGGATCTCTGGAGGCCACAGCAGCCCAGCCAGCACTGAGTTAGGGATGAGGCCTAGAGACAGGACTGGCAGAATACTGTCCCTCCACACCTGAAACCGCAAGCACAAACCGACCATTTATAAAAAAAACCCTCATGTGTAAGATGGCTGATTCCAGACTATTAGGTATGATTTGCATCTAATAAGTGATGTCAGCACACCCTACTACATGCACTGGTTTCATAATATTTTTTGATACATTCATTTATAAATTCTCTTATGTGAACAAATACGAACATGACCAATACAATCACACACAGTTTTTTCTAATATTTGCCCCAGAACAACTGTTTATTTTCTTGTAATGTGCCGTAGCCCATAAATTCTACTATATATAATATATCTGATGAAATGTACCTCAGCCAATATGAAAACAGTCATAAGTTGGCAATGTTATGTCAAAAACTCATAACTAAACAATGTGACGACATACCACCAATTTATGACCTTCTAAACTTTTTTTTTTTTTTTTTTTTTTTTTTTTTTTTTTTTTTTAATTCTCAGTGCCTTCAATACAAACCTTAGAAAACATACCTACAACAGGTGGGAGAGACTCTACATGCTGGAGACTTGCATGAAACTGGCATTGGGCAGTTCAGTGTTTATGTATCCTGTTCATTTGAACGAAAGTCATGGAATCCATATATTATAATAAATAACAAACATGGCTGAAATGAATTACTTTAGGTTATAATTGTACAGTCAGCGCAGCTTTATCCAGACACCTTGGGAGAAGTAAAAATATCCCAAATAAGCAGCAATTGAGATGACATTAGTCACACTGTCTAAATGAAAAGAAAAAGAATAAAACCACATCACATTATGATTAAATGTTAAATACATAATTAAAAATATGAGTCATTGTTTTTTTTTCATTCCTAAACAAAATTTAAAATTGCTGTTTTTTATTTCTACATGAAATGAAAAATAATTAAACCACATCTTATTATCTTATCACGCCATCTTAGGCGAGGCACCTGCGACGTTGACACGCCAATTTTCTTTGCAACAGGAGCCTGAGAACCCACAGGAGACGCAAGCTCCTTCAAGAGTTCAACGTGGTTTATGCAATTTATTCAAGTCACAGCATAATCACGTACGCACTGCACTGTGCTACGCAAACCTGTCTTGCATTGAAAAGCGATCTCCATTCATCATTTGAAAATACTGTATCCCAATTAAACAAAGCGACGTCCCAATTAAATGACAAATAGCACTGGGAAAAACCGTCTCCCTGAGTAGTATCCCATTTAAGCAGACATTTCAATTATCATTCTCCCGATTAGGTGGCGCCGACTGTATCCCTGGGTTCTGGTGAATTCTTCATAAACCAGTTAGGCTTTGCTCTCCTGGTTTATGATGTTACAGAACCCCTCGATTGCTTGTAATTCACTTCAGCCCAGATGTTAAACTACAGATATGATGTAGACCTCACTCTAAATTTAATACCAGTAATGATCTTGGCTGGCTCACCTGTTCGGGTGTCTTCTCCCTGGTTTGGTACTCCTCTGTCTCCGAGTACGGATCCAAGTGCCTGGCCAGGGTGGGGTCAGGGAAGAAGCCCCCCCCTTCAGTCTTAGGGATGTATGGAGCATCTGGGGGAGGGGGACGGGGGCTACGCAGGGCCTCGTTGAGGTCAAAAAGGTCAATGTCAGGGATCTGGGGGGGGGGGCAGGACAACAGTTATTACTGGATCCAATAACAGAGATTCAAACCAACTCAGTAATGCTGTAAATCAGAAAGCCGCTCTCAGTCAATCAAAAACGGCAGAACATTCCAGCTCATCATATTTCTAACAAGGGTAGTGTCGACTTGTGCAAGGCAAACTAAACACAACATCAACTCTAAAGACATGGATAACAGCATTAACTGTGTTTTGTGTTATCTTATTTTAATTAAAACAGAATTTAAAATAATTTAATATGTAAAGGTGACACAAGAAAAGTTTTCAGCCTGTCGCTACTCATCTGAGTCCTAGCAGCTGGTTGATCTCAAAACTTTGTCAAGTCGGATCTTAAAGGATCCCAATGATTCAGCACTAACAATATGGCTAAGTAACCCATTCCACACAAACACCACTCTGTGTGTAATAAGTGTTTCCTACATGCTGTCTCTATTTCTATGTTCCTTTGTACCTGTATCTGTGGCCGGCCCAGGTGGAGCAGGTGCAGATAGCGTCTGAAAGCCTCCTCCTTGGTGCTCTTGCTGCTTTTCGGTTTCTTCCTGCTCAGCAGTTTTCCCTGCTTTAAAAGCAGCAGCTCCCTGTCCCGGGCAGCCAGCATGGCATAGGCCTGAAGAAAACACAAGAAAAACACTGTCACTGTCAACAAGCAATTACCAGAGTACAGGGACCCATCTTTATACTGCAATTACCAGAGTACAGGGAGACATTGTTATACTGCAATTACCAGAGTACAGGGAGACATTGTTATACTGCAATTACCAGAGTACAGGGAGACATCGTTATACTGCAATTACCAGAGTACAGGGAGACATCGTTATACTGCAATTACCAGAGTACAGGGAGACATCATTATACTGCAATTACCAGAGTACAGGGAGACATCGTTATACTGCAATTACCAGAGTACAGGGAGACATCATTATACTGCAATTACCAGAGTACAGGGAGACATCGTTATACTGCAATTACCAGAGTACAGGGAGACATTGTTATACTGCAATTACCAGAGTACAGGGAGACATTGTTATACTGCAATTACCAGAGTACAGGGAGTCATCTTTATACCGCAATTACCAGAGTACAGGGAGACATCGTTATACTGCATGTGTGGGTGTTCTAAAGTGTACTGTAGTGGCCAGCTTGTAGCAGTGTGACGTCACAACAGCAGTTTCACCTAGATTGGAATTCAGAGCTCCCCACAGCAATGGCAATGTTTAATCCGTAAATGAAACTTATCATCATAAGTAAATGTCTTATTACTTGTGCTATAAACAGCAAACACAATGGCTTTAATTTTTAAAGAGGAGGCACTAATGTATATTCAAGGATACCAAAATATTCAGGTCAGCAAGGGGCCCGAGTGAAAAAAAAAAAAGAAAAAAGTTGGCTACAACAGCCTCAGTCTAAATCGTTCTATAGTCCTATGAACAGATAACACTTTAGGTACAACTGCATTCAAATAATCAGTTTGTGAGCAAAGACATGAACACAAAGGGATGATGACCTTCTCTCATTCATTGATTACACTATGTAGCACAATTTTTGTTCCTGGGTAGTAAGTGTTATTTCCTATTTGCTTATGCCTCAAAAGTATAGAAAATGGCTATTATTCCCCACAAACTTTGCTTTTGTGACCAGGACAGTGATATTTCAAAATATCACTATTTCCAATGAGAAAACGGGCAAATGTTTTTTTTTTCGTTCACATAAAGTCAGAAAAAAACAACATATGAATCCAAATTAACATGTATTTATACAAAAATGACTACAAAAGATTTAGAAGTGAGTAGTTTTTCGAGATTTACGATTATACTGTATTTACAGTATAATTGTAAAAGACACGCATTTGCCCGTTTTCCCATTGGAAATAGTGATATTTTGAAATATCACTGTCCTGGTCACAAAAGCAAAGTTTGTGGGGAATAATAGCCATTTTCTATACTTTTGAGGCATAAGCAATTAGGAAATAACACTTACTACCCAGGAACAAAAAAAACAAACAAAAAATTGTTACACGGTGTTATTTGTGCATTATCATCTCTGTATTCATTCTTTACTTTTACATGCACTTAGTATTCCACATACTGCATTGTCATGATATGGGATACAGCAGCTGTGGTTGTAAGCGGATCACTGGGCAGCAGTAGGGTGAGCTATCCCTGTTCTCCTGCTCTGCTCACCTCTGTTCTTTCCCGCAGTTCCCTCTCGTACTCCTCATACTCTGCGCGCTCTGTTTCTGCCAGTGGCGGAGCTTTCTTCTGCCTGCAGCACAGCAATAGGACACTAAACAACCGCCAAGATTGGCCTCTAAACATCTACAAGTTTCAAATTTTCACAACAGATGTCAGTAATTCAGATGTAGGGAAATTAAAAAAACTACTATAATATATAATGCATAAAGTCAATGGAACGTGGATGTTGCCTCAATATTTAGTCAATTACAAGTAAAGCAGGTTAGGCAATCTGAAATACTTCATGCCAATACTCACAGAGGACAAATATATCAAAACATACCCCAGTAACAGAGTTAGAAAATGTAGATTTAGATGCGAACTTTGAGACATATGTTGAAATATATATAAAAAAAAAATAATAATTGAAAGGATGATGAATTAATGTGAATATATACTGGATCAAATTGTATTGCAACATATCTGAAACCCAAACAGTCCATAATGCCTGGTAATGCCCAGGTCTTCTTGCTTATGCACACACACACGCATATATATACTGCACTATTTTTCCTTCACAGACAGCCCGGTCAACCCTGAGAGTCTGTCAGTGTGTGTGGGTTGTGGGTGTGTGTGTGTGGTGAATCGGTGTGTGTGCACTCCTGAGACTGCTCAGACGCTCAATACGTGTGCACGTTTTGTGTGTGTGTGTGTGTGTGTGTGGTGTGTGTGTGTGTGTGTGTGTGCACTCGGTATGTGTGTTTGAGTGAGCTCGGTGTATGTGTGTGTATGTGTGTGTGTGTATTTGTGTATTAGTGTGCGCTCAATGTGTGTGTGTGTGTGTGGTTGCTAGCTTACAGTAAATCATTACGGCTTTCCACAAAATAAACGTAATAAAATTGATTTTAAAAAATGGACTTACTGCAGGCTATTACATATGATATTAATCTAATTCATTCTAGCATTCCTTTGCTTCACATTGTGAAGAGCTGTATTTAGGGTGCAATCTTCAGCGTTGAAAATAATAAATCCATGAGACGTCGCTCCCAGAGCCAGAATAGGGGTGCAGAGCCGACGTCGTCCCCAGAGCCCAGAGAGGGGTGAGGAGCCTCCGTCGTCCCCAGGGCCAGAGGGGGGTGGGGATGTCGTCGCTCCCAGAGACAGAGAGGTAGTGAGGAGCGGCCGTCGACCCCAGAGCCAGAGAGGGATGAGGAGCAGCCGTCGCCCCCAGAGCCAGAGAGGGGTGGGCTGGAGGCAGCCGTCGCTCCCAAGCCAGAGAGTGTGTGTGAGGGTGTGCTGGGCGCGGGGTCGGGCGTCGCTCCCAGAGCCAGAGAGGGAGTGAGGATCTGCTGTCGCTCCGTCTCGGTTCCCCTCCGAGAGGGAGGAGGATCTGCCGGCGCTCCCAGAGCCAGAGAGGAGGGAGGTGGCCAGAGAGGCAGGAAGAGCTAGACGACAGCGATGTTTCTCGTCTCTTACACTCCTTCCTCCCCTAACGACAGCGAGGTCTCTCTCTCTCCCCTTTCCCTCCTAGACGACAGCGAGGTCGCGTGTCTCTCCCTCCTCCCCTAGACGACGCTAGGGTCTCGGTCTCCTCCCTCCTCCTAACGTGCGCTGCCAGAGCCAGGGAGGGAGGAGGACTCTGTCCCCCGAGCCAGATAGGGAGGAGGATCTGCTGTCGCTCCCAAGGTGGCTGGGGTTGATTAGTTGATTAGGTTGATTAACGATCAATCAGCCGGATCCCAGCCAGCCTGATATAAAAGGAGGCCTCACCAGGGGTTGTCTCCCTCGCCCGCTGGAGGCGTGGTCCTCCCTCGGACCCGGCGCAGCGCGGAGGCGGTGGTCATCCCTTCGCTCCCGGTGCAGCGGGCGGAGGCGGTGTCTCCCGCTTCTGCCGCCGGCGGCATGCGGGCCGCTTCTCATTTGGGAGAAGGGAGCTGAGGAAGCAGGTTGGTGTTTGTTTTGTGGTTTTTTGAATTTTCTAAATCCAGTGAAGGCATTGCCCAGCCTGGAAACTTTATTTTTGTGAGTTTTATTTTTGCTTTATTTGTGTTTCCCCTGCCTGCCTGTTTTTTTGCCCTTGTGCACTTTATTTTTTGTTTATTTATAATATGAAAGGAGGCCTCAGCTTCTCATTATTGAGAGAAGGGAGCTGAGGAAGCAAGCAGTTGCGTGTTTTGTTTTTGGTTTTTTTATGTTTCTAAATGTAGTGAAGGCATTGCCCAGCCTGGAAACTTTATTTTTGTGAGTTTTGATTTGTGTTGGAATACTGTTAATTTTGCCCTTGAGCACTTTTATTTTGGTTTATTTATAATAAAATAGTTCGTCGTTTAAAGTCCTCTGTGTCTCTACAGAGACCCGGAGTGCCAGCTTCGGACGGTGGCCCCCTTTTATTTGTAGGTGTTGATCACCAAGTAAAACATGACCTCAGTGAAACTTTGCAAATATGACGAAATCAGAGAGGCACTAATACTTTCTCAATACAACTCAGTAAATATGACAGAGTCAGAGAGAATGCAAATAAAGAAAACAACTCTGCAGTGTGACATTGTTACTCTGCTAGTGAGTATTGGACCTCTCACTAGCTCTCCTTCTCATTGAGTACCCACAACATATATCAAATATGAACAAACTCTTAAAGGGGTCAGCAATGCATTAGACAGATGCTTTTGTCAGCAATGTCACTTATTAAATAAACATCAACCCTAGCCATGAATTAGCTACTTACTCTATACGTACCTGGTTAGAAGGGGTCCCTTTAACTTCCTGAGGTGGGCGGGGCTCAGGGATTGCAGCACTGCTTCCGAGATGGGAATAGGGGGGTCCGGAATGAGATCAGAGAATTCCATACCCATCATCTGCAGGAATAAGCAAACAGGAACCCATTCATATTGGGAAAGTAGGAACAACATGTGACTCTGCTTGGAAACCGGGAGAGACCATAACACAGATATTTACTAAGTAGGGGGTCTGAGTGGGATAAAAAGGGATGTCCTAACTCCAGTCATTGAGGGTACACTGAGCCGGGGAATGAAATGTTAGCTGGTCTAAACCCTGCTGCCTCCTGTCTTAGGATCTGTGCTCTGTCTGTTTGATTAGACCCATCTCACCCCCAGCCCCCTCCCCATGGTACCACACAGAGGTAAATGTGGTCATAGTAAATAAACACTCAGACAGCTGAGCTAATAAATACTCAGAACACACTTTGATACCAAATAATATTTTTATGTGTGGATGTTGAATATACGCCAGGCCCTGAAAATGTAATTTAACCAGAGGTAACCTGGTAATCCTTAAAAGACATCGAAATAGGAATTAGTGGCATGGGTATGTATTTATGTATGGACCTAATTTTATAATGATCACAAAGTCTTACCGTAGAATAGCAGAAAATGGGATTCAAAATAGATAATTCTAATACTCTTATAAAAAATAATTTTGCAGTGCTTTTCCCTTGGTTATACTATGTGTTTACCATAGTTTACCATGGTTTGCCATGTGTTTTTGTTTTTTTTAATACAGGGAAGGAAATAAGACTCCTATTGCATAGTATATTTACATATTCCAAGTTTTAATACAAGTTTGATTAGCCACAGTTAATGTTTTATTAATCAGACATGTTTTATTAATCTCAACCAGGAATGGCGCAAACTGCTGTGCAATGGGATTCTTATTTCCATCCATGTAATATGCTTTACCATACTGGGCTTTACAATGCTTACCTCTGCTTTACCACTGTGCTTTATTACACTTTGCTGTGCTTTTACTAGGGGAGACTTTTATAAGGGTACCTTGCAGAAGGGTAGGTGGGGAGTATTAATGTAAGTCGCCCTGTGCGTGCCTGCTTGGAACTGCACTCTAACTAACAGGTTAGACCCTCTCACTCTGGGTACCATGTAGAGGTAGTGCCTGGGCAGGAACTTAGTGTGGTGGATCCAGTGAAGGTGCCCGTCGATCCCCACCAGGAGGTCTCCACGGGTGCTGCAGAATGCCAGGCTCTCTGGTGCTGCATTCAGGGAAAGCGATCTGGAGACAGCAAAGTATAACCGGTTTAAAACCACCCAACAGGAGCTGTGCTCATTTTGGAATGCAGGTGCTTTGCTGCTTAATGCAATAGTTTTCAATTTCTTCTTTGCTTCTGACCAGCATCTGACCAATTGCAGTCATGGCAGCTATAAACATCTTATGAAAATGACAGCAAATGAAACACATGCCAGTCATACCTGATGCTTTCCTATTGTTGACTTTGGATACCAGTATCTCCAGAATCTGGGTCGGCAGTGCATCACATAACACTGCCCGTTACAGCTGCCTATTATCTATTATTAGTATTTTCTGATGGACTTATCAAACATTGAAATAAAAGCAGTTCTCGTGATTCTTCCCCTGGTCACCCTTCTGTGTCTTTACCTGATCAGCCCATTGTCCTGGTCCCAGATTCTAATAATCCCGTCCAGGCTAGAGGAGGCGAAGATCTTCATCTGAGGGCAAGTGCACAGCCCTGCACAGAACAACAGGGAGCATCAAACAAGGGGATTTATTACACTGTACAAAATCACCAATGTTTTACAGTCTTTGGAATTTAAAATATTTCAATGGCATCACACTTTGAAATCTCACTGATAAGTTTTCCGCTGTACATTTTCCGTGGCATTTAATATGCCATGGTTTGCCATGTTTTACCACGTCTCTCAGGGCTTTACAATGCTTGCCTATACTTTACCATGCTTTATTACACTTTGCTATGCTTTTACTTATGTTAAACATTTGTAAGGCTAATTTTCTCTGACCTGCCATTTTAATTCTACCCAATGGGACTAAAATAGGTCTATGAATAATCTGTGGAGAAGTACACTGAATTTGTTTCTTGGGTTTCAGAATCAGGACTTATTAACTTATGTTTGTGAAATACTTCCTTTTACTTATGTAAGTTCAATAGAAATTTTTTGAGAATCGAGCCCAAAGTGCATTTGAAAAATTTGAAAGAACATGAAACATAAGAACATTTACAAATGAAAGGAGGCCAATAGGCCATCTACCTAAGCCTGTCTCCACTTAATTTCCCACTGTCTCCTCTGGTCCTGGTTTTAAAGTATTGGTTCAGGTTAACTTTGTCAGCTCCTTTAAAGATGTTAAAGACTTCAGTCATCTCCCCCTAATTCTTCTTTGTTCTCAGCTGAATAGATTCAGTGAGCTTTGGGAATGTATCTCCAGTGAGACAGCAATGGTCCTTCTACATGCTTGGGGCTGACCTGTGATTTTGTCTTGAGGGTCGTCATTGGGCGAGTGGTCAGTGCGCCTCTTGGTCAGCAGGTTGAACTGGACGATGCTGTAGGTGGCACTAGAGAAGTCCTGGAAGGCGACAGCCAACAGTGAGTCCATGATGCTGATCCTGAGGGGTGGCTGGCCGCAGAAGAAAGTCACCTGGAGACTGAGAGACTCCTCCGCGTAGGGGAACACCCGCCAGGCCTTCACCGTCCTGTCACCTCCTGAGCACGATGCAAATGCAGAATCAAAAGAACATAAGAACATTTTACAAACGAGAGGCCATTCGACCCATCTACACTGGTCCAGGTAACCCATTTCATAACCTTACCTTTCTCTGTGTGAAGAAGTGTCTCTCACCATAAGTCTATCTAAATCTATCTCCATGCCTCAATCATGACCCCACCCCAATCAGACTAGCGTGTAAAGTAAGTAGTCAGTATGCTGAGAAAGTTGATGACCTGGACATATACCAACAGTGTGTACAGAATAGTCTAGAACAAGGGTTTCCAACCTGTTTTTCAAACTGCACCCCTTCTGTCTGGAGTTTCAGCTTAAGCACCCCTTTACAACTGTTGCTCTACTCAATGGGACCGCAATAAAACACAAAATTGATGTCACAACAGTTCGGGGCTGTGCAGCAGGATGAGAGCCCTGCCAAGGCACGGGATTGTATATGTGGTAAGTATTGGGTGGCAGGGAGGGAGTTAAAATCCCCCCTGCAAACGCACGTGGCTGGAGCCGTCAATTGAATAAATGTTTAAATCATAAATTAAGAATCCAGGCACAGGGGTATAAATAAGGTAATCACAGGTGGTGAAATGGTTGGGTGTTCAGAGGTGGAATGAGAGAGCGAGACAGTAAGCTTTATAAAAATATAAGCAATTACTACCTAGCATGCTACCTGTTTAAATTATAATAACTGTTTGTTTTGGCCACCGTGCCATTTTGTTTTGGGTTCAGTGTTTTGTTTCTGTTTGTTCAAACCTTTTATTTCCAATAAATACTAGCATCAGTGCTTCATACCAGCAGTACTGAGTCTATTTCCTGGTCTGACATCAACCGCATTTACTTCCCATGTCAGCATAACTATGTGTGCCATTTAAAATGTTTACAACAGCAACAACACTAACCTCAAGATATATCTATAATAACTAACAATGATTAGTGCTGTACTTTTTCATGGTAAAACCCAATTATTTCACAGCATTTTTACAGCCTTAAAATAGATTTTCCAAGATATTTCATGATTAAACATGAAATGTATACTAAAGCAGAGAAAAATTGTGTTGTGACTTTCACAATTGATAATTTTCTCTAGAGTTAATTTACAACAAATGTTCCTAAATATTTAAATACTTACCTGAAAAACAGTAAATGCTAATATGCTAAAATGCTAAGAGACATGTGAAATGTCTCCTTCTTGTACTGGACAGAGCAATATTTAGCAGAAATATTTCTGATGTCTCATGCAGCTGGTGTCTTTTTCGTTGAAGACATTTTAAAGAAATCGTGCAGCTCTATGCAGTGTGTTCAGTCATTTACCAGGCGGAAGCAAACCAAACAAACTGCCAGTTTCCTAATGCACTGTAACTGGTAGTGTGTCAATAAAGCAAACGTTTGCTGTACCCACAGTTGAAAACTGCTGGTCTAGAACAAGAATTATCAATGACATGTTCATTCACAATTTGATAAGCGATTCTCCAGATAGATGCAAAAATGTAAAAGAATTAACAGCCAGGCACTTCCATATATCCCCAGATATTTGATACTCCTGACAGCTTATGCTAATTAATGTTAATAACTGGATCAGCAGTTCAGACAGATATATGCAAAAATGTAAATGTGACATAGAGACAGTCGAGTGGACAGGCATACAGATTATAACACACTCAATAACTTTTGTTAAAACAGGTCCTTGGCAAGCTTCAGAATAATCTGACATGCGGTTCTACACATACATGTTCTTATGTAAGTGTGCCATACAGACATTCAAATGGACAGACATACCCCCTGATTATGATGAGCTCAATAACGTGTATTAAAAAAAGTTTCATAATATTCAGACATTCTCGAGGTATATGTTGAAATATACAGTTAGTGTTACACATAGACAGACACTTTGCATCCCCAGGGAGATAGAAAGCCCAATCTCGGACCAATCGGAACTTACCAGCAGAGATGATGTAATTGTTCTCAAGGTTGGCCACCAATCCGGTTACGGCTTGGGAGCTATGAGCCTCTGTATGGTACTGAATTTGCCCAGAGTACCAGTCCAGCATCGCTAGGAACCCATCCTCCTGCCCCACGATGAGCATGTACCTGCACCGGGCAGCCAGCACTCATTGTAAGACACGTCCCCATTAGAAAGCATTGGTAAAAATAAATAAACACTGCACACCTACAACTTTGTCAATACTCAGAATATTAATGGCAAAACATGGTAAACTTTTTAACCACAACACATTATTATGTTCGGTGGCTTCCTCTAATTGTGTTGAGTGTGTTTCTCCTGCACTCATTGTATTACAGACCTGATTTTTGGATTCAGAACACGTTTCAATGTTCAAACATTTTAGGAATACTTTGAATATTTGCCAACACAAGAAGCCTTCCATTGGAGTGCTGTAACTTTTGTATGATGCTTTTTAACATTGATATGAATGAGTCTGCATGTGTGTATGTCTGCATTGATGTGCATATTATTGAAAATAACCTTACACAGTACAAATCCTACTGTATAAACACCACGTTACCTATTGGACATGCATATCTTTGACAATGGTTTAGAAAGAATTCTAAGCGTTTAAACTTTTAAAGCCATGTTTTCAAATAGTTTCCTACATTCTTTAGTTAACTTGTGTTTTTTGAAAGGTGAAAAAAAAAATTTAAATGTTACAAAATGAGAACCAAAACACTGTGAGAGAGCGATATAGAACTTGGATTATTTTGGTTCTAGTTTTGTAAAATAAATAGGTGTTTTACCTCTTTCAAAAATTATGAGTTAATTAAAGAAGTACACTTTGAAAATAAGGCAAATTCTATTTAATTCTTTTAAATTCTAAACTATTAACATTGAGAATGCATGTAATGAAACAGAATGCATGTGTAAAAGAATATCATAGAAGGGTCCCAGAGTGGCTCATGTGGTAAAAGCATGGCCATGTCAGGTGCAGGGTGAGTCATACAGTCAGGGGAGTGTAGATTCACATCCTGGCTGTGTGAAGTCACCAGTCTTCACTGGGCATTCCGGAAGGAGTGTCACATTGGGTCTGGGGTTCCCAAGGGTTAGGGAGGCAAAACCAGAAGGGACTGTTCTTCCTCATTGTGCTACAGCGGATACTACCGGCCTGACACCGAGTAAGCTGGGGTGGATACCTGCAGGGCTGGCATTTGTCGTAGGAAGCTAGCTTGATCGTGGGATCGGACACACACTAAACCTTCATTTCTCCTGAACTGGGTGGAGAATTTTTGCGCTGAGGTGGGAAAATGATTGGACAGTCTGAATTGGGGAGAAAATCGGGCATTAAATAATTGGGCACTCTAAATAAAAAAATAAAAAAATAAATAAAAGGAAAAGAATATCATAGAAAAGGGAAAAGAGTTCCCAACATTCTCACCTGTTCCTCTCCTGATTAATTTCCTTCGGCCTCCTCTTCCGTTTCTCCCCTCCGTTTTCCACCACCTCAGTCCAGCAGGAGAAAGCTTTCTCTGGGTCGATGATGTAATTGTAAACCAGAAGGCAGCAGGCTTTGGCTTTCCCCTTCCCCAGCCCGGACTCTGTCATGGCAGCATCGACAAGTGACCCGCCCACACTCCGGGGCCTTGCCCTCTGCTTCAGCAGGCTGGCGGGATTGGTCAACGTGTTGATCCTGAGGACCTCCCCTTCTTCAGTCAGGACGAACAGGGTCTCCCAGGGCAGGCAGTACTCCGCCCCCCTCGTCCGCTTTCCCTCCTCCAGTATAAAAGTGGTGATGACCTCCCCTGTCTCTGCTGCAATGAGCCTGACTGTGCCATCGTCACTGACACACAGCATTCTGGTGGGGTAGAGAGGCAGGCTGACAGTCTTGATCTCCCTGATCGGAGCACCTCCTAGCGGGGTGTGGAGAGCATAAAGGTGGGTCAGAGCCCAGAAGTCCACGCCCTTCCTGGAGTAAGAGCACAGCAGCCCGCTGCCTTTCTTCCCAAACCTCTCCACCCCGTCCTTCTCTGTGCTCTTCATCCCCAGCCCCAGCGTAGGCCCAGTGTAGATCTTCTCCAGCTGGTCTCCTGTCTCCAGGCTCCAAACTCGCAGAGTGCCATCCAAAGAGGAGGAGAAGAAGTGAGGGAGGTGGGGACATGCGGCCAGGGCTGTGACAGCTCCTGATAACACACCAGAAAAGATCCTGGGTCAGTTGTTATTAGGGATCAGAACATAAGACGACGGATCCCAGTCATTCAACATCAACAACATAGCTAGGTAACCCATTCCATACCCTTACCACTCTCTGTGTGAATAAGTATATCCTACCCTCTGTCCTAATGCCACTTCATTTCTAACTATGTGTCTTTTATTTATGTACTGTGCTTAAAGACTAAGTAACGGGATTCCAAAAAATATAGTGTTACACATCTCCACATTTTGCTACAACTGTTTAAATAATGTACCTGTCATTTTTCTTTTCATTGGTAACATCCTGTGCACATCTCTTTTAATCTACCTTTAATGAGTTACAAATTTTCCTTAATGTTAGTTGAAAAGTTAGCCATATCAGTCTAGAGATGATAGACAAAGAGAAGGAGAGACGATACCTTTTATTGCACTAACTAAACAATAATTAATCACAAGCTTTCAAGACCTCAAAGTTCTCTTCTTCAGGTGAAAGTAGAAAACAGAGATTGATGTTTATATTAAAAGGTGGCATTTTGAATCACTACAGTTTTAATACAGTAAAAAAATAAAAAAAACAGAGCGCATGGCCACTCAATATACAATGACAATAACAAAGCCAGAATGAATGTGTGTGAGAGTGTGCGTGTGTACATGTGTGTGAGTGAGTGTGTGAGTGAGCGTCTGTGTATACATGTGTGTGAGTGAGTGTGTGTGAGAGCAGCTGTGTGTACGTGTGTGATGGAGTGTGTGCGTGTGTACATGTGTGTGTGTGTACATGTGTATGAGTGTGTTTGTGTGAGAGTGTGTACACATCTGTGAGTGTACATGTGTGTGTGAGGGTGGAGAATATTAAGGGACAACCTGGATCGCTGTCTACCAGCATAGATAAAAAGGGCCCCAGCATAAACAGCCCAGTACCTACACACACCACCTGTACCTTTCTCGTTCCACTCACCAGTGTGCCCGGCGAAGATCATCTGAACCCCCCAGTCCTCGTCCCAGACCTTGATGGTGCCATCGCGGGAGGCAGTGGCCAAGCTCTTCGCAGTGTTGCAGTAGGCCATCCCAGTGATGTTACTGAAAACAAGAAACAAACAAACCGCTGGCTCCATGTCACAAGAATGCACAATACCAAAGGGGATGTGTTGAAAATTAGTCGTTACTGGTAGCTGGTTTTGTTTCTAGACAACACATTCAGTTACCCTTTAAGAATTTGAAAATGTCCTCCACATCTGGGCAAATTTGTTTTTATGGTTTGCTTCTTAGTACAGTGTATCTATAATGTTTCATGATAATATCTTCTTAAGAACCCAGTCCATAAATGTGGACATAAAATGTAATATATAAAACGACTCTTTGTGGAAAAGTAGTAGTTTAAAATAATGAGTTTATTGAATGAATTAATTTGAAAAGAGATTGTACTCCCAATGAGACTCCTGGGAATGGTTAATAATAAATGCATAGGCTCTTGGGGGACAAAGGCCAGCCCTGCATGTTTACACTTGAGCTCACTAGTGCCTAGACAGTGATGACTGTCAGTTTTGCCTCCCTATCCTGCAGGAGAGCCAGAGCCAATGCATCGCTCCCTATAGACTCTCCAGTGAAGACCGGAGACTCTGCACAGCAAACCTGTGCTCTCCTGGCTATACGACTCAACCTGTACACCATGACGTCATACCTTTACCAGTTGAGCTACCCAGGGACCACCCTTTTGTTTGTGTGTGACTTTTTTTATTTCTGTCTCTTTAAGAACTCTCTGATCATGGCTCTTGTAACCAAAAAAGACTTCACAGCTCTATAAAAACTGTAAAAAGTACCAGAGATGCAGGTCCTTCTTGTAGGCCAGCAGCATTCCCTTGGAGAGATGAAACAGAGCCACTCCAGCAGCGCTCATGGCGAAGCACCTCTGTGATTTGGGGGATGCTGCCTTGGGCAGGACCAGTTCAGTGAACACGTCCGCTCTGCCCAGTCCCTCTGTGATCTCGACCCTACAGACGAGGTGTCGGAGACACCAAACGGAGACATGCCCGGCCCCACCCACCACCAGCTCATATACCCCCTCCTTGGAGAGGCAGGTGTGGATATCCCGGCTGGAGCAGGTGCTGGAGGTGGTCCTGAACTCTCTGTCCAGGACAGCCAGCCTGTTCCCTGGGCCCCAGGCAGCGTAGCGGTCCGGCAGCACTGTGCTGGTGATGCCGCTGAAGGACTCTGCTGAGCAAAAGGAGGCACGGAGCCTGCCCTCACACTGGTACACCCGCAGGGTACCATCACTGGACAGGCTGACGAAGTCACCTGTGGCCTGGTTGTAGGTCACATGGCAGACCGGGCTGTTGGAACTGAAGTGACAGATATGCTGGATTCCGTGGGTCATCAAGGTGGGATTGAAGCATGAGTGTTTGACCTGGAGAGAAAGAGGGGAAGAGAGATAGAGAGGCAGTAAGAGAGGGAGTAGGAGAGAGGGGAGGAGGAGAGAGAGAGAGAGTGGGGGGAGAAGGGAGGGAGTTGGAGAGAGAGGATGGAAGAGAGAGGGGAGAGGGAGAGAGCAGGGGTAGGAGAGAGAAGGAATATGAGAGAGAGAGAGGTAGTGAGAGAGAATATGAGAGAGAGAGAGAGAGAGAGAGAGAGAGAGGTAATAGGAGAGAAACTTAAATGTTAAATATTTCTGCACATTTGCTACATCAAACAAAAATTCCAAAAACATTAATTATATGTATTGTGCCAATATGTGTTTTTAAATTAAAATACAATGATCATAATTTGTTAAAAGTTAATATGTACAGTTGACCCTGTCTCTTATAAAAGTGTCTTGTTGCCTGGGTGATAGAAACAGTCAGATTGGCTTTGCAGTCCTCTTGCCCACACAACTGCTCACCAGAAGATACCATACGAGACAAGCTATATGAATTTATAAAAGAAATCCACTAAACTAGCGGATTGTAGGCTCATCATTTTTACAGGGGGAATACAGGAAATCATCAACACAGGTTTTAAAACCTCTGCAGAATCTAGTTTCAATTGCAGTGGTTAATGCACACCAACATGAGGAGAGTACAAACAATGCAAACAGAGACGACGGACTTCCTACCCAGACCATGGAGCTGCGTACTGTGTTGTAAAGGAGTTTCCACATTCTCCTGGCTTTCTGCCTAGGGGTCTCTTCACCTGTACCTGGCTTTTGTGGGGTTCTGAAAGTGTCCTGTGGGGTCGAGTAGCCCTCGCTCCCATCGCAGGCTTCAAAACAGGAGGTAAAGTGTTAGCAAGCAAACCTCCAGCAGCGCCGAGTGTCCCCTGTCCTCAAATAGGCCATGTTATCTAAATTAATTAAGGAAAAATTCAAAATACTAAAATAAATGTAATTAAATTCAATGACAAAGGCATTCCCGACATTGAGAAAGATTTCTGGAGATGTAATTATCGCCCAACCCTGGCGCAGAGCTTGTTTGTGGCTGTGTAAAGCACTGACAGTGAGACTGAAGCTGACAAACTGTGCTGTGTTTCTGTATAAAGATAAACTGTGCCATACTCACAGGTCCTGTCGACAGTCTCTGATTGAGCCATGATAGCAGAGGAGCACAGCAGCTTCTGGAGCTCTTAGACTGGGATAGAGAAAGGAAAATAGCTCACTAGGGGGCCTGGGAATTCAAATCAAAATACAGCACCTGCTCTGCCCCTTATAAAAGTTTATGCAGTGAATTTGCATGCTAATTCTACAGCTTCCCCTTGCTTTATTCTCTGAATTAACCACAGTTGCCAACGCTGTTTTTATTTTTCATATATGATTTCCCATACCTCTGGGACTTACAATGCTTAGTTATACTTTAGCATGCTTTTGCTATGCTTTACTTTACTTTGCTTTTACTACAGTAAACTTGTACGAAGGTACATCCAGAAATAGTAGTTTCCATGCCTTTTATTTCCACTAAAAAACAGCACCAGGTGATATCATTAAGTTACTACAGTTAAAACACAGTACTAGAATCAGAAAATACCACAGTTGCATTGTTTGAAAATGAATGTGATGGTGGTAAAACCTTTCAAAAGTTGTACTGCAGCCGAATTCAATTGAACTTGCCTTGCATTAATGGCTTATAGAACATTTACAGAATGTGTCCCTCCAGGTAGTTTAACTGAATTGCACATTAAAGTGCAGAGCTGGTATTCTTTTTATTAAATCTGCCCCTTATTAGAGTACATTTTATTCAATTTTTTATTTAGAGATTGTGAATTTGTTTTGTGATAGTATCACATTATTGTATATACTGTAGATACAGTACAAGTGAATAACTCATACAATAAGGTGGGGGCCATCTACAACTTGTTTTACACACTGACTTGAGCGCACAGCTTCAGAATCAGAATTATTTCCGGTTATTCAAGGTGCTATTCAATCACCCACCCTGCAACATACTACAGGAATATAATGTTTTTTGGAAGGCACTATAGTCAAGTAATATAGGGGTGCATTTAAGTACTGTAAAGTTTTGTTTTTCATTTTATAATAAATTCATTTCTTAAAATTCTGGCGCCAGTACATGTTTAATTTTGTTGTATTACACCGTGTAACAATTTTATTTATTTATTTATTTTTGTTCCTGGGTAGTAAGTATTATTTCCTAATTGCTTATGCCTCAAACGTATAGAAAATGGCTATTATTCCCCACAAACTTTGTTTTTGTGACCAGGACAGGTACATTTCAAAATACCACTATTTCCAATGAGAAAACGGGCGAATTTGTGTCTTTTCGTTCACATAAAGTCAGAAAAAAAACAACATATGAATCCAAATTAACATGTATTTATACTAAAGTAATACAAAAATGACTACAAAAGATTTTGAAGTGAGTAGTAAATCTCGAAAAACTACTCACTTCTAAATCTTTTGTAGTCATTTTTGTATTACTTTAGTACAAATACATGTTAATTTGGATTCATATGTTGTTTTTTTCTGACTTTATGTGAACGAAAAGACACAAATTCGCCCGTTTTCTCATTGGAAATAGTGATATTTTGAAATTTATCTGTCCTGGTCACAAAAGTAAAGTTTGTGGGGAATAATAGCCATTTTCTATACTTTTGAGGCATAAGCAATTAGGAAATAACACTTACAACCCAGGAACAAAAATTGTGTTACATAGTGTTATTATTATTCCTTAGCAACTATAGCTGATGATAGTTTCTCACTGGGTCTAGACTACTGATGACCCACCCACACTCAACCACAAAACCCTAAAAACTAATTTGAGAGAAGAGGGGCCAACACTTAAAACTGTCACACCGCGATGTGAAAAAAACTAGCAAACGTGTTAACAATATTTAACACTTGCACAGCTTACTCGTAAGAAGCATAGGGTCTTTAGAGAAGAGACATTACTAAAACTGACGTCGAAAGTTTCCAAAACTTGACTTAACTTAATCTGTTTGGGTGTCACAGTGCAATGTGTATGTGTTCAAAAACAAAAACAAAAAAAACAAAAAAAACGGCTTTTTGCTGTCACTGATCTATTCAATTTTAATGAAAGAAGCACAAGCTGATACAATACACACAGAAAATGTATTTAACAGATCTTACAGAACGGACTCCGTACTTTACGAGGAACAGTACATTATTTAATTGTACATTTCTTAACTTACCCAAAATGCACTTCTGGATTCTGTCAAAACGAAAAACGTCGAAACAATCTCATAGCTATAAAAACAGACACGGATCCCGCTTATGCAATTTAAACTGCTGCCAAAAATACTGCCGGTATAAATTGCGTGTTTTTTTTTTTTTTAAATAAGCAAAGTTAGCTGAAGTCCATTTTGGCCCTGGTACACCTGCCTTGGGCTGTTTGCAATCTCTGAGCGCTCACTGCTGTTGCTAGGAGACCAGACGCTTTGCAATACTGAGACACACACAGGCAGTGATTTTAGCCCCGTGATCACGTTAAACAGCATGCAAGCTGTTATTTGAAGTCTTTAGTTTTAATCTGTTTGAAATGACTGATTCAAAACTTTAATGACTTATCATCTCAAGTCATTGAATTAAATAGGAAGGCAAGGGCTGGACGTGATAACTCACTGTTCAAAGAACGTCTTACAATTCAGCTACTACTAGACCAAGTTACTACATTCAAAAGATAACACTGTGTAACAAAAAAAATTGTGTCACATAGTGTAATGTTTCAAGCTCTAAAAAAGCAATCATATCCATCATGAGGAGTAAGCTATCTGTTTGGTGACAAAAGGTAATTTTTAGTAAATGTATTTTCTGTTTGCCTCCCTGTATATAACAGGGATAGTTTTATTATTCCTTACACAGTGTCTCCAAAGACAAGGATCTTTAGCAAAATTGTAAACATTGATGGACTTACTATTACCTTCACGTGCAAAATGTCTTTAGGCAAAGAGGACATGGCTACTACTGGATTCTTTCCAAGAGGAGTGAATTCAGATAATGTGGTGTGTGGTGCTGTGGCAAAGTGGTGAGTATGTGCAGTGCAGATTAATCACACAGACAATGATTCACAGGTGCAAGGGTGTTATTAATAATGACCACAGCCTTAGGGCAAAACCTGTAAATAATAATAGTGATGGAAGTGGTACAGCGGCATGTATCACTTCTGTTTTGTAAATCCCAGGGATTTGACCCGCAACCAAAGGTTCTGTTCTCTTTCACCCACACAAAACAGACACAGTTCCTACGGTGCCTGATTTAAGTGCTCGTGCTGTGATGCTGGCCTGCGGATGTAGCTCTGGATCGTGTTTAGTAATCTTAAAACAGACAATGACGACAAACAGAGTTACAAGACAGACTTAACAAACGCTCACATTTCACTAATTTGCAGGGTATCCTTCTAGGTTGTATTCTAACCATTTACAAAGGAAAAGATCACTTACACTACGCCCCCTATTTATACCCTCACTCATGACCCCTTGGTTAACGAGCTCATCCGCTCCGCCAATCCTTGGATGCCACACCGTCTCCCGTCCAAGTCATTGAACTTGGGAGCCGTAGCCCCGCCCCCTTCCTAAATGACTGACTTCCACCTATCCTAAGGAATACATTGTCATACCATTTAGTTAAGGGTACTCCATTCCTTTTACATATTGCCCTCACAGGCTGGGAAGGTGAAGGAACCAAACAGGACAACAGGATCAACCAACAATCATTGGGGTGCAGTTTTGCAATATGAATTGTGAAAAGGTGGAAGAAAGGAAGGCGGCATTTGTATGCATCTTTTTATACACTGCTGGCCTAAAGATTAGTGGCCTGCTTCCGAAGCTAATAGTGCACTGTTTGTGTGGAAACGGATGTTCCTCCAGGAACTTCAATGGACATGTTGGTCAGCGCAGCCACTGTGCTGAGGTACGAGCGGATTGCACAGGCACCCATGTTAACTTCCCAAGATCCTTCTGCTTTCCTGGGATTGTGGCTGAATAGTTGCACACAACTCTCATACAGTTTACAAAGGTCTGGTGGATCAAATGGTGTGTCACGTGATCACATCCACTTACACACAATGCAGGCTGGGAGAGGTTTCGCCTCTATTTGCTTGATATTAGCAGATATCACATGGAACTTTCTTGGTGGAAATTATGTTGGGAACTATGGTGGGAAGTACTTTCAAGGGAGCTAAAGAACTTTAAACAAAGAAAGGTTCACACTGACAATATCCCCTGGAATGGGGAAGGAGATTGATGCATAATTCAAATCACAAAGCCAATGAAATGGCAGGATATATCTGTACATATTACCCCGTCTCCTCCTTGGGGGGGCCCTTTCCTTCTGAAATGACACTGTGGTGTACGTCACGTCCTCCTGCTGCTCTCCTTAAAGCTGACAGAGAAAGATCACAGCGAGTGAAGCTGGGTTATTTCACCTCAACAGGGTCTTCTGCTTCAAAGCTTGTTACTGGCTGAAAGCATGTCAGGCAACAGGGAAAGCAGCTGATTGCTTACTAAGGAAAGAAGCCATTAAAAAATGAGGTGGGGAAATGACCAAGGAAGCGCAACACTAACTGAAAGCATGGCTTGCAAACATAGATTTCTTTAACCCACTCTAGTACCAAATGTATTTTTATTAGAAAAACAGAACAAAACATGTTTACTCTGATATTTCTTTCAAAACTGTGTTGTGAAGACCAATATATATGGAATGGAAGTGCGCAACAGGTATGATTTATAGAATTATTTTGTCAGCTACAATAACTTTGGTATTAATACTGGAGACTAATATCAAGCTAATAAGTTAAGTTAGCTTAGTTACCTAGCCATGTTTTTGAGGCTGAATCACTTAGATCCTTTAAATTTGACAAAGTTCTGAGATCAATGAGCTACTAGGAACTGGATGAGCTTATATTGACTAAATAGCCTTCTCTCGTTAATACATTTTCTTATAAGCAGAAGAGCCAGGCTAGTCTGCACCCGTGGTTAGAGAGCTTTTAACCTCATCTCAGTGACAGGGATCAGAATCCATAACGATGATGTATCACAAAATGGACCTAACCCCCCCAACCTCACACGCATTACTGTCTCATTGTGCTGTGGTGCACAGATCTTCACACAGGCACAGCATAGCTACATTTGCAGATTGTTCAGAAACTCTACTACACACTGCAGTCTGCCGTTGTGCTTGGATTAAAGAGTAAATGGCAGTGTGGAATTGTAACTTACTGATTTCCTCTTATTGATCTTTCTTGTGTAAATAACAATCGGGATCAGGAGGAGCAGAAGAATTCCACTTGTCACAATAGCTGGCAACAGACTAAGAGACAATGAGGCAGTTAGTGAACTCCACCAGCTTGACAGACCGCACTGTGCATGACGTGTAATTGGCAAGATGTGCTAGTCAATTACATTCTATCCTATTACCTATCGATCTGAATGTATGTGTCATGTCGTGAGCTTCTCTTTATACGAGACACCTAGTTCTGGCATACAATGTTAAAAATACTGCAGCTCAATGCACAATTTCTTTAATCTATTTAAACTAAACTTTTACTTGGCTCGGCTAAAGAAACGGGTTTGTGTAGGCTGGACTCAAACCTGCCACCAGCAGGAGCAGTTATAGAGGCCATTAACCTCGTCTCGCCTGCAGGGGTCAGAATCCTTGACCGTAGTGCACCCACCACTGCCCATTGCTTACTAACATCTTTAAAGTGATTGTAGCTAACAGAACAGTTCCAGAACGTTTCCTTGCCATACCACATCCATTTACTTTATACGTCTCAAAGGTGTAGTTTTGAAAGGAACACTTTTTTTAGCAAGCATGTATTTTCATTTTAAAACATGATAATCTGGTACTGCACTAGGTTAAAGACATCTGTTTGCAAAAGAATGCTCTTAGATTGTCTTTCACTTCCAGGGTCTTCTCACCTGGAGAGTGAAAATTGTCCCCACCCCCCACTCCTGGAGGTCTCATGAATAATGAAGACACAGATGCTCCCTGCCAGTCACTCCTTGCCCGGGCAAAGGGATACTTTGCCCCCTGCACTTCAATATTAAACTGTGTGCCAGGTGGGGAGGTTGGCAGAGGTGTCTGCTTATTATTTTGGAGGCAGAACAAGAACTATAAAATATAGAAATATTTTTAGGCTCTTTAATATCCACAAGATATTGTAGTAGCGGTTTAATTTGTCTCAATCAGCAACACTTACTGTTGTGAGCCTTGGTTGTTGTCGTCACTTGTGCCACCAGGGGGAGATGTTGATTCAGGCTGTCGAGTGTCTGTGCTGTAAAATACAAATCCTACTTTAGTAAATCCGCCTGTCATTATCTGTCTGCAGAATCCTAGTTGCCAGATCATTTTGAGTAATTCTTTAACCCAAAGAAATCACAAGGCTTTGATCTTTGAACTCCAATGTCTCTGTATTGTCTGCAGTGATCGACTGTGTAGGTGGGGCCCAGGGGTGCAGCTAGCTTTTCATGTGGGGGGCGGGAGTCGGGGAGGGGGGGGGGGGGGGGGGGCAGGAGGAGAGAGTCTTACTCCAGGGGCCCATTGTGAAAATAGTTGTCTTATAATTTATTGGTGTCAGGATCTGATATCGAAGCAGCTGTGCTGAATTACTGTAGAATGGAATGCTGATGTGCATAAAGTAGACTTAAGACCATAACAACTCTAAAATAAAAAAACTGTAAAGTTACGGTACATAAAATAGTTGAAAACATAACGGGAGATGCAAATATTTGGCATACAAATGCCCACTTTTGAGGTACTAAGAATATGGCTAGGAATACCACTAATGTAAACAGTGAAGGGTTTATTGATGAAAAATACAAGGACATTACTGCCGGGGGTCCTACATTGAGACAGAGTGCAACTCTGCCTCTGTCTTGCTGCATTTACCTGGTTGGGCTGCTTGTTGAAATTTGCTCACTGGTTGGTTGGTGGGTTGTTGTTGTGGATCTCACTGCTGGATTGAAACAGTTATTAATACATAATCTGATAATATACAAGCTTTTTAAAACAATTTAAAAAAGCCCATTAATGGGCAAATAGTGTTTGCTTCTGATCTTGATAAAAAAAAAAAACTCAAAGCAAACGCAAGGAAACTGCCTTTGCCCTGTATTTTGGGGACACGTTTTGCACTGGCTTTCTCAGCTGGCATAATTTTTAAGGTATGTCCTCAACTCAAACTCCTTTCAAAATCACAAAAGCAAGAGAACTTCAATCTCACGCTTTATGTTTGTGTTTCACTGTTCATCAAAACTGGGACCTGTGTGTCACAGCCTCAAAGACCCCCAATGCGCTACTGGTACAAAGGCCTGTGGGCATGCCCAGTGCCTAGTGAACCTGTTTTAAACTTGAATTGAAAGACAATTTCATAACCAAGTGTAAATATGTTTTGTAGACTTCAGCATTTTAATGTCGTGTGTGTAAACTGTCAGGACCATTTGGGAACACTCATCTCTGAGGTACTCTTCCCAGTAAAAGTAAACTTTGATGTGCAGAGAGGGCCTTGGAGATTCATAACAGCAAATCAGTCTAATATGAAATGTAGGTAAATGAAAAATAGCATCTATTTATTGCTTTTAGACGAATCCTAACATTACAAACTTGTGTTTCTTACCCTCATCAATGCTAAGGTACAGCTGGATTTTATCATCACTCAGTGCTCTGTCAATACAACACCAGTACCAGTCTGCATCCTTCTTTTCCAGTCTCCTCACAGTCACAGTGAATACTCCCAGGCTTTGATTATCATTGATTGATACGTTATCTGCATTCCTCAGCTTCTCTTTGGATGTTTTAATAACTGTACAGGAGTCCCACTCTTACCCTCTGCACCAGTATTTAATATTAGTGTCGAAGTACCGATCATAGTGACACTGGACACTGACTGATCCTCCTTCATTCCCTGTTATCAAGTGACTTGTCACGGACAGTCCAGGAGCACCTGCAAATACAACACTCTATGTAAATGTAATCTTATTAAAGCAACAAAAGCCTGCTGGTTCACTGTTGATCAGTATCAGGTTTATTAAGGAGCACCATTAGACACAGACACATACAGAAGGACCTTATTAATCAAGGTGTACCAGTATCTCTACCCCACTCAATCAGGACATGTCAGCTCAGCTGGTCAGAAACTGAAAGTGGTGAAGCCTCTTGTATAATTAACAGGTTTCATGGTGTCCAAATTAAGAAACTCAGTCAAATACATGTTGAGCAAGAGTACATAAATCATTTCATCTTTTAGAAGATTTATTTTTTATTGGGGGGGGGGGGGGGGGGGGTGGGGTGGGGTGGGGGGGGGGGGGGGGGGATAAAAAAAAAAAACTAAAGACAAATCTGACCCATAGCCTCATAAAAGTTCTCTTGCTCAAATAGCACAAGACTTTTATACAGTACTAGGCAGCAAGTATTGACTTATAGAAAGGGAAACTGCAGAATGCCCATGGTTAACTGTAACAGCATGGTGGGACAGTGCTGCAGGATGCCCATGGTTAACTGTATACAGTATGGTGGGACAGTGCTGCAGAATGCCCATGGTTAACTGTATACAGTTTGGTGGGACAGTGCTGCAGGATGCCCATGGTTAACTGTATACAGTATGGTGGCACAGTGCTGCAGAATGCCCATGGTTAGCTGTATACAGTATAGTGGGACAATGCTGCAGGATGCCCATGGTTAACTGTATACAGTATGTTGGGACAGTGCTGCAGAATGCCCATGGTTAACTGTATACAGTATGTTGGGACAGTGCTGCAGGATGCCCATGGTTAACTGTATACAGTATGGTGGCACAGTGCTGCAGAATGCCCATGGTTAACTGTAACAGCATGGTGGGACAGTGCTGCAGAATGCCCATGGTTAGCTGTATACAGTATAGTGGGACAATGCTGCAGGATGCCCATGGTTAACTGTATACAGTATGGTGGGACAGTGCTGCAGGATGCCCATGGTTAACTGTATACAGTATGTTGGGACAGTGCTGCAGAATGCCCATGGTTAACTGTATACAGTATGGTGGGACAGTGCTGCAGAATGCCCATGGTTAACTGTATACAGTTTGGTGGGACAGTGCTGCAGGATGCCCATGGTTAACTGTATACAGTATGGTGGCACAGTGCTGCAGAATGCCCATGGTTAGCTGTATACAGTATAGTGGGACAATGCTGCAGGATGCCCATGGTTAACTGTATACAGTATGTTGGGACAGTGCTGCAGGATGCCCATGGTTAACTGTAAACAGTATGGTGGGACAGTGCTGCAGAATGCCCATGGTTAACTGTATACAGTATGGTGGGACAGTGCTGCAGGATGCCCATGGTTAACTGTATACAGTATGGTGGCACAGTGCTGCAGAATCCCCATGGTTAGCTGTATACAGTATGGTGGGACAGTGCTGCAGAATGCCCATGGTTAACTGTATACAGTTTGGTGGGACAGTGCTGCAGGATGCCCATGGTTAACTGTATACAGTATGGTGGCACAGTGCTGCAGAATGCCCATGGTTAGCTGTATACAGTATAGTGGGACAATGCTGCAGGATGCCCATGGTTAACTGTATACAGTATGTTGGGACAGTGCTGCAGGATGCCCATGGTTAACTGTATACAGTATGGTGGGACAGTGCTGCAGAATGCCCATGGTTAACTGTATACAGTATGGTGGGACAGTGCTGCAGGATGCCCATGGTTAACTGTATACAGTATGGTGGCACAGTGCTGCAGAATCCCCATGGTTAGCTGTATACAGTATAGTGGGACAATGCTGCAGGATGCCCATGGTTAACTGTATACAGTATGTTGGGACAGTGCTGCAGGATGCCCATGGTTAACTGTATACAGTATGGTGGGACAGTGCTGCAGAATGCCCACGGTTAACTGTCTACAGTATGGTGGGACAGTGCTGCAGGATGCCCATGGTTAACTGTATACAGTATGGTGGGACAGTGCTGCAGAATGCCCATGGTTAACTGTATACAGTATGGTGGGACAGTGCTGCAGAATGCCCTTGGTTAACTGTATACAGTATGGTGGGACAGTGCTGCAGGATGAAGATTTCATTGTTTAGAGCTGCTGTGTTATAAACAGAGTGGTGCCAGTAGTGTTCCAATGCTGGGATCCTGTACATGGCATGAAATATTTCCACCTCTCTTTCATTCGTTTGCCCCTTTCATAGAGTAGACCTGACACAGACTTCAAGTTTCATCGTTTTAACCAAAAACAAAACAAACACCTAGATCCTTTCAGAGCAGTGACTAAACACTGGAAGAGCCCCGCCTATCCCAGGGCAGCTAAGCTGTTCCATGACAGAAAAACAAAACACAAGCTTCACAAAATACACAATATAATTTGTACGCAGCGACAGCTTCGTTAGCAGGGTACACACCTTCCTGCTTCCTTCTACTCAGTAGCCCCGGATTAATTAGTTGTGGGGTTTATATTCCCCATAAAAACAGGTATAGGCAGCTGGTGCTGATTTAAAATAATCTGCAACTGTCAAAACAATTAACAATTAACAAATTCACAAAACAATTAACACACATTTGCATGCGTGTTTTAGCCCCCTCTCTGCTCTGCTACAAAAGTCCATCTTTGTTATGGTGCATTTCAATTGAGAGTCAGAAATACTGAAGCTCAACCTCACTGAGGCACAGTAAAAAAGGACTGAAAAAATATATCTGGTGTTTAAACTCTTACCTGGTGAAACTGTAAGGTATACAGGAAGTGCTTCATTGGATCCATCAGATCTCTGTATTACACACGAGTACCAGCCTGCATCCCTCTTCTCCAGGCTCCTCACAGTCACAGTGAATACTCCCCGGGTTTGATCGTCACTGATCGATACCTTCTCTCTGTGCTTTGAAGTGAATACTCCCCGGGTTCGAGAGTCACAGTCACCCGTTCTACACCAGACCTTGACATGGTCTCTGTGCAAAGTGAGATCATAGACACACGGGACACTGACTGATCCTCCTTCCTAGCCGGCTACTTCAGTCACTGTCCACAGGCTGGAGGAACCTACAGTTATACAGAGCGCTTTTTAATTTATGTCTGTGACAGGGCAGGTTGAAGGGGGTGACATTGGGGATATCTGTCCGTGGCCCACGGCATAGATGCCATGGAGAGGAAGGTGAATAGTGGTGCACGTAAGAGAAAAAATAATGAAAGGAACTCAAACACTAAAGAAGAGGGTCTTTGATTTTAAATCTGACTATTACTTTGGTGTTTGTGTAAATATACTTTTATTATTTAAAAGTATTTGTTTGGATTTTCATTCACGTGAATTGACATCCTGTTATTTTATTTGCAGAAATGTATTTAACGTGTAATTGACCTAATTATTTTTTTTAGGTCAAAACGACTTTGTATAATATGGATGCACAGAGTTCTATTTGTTAACTCACTTTGAGTATGTAGCGTATTAAATAGTAATATACTGTATACGTCCCCACGAGTCGCTACAGTTTGTTTAAATTGCGTACCTATGATTTTTCTTTTCATTGTTAACATCCTGACAACTTTTTACACTTCTAAGTTTAAAGTCTGTTTCAAAGATCTTTTCAACACATCATTTTCAACTTCCAGTGAATTCGAGTTTGAGATCAGGGGTGAGTCCTCTGATCACTGCTGATCACTGCTGGGGGGAAACAAAACAGAACAAAAAAAAACAAACAAGCACTACAAGTGCTCTGGCTTTTGTGGTCCGTACGACATCTTGGCCCTGAATACAGTCGGAAAATCGCTGTCTCCGTCTGTTGTAACCCTACTCTTATCCCGAACATTGTTTCCATTATGAAATGCTGTTTTCCGATAGGTGGAATCGGTACAATTTACATAAAGGTAGTCGAATAATCATTCAGTATTCAAATGAGAAACCTATATATTAATGATGCAAATGACAGTTTTTATGCCAGTTCAGGATTTCAATCAGTGACAGATGGGACTAGAAGGTAGTAAAGGTGGAGAAAACAAAACAGACGTATGTTTCAGGTGATATGGAGAAACAAGAGAAGTTACATTTAATAGAACATAAAGCAAGTACGTCAGCAGAGAGAAAAAAAGTCAAATTAGAGATAGAGCTCATTTTAATATAATATAGCCTAATGTTGTAAATGATGTGCTGTATTAATTACATTTTATTTAATGTATCTGGTTATTGCAGATATTTTATGCCAAAATTAAAAATAAATTAATACATAAATAAATATAGAAAGGCATAAATATGTATAAAAATACATACATCTATAGACATCTATTTATTTATTTATTTATTTATTTATTATTTTGGCATAAAATATCCTCCATACCCGGCTGAAAAGTAGTAATGGGGGTTGAGGTTTATCACCAAATTTTTACTCACAAGATAGCACTAGAACTGTAGAATGTTGTGGTGGAGATGTGTTGCTGGCTGACAGTTTCACAGTGTGCACACGCTGGGGTAGCGCTCTGTTACTTGTATTTAAGAGTGTTTCCCATATCACATGGGAAGCGTGTGACAGCAACATTGGTCAACCAAGTGCTTCATCTTGTGTATTTATAAATACTGCTTTATATAGTGTACTTGTAAATACAGTAAACATAAAACATAAATTGTGATTCCTTGTTACGCTTAGTCAAGCAGTTAAAACGCTAGTCTCTTACTCACATTGGAGACTTCCTTCCTGCTACAGTGTAACATGATTTCTGTATAGAGTAGAAACCACAGCAGGGTCAGGCATGGGGGTTGTGGTGTTATACATCTAATACTCCTAATATCTAACAAGTACAGTCAAACACTTAATACCATGTCAGCTCACAGGCTGTGCAGAAATGGTGCCAATAAGCGGAGCTGACTTCCTCAATAACCTGAGCAACTATTGAGCATTAAAATACAAAAGAATTTCCCACACAGTACAGATGTTCTGAGGGCGTGTGTGCATCCTCCAATCTCACACGCCTAAAGCCAGAATCGCTTTCATGCCGAACAATCCAGAACAGAGGTGGGCAGGCTACTGATCCCAGAGATCAGCCCTGCCTCTTATCCACTCTGAATGAGCTCGGTGTCTGGCCAGCAGGGTTCGCTGTTGCATGATGAGGAGAAGCAATCCCTTCCCCCACCCTGGGAGCGTCAGAGCCAATGTGACACCCCCCTCGGGTTCCCCATTATTTATTTTTCGCTCTGTGAGCAGTGTTTTCTGTTTAAACCTTTATTTTTGTTGTTTAATAAACAGCACGCTGCATCTTTTCCTGCAGTGCTTCCTTTGTTTTTTCTGTTCCCGCACTCTGGCCCGACGTCACCACTCAGCCGTTTCCTGTCACACACCAATTAACTAATTGTTGAAATGATTGTTGAGTAATAAAATGCTATTTGTTTTTCTGTTGAATTCAATGTTGGGGATGACTGCTTGTATGGTGGTGGTTATTATGGAATATGTCACCGCTGGTCGCGTCTGTTCAGGAAAGAAGAAGAATCCACCGCCTTCTGAAAGTGATCTTACAGTCCAGGGCAGCAGGGTGGACCGTGACGAAGCCATGCCCCCTCTCACCATCTACCCCCCCCCCCCCCCCCCCCCCCCCCCCCCCCCCCTCCCTGGCCCATCAAGGGGACTGCCTACATTAAGGTGGAGGTGGAGGATAGGGTTACAGCGGCAACAGCCAGGTGAGTTTACCTACGATTTATACAGCATACGAGGAAGTGATCTAATGAGAGCACAATCATTCAATAATCCCACCCCTGAACTGAAGCCTAAACTTCTAATTGCTCTGACTCACTGTGGTTTCGTTAACACAACCACAGTTTTCTGTGGATTCGTAGCACTAACTGTGGATTCGTTAATTAACAATACATCTGCCCTAGACTCCCCTTCTCTTCAAAGCCAAAGTTCAGCAAACTTCAGCGCCACCCAAGCTGTGTGGCTCATCCTGCGTCCCAGCGGTAGTGAACTGGATGAGCCGCTAGGGGGACCTCAAAAGAAGTTTTCATACAGCAAATTCTCTTTTTTGCTGCAGGTCTTACTGCATTAGTTACTGTAGTGTCCATTTATACAATTTTAACTCAATATTCAGCAAACACACACATTGGTCTGGTTTGTATCAATGGGGAGGCAGAAAAAAGGCAGAGGGCTTGGGGGTGCCATTAAGCCCCCAGCAGTAGTAGAGTCTTATTACTGTATTTTGACTGACAACACTTTTCATATTATTTTATTTATTTGGCAGACGTTTTATCCAAGGTGACTTACAGGGCAGCACCGTACAGATGCAAGATTAATATTTAAATTCAGTATAGCTTACAGTAAGTGTAAATAATACTACTAAAATACAGTATGAACTAGGATGCAACAAGTTATGATTACAACAAGTTGTATCTACAATGACATATTAGTAGTGCATCAGCTGAGGATCCAGTAGCATGGTGCTGAGGTCAGGTCCAGTGCATAGTAGTAGTCGGGGTAGATCAAGAGATCTCAAGTGCAGTCTAAACAGGTTCTACCCCACTTCGGCACCAGTTCACGTCCAGGCTGTGTACAGAGGCTGAACTTTGCTGGGGACCCCGAGGGGAACATCACAATGGCTCTGATGCACCCGGGGTGGAGGATGGGAAACCAGCAGGGATTGTTTCTCCTCATCACGCAACAGCGAACCCTACTGGCCAGACAGAGCACATTCAGAGTGGATAAGAGGCAGGGCTGATCTCTGGGATCGGTAGCCCCCCCACCTCTGTTCTGGATTGCTCGGCGTAAAAGCGATTCTGGCTTTAGGCGTGTGAGATTGGAGGATGCTCACACGCCCTTAGAATGTCTGTACTGTGTGGGAAATTCTTTTGTATTTTAATACTCACTAGTTCCCCAGGTTATTGAAGAAGTCAATTCTGCTTATTGGCACCATTTCTGCACAGCCTGTGAGCTGACATGGTATTAAAAGTGTTTGACTGTACTTGTTGGGTACTTGTTGGGTATGCCTGACCCTGCTGTGGTTTCTGCTCTATATTTGTTCCTGGGTAGTAAGTGTTATTTCCTAATTGCTTATGCCTCAAAAGTATAGAAAATGATCTCGAAAAACTACTCACTTCTAAATCTTTTGTAGTCATCTTTGTATTACTTTAGTATAAATACATGTTAATTTGGATTCATATGTTGTTTTTTTCTGACTTTATGTGAACGAAAAGACACACATTTTCCCATTTTCCCATTGGAAATAGTGATATTTTGAAATATCACTGTCCTGGTCACAAAAGCAAAGTTTGTGGGGAATAATAGCCATGTTCTATACTTTTGAGGCATAAGCAATTAGGAAACAACACTTACTACCCAGGAACAATTATTATTATTTTTTTTTTGTTACACAGTGTTATTAAATGAACCTTCCAAGTTCTGTGCTACTAGTCTTGTAACATAAGAAGTTTTATTTTACTTAAACAAAAACATGCAAATTGCATTTTGCAGTGAACACCTTGATTAATAAGGTCCTCCTGTATGTGTCTGTGTCTAATGGTGCTCCTTAATAAACCTGATACTGATCAACAGTGAACCAGCAGGCTTTTGTTGCTTTAATAAGATTACATTTACATAGAGTGTTGTATTTGCAGGTGCTCCTGGACTATGAGTGACAGGTCACTTGATAACAGGGAATGAAAGAGGATCAGTCAGTGTCCAGTGTCACTATGATCGGTACTTCGACTGCTTTCTAGTGCTATCCTGCTATATATGGTGTTAGTAATGGGATAGCGCACCTCCAAGATTCAAAGGATTTTCACCCCCTTTATATCATGTGGCTGGGACTTGATTGACCATCAGTTAATCAACCCAGACCCAGCCACATTCCACAACTGGGTCTGACAGAGATTAGATTTTAACCCCATCCCTGCCAAACTTAAATTCAAAACATGGAAACTTTATTTACAATAAACACACACACACTATTTACACGTACAGCACTTGCACTCTTCCACAGCAACTATATAAACTGCTCTCTGAATGTAACAATATGAACTGTGTTTTCAGGATCCACAATGCTCAAGATGCTCCACCCGAAGAGATAATAAGAAAAGAAAACCTGAAGAGGTTTCAAAAAATTTAAGAAAACCTGCAGTGTCCACTTTGGTGTGATTTTTTAGCTTTGAACACAACAGGAGTCTGTGATATTATGGACAGCTGCAGGTGCCGAACTCACACAACAGGGTTCTCTTTGACTGCCAGCTCTCTGAGGAGCAACTGGCGCAGTTTTCAAAATGTCAAGTTGCATTCCAATGTGTTGTAATGTTCATTCCAATCTGTAATTTTTGTTAATTAGCTTCTACTATTGCTTTGTATCCATCTGTGGAAAGGTATCTGTAACTGGAGCTGTCAAGGCCAGTGGTGCACTATTTTTAAATAAAAAGAATAAACAGCTGGTCATCTCAGGGCTTCTGCATACTAGGGCATGTCCAAGCCAACTCCTCCAAGCTACAAATATCATATAAATATCAATTAGTAAATTATCACAACACAAATACAGTATACACCACGATCAGTCCATTCGTTCTTGTCGATCAGGCCACGTGTTTTCATCAACATCACACTGGATGTTTTCCCTCGCAATGCAGCGAGGAAAAAATCTCCTTGCATAACGCATCCATGCTTGGCAGTCCTCTGCAGTGATTGCCAGACAACCAGCATTCATTGCATCTAGGAGGGACAGTAATCATAAACTTTCCACCTCCACACACCTCCATGAGTGGTTCACCTGATAAAAGCTTTTACCAGATAAGCCTAAGGGAGAGTCATACAGCGTGATTCATGCAGCGCAGGTTTGCACCTGGCTTTGCTGGCGATTGTGAAGGGAGCGTCACATTGGTTCTTGGCTCATACCGGTAGGGACTGTTTCTCCTCATTGCGCTACAGTGAACCCTGCTGGCCAGGGACCCAGTGAATCAAACAATTGCCTTATTAAGGCTCCAGTCACATTCCCACAAGATTCTATGGAGGGGAATTTAACCCCATCCCCGCCAGCTACACATCATAAAACTGGCTTTTTGGCCGGTCTCAAATAATAAATAATAATGAGGGATGGTTTTCCTCCGCCCACAGATAAACATCTATAATGGTAATAATAATAATACAATGAAAATATTAATATATATACATATACGTATGAGTCAGGGGGAGAGGAGCAGGAGCTGCCTCTCCCTTCACCAGAAGGACCAGGACTAGATGCCGGCAGTCCTCAGCAGCCCTTGCATAGGCTGCTGAGGGAAGCACGGGTAAGAACCGCCCAGCCGCAGTGGCCGAGAAGAGGGCCGAAACCCGCACCCCAGCTTGTCCTGACTCCCCGCACATCATCGCTTGGGGATACCGAAGGATGCCTTCACATCATTGCTCAGGGATGCCTGCCTCACTTTGCCCAAGGATGCCTGCCTGGCATCGCCTGGGGTTGCCTGCTGCTCCGCATCGCCTGGGGCTGCCTCTGTCTTCACATTGCTTGTGGAGCCACTGTTTGCAGGGTACGAGGGAGAAGCGGAGTTCCCGCTGCCGCCTCTATGGCCAGTGGCTCCCCTCCCAAGTTCACCTCCCGAGGGTCCGCTGCTGCCTTCGCCTGGGGTCGCCGTCAGCTCTGCTCGGCTGCAGGGGTCAGTGTGGCCGGAGCCCCACCACAGGTAGCTGCCAGCTATGAAGGAGGGAGAGGTCAGGAGACCACCTCCCCCCGCAGCAATTTCATTGCAGGAGTTCTGGGAGCTGGAGTCCCGTGGCTGTCCCATGTCTGTCTTTTATTTTATACTGATATATTACATTGGCCACGAGGAAACTGGATTTCGAGATAACCCAGCTCAGAACTGTAAGTCATTTTACTTACAAACAATATTCTAAAGCTACAACAGCTTAAAGACTGTGAATGTAACTTAGCAAACAACAAAACAACAAAGTCTCCAGGATGCAGGCCTACTCAAACATGCCCATCTTCCCTCAGCTTGATATCGATAACTGATTCGACTTCCGGAGGCTTAAGATGGAAAAAGTGGATGCAGAGATTCGACAATTTTCTGGTTGCTTCTAATATCAAAGACAACACCAGAAAACGTGTCGTGTTGCTGCATTATGCTGGTGAGCGAGTGTTTGATATATTCAATACAACATCAGATGCTGGAAATGCTGAAGCCTACAACACAGCAGTAGAAAAAAAAAAAAACATTATATATGAAACCTATATATTCAGACAAACCACTCAAGAAGCCAGAGAATCACTAGATACTTACCACACACGCCTGAGACAGCTAGCAGTCCACTGCGAATTCACAGATACAGACCGATAAATAAAATCACAAATAATTCAGAGCTGCAGCTCCTCTCGCATACGACGTAAAGCTTTAAGGGAACCAGTACTTACCTTGACCTGAATTGCTACATTTCGGTAGAACACTAGAAACTTTTGAGTTGCATGCTACAGACATTGAACACGCCCAGCTCACTGACGGCACATTTACAAATCATGTGATTGTGAACCACATTGCCCAGCAGAGACCGCACAAACATGGCCAGCTTAAAGTAAACAAACCGCTGTTCAACTCAAACACATGCTACTGTGGAGGCGCATACCCGCATACGGGATGTCAATTGTCAACTGCAAAGGGAAAACAATGTAAACAATGTGGAAAATTAAACCACTTCACCAAGCACTGCCGTTCCAAACCACAAGAGGGAAGCAGACAATACCAATCCGTGAACAAAACACCAAGCAAGAAACAACCAGCAGTAAACACGATTAGGCCTGAATTCACCAGCAGTCCTGAAGCAACTAATAACAATAACCCATACTCTTCCAGCAATGATGATGAATATGTATATGTGCTTTGCACTTTCTATTGTCCTAACCAACCTCTGACCACCGTCACCATCCAAGATGTTCCTGTTAATATCATGATAGATTCAGGGGCCAGTTTGAATCTGCTTGATGAACATGCCTACAGCAAACTGAAACCACGTATAACACTGAAACCAACAAACTTTAAAACATCTCCATATGGATCCAACACTGTTCTAGAATTAAAAGGCATGTTTGACACCATTGTTGAATCAAGTGCAAAACTTACACATGCAACATTGTAAGTGGTAAAAGGGAAAGTTGCTCACTCCTTAGCTACCAGACAGCATCTGACCTAGGATTAATTCTGATAATCAACTCAATATCACCAGCCATACTGTCACCAACACTGTCCACTACACAACATATGGTTACAACACACCCAGACCGATTTGAAGGACTAGGTAAATTGAAGGACTTCCAAGTCAAACTTCACACTGACACAACAGTACAACCTGTTGTACAAGCGCACAGGAGAATTCCATTCCATATCAGGAAAAGGGTGGAAAAAGAACTTAACAGATTAGAACAGCTGGGAATTATTGAAACAATAACCGGACCAACGCCATGGGTATCTCCAATAGTCACAGCACCAAAGCCCAAGAACCCAGAAGAAGTATGCATATGTGTTGACATGTGCCTTCCTAACACCGCAGTACTAAGGTAACGCCATATCTCCCCCACATTTGATGACATCATACACGACTTAAATGGCGCAACAGTCTTCTCTAAACTAGATCTAAATGCAGGCTACCACCAGCTGGAACTCGGACCTGAATCCAGACACATCACAATGTTTTCTCCAAAGACGAAATAACTCCAAATCCAATGAAAATAGCCTCTATTAACAACCTTAACGCACCACGCAACCCAAGTGAAATGCGAAGCTTAATAGGAATGGCAAACTACTGCGCCAGGTTTATTCCAAATTTCGCAACCATCACCAAACCACTTCAAGAACTCACAAAAAAAAGATGCTCCTTGGACATGGGAAGCAAAACACCAAACAGCATTTAACCAGCAAGAATTAACAAGCAGCACTGTGATGGTATACTTTGACCCATCCAAACAAACAGAAGTCACAATTGATGCAAGCCCAGTCGGTCTAGGTGCCATTCTGGCCCAGAAAGATATTTCCAAGAATACCACCAAGATAATAGTCTATGCCAGCAGAGCCCTAAACCCTGTCGAGTAATGTTATTCCCAAACAAAAAGCGCTTGCCATCGTCTGGAGCTGTGAACATTTCCATTTCTACCTCTATGGTGCTCCGTTTGTGCTGATCACAGACCACAAGCCCTTAGAATTAATATTCAACAACCCCAAATCAAAACCACCTGCTTTGATACAGCAATGGGGACTGTGCCTGCAAACGCACAAATTCAAAGTTCTCCATAAACCAGGCAAAGACAAACCAGCAGATTACATGTCCAAGCACCCACCTGACCTGCCAGAATAGCAGAATCTCCAAAATAGCCGAAGAGTGCTGTCCCCAGGCTATGAAGCTGTCAGACCTCCAAAGGGAAGCTACAACTATCCCACGTTCCAATTACTAATACACAACATCCAAATGAACAAGTGGAACACAACACACAGAACATCAAATGTGAACCAAGTTTTACTCAAAGCCTTCTTCCCAATCAGACATGAGCTAATAGTCTCGCCAACAGCTGACATCATTCTAAGAGGCTCCAGGCTCGTCATTCCACCATCCCTACAAGACCAAGCACTATCCATTGCCCATGAAGGACACCAGGGAGCTGCCAAAACCAATCAGCTCTTGAGGGAAAAAGTCTGGTTTCCTGGGATTGACAAGCATGTTGAAGCCATGGTAAAGACATGCATCCCCTGCCAAGCAGCAATGAATAATCTTGAGCCCTTACAAATGTCACCCTTACCTCCTGGCCCATGGCAACACTTGGCAACTAACTTTTGAGGTCCATTTCCATCAGGGGACTACCTTCTTGTCGTCATTGACGTGTACTGCAGATACCCAGTTGTTGAACTTGTAACCTTCACCTCAGCCAAAGATTTTCTCCTGTTTTGGCATCCCACATATTCAAACAGTCTGCAAACTACTTGGGCTTCCAGCATTACAAGATTACTCCATACTGGCCTAAAGCTAACGCAATGGCAGAGCGATTCATTAGAACTTTGAGGAAAACCACACTTGCTGCCACAGCTGCCAAAAAGCCCTGGAAACAAGAACGCTATAAATTCCTCAGGAACCTTCGTGCAACACCTCATAGTACCACTAACAAATCACCAGCTGAGTTGTTATTTGGTCGCCCTCTACCAAGCTAACAGAGCTCTCACCAACCACTATTAATGACTCCCTCCATACAATCGACAGACAGTTGCCGAGTAGCATTGTTAGAAAAAGAATGCACATTCATTACTACAACAATACACAGGTCTCATCCCAGCAGCAGCAAGCATGTCTGTCTTTTATTTTATTTTGATATACTACAGAGACCTATCCCAACAGACTCACAGCTGTAATTGCTGCTAAAGGTGTTTCCACCAAGTATTAACTCAGGGGGGTGGAGACTTATCCAATTACTATCATTTTTTTTCTCAATAAAAACCTTTTTCCACTTAACAGTGTGGCGTATGGTGTGTAGATAAGTGGGAAAAAAAAACATTTAAATGCATGAAAGTCTGAGGTACTGACACAACAAAATGTGAGAAAAGTTCAAGGGGGTGTAGACATTCTAGAGGCACTGTGTATATTTATACAACAAGTGTTTAGACATCAAGGAACAAATTGCTTTTTCATATTTGCATTGGAAGCTCTTCAAATGAATTTGGTGTATATGCATTTAAAACTGCATAATGGATTTGTTAAAACAAGTTATTCTTCATTTTTTTTCTCCAGTGGTGGTTTTACAAGAAACATTTAAGACTTTTCTGCTGTTTAGATCCTTGAATAGACCTTGAATAGACCACAGTATGACATAAGACGAGGAAGTCCGGGGTTACACAGCAGTGTCATGTGTACAAGAACAAACTTTCCTAAGTCATAGTTTTCATTTCAGTGTTTACAGAATAAATGTTGATAAGTGGCCATACCTGAGAGCAGCGTCTGGGAAATAGTATTCAGTGTAAACATCTTATACCACTACTTCATGCTTCATTGGTTTTTTATCCATGATCATTTTCACAACACACCCCTACAGTCAATCGTAACTGGCACTGAAAGTAATTAACAAGAGATGTATTTTTAAGACCGCATCCTACGCACATTGTATACAGCCATCCAGCCAGCACAGGGACGGCATGATTTTCAAAAGGGGAGAGTGGGTCAGTAGAGACACTGATGGTGGAGGACTCAAAAGAAACACTCTCACCACATGAAGTCCCACCACAATTTTATAGTGAGATTTGCAGATGCCCGCCAGGCAACAGAACTGAAAAAGTTTAGAAGGTTCATACCTGTAATGTATGGGACACATTTCCCAGCCTAGACCATATATAGCTATTCTCAAGTTTTGGACTGATTGCGTCGGTCTGTGAGGTGTTTGATTTTTAAGTTTTAAGCTTCCAGTGCATTTCAGAATTGATTTTAAAATCATTAAATGGTGCAGGATTACCCAAGCTAGATTCTGCCACCATATAAACCACTGCAAACTTTAAAGTCAGCTAGTTATAATGCCCCCAGATTGTAGAACTCATTGCCCTTTTATATAAGAGATGCTGTGTTTCTCTCATCCGGTGGTTCACCCTTTTTATTTTCACAATGGAGAGACAAGGGGATACATGCTTTTGCAGATATTTGCAAAGATAAACAGCTTTGCACATTCCAAGATTTACAATTACAATACGACTTGCCAGGTGCCTCTTTCTTCTTTTACCTTTGATTTTGTTCTGCAGTGAGTGCCTATGGGGTTCCTTGGTGGACAGATTTGCCTTCACATGTACTACATGACATGTTAGACACAGGGGGAAACACTACAGGACTGGCTTCCTCATTTTATGTTCCTTTCCTTAGGTCATCATATAAACCTTTGGTGGTTAACACTATCTGAAATAGGGATCTATCTCTTGAAAATGAAGGAATCTGCTGGGAAACTATTTGGGATAATCTAAGCTCTGCTTCCAAAAATCCAAACCATCAGTTGATTAATTTTAATTTTCTTCATATAACTTATTTAACTCCTCGCAGGCACTACCAAATTAAACTTCAGTAGTTTGGGACAAACACCAATCACAAAATGTTTTAGTACAAACATTTACTGAGGAGAATGAGGAGTATGCAATTTTACAGAGAAGTACGTTGTAACGATCACTCGGCACAACTGAGAAGCAGTTGTACTGTCCTCCCTAAGGAGATATTACTGGCCTAATATCTATAACTAACTAAGTCAGCAAGAGTGACAGACAGCAAAAGCAGGGACGTCAGAGGTGTCAATTTCATGAACAAACGGTTTATTGTTGTGAACTATAATGTAATAAATGAAATATAAGGACAACAACTTATTGCAGAGAACAGTTAGTTAAGTGGAAGGTACAGGTGAGTAAGAAAGTAAAGTGAACTAAACAAACATCCAAACAAACTAACACTAAAGCGAAATGAATGTGGTGTCCGGTGGGCCTCCAATAAACCCACACACACAAACACCACACCAACACAAAACCAACACATTGACGGGCCAACAAGACAAAGGTGAATGAATAAGTATATGGGGAAAACAATTACAAAGACAGTCTTGATGGCAATGGATGATAAATGAAATTTCACATTCATTTGGCATCAAACCTAACCTGGTCTGAGGGCTCACCACCTGGCCAACTGGACAAGGCAGTGACGCCCCCCCGACCCCCCCCCCAAGAAAAAATCTACATTTAAAAAAAAAATTAAGGAGACGGGGATTTCATTCCTGGGATTAGTGTGGATGTTGTTTATTGGCAACAATGTTCTTTTGGTATCGCAGTGACCATAACTGGACACAGTACTAACCTGATTTACAAACACAATTGTTTTATAGATTTTATTTGCTCATTTCTGTGCTCATTCTTCATTTCTTTTCTTAAAAAATCTAAATTTGTTTATCTAGATTTGTTATTATTATTATTAAAATTGTAATTGCCAAAGTTAACACCAGCCAAGACTTTAAACACTGCACAGAAACCAGCACCAGAGGACACAAGGTTTCACTATGCTTCATTGCTATGGAAAACTTTTATAAGGGCTATCACACGACTAACTGTGTGAAAATTATTGAAAACATAAACCATTTGTGTACTCTGGGTGGGTGTATTAAATTCCCATGAAAATGTGTGTCCCAATGCTATAAACCTGAATTTAAACAAATGTTCTTGTTTTAAATGGTATTAATGTAATAGAAAAAAATCAATAAGGGTGTTAAAATCAGACTCCTTTGTGCAAACACCAGCAGCCACAATGTTTACAGGATCACATCAGCTCTAGACACAGTCGACGATATAAGAGAGCTGTGCACTCCGTCAAACGCATTTTGAAGAGAAGGAAGCAATCTGCAGTTTCTACAGGTAAGAGCACTCGCAACCCTCCATCTCTCTGCTCACTTCATTCTTTTATTGCTGTCGCGCTACAATGGTGATGCTTCAGTGCTAAACTTACAGACAAGGCAATTAGAAAGGCAAACAGAATGCTTGCGTATATATTTTAAAATGTAGAGTACAAATCAAAGGAGGTTATGGTGGGGTTATCCAATGCACTGGTGAGACCAAACTTAAGAGTACTGTGTCCAGTTCTGGTCACTGCGATACCAAGAGGACATTGTTGCCATGGACAGAGTCCAATAAGCAACAACCAGACTAATCCCAGGGCTTAAAGGAATGAGCTATGAAGATTGAGGGTACTGAATTTATTTAACCAAAAACAAAGTATAATTTGCGATATATATATATATATATATATATATATATATATATATATATATATATATATATATTTTTTTTTTTTTTTTCTAGTGTTCATTATTTCAAGTCTTCAAAATCTTTAAAGGAGTTAACAATCAACCCTAACCTATACTTTAAGCCCAGCACTGAAATCAGTACACGGAGACACTTCTTCACACAGTGGTGAGGGTATGGAATGGGTTACCTATTTTGTTGATGCTGAATCATTGGGATCCTTAAGACCCACATTAACAATGGGATGAGGAGTCCATTGGTAGAATGGTATTGCAGCAAGGTCATTTTCAATAACTTAACATTGGTACCATAATGGCATGATGTGATGCTTTTGTTGTCTCTTTTCCTCTTCCAGGAGCCTGTCATCATGTTTCCAGCAGAGGTCTCAGTTGTGGTTTGCATTGCCCTGGCTCTCAGTGGGGCTGCAGGTAGGCTATTTAAATGCTGGGAAAATCTGTCGAAATGTATTACTGAGTTTAAAATGTGAGGAAATAGTTTTGACCACTGAACCATGTTATGAATCTCCTCCTAGCAGCTGATGAATGAATAGTTATCAGCATGTGGTAAAATACGTACCTCCTCATGATTAGTAAGGCAATTCTATCCATTTAATTGCCATTAGCTGCCAAGTGTGTAAAAGAGATGTAGTACAGAATAAGGCTGAAACCTGGGGTCAGACTGACTGGGAAACACACCGTTGAAAGGATAAGAGCAGCCCTGTACACAGTGACTCACTCCATGCGTTGCTGTCTGTGGTGTTCTGTACTTCACAGCTCAGGATGACGAGAAGAAAAAAGTAGAGAAGAGGGAAGTGTCAATGTACCCGGGTTCCTGTCTGAAGGGATGGGTCAGTTTCAATAGCCGGTGCTATCAGTATGTGCAGGTCAAGAAGACATGGGCTGATGCTGAGGTGTGATCATTTTTACCATTCATAAACCCAGGGCGACCTCTCCCAATTTCACTGACACATGATCATGGTGTCAGCCGTAGAGTGGACATGGTGAATACTCAGATTAGACAAGCTTTTTCCTGGATACCAACACAAGGGTAGTAATTTAATCCAAAATGGTTCTAGGTAACTACTCCTTGTAAATATGAGTCTATCAAAGCCAGTCAGTTTCTGCAGGATCTTTAGATGAAATCTAGATTTTTTTATTTTTTATTTATATAGTATTTTAAAATTCAGAAATATAAAGCAGCATTTGAAAGAGCTTTGCTTGTAGAAGGTGTGTTAAGTGAAACAGGCTGTGTGATGTGCCCAGTGTATTGAGGACATGCTGCTTCCCAGTGCTCCCAGTCTGCCTAGTCCAAGCTGTCTCTCATTGCTCCCTCCAGCTGTTCTGCCTCAGTGTTGGGGGAAATCTCGCCTCCGTACACAGCGTCGAAGAGAACAATTTCATTCAGAACCTGATTAATAAGAATGATGCCTCAAATACTATTACCTGGCTCGGGGGTTCTGACTGCTTCAAGGTACAGTAACCTCTTTATATGGCTAAAAATAAATTCACTTTGTTGAATGTGTTGTGGATAACCTCTGTCATGTTGTGGGTCTGTGTATGACTGTATGCATTTTTGTATTCAGTCACCAGTAGGGGTGTACTAAAACTTGTATTTTCAGAGCAATTACCTTTAACCGTTTAAAAAGACGTCAAGCACATGTCTCTGTCATCTTTTCTCCGGAAAAAGCCGAGAAAACCTTTCAATGGCCGAGTGAGACCAATAGGAAAAAAAACTGAAAAAAATAGGGGGATCTGAGCAATACACATAGCCCCTGCACCACAGAGATAACACGGACACAAACAAAGGAGATAGCTGCTTCCACATCCAGTGCTCAAAGTATATCAGACATCTGCAGAGCTTTTTGAGATCTTACAGTAATAAAATAATGACTTGGATCGCATTATTGAAGAGTTTGGTGTTAAAACGAGTGATCAGGAGAGGATTTATCAGTATGCACTACTATGAAGAGGTATGTGATAAATACAGCGAACAAGGGGTGGGGCTTGGCTGGAGCTGCAGTACTAAGTGTCCTGTTGATATGCCGTGCCTTTTAAACCTATTTTACTGTGAAAAAACAACAACTTTTAAACAGTGAGTGTGAAAATAAATTGGACATGCCTGACAGGCGCTGAATAAATGGACCACTAAGGGTTAATAAATATCTGTTGGCTGGTATTAAAAATCAAAGCGCACCTATTGATTAATGTGTTGATTTCAAAACAAGTAAAGTTTCCCTTCCCTCAGCTTTACAATTTGTACCAACCAATGGTAACTAACTTCCACATTGAGTTTTAAAAGCCGATTGGAAGCAAATTTTCCTTTCATCCGGGGCACAGACATTTTTACTGCCATACCGAGGCCATGAACACACAATCAAAATATGCTGTAAAACTAGCAAATGCAACTGATTCATCACGGAAACGTGACCTTTCATTAAACTCGAGCTATTGCTGTGGAATCTGTGGAAACTGGGATGTGTATTCCTTTGTGAGATAATCAGAGGTAACACCTTGCCCAGGATTCCAATCGCACAATTCACTGCAGCGATAACACATCTCTCAGGAAATGAAGGAAAGAGATGAAAATAAATGTATATCAAAAGGATAAGAGAAAGGCAAATAATCGCTTATAAAATATAAATGAGTTTTATCACGACAGGTTCAATTTAAAAAAACACTGTCAATGTTATTGATTGATTGATAATCAATAATTGTATAAATAAGGGAGACTGAGGGGCTGCATTTTATGAATACTTCAAATTTCTTAAAGCTAATTACTATGAATAAATATGAGGTTCTGCACACCCCTAGTCACCAGTACAGTTTCGCAGGTACCTACAACAGGACTAATGACTGGTGTGTTCACTTCCAAGATGAAAATAAATGTATATCAAAAGTATAAAAGAAAGGCAAATAATCGCTTATAAAATATAAATGAGTTTTATTCAGTTTGATCACGACAGGTTCCATTTAAAAAAAAAAAAAAAACACACTCAGATTGTTATTGATTGATACTCAGTGATTGTATAAACAAGTCATCAGTACAGGTCCGCAGGTACCTACAACAGGACTAATGCCTGGTGTGTTCACTTCCAACACTCAATACAGCACTAAAAAATCCTGCCTTTTTCATTGTGATGATTGAATAAAATAAATGTAATCTTGTAATCAATGAACATATACTGTATAAATACTGGCATATATACAGAAAAATATTTCTCATGTATGCAGCCAAATATACAGTCTTCTAAAATTAATAAAATATGTATCTAATCCAAAAGTATTCAGGGGTTACTTATTTGCAAAAGCAAGCTAGAAATTATTTAGCACATGTAAACGATTAACTATTTGAATAAATCCAAATTAAAGACCAAAACAATCCTATCTTACTTAGTAAGGCATTTTTAATTCTGCCATTTTGTCAAGGCTTTCAGAGAATGACAAGATGTTGAAAAGTGTAGGAGGAAGACATCTAGTCTTGCTTACTGTCTCCCAGGACACTAATGAATAAAGAAAGAAAATCGATAAGACATTGTCACAAATACGGCTGTAGTGGGTGACGTCAGACCAGAAACAGGAACCAACACAGAACGCAGGTTTTGAAATGGTGAAGGCGCTGATGCAGTTTAATAATCAAATAGACAGAAAACAAAAAGGTTGTAACAAAAGAGAACACTGACACCAAAACAGGACATGGCACTTGAGCCAAAATAAATATACAAACAAATCTTACTAACACTAAATAGACAGACAAACGAGTGGACGAACACTAAACAAGTTCTGTGCTGGCATTTCCAGCAAGCTGTAGCAATTGCTATATTTTTAACTTAACTCTCATCTCTCTCTCACCCATTCTCCACTCCCGAACACACAACCTTGAGTGAGTGAAATATGCATGCTTTTATGCAGCTGTACCGAGACTTGATTGCTAAGCAATCATTCAATTGGAATCTCGGTACAACTGCAAGTGAATTAAATTAGTGCACACACTATATACTTTTTAATCTGCACGTGGAGTGATGTGCAATCCTTGTGCCTAAATACAAATATACATTTTAAATCCCTCGTGTTACACAGACCTGTTTATATCCTGTGTACTAATGACTATAAACCGACATTAATACACCACACACCACACGTAACACACAAATACACAGGGGCGGGGCACATTGCCACAGACACATTTTTCTCAATAATGAATAATACTACTAGAGCTTTGATCTACAAATATCTGGATTTTTTCTACAAAGCAAATGTTTGGCACCAAAGTTGTTCTTTATGCTCTTAAAAGGAGTTGATATATTGAAACTGAACCAATACTTTAAGCGCAGTACAGACACCAGGGTTAGAAGGTACAATTAAGTGGAGACAGACTTAGGACAGAGGGTAGGAGACACTTCTTCTTTACACAGGGAGTGTTAAGGGTATGGAATGGGTTATCCAGCCATGCTGTTGATATCAAATCATTGGACTCTTTAAATTGAGAAAGTTTTGAGATCAGTCTCCCAGTAGGAACAAGATGAGAGCTGATGGGCAGAACGGCCTCCTCTTGTTCGTACATTTTCTTGTGGTCTTTATTATATTATTTAACAACATTTTATCTTCCACCTTTCACCTCTACAGGAGGGGTCATGGTATTGGACCGATGGATCTAAATGGGACTACAACATCTGGAACAAGGGAGAACCCAACAACTTCCTTGTTGAAAACTGTCTGCAGATTAACTATGGGGGTAATATTTTATTTTTATATATATATATCAGCATTTCAAACTTGTGTTTCTTCGCTAGACTTGAAACTTACAACAAAGAGTTCTGTTAGAACCTTCGTTAGAAAGTTTTTTTTTACTTGTCTTTTATATGGAACCCACAATGAAAGACTGTCCTTAATTGTTCTTTAGAACAACCCAAAGGGTATTGAAAGTGGTTCTTTATGAGACACATGGCCCAATTCAGCAAAGGCAAATGTTCTGAAAGGAAAAGAATAAAGTCTGTGGTTTAAAATTCACAGGACACTTACTCAGAACAAGAGTTTCACAGATCATACCAGCAAGTGACGGTTTCTGGATGATGCTATACAACTGCATTTTACTGTTTCCTCAGTACAGAACTTAGCTGGTTCTGTGTCTTGCAAAATGGTACCGCAGTGGGGTTTACCCTACAGAGAGATCATAGTGGTTGATATAAACATTAGAATACCCGGACTATACTGTCCGTGAGATCGTGCTTTGTGCGACAGAGACTGAATTCTTTTGTCTCAATTCTTTCAGCTCCCGGAGGTTGGAATGACATGGCCTGTTTTAATTTGTATCCATCTGTCTGTGTGTATAAAAATAAGTATCTATTTTCATAAATCTCTAAAACAGAATGTTAACTTTTTGACTGTTCTGATTGATAAATAAAGTTGAACAGCATTGATACCCTGTGTTTGTGTTTTTGATAATAATTCTGATCATTTATTTTTCACATGGAAGAGAAATATGTTAAAAGATCCCAAAAATATATAGAAATAAATCTCTAAACAGATTTTGCAATATTCAAAAATAAGTGCTACTAAATTGCTTCCTTCTGTTCATTCATGCTCCTGTCAGAGTAGTATGCACCCCTTGTCTTGGAGCCTTGGAGCCCCCCCCCCCCCGAAGGTAACATCACAGCGCACTTGGTGCTTTAACACCCTGCTGCTCTCAGACCAAAACTTACTCAGTTCATCTCTTCTGAAACCAATGCCACCCCATAGTTCTCTCCAGCCACCCTATAGGAAACACCAATGAACGCCACAATAAGAGATTTACTGAATTAACATTTTACAAATAGACCAGCAATATGCCAGCTCCCCACTCATGATCGTTTCAGTGACAATGTTACAAAGTGCATTCAACCTCTCTTCAAGGCAAGCTGAACAGCTATTGGTTAAACCTTGGCATGCAGTGTATGAATATGGAGACAAGGTCAGTAAACTGCTGACACACTCCACCAATCAGCAGCCTCTCTTATTATTATGCAAATAAATACCAAAACAGGACCGCCCACAGTGGATCAGCTGGAGATCAATAACCAGTTAAAAAAATCAATTCCTCTCTATACACATCACCTGCTGACCCCTTCCTTATAGACTCCCCAGAATTGGGCATGTTCTGAAAAAAAGTAACTTATTACTTAATACTGTTTGTTTGTGATTAACGTTGTAAATGTAAAATAATAACAAATGCTATGAAAAGATATGGTAAGAGTTAGTTCTGAGACCACCGCTGTAACTCTGTTTGTGTTTAGTAATGAACAGGTGCTCATATGATTTACAAGGGCACAATGTGTTACTAGTGAGTTGCTCAAATTTATTTTAAAGCTCAGACATTCTTTTAAAAAAGAGAAATGGAAGCACTTGTTAATATTTTTAAACTGCATTTTGTGTTTTCAATATAGACAAAGATGGTGTAATTCTGAGTGCTGCCATCTTAGGAAGCACCCACGTTGACGTAAGTCTCTATTACAGCCATGAGCCTCCAGCGAGACTGGAATGACTGAGTAGCTGTGTACTCGATGTAGTATATCTGTGTTAAATACAGTCCAGTGGATTTGTTTATGTTGAATTATTAGTTTTTTGTACAGCCATTTTTTAACCTGAGGCCTCAATAAAACTCACTTTTGGCATTTTAATCTCCCCTTCTGACTGTTTCCTGCCACCTCCAATAACCACTTGACCATGATACTTTACAATAAGCTTGTTCTCCATCTGTTATTGTTATTGTTATATACAGTGCCTTGCAAAATTATTCAGACCCCTGACCAATTCTCTCATATTACTGAATTACAAATGGTACACTAAAATTTCGTTCTGTTTGATATTTTATTTTAAAACACTTAAAATCAAAATCAATTATTGTAAGGTGACATTTGTTTTATGTCGGGAAATATTTTTAAGAAAAATAAAAAACTGAAATATCATGCTTGCATAAGTATTCAACCCCCTCACATTAATATTTGGTAGAGCCACCTTTCGCTGCAATAACAGCTTTAAGTCTTTTGGGGTAAGTATGTACCAGCTTTGCACACAGTGTCGGAGTGATTTTGGCCCATTCTTCTTGGCAGATTTGCTCCAGGTTGTTCAGGTTGGTTGGACGATGCTTGTGGACCGCAATTTTCAAGTAGTGCCATAGATTCTCAGTGGGATTGAGATCAGGACTTTGACTGGGCCACTGTAGGACATTCACCTTTTTGTTCTTGAGCCACTCCAATGTTGCTTTGGCCTTGTGCTTGGGATCATTGTCCTTCATTTTTTTAGCAGACTGAAGCAGATTCTCTTGCAGTATTTTCCTGTATTTTGCTCCATCCATTATTCCTTCAATTGTAACAAGATGCCCAGTCTCTGCTGATGAGAAGCATCCCCACAGCATGATGCTGCCACCACCATACTTCAATGTACGGATGGTGTGTCTTGAGGCATGGGCAGTGTTAGGTTTGTGCCACACATAGCGCTTTGAGTTTTGGCCAAAAAGCAGTGTCTTGGTCTCATCTGTCCACAAAACCTGTGTGTGGATTGCCTTGCCCTGTGTGATGCGCCTGCCTGCGTTAACCTAGATCGCTACTATATATTTGTAACAAATTAAGAACTGCATCCGTACAAATATAATTAGAATTTATTATTTTATTTATTGTTTTATATTTATTGATTTATAGTCTATATGCCGACAGTTAAGGACAATTTAAGTTTAATTACCTTCTGAATAAAATAAATAAATAAATAAAAATCGTGGATCTACCGCATTTCATCTCATCACATAAGAAACAGCTGTGCTTGTACTGTAAATTGAGAAAAAACAAGCAAAGCCCATTTATAACATTATTTACCTGTGTTATTTTTTTATTTAAAATAAATATGTAGCACTTAGTTATTCTCGTTACCTTTTCATCAGGTTATTCACATTCCTTTTCATCAGGTTATTCACCTTCCTTTTCATCAGGTTATTCACATCCCTTTTCATCAGGTTATTCTCGTTACCTTTTCATCAGGTTATTCACATTCCTTTTCATCAGGTTATTCACGTTACCTTTTCATCAGGTTATTCACATTCCTTTTCATCAGGTTATTCACATTCCTTTTCATCAGGTTATTCACATTCCTTTTCATCAGGTTATTCACATTCCTTTTCATCAGGTTATTCTCGTTACCTTTTCATCAGGTTATTCACATTCCTTTTCATCAGGTTATTCACATTCCTTTTCATCAGGTTATTCACGTTCCTTTTCATCAGGTTATTCACGTTTCCTTTTCATCAGGTTATTCACGTTACCTTTTCATCAGGTTATTCACGTTCCTTTTCATCAGGTTATTCACATTCCTTTTCATCAGGTTATTCACATTCCTTTTCATCAGGTTATTCACATTCCTTTTCATCAGGTTATTCACATTCCTTTTCATCAGGTTATTCACATTCCTTTTCATCAGGTTATTCACGTTCCTTTTCATCAGGTTATTCACATTCCTTTTCATCAGGTTATTCACATTCCTTTTCATCAGGTTATTCACGTTACCTTTTCATCAGGTTATTCACATTCCTTTTCATCAGGTTATTCACATTCCTTTTCATCAGGTTATTCACATTCCTTTTCATCAGGTTATTCACATTCCTTTTCATCAGGTTAGTCACATTCCTTTTCATCAGGTTATTCACATTCCTTTTCATCAGGTTATTCACATTCCTTTTCATCAGGTTATCAGGGTATCTGCAGGTTTTGTGAAGTTAAATTGGAAGACTTTAAGACTATTTTAATGCCGCTTGGAATGCAATTTAAGACACATTTTGCAATAAAAATAAATGCAAAAAACAACCGTATTCCAACCAAATATAATTTTGGTACATTGAGGTACAGTACATACTGTCAATGGACAGCAAGAAGCTAGAAGGACACCAATTACTTAAGTTTAGGTATTTTATGTTCATATCTGTTTATCTGTTTATTTACATTTGATTTGTTGAAGACCTTCATACCTTTCACACTTTTCAATTAGACCAAAAGGAGACCGAAAATTGATTAACATGTATGTTACCTTTTTTATTGCCATTTCCCACTCACAAAAATTAAAATCACTTAAATTTATCTGCAACTAAAACTGAATAAAACCAGAACAACAGTACAGGCTAGAGGTGAACTTCAGAGGGAGGATGGGAAGGAGAGAGAGAGGAGGAGGAGAGCGAGACACAGGTCTTTGGAATACAGAGGAACTAGACTCCTGTGCACACACACACACGCCCCATTTCACATGTCTCAATATCGTGACCCTACTCTCGATTTCTGCTTCAACTTGTTTTATATCAAGTATTTTGTCCTTATATCTCCTCCTTAACGTGTTGGATTTGGTGATGAGCTGAGCCATCAAGCTGCCTGACTTGCCCTCTGCTTGATCAGCAAACTTGTCTGAATCTCTTTCTCAACTCAGACACCTCCAGCAGAGTTTTCCTCTTTTTCTTCAGTTGGTCAAAGTTGTCTTCAGCAGCTTTTCTTTTCTGGACTTGTACAGCTGCTTCCTTCTTCCTCTTCTCCTGGTCCAGGTGTGCTCTGTATCTGGACCTAGCTGATGCAGCAGAGTTTAGCAGCTCCTTGGTCAGAGGGACTTTGCCAACCCCACCACAGTCTGTGACAGTCACACACCAGTCTCTGGGCAATGACTGTGTCCTCCTGCATGTTACAGGTCTCTACCTTTCACTGATGTTTTACTACAATTACTATCACACACATTATTAAATGAAGCTGCCCTTTATTTTTTCCAGTACATACCTAATATTGATATCCAAACAAATACATTTTCACTGTATATAAAAGCATATTTTTTTTTTGTTTCTTATTTGGGTGAGTAGCTAACTATCCTTTATTTTCTTATACCACATACAGGCAGGATCTGTGCTCAGTGTGACTGTCGGCATTCTTTACTAGGCACATTGTTCTGAATGCAGCTGAGGTTCACTGTCACTATTTAGATCTGAGATGGATATGCTCTACTGTGTGATGAGAGAGCTGCAGGTCTGAAATATGCTTTTGCAGTTGATTTTTGTTTGGACATAGGATAGCAATAACATCCCTAAGGCAAGTTTTCACAAACTCATCTTCGGGCAATGTTCCAGGCCACTTGTTAAGAGTAGGCTAGAGTAGGGGTCTCAGATTGTTTGACAAATTTGGTCAGCATTTGCGTCTGTTTATCTTTATGCTTTTTACTGACAGCAGTCATTTTGACGGGTACTTTTTAATCAGCTCCGATATGAAAATGAAATACAAACTTTTGCATAGCAGAAACACTATCTAAATGGAAATTAGCACATATAACGCACGACTATCGTGGCAGTTCCAGCATTAACTTTTAAAGACAGAAGAAGTTCATAATCTTTTGGAAATTATTTGTCAATGCGGGCATGGTCTGTAGTGAAATAACGCTGCAGATTTGAACTGCCACATAAAGTGCCTGTTGCATAACACCTTAAGTGAAATTCCCCCCTTAATTTTCCCGAATGTTTTTACTTAGGTAATATTTGTATTTAAGTATTTCCCTTAAGTTAGTTAACCGTTGCACAAAAAAAGTCGTTACCTTTTCATCGGGTGATTCACATTCCTTTTCATCAGGTTATTCACATTCCTTTTCATCAGGTTATTCACATTCCTTTTCATCAGGTTATTCACGTTACCTTTTCATCAGGTTATTCACGTTACCTTTTCATCAGGTTATTCACATTCCTTTTCATCAGGTTATTCACATTCCTTTTCATCAGGTTATTCACATTCCTTTTCATCAGGTTATTCACATTCCTTTTCATCAGGTTATTCACGTTACCTTTTCATCAGGTTATTCACGTTACCTTTTCATCAGGTTATTCACATTCCTTTTCATCAGGTTATTCACATTCCTTTTCATCAGGTTATTCACATTCCTTTTCATCAGGTTATTCACGTTACCTTTTCATCAGGTTATTCACGTTCCTTTTCATCAGGTTATTCACATTCCTTTTCATCAGGTTATTCACGTTACCTTTTCATCAGGTTATTCACATTCCTTTTCATCAGGTTATTCACATTCCTTTTCATCAGGTTATTCACATTCCTTTTCATCAGGTTATTCACATTCCTTTTCATCAGGTTATTCACGTTACCTTTTCATCAGGTTATTCACATTCCTTTTCATCAGGTTATTCACATTCCTTTTCATCAGGTTATTCACATTCCTTTTCATCAGGTTATTCACGTTCCTTTTCATCAGGTTATTCACATTCCTTTTCATCAGGTTATTCACGTTACCTTTTCATCAGGTTATTCACATTCCTTTTCATCAGGTTATTCACATTCCTTTTCATCAGGTTATTCACACTACCTTTTCATCAGGTTATTCACATTCCTTTTCATCAGGTTATTCACGTTACCTTTTCATCAGGTTATTCACGTTACTTTTTTGTCAAGTTCACACTATGCTTCGGATTCATATATAAAGCTAGTTATTAACCACAGTAAGAAACAACGCAGTTTAAAAGCTGCTACACACCAAATGAGATTTTCAATCAGGTGACAAGATACTTCTGCAGACCATACACACCTGAAGCGACGCAGACGCGATGTGACAGGTTTGAAAAATGCCAGATCAATCAGATATGTCCGACTATTAAAAACTGCTTTTCACAAAATTATGATCAAGATATGGCAATAAATATCAAGTTTTTGATCATGTGCAGATTTGAAATATTATACAAATGTGGTAGGTAAACAGAATCCCTTTATTTTCTTTAAGTGATTGTGTGCCACCACAAGGTGTTTTTTTTTTCAGGGAGTGTTAAGTAAATACATGTTGTTGATTTTTCTTACAGTTTGTACTGTCTGAATGTAAACTCAATATTAGCTCGATTTCTACATCAGCAAGCCTGTGGACAAGTGAAGACAAGTGATTGACTACAATGGGCAACTTGCCATAGAAAATATATAAAGTTCACAATTTGCCCACAGCAGAAAATCGCATTGTCTTTGCAGGAATATATAGTGTGTAGCTCTGTATCATTTAAACGCAAACTTATGAGATAGCTTAGAAGGTTTAACTGGCTTATTTCCATTTCTATAGCTCTGGAAAAAATTAAGAGACCACTGCAAAATTATCAGTTTCTCTGGTTTTACTATTTATAGGTATGTGTTTGGGTAAAATGAACATTTTTGTTTTATTCTATAAACTACTGACAACATTTCTCCCAATTTCCAAATAAAAAATATTGTCATTTAGAGCATTTATTTGCAGAAAATGACAACTGGTCAAAATAATAAAAAAGATGCAGTGTTGTCAGACCTAGAATAATGCAAAGAAAATAAGTTCAGATTAATTTTTAAACAACACAATACTAATGTTTTAACTTAGGAAGAGTTCAGAAATCAATATTTGGTGGAATAACCCTGATTTTCAATCACAGCTTTCATGCGTCTTGGCATGCTCTCCACCAGTCTTTCACATTGATGTTGGATGACTTTATGCCACTCCTGGCGCAAAAATTCAAGCAGCTCGGCTTTGTTTGATGGCTTGTGACCATCCATCTTCCTCTTGATCACATTCCAGAGGTTTTCAATGGGGTTCAGGTCTGGAGATTGGGCTGGCCATGACAGGGTCTTGATCTAGTGATCCTCCATCCACACCTTGATTGACCTGGCTGTGTGGCATGGAGCATTGTCCTGCTGGAAAAACCAATCCTCAGAGTTGGGGAACATTGTCAGAGCAGAAGGAAGCAAGTTTTCTTCCAGGACAACCTTGTACTTGGCTTGATTCATTCATCCTTCATAAAGACAAATCTGCTCGATTCCAGCCTTGCTGAAGCACTTAGGAAGGAAGTAATTAGGAAATAACACTTACTACCCAGGAACAAACATTGTGTTACATAGTGTTATTAAACTTCTTATGAGCTGATTTTGTAAGATGTAATAAATGGTTCAAATTATCTAAAAACGGACAGATATAAAGACCACCACTGTTTAAATATTAAAACCTGACATTTTACTTACCTAAAATACGAAGATACACTGAAAAGACTTACACAGGCACGCTTTTACAGATGTTTGTTTTGTAAAATTCCCTAATATTAATTAAACATAAGAACATAAGAAAGTTTACAAACGAGAGGAAGCCATTCGGCCCATCTTGCTCGTTTGGTTGTTAGGAGCTTATTGATCCCACAATCTCATCAAGCAGCTTCTTGAAGGTGGTATTAAGTAAGATTCCTCAGAGGGAACATGTACTGCTCCTCTCTGTCTCTTTCAGAAATGCTTGAGACTCTGTTCTCTGACAGATCGGAAACGTTTCTCCTAAAACGACCACTTGACAAACAAAACAGACATGCTTCAAATGAAACATGTTTCACAAACTTGAGCTGTAAAAGAGTCATACATTTGAGCTGCTCCTGTAATAGGACACATTAGAGCCATTTTCACCTGCTGTATTAAACGCTGACTATTTTCTACAATACACTTAGTTATCTTAAAATGTCCATATCCATAAAATAATAAAACTGTGTCCTGCAGCTTTACATCTTAATGTGCCTAATTTCAGAAAAGAAGACAAACAAATAGGCTTAAGACAGCTGACTATGTCAATATGATCTGAATTTTGAGATATATATATTTATACAACAAGCATTGAGACATCAATCATCAAATTACTTTTTCTTATGTCCATTGGGACCGCTTCAAATGAATTTGGTGTATATTCATTTAAAAGTGCATAATGCATTTGTCAAAACAAGTTATTCTTCATTTGTTTCTCCAGTGGTGGTTTTACAAGAAACATCTAAGACTTCTCTCAGATTATTTAAATAAAAAGAAAAGGAGATTCTCAAGCATGTCTCAGAGCAGTGAAAGAGACAGAGATGAACAGTACATTTTCCCTCTGGGTGTCTGCTGTTTAGATCCTTGAATAGACCCCAGTATGATAAAAGTGGTTCTTGATGGATCCGGAGTAAGATGAGAAGGTCCAGGATTACACAGCGAAGTCATGTGCACAAGTGCAAACTATCCTAACCGTCTCATAATTCTCATTTCAGTGTTTACAGAATAAATGTTGATAAGTGGCCACACCTGAGAGCAGTGTGTGGGAGGCAGTATTCAGTGTAAACATCTTATACCACTACTTCATGCATCATTGATTTTTTATCCATGATTTCATAACACACCCCTACAGTCAATCATAACTGGCACTGAATGTAATTAATAAGAGATGTATTTTTTTTAAACTTAAGAAAAACTTTACGACATATAGCCATTAGCAAGTTTTGGTCTGAATGCGTCGGGCTGAGAGGTGTTTGATTTTGAAGTTTAAACATTTAGGAAATTAAAGTAAGTCCAACATCCCTAGTGAAGACATCGGCAGAAACTTCTGTCTGCTTCACTTGACGCTTAAAGGAATGACCTACAAAGATAGGTTGAAGGGACTGTTTATTTAGCCTATAAAAAAGACGAATTAGAGGGGACTTCATGTATCGGGGGACCAGTGTAAGACGAGGAGGTCCGGGATTACATGGCAGTGTCATGTGTACAAGTGCAAACTGTCCTAACTGTCTCATATAAGCCACTGCACACTTTAAAGTCAGCTAACGCCGGCCTTGAAGGTAAAATTTAATTGTGTGAAAATTAATAAAAACATAAACCATTATGTACTCTGGGTGGGTGTATTAAAGTTCCATGAAAATGCTTTGTCCCAATGCTCCAAACCTGAACGTAAACAAAGGTTCATGTTTTTAAACAATAATAAGGATGTTAAACCCAAACCCTTTGTGCAAACACCAGCAGCCACAATGTTTACAGGATCACATCAGCTCTAGACACAGTCGACGATATAAGAGAGCTGTGCACTCCGTCAAACGCATCATTTTGAAGAGAAGGAAGCAATCTGCAGTTTCTACAGGTAAGAGCACTCGCATCCCTCCATCTCTCTGTTCACTTCATTCTTTGATTACTGTGGTGCTACACTTAGAGACGAGTCAAATAAAAGGACAAACAGAATCCTTGGGTATATATTTTAAAATGTAGAGTACAAATCAAAGGGGGCTGTGATGGGGTTGTCCAATGCACTGGTGAGACCACACTTGAGTGTTGTGTCCAGTTCTGGTAACTGCAATACCAAAAGGACATTGTTGCCATGAAGAGAGTCCAATAAGCAACAACCAGACTAATCCCAGGGCTTAAAGGAATGAGCTATGAAGATTGAGGGGACTGAATTTATTTAACCAAGAACAAAGAATTATAATTGTATTATATTATTAGAATTTACAAGAATATAATGCTAATATATATATATATATATTATATATATATATATATATATATATATATTATACCATCCCTATATATATATATATATATATATATATATATATATATATATATATATATATATATATATATATATATATATATATATATAATACTTTAAGCACAGCACTGTAACCAGTACCACAGGTCAGTTGAAATCGAAAATTTCAGATCTGCTGAAATCGAGATAGACATAAGACAGCTGGTAGGAGACACTTCTTCACACAGAGTGTGGTGAGGGTATGGAATGGGATACCTTGCCATAGTGTTGATGCTAAATCATTGGAACCCTTAAGACCCACCTTCACAATGGAATGAGGAGTCCATGGGTAGAGTGGTATTACAGCAAGACAATTTTCATATTTATTTTATAATTTACCAAGGGTACTAGAATAGTATGAACCAACAAACACAACAAATAGAAGTCTTATTCAATCTTCGATTTCTAGTCTAAATGTTTGTCATTGAATTTAACTTTCTTCAAAAACACGGATAACCGTACGTGACAGGGTGCGAGCGGTGCGGTGTACAAAGTGAATGTCTAAACAGTACTCTCAATGAAAAAACATCCGTATTCATTAAAACAAGCAAATAATAAATCAGTCACCCCTACACCAACAATGGTATAGGGGAAGCCAATACGAGGGGTTAGAGTCCCAAACAAAAAGACAATCCAAAACCACAATTGGCTGAGCAGTGATTTGATGCTTCTGGTGTCTCTTTATCTCTTCCAGGAGCCTGTCATCATGTTTCCAACAGCGGTCTCAGTTGTGGTTTGCTTTGCCCTGGCTCTCAGCCAGACTACAGGTAGGCTATTTAAATGATGGAAAAATCTGTCCAAATGTATTACTGAGTTTAAAATGTGAGAAAATAGTTTTGACCACTGAACCATGTGATGGATCTCCTCCTAGCAGCTGATGAATGAATAGTTCTGACATCAGCATGTGATAAAATACGTACCTCCTCTCGATTGGTAAGGCATTAGTTATTGAACTGAATGGTTTGCGGCATGCAGCTAGCCCTTGCCTTTTTCATTCAATTCAATGGGCTGAGATGCCAGTTTGTATCAATGTGTTAGTGGATCTGTTGTCACTGTCCAATACAAGCTGTCTCTCTCTGTTGGGATGAACAGTCAATACGGCCATTCCTTCAGCAGGGGTCCAGGTGACACTATTCCATCAAAGGGTTTACACGTTGTTCTGAGTTGCTGTTTCAATGTGTTTTGATGCTTAAACATGCAGACACTGTTTAGGTTGCAGAAAGCTACATTCTCCAGCTGCCCCTGCTTCAGGGTATCACAATAATGCTTGTTGTTTAATTTTTTTAAAAAGCAACATTAAAATAAATGCTCTGTATATTTCTTACAAAAAATAAAAACACAAGTACTAATTCTATCCATTTAATTGCCATTAGCTGCCAGGTATGTAAAAGAGATGTAGTACAGAATACGGCAGAAAACTTGGGTCAGACTGACTGGGAAACACACTGGTGAAAGGGTAAGAGCAGCCCTGTTCACCGCTACACAGTGACTCACTCCATGCGTTGCTGTCTATGGTGTTCTGTACTTCACAGCTCAGGATGATAAGAAGAAAGAAGTGGAGAAGAGGGAAGCGTCAATGTGTGGGGGTTTCTGTCTGAAGGGATGGGTCAGTTTCAATAACCAGTGCTACCAGTATGTAAAAGACAGGAAGACGTGGGCTGATGCTGAGGTATGATCATTTTTACCATTCATAAACCCAGGGGGACCTCTCCCAGTTTCATTGGCACCTGATCATGGTGTCAGCCATAGAGCGGGCATGATCAAGGCCTTGTCAAGGAGCTTTAGATAATTCAAATTAGTCATGGCAAGGAGGGAGCTGCAGAGTTATGGGTTTCAAATAAGAGCAAAGACGATCCTGCATTGAACTTATATAATAATATTGCTTTATACAATTGGTATCACAGATGTGTGTCTCTGAAGTCGATGAGCACCCCTTCCTGCTTCATCAGAAATAGAACATCGGGTTCAATGTTATCTATTTCATAAAGCTACAGGAGACACACCAAGGGTGGAAAAACACTTCTCAGCAGAAACTTGGTGAAGCTGGTAGTCCCATTACCATGGCAAATATTCAGATTAGACAAGCTTTTTCCTGTATACCAATACAAGGGTAATTTAATCCAAAATGATTCTAGGTAACTGCTCCTTGTAAACATGAGTCTATCAAAGCCAGTCAGTTTCTGCAGGATCTTTAGATGAAATCTAGATGTATTTATTTATTTATATAGTTTTTTAAAATTCAGAAATATAAAGCAGAATTTGAAAGAGCTTTGCATGTAGAAGGTGCATTAAGTGAAATAGGCTGTGTGATGTGCCCAGTGTATTGAGGACATGCTGCTTCCCAGTGCTCCCAGTCTGCCTAGTCCAAGCTGTCTCTCATTGCTCCCTCCAGCTGTTCTGCCTCAGTGTTGGGGGGAATCTCGCCTCTGTACACAGCATCGAAGAGAACAATTTCATTCAGAACCTGATCAACAAGAATGACGCCTCAAATACTATTACCTGGCTCGGGGGTTCTGACTGCTTCAAGGTACAGTAACCTCTTTATATATGGCTTCCCTTACCAAAAATAAATCCACTTTGTTGAATGTGTTGTGGATAACCTCTGTCGTGTTGTGGGTCTGTGGATGACTGTGTGGACGGGGGGTTTGTTATTTTTGTATTCAGTCACCAGTAGGGGTGTGCTGATACTTGTATTTTCAGAGTAATTACCTTTAAGAAATATTTGTTGGCTGGTATTAAAAATCAAAGCACATCTATTTATTAATGTGTTGATTTCAAAACAAGTAAAGTTGCCCTTCCCTCAGCTTTACAATTGAGAACAAACCAATGGTAATTAACTTCTGCATTGAGTTTTAAAAGCCGATTGGAAGCGAATGTTCCTCTCATCTCGGGCACAGACATTTTTACTTCCATGCCGAGGCCATGAACACACAATCAAAAGGAAAACATTTATAACACATGTTTTTTCAACAATGGATAATACTGTTAGATCGCTGATCTACACATAAGTGGGTTTTGTCTACGAAGCAAATGTTTGGCAGCAAAGAAGTCTTTATAATCTTAAAAGGAGTTGATATATTGAACCTGAACCAAAACTTTAAGCCTAGTACAGAAACCAGGTTCAGTGGATACAGCTGAAAATTAAGTGGAGACAGACTTAGGACAGAGGGTAGGAGACACTTCTTTACACAGCGAGTGTTGCGGGTATGGAATGGGTTATCCAGCCACGTTGTTGATGTTGAATCATTTGACTCCTTTAACTTAAGAAAGTTTTGAGATCAGTCTGCCAGCGGGAAGCAGATGAAACCTGATGGGCAGAACGGCCTCCTCTCATTTGTACATTTTCTTGTGGTCTTTATTATATTATTTAACAATATCTTATCTTCCACCTTTCACCTCTACAGGAGGGGTCATGGTATTGGACCGATGGATCTAAATGGGACTACAACATCTGGAACAAGGGAGAACCCAACAACTTCCTTGTTGAAAACTGTCTGCAGATTAACTTTGGGGGTAATATATTTATATATATTTTTAATGGTCTACTCAGCATTTCAAACTTGTGTTTCTTCACTACACTTAAAACTTAGAACAAAGAATTCTGTTAGAAAGTTTCTTTGATTTGTCTCTTATATGGAACCCACAATGAAAGACTGTCCTTGATTGTTCTTTAGAACAACCCAAAGGGTATTGAAAGTGATTCTTTATGAGACACGTGGTCTAGTTCAGCAAAGGCAGATGTTCTGAAAGGAACAGAATAAAGTCTGTGGTTTAAAACTCGCAGGACACTTACTCAGAACAAGACTTTCACAGATCCTACCAGCAAGTATTGTGTTTCTGGATGGTGTTATACAATGAATATCATTACATACTCTTCAAGAAACATGCCTTTGCATTTTACAGGTTCCTAAGTACAGAACTTATTTGGTTCTGTGTCTTGCATAATGGTACTGTAGTGGGGTTTACTGTACAAAGATCGTAGTGGTTGATATAAACATTAGAATACCCGGACTATACTGTCCCTGAGATCGTGCTTTGTGCGACGGAGACTGAATTCTTTTTTCTCAATTCTTTCAGCTCCCGGAGGTTGGAATGACATGGCCTGTCTTAATTTGTATCCATTTGTCTGTGTGTATAAAAATAATTATCCATTTGCATAAATCTCTAAAACAGAATGTTAACTATTTGACAGTTCTGATTGATAAATAAAGTTGAGCAGCATTGATACCCTGTGTTTGTTTTTGATAATTCTGATCATTTATTTTTCACATGGAAGAGAAATATGTTAAAAGATCCCAAAAACAGATTTTGCAATATTCAAAAATAAGTGCTACTAAATTGCTTCTTTCTGTCTATTCATGATCCTATTTGAGTATTGTGATATCTGAGCATGCACCCCTAGTCTTGGAGCCCCCCTCCCCAAGAAGGTAACATCACAGCACACTTGGTGCTTTAACACCCTGCTGCTCTCAGACCAAAACTTACTCAGTTCACCTCTTCTGAAACCAATGCTACCCCATACAGCCACCCTATAGGAAACACCAATGAACGCCGCAATAAGAGATTTACTGAATTAACAGACAACATTTTACAAATAGATCAGCAATATGCCAGCTCCCCACTCATGATCTTTTCAAACAGTGACAATGTTACAAAGTGTATTCAACCTCTCCAAGGCAAGCTGAACAGCTATTGGTTAAACCTCTGCATGCAGTGTATGAATATGGAGAAGACCAGTAAACTGCTGACACATCAACTCCACCAATCAGCAGCCTTTCTTATTATTAAGCAAATTAGCACCAAAACAGGACCACCCACAGTGGATCAATGACCAGTTAAAAAAATCAATTTCTGTACAGTATAGTTTACAGTAAGTGCAAATGATTCCATTAAAATACAATATGAACAAGGAGGCTCAAGTTTTTTTTACAACAGGCTACATCAACAATGACATAATAGCAGTGCAATTGTGCAAGAATAGTGCATTAACTGAGGATCCAGCAACATGGTGTGTACATCAGGGAAGTCCAGTGCATAATAGAAGGGCAGATCAAGAGATCTAGAAGTGCAGTCCAAAACAGATGGGTCTTGAGGAGGCCACGGAAGGCAGTGAGATTACATGATTTGTCATCGTGTAATCAAAGAAACTACAAAATGATATCGCAAAAGTCTACCGGAAGCCATAACAGTAGCACAGTATTTCATGTTAGATTTCAAAATGTCACATTTTAAAATGTTAGTTTTTTCATTAAGTATATGGAAAACTTCAAAGCGGTATGTAATTCAGGATATTGATGTAACATTATTCAGCAGCTTTCATTCTAACTAAAATTAATTGATTGTATAGTGTGATGCTGTGGCAAAGTGCCCGCCCCTGTGTGTATTTTGTGTCGTGTGTTAATGTTGGTGTAAAGTCATTGGTACACGGGATATAAACGGGTCTGTGTAACACAAGTGTTTAAAATGTATATTTGTATTTAGGCACGAGGATTGCACAGCACTTCATGTGCAAGTAAAATGTAATAATATCTGAGCACGGGGAATTACACTTTATTAATTCACGTGCAGTTGTACCGCGACTCCAATTGAATGATTGATTAACAATAGAGTCTCGGTACAGCTTCATAAAAGCTGCATGTTTTCACCCACTCGGTGTTGGGTGTTCGGTGAGTGGAGAGCGGGATTGGAGATGGAGGTAATAAATAATAAAATAATAATGGAAAGTTAAAATATCTGCTCACCGTGTTTTGTGTAGTGTTAGTCCGTTTTGTTTGTCTCTTTTGTTTTGGCAAATGTGCCATGTCCTGTGTTTTTGTGTTTGTTACAATAGTTTATTTTCTGGCAGTCTGTCCATTTATTAAATGCTGAGCGAAACCATTCACTCAGCTCCACCAAACTCCACCTCTCTCTTGTTGTTTATTTCCTGTTTCTGGTCTGACGTCACCCACTCCAGCCGTCTCTGTGACACCCAAGCTGCTCCTCCTCAGTCTGCACAGTGGGTGAGGTCGGCTGGTCTGACACCGCACTACTATGAGGTAATGTTTTATCAATCCTACCGATAGATATACTTTTAGTGTGCGGTATGCCACCGTGTCTCCATGGATACAGGAGATAGCCACCTGACCTTGTGGCCGCCACGACACACTGCCCAGGAGACCTGTTCTAATCAAGGTTTGCTCACACCCTGTGTCCACTAATGCGTGGGTTTTCGCATTTCCTAAAACAACATTAATCAGACAAGGCCCCTCCCAACCATTTTCCCCATGTTTACCAGTTTCAGGTGCCCAACTACATGCTCCCACGTCACACTCCATGGCAGCGGGGTATGACCTGGCCATATGTCTGGGTGGTTGCACCTAAAACAGACAGGGGGGACAGAGTGAGCAGAGGTTAGAAATCTGTCCTGCTGCTGGTAGGGCAACGGGGCAGGGGCAGCACCTCTACCCCAGCTTGGGGCCAACCTTGGTCTCCATAGGGGGGAGGAAAGGGGGCCCATTAGGGTCGGTGTTCTTGGAGGTCTGGGTCCCGGGAACGAGGCTGGTGGTGGTGGCGTTGGAGGAGAGGGAGGGAGAGGTCGGCTACTCCGCAGCACAGGGACCAACATTATCCCGACCCGGGCCAAAATGAGGGAGTCCTCAAAGTCTTCAGCCAGTTTGACAGCCTCATCCAGGGTGTTGGGGTTGTGGCACCGTATCCACGCCTGGGTTTCGGCGCCGACCACAATGGCTTCCCCCATCTGTTGGGCGGTCTTCTTCCCGGGGGTCAGCCAATGCACCATGTGGTCGCACAACCGCTCTGCAACCACGCTGGGGCGTGTCTCCAGTACTCCCTAAACCGCGCCCGGTTGGTATCCACGGTTATATTAAGGCGACAGAGGATAGCCTGTTTGACCAGGTCTTAGTCAGCGACGTGATGGTCGCTCATGGCTTGGTAGGCTGCCTGAACCTCCCCGATCAGGCAGAATCCCAGCTGGCTGGCCCAGAATTCCCATGGCCAAGCCACCATGGTGGCCAACCGTTCAACCACCCACCAAGTATGCCTCCGAGTCATCCTCCGCCGACATCTTCATCGCCTGTGCCTTCAGGGGCGACATCAGTGGTGTTGCGGTAGGGGCTGTTGCTGCGGCGACGGCCAGCCCTACCCGCTCAATGAGCGCCGTGTAGCACTCCTCCCTCCTTCTCTCCTTTGCGTCACGCCTGCTCTCCAGCGCCTGCAGCAGCTCTGCCAGTGCATTGCAGTCCATCCAAAATCTGACACCACGTGATGCAAAGTGGCTGGTGAGTGGGGAACAGGTGATGCGGTGCAGGAGTGAAAGGCAGACAACTGTAATCTGGTTGGAAAAGTGATTTATTTGTTTTCCAGGTCTGGTGACCTCTTACCCCGGCAGTACACAACCATGTGTAAAGCGCGGGGCTAACAAACAGTGCACAGTCCCGAACAGAAACGAATACACGGTCACTAGTCCTGGGTGAGTGCAGACATGCGTGTGCGGTGGTGAAGACCCGGGTAATTCGTGCCAGTTGGTGCAGTGGTGATCCAGTTCATGCTGACCCTTGGTGACAGCTCCAGATTTGTGCGCTCAACTGTCTAGCGGTGAAAACACAGACAGTTATTTAAACAAACAAAAAAACACACACAACACTCTCTCTCTCTCCAGCGTTTCTACCCAAACGAAGGATAAGATCAGCGTTACCCTGGCCCCTATATGTAACCCCGCATGACAGCTAGGTAAATGATTGCAGCTGCCTTATTACTTGCAGCTGCCCCTCGTTTACCTTTCAGGTCAGTATGGTCTTACAACAGAGTCTCACTTCTTTCCAGGCTGATCGACTTCCCGGTTCTGGAAATGAACTGTCAGGCCAGCCCTTCCAGATACTTCTCCTCCCGTTCTTTAGCGCCCTCACAGGTCGGGAGGGAGATTTATCACCAGAACTCACTATATTTCTGTCACAGGTAGGCATAAAAAAAGAGCCATCCATTTTAACTGCAATGTTACTTTGAACTCTTGTAAAACCAGACGTGTGTTCTACAATCAATTAATCAAACAAACAAAACAACTCCAAAAAGGCACACAATAAACCTATTTCCACATATAAATTACACCAACACTAATTTCCCCATGTGCTGGGCAAACTTATATTTTAACATTAAATTCTTAAATTCAGTGAACATGACAAATAAAATAAGGAAATGCATTAATAAGTTATAAAACAGTTCATTTAATATTATAGGCACCTTTTTTTAGCGGTTGTCTCCGACGATGGTTCCAGTTGAATTTATAGCTGGTCTGGGGTGTTTATGCTCCAACCTGTGTAGCTTCGAGTTTTTCTTATTCTCCACACACCAGACACAATGAGATTTGTCCCACAAAGTACCATAAAATGGTACTTTGGCTACGACATTACCTTTCACAGCAGTGGCGACAGGAACACGCTATATACAGCTAATAAAAATGTAGAACACATAATAGTATACAGTGTCTTCTGTGAGGGTGGGTTAGTCCATATTCCAGCGCCGTCAGCCAGGGACCGTGGACCGGCGATGGGGGACCCGTACGGGGTGGGAGAGGTGATTGGAGTGCAGGCCGGTGACCTGGTCGCTGTAGCTGCAGGTGTGACAAGTGGAGCTGGCACAGCAACGTCTGGTCTACCAGGGAGAAAGAACCAGGAGACGGGGGAACAGCTTTGGCATCTGGGGCATCACAGGTAGCGAAGTGGGAAACAGGGGAAGCAACTGTGCCTGAAGATACAGCGACCTTGGAATCAGGGTCAGCGACAAGAGGTCCAGACGCAAAGTGTCTAGGAGTACGGGCCAAGGCATCTGAACTACTACTGCCGGATCGGTGCGCAGGCATGATGGCCTCTTCACCTCCTCCCTTTACCTGAACCCTAGCCCAACAGTGTTAGAGATTGCCATAATGAAACCTGGTTAGTTTAACCCAGCCGTTGTTGAAAAAAACACTTCTCTGGATGACTGTATCCTAGAAACCATTGTAATGTATACATGTTCTTTCTTTTTTTCCCCCCCTCGTAAATGTTGTTGTTTATTTTTTTCACTGAACACAGGAACAGAACGGAGGAGCTACGAGAAAGCGCCTAAGTAATCAAAAGGGGAATAATTCATATGGTGGAAAAAATGCCCATGCCATAGAAAATAATTTAGATGGGCATTTGCACAAAGGGAAAATCTGGGGCGGATAAGACGTTCTTTAATTTAATCAGAAGTCGATATAAAGACCATTAAATTGCTAGTAGCTCGGTTCTAAAACGTTAATGTGGCAAGGGCCTAAAGACTTCTTAAAACGGTGTACAGGCGATGATTACTGTACTGTACCTCAACTGACAGTTTGTATGGTAATGTTTACTGACATATTATTTTTATTATTATCAGTTGTATTATTTCTATAATGTATTATTACTGTCCTGTTTTATTTTTTATTAATTTGTTTATTTGACTAATTACAGTACAGTATTATTCAGTACATTAATTACGTTTTTTGCTATTTTTTATAATTTGTTTAGTTGACCATCTTTATCCAAGGCAACACAGAATTACTGTATTAAATAATTAGAATACAGCATGTTACATACTGTATAATAATGTACAGAACTAGTTACATGTTACATTGTTTTATATTGTTTCTTCTGTAATAAACCTTTATATTACATGCATTGTATATGTACAGTACATGAATTAGTACTGTACTAGGTTTTGATTTTTGTGCTGATTTGGCGGGTATGTGCATGTATCTGTATGTGCATGTATTACATAACTCGGTTATAACATACTATTTCTACAGCCAAAAGGCAGTACGTTGTATCAGAGTTTCGCTGTATATATAAGTACAGGAATTATGTCATTTCTAATCATCTTTGCGATAACACTGCATTCTGCGTTTTACAAAATCAAACAATTATTAATATCGAGGTATTTATAAAAAAAAAAAAAAAAACACTAATATATTGAGGTATTTAATCATTACAAATATATATGTCGGTCAATTTATATTCTTAGATTACTGTAATTTATTTATATTATATTTCTGGAACAGGACATTTCAAATAACTACTATAAACTACTATTCAGTAATGCGGTAAAAGTAACATACATAATTAAATGTCGTGAACATACTCTGAGGACAAGTAGCTACACTCCTTCAGGTCTGCCCGTGATATATTAGCTAGCCATTTGCCTGCTCTTCATTGCGTTATGTCTTTTATTTTTTCTCCCTGCAATTGTATGACCCCCGGCAACCAAACGTTGTCTCGTCCGTGCCTACTGCTACAGCCAATGACTACACAAGTGTTTTTCATAAAAGCAAACTAAACTATTTTTAAGGTCTGAAACCGCTTTAAGTGAATCAGAGATACGGCATACCTGCCCACCAGCTCGAGACACGAGATAAGGATCACGTGACCCGAAACGTCATTCGAAAACTGTGTCACTTTATTCAACTTGTCTATTGCTTTTTAAAAAACACCGGGTTCCGCGTGGTGTGCAGAATGCGTCCTATAGCCTGGAGATCTTCGGGTCAGCTCCAGGCTATATCACAGCTGACTGAAAATTAAAAAAAATTAGAAAAAAAAAAAAAAAAAAAAATGTACTGGGCAATATGTGACAACCTGCATGAAATATTGGTATTCTGATAGTAAAATAGTATAGTAAAACCGTAATATTTCGACCCGGTCATGCTTGCAGTATACCACTTCTTTAAGAGAGATAAATGAGAAAAAAAAGAAAAAGGTGTAAATGCATAATATTGTGTATCAATGACACATGGTACAACGTACACAGTGCAATTGCCAATTTTATATAATAATTTAAAATATTAGATATAGTTCTGTATTCTGTTACATTTTAGTGATGCCTTTCACTTGAGACACTGGGGTCTACAGTGCCTTGCACTGAGCATGAAGCTTTTCATGCGACTAGGCATCGGCGAGCGAACCTTAATGAACAAAATGCTTAAAAAAGCTTCACTTTTCATTTCAATAATTTTCAGATGTCATTTCAGAGAATAATGGAGCTGTCTTTGTTTTAAAATGTGCTGTAGAAACGTAGGACGACCAAGTGTACTAAGTTAGTCTTATACTTCATAATACTAAATTAGTCCGATTTAGCGGATGATCCACCTGTGGTGATTATCGTCTGGTACGCTGCAATCGGGATTAACAAGTGTACTAACTTTAGTCAAAGCAAGTGGACTAAACCTGCTTAAACCGCTAGTTAGAAGCACCAAGTAGACTAACTTTGGTACACTGCAATCAACCTCCTATGTCTTACAGAGAAAACAAAAACCTGGTAGATAATGTGTTTTGCTATTCTATACAAGAATGATATTGAACAGACTTTTGCTGTGTTAACCATTTTCAACATAAGCGACCAAGTCTGAAAAGAAGCCCAAAGTATAGTAAAAAGCGGCAAGGTAAAATTGTAAGCGACTCCGTGGAAATAGAAGCCCAATTCCGCGCTTTTAAAGCAGAACTGGCAACCCAGGCAGCAGCGCTTTATTTGGGGGTGGGAGGATGTAGGTCGCTCCTCCAATTAAAACCCATGCTCAGATCACCAGCTCTACCAGTGGGAGGGCTGCATTTCAGACAGAGAGGAGTTCTTCATCGGAGTCTAAAATGGGCTTAAATTTTAGTCTCCACTGATGTAACTGATATTTTTTATGTTCATGGTATGAGAAATTGAAGATGTGGAGTTTGGGATTGGTACAAGTTTGTTTTGTAAGTGATTTGATCTTTTATTAAAGACAAGATTTTTTTTATTTTTATTTTTTAAGGATTATTAAACTTTTTTATCATCTGATTGTGTAAGATGTAATAAATGAATCAAATGATCTATAAACAGACAGATATAAAGACCACCACTGCTTAAATATTAAAACCTGACATTTTACTTACCTAAAATATGAAGATACACTGAAAAGACTTACACAGGCACGCTTTTAGATGTTGGTTTTGTAAAATTCCCAAATTGTAATTAAACGATGGTGGTATTAAGTAACATTCCTCAGAGGGAACATGTACTGCTCCTCTCTGTCTCTTTCCCTGTGAGAAATGCTTGGGAATTTCTTCTCTGACCGATCTCAAATGTTTCTTTTAAAACCACCACTTGACAAACAAAACAGACATGCTTCAAATGAGACATATTTCACAAACTTGAGCTGTAAAGGAGTCAAACATTTGAGCTACTCCTGTAATAGGACACAATAGAGCCATTTTCACCCACTGTATTAAACATTGACTATTTTCCACAATATACTTAGTTGTCTTAAAATGTTCATATCCATAAGATAATAAAACTGTCCTGCAGCTTTTCATCTTAATATGCCTAATTTCAGAAAAGAAAACAAATAGGCTTAAGACAGCTGACTATGTCAATATGATCTGAATTTTGAGATATATATTTATACAGCAAGTGTTGAGACATCAAGCATCAAATTACTTTTTCATATTTCCATTGGGGCTTCTTCAAATGAATTTGGTTTAAAACTGCATAATGGATTTGTCAAAACACGTTATTCTTCATTTGTTTCTCCAGTGGTGGTTTTACAAGAAACATTTAGGACTTCTGAAAAGAAAAGGAGATTCTCAAGCATGTCCCTGAGCAGTGAAAGAGACAGAGATGAACAGTACATCTTCCCTCTGGGTGTCCGCTGTGTAGATCCTTGAATAGACCCCAGTATCATAAAAGTGGTTCTTGATGGAGCCGGTGTAAGATGAGGAGATCCGTGATTACACAGCGAAATCATTTGTACAAGTTCAAACTGTCCTAACTCTCTCATAGTTTTCATTTCAGTGTTTATATAATAATTGTTGACAAGTGGCAACACCTGAGAGCAGTGTCCGGGAAATAGTATTGAGGGTAAATACCACATACCACCACTTCATGCTCCATTAATATTTATCAATGGTCATTTTCACAACACACCCCTACAGTAAATCATAACTGGCAATGAATGTAATTAATAAGAGATGTATTTTTTTAAACTTAAGACCGCATCCTACGCACATTGTATACAGCCATCCAGCCAGCACAGGGACGGCATGATTTTCAAAAGGGGAGAGTGGGTCAGTAAGCGGTTTATAAAACCTCATATAGACCCTGATGGTGAAGCACTCAAAAGAAACACTCTCACCACATGAAGTCCCACCACAATTTTATAGTGAGATTTGATGCTCTCCAGGCAATAGGACAAGCTGAAAAAGGTTAGAAGGTTCATACCTGTAATGAGGTTATGGGACACATTTCCTGGCCTAGACTACTTACTACATATAGCCATTAACAAGTTTTGGTCTGAGTGCATTGGGCTGAGAGGTGTCTGATTTTGAAATTTAAACATTTAGGAAATTAAAGTAAGTCCAACATCCCTAGTGAAGACATCGGCAGAAACTTCTGTCTGCTTCACTTGACGCTTAAAGGAATGACCTACAAAGATAGGTTGAAGGGACTGTTTATTTAGCCTACAACAAAGAAGAATTATGGGGGACTTGATTGAAGTCATTAAAAATCTTCACAGGCTTCGACTATTGACTGTTGCAATGCTTTATTTGCTGGGCTTCCGGGCCATGCCTTATCACATTTGAAGCTTCAGAATGCAGCTGCTAAGGGTCTAATTACAACTAAGAAAGGGGATCATTTAACTCATGTGTTGGCCTCACTGCACTGGCTTCCAGTGCATTTCAAAATTGATTTTAAAATCTTACTATTGATATATAAAGCACTAAATGCTATGACAATGGATTACATAAGAGAGATTCTATCACCATATGAGCCACTGCACACTTTAAAGTCAGCTAACACTGGCCTTGAAGGTAAAATTGAAACGGAGTGGAGAAAGTGCATTTAGTTATAATGCCCCCAGATTGTGGAACACATTTCCCTTTTCTATTAGAGATGCTGTGTTGATCAATATTTTTAAGTCGAGATTAAAGAGTTACTTGTATAGTTTAACCTTTTTAAAGTGATTTACAACCATAACAGTTTTATCGATTTTATTTGCTCATTTCTGTGTTTATTCTAATTCATTTCTTGTTTTCCTAAATTGTTTTATTTATATTTCTTCTTCATTTTCTTCTTCTTATTATTTACTATTATTTTTACCACTTCTTTATACTGCATTGTTTTGTTCTGTTTTAACTGAAATGTAAAGGGCTTTGAGATACTATGGTATGAAAGGTGCTATATAAATAAAATAAATTTTAATGGCAAAGTGAACACAAGACGATGGTTTAAACGCTGCACAGAAACCAGGACCAGAGAACACATGCTGTCACTATGCTTCATTGCTATGGGAAATTTTTATAAGGGCTATCACACCATTAACTGTGTGAAAATTATTGAAAACATAAACCATTTGTGTACTCTGGGTGGGTGTATTAAAGTCCCATGAAAATGTGTTGTCCCAGTGCTCCAAACCTGAACGTAAACAAAGGTTCTTGTTTTTAAACAATAATAAGGATGTTAAACCCAGACTCCTTTGTGCAAACACCAGCAGCCACAATGTTTATAGGATCACATCAGCTCTAGACACAGTCGACGATATAAGAGAGCTGTGCACTCCGTCAAACACATCATTTCGAAGAGAAGGAAGCAATCTGCAGTTTCTACAGGTAAGAGCACTCGAATCCCTCCATCTCTCTGCTCACTTCATTCTTATATTGTTGTGGTGCTACAATGGTGATGCTTCTGTGCTACACTTAGACATGAGGGAATTAAAAGGGCAAACAGAATACTTGGGTATATATTTAAAAATGTAGATTACAAATCAAAGGAGGTTGTGATGGGGTTGTCCAATGCACTGGTGAGACCACATTTGAGTACTGTGTCCAATCTGGTCACTGCGATACCAAAAGGACATTGTTGCCATGAACAGAGTCCAATAAGCAACAACCAGACTAATCCCAGGGCTTAAAGGAATGTGCTATGAAAATTGTGGGGACTGGATTTATTTAACCAAGAACAAAAAACTATCATTGCTAATATATATATTCTAACTGTTCATTATTGAAGTCTCCATAATCTTTAAAGGAGTTAACACAGTCAACCCTAGTCTTTACTTTAAGCTCAGCACTGTAACCAGTACCAGAGGACATTTTTTTATGATCAGTTTTATTAATTCTTCAATTTATTATTACTGTATTGTACTTTTTTATAATTTTTTTTTTCTAATTCGTTTAGCTGACGATTTTTATCCAAGGCAACATATAATTACTGTATTAAATAATTAAAATACAGCATGCTACATACTGTATAGTAATGTACAGTACTAGTTACATTACAATGTTTTATATTGTTTCTTCTGTAATAAACCTTTATACTGCATACATTGTATATGTACATTAATCCATCAGTACTCTACTAGATTTTGATTTTTGTGCTGATTTAGCAGGTATGTGCATGTATCTGGTTATTACATACCTCGGTTATAACATACTGTTTTTACGGTCCCAAGGCAGTATGTTGTATTACTGTATTACTTTCACTGTATATGTTGTATAATTTACCAAGGGTACCAGAATAGTATGAACCAATGAACACAACTGGTCATCATCCACAACAATTAATCACACAGTCGTGCTGAATAAAGAATACTAAATGAAAATAAAATCCTTTCAAATAGAAGTCTTATTCAATCTTCGATTTCTAGTCTAAATGTTTGTCATTGAATTTAGGTTTCTTCAAAAACACGGCTAACCATACGTGACAGGGTGCGAGCGGTGCGGTGTACAAAGTGAATGTCCAAACAGTACTCTCAATGAAAAAACATCCGTATTCATTAAAACAAGCAAATAATAAATCAGTCGCCCCTACACCAACAATGGTATAGGGGAAGCCAATACGAGGGGTTAGAGTCCCAAACAAAAAGGCAATCCAAAACTTTCAATCCTCTCTGCACAAAACTGTGCTCTGTAGGTCCTGAGGAAAGTGGTGCTCATGTCCGTACCGTGTTTGTGTCGTGAAGGATGGTACTCAGGGTTTCTGCGCTGGCTCTGTGGCTGCAGCTCCTGGGTTGCTCAGTCCTCCTCTGTAACAAAACAATAACAAAACACAGCACTCTGGCGCATTACAATCATCACCCTAAGGGGCCGTACTCACGCAACTGCATCCCCTTTGTAGCACCAAACTCCTCCCTGCAATCAGCCCGTTGCCATGGTTTATCCAATCGCTATCTGACCCGTATCTGATCGCAATGGATCTATTTAGAGTACTTGCAGTTACGCACTTTCCCTAAGGTGGCCTACTTCCAGTTTCCACCTACCGTCGTGTCCGCCAGTCGAGGGGAACACATACAACCAGCCTTACACAGTGCCTTTTCTGGGAGGGAGGGAGATTTATCGTTCAAATACCATCACACACCGTGGTAAACTATAGGAAATGTACAGTATAATCATAGGAAATTCATGGAGAAAATTCTGAATGATCATTTTCAATTTACTATGGTAAACTTATTTGACATGACCATTTTATGGATCTTTCCAGGCTGAGCAGTGATTTGATGCTTCTGGTGTCTCTTTTCTTCTTCCAGGAGCCTGTCATCATGTTTCCAACAACGGTCTCAGTTGTGGTTTGCATTGCCCTGGCTCTCAGCCAGACTACAGGTAGGCTATTTAAATGATGGAAAAATCTGTCCAAATGTATTACTGAGTTTAAAATGTGAGGAAATAGCTTTGACCACTGAACCATGTGATGGATCTCCTCCTAGCAGCTGATGAATGAATAGTTCCGACATCAGCATGTGGTAAAATACGTACCTCCTCTCGACTGGTAAGGCATTAGTTATTGATCTGAATGGTTTGCGGCATGCAGCCAGCCCTTGCCTTTTTCATTCAATTCAATGGGCTGAGATGCCAGTTTGTTTCAATGTGTTAGAGGATCTGTTGTCACTGTCCAATACATGCTGTCTCTCTCCGTTGGGATGAAGAGTGTCATGCATATTTACGTTGTATATCTAGGGTTTATGTCACAACGGTGTCCTCGCCAATTACCATTAAAGAAAATACCCATTATAGCTCATAATGTTATTATTAACCATAATAAAAACAATACCTCAAAAAGAACTAGCGATTCTGGCTTAATTATCCCTAGATTCATGATGAAAAGAGATTAACAATTAATATTATGTATGTTTAAGTATTTCAAATCAATCATAAATGTGTATTTGTATTAAGATAAAAAGAAACCTAACAATCCAAATTATTATTACAAAATTTGGAAACAAAAAAAAACATTCAAGTAAAAGTAATGCATTGTTAAATGTTCATAATTCATCCTTGATGAGCTTTCTGGTCATAGAGTTCTAGTGAAGTAGTCTTAGTAGTTCATCATGCATTGTTTGGTTGAGTCACGCATTACACATACATACGCCAGCTTCCACGTGGCTAAGTACGCATGTACAATGTTCAGAATCTAGTTGAATAGACGCACATTACGTATTGTGAATATATCAATAGCATGGCTGCAGTTCAGTTACTTCTAAACACACAATATAAGTTTTATACTTATTCTGTTGGTGCAATGTTTAACCATTTGTGGTCCTATATCAGACCAGGTCCAACATTACAATTTTCCCTTTCCAGCTGATGTCTGGCATTATCAAAAAGACATAAAGCACAGGTCTCTAGTGGTTTTTTCACCAGGAAAAGCCAAGAAAATCTTTCAATGGTTGAGTGTGACCGAAAGTAAGCAAATGAAGCTGAAAAAAATGGATGTATCTGAGCTATAGAGAGAACCCCTGCACCACAGAGATAACACGGACACATAACAGAAGAGGTAGCTGCTTCCGCATCCAGTGTTCAAAGAACATCACTTTGCAAAGTTTTTTCAGATGTTACAGCAATATAATAATGACTTGGATTGCATTATTGAGGAGTTTGGTGATAAAATGAGTGCTCAGGAGAGGATTTAGCAGTATGCATGTCTATAAAAAGGTATGTGAAATGTACATTGAACCAGGGGTGAGGCTTGGCTGAAGATACAGTATTGAGTGTCCTTTTGCAATTTAATGAACTTTAAACCTGTTTTTCTCTGAAAATGTAAAATAAACAGCACGTGGGAAAATAAATTGGACCTGGTTCACAGTATTTGATAGACAGTTGCGTGTCACACAAAAAAGGATGTGTTAGAAATGGAATGTATCCTCCTATTTCGTTATTAAAGGATTTTGCATTTATCATGTAAACCTCCTATTCAATATAACTTTAGATACATTCATTGGAGAAGCATACGAATTTCAGTTTCATTCTCTTTACAAAATTATGACTACAAGCATCTAAAACACATCATAATACAATCAAATGATAATATTCAAAAATAGTTATTAATTTATAAAATTGATTTAAAACACAATAAACCCTTCAGATTTATTGCGAGACTTACTTACTTACAAGTTGTGTAATTACTTACTTACAAGTTGTGTAATTAAAAATGATTTTTAAAGTATTTTAGCTAACTTTTAACACAATAATGATACAAAACTGCACTGTAGTTTGGCAAGCTTTATTACACCTTAGGAGACTAGACAATAAATTAGTATTTTGGAAGGTGAGCTTCAAAGTGTTAACACAGTTTGTGGCCTGTACCTTATTTACAACCTATTAAATTCTGAAATCGGTTTTAACAACCCAATCCCCACAGCATGTCACACAGACAGCAGAATTTAATAGCTGAGAAATGCTTATAGTAAAATAAATTTAACCATGAATTTCCTTGACAAACCCCCTTTTTCAAAATATAATTATATTGCAAGATAAAATTCTACTTATAAAATCCCTGCTTCAGGGTAACACAATAATGCTTGTTGTTTAAAATTGTTTAAAAGCAGCATTAAAATAAATGCTCTGTATAGTTCTTACACAAAAAAAATTCTACAGGTACTAATTCTATCCATTTAATTGCTGCCAGGCGTGTAAAAGAGATGTAGTACAGAATAAGGCAGAAACCTTGGATCAGACTGACTGGGAAACACACTGGTGAAAGGGTAAGGGCAGCCCTGTTCACTGCTACACAGTGACTCACTCCATGAATTGCTGTCTGTGGTGTTCTGTACTTCACAGCTCAGGGTGATAAGAAGAAAGAAGTGGAGAAGAGGGAAGCGTCAATGTGTGGGGGTTTCTGTCTGAAGGGATGGGCCAGTTTCAATAACCGGTGCTACCAGTATATAAAAGACAGGAAGACGTGGGCTGATGCTGAGGTATGATCATTTTTACCATTCATAAACCCTGGAGGACCTCTCCCAGTTTCATTGGCACCTGATCATGGTGTCAGCCATAGAGCGGGCATGGTCAAGCCCTTGTCTGCATGTGTCTTTATGGGGGGAGTTTGGGCTCTGAAAGAACGCCATGGTTGCAATGTTTTAATTTGTCAGAAATTACTAGCACTGAGATCATTCAAATTAGGCATGACAAAGTGGGAGCTACAGAGTTATGGATTCCAAATAACAGCACAGATGATCCTATATTGAACTTATATAATATTATTGCTTTATACAGTTGGTACCACCAATGTGTGTCTCTAAAGTCAGTGAGCACCCCTTCCTGTTTCATCCGAAATAGAACATCCAATTCAATATTGTCTATTTCATAAAGCTACAGGAGACACACCGAGGGTGGAAAAACACTTCTCAACACAAACTTGGTGAAGCTGGTAGTCCCGTTACCATGGCAAATACTCAGATTAGACAAGTTTTTTCCTGGATACCAATACAAGGGTAATTTAATCCAAAATGATTCTAGGTAACTGCTCCTTGTAAATATGATTCTATCAAAGCCAGCCAATTTCTGCAGGATCTTTAGATGAAATCTAGATTTTTAAAAAAATGTATATAGTATTTTAAAATTCAGAAATATAAAGCAGCATTTGAAAGAGCTTTGCTTGTAGAAGGTGCGTTAAGTGAAATAGGCTGTGTGATGTGCCCAGTGTATTGAGGACATGCTGCTTCCCAGTGCTCCCAGTCTGCCTAGTCCAAGCTGTCTCTCATTGCTCCCTCCAGCTGTTCTGCCTCAGTGTCGGGGGGAATCTCGCCTCTGTACACAGTGTCAACGAGAACAATTTCATTCAGAACCTGATCAACAAGAATGACGCCTCAAACACTATTACCTGGCTCGGGGGTTCTGACTGCTTCAAGGTACAGTAACCTCTTTATATATGGCTTCCCTTACCAAAAATACATCCACTTTGTTGAATGTGTTGTGGATATCCTCTGTCGTGTTGTGGGTCTGTGGATGACTGTATGGATGGGGGGGGGGGGGTTGATATTTTTGTATTCAGTCACCAGTAGGGGTGTGCTGATACTTGTATTTCCAGAGTAATTACCTTTAAGAAATATTTGTTGGCTGGTATTAAAAATCAAAGCACACCTCTTTATTAATGTGTTGATTTCAAAACAAGTAAAGTTGCCCTTCCCTCAGCTTTACAATTGAGAACCAACCAATGGTAATTAACTTCCGCATTGAGTTTTAAAAGCCGATTGGAAGCGAATGTTCCTCTCATCTCGGGCACAGACATTTTTACTTCCATACCAAGGCCATAAACACACAATCAAAATATGTTGTAAAACTAGAAAATGCAACAGATTCATCATGGAAACGTAACCTTTCTGTCACGTGTTTAGGCTTTCGGAATGACTCGTTTGACCGACCAAGTGTAGACCTCTAACTTGTAATACACTATTTCATCTATAAAGAGAACAAAAATAAAATACAAAATATGCCGGCCCAGTCATTTAATAAGAGCTCAGTCTACCCTCAGAACGATATTCACTCATTTTGAACAGTCAAAATACATTATTAAGAAGAAATACTATGAGCAAGGATGGTTATATGACTGGTGAGAAAGACATATGACATGCACAATACTGACAACAACACTAACATTTGCACCTGGAGCAAATAGGAACAAGTGCCACTGATTAAACAAGAATATCAAAATACAGAAAACACTAATATCTACCATCTTATCTTCCACCTTTCACCTCTACAGGAGGGGTCATGGTATTGGACCGATGGATCTAAATGGGACTACAGTAACTGGAACAAGGGAGAACCCAACAACTTAGTTGTTGAAAACTGTCTGCATATTAACTTTGGGGGTAATATATTTATATATATTTTTAATGGTCTACTCAGCATTTCAAACTTGTGTTTCTTCACTAGAAACTTAGAACAAAGAATTCTGTTAGAATCTTCCGTTAGAAAGTTTCTTTGACTTGTCTTTTATATGGAACCCACAATGAAAGACTGTCCTTAATTGTTCTTTAGAACAACCCAAAGGGTATTGAAAGTGGTTCCTTATGAGACACATGGACCAGTTCAGCAAAGGCAAATATTCTGAAAGGAACAGAATAAAGTCTGTGGTTTAAAATTCACAGGATACTTACTCAGAACAAGACTTTCACAGATCCTACCAGCAAGTATCGTGTTTCTGGATGATGTTATACAATTAATATCATTACATACTCTTCAAGAAACATGCCTTTGCATTTTAAAATAAATAAATAAATAAATAAATAAAAGATATTAGACACATCTTTACATTCACAGCAGTTCTGACTTACAGCATGGAGGTCCAACAGCTGGCTCTTGATCACTATATGTCTCACTGAGCTCCCCACTGTGACTGTCTTGATTTAGAAGTGAAGTATCCTATTCAAGGCTCCTAATGGGTTTGAAAAGACTACAGGGGCAGTCAGCAGTCTTTGGTCGAAGCAAATACAGTCAAAATGCAGATAAATTCATGTTGTGTTTAAATATGACACATGTTTCAGGAGCACATATTGAAACTGTCTTTTGAAGTCTGGTTAAACCTTTTTGATTACTGCAGTGGGGTTTACCCTACAAAGAGATCATACTGGTTGATATACATTACAATATCCAAACTATACTGTCCCTGAGATCGTGCTTTGTGCAACAGAGCTGAATTATTTTTTCTTCTTTCTTTCAGTTCCCGGAGGCTGGAATGACATAGCCTGTGTTAGTTTGTATCCATCGGTCTGCGTGTATACAAATAATTAATCATTTGCATAAATCTCTGAAACAGAATGTCAACTTTTTGACCATTCTGATTGATAAATAAAATTAAGAAGCATTCATACCGTGTTTGTATTTTTTATTATAATTAAGTAATTTCTGATCATTTATTTTTCACATGAAACACAAATATGTTTAAAACATATCCTGCATATGAAATCAAATTAGAAACATATTTTGCAGTACTCAAAAATAATTCCTACTAAATTGCTTCCTTCTGTCCATTCATGCTCCTATCTGAGTATAGTGATATCTGATCATGCACCCCTAGTCTTGGAGCTCCACCCACCCCTCCCTCACCCCCCCAAGAAGGTAACATCACAGCTCTCTTGACACTTTAGCACCACGCTGCTCTCAGACCAAAACTGTAGGGCTGCAACGAAGCATACATTTTGACCTTCGAAGGTCAGAACACATTACCGAAGGAAGGTTTGAACTTTCGATGGTACCAGTTTGCATAATTTACTGGCGGCGTCACCATAGCTACTTGTTAATGACGTCTGAAGAACCTTCAAAGGTTTAAACAATCTTCGAATTCCTGGCTAACGAACGAACCTTCAAACCTTCTAATACAGCCCTACAAAACTGTTCTACAGACATCCCCACTATAGATCCATGCAGAGCGCTAAGTCACCTGGCCTAGATGGGTTTCCCATGGTTCCAAACTATCTCCACTTCTAAATGCTATGTTTTCAGGCTCTCTGGCAGGTGCAACTGTCGCCAACGCTACAGGAAGCCTGTATAACATTACTATTAAAAAAGAAGAACTACTCCCTGGACTATGGTTCATATCTTCTATTTCCATCCTAAATGCGGATGTCAAGATTCTTGCGAAGGACCTCGCCCATCACCTTGAATAAATTCTTCCCTCGATAATCTCATGTGATCAGACTGGGAAGACACTATTTTTTTAGGCTTTTCAGTATTATTTAGACATCTTCCCTTTATCCACTCCCAGGGATCTTTATCTCTCAATGCAGAGAATGCCTTTAACCATGTTGATTGGGACTATTGTACCTTTTTCTACACTCCACAGGTTCACTCTTGTTAACCCAATTAATCCCATAGCAGTTCATATGTCTATAGGAATAGGAATCTATGAAAAAGACCTAGGAGTTTTTGTTGACTCAGAAATGTCTTCATCTAGACAATGTGGGGAAGCTATAAAAAAGGCTAACAAGATGCTCGGATACATTGTGAAAAGTGTTGAATTTAAATCAAGGGAAGTAATGTTAAAACTGTACAATGCACTAGTAAGACCTCATCTTGAATATTGTGTTCAGTTCTGGTCACCTCGCTATAAAAAAGATATTGCTGCTCTAGAAAGAGTGCAAAGAAGAGCGACCAGAATTATTCCGGGCTTAAAAGGCATGTCATATGCAGACAGGCTAAAAGAATTGAATCTGTTCAGGACTACGTGGCGACCTAATTCAAGCATTCAAAATTCTAAAAGGTATTGACAGTGTCGACCCAAGGGACTTTTTCAGCCTGAAAAAAGAAACAAGGACCAGGGGTCACAAATGGAGTTTAGAAAAAGGGGCATTCAGAACAGAAAATAGGAGACACTTTTTTACACAGAGAATTGTGAGGGTCTGGAATCAACTCCCCAGTAATGTTGTTGAAGCTGACACCCTGGGATCCTTCAAGAAGCTGCTTGATGAGATTTTGGGATCAATAAGCTACTAACAACCAAACGAGCAAGATGGGCCGAATGGCCTCCTCTCATTTGTAAACTTTCTTATGTTCTTATGTTCTTATGTTCTTAATAACTTTCAGTTCAAAATTGCCTATGAGAACTTTACCTGTTTGGGGATTTCAGTCTGCCACTCCTTTAAAAAAATCGTTAAAGCTAATATTATTTATAAGTTGGATCGTACTAAACTTGATTTGGCTCGTTGGTCCACACTGCCTCTCCTGCTGATGAGCTGGGTCAATTCTGTCAAAATGAATATACTTCCAAAATGTCTTTAACTTTTTCAGCGTATCCCAGTTTTTATTTACAAAGCATTTGTTTATTATTTTAGATTGCATTATTTCCTCATTTGTAAGAGCCCTAGAATCCAGAGAGATTATCTTCAGACACTTAGGCCAAGCGGAGGTCTGGACCTTCTTAATTTCCAACTTTACAGCTCTCATTGTGCCCAGTGATCATTTCTTAACAAAGTTACAATCTGACACCCTGGCCGACGAAGGTGGAAGCAGCGGGTAGTCTCCCTCTGGCCTCGAGAGTGGTGCGACACTCCCTCGGACGCTGGTGCGAATTTCCCTCGGTCGCTGGAGACTGTGCGGCTTCTCCCAGTGACGCCAGAGATAGTGAGGCCCCTCCCAGTGGCACTGGAGACAGCGGGGATCCTCCCTTCAGCACGGAGGACGGCAGCTCTTCCCTTTCTGACCTTTGGGCATGCAGTTCTTCCGTCTCTGGCCTTTGGGCAGGCAACTGCTCCTTTTCTGGTCTTTGGGCAGGCAGATTCACCTTCTCTGGCCTCCGGGCATGACCGCTGTACTATTTGGTATCCCCTATGTTTCTCATTGTAAATACACCCACTCTCAATCAAACCCATTGTGTGTGATATTATGGCACAGGTAGACATACTGTGCAAGTCTGACATTTCTAGAAGCCCCACTGCCTGAAATGCACAGGGGATACCAAATAGTATAGCCAGACTAAGATGTTGTCAGCTGTCTAATTTGGTATCCCCTGTGTTTCTCACTGTAAATACCAATCTTGTGTGTGCACGGTATATAAAAGAAATATATAAACAAATATATGTAAACAATGACGCTATATGCAATACATTATGCATTTTTAATACAATTTACATGACTCGTGTTTATTCTAGACATAACAGCACAAGCCACGGAGCAACAATATCGTGATCATTTACTTTCAACTTTCAAGTTTTGAAATCCAAAAAATATATTAAAAATCGGCTACTTTGAAATCAGCACAATGGTTTATAAACAGGTAGGTCGCATAGTTAATACATTAAGCACTAATTATTTAAAGATTGTTATAGCTCCGCATGTCAAAGACATTTTTAATGAAAACAAACTATAACGGATTATACACATCGCAAAGAAATCAGGCCGTCCTGTCGAAAAAGTTAGTAAAGGATTGCAAAAGGCAGGCGACAACTGTTGCACATGCACATCACTTTTATTTTACCTCAGACACAAGCTAAAGAACAATTAAACGTGCCTGTGGGACGATCTCATTTTACGCATGCGCAGTGCGCCAGGGGATACAGGTTTGAATCGGTTACAACTCCTGCAAACTAACGATGTAACTCCGAAATGAATTCAGATAAAACTTCCACTGTAAATTCCGCTCGCCTCTGAATTAATCAAAATACTTTTTTTAGCCACTCTAAAATGTACAAAATGGTATCATCACTGCAATTAATTTCCAGCATATTTCTTGCCAGGATCATTTTTTGTAAAGCGTAGTTCTGTAGCTGTAGTTGGGTCGCCACGTCGGGCCTAGCAGCTTTAGCCTTGTGAACCTAATAAAACAAAGTAAAAAACGTTGTAAAAAGACGTAAGATTTAATAACGTTATTTAATAGGCAACTTTTTACATATAAAACAGGTGAAACAACAAGGGCCTTTTTAATTTCTACAGACAGCACAAGACAACTCTCAGTCTGAAAATCGAAGCCTGTCATTGCCTGAACAGGTTAACAGGTACTAAGGAGGAACACCGATCTCCCCGATGTGGAAGGGGTGGGAATGGGCGGGGCAGATGGGATTGATTGACAGTTTGCAAGTGTATGCATTGAATGGATAAAAAGCACATCGAATGACAAAAGTGCATTTTGAATGGATAAAAGGCACATTGAATGGATAAAGCTCATATTTAATGTTTGATGCTAGTTTTTCACATTCGACTGGTGCATTTAACATTCGATGGTAGTATTTAACAGTCCTTGCATTTAATGTTTAATCTTAAATGTATTATTTGATGTTAAAATGTAACCTTTGATACATGAATTTAATATTTAATGATGGTATTGATTATTTGATGCTAAAATTCAATATTCAATCTGAAAAATAAATAAAATTAAATAACACTTCTCCAGGAGCAGTACAGCACCTGCCACGGCTAGTATTGTAAGCAGGTGTCTCTCAGCAGCCAGAATTTGCTGTTCATTTTGAAATGTTGAATCTACAGTTTAGGTTACATTTTGTTTCTTAAATTGATGTAATTTATATTTTTTATGTTCACGGTATGACAAATTGAAGATACAGAGTTTTAGGATTGGTACAAGTTTGTTTTGTAATTGATTAGATGTTTTATTAAAGATAAGATAAAAAAAAAATTATTATTATTATTAAACTTCTTATCAGCTGATTGTGGAAGATGTAATGAATGGATCAAATCATCTAAATACGGACAGATATAAAGACCACCACTGTTTAAATATTAAAACCTGACATTTTACTTACTTAAAATACAAAGATACACTGAAAAGACTTACACAGGCACGCTTTTACAGATGTTGGTTTTGTAAAATTCCCTAATTTTAATTAAACGATGGTGGTATTAAGTAAGATTTCTCAGAGGGAACATGTACTGCTCCTCTCTGTCTCTTTCAGAAATGCTTGAGACTCTGTTCTCTGACAGATCTGAAACGTTTCTCCTAAAACGACCACTTGACAAACAAAACAGCATGTTTCAAATGAGACTTATTTCACAAACTTGAGCTGTAAAAGAGTCATGTATTTGAACTGCTCATGTAATAGGACACAATAGAGACATTTTTACCTGCTGTATTAAACGTTGACTATTTTCCACAATATAGTTAGTTATCTTAAAATGTTCATATCCACAAAATAATAAAACTGTGTCTTAAAGCGCCTGTGGAAGGGTGGTGGGTATTTAACTGACTCAGGAGACAGAAGTTTGCAGTGCCCAACACCACTTGGGTGCACTATTTATTTATGTCCACAAGGAGACACTGTTGTCCTATATTTATCAACAATGGTAGAAGGCATCACTGAGTACCTTGGCTGCACATGCAGGTGCACGAAACAATAATCAAAACAGAAGGTACAAAGAAAAAGAGAAAATAAAACACTGTTAACAAAACTCCAAAATAAAGGTGCTGCGCTCTGCAGCGTTTCTCCAACCATCACTACCCGCACGGCCCGAGACTCCGACCTACGCGCTACAGTTCCCTCAACTGCGTAGATGAAAAGTATGCTTTTGGGGTCTGCCCAAGGTCTCCCCGCTACTTCTATATTTCTTTTCTTATTTTGTTTATTTTTGTTTCTCCGTAGGGCGGCAAAGCTTCCGCTGGCTTGTTTACGTCCTATAGGGGCAGCAGCCCGAGGGAACACAGAGCATGGTCTTTATAGGGCCAGCAATCCCCCAAGGCCCACCTCTCAGCCACTCAGGGAGAGGGAAAGCCACACCCTCTCTCCCACCTCTCCGTGTCACTGCCATGACCGACAGGCGGATATTGTAAGGCTGCTGCCCTCTTCCTACAGCACTAGACGAGTCAGCACAGGTGTCCCCCTGCTACAATGCCTAATTTCAGAAAACTAAACAAACAAATAGGCTGAAGACAGCTGACTATGTCAATATGATATGAAGCTTGAGATATATATATATATATATATATATATATATATATATATATATATATATATATATATATATATATATATATTAATACAACAAGCATTGAGACATCAAGCATCAAATTACCTTTTCATATTTCCATTGAGAATTCTTCAAATGAATTTGGTGTATATTCATTTCAAAGTGCATAATGCATTTGTCAAAACAAGTTATTCTTCATTTGTTTCTCCAGTGGTGGTTTTACAAGAAACATCTAAGACTTCTCTCAGATTATTTAAATAAAAAGAAAAGGAGATTCTCAAGCATGTCTCAGAGCAGTGAAATTTTGTAAAATTCCCTCATTTTAATTAAACTATTATGGTATGGTATGGTATGGTATTAAGTAAGATTTCTCAGAGGGAACATGTACTGCTTCTCTCTGTCTTTCAGAAATGCTTGAGACTCTGTTCTCTGACAGATCTGAAACGTTTCTCCTAAAACGACCACTTGACAAACAAAACAGCATGTTTCAAATGAGACTTATTTCACAAACTTGAGCTGTAAAAGAGTCGTGTATTTGAACTACTCATGTAATAGTACACAACAGAGACATTTTTACCTGCTGTATTAGACTATTTTCCACAATATAGTTAGTTATCTTAAAATGTTCATATCCACAAAATAATAAAACTGTGTCCTGCAGCTTTCCATCTTAAAGTCCCTGTGGAAGGGTGGTGGGTATTTCACTGACACAGAAGACAGAAGTTTGCAGTGCCCAACACCACTTGGGTGCACTATTTATCTATGTCCACAAGGAGTCACTGTTGTCCTATATTTATCAAACAATGGTAGAAGGCATCACAGAGTACCTTGGGTGCACATGCAGTAAATCTCGAAAAACTACTCACTTCTAAATCTTATGTAGTCATTTTTGTATTACTTTAGTATAAATACATGTTAATTTGGATTCATATTTTGTTTTTTTCTGACTTTATGTGAATGAAAAGACACACATTTGCCCATTTTCCCATTGGAAATAGTGATATTTTGAAATATCAGTGTCCTGGTCACAAAAGCAAAGTTTGTGGGGAATAATAGCCATTTTCTATACTTTTGAGGCATAAGCAATTAGGAAATAACACTACACAGGAACAAAAATTGTGTTACATAGTGTTATTAAAATAAAAAGAAAAGGAGATTCTCGAGCATGTCTCAGAGCAGTGAAAGAGACAGAGATGAACAGTACATTTTCCCTCTGGGTGTCTGCTGTTTAGATCCTTGAATAGACCCCAGTATGATAAAAGTGGTTCTTGATGGATCCGGTGTAAGACGAGGAGGTCCAGGATTACACAGCGAAGTCATGTGCACAAGTGCAAACTATCCTAACCGTCTCATAATTCTCATTTCAGTGTTTACAGAATAAATGTTGATAAGTGGCCACACCTGAGAGCACTTCTGGGAAGAAGTATTCAGTGTAAATATCTTATACCACTATTTCATGCGCCATTGATTTTTTATCCATGGTCATTTTCAAAACACACCCCTACAGTCAACAGAAACTGGCACTGAATGTAATTAATAAGAGATGTATTTTTTTAAACTTAAGAAAAACTTTACTACATATAGCCATTAACGGGCTGAGAGGTGTTTGATTTTGAAGTTTAAACATTTAGGAAATAAAAGTAAGTCCAACATCCCTAGTGAAGACATCGGCAGAAACTTCTGTCTGCTTCACTTGACGCTTAAAGGAATGACCTACAAAGATAGGTTGAAGGGACTGTTTATTTAGCCTACAACAAAGAAGAATTATGGGGGACTTGATTGAAGTCTTTAAAAATCTTCACAGACTTCTACTACTGACTGTTGCAATGCTTTATTTGCTGGGCTTCCGGGCCATGCCTTATCACATTTGAAGCTTCCGAATGCAGCTGCTAAGGGTCTAATTACAACTAAGAAAGGGGATCATTTAACGCTAGAAGGACCAGAGATATACTCATACCTAGAAGACCCGCAGCAGTCTTTCTGAAGGCTGTATTCAAAACACTGTAAATAAACAAATTGCAGACTGGTAATTAAAAACAATAAAGTAGAATAGCGTAAATAATATAATCACAATATAATTGTTTTCTGTGTGGCCGTCAATGTGACTGCTCCCGGGGCTTTTAGGTATAATGTAATATATCTCCTTTATTTCTGCACTCCCGCGTTTCATGCTTTGTGAGAATATTTAATACTATTTAAGACTATTGTACCTTTTTCTACACTCCACGGGTTCACTCTTGTTAATCCAATTAATCCTGTAGCAGTTCATATGTCCTTTAATAACTTTCAGTTCAAAATTTGCTGTGAGAGCTTTACCTGTTTGGGGATTTCAGTCTGCCACACCTTTAAAAAAAATCTTTAAGACTAACTTTACTTATCGGTTGGATCGTACTAAACTTGATTTGACTTGTTGGTCCACACTGCCTCACCTGCTGATGGGTCGGGTCAATCCTATCAAAACAAATATACTTCCAAAATGTCTTTACTTTTTTACAGTGTATCTGAATTTTAATCTCCAAAGCTTTTTTTTTTATAACTTTAGACTGCATTATTTCCTCATTTGTAAGAGCCCTAGAATCCAAAGAGATTATCTTCAGACACTGAGGCCAAGTGGAGGTCTGGACCTTCTTAACTTCCAACTTTACAGCTATCATTGTGCCAAGTGATCATTTCTTAACAAAGTTACAATCTGACACCCTGGCCGGTGGAGGCAGAAGCAGCGGGGAGTCTCCCTCTGGCCTCGAGAGTGGTGCAACACTCCCTCGGACGCTGGTGCGGATTTCCCTCGGTCGCTGGAGACCGTGTACAACATCTTCACGGTCTCCGCGTGGATGGTGTACTGCTGCCCCCTTTCTTCCTGCCGCTGCGTGTCCCTTGCATCCTGCCTCTTCATCTCAGCCTTCCTCCTTCGCATAAAACCGATTATGTTTGGTTGTAGTTTAGAACATTTTGACCGACAATCTTATCTGTTGTTCATTTCCATTTTCTAAATACAGCTATGGCCAAAACTTTTGTATCACTCCATAGAACTAACTGTATTTGCTTCATAAAGTCAAATGAAACCTGCTGACTAATGTTAGGTTAGCAAATTGAACTACATACTGCTTTGTAGCATGTGTCGTCCGGACCACTGCGCCGTACACACAACACTGTACCATAGTTTTGCCCGAGTGGTCCGGACCACCGGGCTGTTGAGAGCCCAGTACCTCACTTTCATGGATGCACAATCTTTTGTCAGGGTCTTGAGTGTGCCCAGCACCCGAAAATGAAGGGAAAGTGGCTGTTTTAACTAGACACCTGACATAAAAAGTAGTATTGCTATTACAGTGTTGTAAATCTTAAGTAACTTTATTTTCTGTACCCCCAGTGTGTCTACATTACATTGCACCCCACTTTCTATGTGTATATAAACTATTTTTTGAGAGGAATTTAAATATTTTGATACCTTGCCTGCGCCGAGCCATTTTGAAAACCGAAAGTAATCATCTTGTCTTAACTGTAGTGAACGAGGTGTTTATTGATCTCTGCGTTACTGTGCGTTTAGACGTCAGAGGATCGAATAACGTTCAAATGTGATTCTCTGTCACTTCACAAACACATTATCACCCGATTATGTTGGCCAATCAAAGTCTGATTTTTGTGGAAGTTACTGGGCGTACTAGCTTGATCAAAAACTAAATTGAAATACACAAAAATACAATATTTTTAGTGGATGAGGAATGGGGAGAAAATGTAAGTCGGTTTATGAATATTCAAAAGAAAACAAATGTTTCTAAGTCTACAAAAAGCAAAAACAGCAGAAGTGGTTCAGATGAGGCAAAGGATTTATAGCGCTGCCGATACTGCTCCATTGAGGTGCGTGTTCACACTGACAATAAAAGAACATACTGAAAAATAAGCCACACATTAAACTAAAACAAGAAAGTGAACTGAGAAACAAGTAATCCATTTATGCAGCTTTAACACGCGCTTTAATAAGGGAGAGCAAAGAATGAATGTGTTAATGAGTTTGTCAGAGCCAATGTTAAATTGCAGAGGTGTATGTTTTGGTGACTTTGTGCGACAGTACTGTCCATGAGCTAAAACACGGCCAAACGCCGACAATCTTAATCGTACATATGACAGAAAACGGTGATGCTTTGTGGCGCAGGTCAATTTAGTTACTATTGCAACAGTAAGGTTTGACTACGCCACCTCTTAAATTTACCAGGAGCAAGGGGTCCCGACATACCAATATCAAAATACTAATTAAACCAATCAGTTTAATAGAAAAAGTAAACTCCCAGAAGGTTAAGGTTAGGTTCCCCACTTATGTCCCTTAGATTAAATGAACACCAAGGAGGCAGGTATTAAAGTACAAAAAATTATTTTATTAACAAAAATATTGAAAAGAATTAAGACAAAACTAAAATGACTGTTGTATCCAGGCAATGGTAGTACCGCTTACGTCCACTAGGAAAGGTCGTAGATAAGAAGAACACACACAAAAAAAAAGAATACTACATCAAATGGTCCTGACGCCATTGGCAACAATAACGCCCGGGAACCCTAAGTAAAAAAAAAAACCACAAACACAAACTAAGTGAAAAAAAAAAAAAACAATAAACCAATCAAAATCTCAGTGCACCAAACTAATAAAACAAACAGAAATAATCAATACTGTCGTGCTCTAATCGTAAAATCAACTATGCTGATCCCGGGAACGCAAATTACTGCAAAGGACCACCGGGAGCCAAAGGAAATAGCAAGAATATTGATAATTTGTGTGTATTTTAGATAACAGCTGATAATTAATGGCGTCAACTTACACTGCCTAGAAAAGGTACTACCTGCCACCCGACTTCTATTAACACAATCTCAAATCCTTCACGCCAGCAAGTTCTAACAACACTAGAACAGTAGTAAATGCCCAAAACATTTTACAAAACGATGCACACACACAAAAACAATCACAATAGAAAAGAAAAAGTGCAAAAGAAACGGTGGTTGACACTAAAAACATACAAAAAGCAAATACAAAAGAAAATGAGTATCAACAACATACAATCAAAATCAAACAAAATATCAATTTAAAACAAGACATCACCTCCAGGCAGGCGTCTGTCCTGTTCAGTAACTACAAAAAAAAACAATTTAAAAACAAAGTTCTAAAAGTAGTCCTCTTTAATGCCCAGTAGGTGGACTACACCAGCTGCCCACTGGCTCAATGTCAACTAATTAAATGAAAAACCGGTTCAAAAGGACTCAAAAGAGGGGGAGGGGTACAAAGCACGCCAACCAGAGCCCACTGGTCGACAAAGGTCGACATGTCCTGCTCCAGTTCCGTGCTCCTGCTTAACCAGGGACCGGACCAGGGCCGTGAACAAGGCTCCGCAGTCAAACAGACCCTCCCTGGTGATCTTATGCTTCCTGATCTTGTAGATGGCCAGTCCAGCGAGAGCCAGGAGCAGATTGACAAGGTGGTCTCTCGCCTTAGTGGAGCCATGAACAGGGTGCCCAAAGATGAGAAACAGGTGAATAAGAAGCCATCTTCAGCCTCGTCATGCTGTTGCATTTTACACATTACTGTACAGTGTGAAAATAGTAAATTAAATTATGCTTAATCAAAACTATATGATTTTAGCGCTTTTTCCTATTGTAGCTTACTTAGTACACAATTAACCGAAAACGGAACACAAACTTTAGAGAAATAACATTTTTAAAACGTACACAGAGAATGTGACAGTGTACTTTTACTGCAGTTTTTTTTTTTTTTTTTTTTTGTAGTCTTTCCTTTCCGTTTTTGACACCCAGATTTGAGTTTCTTTTTATCTGGAGGTTTCAGAGGTTCGGCAGGTTTCATTTTTGAATTTTTAAAACCATATAATTATAATAGGAGTTCAGGCGTTATAATAATAGACGTGATAGTGAAGTTCGACAAAAACGCTTGTCAAAAGAAAGTCTTGATTGTAGGAAAGTAAACGTGACAGTTATTGGATGTCTTTAATTGGCACATTTGTATAATGGATGTCCAGCTCAGCTAATAGCTTTCGGGTTTATAAAGCCCTAGGGAGGACGGAAGCCAATAGGATGTGAGAAGAGGCGGGACTAAGGGAATAGATTTTGAAAAGTTTCACTGCGCTCCACGCATACAGTTTAGTTTAGTTTAGTTGAATGAAAACGAAACATAAAGGCAGCTTGTGTAGGTTAGCTGGCACAAAAATAGTACATGTATATTTCCAGTTGTATTTATATATGTGTGTGGGCTCCCCTCTGGCGTCGAGGCCCCAGGAGCTTCCTCGGGTGCTGACGCCGGCTCTGTTTATTACTTTGCTATTTGCTTGCTGTGAAGTGAATACAAGCGGAACACTTTTTCCCAAAACACATCATAAACACTTGAACACAATTGTAAGTAAAACGTGCCTTTCTCTGTTGTTTTCTGTAACACGCACACAACAGCTGCTACCGTTAATTTTGAATTTTAAGAAAGGTTGTTGCTATAACTTTTTTCTTTAGGCATAACCATTTAAAACCATAGTAGCACTGCAGCTTTTGGCAAAATAAAGTTTAATTAAACAGAAGATGGCCACCAAAATATCGTTATGGGATATACTCCTGCTTATTGGTAGGTGTCACTGAGCTCTTTCTATAAAAGCTGCCAATAGGCCCTCTCCCCTCGGTGACCCCCTTGGTCCTGCCTACCGAAGGTACATAACCGTCACGCAGGGGAGACTCGCTCTCTTTTCGAAATCGTGATGTCGACCGATGCGACCTCGCGGTTGGTGGCCATATTCTCTTTCATGGAACCAGGTTTATGGTAGGTAAACTAACATTTCCTTTCAATTCGAAGATGGCCACCAAAACATTGTTATGGAAAACATGTACCAGAGCCATTGAGAAGGAGAAAAGAACGGCAGCATATGAGGGACACTTAGTCCTGCCTGACCAAGGTCAGCGGTGTGAGCATGCAACCTTGAGAACATTAGTGCCCACAGAGGACAATGAGGGATCTATCACTTTCAGACTTTAGAACCTGGAAAAAGTATGCGGGGTAGCCCAGCTAGTCGCATCACAAATCTCAGCCATGGAGGCCCCTCAAAAGAGGGCCCATGACGTAGCCACACCTCTCGTGGAATGTACGACTATCTGCCCAGGTGGGGGTAAGCCAGCACCACCATTGCAGTCGAGACTGTGTCCGCAATCCATTGCAACAGTCGCTGCTTCGAAAGGGGCTGTCCCAGGGTCCATGTTCCATGGCAGACGAAGAGCTGGTCAGATTGACGCAGCGCTCTCGTCCTATCCACATAACATCTCAATGCCCGTACCAGGCAGAGAAGGTTCAACTCCTGCTTCTCTCCCCAAGGTGGAGGATGAAAGGACTCCAGTTCCACAGATATGTGGAAGGCTGTAACCACCTTGGGGAGAAAAGCAACATTTGCTCCCAGTGACAGCTACTGTCATCCCAAATACGCATGCAGGAGCTATGCACAGACAGCGCCTGCTGCTTACTAACCCGCTTTCTGGAGGTCATAGCCAAGAGGAAGGCTGTCTTCATGGACAGGTGCTTCAACTCAATGGAGTATATAGGCTCAAACGGGTTCTGTGTGAGAGCCTCTAGTACAATCTCAAGGTTCCATTTGGGGAGAGAAGCCCTCCTAGGAGGGTGCAATCGCCGAGCGCCTCGGAGTAACCGGGTAGCCAGAAAATGTGCACCCAGGGACACTGAGTCATCAGGGGCATGGCAAGTAGAAATAGCTGCTAGGTAAACTTTAATTGTGGAAGGTGATCTACCAGCCTCAAGCAGATCTTGCAGAAACTGCAAGATGACAGGCATGGGACAGAAGAGATCGACCTGCGCCGTCCTGAACCATTCCCAAATGTGCTCCACCACCTGAGGGTGGAGCCGACACTCCGACGGATGCGGGCCCTCCCTCGAGAGGAGGTCCGCTGCCCAATTCTCCACACCCGGAACATGCATCACCTGAAGGGACAGTAGGTTTCCTTGTGCCCAAATCAGAAGCCTGAAGGCTAGACGATGCAACCCTGGGGACCGAAGGCCACCCTGGTGGTTGACATACGCCACCACTGATGTATTGTCCATGCAGATCAGCACATATCTGTTCCGCACCACAGATAGGAAGCACTGGAGGGCAAGGAACACTGCCTGCCTGCAGATATGCAGGGACGTCCAACAGCCCAACCAGGGCACGCTGACTCCTCCGCCTTCGCAGACCGCGCCCCAACTTGAGTTGGAGGTGTCTGTCGTCACCACACTGCAGTTGTAGATCACTCCCATTCAGACTTCTTGGCACAGGTGAGGGGGAATCTTCCACCAGCGAGGGCCGCCGTACATGTGAGGCACACTCTCAGACAATCTTGTCTGTCACGTTTGGGATGTAATCGGAACGCAATGAGCGAAGGCTGATACCGCTGCTGCCATCAAACCCAGTAGTTGCTGGCACAAAACAAGGGGCACCCTCGATCCCTGTCAAAACAGAGAGAGGTGGTGCTGTAGAGCTGCTACCCTGTCGTCCGACATATGCGAGCATCGTAGTGGAGTCCAGCCGGAGCCCCACATACATTATGCACTGCACTGGCGTCAGCTGACTCTTGGCATCGTTGATGGTGAGGCCCAGACTCACTAGATGCTCCGTCACTAGCATTGTGTGGGCCACCGCTCCCTCCCGCAACTGGGAACAGATCAACCAGTCGTCGAGATAATTAATCACTCTGACTCCTTGAAGCCTCAAGAGGGAGAGGATAGCGTCTACGCACTTTGAAAACGTACGGGGAGCTAGGGAGAGGCCAAACGGCAGGACAGAAAACTCGTACACGCTGCCTTGAAAGGCGAAGCAGAGATATTTCCTGTGCTGTGGACAAATGGGAACGTGAAAATACGTGTCCCGCAAGTCCACCGTGGTGAACCAGTCACCCGGCTGGACAGACTGGAGTATGTGACGATGAGTCAGTATGCGGAACACTTTCTGTTTCAGAAACCAGTTGAGAAACCGCAGGTCCAGGATGGGCCGAAACCCACCATCCTTCTTCAGTACCAGAAAGTATCTCGAGTGGAACCCCTCTCCGACAGAGGTAGGATCTACAAGACGAATGGCGTGCTTGTCCAGCAAGGCTGCCACTTCGGTCTGGAGCACAGAGGTCTAAAGCGGATCTGTCACGTACTTAATCGTGACGTTGCGAAAAGGAGGGGGTCCCAGCGAAACTGAAGTGCGTAACTGTATTCTACGGTTGCAAGCACCCACACATCAGAGGTCCAAGCGCACCAGTAGTGCAGCTGTTGTGCCGTGAATTGGGTCTGAGGCCCCCAGCCCTCAGGGGCCCTGCTGGGGCGACTGGGGCTGTGGCGGGACTAGTGGTGGCGGTTGCCCAGGGCGGAAATCCTGGAACCACCTTCTATGGTTGTGGCTGCGTGGGCTGGCTACATCCACATCCACTAGGCAGAGGGAGGGTCCTGCCTCTTGTCTGAGATGAGGCCTGTAGGCGATGCCTAAGGTAATCTGGTGGGGTTGTGGGAACTGGCAACGTACAGGTGACTGTTCGCCTCTGGGTAGAGTGCCAGCGGCTAGACCTACCCCGCAACGGAGCGGGGGGAGGGAGCAACCTGGCTACCTGTCTCAATGCCTCGCATTTCCGAAGAGACCGCTGCAGGATCTCCTCCACTGCTGGGCCAAAGGTAAGGGCTGGTGATATGGGCGCGTCCAATAACGCGACCTTATCAGCATCAGGCACCCGCGCCTGTGACAACCACAGATGTCTGTGTGCGACCACTAGACCCGCTAGACTCTGGCCCAGGGTCTGCCCCTGCAGGCTGGAGATCTGGAGCACTTATGCAATAGTAATCGCAACTCCGTGGCCACCGGCTCTGGATGCGGGGTGTCACGTAAAATCCCATCCAAGTACGCAACCAGCATACTGGATGTGTTTGTTAAGCGGGTACTCTGGGATCCCGCAACGTAAGTCCTCCGGAAGTGTGTCTCTGTCACCCTGCACTGCAGGTTTGGGCATACTGTCCCTGGTCATACCTCCTACCGAAGGAGCCTTTACCAAGGCTGCGATGGTGGAGTCCACAGGGGGAAACCCTGCCAGGCCCAGCTTCTCTGCCCCCTCCAGCGAGGCCAGTGGAGAACCATGTCTCAACTGCGGCGGCGCTGTGGCTGGGTGGTTCCAAGAGGCGCGCACCTCCTTCATAAAATCGTGGAAAGCTAGGAAGGGTTGAGCTTGAGGAGCCACGTCATGCAGTCGAAAGATGGAAACTGCCTCGCGCCCATAAGCCCACAGAGCCGGTGGGGCCTGCTGTTCCAAAATCTCCATGATCGGGCCGATGAGCTTTCATGTCCATAATGTCCCGCCCCCGCTGGGACTTCTTCGCCCATCTAACCTGAGGCGACGGGGAGCGGCTGCTGGTGGACACAAACGCCTGTGCTGGGACTCCGTGACAGCGTCTGGAGGCGTGGCTGGGAGGGGCCCGCTGTGGGGGACGAGGAACACCCTCATGCGACTCTCTCCAAGCGATTAGCGAGCACACAGAGCTGAAAAGCCGCGCAGATGTTGCAAGAGCCTTTCAGGGCTGAGGAGGCGTGCTCGGGGCATAAGCACCGAGCTCACATGTTGTGCCTGTCCTCCTGTGGGATATTGATCCCACAGGCCTTACAGGCATGGAAGCCATCCCTGCTCCTCATAGCACAGAGTGTACTGAACACCGTGTGCACCGAGGACCGTGCAGGACAGATGGGGGAGAGCACACTGTCTATTGATTGTGAGACCTACACCCGAGGTGAAGGCCAACTCATCCTGAGTACGTCTTAACTCAACAACGAGGGAAGCCTCGGTGAGGAGTATATGGCTGGCCCGGCTGAAGCAGCCGCGCTGCAGCTAGTCCTCTGTGCAAGCACGGGGACGCGCAGCTACAATCAAAACAAGGCCCAACCGGCGGCCCGCAGGCGGCTGGTGGGCTAACCCGACAATGGGGACAAGGCAAGCCCAGCCCCATGGAGTAACAGTACTCCCTGAAACAAGAAAGGGTGAAAAACACATACAATTCTTAACTATAATACTTACTGTACTAAGACGGAGAGACAGAGAGAAGCAGCCTGACACGTAGAACGAGCAGGTGCTGATAGTTAGAAACAGAATAAAAAGGCTATGAATTTAAAACTACTGATTCCAGGAAAAGTGGCGAAGGGGCCAGCTTTCAGCACAAAGTGCAGGGGAACTAGCAGTAGCTTACGCAATGCTTTTTAGAAGAAAAAGGCCTCAGTGCAACACAGAGAGGTGTTACCTTACCAATCATGAGAAGCGAAAAGAGAGCGAGGCTCCCCTGCGATACAGTTAAGTACCCTCGGTAGGCGGGACCGAGGGGGTCACCGAGGGGAGAGGGCCTATTTTGGCAGCTTTGATAGAAAGAGCTCAGTGACACCTACCAATAGGCAGAAGTATAACCCATAACAATGTTTCGGTAGCCATCTTCGAATTGAAAGGGAACTGCCATTTGGGCCCCTCTCTGACTAGCTAGGCAGCCAATGATCGTTATCATTTATACAGGATTGGGAGTCATGAGAACGGGTTATGTAGTAACTGTGGTGAAAAAGAAACAGTGGAATGTGTACTCAGGAAATGCAATACATATATTTAGCAAAGAAACATAGTGTAACGTGCATGGGGAAGGCAGCAGCAGGGCTGGTAGGTGATTTGTCCGATATACGCTTGTGGCAAAGTGGTTGGTAAGGGGAACAGATGTCGCGGTGATGCAGTGCAGGAGTGATGAACAGACAACAGTGATTCAGTGAATAAGTGCTTTATTGCTCTTATCCAGGTCTGGCGACCGTCAAAAATAATAAATCCCCGGCAATACACAACAATGTGTAAAGCACGGGGATAATGAAAACAAGGGCACAGTCCTGAACAAAAACAACGGTACGGTCACCAGTCCTGGGTGATCGAAAACGTGCAGGTGCTCAGTGCAGTGGTGCTCCGGATAGTGCTCTCCTTTCGACAGCTCCGGAGATGTGCGTTAACTGTCTAGTGCTGAATACAAAAACAGACAGTTACATGGACAGACACAACAATACAAAACACGAACACAATCCACTCTGGGAGCTCCTCTCTCAGTCCTTCTCTCTCTCCAATTGTTTAACCCAAACGAAGGAGAAGATCAGCGTTACCCTGGCCCCTATATGTAATCCCGCATGATATCGAGATAAACGGTTGCAGCTGCCTTATTACTTGCAGCTGCCTCTCGTTTACCTTTCAAATCAATACGGTCTTACAACAGAGTCACGCTTCTCTCCAGGCTGACCCACTTCCCTGACCCGAAAACGAACTGTCAGGCCAGCCTTTCCAGATACTTCTCCTCCCGTTCTTTAGCGTCCTCACAGGTCGGGAGGAAGATTCATCACCAGAACTCATCTTTCCGTCACAACGCCCCTTGTGGAATCGGCTTTTTTGTTCAGCTGCGGTATCCACCTATGCTTTAGTGCGAGAGGTCCCAGGTTAGCGCCCGCCCTTCGTCTGTGTGTGAATTGCCTCGCCCTGTGTGATGCGCCTGCCTGCATTAGCCAAGATTGCTACAATATTAAACAGAAAGTTAAATGAAATAGAAATTGAAGTAACAGTAAATGTTGTTTTGAAGGTAGAAGGGTGAGAAAAGCAAATGGAAAAAAATAAATGTATAGTCAAATTTATAAAAAAAAAAGAAAAGTATAGGGAAATGGGATAATATAAGGGAAAATTCAATGTACATATGGTAGAGGGCACTTATCATCTTAGATGACATGCGCCAACAACCCCTAAAAATACTTTTGCCAATGTAGCCTGCAAGCAAAGCAAGTAACAGTAATGTAGTAACATGTAATACATTCACAGTAACCCTTATATGAGTTTAACCTGTAAAACTTGTATGTTAACTTAGCATTTTTTGGTTTTGAGCTTTGAAAATCTGGTCACCCTAGCAATAAAGCACAGTGGAAGCGTTGTAAAGCCAGGACAGGTTAAGCAGTAAAAACAAGGTAAACGACCATGTAAACTAAACCGTGGGGAAAAATGCAAAATTAATGTACAAATTGTACATGTTAAACTCGTACAAGGGTAAGTGTAAATGCATTACATGTTATTGCATTACTGTAACTTCCTTTGCTTGCAGTGTATTGATTGGTCTCTCCGCCTCTCCCTCTCCGCTTGGTGAAAATTGGGATTCCTGCTTGTGGCAACTTGGGAAGGAAATAATTGGTTTATGTCTTTATGTGCTTTAGTAGAACCAACACTTGATACACAACTTGTACAGTGCTCCATGCAACAAAGCAGCATCAGCCGCTCTCACCAGGCCCTCTGCTGATACAAGTACTTATTACAAACTATTACAAAGGCTGGGGGTGGAGCCCGCTGAAAGTACGGTTCATCATGCAAGACAAATTATACAGTTACTACACTACGCAATACAACATTGTTGCTAGATATAACTGGCACCCTTTTTTGTTTCATTGTAGTTGTTTGTGAAAAAAAGGATGACATATTGGAATATTGCGTTGTGTCTAATAACGCGTGGGAAGAAACTACAATGAAATCTATGGTTTTGGTGATTATTAGAAAGATGATCTATGTAGTCCCTCACTCTTTGGACATCCTTATGTCTTGATTGGCTTCTTTAGTTGGGAATAGCGGCTCCTTGTTGATCTGTGATGCCATTAGTTTTTTTGTACCGTATAATCAAGTATATATATACAGTGCCTTACAAAAGTATTCAGACCCCTGACAAATTCTCTCATATTACTGAGTTACAAATGGTACATTGAAATTTCGTTCTGTTCGATATTTTATTTTAAAACACTTAAAATCAAAATCAATTATTGTAAGGTGACATTGGTTTTATGTTGGGAAATATTTTTTAAGAAAAATAGAAAACAGAAATATCTTGCTTGCATAAGTATTCAACCCCCACACATTAACATTTGGTAGAGCCACCTTTCACTGCAATAACAGTATGGCAGAGCAGGGCTCTGCCCTTGGAAATACTGGCAGGGATGGAGTTAAATTCTCCTCCCTGCCCAGGTTGATTGCCCCAGGTGGGAGCAATCAACTAATGTAATGAATCAATTATCATTTAGCCACCTGGCATAAAAGGAGGCCTCAGCCTTCTAGTAGAGAGGAGGGAGCTGAGGAAGGGTGTTGGTGTTGGTGTTGGTGTTGGTGTTGGTGTTGGTGTTGGTGTTGGTGTTGGTGTTGGTGTTGGTGTTGGTGTTGGTGTTGGTGTTGGTGTTGGTGTTGGTGTTGGTGTTGGTGTTGGTGTTGGTGTTGGGTTTAATCCCTTTATTTTGCCATTGTGCACTTTTGTTTTGTGTTATTTATAATAAAATTAGTATTTTATTTTTTTTGAACTGCAGACTATCTCTGGGCCTCTATCCACTTGCCAGCCTGCCACAAACAGCTTTAAGTCTTTTGGTGTAAGTATGTACCAGCTTTGCACAGTGTCGGAGTGATTTTGGCCCATTCTTCTTGGCAGATTTGCTCCAGGTTGTGGACAGCAATTTTCAAATAGTGCCACAGATTCTCAATGGGATTGAGACCAGGACTTTGACTGGGCCACTGTAGGACATTCACCTTTTTGTTCTTGCGCCACTCCAATTTTGCTTTGGCCTTGTGCTTGGGATCATTGTCCTGCTGAAAGGTGAATTTCCTCCCAAGCTTCAGTTTTTTAGCAGACTGAAGCAGATTCTCTTGCAGTATTTTCCTGTATTTTGCTCCATCCATTCTTCCTTCAATTGTAACTAGATGCCCAGTCCCTGCTGTTGAGAAGCATCCCCACAGCATGATGCTGCCACCACCATACTTCAATGTACAGATGGTGTGTCTTGAGGCATGGGCAGTGTTAGGTTTGCGCCACACACAGCGCTTTGAGTTTTGGCCAAAAAGCTCTATCTTGGTCTCATCTGACCACAAAACATTTTCCCTCATCGCAGCTGGGTCACTCTCATGCTTTCTGGCAAACTCCAGACATTCTTGCAGATGGTTCTTTTTGAGTAATGGCTTCTTTCTTGCCACCCTCCCATACAGGCCAGTGTTATGCAGAGCTCTTGATATGGTTGACTGGTGCACCATTAATCCACTCCCAGCCACTGAACTCTGTAGCTCCTTCAAAGTGATTGTTGGCCTCTCTGTGGCTTCTCTCACAAGTCTCCTTCTTGTTTGAGTGCTAAGTTTTGAGGGATGGCTTTTTCTTGGCAGTGCCTGGGTGGTGTGATGCAGCTTCCACTTCCTGATTATTGATCCAGCTGTGCTCACTTGGATATTATTTTGTACCCTTTCCCAAATCTATGCATTTGTATTATTGTATCTCTAACTTCTGTAGCATGCTCTTTGGTCTTCATTTTCCTTCAGATTCACAGCCTTACCAATGATCCTTCAACAGTGGGATTTTTATCCAGAAAATGTGACAGCAATTTTAATGGTTCACAAGTGGAGGCCAATGGCAAGGTAACTGTGTCCTCGTTAGGGCAATTTCTTTCATCGGTGCAAACTGGGAGCTTCCACAGAACAAGGGATGAATACTTATGCAAGCAAAATATTTCAGTTTTTAAAAAAATAAAATATCAAACAGAATGAAATTTCAATGTACCATTTGTAATTCGGTAATATGAATACTTTTGCAAGGCACTATATATATATATATATATATATATATATATATATATATATATATATATATATAGATATATATATATATATATAGCATTTACTAGCCTTAGGGACATACTGTATTTTGAGAAAATGTTGTTAATGCTTTAGTTTCACGTAGAAGCCTTTGCGCATGTTTACCTCCCTTCACAAATATAAAATGCGCCTATTTCTTTGATTATACGGTAATCGGATGTGACTAGTCTTTTTATTCCTGGCAGTTTGCTGATTGGAATCATGAGGCGTCCCGTAAAAGGAATTAAACCTGTGGATTGGTTGAAGAGACGTCAATCACAGTGTGAGTTCTATCCAGTTCGCAGACGGACAGTGACAGAAGGAAAGTCGTTGGTAGGCGTGGTCCCCGAGTTGCAATTGGAGGAACTAGTTGTAAAAGTTACGTTTCTTATTAGATGATAGGGTTTAGAAGCCTGTCAGTCACGAATTTGCAGTACCGATTGGCAGTGATGAAAACAGGGTGTACTAGAGGCGGGGTTTGTGGTCTGGTCCACAGTTACAGTATCCCCCCCCCCCCCAAAAAAAACCCGCAGTGGCAAAGCTTTGGAAGGTGGAAAAGTTACAACAGAAAAAAACAAAAAACAGTAAATAAACACGCAAAATATTCGCAGAGGGGTGAGTCGCTGATTTATTTTCTTCATTTTATTACAGTATCGATACGTCAAAAGATTAATAGTACTGCAGTCAGTCCTACACCCAGGGTTATAAAGGTGGATAAGGAAGGTATAATGACTCTGATGTTTGTACATAAAACTTGTGTTTTTGTACACAAAGAATAGTTAAATCGCACAGTATCGCACCACTGTGCAGATGCCGTGAAAATAGTGGGAATAGAATACGAGAAAGCGAAAGTGCATATTTAAGGGTTTATTACAGTTGGGACTGAAACGCACTGATTGTGTTTTGTTGTTATACTATTCTCGTTACTGCCGTTTATTTTGTGATGAGCGGTGATCAGACTTTAGTAAACTATGTATTGGAATTTAGCACACATTAAAATGGTGTCATCTTTCAAAAGTTCTGTCTATACATACCGGTAATTTACGCCATGTATCTTCAACGCAAACAACAGAAAATACTACATCCATTAACATTGTATGTATGTGTTTATTACGGATTGTATAATTCTAGATAATGCAATACCTACACCTTGCAGTGTATTACTTTGGTAGATACTGCCATTGTGATAAACCCGCAGTATAGTTTAACCTTTTGCTCTTGTCGCAAAACCAGGATACTGTTAATCCCGCCCGTTTTCTTCTAGGATAAAACAGGACTTTTCTGTATCCTCACGATGGCAATAAAATGCATTGTCATTTCCTTTCTGTAAGGGGTAAAAAAAACAGGCAAAAAAATAAGTACAGTACTTAAAATGAGTATCTCGCTCCTAGTGGGCGAGGCTTGGCATGAATGCTGTGCCATACAGATTTTCAAATTTTTCTTTCAGTAGTTTGGTTGCCTTAACAATAAGCACTTGTAGGCGCTGCAAATTGTGACCTGTACAACTAATAACATAGAGCCTGATGAGGTGCTTCTTCGGTTTACATGTTTGGAGTGACTCAAGTGGCAAGCTGCCTATGAAGGGTTGACTTTTCATTAGACAATTACAAGTTTCAAGCCATGACTACCAACCTATGGTAAAAAAAAAACAAAAACAAACACACTCTGGAACCTTCATCGATTATCTTTGGGATGGTTGAGGGTTTGACCTTACAAAACCCCCGCCCAAATCTGTCTGCTAAAGACAGACTTTTAAACAGGTATTTCTGATTCAGGCCGCTTATAATTACATGGCTGGTTTCACAGACCTTGATTAAAGTAGCATCAACCCTGGGCTACCTTACCTAATGTGAAATTGCATCATCCAAAATGAGTTCTAACCGGGGTCTGTGAACCCAGCTGACAGTGTTTTATGCAACAGGCCCCAGGTCCTCAAAGGGTTCCTCTGACAGTGTTTTATGCAACAGGCCCCAGGTCCTCAAAGGGTTCCTCTGACAGTGTTTTATGCAACAGGCCCCAGGTCCTCAAAGGGTTCCTCTGACAGTGTTTTGTGTAACGGGCCCCAGGTCCTCAAAGGGTTTCTCTGACAGTTTTGTGGAACAGACCCCAGGAGATCCATGGCAAAAACAGTGGCGGTCTGAGTTTTCCATTCTGCTTTGTGTCGGAATGATTTGAGCCAGCTTGGTGGGCTGAGGGAGCCGTTTGTGCTGGTTTTGATGTGTGTACGGCAGTACAGATTTCCACAGATGTGGCACTTGATTGGTTGTGTCAGGTTGTACTGTAAGGCAAGGGTGCCTAACTTTATTGGGGGGGGGGCAGAGCTGAAGAAGAAACGCAGAGTGGAGCGGGACAACATTCTTTTTTGCTAAGAAGGTCTGTTAATCCTCATTTGCACTGTTCAGTCTTCAGCTACAGTTTTTGTAATAGTAAACCCACAAAATTGGACAAGTGCTCAGCATAAAATATATAATATATTCAAGCATTTATTGAGTACAAACACAAGTAGCACCAAATGGCAGACCCAGTTCCAGTGGCATATCTGCACAATGCTGTACAGAACCTGTAATTCCAACATGCTTCTTATTAAAGGGAAGTAAGAGACAAACAAACAGTAAAATGTACAAAATGTTATACGGCTTGTTTGTGGATAGATATATTGACATATGTATGTCCACAGTTAAACTATTCCTTGCTCGCCTTTGTTTTAAATGTAGTGCTGGATGCTACAGTTTTTCACATTTGTCATCAGACATTGCCGAGCTCAATTATTACAGCGAAACCAGCTGCTACGAGACTTTCGGAAAGTAAACGCTCCCTGTAGCATGGCAATGCTTGGTGGTGATAGGTTGAAACGATAAGCCCCCGCCCCCACATTGCAATGCTTAGTGCAAATTGGTTGAAACACTAAACACCAGCCCTCACACATCCGACTCATGGCAGTGTTAGAGGCAGTGCATAGCAACCGTACACTGCTCATATGTTAACAAGAATACAGTTGTGTTCGGCCGCTCCAACACGTCCTGCATCCTTAGGCACCAAAATAAATAAATACAGAAAAATTGATGCGCCAACATGTGAAATTTACCTGCCCCGGACCAATGGAGTGGTTGATATACTTCAGTGAGCTACATTGATAAATATTGAGTCGCCCTTTTTATCAATCGGCATTTATTTCTAAATTTTTTTGTCATTCAGGGACATAATATAACTAAAAGTTTATAAACAAATGTGAGTTAAAATTATTAGTAAGTTCACACGTTTCCATATGAAAGCTGAACATTAATATCGGCAAAGAAAATCTAAGTTACACATTTTTTATGGAAAAAAATAATGTAACCAACGTTTTTCTTACTGTTGGCTAACGTTAGCCACAGTGCAGACCTTGGGTCAAACCAATATGTGCGTGTAGGGAGAATTTATTGTGATAGTTTATAAATGTGGCACATCCTCTGAATACTTTTCCATTTTTATATTTTATTTAAAGATTTTAAAGCAAACCAATGCCAAACACAACAATGTGAAATACGTAGAAAATATATAGTTTGACCCCCCCTTCTGTCCCATGGGTTAGGCGCCTATGCGGTAAGAGTCTACTGGGGTAAAATGCCAGTTGACCAGCTGGCTTAATAACTGTCACTTACAAATGTTCTCAAATCAAGCGGTTGATTGCAAGATGCAAAACTGTTTTTTTTTTGTTTTTTTTTCCTTTTAGAAGTTTTGCAGATTTCATGCTGTGTCATTGAGCTGATAGTAAATGAGGCTTTTAAAGTATGAACATAAGAAAATGCACAAAGAAGTGGAGGCCATTCAGTCCATCAGTGCTCGTCCAGTTCATGGTAGCAGTTTAATCTCAGAACTTTGTCAAGTATCATTTCGTGTTTTGTAATGACCACATTTTTACCACGAGTACCTGCCGACCTAAGAACAAACATATTAAAAGGAATTGTGTTTACATAAGAACATTTACGAACAAGAGGAGGCCATTCAACCCATCTATGCTTGTCTGGTTCCTAGATCAATATAAATTTTTTTTCAAGTTAGCTCTTAAAGGATCCCAATGACTCTGCCTCAAAAACATGACTGGGTAACCAATTCCATACCCTCACGAGTTTCTGTGTGAAGAAGTGTCTCTTAACTTGTCCCTGTATATCTCCACTTAATTTCCTCTGGTCCTGGTTTCTGTATTACACTTAAAGCAGGGATGGAAATAAGACTGGAATTGCATACGGTAGTGGTTTGATCCATTTCTCGTTTTAGTATGAGTAATATGACACAACTGAGCTTGTTACTTGTACACTGTGGCTCAAGCTCTTATTAAACCTAGAATGGGTCAAACTGCTTTGTGTTAGGTCTTATTTCCATCTCTGTATTGGTTAGGGTAAGTTTTTATAGACTTCAAGTCAGGCATCCCTTAATTTAGTCTGTTATAGGCTAAATAAATTCAGTGACACCCACCTCTTCCCTGTTTGTATGTGTCCGCTGGCGGGGTACTGCAGCTGGGAATGTGGGGAGCAGCTGGAATTCTGCTTGGTCACGTTCCCAAGATTTATGACAGAGACGCGATCACATTGACAGTCCGTCTCCCCAGGGTGTATTCACCTCTGATATTTTATTTCATTCTTTGATATGCCTACAAGGAGTTAGTGCAGATCTGAGAGGCACTGTTCAATACAGTCAAATTTCAATCCAGGTTTATTCCCAATGTAAGTAAGATGGCTCTACAACTACAGCATTACTTCTGCTGAGTTACAAAGTGCTTTTATTAACAGACTGTATGATAGCAAGCCTCCAAACCAAATTTAAGAGGACTGATTTTATACTTCGGAGTAAAACACTTTGTAAATGACTCTTCAATTAAAAAAAAAAAAAAAGTTTACAATGAAAAATGAATGACCTCACTCACTTTAACTGCCTTAAATTAAATACCTACTGCGCTTATTTCTAGTATTGTAACTTTAACAGGTGTTTTTCTCCTGTTGAAAAAAACAATAATTCACTCTTAGAGTAAAAGGTTTGACAATCAGCCCCAAGGTTATGGAAAAGGCAGGAGCTGTTCTTGGTTGATGCAGAGACTGGGACTGGAAGAAAATAGGGATACTTCAAGAGCTGCTGCAGTGCTGTGTTCTTGATATCCCTGTTTTATTTACAAACAAAATCAGTGTTTTCAAATAACTGTGGTCTCTATCTTTTACAGTCTGCGCCATAATTACCACATTCATATCTTCATAGTTATAGGCCACCCTTAAAAAGATAAATACGCTTTGCTGTAATCTCTAAAATGTGGTGTAAACTGTTTAAAATCGACAAGTTAATATTACTTACAAAAAAAAAAAAAAGCTTAGGAAATTCTGCCTTAAACAACACATTTTGGTAACCTATACTAAATTAAATGAAGGTCAGTCAAATGACCTGAATTAAGTTTTCTCACTGTTTCACTGTATACAGTACGAATACCTGCGTAATAAGTTGAAACAATAAAATACAGAATTTCAGTTAAATTCACTCAGTTCAAATAAGAATTAACAATTGTTAGTCTACAGTGCATTTGCTGTAGGTGGGATATTCTTTTGCACAATGAAGTTTAGCGATTACCAAGCACAGTGTGAAGATAATGTTCTTTGTTTCAGGTTTATTTATTAAACAACCTGCTGTACAGACAGTTTTCATTTGTTTATATATGCAAATAATTGGGGAAGTTACCCTTATAAAAGTTTCCCATAGTCAAATGACAGTGTAATAAAGCCTAGTGAAAGCATTGTAAAGCACAGTTATAGTAAAGCATAGTAATAAACATGGCAAACCAGGATCAACTATGATAGGTGCATAGTAGTGGTAAAAATATAGGAAAACTGCGAAAATACAGTGCAGAAATAGGAAAACTTGTATTAGGGTTGGGGAAAGTGCTGCATAGGGAAGGGTTATTCTGGCATTATTGCAGTTTCAAGCTGTCGTAACTGTTTCAACCTGCTAGCCAGTAGTTGGGGGAAAATGTAGTTTTATATAGACTTGTTGAAGCATCGTTACAGTGCTTGCCATTATAAGGTGGCCTTTTAACTGGTTATAAGGCAGCATGCATGGTTGTGGCTCCCTTTTGCCCTATCATGTCATGTCACTTGCACTTTCATTTTTGTTAGAAGAGCAAACACAAATAGCTCAGTTTCGTAATAATGGGACCTGACAACTGCTGAGCGATGTACTTATGTAATGCTTCTACTCTGCAATTATATTAAACCTGTGAAGCTAACTATTTGGTTTTGTGATTTATAAACCACCTTCTGAATATCTGCACTGTAGAATGTAGCATTCAGTCAGACTCGCACACAGCAAAGAATTGTGGTTTATCTGCCTTATGTGTTGAGTTTTCAGTCTGCTGTCTTCTGCACACACTGGCTTTCTCCTTGTGCTGTGCAGTGGTTTTATGGACATGTCTTTATATGGTGGCTGTCATACTTAGAGGTTCAGTGCGTTTGTGTTTATGCTGGGACAATCAATCAAACAGCAAAACAATAGCTTGACATGCATTTAGAGAACAATGTCATGCTGTATTTGTGGCAGATAAATAAACAGCTTGTATTAGATCTGGTTACTGAAAATATCTGAATCAACCTTTAAATCGGGTCTCTGCTGCTGGGTAGTATTTGTGATGTACTCTCAACTGTAATCAATTAGTGCTGGATGAATATTCATCCAAACAAACACAGCTTGAAATGTAATCAGTGGCAAAATGACAATTTTTGTATTCATTCAATAACTGAATTTATAAATTCATCAAATATTATATATAACAAATTCTACTTTACAGAATAGTATTTCTTATTATTAAGAAATTTGATGGTGTATTTGAGTTTTTTTGTTTTTTTTTTAAAAATAGTTCAAGTTATACTTTTGTTTTCCAGCTAATTCATAAAAAAAAAAAAATAATAATAATAATTTTGAAAGAATATTGGAAGAACATAAAAAAAAATCTATGTTGGTCCCAGCACTATTAGTAATAAAGCCCACTCACCTAAAAGAAAGACTAGTTGTTTTTGTCTCTCCAGATATCTACTGTAATATTGTTACTATATTATTCTTTGTCAGCTCATTGGATATTTAAAATGTCAATCAAAACGACATTTTAAAATTATTTTTGCCGTTTTCCCATGCTTTTCCCATGGTTCCCCACAGTAAAAGAGTAATGATATGGTGTAATGAAACATAGTGAAAGCACTGGTAAACATTATTGTCAGAACATCGCAAAAACGATGTAGTTTATGGATCGTATCTTGTATGTACAGTGTCAAATATTTTACCTTTTGAAAACATCTTTTGGCGCGGGAGCGGTGCCAGAGGCTTTTCGCGTTCCGCTCAGGCACTTTACCCGCCCCACTCCACGCTCCTAGCAAAATTGTCATGTGCCACTCCTCGCTCCGCTAGCACACCTCTCTGCTCCCATGCTCTGGTAGCATTTCTCCATAAACTGACCTTTGACTAGTATTTGAAGCATTCTCCATGAACTGAACTGCATCCATTCCTTGCTAAAACGTCACAATAACAATTCAGTAAGACTTCTAATGGCAGAACATTAAAAAACACTGAATAATTAGGGGTTCTCCTGAAACCCTCTTCTTAGTGAAAAGCTTACTCATGCCAAACCTGTACTCAAACCCCCTAACTGTGATTTCAATGGTTTTTTTCAGTGCGAGTCTGAACAGGCTGGCTGTAGAGCAGGCCAGAAAGAGTCACACAAGCAGACAGGCAGTGCTGGATGAAAACTGAGACGCTGCGGCGCTCAGTGTGTTTGTTGAACAAACAAAAAAAATCAAATGTTGAACAAAAACAGCACATGGCACTTGAGACCAAAATAAATAGACAAACAAAACGGATTAACACTAAACCAAACAGCGGACGAACAGACAAACAAACACGGTAAGCTTTACTTTGTTTTACTCTCCTCCACTCACTGAACACACAACCCCGAGTGAGTGCTTTGTGCATCTATTTATACAGTTGTGCTGGGATTCAATTACCAATTATTCACTTGAATCCCAACACGTGAACTAATATGTGTACTCCCGTGCTCACATATCAATACCCTTTTACTTTGCACGTGAGGTGATTTGTGCAATCCTCATGCCTATATACAAATTACACTTTATAACACTCATGCTCATAACCCACTTTATACCCTGTGCACTTTACAATACACATACATTAACACAAACACACAACATATAACACAAAAATGCACACAGGGGCGGGGCACATTGCCACAGTGTCTCGTTTTTTTTATTTTAAATGTCATGGGTCTAGGGGGGGTCCCTTAAGTTTAATATCCTGAAATGTAATGCTGGTGAATGTATTGCTGGTGGATCTGCCCCTGCTGCTGCCCTACTGACCCTACTGCTGTGGATCTGGCTCTGGTTGGGAATCCACTTGCTGCAAAAATGTCTCTAGTTTGCCAATTAATGGCTTTTCCCTCACACTTTTAATTGTCAAGACACAACTCTCAATTGCTGCAACATATTGGGGAGAATTTAGGCTATTTCTTTGGAGTATAAGGCTAAGATTTGGCTCCTCTGAAGAGTAAAATTTGTAAGAACTGACAAAACACTACAAAGGCCATTTCCTGTCAACATGTTTTGCTCTTCCTCATAATGTCTGTGTTTTTTGGAAGTGGAAGCAAGGTGCTCCATGTGGGGATGCACAACAGTATATTCTCCCTGTCCAGAAGCAAGTGTCTTGTCATTTCATTGATAAAAAAAAAAAAGACGATGCACGATAAATGTGAGGCAGCCAGTGCTGTGTCTTTACAGCCAAAGGTGTCCAAATTCTACAACCTAACCCTGCACCAATTGCTTTCAACCTGCGCTTGCATTTTGGACTGAAATGGTATGTTTTTCACACCAACTGCAGAAGGTCATATGAAACTAATCTTTGAGTACTTAACATTGCTAATTCAAGCCTATGGGGCAAGCGGTGAAATGATCTAATATGCTATCCAATCTCACTTTTCAAGTGAGCACCTGCCCCCCCACTGTAGTGCCCATATTGACACTGGCACTGTCGGAAGTTTGTCTCGCCACCAATCTAAAGTTCTCAACATTCATTGTCAACATATCCAAGCAAATTCTTGGTTGTGTTTAAGATTCCTCGTGTATGATAGTGAGTTAGTTCAGCTAAGCCTACCAGACGATTCACTACCATTGCTACAGTACACCATTACATTATCTTTCCCAGCTACATGTGTCCCTCCGTCAGTCGGAATGGAAATGTAATTTTCACTGTGAACCCCTTTCTGTAAATCCCCTCTTATTTCATCAGCAATGACTGTAGTGAACTCTGCACATGCTGTATCATAGTCATGTTTTAGGTACTTCCCAACTATTCTTCCTCATTAGCACAGTCTGAGGGTGGCATGTAATGAATGGCAGTTTTCCTGCTGCAGTCCTATAAGCTGCATTGAATTTCATTTGTAATTCTTTCTTTTTTTTTCTCCGTTCACTTCAGTAGCATGAACCATTGCTCTGGCTATCGGTGTCTGGGTTGGCGTACACTTTGCAATAACGCAGCCTCAAGCATTTTTATGCTTTCTGCTTTCACTGTGCTATTTCACAGTCTCTTTCTTAATGGTCAGTTCCAGAAATAAAATCAGACTTCCCTGCAAACAGCTTGCCCTGCTTTAGTGCAAAACCATACATTTTCTGTTTTTCATTACTGTAACGTAACCAGGGAAATTCTTGAAGCCACAAACTCTTAAACTGCTGTGTTTGCTTTTTTGCCTGTGGAGGTACATCGTCTGAATCAGAAAGCTGCTGGGCAATATTATCTTCAACAAATTCTTACTTTTTCAACACTAAACAGGGTCTGTCTACTCTAGATGCAGTCTTTGCAGTACTACTAGAGAACAAATCTGTTATCCTTCTTTTCGACATGACTCGAAACTAAGGCTTTGTACTATACCAGCAAAGTCTACATTGGTTTACTGGAGGCTGCACAGTTAACAAACAAACCTATTATAACCTTTTCAATTCCCTATTGCTTTTTTTTGTTTAATTCTTGACCCCTTTTTTTTCTTAAAGTTTACGGGGCACGTTTGAATGGCACGTTGCACATGCAACCGTTTCCAAGTTCAGACACTTAAAATTATTTTATTTTTTTTCTGCACACTCTTCATTCAGCACTTCTGTTCAGTGTTTTTTGTACCTGCATCTCAACTCTGCTCCACATTCCTCACACGTTTTAGTCTTTCATATTCGATCTGACTGACTTTCTCACACTAGCTTAAAAGGTGTCCATGGATTCATACGTATTGCACATAAAAAAAGTTAAAGTGGGAGGTATTGCTAGTCTTTTTAACCCTTTAGGACCAAGCGTTTTTCAGTGGGATGCTCTGCCAGGACTTCGGCTTTTTTTTTTTTTGGACTCTCTTCCTATAAAAATCCACTAAAAATCAATTTTTACAGTAGCATCTTGAAAATGATGGAACACTGGGGAACATTATAAAGTACTTCAGAAGCCATACCAACTTTTCGCTTTTTTTCTTTTCAACACGATATTTTATTTATTTATTTTATTTTTTAACATTAAGTATTTTTTTTCTTATTGATATGTATGGTAACATTTTGTGGAAATGAAGACAGACTCACACCGGGCTTTTCAGGTTCTCAAATTCAGCAGTTTATTAAGACCGGACTCTGCACTGGACAGGTCAAGTGTGCTGCTTTACCAGCCATTGGTACAAATGCAGTTTAGTAGCATAGTGCTGCTCAGACTATGACAAATAATACAAGAAAAGAAAGTAAAAAGAAAACCCACACTGTTTCAGCCGTGTGCTGCAATCACCTAGTACAGTCTCTGGGTTTTCTCTCTTGTAGTCCCGCTTCTCCTCTTTGCTGTTTGGGTGTTGCTTATGTGCTCTTTCTTCCAATTCAGTCTCTCCCTCTCAGCAGCAGCTCCCCGCTACATATCCTTGTGTCCAGGGACCAATCCCAAGCAGACGCAGTTTCCCACTTTCGATCCCCTGATGGTTGCAACATCTCATCCCTTGGTTTTGTCTACAATGTTGCAACTTGGTACCACTCGGGCGGCAAGCAGAGCCCCTGATTGGTGACGATTCACCAGTCTCTGGCATCCCTGCTGCTTTGACTTGGTGATCCTGGGTCACAGAAACTTCCAGGACATAGTTACAGCAGACCCAGGGTCATTACTGCTTAGAGATACAGGTGTAAAAACTTGTTGTTCCATGACCCTAGGGACCTTACAATATTTCCTGAAAGTTTTGTTGAAAAATATTGATGTTTGGGCAAATTACAAGACATTGTTTCACCTGAGTGATTGCAATGACATAATACACGCTTATTCTCAGAGTCTTTATAAGCAATAGTGGACACTACTCAATTTATTTTCTCGAAGTAAATATTTACAAATACAGTAAGATATTAATTCCATTATCAGTAATACAGAGAAAAAAAACAAACATACCTAATAAATTTAGTTCATGAAGTAGTATCTACTTATATACACTTGTTTCTCTATTTATAAATGTTGTAAAAACATATAGATTTTAAAACACAGAAGATAGAATAAATGTTCTAATATATCTATATGTAAAAAACATTGGGTTTACAGTGTGTTCCCGTTTTTTTCTTAGCTGTAAACAAGTTGTTGTGTCATATTTTGTTTCTACTTGTTGAAAATGTCTCTGCGCTTTGAAAATGTAATGCCTGTCTTCATGATGTCACATGAAGAAAAAAAAAAAAAGCAAGTAGTGAAATTCAACACCTCCCCTATCCAATGATATGTGTTAACAATCTGTACTGCAGTGTGGCGGCCCAGTAAGTCAAAGACTTGATCATGGTCCTTAAAAGCTAGCGAGAGGCACTATTTGTGTTAATGGCACCAAACAACAAAAAGACTGTCACAGTCTAGACCCCTGTATAGTAAATTCATTGTATAACCATGGGAAAAGCACTTTGCAAAAGTACCGTGGTAAATAACTATAAGGGGTACCCCTCTAACTGGTGCTGTGAAGGTGGTCCCTCAATCCACTGGGCTTGTTAGAAATTGAAATTCATTTTGAAGACCCAACATCTGTTGATAGTTCTGTAGATTAGGACCTGGTTCTGAATGGTCATGGTACAGTATTGTTGTGTTTTGACATATTGGAAGATAGACACTTCACTCTAGCACTGCAGTGGGGAGATAAGGGACTGCTATATTGAGGGTTCTTTGTGTTTAACCAGGACAGCTGGTGTTTTATTGCAACTCCTATCTGACAATGGGAGCCTTGATGCAAAACTATTGTAGGAAGGCAGGAGTCTACCTAAATAAATTAGGCCACATTCTATCCCAGCAAACATTCACAGTGGTGACAGCTGCATCGGCTTGCAGTAACATCAGCACTTGGCAGTCCTCAATTTAGCTTAATGCAACAGGATACGTTTTTTTTTTTTTTTTTTTTTTTTTAATTCTGCTGGGTATTACTGAAGGTCTGTAAATAAGGAGCATCATTCATATTGTACTGTGAGATTGTGGAAAACTGTAGCATTCAAAGCATATGGCTGTTTTAATAGATTAAACCATTTTCATTTAAACTTATCGGACACATTTCCATTTCCCATTTTAAATTGGCCATTTTATTTCTAGTAATCTTTGTTTTTCTTCAGTATTTGCTCCTTAATCCATTGATGAGGTTTTACAAAGCATAAAGATGCTATTAATTATGAAACTGGCAAGTTGATGCAATATCTTCGTAAAACGGGACATTTTTTATTTAAAAAAAAAAAAAAAAAGTAAAATACTTTTAAAATGTATTTTTAGTGTTTACCTTTAAACCTGCAGTTGCTGGTAAATGCTTTTCACTGACAGAGAGAGCTGGAGATAGTGAGACAGACAAGCACACTGGGAGAGAGAAAGAGGAGAGTACCCTCTGAGAACTGTTTTCAGATCAATGATTATTGCAGGGTGGAAGTGCACCATCAGTGACGGGGCATTTTGGCTCAGCTGCTGTGTGCTGGTCAGACCTCTCTCCCCAGAGAATAGACGGCCTTCTGGAGATGGATGAGCCCTGTGCTGGTGTATTAATAAACCCACATGCTTCAGACGCTTCCTAGAAGCTGAGCGTCTCCTAAGAGTGTGCCTGGGATCGGGATGCTGTGTGGAGAGCCCAGGCAGGCAGGCAGGCAGGCAGGCAGACAGGTCTGAATCTGTTTTATCTTCACAAAAAGGAATAAAATGTAAAAAATCTTTTAAAACCACATTTTAGTCGTAGGTTAATCTCTGCTCTCAGAATTAAGTTGATTTAATCATTTTTTAGTGGTTGACAGAATTTGTTGTGTGTCTGTCCATAAATGACTAGTAGACTTGTATTTATTTGAAAAACCAGAAATCTCAGCAGTGTCTTTTGAGTCATGTTAGTGACTAAAAGCGTGTCAGTCAACAGCGGAAGCGGTTGGTTGGTTAATGACAGGAAAGAAGCCATTGATGGGGCGGGGTCAATTTCACCCACCAGGTGAAATGATCGTGAAAATGCAACACCAACTGAAAACAAACAGATTTCTTCGGCCTAGTGCAATGCAGGATATCATGCTTTGTAAAACCTTTTTGGAGACCATTGTATGAACTATTGAAACTTTAACAAAGATGGACACTTCGGATTAAACTCTGTACCAAACATCCTTTCTCAATGATGGTATCTGACAGTTTGAACAAAATGTTTGAATCTTGTTTCCCATGACCTGGCACCACGTTACTGCATTGTCTTGGCAAAGGGAAGTTTTAGACGGTTTCTCCCAGTGATTTGTATGCCCTGTGATTTGGGGCAGAGAAGTGTTTTGCTGTACAACCTCTCTGCCCACCCTTCCTAGATCTGAGGGGCACTCCCTGAATTCAGACAGGCATACATCCTACATTACACCACATCTGAGCCTAAATCCTTATTGTAATTGTTTTTATACAGCAGTGTAGTTGTCTTGGATTAAACTGTGTCCTGTAAAAACCCTGTTTCCAGGACTCCACAGACGTACAGTAAGCCCGCTGTATCCTGTGCATCAAGGGTTTATTCTCACCTGTGAAGGAGTTTGTGTTTTTACTGTATACTCTACGTACTGTATGTCACACTGCACACACTGCTTCATATATCTGGAGAACCACTTATCTGGTTGTAATGAACCTGGGAGTTGCCATTATTTACTATACGTTTGAGAAGTATCAGATTCTGGGGATATAAGGAGAGATGTCTTCTATTGGCGACTGTGACAGGAATACAATAATTCTTGGTTGTAAATCTCCCTCTGACCTGTGAGGGCGCTAAGCAGCGAGAACAGAGTTCCTTAGATGGGTTGACCTGACAGTTCTTATCCAGGGTTCAAGGGAAGTCAGCCAGCTAGGAAGGAGGTTGACTCCGTTGCAATAATGCATTGACCCGGAAGGGAAACGACGTGGCAGTTGCAGATTGGAGAAGCGGTTCCACTCGTTTACCAAGGGGTCATGTGTGACAGCATAAAAGGGGACGGAGAATCGCAATCTGTTCCTTCACACTGGTTTGTGTACATAAGCTGAAAGACTGTGAAAGAACCTGTGATTGTTTTGTCTTGTAATTGTCTTGTCTTGCACATTACCAGACAGCTAACACTGTTCCGGAGCTGTCACCAAAGGCCAGCACTAAGCCGGAACTGCACTTCACCAGTAATCACTAAATAAACTTTATCAGCCACCACGAGCACTACTGCATGCACCCCGGACTGGTGACCGTGTAGTATTATTGTGGGTCAGATATCATGTTTATTAGTTGGGACCTCAATCCTGTTATTGTGTACCCCGTGCAATACACACTGTTGTGTATTGCCGGGGGATTATTGTTTAGGTCACTAGACCTGGCATATAAAATTAAAGATTCACTTTTCCAAAACGGATTACAAAGCTCTGTCTGTTTAGTTACCGCACTGCATCACTCCTGCACCTGTTTCCCCTCAGCCACTTTGCCACAGCGACATACTGCTGATATGTTTCATGGCCATCTACTTTTTTTTTAATCTCTAATTTTGAAACGAGGATGTACCTTACAGTAAGTTTCATCAGTCGAGGGGGTTGGTAGATTCAAGGCGGAGGGCATGTCTGGAGGGCTTAGTGATGAATGTACAGATTTTCCTGTCAATCGAATGGTAGGCCATATTTGGCGACTGTGGTTTCCGAGCTATTTATTACTACCCGGATGAAGTTGCTGATGAATCTGCTCGTGAATTTTCAAAGGAGTGGTCTTTACTTGCCTTTCTTATCCTCGGCTCATTTGCTGTCTCTTTCTGAGTGCATGCATTTATGTTTCCTGTTCCCGTGCTGTATTGCAAATTTGACTCCCTGTAAATAGAGAAGGTTGATGAAGTAAAGAGCTCAAACCTTGTTTAGGGGAGATGTGTTTCTATGAAGAGATTGAGGTTTTATCAAGTTATAATGTTATTGCCGCTGTACAGAAAGCATGTTTGTTTTATTTTATTTTGTTTGATTTATTTGTATGTTTTTTGCTTCTAGCAGAAGCTGACCAAATCCATTCTGCATGGAGATGTCCAGCTTTTATTGTTCACATTGGATACCAGTATATACACCCTACTCTCTCATGGTGTATAATTAAAACCTGCTGTATAATTAACAGGTTTTGTAAAGATGAACTCACTGTAATATATAGTGAATATTAACAGCTCATAAAGTACTGATGGAAAAAATGTGAAATATTTTTTCCATTGTAGCTCTTTCTTGACTGTATTTGCTCTGTTTTCGAACCAAATAGTTTAAATCAACGTTTATTATTTATTTGTTATGTTCATTTCATGTTTCTGTGAATTTATAATTTCTACCAAGTCTTTTTTTTGTAAAAATGTTTTGAGAGAGAGAGATAGAGAGACTTAAGATCCTTTATTTAAACATTCCAAATAATATTAAAATCCATTAAAATTCAATAAAGGTAAAACACAACAAAAATTAAGATTCCTACTGCCTCAGCAGAATTAAAAAATCCTAAAATACATCATGTTCTCCTTAAAAATGGATTTTAAACAGAATAAAAAGATCATAAAAAACAGTGTTTTCTTTCTGTTAAAAACAGATTAAAGCCAAAATTAATAAAAACACTGTAAAACAAACAAACAAAAAAATTAGAACAAAAACTGGAGCTCCCCCTCCTCACGCACATCACACAAGGCGTCTCCCACACACCACCTCTCCTGGAAGTCCTCCAGGTTATTATTTAGTTCAAAATCCACTCTTATCCAGCTGTCCAACAACACCCTGAACTGCAGCACGGCATCAGTCAGCCCGGTCCCGGACTTTAAAATGGGTAATTTTGCCTGACACATTATAAAATTAATTAAAACACACCTGTTTCTCTTTTTAAAACTGTAGGGCACCCCAAAGATAAAAAGCTGTTTATTGAACTCCTCACCCAGGCCCTGCAGGAGCTCCTGTAAGAGATGGAAGAGTGGTCCTAGCCTAACACACTTGCTGTACATGTGGAACACTGTCTCCTCTGCAGAGCAGAAACAGCACTCTGAGCTATTAGTGGAATCAACTCTGTGGAGAAACCTACCGGTGGACACAATACAGTGCAGGATCCTGCACTGCAGGTCCTCCGCTCTCTTGGTGAGAGGCAGTTTATACAGAACCCTCCATACTGGTCTGTGTCCCTCCTCTACCTCCAGACATGCCCTCCACCTTGAATCTACCAACCTCCTCAACTGATGAAAATGTGATATCTTCACTGGTAGATTTTCTTACTCCCTGTTGTGTGAAGTTAAGTCTTTAACTGTGTTAAAGTTGAGTGGCGTTCCCTCATTCCCTCCATCCCCCTCTCCTTCACCTATGTTGGACACACTAGCAACCCTGGAAAGATGAAGTCTTGTCTCTGCCCTGTGCCGCTGGACATCTCCTCACTCAAAGCCTTCCTGAGCTCAGGGGAGAGAGAGCTTCTCAGCTCACTACCCGTTTTCTCTGCCAGCCTCTGAGTGCCAGCCCAGCCGCCTGGCCAACTGTGTAGCAGTCAACCAGCAGGAGAGGTCAAGGTTGATCAAATGGCTCAGCCTGGTCACTCCTGCCCTCACAAAACTGGCACAGAGCGTCACTGACTGAAAGAAACACACAGGGAAGAGCGTATTGAAGAATAGGGGCTCCGCCAACAGGACCCTGCCTGTCAGAGACCCCTCATCTCTCTCCACCCTCACTGCCCTCCAGGCATCTAAAACACACAAGGGAGACCTATTTTAGCTAATCCAGTACTCTCAATTAAAAACAGGTGTTTGCCTATCCCCAGCCCCTCTACTCTGCTGAGAAAAAAACAAGCCAGCCTCTTCCAATGAGCCTCCTCCCCAGCGTACAGGAGCCTCTGAACTGCCTGCAGTCTGAAGGCTGCTACCCTGCTGGCAATGTTGACCAGCCCCTGCCTCCCTTCATCAGTGGGGAAATACATGACTGCTGATCGCAACCAATGTCTGCCACGCCAGAAGAACTACAGCAGTATTCTTTGGATCTGTAGCACCATACCACGGGGAGGGTCCAGATACACCAGCCTGTGCCACAGCATGGACGCCACCAGATTATTAATCACCAGGACCCTTTCCCTAAAGGACAGCTGGGCCAGCAGTCCCCTCCATCTCTGCAGCCGCCCCCTCACCCTGTCCACCAGGCCCTCCCAGTTTTTCTGCACATAAGTCTCCACTCCGAAAAACACACCCAACACTTTTATACCTGTCCTGTCCCATCTCAGCGCCTCGGGCAGGACAGTGTGCAATCATGCCAACTGCCTGACAGGAAGGTGTCACACTTTGCCCAGTTCATTCTTGCTGTAGATGCTCTCTGGAATGTGTGCAGGCTCTGTTGTAGTGCCTCAATGTCTCCGTCACTGCACACAAACACATTCACATCATCTGCACTGTGACGGGAGGGTGAGGAGGGCACTGCCCAACCAACCAGCCTACCCCTCAGTAAGTGCAGCAGGGGCTCTGTGGCTAGTGAATAAAGCATTCCAGACAGGGAGCAGCCCTGCCTAATACCCCTGCACACTGGGAAGGGTTGACTCAGCCCATTGTTGATCTTTAAAATGCTAAAAACATTTAAGAATAAAAGCTGAATGTAAGAAATAAAAACAGGGCCAAACCCGAAGACTCCCAGGGTTTTAAAAAGGTATGTGTGGTCTACCCTGTCAAACGCCTTCTCCTGATCTAAAGAGACCAGCCCAACATTCAAATCACATGTATTAGCCGTTGATAAAAAGTCTTGAATTAAAAACTAATTATCAAAAATGGAGCGTCCCAGTATACAGTAAGTTTGGTCCATACATTTTTTTTAATCTATTGGCCAGACATTTTGAAATTATTTTAAAATCAGAACATAAAAGCGAAACAGGTCTCCAGTTTTTTAACAAACACAGGTCTCCTTTCTTGGGCAGTAGTGTGATTTACTGCCCTCCTGCAACTGAGGGGCAGTTCTTTATCCTGGAGTCTCTCTCCCAGCACCTGCAAAAAGTTCTCTCCAATCACAGTCCAGAATTTTTTTAAAAATTCAGTGGGCAGTCTGTCAATGCCAGGAGCTTTTCTATTTGAAAGCCGTGTAACAGCAGTGGTCAGCTCCTGATATGTTAGTGGCTTATCTAATTTGATGTTGGGTGGGCAAATCCTGAAGCAGCAGGTCCATATCCTGTTGGTCACATGGCTCTTTACTATATAATTCAGTATAACATTTTACTGCCTCCCCGTTAATCTCCTAATCAGCTCCCTGCCACAAGGTATCCGGATGAAATGCATCTGCCGGCTGTCTGCTCTCCTCCTCCTTCAGCAGGCTGCCCAGCATGTGTTTCTGCTCCCTCAGGGTTTCCTGGTGGTCTGTGTCCAGGCTGCTCTTTAACTGGAGAATTTTAAGCTCCAACTCTCTCACTGCTGTGTTCAGTGACCCAGTTGAATTGAATGTGTATTGTTGGCAAAAGATTTTAATCTGTGTTTTGCCAATGTCCCACCACTGCCTCATATTTTTATAGTGTTTTTTCTTTTTTCCATGTGTTCCAGAATTGCTTAAATTGCTTTACAAAAACTGTGTCCTGTAATAACTTTACATTAAAATGCCAGTAGGCAGTGGTGTGAGAGTTAGTGGTAGGTATTACTAACTAAAAGGCAGTGGTGGTCAGAAAGGCTACTGGGAATGATGTTGGCTTTAATGAATTTATTCAAATGAGTGTGTGACATGTAGAAGCGGTCTAACCTTGCTCTATATATTTGTTGTGAGCGACAATGAGACCAGGTGTATTGCCTTGCATTAGGGTGCAGACACCTCCAGACATCAACCAGGCCACTGAACTGAAAAACTGCAGCTAATTCACTGGAGGAATGGGGATTGGGCTCCTCATTGTTTCTGTCCATAGTAAAATCAATAGTGCAGTTAAAATCTCCTCCCACTACCACCACATCATCATTATCAACACTTGAAAGAGCTTGCTTTAGTTTGGTAAAAATTAAAATACGTTCCCTCCCCTTATTTGGTGCATAAATATTAATAAAAACAAATACAGTGCCACCCAACCTTGCTCTCACTTTTAATAACCTCTCCTTTTCAATCTCTTCAATATCTAAAATTGTTGCTGCTAGGCTGGGCTTAAATAAAATTGACACTCTGCACTAGTGCTTGAACCGTGGTTCAGTACACATGGCCCCCTCCACTCTGCCAGCCACGCCGCCTCATTCTCACTGTCTGAGTGCGTCTCCTGCAGCAGCGCTACCCCCACCCGCTTCTGCTCTAAAAACTCACACAGCTGCGCTCTTTTAAAAGACTGTCTGCAGCCATTCATGTTAAAAGAATTAAACGCACTTTTCCATAGCGGCTAAAAATAGTAAAACTGACAGAGTAAAACAAGCAACAATAAAACAATTCTTAAAAGAAGTATCCATTTTAAAAATATTATTTGGCAATATTAGCGATCTTTTTCTTAATTATTTGAACATATTTTTTAAGACGGTACCTTTTTTGGTGGTCAGATTCCTCTAATGTTGCCTTTCGTATGACGATGTGTGCTGAGTGGAGGAACAATCTTAGATCTGGGAAGAAGTTTTCAATTTCAACCCCCCTTTTTCCTTTTGTATTCTCCATGAACTGTTTAAATTCATCCAGGGTATAAACTTTTTCCCCCCTGTTAACGGGTTGGCTATCGGGGATGTCGGAGATAAGCGAGGAGTCCGAGAGCTCCCCCTCCATTTCCTCTGCTCCGTCTTCGCTGTCTGCTCCACCATCCACGACTGTCCATTCCTCCGTGGCTCTCTCCACCTCCCAGCACAGCCACAGCCGTCACCGCTGCTTCTGCCTCTGTCTCCACTTGCTGGGGTTCAGAGAGAGAAGAGCGCTGCACAGCGCCGGGCTTGGAGCCCATCACCGTGCCGCTCCCCTCTCCCTCCATATCAGGAGGGGCAGACACCCCTGCCTGAGACTGCAGGCTCCCTTCCAGCACAGACTCTGGGCTCTGCTCCGTTCTCCGTTCCCCTTTCCCTGTTAGGCAAATCTGCAAGCTCCTTATTTTTTACTTTTTTTAGTTTTTTTGACTCGTCATTTTCAGTAACTTCGTTTTGTGAAGGACCGCGGCTGAGTCTCTTCAGCCTCGGCTGTGGTGTTGGTGGCTCCATTCGATTCTGCGGCTCCCTGGTCTCTGCAGACTCCGGATGCCACCGTGATGGGGGAGCCGACTCATCCTCCCGCTCACCCCCAACATCCCCAGCCTCCTCCCTGTCATCAGTACCCTGCTCCTGTCTTTCCTCATTTCTATTTTTTCTCGGGCAGGCTCTCCTTTGTTGTCCCTGTTCCCCAGAGTTAATGCATCGCATTGTGTCTGAGCTGAGAAATAGAACACAGCCCGTACCCTCCACACTGAAGCTCCAAGCGACATCAATCACCTGCCCTGGGTTATTCAGCAGTAAAAACGCCTGTCTCCGAAAAGACAGGACATGCTTAACATTAGCATTTTTACGCCCTAATGGAATGTTTTTAACTGGGGACATCAGCTTGCCATACCGGGCAAGTTCATTCTCCAAGATCTCATTTTTCAAAAACGGCGGCACGTTAGACGTAATAATAACCTTGGTAACGGGGGTTACTAAGGGGGACACTTGAATAAAATCACTATGTTTTCATATCCGACTACCTCTCCTACTGCCAGCAGGCACTCCTCCACTGACACGCCGGTATCCTGCAAGCAGCTAACCCCGTGTCGGCGCCTGAGAGCCCCCAGCTCTCCAGAGTGAGATCCCATAACGGGATCTGCACACACACACACACTACTCAGTAAGCAGTAAAATGGAAACCAAAACAAACGATACGATTAACAAATAATTATAGAATGTTGCAAAAAATGGTAGCAAAATTAACACCCTCCTACCACACCAGCATTAAAACACTACCGCCTCCCTGCAAGCTTGTCCCACAATCCTGAGAGAGAGAGAGAGAACTTATAAAAAGTTCTTTTGATTCCATGCACATGACCTCTAAGGATGGGATAATTTTACTTTGTTTTGTGTGTTATTTTCATTGTATGTCTCCAGCATAGCCCCCCCCTCTCTTTCTGACAGCAGTTACTCGGGGGAGAGTGATGGTAGAAGGATGGTGGAGGGTGGCATGTGGCTCTGCCTGGCCTTAGCAAGGTTCTGATTCTCGGATAAAGATCTAATCCCTCTCTTTGGCCAACTGGGCTGTCAGGCTGTACTCTTCTACGATCATGGTTTATTCCAGTTCATCCCTTTCTCCCTCTCCCTCTTACTCTTGCTTACCCTCTTCTTTCACTCTCATTTCAAAAGTTTTGTTCATTCGATTCAGTGATTCAATGAAATGAAACCAATCAATGTAGACTGAATCACTTGTTTATGTAGGTTTATTTAAATGGAACAAAATGAATAGTTCACAGACTGGACATCACTAATGGAAAATAGCTAGCTAGAATCTATAGTTGGTTGTCTGGGTTCTGTTTTTTTTTTTTAATTATAAATAAATACATAAATAAATAATACGTCAATTTAATTACTGTCATCTTTGTTACACTGGGTTGTAAGTGAGATGATCTATTTGATTTGACAGATAATCCCCCCCCCACCGTACAACGCTGCTACGAGAAGTTAAATGTTGCCAAAGCACAATGCTGCCATCGAGTTATACTAATTTGCAAGAAAACCATTATAGGCATTCAAATTTAATACATCAGAATAGAAAAATGTAACGATCACAATAGCCACACGACATATCAAATTTAGAATTTATTTTTTATAAATACAACACAAAATACAATTCAATATTACTTCAGCACTAAATCGCTCTCTCTCTCTCTCTCTCAGCATGGCAAAACTCAGTTTGCGGTTTGAAATGGTCTCACTCATTTTTTTGTTATGGGCTTTACAGTAAAATGTCTACTATACTTAGATTTACAGCAATATATGAACTATCTGATAAACATACAAATTATTTGACTCAAAACCGTTAACCCTCTGCACACGACAACATGGCACATACGGTTCAGTTTCATAACTCTCAACGAGTTGATAGACAACCCAGTTTCCTTGTTACAACGAATCAGCCAGACTCAGGCGTTTCTGAATCATTTCTTGAGTTTTGATAGGCCGGTAACTCGATTCCTGTGTGTCACGCAATTCGTTCATTGGGTGAATCAAAAGAACCGATTGAGACGGGATTCTGATCTGATTCACGGTAATGAGTCGTTCAAAAATAACTAATCGTTCACGAACTGCACTACCACAGATCAACCATACACTGCTCATATGTCAACAAGAGAACATTGTGTTTGGCTACGCCAACAGCACTCACTTCCCGCATCCTTGGGCATCAAAATAAATAGAAATTGATGCGGTAAGTATGTGAGATTTACCTGCCCCAGACCAATGGAGTAGACGATATACTGAAATCTAAGTATATCATGAGCAACATCGGTAAATAGAGCTGCCTTTTTATTAATCAGCATTTATTTCTACAATTCTTAGTCATTCAGGGACATACCTAAATGTTTATTATTAAACAAATGTAAGTTTAAATTATTAGTAAGTACATGGTTTCTATATGAAAGCTGCACATTAATATCGGCAAACAACTAAGATGCATTTTTAATGAAAAAATTGTACTTTATGTTTTTCACTAAAGTAAAGTCAGGCTTGTGTGATTTTTGACACTTTTTTTCAGTAATCCCTCGCCAACCATGTATTTGCCAAACGTGGAATTCATGTATACACCGTTTTCCTTTTGTATACCAATTTGCCAACCACGGCGTATAGATTTGTGTATACGCGGTTTTGCACGGAAACATATGACGCATCCGCATTTGCTTCCGCACCATCTTGTGTATTCTTCCACGCTCCCGTCTCGCCAGCATCTCCCCCTACCAGTACCAGCATCATCTCTTGCTTTGTCTCGTGTACTAGTCATGGTAGTATGTGCATGCGGTCTCGTTGCTCCGTGTTAACTTAGCGTAATTGTCACGAGTCAACAACACCTTGGCCTTCAACTCTAAGGATTCAAGGTAAATAATATATTACTTTTTCTTATGTTATAATTTAATTACTTTTTACATGTTACATTACCCAGTATGTTATAGTATTTCCATTGTTTTTATGTTACTGTGTTTTTCATTTGTGTTTATTGAAGGAAAATGCACCTTAGATAGGCTTTGATAAGTGTAACCACAGCTGACCCCCTATTTCCCATAAGCTCTAGTATTTGCCAACCGCGGTTTTGCCAACCACAGGGGTTTTCAAGAACGTAACCCCCGCGGTTGGCGAGGGTTTACTGTATTTACTACTGTGTAATCTAAGTTAAAAATAAAAGGTTTTGGTTGGAATTGAACTTCTTCATAGCATTGCAGTAACATTACGCTCATTTTTAATTCTAAAGTCCAACATTGTTTAACTGTCTGATACTCTCTCTTCCTTAGGTTTTTTCTTTTAATAATGGTCTTATACTCTTTCTCTTCCTTCAGATATTTTTGTGAGTAATAAATAAAAAATATATGCCTGTATTAAGTATTAATATTTCGTGCAGTTGTCTCTCCTGAGCGCCTGCCAAGTTCACATTCACTTAACAATGTTTTTTCTTACTGTTAGCCACGATGCAGACCTTGGTGGTTTGTTTGTAAACGTGGTCCTGAAATACTTTTCCATTTTGATATTTCATTTTTAAAGATTTTAAAGCAAGTCAGTGCCAAACACAACAAGGTATAATACATAAATAATGAACGAAAAAAGTGGAGGGGCAAAATATATAGTTTTGACCCCCCCATATTCAAAGTGGAGGGGCATGCGCCCCTTCTGCCCCATGCGTTTGCATCTATGCAAACACTAATGCACTACTGCAAAGCAACTGACTTATTAACAGTAAGTATTTTTTATTTAATTTATTGTATTATTTTATTAATCTTATTACTGGTGTGTGTGTATATATATATATATATGTATATATACACAAATTATTAATTGAGTAAATATAAATGTTAACTTGACTTTAAAATAATTACTGGTCCTGAATGTATTGTTCCTAAACAATAGCAAAAATAATCTTACAACACTATGGATTATTATTTTTTGTCAGCCCATTCGTCACAAGTCACTTGAACGAGTGTATTCTATTATGTAGGTCCACAAAAATTGCCTATTGGTCAGTAGGAATGTCTTTGCACACTGTCTTCTGAAAGAAGTTTTCTTTATGTAGAACATGTAGTGAATGATTGATATTATTTGAAATATATTGCCGAAACCCAGGTTTGTCGGTTTAAAAAAATAAAAAACGTATTTTCTAAATAGGTCATCGGGGGTGTTTTCTTCGGTTATTATCGGTTAAAACTGAAAACTTCACGCCCTAAATATATATGACTTTGATCATTGTTTGAACAGTAATTGTAAATTGCTGGTTATGGTGTTAACTCATGCTGCTGGACTGTGTGTAAATATTCCCTCTTTACTTCATTATTCCGTGGTCCCTGACTGACTGCTCTTGCAGATGGAGCAGAGTCTCTATGGTCTGCAGTGCACTGGCTGATGATGTCATTGCGCACAAACAGCGTCCCTGCCTTTTCTTCTGTTTCCGCTTCAGGAACTCGGTGTTCTGCTTGTGCTGGGCGCTCTGTTGGCTTGGCAGGTACAGTACAGTACTCTGTATTCCCTGTTCCTCTAAAACACTCGGGTCGAGTAACTGAAGGCAAAAAAAATAATTATAGTCAGCACTTGGATATCCGTTACCCAGATACATGACAGTCACGTTTTACTGCCCTTGTGTTAAGAATAAAGTCAATCCCCATTTTATATATATATATATGTGTGTGTGTGTGTGTGTGTGTGTGTGTGTGTGTGTGTGTAAAAAATGAATGCACTTACCTGTCACACGGCATTCCCGACTCTGTCACCAGTTTTCTAATACAAAGCCCATCTCTTCAATGTTACAATTTATCTGAATATCCATCACAGATGCGTTTTTTTTTTAAATTCTTTAGTGCCAAATCAGTCTTACATTGTTCAGTTACACATTGCTTCCTCCAGTTTCTATGGACGAAAATGCAGCCAAAACAAAGCGAATGAGACAAGTTAATCACTCTGCGGTTTTAGATACTGTGATGGATGTATGTATGTATTTATTTATTTATTTTTATCTGTAATCTTTAGTTGCTTTTGTGCATTTTCATTTGCAAGTGTACTGTGTCATTAGAGCCTTATCGAGCAATATATTCTGCAATTTTGAATACTGACTTTGGATATTGTTTTAATTCTGAAAAGTTGTTGTGTATTTGTTTTTGTTATTGTGTTTTGTTTTTTTAATCTTTTGCTTTTGCTAGATTGCATTGCCATTTACGTTTTACGACTTATGTTTTTTGCATTTCTGTGCATGGACAACATTTAGATTTTATTTTGCTGTTCTGTTGTTAATGGGAAATGTTACATACCACTTCAATACGTATGGATTTAAATGTATGTACTGTATTACAGTTAAATTGTTGTCGCTAGTTTTGGCAAGTGATATTTTCAGAATCATAGAGTTTTTAATTGAAATACTGCTTCTGTAAAAAATATAGTACTGTACCAACAAAACCAGTACATTAACACTGATTTGGTCTATATCTGTAGTACAAGCATGGCCTTTGTTCTGTGCAGTCTCATTCTGCGTCCATCAGAGTGCATCAGGCATTTTCTGAGTAGATTGTGGAAAAATGTAATATACTTAATCACATACTGCAGATCAAAATGAGTGGAATAAAGTGGACAGGCTCTGTTGGGTGATTTTTATTTCAAAACGCTTGGTTACGAAGACGCTGTCTTGTTAATCTAAAACATGAAATAAAAATTACTCTTGAAAAGTGCACTTTAGGCAAGTGGGTTTTTATTTTTTATTTTTTTGCTTTCCCAATCTCTGGAATTCTCCCTCTCCCTCTGGGCAGCGTCCCAAGCTATAGGACCCCTGTTTGAACTGCAGACAGATTAGACTGAGCCAGACTGTCTTGCTAAGGGTAAAATGCTGCCAAGTCAAGTAAAGGCAAGCTAGCTTTACTTATGTCATAGGGAACATGAAATAGCTTAGCCCTCCTCTGACTGGAGGATGGGAGAAACCTCTACATCCTGGTGATGTAGAGAGTACAAGATTTTGTTTAATTTCCTAAACTTTTATACAAATTGGTAATCTTTGTAAGCAGTCAAAAAGCAGTCATGAATGGCTCTTTTAAAACAATGATATGTGTTATGATATACTGCTACATCAATGTGCATGAGACGACATGTGTATCACATTTATGTGTAAAGGTTGAATAAATAACCGTACACCCATGTGGCAGTGTGCCCGCCCCTGTATGTACTTTGTGTTATGTGCTGTATGTTGTGTGTGTGTGTATTGGTTCTCGGAGTGTGGTCTGTGTAGCACAGGTGATGTAAAGTGTATAATTGTATTTAGGCACAGGGATTGCACAATCACTCCACGTGCAGATTAAAGTGAATATCAGTATGGAAGCATGGGGAGCACAGTTAGTTCACAAGCAGTTGTACCGAGATTCCAATTGAATGACTGATTATCAATCGAGTCTCGGTACAGCTGCATAAAAGAGGCAATGTTTCACTCACTCAGGGTTGGGTGTTTGGTAAGGAACGAATGAGAGTCAGGGAGGTAGAATAAATATTAATAAATGTAACCATTGCAATTTTGTGCTGGAAGCACCAGCACGGTACTTGTTTGTCTCACTGTGTTTGTTAGTGTCCGTCTCTTCGTTTGGTCAACGTATAAATGTTTGCACTTTAATGGCCCCACTGCAATGTGATGTGAGGAGAGGAGAGGAGACGGTCACTAGCACTATCTTTGTGTTTGGGATTGAGTGCTTCTTTAGCCAAGATCAGCTACTCTGCAAGCCTGCATACCCAGCAGCAATCATTAGCAGCCTGTGTAAACAGACTGGTGGTTACAGTGTTACACAACATCAAGACTGAAGGCTTGCTATGCTCTCGCTGCACTTGCTGCTCTCTGTGTGTACGTCCCATCTTTGCTGTTTTTACATTTACTGGGTCAGTAATCAAATTTTGGTGCAGGTTCAAAATTCAGACTATTTACTAACCTTAAAGTTATTGTTGTTAACAAAATAATTCCATTTGCTACAGTACGTAGGTCTCAAATTTGCAGTTTTTAAAGCAACATGTAGCAAACATGGTATTTTACCAGTCTATTTATATTGCTCTGATAGGACAGAATTGCATGATGTAATATGTGTAGGGGGCTGTCCTTCCTCCTGAACCTTAGTTTATAAACTTCATTAGGCACAGACATGCTTGAAAACCACACCATTGGGTTATTGCTTGCAGGTGAGTTACTGGACTGCAAGAAGGAAGTCACGAGCCATTGCTGCGGCATTGTTCCCAAAGGAAATACTTGAGGAAATACGTCATATCGCCATGAACTTCAAAATATAGTACAGTTTTGTATTTTAAAGTTGTTTTGATACATTTCTCTTTGTTTAGCATCTTGAGTGTTTTGAACTACTGTAATGATCAAAGTCAACCCCTCTTGGCGCAAGGTTCACTCTGCTGTTAATCTGTATCTGAGAGAGAGTGGTTTCACATCCTGGAAGTGCTGGCTGGTGTGTCGCAGGTACTGACAGCACTTCCTAAACACACCAGAATGTGTCATTTAACAAGTTATTATTATATAGTGTCCAAACCCTTCACAATGTGTGACTCATCGAGCTCACACAGCGATGAAATGCAGCTCTGCCACAGTCTTTCTCAGTGACTCAGCTTCCTAAACCTGCCAGAAGTTTCCAAACAAATCAGAATGCTTGACTGGAGGAAGCAGCAGCAAAAAGAAAGTACTGCCAAAGCACCCAGCCCTTTTATACAAGTTTACTGTGATTAAAGTGGTAAAAAAGGTTTAAGGGTGGTAACTGGGATTCAGAACTCCTCTTGTTTAGATACATTATTAAAGGAAAAAAAAAACAGATGCCTGCTAAATCTGCTGTGAACTGATCACACTTCAATAACTTACCTGCTAGGAGTTGTTCCTGCATCCATAAGGGAAGGAACAACATGTTAGGCAGGGCTTTAGATTCTGTGGAGTACAGCAATCCACACAAATCCAAGCTTCTGTTTCTTCACTTGTTTCACGTGGAATGGTAAATTAGCCCGATCAACACCAATGCCCCTCACCTGTGGAGAGCTTGATTGGAATGACCGAATAGTCAGTTTGTGCAGCTCTGTCATTGATACGCGGTGAATCGTTACACTGTTTAAGCAACTGAATAATGTCGGTGGAAAATGTGTAAAGTGCTGGGGGGTCTGTAGAAGTGCAGGTGAAAGGTGGTGCAGGTATGAATTATGTTTTGTAATGTATCATGTTGTATAGGAGGCCAGCGAGAGTATTCCTGCAGCAGGGCTCCATGCAGTTTGGTAGATACTGCTTTGGTCGTGGGTGTTCACATTTTGTTTAATAGATTTGACAATTATTTATTCCAGCACATATCCTCGTACAGAACAACCTCTTGGTTGTAACTGTGCTGTAGCTACTGTACCATTGTTTGTACTGGACTAAACCCAGTGTGGATAGGGAATGGTTTAGAACATAAGTGTCTGTCAACAACAAACTTGACCTCGTCCCACTCCCGTCACACTCCCAACCACAGCACTGACCTCCCTCTACTCCCCAGACACACTTCCAAACCCAGCGCTGACCTCCCCCTACCTCCGACACACTCCCAACCCCAGCACTGACCTCCCCGTATTCTCCAGACACACTCCTAACCCTAGCACTGACCTCGCCCCACTTGCCAGAAACACTCCCAACTCCAGCACTGACCTCCCCCTACCCCAGACACACTCCCAAAATCAGCTTTGACCTCGCCCCACTCCCCGACACACTCCCAACCCCAGCGCTGACCTCCCCCTACCCCAGACACACTCCCAACCCCAGCGCTGACCTTGCACCACTCTCCACACTCCCAACCCCAGTGCTGACCTCCCCCTACCCCAGACACACTCCCAACCCCAGCTCTTACCTCCCCCTACCCCAGACACACTCCCAAAATCAGCATTGACCTCGCCCCACTCCCCAGACACACTCCCAACCCCAGCGCTGACCTCCCCCTACTCCAGACACACTCCCAAAATCAGCATTGACCTCGCCCCACTCCCCAGACAACTCCCAACCCCAGCACTGACCTCCCCCTACCCCAGACACTCCCAAGCCCAACACTGGTACCGAGTTGGACTGGCAGCTGTGTCTAGCTGGAAAGGCCTGGGTTTATTAACACTACAACACAGTTTCGTTAGGAAACAAGAACAGATGCAACTCATTATCTTCCAGCTTCTTTCAGAGCACGCCAAAGCATGGCTATTATCCCTGACACCACTTCTGTGTGTGTGGCTGAGATAAAGGCACTGGAGTTATTTAATTACATTTCACATTTCCCGTAGGGGAGTTAGTAGCTTAAAGTTGTCAAGAGTATACAGGCTCTGTATATAGGTCTTAGCCTTAGTGTTTTACACAGTAGTAAGTCTAGGGTGTAGGCCAATTTATTTCATATTTTCCTGTGATGGACTTTCTTATTGATGTATAAACATTCAAAACTGTTTAAAGTGAAGCTAACAAAGTAATTCAGTGAATTTTCTCCTTCATGCACATCCACTCATTCTATACTGTAGGTCTCGAGTGTGGTTTTGAAAGAAACACTTGTTTAGTAAACATGTATTTTCATTTTAAAACATGATATCTGTTTCTGCACAAGGTTAAAGAAATCTCTGTTTGCAAGCCATGCTTTTAGACTTCCTGGCTTCTTTCCTGTCAATAACCAGTTAGCTGCTTCCCCTATTGACTGGTGTTGGAAAACATGGATTGAGAATTGATTAGCAGTTTGCTACGCATGTGGACTGGCAGAGCTATACTGGTGTTTTTTTCTGAAAAGAGACTAATATTGCAAATAGCAGACTGTTTGGTTCAAATTGCACATACTGCTTACAATTGATAGAGACCTTGTGTCTACAAGTTTCTTGCCCAGCATTGACTGCAAGCTAACAAGATAACAATGCTGTGGACTAGAAGGGAACAGGCTCTAAAGACTTCAGAGAGATCGAAAGAGATAATCCCACTGGCATCAAAGGGGGTCGCAAGGAGATAACAAAAGGCAGATGTATGGACCTTTTGTCTCCAGGAGTGTGAAGAATGCACTGGGTTCAGAGGTTGTCACACTAGACTACACACACAGACACACACACATTAACACTCACACAATAAATTAAATTACCTTGACCATTGGTTAAGTGTCAGAGAAAGGGGAGGTGGACCATCTATACAGAAGGGTATTTAATGTCATGCAGACATTGTAATGTTGAGTATTCTGTTTGTCCTGTACCTGGGACCAGACTCCCTGCATATTTCAATAAACCTGGCAACTGATTGAAGAAAAGGACTCTGTGCATTTTCTTGAATCTACTTAATCACCATCATTTTTAAGTTACTTCAACTGGTATGCTTTTAGCCACTAACATGATTTGACCTAGAAGACACTGCTGGGGAAATTAGTTGAAATAGACTTAGAACCGAGGATAAGGAGATACTTCTTCACACAGAGTGGTGAGGGTATGGAATGGGTTTACCTAGCCATGTTATTGATGCTGAATCACTTGGATCCTCAAGACCCAATTTGACAAAGTTTTGAGATCAGTCAGCTGCTGGGAACCGGATGAGAACTGATGGGTCGAATGGCCTCCTGTCATTCATAAATCGTGTAGTATGTGGTTTTATAGGCTTTTTTGCAACATTTATACTAGAAAGTGACGGTGAAAGTTTTTATTGCTTCTCCTTATAGATTTGTTTAGAAAAAAAAAAAGAAAGAGGGAGCGCACGCTGGGACAAGTATTTGAATATTCAAACAAACACGGCCTGAAATGTATTCAGTGGCAAGAATGACCACATTTGTATTTGTTCATATAAGAAGACAAAAAATGTATTAAAGATATCAAACAAAGTAAACCAATGCATCACTGAGTTCTGAAATAAACAGGGTTCCAGGTTTATTTAATCCCCAGAGATTTCATTTTTCTGTCACCCAGTACAAATTGTGTAGTTATTTCCAGCTATAGAGAATATTTGAATATTCATAAAATTTTGAAATAATACTTGGAACATGAAAATTTGTCCCAACACTAAATACTACTACTAAAAATGTAAAATCCTGAAAAAAGAAATAAAAAATACTACTATGAATAAAATTATTAAACTGTTGATTTTGTTTTATGTTTTACAGATAAGCCTGTGAAGAAACAGAAGAACTGAAGTCACATTCCTGCTGCTCCAGGTGTGTGTGTGTGTGTGTGTGTGTGTGTGTGTGTGTGGGGGGGGTGGGGGGTTTGAAATTGTCACACACCGAGTCAGTTAAGACAGGATTAACGAACACCTGCTAAAGTTGTCTTCTTGAATGGAGAGGATTATTTGATCCCCCTCTCTCTCTGCTCTCTCTGGCTCCCTCTCTCTCTGTCACATTCAAGTAGTCTTTATTTGCATGACCAATCATCCAAGTATGGCCAGTGGTAATGTAGCAGATTTACAGACTTCAATATCACTGATGTGATAGAGCCATGTGAAATTGCTTTGTATCAGATGGAAAAGATGTCACGTTAAATTAACCATATAGTTCAGTTATTTTAATGTAACTATTTAAAATCTATAGTATAGGTTACTGTAAGATACAAGCTGATTGTCACCTCCTCGAGGTCAGAGCTTTGGCTTGACACCTGTTAATTCATGAAAGGCAAAAGCAGACTAGTTGACAGAAAATAAGCCTGCCCACTACTGTATGAAAATAGGCTGCTGTATGTGGTTTTACAGAATGCGGTTATTTGTTGCTTCTTGCTGTTTTCCTTTTTGGCCACTAGGGGGATATGGTGAGCCAGAGACTGGCTATATTTAGATGTTAAAAGATATCTATAGAGTTTGCTCCTTCAATACAAAAAACTGCAAAGCTATGGTTTGTAAAGCCGCAGGGCTACAGCTCTCTAAGGTTGGGATTCAGTCGTAATCATGGCTCTGCACTGTCCTAAAAACAGCAGCTTCAATGGCGTATCAGACAAAAAATGTTTTTTGTAATTAAATTAAAGCCTCTGTGCAGGTACAGTACAGGCTGGGTGAAGGAGAGAGACAGGGATGGATCAGAGAAGGGGTAGTGCTGTTATGTATGATATAAACTCCTGTGGGGTTTGCTTTGGGATTTGTTGTGTTGATTAACATTTTATTATTACTGCCCTCACCGTGGTGGGAGGTGTGTTTTGGCAATGGCAGCTGTCGGGATCGACTGTCCTTTCTCTCGTTATTAAATCTGGAGCTCAGGCTCCTGAGCTTGTGGTTTAGGGTGTACCTGGGAGGGGTACTTTTCAATCTGAGTTCATGCCAGCTGAGACAATAAGTCTGTTCTGCAGGAATTTAGAAAAACTGAGAGAAACTGAAGACTTTGAAAAAGATGGTGCAGTTTATCATACTGATTTCAGTAGGTCTTGCTGAGGTGCGTACTACAAGAAACAATTCAAGATGTGAGGTGCAGTGCACTTGGGGTTTCCCAAACCTGAAACCACGTTTTGCCTGAAGCAAAGAAGAATTAACGGGTACACGAATTCTAAAAAATTCTGAATAGTTTAAGCACTGGACAGAAACTAGGACCAGAGTTTTAGATAGAAACTTCTTCACAGATAGATTGGTGAGGGTGTGGAAAGGGTTACCTAGCTATGTTGTTGATTCTTTCAGACACAACAAAGTTTTGAGATCAGTTACATGTGATACAAGCATGCTTTAAAAAACAGTTCAAGCCTTGCAAGACCCTTATATCCTTTCCCAAATGAGTGAGAGGGACAGACAGAGATATTTCCAGGCTGCCGAGACATACTTTATTCATTTGTAATGCGAAGGAAATACAACAGCAGTGTAGTTGTAGTTGCTCTCTTCCCTTGCTTGGCTCTTAGACAAATTTCCTGCCATGGGGGGAGAGCAGAAAATCTTGATCAAACCTCCCTCTTTCACACACTCACAATCATACTTTCTCGCTTTATCTCTCTCTCGCTCACTCTTTCCTTATTGGTTAAATGAACTACGGAGTCAACATTTCCACTGAACGTTAACCATCACATTGCTTTAACCACTTTCCATGTTGTTGATACACAGCTACTCCCTTTCAGACAGGGTCTTTATAGAGAAAATCATAGAATACAGCTTGTAAAGTTCCGTTCCATTTGACTAGATGTATTCGTGGATGTCCCTGCATTTTAATGTGTTGTCCCAGTTGTCTGTGTCTGTATGTGAGCCTGGCTCTGCCCCTGCATACTGGATTTGCATCCATTTTCTTTATTTCCTCTTTTTTTTGGGTGCTGGGCTATGCATTTTTGTTGTTCTTTGACTTTGTAGATGATAGTATATAATTTTTAGGAATTAAATTACCTGCGCAATTTGCAAACGGGGAAACTAAGAAGACAGGGGGCAATGGAGGTTGGTCTCGGATCAATTTTATCTGCTTTTAAAATAGTACAAAGAAGAAATGTGGGTACCCTCGCTCTTTACTCACGCATGGTTTGTCTGGTCTCTCAATGCGGGTACCCTCGCTCTTTACTCACGCATGGTTTGTCTGGTCTCTCAGGTTTGCAGTTGTTTGTGTCGAAAGCCGTCCGAGTTAAAAACGTGTTATTTAGTGCATGTTTCAAATATTTAGTACACGTTCTAATAATACTTTAGTACGTCTTGTAATTCTAATTATTACGTCTACTAGTTTGGCCAATCAGATAACTGAAAATTATATGATATGAGAAGCAATGAATTTAAAGAAAATAGTATGTGTAATAAATTATCTTATTAAAAGTCTAATCTGCCATTCCTGCCCAATTCGTGGCGGTATATGGATTTGGCATTGGGTAAATTCTAGTGAAAAATGGACAGACCCGGACCCTCCGAGACGAGCATCAATAGGCGGCTTCAGCGCCTTAGAAATCGCTTTCATTCAGTGGTAACCCCACTGTAAGTAATGTATAATTTTAAACAAGTGTTGAGAGCTCTGACTTTTAATCTAATACAGTGCTCATCCGTTATAATGCGCCCCGTTATAGTGCGGAATTGGTTATAACACGGTAGCGTCGTGGCTCCATAATGCCATTACAGCAGCCCTTTTATACTGGTTATGAGGCGGAACACAAATAGCACGGTCTTGTAACTATGGCTCCCCACTATAGCTTATAAAGGGTGAGCATGGAATAGCTATGGTAACTCAATATTTTAGTGTAAATATAATTAGAAAATATAAAAACAATTGTGTACATTAATACAAACTGAACCATATCACGGCCAACATTGTCTGAAGAAGTCTGCGACACTCAGCAAATCTATATTTGCACCGTAGAAGAAAATCTCTCGCCAACATGGTTTGCAGTTTTCTTATCCTTGAAGTTAAAAAGTTGTTTTCCCGAAGGTGCTTGGCTACTCTTGTAATTATGCTGTATGAGTGTAAAATGACTAGCCCCGATGTGTGTAACTATGAGAAATGCATAGTTCATTTACATTATAACACATACTATTTTATGTATTCTGATTTGGTCCAAATCAATATGTGTACTAAATATATATTGTGTACTACTAGTGTACTAATATGTGTGTAAATATTTTAACGTGTACTAAATAATGCGTTTTCCACCCGGATATCCCTGGGACGCATGTCCCTTTCATGTTACCTTCTGTGTACGGTTGAACATTTTGCTGAAATCCATTTCAGACTTTTTTGCTGACTGCTTCACAAGCATAAGCAACTGTTTGAAAGACTGGCTGCTGACGTAAAGAAATGGCACAGAGACGTTTAATAGATTATTTTATTATTTTTTTGCACCCTAAAGAACTGAACCAGCACAAGATGAGAGCAAACCTGATGTCTGTTTAGCTGTACTGTAGTAATACTGCTAATTTAACCCATCTACTGGTTGCTTTTTTATTTCTTGGCAGAATTAATGCTAGTTCTGATGTTGGGTACCGGTAGCTTTTTTTTTTTCTTTCTAATTACCGTCGCTAGATACAGTGCCTATAGAAAGTCTACATCCCCTTGAACTTTTTTCACATTTTTGTGTGTCAGTGCCTCAGAGTTTCATGTATTTAAATGAGGATTTTTTTTTTCCACTTATCTACACACCTTACTCCACACTCTTAAGGGGGGAAAAAAGTTTTTATTGACAAATTAACAAATTATATATTATAAATACAAAACTGAAAGATCATAACTGGGTAAGTCTACACCCCCCTGAGTTAATACTTGGTGAAGCACCTTTGGCAGCAATTACAGCGGTGAGTATGTTGGGATAGGTCTCTACCAACTTTGCACACCTAGATTTGGCAATATTTGACCATTCTTTACAAAACTGTTCAAGCTCTGTCAAGTTCCTTGGGGAGAGTTGATGGACAGCAATCTTCGTCATGCCACAAATTTTTGATTGGATTTAAGTTGGGACTCTGACTGGGCCACTTAAGGACATTACCTTTTTGTTTCTTAGCCACTCCATTTTAGCTTTGGCTCTGTGCTTTGGGTCATTGTCATGCTGAAAGTTGTCATGGTGAACTTCCGTCCCAGTTTCAGCTTTCTTGCAGAGGGCAGCAGGTTTTCCTCAAGGACTTCTCTGTACTTTGCTCGATTCATTTTCCCTTCTATCCTGACAAGTGCCCCAGTCCCTGCTGATGAGAAACATCCCCATAACATGATGCTGCCACCACCATACTTCACAGTAAGGATGGTGTTCTTTGGGTGATGCGCTGTGTTGGGTTTGTGCCAAACATAATGCTGGAAGAGCCTCAATGGGAAACCGTTTTGGAGAGCCCTGATAACATTAAGTAAAGCACATTTCTGATTGAATTTTTCCTAGTTTTGTACTAAAACCTAATTCGCCCAGGACTAAAATGATTAACTCGGGCATCCTGTATCTTTTTACTCCTGTGCGAATCGACCATGTTAGTGTTATGTTGGAATTCATCCAGCATTTCCAGGGTATTCACCTCAAAGCAACATCATAATATAATATTGAAATTTGGTTATGATCTGTGATTGCAGTCTGGCCTCACTGATCTGAAACTGCAACTGTCATTACACAGGAGAGGTACTAAATAGGTATTTTACATTAAGTGTAATCTAGAAATACTGAAATGAACATAATGAGTGATGTGTCTCTGTTTACCTGTGTAACACAGTTTATTATTTGCTGTTATTGGTTCTCATGTCAGTGATAGGCACACACTATTGTCCAGTCTTTGTTGAGGCTCTTTAGCAAGCCCCGCCCTCGGAGAACGTCTTGGAAGGATGTAGCAGCATGTGAGAAGTAAGTCGCTCCCTCTGGACTTGCACACTATAGAGAGAAGATCGCTTACACTCCCCATCTACTAAGTACTTGCTGGTTGTCGCTGATTCAGGACTGAGCACCATTCCACTGAGCCTAGGTAGGACACACTGTCATTGAATACAATAGTACAGAGATTACTAGAATACGCAGGATCCCCAGATTTACCCCATTCTGTAATTCATTTAGCATACATAGAAAGAAGACCTGGCTGTTGGTTTTGTATGCAATGTGATTGCTTAAAATAAAAACAGTAACCATAACTGACCCTGAAGGTCTTTTATGTTGAGCTAGCGAACCTTTAACAAAAAGTGTGTTTGCATGTGCATGCATGCATGTGTGTGTGTGTGTGTGTGTGTATTTATGTCTGTCTCCGTGTGTGCAGTGCTCTTCCTTATCAGACAGCCTTTGTGAGAGAAAGTGATTGTGACTGCAGTGTGGAGAATAAAAGCAACCCCCCCCCCCCGCCTCTCCCAGCTGTGCTTCCTGTGCAAGCCATTCTCCTTGACTTGATGGATTACACTTCAGTGCACAGTAGCAGTGTCAGCACTCCCTGAGTGTGTGTGTGTACAGGGCCACAAGAGGGTAGAGCGTTATATAAAGAGAGAGCTCACACAGCTTGTCTCATGGTGCTACCTGGGGCTTGGCTGTGCTATCCTCCCTTGTTCCAATCAGACTTGTGTGATTCTGCTGATGACCCTGCTAGCCTTGTAGTGCTGATTATCGAGAGAGAACTTCAGCATCAGCGCAGAGAATTTACCATTTCCTTTTTGAGTAGGAAAGTAAAAACTGCAGAAATCAAGACAAACACCCAGGGGTCTTAACGTTTTATAGAGGTTAATTATTGAAACGTTTCTATGTGTTAAATGTTTAGAATTTTCCCTAAATGTTTATTCAAATATAGAGGTCAGCTGTATTGTTTCATACACAAAAGTTAGTTATTCAAAGTCTTTTCCGTGCACAATATTGTATACGTGTAGTCCCGTCCACATTAATATTGCAGTGCATCATAAAAATAGACTCCCATTGCATAGCAGCTTGAGCCATTCCTGGTTTTACTATGAATTTACGAAGCCACACTTGAGCTTGTTACCTACACTGTGGCTAAGGAAGCTTGTATAAAAACCTGGAATGGGTGAAACTGCTATGCAATGGGAGTCTTATTTCCATCCTTGTAACCGTACTCAGAAGTGGGGTACTATGTACTCTGTAGGCCTACTGTACAGATTTATATTTTGACACAACATAGTGTGTACAGAGTGCAATTTTGTGGGATTTTTTTCTTTTTCTTTTTATAAACCGGAAACCTAGTTAATTTGGACAACCTGTCTCTCTCCCGACATGTCTGGCTTAGTGAGGGACTACTATATAGCCAAATTTAAAAACAACTGTATCAGCCAGAAACCAGTGCAAATATGAAGTCTGGAATAAATAACTACAGTACACGTTTTACGTTTTTTCGCCAGAAGACAATAGGTAATGTGATGAGGTACCAGGTTTTTAGATTATTTTTTTTTTTTACTGTAATATGGTATACTCTTGTTTTACTTTTGTTTCCCAGCTAATTCTAAACTGAGGAATATTAAAATACACGTTTATTTTTTGAAAGAATATTTGAATGTGAAAACCCCATGTTTGTCCCGTTGCTCTAGACATACAGGGGAGTGATTTACTGCCAACTTCACCTGGACTCCCAGTTTTTACAAATAACTTTTACTGTGTATACAAATAGCTCAATCCTGCTGTAACCCTCATCTACAGAAGGGGGCACAAGAGTCAGAGTTTTATTTGGTCCTTGCTCTAATCTTCACTGATGTAAGAATTGTGAAGCAGCAGAGCTCCTGCAAGGAGATATTTTAAAAGATTTACATAGTAATTTTGCAGTCCCTCCCCATGCATTGCCCATGGCTATACTGTGTATTTACCATAGTTTACCATCGTTCGCCTTGCTTTTTTAATATGCTTGACCATACCTTTCTGGGTTTTACAATGCTTGCCTATGCTTTAACATACTTTCAGTTCTTTGTTACACTTTGCTATGCTTTTTTAATAAGGGAGGGCTGGTATTCACTGTGAAATGTTCACAGAGCCTGACCCCATCATTTAAAGCATTCTGAGTGCTGTTTCATTTCCTACCCGGATTGATTGTTTGCTTGTCTGAGCTCCTCTCACTGATCCAGTGTTTCAGTCCCTGTCCTGCTGTGTGGTGTGCAGGGTGAGTCGTACAGTTAGCGCAGTGCAGGGGTCCCCGAGTGTCTCCCCTGGTAAAAGCACGGCTGTGTGATGTGCAGGGTGAGTCATATAATTAGGTCAGTGCAGGGGTCACTGAGGTTTGCATCCTGGCTGTGTGAAATCATGGTCTTTGCTGGGGTTTCTGAAGGGAGCGTTGCATTGACTCTGGCACGCCCGTTTATCCTTATCACAGTACAGCTTGTTGACATCAGCTCTAAAGTTCCTGGGTGTAAAAGAGAAAGTTGACTTGGTCGTAGGATCAAAGGACACCCACTGAACCTTCAGTTCTCCTGAGTTCAGAATGGAAATGCCAAAGTGACACAAGAAAGGACAGCTTTTGTTCATCACTTGTATGTTTCTGCATGCTTTGCGATTTTACTTGTTGGTGTGTTTTGTAATGGATCTCCTCGTAGGGGCTGATGTGAGCCTGCTCTTTAGTTGAGTGGTAAGGCTTTCGTCTTTAAACCGAGAGGTTATAGGTTAGTGTCCAGCTCTTTCCTTTCCTTTCCTCTCAATTCAGTGGGCTGAGATGCCAAGCCATGTTTCAGTACAGGATGCGTTGGTGAGGATGGATGTTTTACTGTGAATGCAGTGGCCTATTGAAGGACAGGTTCCAGTAAGTGAGGTGATTATACTGTTAGTTTATGATGTTGTTTTAGATCACAGTTGCTCAGACATGAATGAAGACCCTTCTACTTCCCAGCACTACTGTCTTGAGAGGTCATGTTTGAGGTGGTTTGAATTACTGCCAACTTCACCTGGGCTCTGTCTCAGCAGTCAAGACCCATCTGTCTTAATCTGTGCTGTTGAGTGGCAGCGCTGTTTGTGCTCAGTCCCTTAGCATGAGGCGGGCAGCATGCTTGATCATCGCCTCTCTGTATCCTGTATGACTCGTCAGAACACACCACGTTCTGCCTGCAGGGTGTTTAGTTTCCAGGGATTAGTCACGTCTCTGCTTCCAAATAGATAAATAAAGATTTACATAGAGTGCTTTGTTGTTTAGCTCTGTTACATTACTGCAGGTAATCCTCTCCACACAACTTTTTTTAAACTATTTTTTTAATGTTTCTGTCACAGTCCTAGGAATCTGCTCCCAGCACAGCACTGGTAAAGAATCTCTGTGCCAGACTACACACTGTCTCCCTCCCTCTCAGTCCCTCAGCTCTAACCACTAGACCACACTGCCTCCCTCAGCTCTAACCACTAGACCACACTGCCTACCTCCCTCCCGTTCCCTCTGCTCTAACCACTAGACCACACTGCCCAGTTCAGTCTCTCAGCTCTCACCACTAGACCACACTGCCTACCTCCCTCCCGTTCCCTCTGCTCTAACCACTAGACCACACTGCCCAGTTCAGTCTCTCAGCTCTCACCACTAGACCACATTGCCTCCCTCCCTCCCCCTCCCTCACCTCTAACCACTAGACCACACTGCCTCCCTCCCCTCCCATTCCCTCTGCTCTAACCACTAGACCACACTGCCCTCCCTCCCTCCCATTCCCTCTGCTCTAACCACTAGACCACACTGCCTCCCCTCCCTCCCATTCCCTCACCTCTAACCACTAGACCACACTGCCCTCCCTCCCTCCCATTCCCTCTCCTCTAACCACTAGACCACACTGCCTCCCTCCCTCCCTCCCCACTGCCTTCCCTCTGCTCTAACCACTAGACCACACTGCCCTCCCTCCCTCCCATTCCCTTTGCTCTAACCACTAGACCACTCTGCCCTCCCTCCGTCCCCTTTCCTCACCTCTAACCACTAGACCACACTGCCCTCCCTCTTTCCCATTCCCTTTGCTCTAACCACTAGACCACATTGCCTCCCTCCCTCCCATTCCCTCACCTCTAACCACTAGACCACACTGCCCTCCCTCCGTCCCATTCCCTCACCTCTAACCACTAGACCACACTGCCCTCCGTCCCTCCCATTCCCTTTGCTCTAACCACTAGACCACATTACCTCCCTCCCTCCCATTCCCTTACCTCTAACCATTAGACCACACCTCCCTCCTTCCCATTCCCTTTGCTCTAACCACTAGACCACATTACCTCCCTCCCTCCCATTCCCTCACCTCTAACCACTAGACCACACTGCCTCCCTCCCTCCTATTCCCTCTGCTCTAACCACTGGACCACACTGCCCTCCCTCCCTCCCTCCATTTCCCTCACCTCTAACCACTAGACCACACTGCCTCCCTCCCTCCCATTCCCTCTGCTCTAACCACTAGATCACACTGCCTCCCTCCCTCCCATTCCCTGTGCTCTAACCACTAGATCACACTGCCTCACAGCTCTAACCACAGGACCACACTGCCTCCCTTCCAGTCACTCAGCTCTGATGACTAGACCACACCTCCTCCCCCCACCCTCCCAGTCCCTAATATACAATTAAATGCTTCACACATACAGTCTTACACACAAATACATGTTGTGCTAATTTATAAAATAGTGATGCATGTCTTATGATTTTATTATGATTGGTTACTGACATTCTAATATGTTAAAGCTTAAACTTTTAAGCATATTTAATACAAAAGTTTACATGTTTACGAAATTAAATAGAAACTGTCACCCCTAATCTATAGCATGTTAATTGAATTGGTATGGCTTGGCATGTTTTCCCTGTGCTGTACCTGAAGACACTCAGACAGCACAGCGCCCCCATGTTCCAAGCCATGTTAATGCGCTTGGTATTTGAAGGATGCAGGCGTTAAGACATTGATCCGATAAGTGATGTCATCACAATTACCCTATGACATGCTACAGTAAGCCAGAACTAATGACACAAATATCAAACCTAATAGCCTGGGATCAGCTATCCTTGCTTTATCCAGTGTTTAGTGTGTGTTAATGTATTTAATTGTGTATTTTGTAGAAAACTTTTTTGCTTAACTCTAACCAGGCAGTCACGTAGGGTTCTTATTGAAGGCTGATGGAGAGCTGGGTTGAACGTTTCATAGAAGGAGCCAAAAGAAGAACAAGTGCTAAGACATCACAGTCATATAAGTCAAAGTTTACATCCTGGGCTGTTTTGTGCAAACGGAAAATAAGAAACAGTAAAACAGTTCTCATGGTGGGCTAGTCAGGGTTTATTGGCTAATCAATGATCAAGCAACACAAGCAGCATAGTTGAAATGCTGTTATACCTGTAAAGCCTGGAAGCTGTTCTCTTGTTTCAGTGAGGATCCAGGGTTGTGGAAATCACGATGGCAGACATCACGCAGCCACTAACAATCCGCTGCATGCTTTATTATTGTTCAGCACTTACTGGAGCCGTCATGTTTATATCGGTCTCTTGTAGGCTTGGCCCCATGTTTAATGCAGTTTACATGGCTGCATCATTTTTTGAATAATTTACATATGGCTGCATATGGCTACAAATTATCAGCAGTTATCTCTTGCACAATTGTAAAAGTTTTGGACTTGCAGGAGTTGCAGTTACTTAACATATTGAAACACGTGTTTCCGGTAGACATGTCAATTAAACCGAGGATTACTCTCTACCTGGATGTTTTTCTTCTTAGTGTAAACAGGAAAATAAATAACGCTAAAACAGTTCTCACGGTGTGGTTGTCTGTGTAAGATGTGCTTCTCATTCTGTTTCATTACATACGATCTGCTGCATGTAGTAATGGGGATAAAGTCATAAAGGACTAGAAACTTCATTGTAAAACAATTCTTTTTTTTTTTTTTTTTTTTTTTAAGAACTTTAATGCCAAGACATAATTTATAGACCAAGCTAAATTTGCTAAAATCGTGAGTTTTGCAGTGTGTGCACAACTTCACTTCTAGTGGTATTCTCTATGCAGATCGGAACCTGCATTAAAGCTCAAGAATATCTTGAGTGACATCATATCCAATTTAGATCCACCCTTGGCAGCTCTAGTGGGGGGGTGAGTGGGGTGGGGAATCACCGAATGCAAATAGCAAAGGAAAGCAGAGAATGATTTAATAATAGGTACAACAAATTAAAAAAACCCACTTCTAATCACCTCAGACCCTGTGATGGAAAAGCAGAGTGTCTTTTTTAGGAAATAAATCTTAAATCAGGAAAACTATTCAACATAAGAATGTTTACGCGGCCACTGGGCCTGTCCGTGCTTGTTCAGTTCCTAGCACCTAATTGATTTCAAAACTTTGTCAATTCGGGTATTAAAGGATGTCATTGATTCAGCATCAACAACATAACTAGGTAACCCATTCCATACCCTCACCACTTTCTGTTTAAAGAAGTGCCTTCTGCCCTCTGTCCTAAGTCTGCCTCCATTTCATTATCAGCTGTGTGTCCTCTGAATCTGGTTTCTTGGCTAAGGTTAACTTTGCCAAAATATTTTAAAACCTCCAATCAAGATGCTCCTAATTCTTCTTTCTTCCTGACCTAAATAAATTATCTTCAACCTTCATAGCACATTCATTTAAACCCTTGACACTGCTCTTTCATTCTTTTCTATGGAGGTCAGCTGTTCTGCTGTTGTTCAGTATCGGAGCAGCATATATACCTGGTCAGCTTACAGAATATACATAGAATAAAATAGTATTTGAAAGCCTATTGAAAAAGCTAATTAAAAAAATGGTGAGAACTGTGAGAAATGTATAGCATGGTATAACCATGAAAAAAGCATTTTCGAAACTGCATAATTATGAAGATGTGGCCCTGCTTGTGTCATCCCTCCCCCCCAGGCCTACTAGTTAGAGGATAATGGATGACCTTGATCTGAGTCTGAGTGACGCTCTCGGAGACAGCCCACCCCCTGGTGTTGAGGAGCCGGTAGTGCAGACAGACTTCATTGCGTCACTGGAGGCCGAAAAATTTGATGATGTCGTTGGGGAGACTGTGGGCAAGAGCGACTACCGCCCCCTGCTGGACAACGATGAGGAGGTCAAGAGCAAAAGTGAGTATACCAAATAACTGTACAAACATTGCCTTATGAGGAAGTGCACTTAAACAAGAAGTAAGCTTGTGTGTAATACAATTTTAAAAGACAGTAGAAGAGAGAAGATAATATCAAAAATCTGAGTAGTCGAGTACTCTAACTCACTTCTTCTAGTATATAGGTAGCTTGTTGCCACTTGTCCCTGTTCTGTGTTAATCAGAGTGGTTACAAATATTAAGAGTTGGCAATGTGTTTAAAAATATAACGCCGCGATACAGACAACATGGGATAAAGCAAAGGTAATATAACGTAGGGTCTTGTAAACACTGCAGGGCATTCTGTAACACTTAAATAAACATCAACCAGGTTAAGTGATTAAGTGGGAACAAGATACCTCTACATTATAAAGGGGCTGTCCCAATTTAACAAAAGGCATTTGAGACGACCTTAGTCACACTTTTTTTTTTTCTAAACGAAATGAAAAATAATTAAATCACATCTTATCACAAGACGAGGCACCTGCGATGTTGACACGCCAACTTTCTTTGCAACAGCAGCCTGAGAAACCACAGGAGCCTCCAGCTCCTTCAAGAGTTCAGCGTGGTTTACGCAATTTATTCAAGTCACAGCGTAATCACGTACGCACTGCACTGTGCTACGCGAACCTGTCTTGCACTGAAAAGCGATCTCTGTACATCATTTGGAAATGCTGTATCCCAATTAAATGGAGTGATGTCCCAATTAAACAACATAAATAGCAAAGGGAAGAACCATCTCCCAGAGTTGTATCCCTTTTAAAATCCCGATTTATCAGTATCCTGATGAGGCAGCACTGACTGTATGTTTATATATTGGTCATATAGTTGAAAGATGACAATTAATAATAGATTTCAGTGTTCATTGGAATATTTCAGAACAGACAAATACCTCCTTTATGCAAGAGTTTCTTTAAAGACAGAGTGGTTTGGTAATTATTTCCAGCTCAGAAACAGAAACATTGGAAACGGGGCAGGTTAACCGTGTTGTCCTTTAATACGCTCCAGGCATGGTAGCTGATTAGAAGACATTGTATAGCTTGTTAACTCTAGTTGTGGCTAGTCAAGCTCGTAGTAAAACCTGGGATGGATGAAACTGCTGTGCGATCTGAGTCTTCTTTCCATCCCTGATGTATACTGTATAGTAAAGAGGATATTTTAATATTCATGTATAACATTTTAATTGTAATTATGCCAGGGAGCTGTAACCAGCACTGACCGTTTAAACTACAAGTGGACAATAAGTATAAATGAATACTAAATTAAATGCATATGCATCCCTAATGGCTATGTTGTGAGTTGTGTTGAGTTGAAGACAGAAATTAGTTCAGATAAAAACAAAAAAGTCTTTCAGCCTCCTGGATGTGCCCTGGCAGAGCACACTGGTGGAAGGTACTCAGTGGGTGTTCCTCCGGCAGAGCACTTACTGGTGGAAGGTACTCTGTGAAGACGCTCCCCCTTCATGAGAGCTGTGTAATGGAGCAAGGGAGTGTAGATGCTGGAGAGAGGATGGAAAAGTACAGGTGCCTACCCACTGGAGGGCTGGTTATGTAAGAGCCCCAGTGTAGGACTGGGAGGAAGAAAGTGTGGTCTAGTGGTTGGGCTGAAGGACTGGGAGCGGGGGAGACAGTTTGGCCCAGTGGTTACAGTTGAGAGAATAACGAATTGAAGTTCTTGACTGAATGGCCTGAGAAACAGTTTAGATCGCTGGCAGCACTAGTTTATAAAATTGTTTTATTTTCTTTATAGTAATGTGTGAATCTAAAACTGAAAATACATTGCTGTAAGAAGACAGGCATTAAAATGTACTTAATGTGTTGGGAATGGGAGACCTTCCCTGTGGAAGTCCAGACCTGTACCTGTGGTTGATTCCTGCATCTGTCTTTTGGAGTTTTACTTAAGTGTACTTGTATGTAATTTCCAGTTGGCGACTGAAACAGAAAAACAAAATGTGTAAGAAATGCTTATAAAACCTGTGAACAAAATGCTTCGGTTTAAAATAACATAAATGTAATTGCTTGAAATGATCCTGTTTAGTTTTTTTTTTTTTTTTGCAGGGAGGTGGAGGTGGGGGGGATTTGTGGCGATTGGGCACCGGGAAATATTCCATCAGAATTTAAGCCCTGCTTATACATATATATTACTAAAAATCATCAAGGTAGTCATCACTCTTCCAGTAACCACTGCAGTGAGCGTCTGTTTTCTGTTTTAAGTTTGGTTAAAACCTGTTCACAAACTTCCACAACCAATTCTCGTCTGAGTGCTCTGCTTGTAATGGCAACTGAAAAACCATTGGTAAAAAAACTTGATTTTGATGTCCTGGTTGATATCTTTGTTAAAATGAAGCCCAGATAATATCTGCTGCTTCACAGGTTTATTCGTGCAATGCCAGCGTTGTTGTTGTTGTTGTTGTTTTTTTATTTTTTTTAAGTTTGTTGCAGAGTTCTATAATTATGGAGAAGTCACAAATGGAGATTAGACAAAGGGGCATTCAGAACAGAAAATAGGAGGCACTTTTTTACACAGAGAATTGTGAGGGTCTAGAATCAACTCCCCAGTAATGTTGTTGAAGCTGACACCCTGGGATCCTTCAAGAAGCTGCTTGATGAGATTTTGGGATCAAAAAGCTACTAACAACCAAACGAGCAAGATGGGCCGAATGACCTCCTCTCGTTTGTAAACTTTCTTATGTTCTTATGTTCTTAAATACATTCTTTGCCCCCCCCCAAGCTATTTGTGAAGTGACTCCCCTACAATATGGTTAGAGGTGAGGGATGCAGGGGAGGGAGGCAATGTGGTCTACACACATTAGTATCGGAACGTAATGTACCGTATCATCTCAACAAAAATTCTAAACCAAAGCAAAAAAAAAAAAATACATTTCTTATTTTGCTTTGCTGTATTTCCCACTGTTTTAAATAAAATGCTTTTGTCTTGTGTTGGTTAAATACAGCCCTGCCCCTCTCCCTGCCCCGTCTGTCTCCCCCTCCCCCCTCTCTCTCACACACACATGCATTGAACACATTTACACAGGGGATAAGACAGCTTCCAAAAATAGCTACACGCTGCTGCCAGCTCTGAGATGAGTTAGACACGAGGCTCTGCAGAGATGCACTGTCTGTGCAGAATAAGCTACAAGTCTTCTGATGCATCTGAAGACAGTTCTACTAGGAGTGTCACGATATGTTTAGCAATGCATGTGATGGTCTTGATTGGCTACTTGTATGATGCACAATAAGTGGTCATTTATGATTATTTAATGACTGACTATTTTGTTAAAAGACAAACTGCAACGAGCTATGTTGGGCTCTTGGTCTTGAATCGCAATACAAACGATACACCTATATTACGATATGATATATCGTTACACCCCTAAGTTCTGCAGGAGAGGTCCATTCGGTTTGAAATGCTCTGTCTCCCTGTGTGGTGCTAAGGAAACCTGACGTCTTGTAGAATGCAATACAATGTCTTCGCCGTGCATATCCATTCCCTGTATAGGTCTTAAATGTGCAGTTTTTAAAGTTTTTAGCAAACATGAAGCCTATTTTTATTTTAAAACTAGTACTACACCTGGAAGAAATATCTGTTTGCAGGCCTTGCTTTTAGATAATCTGGCACGTCTATGGTCAGCTGGATTAGTTAATTTGTATATTAACAATAAAGCCGTATATAATAGAGCTATAGGACTGTGAGCGTCTGCACATATCGTTCTCTGTCCTACAAACCGATATTGCAGAGAGTATGTGTGTGGTATTCTACTTTTGATTCAGAATAGTGAATTGCTCATGTAAATAACTGTAAACTGTGTCTGCAGTAGGGTTCCTGGTTCTGGAGAGCAAATAGAAACGTCGGGGCGTATTAGGAATTACAGAACAGAGAGGAGTCAGTCCACACACACACACACACACACACACACACAAGGGATCTCGTCTGAGGATAGTCATTGCTGAAGAAGTGCACAATAGCTGAAAGGTTACACATGTTTACACAGTCATGTGTTAACTGCATTCTAGTCGAATGCAATTCGAAACGTCAATAAGAGACAAGGCAGTGGTCATGTTCACCATGTAGATTGTGACAAACAGATGGACCTTTTTTTTAATTTTTAAATTAAGCAAAATCTGTGCCATATTACAAGAAAAATAAATCTTTTGGAAGTAAAATAAACCCAGTACCCCATCAAAGAAAGGAGAGAAACACTAACACCGTGCAATGTGTGTTCTGTTTTGGTTTCCTTTGCACGATATCTTTTTGATCAAGTCTTCTGTATATCCTGTTTGTTGAACGAATACAAGCACTGCCATTTCAAGCTGTGTTCTAATATGTGAATATTTTTCCCAGCACTGTTTGGTTTTGCATGTGAACAAGCCGTTTGTCGCTGCTTTGAAGTGGAGACTGACCTGGTGTGTGTTTGTCTGGCAGACTCTGCTGTGAGCGAGAAAGCTGTGCTGGAGAACGGAGAGCATGATGGGCAGGAGGCACAGAAAACAGGTAAGCGCTCCACTATGTACAGGACCGGGGGCCTGGAGCCAGAGAACACTTCAGACACTGCTTTAGACAGGGGTTCCTAAACCTTCCCTACCCACGACCCACCTGAGGAGGGAGGAAGTGTCCAGGGACCCACCATCACTGAGACTGTGGGCAATATGCTATGATCCAACAGAAAAACATATCACCATAAACCAAGCCAGCAGAGATGGAAATAATACTTGCATTGCGTAGCAGCTTGATCCATTCCTGATTTTCCTATGAGTTTAGTAAGACACACCTGAGCTTGTTACCTATACACTGTGGCTAATCAAGCTTGTATTAAAACCTGGAGTGAAACTGCTATGTAATATGAGTCTTATTTCCATCCTTGAAGCTTGCAGTATTAGTGGTGTAAGTGCTGTATTTTCAAACATATTATCCACTCTACAGGAGTAAAACTGAAGAGAAAATACACTTCACAAGTGAGTCTTTACCAACCACAAAAATATCCCCTTGATGCAATTATAACCTTGTAATTCAGTGCAATCCACCTATTATTCTAGATATATGATTGATTGATTGATTGATTGATTGAATGATTGATTGCTCATACATTAGGAGGTGCATGGCAAACCCAGAAGATTCCCAGTTAGAGAATGTTTGAAAATTGCTGACCTTAAATGAAGGGGCATTTTCAATACTCCTTAATATTGGAAAATCCTGCCCATTAACTCCTAGTGTACAGCACAGTCAGAATCACACAGCAACACCCATTGGAAGCGTCAAGACATCTCAATGGATGCTGCCACAGGCATGCTCTTATTAATATTAAACACTCATCTAGCATTCACCAGGAACCCCCTTCTTCGTAGCTGCAGGTTTAAAATGCTGCGGGTAAGTCTTCTGCTCAGATGCTTGGAAGAAGAGCTCCTGAGAGACATGTGTTAATAAATCCGTGGCAGAGGGAATATTTCTTTATTTGCTATTCCTCTTACACGTTTGTAACTTTGGTAACTATATCCAGAGGCAGACATCTTTCAGAAGGTACAGTAGATTGAGCAATACCATTTCAGATGGCAGTTTAACATCAGTTTCTCTTGCAAGCTGTACTATTGTACTCTTTATAAGTTTGCCATGGTAATTTTGCCTCCTCGTGCTTTCTCTGCAAAGAAATGTCTTTCTCACCGGCTTGCTGAATAATGACTTGCCATAAAGTATATGCATTTAAACCAGATGTAATTTGAACTGTTTAACTTGCAAACATTTGACATTTTAAATAGAATGCGTACAATATTTAATTAGAAAATTATAAAATGTAACCACAAAAAAACTTAAATACATGCCTAAAAGATACACCCTGTTCCTTATTGTTTGTGAAGATTTTTTTGGTTTGATTTTCTGTATTTTCTGTAGTTGGGTTGAAAAGATTGCTTTTAACAGACTTCATCACAAAAATGGTTGCTTCACACAGATACATGCTTATGAAAATGGACAGTATTTTTATGCTGGGATATGCCAGATACTGGTATTTTTTTGTCTAAGCATCAAAGCTGAAAACCAGCAATCTTGCTGCTGGCTTTGTAGCACTCGTAAGCAACTCCAGCAACTGTCACTGCACAGCTGCCTTGTCAGTGTGAAATCTCTGCAAACATATTGCTACTTCCCTCACATTGTGCTGAAAAGGAGATTATAAATTTGAATGCAGACTAACAGGCATGTTTATAGTGCATGCTGGGAATAAGATTGTATTAATCAGTACCAGAATTAAAGTGCTTGTATTACTAACCAATGCTGGTTTCTCTTACTCTCCCCCCCTCTCCTCCTCATCCCCTCTCCTCCTCACCTTCTCTCATGTTCTAGCTGCCTAGAGAGTGCCCCTTCTGGTGCAGGACTAACAGTGACACGGTAGTTTCTGCAGGCACCCCCCTCTCCTCTTCACTGCTAGTGCTCTTCGCATTCCTAACCAGGCCACGTCTCTAGGGATCCCTCCTCCAGACTGGAGGGGTTTCTCTCTCCTCCCACCGCTTGCCAGCTCTTGTTTCATTTTAACCATGTCTGCTGTGATGAGCTGTTCCTTCACAGCTTTGCCTGGTGGAGGCTGACCTCTCCTTGAGCTCAGATGCCCATCCTTTTATAAAAGCTCATCACAGCAGTGCTCTCTATTTGTACTGTTTAAAAATTGCACTACTACAATTCTGCAATGATAATTGAGCTTTTTTCTATGTTTTTTTTAAATCCAATAATGTATTTTTTACATTTGTATCTTTTTTTTTGTTTGTTTTTTTTCTAAATTATTTCTTTACATTTATGATTTAAACCACGAGCGTTGTCAATTCAGCTTCACCCCAGCTATTGAAGGTTATCCTAGACAAGGCCAGGTTACTGATGGTATAGCTGCTGTCAGTTGCACTGCATGCTAAGTGAGCAGCTCTTCTTTTTTTTTTTTTAAATTTGGAGTTGACAATTATTTTTTTCTCAATTTCTCCCCAATTTGGAAAGCCAGATTTATTTTTATTTCAGCCTGGCTCACCACCGCCACCCCTGTGCTGATGAAGACGGACACACTCGTCCTCTAAAACGTGTGCTGTCAGTCACCTCAGAGCTACAGTGTCGAAGGACCACTCAGCTCTGGGCAACTTACAGGCAGGACCGCAGGCGCCCAGCCAGTCTACAGGGGTCACTGGTGTGTGGTGAGCCGAGGACACCCTGGCAGACCTAACCACTCCCCACCCGGGTGCTCGGCGAATTGTGCACGGCCCACTGGGAACTCCTGTCCACGGTCGGCAGTGGAATAGCCTGGACTTGAACCAGCGATCTCCAGGCTATAGGGCGCATCCTGCACTTCGTGCAGAGTGCCTTTACTGGATGTGTCACTCGGGAGCCCCCCGTGAGTAGCTCTTCTTAAGTAGCACTACCTGTGGGAATGGGACTGGCTCCCCAGGGTTAACAGGGTAATATTTTAGTGCTTTGAGTATTATTTATTTATTATATTCATTCAAAATTTTACAAATATTTTAATTGTATAAAAAAAATCTTTCACTTTGAATTGGCTAAAAAACAGAAATCTAATTTGTAAAATAAAAATCTGTCAGGCATAACGTAAACCCAGTGACACCCCATCAAATTACCTATTAAAGAAAGAAACCCCTCTTCTGTACAGTAGAATGAGTGTCATTATGCTTTGATGAGATGTCATGCACAGGAAACCAGTTTTGCCATCATTTTACATTTCAAGTGTTTGTGGGAATATTTGAATGTTTTTCCCAGCACTCAACTATTTAGTAAATATATTGATTCAGGGTCCAGAACTAATTGAGATCTAGTATTTCCCCCTTCACAGCAGTGGGGAAACTTCCACATTGAAATCCCAGTTCGGCACTCTAAACCTGGGAACCTTTCTTAGGCTGATTGTGATGAGCCAGTGATTTCCCCACCCTCTTTCACTCTCTACCGGCTTCCCATTCCTTTATATTCTCTTGGTTTTATTCATCATTACTTTTATTTATTTTTAATTATCTAATTTATTTTTGTATTTATATAGCTCTGAATAGATCCAAAGACAAATAAAAAAAACCTGTTGAATGTCCAGTGTCTTGGCTTAAATGTGTCTAACTCATAATAAATTAAAGTCCCATTTATAACGCATTTGTCTGACTCAGTTGAATATGTACTGTAAATAAGTGTATGTGTGTGCGCGCGTTTTATAGTTTGTATGAACACTATCCCTATCTCATTTAATTTTAACAAGATAGTCCATCATTAATTGACCATTTGATTCACATTAGCATCTCTGTCCTGTATGTTCGTGGTGTTTGGGGACAACAGAGCCTATGATGCATTTCGAATTGCCGTAATGCTCATGCAAAAACGTGCACTATCCTTGCAGACTAAAGTGGAGGTGTTGACAGCGGTGGATAATGCAGAAAGATGTTGCTACAGATTTCAACTTTCCCACGAATACTTTGTCAACCATTCTAAGAAAACAGCTTATGAAGAGCAAACTGTGGATGCAAGTCATCAATGTTTCTAATTCGCTCAATACCCTGATGTTGAGGACACCTTGCTTTTGTTGTTTAAAAATGTCTAATCAGACAGAGTGGGACATACAGGTTTCAATGTATGCTTTTGAAAAGTTCACTTACAGCCGTATTTTCAATAAAACGCACAGTACTTTTACGTTTGTAATGCGTTTAATTGTTCTGTAATTTAAATTTGATTTCAGTGTTACTGTAACTTCAATAAAAAGGGACAGGATGCGTATGGCTTTAGATTCCTGATAATACACATTTGTTGCTGGTCCCTTGGTCACCGCTGTTGCAGGATCGTTGTTTCTCCTGATTTTTAATTTTGTTTTCTTGATGTTGCCGTGCCTCTGCAGTTGTTAAAACCAGCGGTGCGTCTCTGGAGAGCTGCTGAACTTTTAATTTTCAGAGTCTGTGCTGCAGGCGAATGACAAAATGTCATTGCTGAGGAAAGCGGAGGAGGGGTCTGCAATCCAGCGTCACCCCCAGCCTTATCTTAGTGTCACAGTGCTAACAAAAGAACATAAGAAAATGACTGAACAAGAATAGGGCAATTGGCCCATCAGTGCTCGTTCGGTTCCTAGTTACTGGTTGATATTAAAAAAAAAGTCAGGTTTTAAAGCATCCCAGTGATTAACATGACTAGGTAACCTATTCCATTCCCTCACCAATCTCTGTATTAAGAAGCGTCTCCTTCCCTCTGTCCTAGATCTGCCTCCACTTGGTTTCATACTATGTGTCCTCTGGTTCTGGTTTCTGTGCTGTGCTTGAAGTATTGGTTGGGGTTCAGTTGTTCTTTTAAGATTTTAAGACTTCAGTTACCCCCCTTTATTGAGTGAATGTGTAATAGGGTGGAGGCTGGGTGTGAAACGGCAACCCCACCCTCTGCAAGCGAGCATCCTAACCACTATGCAAAAGAACTGGGCTTGTCTGCATTCATGGTTTTAGAGCTTTTAACCTCACCTCATCTCACTGACAGGAGGCAGAATCTGTAACGGCAGTGTATCTCGCAACATTGTCCATTAGAAATGTCGGGCTGCACTAGTTAAATGTATAAAGCACTATTTCTGCTCCGTCTCAGGGGGCTGCTCTGACAGTGCAGGCTACTGTGATTGATTGAACAGGAGCAGCAGGGTCAGCTCTCATCCAAGCTCTCCTCCAGTACAGCTCCGCTCTCCACAATTAAGAAAACTTCATTCAAGTCCTTAATAAGAGTTGACAATGTTAAACAACACCGTTATCTCTTATTAATTTTATCAAACAGTTAGTAAAATAATGCAGAAAAGAAAATGAGCAAGCAAGCAGTACTATTCAGATAATATCTCCACTTGTAAATATCAATTACATGTGAGAGCAAGCTATACTTTGTCTTTTCTATAAGAACTAATAATAGAACTAAGAGCTCTCAAGTCGGCAGATAAAATTATATGAATATGCAAGCAGGATAACTCTGTAAATGTGAGTCAGTAAATATTTCAAATACAATCCTGCTGAAGTTTTAATGGGATATTATATATATTCTATTAGAATTCACAGCTACAACACCCATTTGTTTATTCTTAGACACTCATTCAATTTCATAGATCGCTTTGTTATTATTCTAGGGTTTCGCTGGTAATTTACTTTCATTATTATTTATTTCATAATTTATTAAAACTAGCTCTTTTGTTATAAAGCACAGTATGACACACCCTTTTTACATTTCATCAGCCTTTCTGCAAATGTATATGTGTTACATTCCCCAAGTATAGTTTCTGCAATTCTCTATTCTTTAGTTAAGGAGAAATACTGTAACTAGTACTAGAGGTTGATGCAATGTGGTGATCCGTAGGGCGGTGTCCTTTCAGACTTTTTAACAAGAGCAGATATTCTTCCAGTAAAATTGAATAATTACAGCTAGGCCAATTCTGTCCATTAATTCTTTAATTATTTGTTTTTCTTCAATGGCGATCCCAGTTAATGGAACACCTTTATTAAGTCCTTGAACAGTATTTGACTTTTCTTACAAGTCTATTGAATCACTTAAGGTTTTTTCTCAATCTTATTTGCAGCTGGCAGTTCCAGTTGTTATACACTGCATCCATTTCTCCCACTAACTAGACAAACCTCAGAGCAAAGAAAATCACTTTTCCTTGTAACCTTGATGCTCTGACTTTTTCAACTTACAAACATATCACATTATCAGAATTGCTAGATTGAATTGGAGGTTACAGGTTACTTTACCTACTATGATCCTACAATACCACAAGTATTCACTTGGTGATTGTGGGGGATGCCTACAAGGAGTACAGGGCCAGTGCTGACTTTCAGAGTGGTGGAATGCAGAAACACCCAGCAGGTTTATGCTCCAAGAGAGATTGGAACAGGAATACTCAGTTCTATGGAAATGGATAATCCTCTGAACGTTTTATTTTTTATGGGATTAATCTGTTAGAAACTCTGTATTCTTGCTTGCATTAACAAATCTGCCACTACACCAAACCATTTGAGGTAAAGGCTTCATATTTGCACTTTTACAAGCAATCCCAGAAATTTCCAGATGACCTCGACCTCCAACCAGTAACTTCTTTGCACAACACACAACACAGAGTTTGTAATGAATGGTATTTATCTGATGATTTCGGAATGTGGTAGGAGATGAAAAATTAGAAAAGTGCCAATTGGGGGAGGAAGGGAATGTAAATTGGGTGAATGAAAAGAGGGGGCAATGTATAATTCACAGTTGACTGAAAGGTTATGTAATGTATGAGTGGGGGGGGGGGGGTAAGTGCTTTGAAATGAGGTTCGAGACTTGCATTGTGTGGTGCACACATACATACCCGCACACATACACAGATTGATGCCAAATGCAGGCAGCTCTTTAATAAAAGTGTATCTGACAGATTTAAACTGAATTAGCTTGCAAGCTTTTATAATTGAGTTGTTGCAGAAGAGTGAACAGGCTGTAATGGATGGCAGCAGGGATTGGAGAGCCAATAGCTACATTCCCTGCTGCTGCTGCTGCTTGTGCACTAATACTCCTAATTGATTCACAGTTATTTTTATCAGGACAGTCTCATTGAGGGGAATCATTACGCAACTGTTGCTGTAGAAATTTTTTTTAAATGTTGCTTTTGCCTTGAATAAAAGCTTGTCTGTCTTCTCTTTGTTAACTTTGATCACTGCACCCCCAAAACCGCTGTGACAGGAATATAGTGGAGGCAGTACGTCACACATATAAACACACACATCTGAAAACCTCTTATTCATTTGTATATCACACTTACATGTTTTCATATATGTGGAAAACCGCTTATACATTTGGTATTAACATTATTCTGCCTACGTTATTGGCAGGATTGTGGGGATGTATGGAGGTGTCTCGACATCGGCCTGTTTGTCATGCTTATATTTTTACTTGTATCTTGGTAAATCAGTCAATCTATTAAACTTCACCATGATACAGACACCTCACTTGCCTACCTATTGACATTTAGACAATACTACTTACTCAGTTTTCATTGAATTATCTGTAGAGTAAGCACCTCCTGAACTCACCAGTGATAGTACAAGTTGTCAAAGTTAACCTAACCAATACTTTAAGCGCAGTACAGAAACCGGACCCCAGAGGACAGTTGGAAATGAAGTGGAGACAGTAGGACATATGACAGAGGATGGCACTTCTTAACTCGGGTAGTGATAGCATGTGGAATGGGTTACCTAGGGGTTATCTAGCTCTTTTGTTGATGCTGAGTCATTGGGATCCCCTGAGACCTATCTTGAGATCAAGCTAGGAACTGGATGGACTGAATGGCCTCCTCATCTTATTTGTAATGGTTCTTAAAACAAGGTTTTGGAGGAATTTCTCTTTTCAGTGAGTTCAGTGAAACGTGTCTGAAGGGACAAAGTGTTTCTGGCACTTTTACAGCACCAGCTTAACTCTGCTTTTATATAACCTTTATGCAACCGGGAGCAAGCAAGAGGAGTTTTTAAGCCTCGGATAATGCTGATTTTGTGTGTGTGTGTGTGTGTGTGAACTCAAGATAATAGTTTGCAATGTTACAGATTATAATATTAATACAACTCAAAATACTCTGCAATCTCACACATTCCTTACCACACCATGAGATTTAGATGTGTGTAAGGAATGGTGTGGTCTGCTTGAATTACATCATGTAACATGGCAATGCTGATCCACAGGGGGGCCTGGGAGACTTAAGTGATGGGATGGAATTGACAGCGATCTTTGAGAAGAAACAGCCTGCCATATTCCACTTTAGACAAATCTTTAGAGATATAATATCTCCGCATATATATATATATATATATATATATATATATATATATATATATAATATATATAATATATATCTATATATATATTGTACAACCTGGACTCCTGAACAATTTATCTGTTCTCCACATAACTGCTAAAGCAAGACAGCACACTTGTGGGCTTAAGACATCCTCCTCCTTTATTAGTTTGTTTACTTAACAGTTTGTCGTCTGTTTTAATCTCTGACCAATTTTGACATTGTCTGCCTAGAATCCAAAACTGCAAGAATAGCATCAGCAATCTTTAGAGCCTGTGCTGCGTGAAACAGATCAGCTCCAGTTTGCAGTGCTGGAAGCAGGATTGCTAATGCAGGGGGACGCACTGAAGATACCGGGAGTGCATGGAGGTAAAGGGATAAACCAGCCATTCTGAGTCATTGCAAAGCTGTTGATTTTATAGCGTCTTTTTTTTGTACTTGCTTTATTCTGTTGTGATGTCCGTTGCTGCAGGGATTTCCCTGTGAAGCGATTTGAAATGCAGAAAAAACAGGGATGTAGTTTTTTCCGCAGTTTTAACGAGTGTCAGAAGTTTTGGAAATGAGACTAGGATTGTTTTGATGCTTGTATGAAAGTGGGCCACTGCCTGCGCAGTTCTGAATTCACTCGGTGACAGCGAGTCACTGCTCACTCCTAACTGGAGCAGGCTCCAGGGGACTGTGCCTCGCTGGCTGCCTCTCCAAAAAGGGGGGAGGGTTATGAGAATGTGTGTGTTGTGTCTTTATCTGCAGCTTTTAGAGGAGCCAGGAGTTTGCCAGAACAGACGATGTTGCTTTTAAACCTTCTGTTGAGCTTTTGGAAGAAAACTAAACTTTACTTTTTTTTTTTTTAATAATAAATAAATAAAATCCTTCAAGTCGTTGTCTTCTAGTTTGAGGTATTGCTTTTAGCAAAACTTCTGTGCAGATGTAGTAGATGAGCAATAAACTGCATTGTATAGTTACCTCTGAGTTGTGAAAACTCAATTGCTACGATTGGTAGGTGAGTAACGATACACTAGTGTCACAGTACAATACGTACGGTATAAGTGATATGTATCCCGATACATTGGATGGACTACTTGTATGATGCATGCGTAATATAATAATTTAATGGTGGACTATTTATTGATACAGGGAGAGTATTTCAATTATGAAATACACTTGTTCTTCATTTAAGAACCATTTACAATGAGCGATGCTTACTATTATCTTAATTCTGTTGGACAAAAGATATAACACTGTCAATGGGATGCAGGGCCACCACGAGTAGCCACTGATCAGCTACAGTTGTTTTGGCGGGATATGTGACTGTTCACTAATTATTACAGTCTTCGAATCCCTTAAACAGCAACTTGCATCAAATGTTAAATGCAGTTATGTGGAGTGAGTCTGGGTTCTGTTGATCCCATGTTGAGTTATTGTCTTTTCTCCCTGTGTGTGTCTTGACCTGTCTGTGACTTCTCTGGAAAATTCTACCTTCAGTGGACTGAGCAGACTTCGTCATTCCTGTGACAATCATGTGACAAGCCGGCCTTTCGACTAGTCCCTCCTGTTCACCCTTTCTGTATATGTAGAGAACCAGTCCTGTGTCTACCCATACATACAGTGTATAATGTGAATTGATATTTACTTTTCAGAATAAGGCACTTAACAACTGGAGTTATATTTCCTGTAGTCATATTTCCTATATTTGCCATGTGGTGTTTTCAGCAAATGTTAATATATGCTTTGAATATAATTCTATATAGATATGTACACACATTCCCCTCCTTACTGTTTTATAGTGTATAATCATTCAGTTGGTTCTGGGTTCTGTTACTGCAATATGGGTGCATGATTTTTCTCTAAATCTGCCTTTACCTGGCTTTGAGCTTGTCTGGAGAACCCCAAGTGCTGGGTGCTGCAGTCTTCCACATTCCCTTCCTGTGATATGTGAAAGGCCACATTGTCACATGATTTGCATGGAATGAGGGAGGCTGTATTGTTCACTGCAGGTTCTTAGGGTCTCCAGTGAAGCTCAAAGCCAGGTAAAGGCAGATTTACAGAAATATGATAATCCCTCAATATTGGTGAAACACAACCCAGAATTATGTAAGGGAAATGAAAGAAAAAAAAAAAACTATTAATGTATTCTGTTCATGTTGTACGCATGGAAAAGAAATCTAAATGAAATAACTCAATTTGGAGAATTGCTTTCCTTAAATAAAGCTCAGGACATGTATTGCAACTCTGTGTAATTTGTAACAGTGCGATTCGTTCCGGATATTCTGTCATTGGATTTGAATGCATGAAAGATTAATAGATTTCTAGAAAGGATTTCCTCTGCAGTGTTGTATGTCAGTGCTGCAGTAAACTCTCAGCACTTGTTGTATACAATTCCTATCCAGCTCCATATAAAGGCCCTCTCTCTCATTGTTAAACCATTCTCTCTTTCTGTAATCTTACTCTATTAGGACTCTGATTAGCTGATTACAGAGACCGTCAGCTGTAGCTCTAGTTAAGCAGTCATTTGTTTTTAAGTGTAAGTGGTGCTAAAAGTCCTGGATTCAATAACAAGGCTTATTCAAATTCACAACGCTTGACAAGTAAACTAGCAGTTCAAAGCTTTGTAGTTTAAGAGGAACAACTAGAAAGAATGCGTAGGAAGGAGAACGGTGACATATGGAAGGTGTGACTGCACTAACATTTCAGTGGTGAGTAGGGCTGTAACGATGCACTAATGCCACGTTATGAGATCACAAGGCGATGTGTTTCCTGATATATGTGATGACCAGCAGTTCCCAGATTCCCCTTCTGTTCATGTTGAATCAGTGATATGAAGGGTGAGCTTGAAACTGTTTCTCTGGTCTGCTGTACAGATATGGGTGGACTTTCAGCTCAAAATTGCGTTATTTCACATGTTTCAAATATTTAGTACACGATCCAGTTTTAATTTAGTGTGTGTTGTAATTCTAATTATGCCAATGAGATCACGGAAAATGAAATGAGCCAATGAATTTAAAGAAAGTAGTATGTGTAATAAATTATCCAATTAAAAAGCTGCCTTATATTTAGCATTTCCGCCCAATTCGTGGCGGTATGTAAATATAATAATAATAATAATAATAATAACAATATATATATAATAAATAGGTACCTTGTTAATGCAAACTGAGTCGTGTCACGGTCAGCATTGTCTATGTTTAGAAGTCAGCATAGGGTTGCTAGATTTCCAGAGTGAAAAACTGGAACATATTTTTCATCAATTCATTGACTCTGTAGCAACGAAGCAGTTAAAATAACTGTACAATAATAACCTAATCATAACTTCAGAGTTAAACATCGGGTGTAATTATTGCAGATCACAACAAGCTATAGTTTTGTACACAGTACTTTCAGAAACAAAATGTGAGTACAATGGCAAGGACCAAAAAACATCAGGGCTGAAAACTGGGACAATCCCAGTTTCCCTGAGACTCCTGATAACACTGAGTCAGCAGCACTCAACAAATCTACATTTGAATAGATGTCTGAATAGATGTTAAGGTGATTGGCTACTCTTGTAATTACGCTGTGAATACAAAGTCATTACAGGCCACAACACTGTAAAATTACAAGACCCCTAAATAGAAAATACATAGGTCATTTACATTTATTTAAACAAAGTAAAATACTACTGTTCACTTTTGGCAGCAACCCACTAGAGCGCTTTCCTAGGCCCCAGCCTCTACAAGACTATACATACAGACGAGTTGCAGCCTTTTATACACTCCTGCATCACTGAAACCAAACTAAACGATCAATACCCACAGCTTCCTGTTCCATCCACATTCTCACATTGAAATTAACAACGGCTCAAAATTAACCCTTTCCTGGGTTAAGTTAATATTTATTAACAACAGAAGCAAACACTATTGAATATGTATAAAATAAAGTACACATCTGAATAGGAATATATAGATAATACTGTTACTGGATGAATTAGGTGTCATTTAGTCTGTGGAATATGGGAGTGAATGAAAACGGATATCGGTATAAAATAAACGACATTAATACATGTGAGGGGTTTCCACCCCTTGACAAGAGGTACGAAATGGGTCTTAAATTCGCTCTTCCCATAACAGTTGTATGCAATGGTTTCCTTTTGGACCTCTGCTTAGGAGATTGCCAGCAGTCTGTATGCCATCCTCTATTTAATCTGCAATGCTCAGAACTGAATGTGACATTTCTCGCACAATTATCTAAAATCTATTGAGTTTCAGACCTTGGTTCACTTGAGGGTTCTTTTGGTCTGCTTGGTGTGAGAAGGAAGAGTATTGGTGAATGCTGGCTCTGCAATGCAGAACGTTGGCATTGAGGTATGAAGAATGACAGCAGTATATTTAGAAAGGGAGCGCTAGAGGGGAGAGAGAGGCAGATGAAACTGGGTCAGAGACGGAGAGTGGGGAAAGCGTTGTCCTCTGTGTACCCTTTGCTCTCTGTACATTCTGTACAAATAGATTGAATCAAAGTAACTGTTAAACATTGCTGTGCATTCATCGCTGTTCTCGTCCTCAGCGTGTTCACTGCGTTACCATAAAGGTGTTGGAATCAAATACTCTCAGGATAGTCTAATGTGAAACAAGCTATCATGTTTTAAAATAAAAATACATGTTTACCATGTGTCTCTCTCAAAACTGCACATTTAAGACCTCTATATAACTAGGGGTCTACTTAAATTGCATAGAATTTACATACTTTTCCCAGGTAGGTTATGGAATAAAGTTAGGATTTTGCAGACCCATTAAATAAACCTAGGTAGATAATATTTCAGAGCACTGTAAAAGCCTAACAATAGTGATATTTCCTTTTTATCTAAACAGTGCTAATTAAAACAGTTACCCAAGGACATCTAGCATTCTTTAATAAAGGCAGTATATGCAGCACGCTCACTGTCATGTTGTTTATTATTGTTATTACTGTATTATTGGTACAGACCACTGGCTTTTTTTTTTCAGGCAAGTGTCTTTACAAGTTGTATTCTATGGTTCTCTCAATGAAGTTCCATTACAGTTGGTGTCCAGTAGAAATGAACCTTTTCACTGCCACCTCGTCTTTTAACCTTGTGTTTCCATGTTATTTCATGTTTATAAACCATTTGATCTGAAATGATTTATCCTTTAGATTATGCTTTGTTTTAGTTTAGTTTCTTTGGAAATGCACAGAGACGCTGTTTATTTGTAATATAACACCATTCACAATAGAAATTTGTGGCAAAGCGCTTCACATGAATAAAAAAAACATTGACAATTATTAATAAAAGAAAGCAAGAAAAACAAAAGAAAAAACACACAGAACAGTAAAACAAGGCAGAGAATAAAAGGAACATCGTTTTAGCGTAAAAACACTACATTATAAAAGTGTGTTTTTAATCTTGTTTTGGAAGCAGTGACAGTTTGTGCTTCCCTAACAGAGCTAGGCAGATAATTCCAGAGTTTTGGAGCCCTAGAACGGAATGCTCTACCACATTTGTTTTATTTTTGTTTGTTTGGTTTTTTTTTAATTTGTGGGACAGTAAGCCGCATGGCATTCTGTGATCTGAGTGGGCATCTAGTAATATATAGTATTTAAATATCATTTAAATATGATGGTACAATGCCATTTAATGCCATATAAGTTAAAAGCAACACCTTAAACGCTATCCTGAATCAGACTGTTAGTCCCGATTAAAATTCTAGCTGCAGCATTTTGTATAAGTTGCAGTTGAGATTCAACATGACTGTGAATACCAGAGAATCTTCTAGAAGATACAAAAGCATACGTCAATCTCTCAGTATCAGTGGGAAAGAATATTTTTCAATTTGGCAATATTTCTTAGATGATAAGAATACAATTAGTAATATTCCTGATGTGCCTCAAAAGAAAGATTTGGGTTGAAGATCCCACATACATTTCTCATTTCGTCTGTACATTCATAAGAGAAGCCACTAAGGAGTAAATCGTACATTTTTTTGTTGCTTCTGAGATCCCAGAATCATCACTTCTGTTTTATCTGAGTTTAGCATTAAAAAGTTTTCAAACATGTATTTTTTATGTTAGCAAGACGGGTACTCAAAATATTTACAGCCCAGGTGTCACCCTATTTCAGGGTAAATATAGCTGTGTATCATCAGCGCAACAATGAAAATTAACCCTATAGCTCTGGGAAAACAGAGTTGGGCCAAGAATTGAGCCCTGTGGGACCCCGCATATAACCTTCAAGAAAAAGAGAGATATCCTCTTCTATTTTAAGAAATTGCGACCTGTTCAAGAGATAGGATCGAAACCAAGACGGAACACAACCTGACAGTCCTACCACATTTTCAAGGTGATCAATTAAAACAGAATGATCAAGTGTCAAACGCAGCACTTAAATCTAATAGTATAATAACGGAAGGTGTGCCCGTGTCAGAGGATAACAGCACATCAATAACCACGCTAATAAGAGCTGTCGCGACACAAGCTGCACGGAACATGTCAAATTAGCCCAATATCGCGATTTTTACAGTATTCTTAAGAAATTTCATGCAATAAAAACCTCACATTAATGAAACTGTACAGCTCTGATGTGTTTCTATGTGTACTATTCGCCATGCGTCAGTGCTGTGCTGTGATTGTCATTTGACTATATGCAATCTAGGTGGGAAATTTAAAATACTACACACTTAAACAAGAAAATGGATGTCTCTAAAAAGTGTCTGCAACAGATCACGTAAAGCAATATCCAGCAGGAGTTTACACAGTGAAGGAGGTAAGCTCTTCTGTACGTCCTGCAACGTTACTGTAGATCACTACAGACACTGTGACTGCTTTACTTGCAAAGAAACAAAAGACGGTTATTTCCACGTTCCAAATGTCCACTGAAAACTGTGAAGCATGAAACACAAATTTTGACCTGACAGAGGCTGTTTGCGCAAATATCTCTCTTGAAAAATTTGACAACTAAAAGTAAATTCTTCAGACTGAATGGAGTAAATAAGCCTAGTTGAAACATGAATACTTGTCTAAAGTTGCCGAGTATCACAAGCTGGAGATTATGGAATTGGTAAAACAGTCTGGTTGCTTGTCAGTGGTCACTGATGAGTCGACTGATGCTCAGGATCAGTATAGGTTACACATTGTATTTGTTTTGCAAGACCTAAATGGTGAACCAGCATCTGAGGCAGAACTGAAAGCTGTCCTTACAGATACACTTTACCTACAGGCTGTTAATTACAACACCGTTTCACAAGCTATTGTAAAGTTCTTGAATAACTTTGACGTTGATTTTGATAATGTCAGTGCATGTATCTCCTATATTTGATGTTTAAAAAAATAATACTAATCTGTACACATAATTTATAAAATAGTTACATGGACATTCAGTGAAATATGATACTTTACAGTTGACACTGCTATGAATTTTAAAGAAAATTCCCGCAATTTTCATAGACCTTTAAAAACCCAGACTGGAGTAGGGATAGGATCTAGCGCACATGTAGTGGATTTTATGTTCTTAACTATATTAGCCAGATCCATGTGACTAATTGAAGAAAAATGCTCAAAAATGTGGATTAGTGTAGTGCGACCGAAGGTAGAAGTAGCATAGTTTGATGACGCACCTAACTTTGGTACATTGTTGAACATCTGCTTCCTAATGTCATTTACTTTTTTGTTAAAGTGATTTGTGAAGTCATTACACTTACCGATGATAGAGTTTGATTGGACAGGCTCTGGAGGAGGATTAGTTAACTTAGCTATAGACTGAAATAGAAGTTTAGGATTGTTCGTGTTTATCTCAATGAGATTTGAATAATATGTTTGTCTTGCTGAGGATAGTGCAGACCTAAATTTCAAAATATTATCTTTCCAAATTAAATAACTGACCTGAAATCTCGTAGCTCTCCATCTACGTTTTAGTTTGCGATAAAGGTTGTGTCTTACCTACCATTGGACCACTACGATTTTGACGATCTTAAGATTAAAGGGACTTCAATAGTAGGTTTGACGTCACACATGTCATTTTGTGAGTCGAATTCGTTACACCCTTTGGGTGCACTCTTCAGCTCTAAACCAACGTAACATATCGTACCAACTAACTACTATTAAGGGCGGTATTTTCGCACACAGCCGAACCTGCCGGTTAGTTCAAACCACAAGCCTTGAGACCCCAAAGATGGTCATCAAAACTTTCGACCAATTCGCTTGTGTGTCTGTTTTTTGTATTCTTTCTCACACCATATTTGATCCAATTTTTTTACTTTTTATGTTCGTCATACAGTCTAAGTTATATACTACAACATTGTCATTTAGACATCTGACTATTAGATGGCAAAAGCAAGAAGCTGCCTTCGCATAACCAATCTTGCAAACAACACATCAAGCGCATAGTTATTAAAGTTTTTTTGACATAGAATTGTCTGTCTGACTTTCTCACTGCAGCATAGAATTCCTGGTGGAGTCAGTTGAATTTGTGACATCATATTTATTTACATCATCGAGTTGGATTTGTTTGAATTTTAGGAAGTCAAAAAACACTGAAAGCAAAATTTTATGACAGTTTTAGTGTTTGCAGAATCTTTGTTTTGTAATATAATATATATTTGGTAATTCATTTTCTGTTGTCCAACATTGTGCTTTGTTGTGTGAAGAGAGGAAGAACGTTCAGTGTGATGACGTTATTTAAAAAATTGTAAAAGTTTTAACCAATCACATGCCAGAATTTTAAGGACAGCAGTGTAAGACGAAGTCGGTATGGAACTCTGAGGGAAGGACATCATCAGCAAGGGGCAACAGTGGGCGGAAGCGCATCCTTCAGGATTGTGATATTCGTGCATTAATTCGAAGTGCAAGGCAAAACAGGTGAGCAACTGCAGATCAGTTGACTGCAAATTTCAACCTGGGGCGCTAGCAGCCAGTCTGCCTAGAACTACACAGAGCGGGATACCATAGTCAGGTTGCAGTGCACAAACCGCTCATCACACCTGGCAATGCACGTTTGCGAGTCCAGTGGTCAATACCGAGCTGGAGAAAATATGGTCAGATGAATCACTTAATGTTCTCAACAAATACTGAGTGATCATCTTCACCCCATGTTGCAGCATTTCTTTCCTGCTGGGGGGGTGTCTTCCAGGATGACAAAGCCCCCATCGACAGAGCACATGTGGTCACCCAATGGTTTGATGAGCATGACACTAATGTTATCCATATGTCATGGCCTTCTCAATAACCAGATCTGAAACCAATCGAGCATTTATGGTATATTCTGGAACAACGTCCGAGACAGCGTTTTCCACCTTCATCAACCAGGCGTGAGTTGATTGACTTTCTCGTGGAAGAATGGTGCCGCATCCCTTCTGCAGAATTCCAGAGGCTGGTAGACTCTATGCCATGGTACATACAGGCTGTACTGGCCACACGTGGTGGCCCAACGCCCTATTAAGTGACTTTACATTGGTGTTTCCGTTTTTTTGTCCACTACCTGTATGTGTGTGTGTATATATATATATATCTCAATAACAATTTTGGTGAGCAGTAAAATAAGCTTTATTTAATGAGATGCTGGGAGGACAGGCAGGACAGAAGGAAAGCATCACTCTTGCTCACTCTAACAGCAGGTATTAACTGAAACCAAAATGAAACTATTAGATGTTTTGATACAACAAATACCTTTTTGTGCTGCATGTATTAGTGTTCATTTGTACAAGTTCTATTCAATGTACGGTGAACATACACATTGCATTGCTTTATCCCCCCTTTTAGACATTTGTTAAACAGTTTGTGTGAAGTCTATGGGGTTCAAGAAGTTGCCAAAACTTTGAAATACATCTATGCATTATAAAAATGTACACTGATATGAAACTTAACATGGTACAATAATGCACATGGTGACCGATGCGGATAGTGCTCTCATACTGTCAGAACATTTTCAATACTTTGCAGCAGCTTACCTACATGAAAACCATCTACTCTTATGCTTTTATTTCCCTAAGGAACATTTCATTTCAATGTGGAGATAAGAAGCAGAGGGGACATTGACAGGATTGATACTAAGTGGGCTGGATTGCACATACATTACAGTATGAATGAGGTCATGGCTGTGATCTACTTTCTTTAGTCCTGATACTTGATGAGTGGCAATATTAAAGCAATTGAAACAAGAAAATTGTCCATGCAGTACAAAACTGTTTAATATTGATGTCCTAATTACATTCTTTATCCCGTTTTGGTGTGACGGGTTTAGTCATACAGTACATAATGAAAATGTCCATCGTTCTTTTCAAATTCTTTTGTCCATTCAGAAGCAATCATCATTTGCCTGTACTTTGCAGTGATCCTGTCAGTTTTGTGGTCTGTGTGCCACTGCATGTCAGTTTATTGCCAGTCTGCTTCATTAGGACATATGCTTCTGTTTGTACATGCAGCTCCCTCCCCGGTGAAGTCAGATGCAAAGACTCCAGCACTGGTTCAGGAGGTGAAGACGGAAATACCAGCAGCAATGAAACCACAGCCGAGCCCCACTGTCAACCTACTTTCAGGTGGGTGCCATCTCCCTCTTTGGGAGCTGTCTCCTTCTGTGGGTGCTGTCTCCCTCTGTGGGTGTTGTCTCTCTCTATAAGAACATAAGAAAGTTTACAAACGAGAGGAGGCCATTCGGCCCATCTTCCTCGTTTGGATGTTAGTAGCTTATTGATCTCAAAATCTCATCAAGCAGCTTCTTGAAGGATCCCATGGTGATGGTGAGGGTGCCAGCTTCAACAACATTACAGGGGAGTTGGTTCCAGGCCCTCACAAGTCTCTGTGTAAACAAGTGACTCTTGTTTTCTATTCAGAATGCCCCTTTGTCTAATCTCCATTTGTGACCCCTGGTCCTTGTTTCTTTTTTCAGGTCGAAAAAGTCCCTTGGGTCATCATTGTCAATACCTTTTAGAATTTTGAATGCTTCAATCAGTTTGCCACAGTCTTCTTTGTTCAAGACTGAATAGATTAATTTCTTTTAGCCTGTCTGCATATGACATGCCTTTTAAAACCAGAATAATTCTGGTTGCTATTCTTTGTACTCTTGCATTTCTGTATCTCCCATATGGTGTTTATAATGCACATTTGTATTGCCTGCATGCAGTACCTTACACTTTTCTCTATTAAATGTCATTTGCCATGTGTCTGCCCAGTTCTGAATCTTGTCTAGATCATTTTGAATGACCTTTGCTGATGCAACAGTGTTTGCCACTCCTCCTACTTTTGTGTCATCTGCAAATTTAACAAGTTTGCTTACTATACCAGCATCTAAGTCATTAATGTAGATTAAGAATAGCAGAGGACCTAATACTAATTCCTATGGTACACCACTGGTTACCTTGCTCCATTTTGAGGTTTCTCCTCTAATCTGTACTTTCTGTTTTCTACATGTTAACCACTCCCTAGTCCACGTACATGCATTTCCTTGAATCCCTACTGCTCTCAGTTTGTCAAAAGCTTTCTGGAATTCTTTGCAATTATCCATTGTCGATGTTGTAGCCTCAAAAAAATCAAGGCGGTTAGTTAGACACGATCTTCCTTTCCTAAAACCATGCCGACTGTCTCCCTGGATACTGTTACCATATAGGTAATTTTCCATTTTGGATCTTATTATAGTTTCCATAAGTTTCCATATAATAGAAGTCAGACTTATTGGTCTGTAGTTACCTGGTTCTTTTTTGTTTCCCTTTTTGTGGATCAGTATTACGTTTGTAATTTTCCAGTCTGTCGGTACAACCCCTGTGTCAAGAGACTGTTGCATGGTCTTGGTTAGTGGTTCTGTCTCCCTATGCGGGTGCTGTCGCCCTCTGTGTGGTTGTGGTTGTACATCAGATTTACAGTGTTTCTTTTTTATTAGCTCTAAACAAGTTCCAGCTACTAGGACCCGGACGAGCTTAGATGGGTCGAATCCGCCTGTTGCTTTCATAGACTCGTGGCGATGTAATATATATTGACATGTCAACTGATGCTGTTTTTTTGACAAACATTACATAACATGACCTTTAGCACATCTATCTCAGCCAAATGCCACACTGGGTTAGTGCTAGCATTTTCCATCGCACAGATCAATCCTGTGATAGCACCTTCAATCAAACAGATATCCAGCTCAGAGATGCGTGTAAAAATGGCAAACCACGACTCATCCTGCCGTCAGTCGGAATGAACCTGCCAAGCTTCCTGTATAAGCTGTCTAGTCTGATGAGATAACTAACCTGCTTGACTTTTTTGAGGATGCAACCATGACAATGGATAACTGCAAAGCATATGACATGGTTTATTTACATTCCAGAAAGCGTTTGACTAAGTCCTGCATAAAAGATGAATTCTTAAACTGAATGCAGTAGGGATTCAAGGAAATCCATGCATATGGATTAGGGAGTGGTTAACATGTAAAAAACAGAAAGTACTGATTAGAGGAGAAACCTGAAAATGGAGTGTGGTAACCAGTGGAGTACCACAGGGATCAGTATTAGGTGCTCTGCTATTCCTAATCTACATTAATGACTTAGATTCTAGTATAGTAAGCAAACTTGTTAAATTTGCAGATGGCACAAAAATAGGAGGAGTGGCAATCACTGTTGCACCAGAAAAGGTCATTCAAAATGATCTAGACAGCATTCACAATTGGGCAGACACATGGCAAATGACATTTAACAGAGAAAAGTGTAAGGTATTGCACGCAGGCAATAAAAATGTGCATTATAAATATCATATGAGAAATACAAAATTGAAGAAGGAATCTATGAAAAAGACCTAGGAGTTTTTGTTGACTCAGAAATGTCTTCATCTAGACAATATGTGGAATCTATAAAAGGCCAACAAGATGCTCGGATATATAGTGAAAAGTGTTGAATTTAAATCAAGGGAAATAATGTTAAAAGATTATAATGCATTAGTAAGACCTCATCTGGAATATTGTATTCAGTTCTGGTCACCTCGCTACAAAAAGGATATTGCTGATCTAGAAAGAGTGCAAAGAAGAGCCACCAGAATTATTCTGGGTTTAAAAGGCAATCTATTCAGTCTTGAACAAAGAAGACTACTGATCTGAATCAAGCACTGAAAATTCTAAAAGGTATTGACAGTGTCGACCCAAGGGACTTTTTCGACCTGAAAAAAGAAACAAGGACCAGGGGTCACACATGGAGATTAGATAAAGGGGCATTCAGAACAGAAAATAGGAGGCACTTTTTTTTTACACATAGGATTGTGAGGGTCTTGAACCAACTCCCCTGTAATGTTGTTGAAGCTGACACCCTGGGGATCCTTCAAGAAACTGCTTGATGAGATTCTGGGATCAATAAGCTACTAACAACCAAACGAGCAAGATGGGCCGAATGGCCTCCTGTCATTTGTAAACTTTCTTATATTCTTATGTGCTAAAGAGGCCATATGTATAAACCAGGAGCAGAATTACAGAACAATTTTCTGACTTGCTTTCCTATCTTATCTTTCATGTCTAGGATAGGGTTTTTCCTAACTTGGTATTACAAAAGCATTTCCAAAGTCAGCAGTGTCTTCAATTTCCTAAGTGTCTGATCCTATCCTAACATGAGTTAGGAAATCCTATCTAATGCCAATCTTATCTGTAAACGGCTAGTTGAGTCTGAATAGAGCAGGTTACAGCTCGAGCTTAGAGTAACTTTCTCCAGAATATACATGTGCATCAGTTTTTATGTTATTGCGTCTAACCTCGATTTAAGTGGTGGCAAAGAAATGCAGGGCTCAAAATTGTACTTGGGTAGAGAATAAGGTTGGTAGGAAAATCAAAAAATATACATTTTGAAAAATTGGACGGTTTATGCCACGGGTGTCAAATATGCGGCCCGCAGGTCGGATCCAACCCCCGGAATGATGTCACTCGCCAAAAGACAAAGACAATAAATATTAATTACTGCTTCCTGCCTGGACCTTTGCTTAAACCAGCGCATCAACATCTGGAGCAAATGACTGTGCTGAGGATATCTTGAGTGTTAAGGTTAAGCCCTGTGTTAGTTAGTTGATATTCATAACGGAGAAAGTTTGCTGCTTCTCAGGATGCACTCTTTCAGCAGCTTTTAGTAGCATTTCTTCAAAAAAAAAAAACTCTACATCAAAAAATGGTTTTGAAGAAACACCTATTTTGTGAGCAATCACATAGCTTGCCTTAACAGCAGCATCACTTATTCTACAAGCATTAGTAAACATTGACTGCTGCTATTTGTTAACTTAACTTTCCTGTATATGTATCATATTTCTTGCCATGGTTTGCTTCATAGTCTCTTTTAATGTTGTATTATTTCACAACAGACACACGTTGCTTACAAATAAAGCACATTGTCTTTCCATTCTTTCCCCATTCTCTTGAAACACACGGCACTCTTGGTCCACATGAGGACACTTGTCACTACAGAACTTACAAATCAGAAGTAAAACCCTTGTTCTGGTATCACTGGTGTCGTAACTCGAACCAGCTGGTGCACTGCCGTCTCACCCACGTGATCTGCGTTTGACAGCAATCACAGCAACATGACAATTTGTGTTGCTCATGCAAGGGAACTCGCTGGAGGCATGTTTGCACACATGTTCTAGGAGATGACGTTGAGTGAAATAATCATTATCTGCAATTTAGGGGAATGTAAATATGTGGTTTAGGGTATCGGATCAGGCCCGCCAAATGAAACGAGTTTGACACCCCTGGCTTGTGCAGTACCAAAAAAAAAAAAACAGTCTCCCACTTTAAGCGAAACCAAACGAGGCAATACTGAAAATGGAAAGAGGGAGAACCAGAGAGGGTCCGTCCTCAATAACCGTCCTGAACCAACTAGAAGAAAGGATCCTTAGAATAATTGGTCTTGTGTATACCGAAGGTATATTCAGAGATAATCTACAAAAAAATCTAGTTAAAAACAATAAATAAATACCGGTATTTAAAAAAATAAATAAAATAATTTAAACGAAACAATACTTATTGAGTTTTAGTCATAAGCACCATTTTATTTTAATTAAGAATTCCAACACACAACAGTATCTCACAGGCTAAAATAATGCTAAAAATAAGAAAAGTACTGTGATGTTCGTGCCTCCGGTGTGAAAGTAAGTGTATAATTGTGTACATTAAAGAGTGCAAACCTGTATTTTTCCAGTTACATTACATATATGAGGCGCTGGTGATCGTTCAGTGGAGCATCTCGCTGTGTAATACAATAGCATGACAGAATCAACACAGAATACTTCATATCTTATTCCTCAGTAAAGTTTCAAATATGAATTATCGTAATCACCGACAGTAACCTAGGAAATGAACACGTTAGGAACGTTCTGTCATGTGCTATTTCCTATCTGAAATTAAGATAGGAAAATAAATTAGGAGAATATTTTCTGTAAAATCAACTCTCCTAAACTTGTAGTTAGGACGTTATTTCTCTGAAGATAAGATAAGAATGTCAGTTAGGATACTTTTCTAATATGGCCCCAGATCCATAAATAGCAGAACTTTCTATCCCTCTAGAGGTCAATTTGAGTTAGATTTAGGGGTGGTAATAATTGAGAGTTTATGTAAACACTGAGGATAACTCCTACTTTTGGCTTGCTTGTCTTTGTCAGTGGTTAAAACGTTTAGGCAAAATGCAAAGTGATTGGCACCCGGGTAATGTCTAAATGTTTAAACTATACTTAATATGCAGAAACTAGAACCAGAGGACTCAAAGTTGGAAAAAACTGACTAAGGACAGAGGGTTGGCGACACTTCTTTGCACAGAGAGTGGTGAGGGTATGAAATGGGTTACCTAGCTATGTTGTTGAGACGAATCACTTGGATCCTTTAAGATCCACTTGACAAAGTTATCAGATCAGTCAGCTGCTAGGAATCAGACAAGCTTCGATGGGCCGAATGGCATCCTCTCGTTAGTAAATGTTCTTATATGAGGGAGGCCTGCATACATACAACCTACAACTTGACAGTTTAGTCTTCAAGCTCATCTTGTTACACAGGGCCTATGTATTATATAAGTAGAGCGCAGTGAAAGGAACAGAAATCCTCTGATTTAACGTTTTGCTAGCCTTAATCTAACTCCTTGTTTCTTCAGATCTTGCTGCAGTACCACCGGCGAGCTCCACAACACCGGCCTCGTCTGCAGGGGAGCTCAAGGGGGGTGACGCTGCTGCTTCAGTCTCATTGAAGGAGCCGGCACATCAAACCACAGGTAGGAGTTGTGTATACTTCTGGTCATCATGATCAGCAGGGCAGTTACACTGCAGAGGCTAATCAACACCAATAGATTTAGATCTTTAGTGCCCTCTCATAAACCTGATTGTAGTATTGATTAGTTAGCCTGGCACAGAGAAAACTACACCACAGACATCACTGCTGACACATGCATGCATTTCTTTTTTTTTTTTGTATTGCTTTTTAATTCTGAATATCTGAACAGGATAGCACTACAGAGATGTAACTAATTGACAGAGTAGTTTCCCAGAACACACAGGCACACCGGAAAATCTTCCTTTGAATATTTCATTTTATAATGCACATTCTATTGTTTCTCTTATTTCCTTACATGGGACTTCGATGTGATATATTTTTTAATGGTAAAATGCCACAAGTTATACTTATGTTTTTCATCTAATTCAAAACTAAATAATGTTTCAATATACACCATTCTGATTAAAATCACAAGGTTGGTGGCTTGTCTTTCTTTTTCAGAAGCTGTGAAAACGGTAGATCTGAAACAGAATGTAGCAGTGGCCCCTGAACCTCCAGCACTAACAGAGAAGGCTGAGAAACCGCCATCGATCGTCCCCGTAGCTGAACCCCAGAAACCTTTTCCTACCGCTGAACCCCCCAAATCACCGGTCGCGCCAGTAACCGAACTCCTCAGCGCTGCAGCCAGCCCTGCGACCCAGCCCCTAAAATCATCACTGACGGAGGGAAAACGAAAGACCCCTGAAAATAACAGTGCAGAACCGGCAAAACCTCCTGTGTCTGAGCCCCTGAACCCACCAGACACGAAGCAGGCAGAGGCCCCTGGAGGAAGAGCAGGTAAGGTCTCCCTGTCTGTGCACTAAACACAAACGCCTCCTTGGTCGTTGTCTACCTGAACTACATATGGCAGTTCATCTCCTGGCCCCATATAACCTTGCATAAACCCCTTCTCATCCTCCGCCACTGTGAAGTTGGAACTTGCAGCTTTCAGCAGGTTTAGTAACTGAACTCTTTCAGGAGGTTAGGTAGCTGAACTCTTTCAGGAGGTTAGGTAGCTGAACTCTTTCAGGAGGTTAGGTAGCTGAACTCATATGGAGTTGAGAATCATTTTTATTTCGTATTGTGCATTCGTGGAGTTATGCCAGCAGCGAGAGGTCTGGCACATTCCCAGGGTCATTCAAGAAGTTAACTACCCAGGAGGTGATATCAGTCAGCTGTTTACCTCACAAGCTCTCGCGGGCCTGCAGAACACAGTCTGGCCTGGGCTAGTACGGGACTCAGTGAAGTCTTTGTTTGTCAGTAGAAGCTGAATGATTCTTTGTCCCCCTGTTCCTGCATTCTATTACCGCTCTGCTGATGTGATTTGTTTTGGGAATTTATTCTCAGCATATGATCGCTGGGTACTGTGTCTCCGTTGTCGTTTCCTCTGATGAAAGGCAAATCTGCCTTCCCTGCTTGACATGCCCTGGTACAGGAGGCATGTGACTTTGCTGTTTATTGTTATCTGGGTGACTGGTTAAAATCAGTATGTCTAGGCTTTGTTAGCTTTTATTGGAGCTCAATCAATTGTTCTTCTATGTTGTTTATAATTATTATTAGTACTGATACTAAAGCTGTGATAAGACAAAAAGCTCACAATTAAATTATTGAAAGATATTGAGAAAGACTTTTTGACTAAAAATTTGTCATTGAATGTAATAGGTTTCTTTTAGTGTTTCAAAATGTATCATCTGTTGAATGTTTTTTGTAATGTTTGTAACAACATGTTTCTCCTCTTACAAGAACGCTTTTTATTAAGATAAATATTTCAGTGGATATGGTTGTAGAACACATGCTGAGTGACTTGGCATGCCCAGGCTTCTTGTGAATATTTAAGTGAACATCTTCTCTCCTGCTGTAACTACCCAGTCCTTGCTGACCCCTTGGCTTCACTCCTGCAAGGATGGAATGACCAGCTGCAGGGAAGCAGAGGCTTTCCACAAGACCTGCCACTGTTCACGCCCAGCGTTTCCACCGTGATCAGCAAACACACCAGCCAGAGTGGGGCTGACATGTCCGCTTCCACCTCCACCACAATCAAGACCACAGTGACAGTAGCATCAATGCCAGGTGTCCAGGGCGAGGGTCATGTCAACATTGGCAATGTTTCCCAGCAAGCGCCTCAAGTCTTGATGGAACAGGGATGGGGCTGCCCAGGAAATGACTCCACCGTGGTTACAATGTTGAAAACCTCTAATGGTCACAAGTCCGGCCGCAGTCAGAAAACTCTGGAGCTGGTGCCAGGGATGAAGGCAGACCTAGGCAGTGGTGGTGGTGGTGGTGTTGGGGAGGAGGAAGAGGAAGAAGTTTGTGAAATCACCGAGACGAGAGAGATGGAAGTGGTGGGAGTTGTCCTGGAGAGGAAGCAAAAGAAAAAGAAGAGAAGGAAGCCAAAGATAACAGAGCTGCAGGAGGAGGAGCCCGAAGACCCCCAGGCACGGAGAATAAAACAGTTCCTGACTGAACTGGAATCGGGGGACTTTCTCAAGACAGAGGGTGCTGCAGGGAGCCAGGTTGGCACAGGTACAGCTGAAGTTCCCATTTTAGAAAAGTCCCAGGTTATCTCTCCCTCCTCCTCCAAGGAAGATCAAAAGCAGGGGCGGGATGGAGAAGAATCTGAGCCCAGGGGCTCAACAAGTCATCCGGCAATGGCCACAGATAAGCAGAGACCTGCTCAAAGGAGAGAGGAGATGTGGGAGAGGGAGGAAGGAGCCTCCAGGAATAAGGGCAGAAAGAACAAGCAGCAGAGGAAGAAACATTTTGAAGAAGGGATGGAGAAGGTCTGGGGAGGCGAGGTTAAGCATCACGGTTCTTCAGTGCACAGCAAAAAGGAAACTGTCTCGACACAGGTCCAGCAGGCAGCATCAAAGAACACCCTTGATGTTGGCAAACAGAAGGTCTGTGAAGCTGGACCTGAGAAAGGCGCTGGCCTAGAGGAGGTCCATGACGGCACCTTACAGAAGGTTTCTAAAATTAACCTTAAAGAAGGCCTTATACCTGGGGTGAAAGAAGCCCATGCTCCTGCCCCTCCCACTGCCCCTTTGTTGAAAGATACCCCACCTTCTGCCCCTGCCCCTCCCAAAGCCCCTGGGGTGAAAGGAGCCCCAGCTTGTGCCCCTGTGTTGAAAGATGCCCCTCCCTCTCCCCCTGTCCCTCCCACTGCCCCTGGGGTAAAACAATCTTCTGCCCCTGAGGTGAAAGTAGCCACTGCTCCTGCACCTCCCACTGGCCTTGGGGTGAAAGGAGCCCCTGCTTCTGCTCCTCCCATTACCCCTTTGTTGAAAGATGCCCCTCCCTCTGCCCCTGCCCCTGGGGTGAAAGATGCCCCTCCCTCTCCCCCTGTCTCTCCCACTGCCCCTGGGGTAAAACAATCTTCTGCCCCTGGGGTGAAAGTAGCCACTGCTCCTGAACCTCTCACTGCCCCTGGGGTGAAAGGAGCCCCTGTTTCTGCTCCTCCCATTACCCCTTTGTTGAAAGATGCCCCTCCCTCTGCCCCTGCCCCTCCCACTGCCCCTGGGGTGAAAGATGCCCCTCCCTCTGCCCCTGCCCCTCCCACTGCCCCTGGGTTGAAAGAAGCCACCGCTTCTGCCCCTCCCGCTGCCCCTGGGGTGAAAGATGCCCCTTCCTCTGCCCCTCCCACTGCCCCTGGGGTGAAAGGAGCCCCTGCTTCTGCTCCTCCCATTACCCCTTTATTGAAAGTTGCCTTTCCCTCTGCCCCTGCCCCTCCCACTGCCCCTGGGGTGAAAGATGCCCCTCCCTCTGCCCCTGCCCCTCCCACTGCCCCTGGGATGAAAGAAGCCACCGCTTCTGCCCTTCCCACTGCCCCTGGGGTGAAAGATGCCCCTTCCTCTGCCCCTCCCACTGCTCCTGGGGTGAAAGGAGCCCCTGCTTCTGCCCCTCCCACTGCCCCTGGGGTGAAAGATGCCCCTCCCTCTGCCCCTGCCCCTCTCACTGTCCCTGGGGTGAAAGAAGCCATTGCTGCTCCTCCCACTGTCCCTGTGGTGAAGGATGCCCCTGAGATGAAAAAAGGCCCTGACCCGACAGAAGCCCCTTATACTGTCTACAGTGTTGGACCACAGCAGGTAAAACTGCCTGGCTCTCAGTTAGCCGTCCGAAGTGTTGATCTGAAAGGAACTTCTGACATGGTCAAGAAGGAAGTCAGTGGAATACATTCTCATGCAGTATGCAGTGCTGGTGGCACAAACAAAGGCCATGACTCTCAAAAACAGGTTTGCAAATTTGGGCCGGCAGAGGTTGTAGAAGAACGAGTGAATGTACCCAAGAAACCTCCTTCCACACTGCTAGCAGATATGTGCTCTAAACGAGATGTCTGTGAGCTTTCCTTGGGGGATAACATTGCCCCAGAAGTCCTGGAGCCTGCATTGGCCAAGGCTCCCGAAGTCAGCCTTGCTGTGCCCAGCAAATTTGAAACAGTACTTCCTGAGGGACAAATCCTCAAAGCAGCTTCCATGAAGCAGAAGAAGACTGAGAAGGACACTCACCCTGGGCACCAGCAGCAGACACTCACAGCTCTGACTCAAAAGAAGGACTTGCCAAAGGCGGCAAAGAAAGTTCTGAAAAAGAGTGAAGACAAGATGAGACCAAAAGAAGGGAGCGCTGCACCGGAGTTGAAGGGCTACGTAAGAGCCACGCAGTCGAGGTCAGCCCAGAGACCGGATAACAAGACCCCTGGTTCCAGAGTCCACGAGGAGCCGAGCTCGAGGCACGTGAGCTGTGAGGAGGAGAATGTGCTGCAGAGGACCGCTACTGGGCCAGATGAAGGTGCGTTTGTGCCAGCATGAGAACTGAGGGCCTCTGCGCGGCCCACAACCAAGCATGAGCTTCAGCTTGACTGATGACTTGCTTAAAAAAATTTAAATAAAATAATGCCCTGAGTGTTTGAAGGGGGAAGGTTTCGCTGATCTTCCCGGAGCACACAACTTGTTTGTTTGCTTAGCTTGGCTTATTCTTAACATTGTTTTTCTTACTAATTATTGCCGTGGCAAGGCTAGGGGCAGGCTTTGGTATGAGCACTGCTTTCACGTGAATGTCAAGTGCAGTGGCTTGAAATCATTGACATGAATGAAGCTTTTTGCACTCAAGCATAGCTAACTCCTCTCTGCTTTTCAAACTCTTTTCTAATCTTAGTGTGAAATTCGGCCAGCTTCCAATTCCGGTCCGGTTTGTGTTTCATGATCACAATAAAAGTCTGCCTTGTCGCTGTGCTTGTTCATTTTGAAGATTGCTGGAACATCTGTGTGTACTATTTGTTCTTGAGATGAGCTGAAAGCTGTAATTTCACTGGATGTGCGTCCAAGGGAAAGTGTTGCTTCTTGACGTTGGCTCTGTTTAGCTCTGCAGGGATCTGGCGGCAGCAACAAGTAACAAACTGCAGCTGATCGCTGATGGATTGGTAAAAAAAAAAAAAAGAACTAGAAATACAGTAAAACTATAGAGTACTGGAGATGGGGGCAGACATTGGTTTAATAACTCTGCACACACTCAGCGTTTTCTGTCTAACACTTTTGTGCATGAAAATATCTGCAGTGTAAGAGCATGAGTAGAAATCGGTGTAATTACAGAAGCAAGATTATAATGTAGTGTATTAATCTTACTAAATTAAATACTATAAGTCATACCTTAATACAGAACAGTGGAAAATATGGCCCTATGAGTTACTACCAGCGCTGCAGATATGGGTTGAGTTACTACCAGCGCTGCTGATATGGGTTTGGGTCTGGAGGTAACTTATCATCTATATTTTTAACACTGGGAGAGAATAATGTATTTTCAGGGTGTAAAATGCAACATTACCTTGAAGTCCTGAGTAATCTTGATTTAAATACTGTACAATCTTGGATGGTAATGGAGTAGGCATTAAAAAAAGAGCCTTCCATTTTAACTGCAATGTTACTTTGAACTACTGCACAACCACACATGTGTTCTACAAGGTTCTTTATCGACTTTTTTTTTCTAGCTATCTCACCGACTGCAAATTAATTACATTACTTGCAAACATTAAATTCTTAAACTCAGTGAACACTTTAAAACCTCAATATAAAGCCATACAGATAAATGGTTCCAGTTGGTATTTGCAGCTGGCCTAGGGTGTTTACAGTTCAACCTGTCTAGCTCCTGTGCTTACTGTAATTGGCTGCAAAGACAACAGGGCTAACCAGTGATTGGATAATATTTGTTGGATTGGTTTTTCTTGTGTGCAGTTTCCTAGTAGCCAAAGACGTTGAATTCTGGGAGATGTAGTTATTAGTGGAAGTTTTAGGGGTGGCGGGAGGGGAGGCAGACCAGCTGTGCAGCAGAATTGCTATGCATATTTTTAAGGATTTAATTTAAATGTAGTGCGTATTTTGGAAATTTTAATACATAAAAACGACAGGTATGCAGCTTACCTGGACAGCTGGTTACTACAGCCGGTTACACAGACCCCTGTTGGCAGTAATCTTGGAGTAACTTTTCGAAGGTTACATGTCGAAGCAGTGCAATATTGGACACCCTGGCTGACCTAGACCCCCCCCCCCCCCCATCTCTTCGCCATGCACTCCATTCATTTTATGACATGTATTTTTAATTACAAACGTGGTATCTGGTACAACTGCTACGATCTGACCACTGTAGATACTACATTGTAGGTTCTGATACGGCGCTACTCTAAAGGAGTACTAAGCTACAATTTGTATTAAAAAAATAAATGAAGGATATTCCATGATCATTCATGCATATTTTTTTGTTTTTTTATACCACATGTATTTTCCTGTTCATTTTCTTTCATAATTTCATTAGCCTAACAAACATTTTCGCTGTTGGTTGTTGTATTCTGGCTCTCTAAAGCTCTTACTGTTGACAGCCATGTTACTTAGCAACCGGTTTAGGGGTCCTTCAGCAACTGCAGTACAAATTTCATTTTGCACATTGCGTACGTTATCAGTTTTAATAACACTGGAAGCAGAAATCGGACCCCCCCCCCCCCCCCCTTTCCTCTAAAACTAAAGATCCTAGTTGGCTTGTCAGAAATATGGTGTACTGGTGTTCAGTTTTAGTAGAAATGTTGACGGACAGACTTCTCTGTAAAACATGGTGGCCACCATGATAGTTTTGATAGTCCTAATAAACCTGTCCTTGCTAATATTTAAATCCAGACTACATAAAAAGTTTTGTGTATTTTCATTTACCGTAATGATGGATTCAACAGCAAGAAATTGTTTCCATGTCTTCTCAGAGCTTATTAACCCCTTGATTTCTGGGAGCTAGCAGCCCCTTGGCCTTTAAAAAAATAAAAAAATAAAATAAAATTTTTATTGCCTCACTTCGCTCGGCACATGCTCTGATTTTCTCCTTTCAGAAGTTGGCATCTCTGCTGGTACTATGTTACGGTCAAGAAAACTGTGTTAGGAAGCTGTGCTTTTTGACTGTCTTGTACCTTCATTGGTTTCCTTCCTGTCGATAACCAATCGTCTGCTTCCCCTATTGACTGACACGCTTTCAGCCATTAGCCAGCTTTGACCCAGAATACACTGCTGAGGTGAAATGACCCAGGAAGTGCAAACAGTACTGAGGTGAAATGAAGTGGAAGTGCAAAATGAATATAATTTGTGGAATTATTTTGTTAGCAACAACTACTTCAAAAAGATAAAGGAATGCTGGAATTGAACCTAAAACTGTACCCTAAGTGGTTGAAACGATCTAATGAACCATGATGTCCCTACCTCTGTTGGTCCAGCGTTTTTTTTTTTAATTGTACCAGCCGACACTTGTTACCCTGTCAGAGTTCATTTTATTTTACTCGTACCTCTCAAGGATCAGTTTACACCAGGGGTGAAGGATTCATTTTAATTTCCTAACCCTTTTAAACTTTTAAGGTTAAACATGTTTCAATGTTTGAAATGTAAACATATTTGGAATGTCATTAACCACTACAGAGAAGCCATAACAAGAAACACATCGATCAGTGTTTTAAAATAAATGACTGCAATATCAATGTGTATAAGACTTATAAAGATGTGTACAATAACACTCTGTGTATATAGAACAGACTGTGCATAAATACAGAACATTAAACAAATAACCTAACACTATGTTGTCACTACTGCATAAAACACGAAGGCCTGTGTTACAACATACCATCAAAAACTCTCCATTAGAGGTCAGTGGTCATTGTAACACAGAAACAAATACTCTATTCTTGTATAACTGGATATTTAGTTTGACCCCCTCCCCCCCTCTATAGCCTTTCTTCTCTATATCACAAATTGGTAGAGTTTTCTATCTGAGCTTGTTCTTTTGATATGTATGCAGTGTGACCTCAATCTGTTACTGATCACTGCCACAGTGTTCGATAGTGTTACCTCTTACCATTAAAAACAGAAGACTTTTACTATAGAGCAGGGTGCGCTTTAACAGGTACACATTACTGTAGGGTTGTTAATGGTTTAGAGTTTAAACACCAGCCAATTGTCAGGCATTTACAATTTTGTCTGAATGTTTTAAGTGTTGTCAGAACTATGGAGGCCAACTACAGGTGTTCACTTTACTGTTTACAGAGCAGTAAGGATTATACACTACTGTGCAAAAGTTTTAGGCAGGTGTGAAAAAATGCTGTAAAGTAAGAATGCTTTCAAAAATAGACATGTTAATAGTTTATATTTATCAATTAACAAAATGCAAAGTGAGTGAACAGAAGAAAAATCTACATCAAATCAATATTTGATGTGACCACCCTTTGCCTTCAAAACAGCATCAATTCTTCTAGGTACGCTTGCACACAGTTTTTGAAGGAACTCTGCAGGTAGCTTGGCCCAAACATCTTGGAGAAGTAACCACAGCTCTTCTGTGGATTTAAGCAGCCTCAGTTGCTTCTCTCTCTTCATGTAATCCCAGACAGACTCGATTATGTTGAGATCAGGGCTCTGTGGGGGCCGTACCATCACTTCCAGGACTCCTTGTTCTTCTTTACGCTGAAGATAGTTCTTAATGACTTTCACTGTATGTTTGGGGTCGTTGTCATGCTGCAGAGTAAATTTGGGGCCAATCAGATGCCTCCCTGATGGTATTGCGTGATGGATGAGTAGCTGCCTGTACTTCTCAGCATTGAGGAGACCATTAATTCTGACCAAATCCCCAACTCCATTTGCAGAAATGCAGCCCCAAACTTGCAAGGAACCTCCACCATGCTTCACTGTTGCCTGCAGACACTCATTCGTGTACCGCTCTCCAGCCCTTCGGCAAACAAACTGCCTTCTGCTACAGCCAAATATTTCTAATTTTGACTCATCAGTCCAGAGCATCTGCTGCCATTTTTCTGCACCCCAGTTCCTGTGTTTTCGTGCATAGTTGAGTCGCTTGGCCTTGTTTCCACGTCAGAGGTGTGGCTTTTTGGCCGCAAGTCTTCCATGAAGGCCACTTCTGACCAGACTTCTCTGGACAGTAGATGGGTGTACCAGGGTTCCACTGTTTTCTGCCAATTCTGAGCTGATGGCATTGCTGGACATCTTTCGATTGCGAAGGGAAGTAAGCATGATGTGTCTTTCATCTACTGCAGTAAGTTTCCTTGGCCGACCATTGCGTCTTCGGTCCTCAACTTTACCTGTTTCTTTGTGCTTCTTCAAAAGAGCTTGGACAACACATCTGGAAACCCCTGTCTGCCTTGAAATTTCTGCCTGGGAGAGACCTTGCTGATGCAGTATAACTACCTTGTGTCTTGCTGCTGTGCTCAGTCTTGCCATGGTGTATGACTTTTGACAGTAAACTGTCTTCAGCAACCTCACCTTGTTAGCTGAGTTTGGCTGTTCCTCACCCAGTTTTATTCCTCCTACACAGCTGTTTCTGTTTCAGTTAATGATTGTGTTTCAACCAACGTATTGAATTGATGATCATTAGCACCTGTTTGGTATAATTGTTTAATCATACACCCGACTATATGCCTACATAATCCCTGACTTTGTGCAAGTGTACCTAGAAGAATTGATGCTGTTTTGAAGGCAAAGGGTGGTCACACCAAATATGGATTTGATTTAGATTTTTCTTCTGTTCACTCACTTTGCATTTAGTTAATTGATAAATATAATCTATTAACATGTCTATTTTTGAAAGCATACTTACTTTACAGCATTTTTTCACACCTGCCTAAAACTTTTGCACAGTACTGTACTGTTTGCAGTAATTTAGAAAATGGAGATGGAGAGATTCTCATGGTGGCTTTTGATAACAAACATTCCCATCATGTTCACATTTAAACTTTTAGGAAATGAAATGCAAACTAATGCCTCTGATTTGCTGCCTGTATGTGAGACAGGCTGACCTCTTACTGAGTCATGCACTTTGTTTTTCAATCTATTATACTCTGCATTGTGAGAGAGATTCTTGCGGAATAGGGAGTCTTGGAATTCATTAAATAGCTCTGGTGTTGTTTGATAACTCATCAGCTAATAATCTTATCTAATAAAAGAGAATTGGAACCACGTCATAAAACACTGACTAGCTCACCGTGAGGACTGTTTTATCTTTATTTGTTTTATTGTGACTAAACTTCCATAGCAACAGAATGTTGTTTTTCCATGTCACGTTTTGAGTTGTTGATTTTTACTTTTTTTGCTTTCATTTCAAAGCTAGTTGAATATATGTGTGTGTGTGTGTGTGTGTGTATATATATATATATATATATATATATATATATATATATAAAATCAAGATCCTGTAAATACCCTCACTTTATTTTTTTTAATGCATATTTTAGCTGATAAAAAAAAAAAGAAATTACATAGAAGAAAAAACAAAAAACAAACCTGAATTCATACATAAGATTGAGCATTCAAAATTGAGTTGTCTTTTTCTCTTGGTCCTGGGTGCCGTTGCAGTATCTTCTCTAGGCCAAGCTGCATGCTCAGCTGGTTGGGTGCTAACGGAAATAGCTCCTAATTAGAGCTGCTGCCTCTCAGAAGAACTGACAAGGAGCCGATCGGCAAGGAGATGAGAGACCGTTGCCATAGAGATAGTGGGGCAGGGCTGCCTGGTAAAAATGGAGTTTGGTAAAAAGCCATTAGAGGAATGAGTCTAATCTCCAAACCAGAATAGAAACCCTCCTTTTTGTTTGAGACTGCAGCATAAAAGCTGGAAATCCCTGATTTTGAAGTCTTTAAAAGTCATAAAAGGTGTTGAGACCCTAACCAAAACTTTAAGTGCAGCGCAGAAAGCAGGAAATTAATGGGATATAGACGTTTGGACCGAGGGTTAGAGACACCCCTTATAAATGTTTGCTAGGATCAGAAGACAAACAGTTGGGAATTACATGGAGATAGACAGGGCAGAGGGAATGAGACACAATAAAACATCGTGAAAGCATGGTAAAGCATAGTCAAGCATTGTACAGAATAATGAGGTATGGTAAAACATATTGTTAAACATGGTAAACCTGTGTAAACTATGGTAAATACATAGTATAACCATGGGAAAACTGCAATAATGCCATGCAAAAATACAGTGTTAAATATTTATAAGGGACGTCTTTGCACAGGGAGTGGTGAGTGTATGGAATGGATTACCTTGTCAACTTGGCCTGACCTGACAAAGAGACCAATCGCAACTAAAAACCGGATGAGCACTGATGTGCCGAGATGCCTCTTCTTGATTTGTTCATCTTTTCATGTTCTTCTTCTTCCCTGATTCCTTTTGTCTCCTTCTCCTTCGCTTCCCTCCCTTTCTGTGATTCCTCTCCGATTATCTGGTTCACAAAGCGGACACCTCGGCGTGAATTCTGAGCTGGATTCTACAGCATTGTCTTTTAGGAAACTGCTCGTCTGGCTTTGCAAACAGCGATACTCGCGGATCACCACAAGGAACTGGAGAATGTGTGTACTCGCTGATACATTCGCTGACAAAAATTATGGGCGCCCTACACTTAGTGTAAGATAATTCAAGAAAACATGTAAAATACAAGCATTTAGTTACATTCACCACTAATTAATATAACAAAGACACAAATACACAATATCTGGTAGCTTAACAAACAATCTTCATAGCGTAACTTAAGAATTTAAAATATTTGTTAATGGCAGAAGTATTGTCAACCATAACATAGTAATTAAGCTACATTATAAAGTCAGCTAGGTAATTATTTCCAACATCTGTTGAAGAACGTTTTGGCAACACAGCCGGTGATAGTCGAGACGAAGGAGTTTAATTCATGAGCAGAGCAAACAGCAACAGTAAAACAACTTTTCTCAAATAATGGACCACAGTATGTTTGGAGATATTTTAGCAGTTCAGTGATTGGAGACGTTCATATGACTGAAGATCGAATTAATTCAGCTATGTATCAAAACATTCTACAAAGTACAATGATACCATCAGCTCGTAGGCTGATTGGCAGGCAGTTTATCTTCCAACACGACAACGGAATTCTCGAATCCCCAGACCTCAATCCAATAGAAATGCTTTGGACTGATCTGAAAAAACTCTGTAGCCAAGCATTGTGTATCCAATCAGTTTGAGCTGAAGGAAATGGAGGACACACACAATACTAAAGCAGGGGTGCCTATACTTTTGTCATGAATGAATACTTCAAATAAAATGTTTTTTTGTTTTTTGATATGTTAAATTGTTAGAAGTGTGTATTTAGCATTTTTTTTTTTTGTGGTTAAAGTTAATTAAATGCTTGCCCTTACTCTGTTGTCTTGAGTTACGATATAATAAGCATAGGGTGCCAATACTTTTATCAATGACTGTATGTGCTTATGGAGCAGTCCGTTTTTTGGTTTAGTTTTTTTCTCCATGGGCAAGTTTGTGATCTTTCGTGTCTTTATCACCCTTTGAAAGTTTGCCACAGTAAAGTCATAGCAAAGTGTAATAAAGCACAGTGAAATGGTAAATCATATTCAAAGATTGTAAAGCACAAAGAGGTATGGTGAAAAAAACATGGGAAACTTTAGTAAATACAAAGTGTCCGAATACTACATCATTTTAGTAAGGAGTATGATTTTATTTTATTAAGTGATTTAATTTAGAAATTAATTAAAGTTAAAGACTTGAGCAAAAGTGACTGAAGACAGTAAGCTGATTGGGAGAAACATTTTCTTATTTTATTATTGAGAGGCTGTGCATTTCTTTTTGAAATGCACAATGAAAAGTGAAACTGTTTAGAAAAAAGCTGCAAGAAGCAAAACTAGTTTAAATAATATTTGCAAACTGCTAACTGAATGTGATGAACTTTTAAAAGGGCATTTCCACAAATTCCATAGGTCTTCTAAGTAATATTGCTCAGCTGGATTGCTGAAACGAGTGAATTACTGTAAACTTCAATTCAGATGCAAAAACAGGACCAGGTGAGGTATTCAGATTTATACTGTGCTGAGAATATTCTACAGCAAATTCGGCTTCTGACAGCTGTTACAAAAGAGGCTGAGTAGTCTGCTTCTGGCTGCATGAGAATACACAGTACACAGCTTTTGACTTCTGTCACATCGTGTCTGCTTGCTGTGCACTGTACAGTACTCCCTTCAGTAACTCACTAATTTGTTTAATTCATGGATAGGTCGTGTTGACAGTAAATTGTAAACGTCCTGTATTTTCCGGTATAAAGGCCTGTCACTAACGTGTGTCATATAGTAAAATAATTCAAAAGATATGGAAATGTCTACTCTGTCTCTTATCATATGAGTGTCTTCACTTTTTGCACTGTTGTCCACCCAAAGACCTCAGGAGAAGATGCTTTTTTACCATAAGAGACCAGGTCCATTGTGAGCTCTGTCTGCTAAAGGAAGGGGGCAGTGGGAAGGGTTTAGGGGTGTTTCAGATGTTTATTTTCAGCTTTGTCTCTAAATGAAACGACCTCATGATAAGACTCTGGACTGACAGAGTGGCAGAGCTGGGCCTGTGTGATGCATATAATTAACTTCCTCTGTGGCAGGGCTGGCATTCTCTGATAAGGGGATCCTGTCTGCTCTGGCATGGGGGCTGATTGGATTAGGGGATATAAACTATGTGCAGTCTGTCAGCTGCAACTTCATAAGGCACTCCTCATTCTCACTTGACACGGGTCACTTTGGATTGAGCAGCTTGCCCTCCTCTTCCTCTGCGTAATGAAGCCGTATTCTCTTCTTCTAACCGGTGAGTGCACCATCAGGTCTGGTCAGTTGTGCTGGCGTGTGTGTTAACTGTTGTTAACAAACACAGTCAGCCTAAAAAAGTATCAGGAGTAACTCCCTCTGAGCTAGTGGGGTACTCCATGGCTTGGCACCAGAGTTGTTGTGTCAGTAAGCTGGAAGAGGCATTAATAGGGAGTATGCCAGCTGGGGGGTGGGGAGAAGAAAAAATGTAAAGATTGTGTGTCTGTGTGTCATAGATGTTGATTTCACCAAATTCACAGACAGATATTTGTACAATTGTGTGAGCCGGGCTGCCAAATTACTTGGTACTTTATTCAGAGTTCTTGATCACGTGATCACCTGTTTTGTTTCCAGTTGCGTGTATTCTCACACTGGAGATAGTGAAGATAAATAGAAGGTGATTTGAAAGCCCCCAGATTTGATAGAAACAGTCCCCAGTGATATTTCCGTTCCTAAGGAGAGCAAGTTTGGCTGTGTGGTACAATGAGGTTCGCAGTCTGATTGAATCATTCCCACATCATCCTTTTGTTTGTGTTTGCTTTGGTTGTTTCAAGGTTGTCTCCATTATTACCAAGGAAGATTCTTTCTTTCACTAGCTCTGTCAGACGTAATTGGACTTGACGGGTCTAGAGAGCGAATCTTTTCCAGTCTGATTTAGGTAATTTCTTTATGTATATCAGTTCGTTTGGTGCCTCTTTTTAGTGGCATCATCCGCTTCAAAATATAGTTAAACAATCATACAAAAAAATGATTTATGGAATTAGTCAAAAACAAGTTTGCTTAAATTCCTCACAAGTAGAAAGCTCATTAATAAAAAGGAAATGAATCAAGAATAATCTCCGTTCTCCTTCCTAGAGGCTGTTCAGTGGAACATCCATATGGGTCAAATGGTTTCTGAAAATAATTTATATATACTGTGCACGTGTGTATGTGTGTATATATATATATATAGAAAGAGAGAGAGAGAGACTGGAATTAATTTGATGTGTTCCCTTTTTGCTATTGGTGTTAAAGGGAAGGACGAACCAGAAGAGGGTCTCAAGGGAGAGAGAAAGAGAGAGGGATAATCATTATTCATGAGGACCGCTGCATCCCTGATTTTTGTCAGCGTATGAATAGCTAGTAAGCTGGGGTTGTGTGTGAGTGTGTACGGGTCATGTGACAGCCAGAGATGCTGACGTGATGTGAGAGCCTGGAGAATTAACCAAGCTGGCAGCAAAGCGAGTAGAGCTTCATTTGCTTCTTCTAGGTGTCAGAGAGAGAGAGAGAGAGAGAGAGAGAGAGAAAGAGAAGACAAAAAGAGAAATAAACATTTACAAAGAAGCAAAGGGAGAGGTGAGAGAGTGATATATATAGAGAGTGTAAGAGAGCGAGGGAAACGTCACAATGTCAGCTCTCTCCAACCAGCCAGCTGCTGCTCCTTTTTCTGAGTACAGCGAGCTGTGCAAATCCACTACCCACCCCGAGCGGCCCGGCAGCGCTGTCCTGCAAGATGGGCAGCAGCAGCAGAAGAGCAAGGATTACAGTGCATCTGAGTGGGAGTGGCAGAGGACTGAAGGCAAGCTAAATGAAATTGGGGTCCAAATGAGTCTGGGGGGACAGCCCAAGGCAGCAGCAGAGGGTCTGGAGGGGAAGGGAGCCGGGCTCACCGATGAGGACAAGCTGTGCTTCTTCGAGGGTCAGGGTGTGGAGAAGGACCTGAAAGTGCCAGCACAGAGGAGTGCTAGGCAGGCTTGTAACTCCCTGGGCAGTGCTGGGGAGAGTCCGGAGAGCCCACTGTCCTTCTCCTCCTCCTTATTCGGGAAGTCTCCAGTTTCTCCCAGCGGCAAAATGATGGCCACTACACTTGCAGTCACTGTAGTCGGGATGGAGAAAGAAACAGGCAGGAGTAGTAATGGGGCGCAGAGCGCATCGATCGGAAAGTTACTGCCCGAAGTGTCCATCTCAGCAGACTGTGAGGAGGAGACGACCAGCGTGTGGAACCCGCACTTCCACCTGCAGCCGGAGCCAAGCACGAAGGGAGAGAACTGCAAGCAGGAAGAGACACCCAACTACTGTGTGATAGGAATTGTCAACGACAACTACCTGGAGGGAGGCATCGGGTTCGAGCAGAAATCCAGCCCCCTGGCCATGGCAACGATGGCCAAAATGGCCCCTGTGTTGATTACATCGCGAGAGGCAGGAGAGGATACTAGGGATGAAGCAGAGCCATTCCTGAGTGGCCGAGCCACGCAGCAGCGGCGTGCCATGCGCCGCGCCATGTCAGAGTGCTCCCACCTCTCCGTGCCAGACAGTCTTGAGCTGCCGGACAAGTACCCTGTGCTGCCGGCCCAGGGTGACGGGCTGCTGTCTCCCGGCCCCAACGCCAGGAAGTCACTGTCCCAGATCAAGAGGTCCATGACTGTGTCAGAAGAGCAGAGCTGTGCTCTGTCGCCATTCGGCAGTGAAATGCCTTGTGTGGCTGAAAAGAATGATGTGAGGACCCAGCAGCCGCAGCAGCAAATGGAGGAACTTTGTGGCCAGCACAACCATGCAGCTGGGCTGAACTTTCCCCACACCCACCTGGAGGGCATTCCTGAAGTGAGAACCATCAGCGGCACCAGTAGTGTCGAGGTCCAAGGAGAAAAGCCGGCAGGACAGGAAGGAGGCAAGGCCGATATGAAAACCGCGTCCACTCAAGATAAACCCACAAACACCCACACCACCAGCACATTGGTTCATGCCCCAGATGGTAAGTGACCCTGTGATTTGCTTTTGCCATGTACAATGTCAGGAGCTATCTTTAAAAAAAAAAAAAAAAAAAAAAGTGGCTGTGCCCCTAGTGGTGCAGTTTAGTCTGAGTTTGGACAAAGGGTGATGTAAAGAGATTTAGAAGGAGAAAAATTAGGGGATTAGGGATTGAAACAGAGGATTAAGGACGGGAGGTTGAGAAAGAATACCCAATTTGAGGGTGAAATGGGATGATTTGGGGTTGATCGAGTGTTGAGAATATGTGTTTTGTGTATTTCTGTGCAGTTTCTAGGGCAGCTAGCTCAGTGCTGGACATAGCTGAGGTTGGAGGGCAGATCAAAGCTGCTAGAAAGCAGAATTACTGCAGATAATCTGCAACAATCAAAGAGCAGGGGGCTGTATTATCTGCATACAATCAGACTTTGCATTGGTACTGTTTACAAATAACATTGCTATTCTATTCCTATAATGTACAGTATTTTTCTTTTGGTAAATCATTGTGCATTTACATTTGCATGAATGTGTATTTGTGTATGCATACCGATACAGACGTACTGAGTGAATGCATATTAGTATTGATTAATGGATGCAATTGATATGTGTTTTCCTTGTTTAATACCAAGCTTTAATTACACAGAACTCTTGGAAATAAAAAGGATACACTGAAGTCTTTAAGAAGTACAATTTGAAGTGCATTTAAAAGCTGGGGATTTGAGTTGTAGAAATGCCTGTCAGTTACATTATTCTTTGTTTGACTGTTTCCTAGTCTTCCATGTTTTTGTATATCTTTTCTTTTTTTCTGATGATCCCAAACTCTCTCAGAATGAAGGAGGCTTCTTAAGAAAAAAAAAATTGATTCACAGGTGCGGAAAGGTGTGTGTTTTTATAACTGGTTTTCAAAACAGTGCCCTCTGTCAAAACACAAGGTCTTAAGAAAAACTAAAGACATGCTTTACCGGAATGGGCTTGAGCTAAAAAGACAAGAATGGTATGCAATAAAGTGTGTCACCGATTTATACCAAACCACATTTGGTTTCTGATACCTTCACTGTGCCCCAGTGCAGCAGGAACTGTAAGTGCTGGGGCAGTTATTGGAGTATGCGGGCAAACACTGCTTGGAATGTATTCTATGGCAATGTTGACCATATGTGTATTTGTTCACATAACAGAAACCACTGTATGAAAACGATATCGTGCAAAGGAAACCAATGCATATGTGAGGTCTGAAAAAAATAGCACACGTTCTACTATACAGAAAAATGTTTCTCTCCCGTCTTTAACAGATCATGTTAGGTGGTTCCAGGTTTGTTATAATTTCATGAGATTTATAAATTTTTTTAAATAAAAAAAAGTACTTGAATATTTGTTTTTATTTTGAAAGTAATTTTCCCATGTTCGTCATTGTGCTATTAACTGCACATTGTCTGTCTACTGTAAATCCGCCGTATAGATTTCCCTTATCTGTTAATGTCAGCTATAAAATGTCAGCTTCTTCAATTCATAATGAGACTTGGTTGGTCAAAAGAGGTTGTTTTTATTCAAACGGGAGAGATCGAGAAGAAGCATTGAGCAAGTAGAGTGACGGACAGAAGGACAGACTGGAAAGCAGCGAGCAAGCAGAGTGACGGACAGAAGGACAGACTGGGTACGTTCTGTACGCTCGCTCGGTGAACTGTGCTGCAGTGCTCTTATCCTGGCATTCGTTATGTAACTTCTGTGGAGCACAGACAGGGTTCTGTTCTCCAGGCTTCATTAGGGGGCTGAGACTGGGAGCTTCACTGGGGTGGGTTTAACCCACTAGCTGGCACTAGCTCAACCCCCCAATACATCCCTTACAAAAGTATACCACAGTGAGAGCCCGCAAAGTGTATTAAACATAGTGAAGCATAGGTAGGCATTGGAAAGTACAGAGGATTATGGTCAAATGTAATCTTGTCGTAGTACAGTATATCCATAGGAAAACTGCAAAATGTCCGTGCACATTTACTGTCATAAGGATTTATAAGGGACTGGCTCCCTCTGAAAATCATTCCTTGTTCCCATGCAGCAGAATCGTCAAATAGACTATTCATTCAATACCTGTTTGTTCCAAGCAGAAGCCCACACCTGCTGTGCTTGCAAATCAAGCAGCATCGAACTAGTATTCAAGACACAATTCTTAAATAACTTCTGTAGGAAGTAGAAATCATCAAGTTGTGTTAATTTCATTTGTAGTATGTGTAGATGGGATTTAGAAGGGAGGGCAATTGAATGTGTTTAAATGGCTAGCGTAGTAATTAATCATATGAAATGGCTGAAGTAGTTATTATTATTATGTATATTAATAGTGGTAGGGAGCTTGGGTGTAGTCCCATATTGGTTGGAGTATTTTGCTTTTCTTGCTGTATGTTTGGTGGTAATGGGTTGGTGCACAGAGGAAACATTTAGAATGAAAGTATTTTCATGTTCAAAGAACGCAACTAAAAAGTGTAATACTTTTACAAAATGTCGGGTCAAAATATTTTTAACGAAATCAAAATGTTTTGAACAAAAATATGCAAGACTGGAATCTAACTTTGTTTATTTCTAGAGAAGTGGGTAGCCCCAAATAAAGACTTTTTTTTTAATTTTTTTTAGCGAAACTAATTGATAGATTTGCCATCAGAGATTCTGAGAAATGACGAAGAATTGCTAGCAGTTTACATAATGGGTAAAAACTGAGAACTGATGTTTATGACATTTTGTGCAGAACATTAAATATAATATAATATAAATGTAATATAAAAACTGTAATAGTTTTTGTTATGTTGTAGTGGTTTTAAATGCAGGTAAAAGGATAGTTGCGCCATAGTTCAAATGTAATCTAAGGGCATATGTTTTGTTATTTGGGTGAGAACCTGGCTTTTCTAGAATAACTGGACAGATTGTACCGTATAATTTGTAAGATTATATCAAATTTCTGTTTGTTGAACGTGATTGTGATTCTGTCCCATGGCACACAGAAGGAAAGATACATTTCTGAAAAAGTGAAACAAAACAGTATTGAGCTAGCAGACTGGTAGTCCAGAGAAACTGTAGCTGTCAAAGATAGTTTATCTTAATACAGAAGGTTTTACATGTCAGCAACCACACATTTAATTTCTTTATTGATTTCTTCACTGAATTTTTAAAGCATGCAATATCTTAACTAAATAAATCATAGCCAGGAATACATTTTTAATAGATTATCCATCTGGTGTGGTATTCACAATTAACTGTTTAAAGATTCAGAACCAGAGGTTAAAAATTTGGCTTTGGGAAAAGAGGATTAGTAAAGAAAATAATTTGTGCATCGTCAGTGATATGGATCGTCAGGAACAACCCCTGCATGGTACAGAGACCTTTATGACCTTGCTCACTGAGGCACTTTAGGTCATTTTGTAAAGGCTTGAGGTTGCTGAGGGAAAGGGGCAGGTTATGAAGAGAGGAGATCACTGTAAAATAAATCAGGAGTTTTCAAAAACAAGTATTTTGGGAGCAGTAAAGGTTCAGTTGTCTATAGGAGGGTGGATCCATGTAAAATGTCAGGGAGCACAGAGTGAGGGGAGAGGGCTGTTTTAGTATATGACACCTGATTCCAGGCTGTTAGGTTGAATATTTATCTTATAAGTTATGCCAACTCAAATACCCCACAACATGTGAAGAAAGGAGAAGGGCAAATTAATTTAATTATATATATATATATATATATATATATATATATATATATATATATATATTATATATATATATGTATATATATATATATTATTATATTCAAAAGTTCCTTGGGGAGCGTTGATGGACAGCAATTTTCAAGTCATGCCACGAATTTTCGATCGAATTTTGGTCGGGTCTCTGACTGGGCCTCTCAAGGACATTTACCTTTTTGTTCCTTAGCCACTCCAGTGTAGCTTTGACTGTGTGCTTTGGGTCGTTGTCATGCTGAAAGGTGAACTTCCATCCCAGTGTCAGCTTTCTTGCAGAGTGCAGCAGGTTTTCCTCAAGGACTTCCCTGTGCTTTGCTCCATTCATTATCCCTTCTATCCTGACAATTGCCCTAGTCCCTGCTGATGAGAAACATACCCATAACATGCTGCTGCCACCACCATGCTTTACAGTAGGGATGATGTTCTTTGGGTGATGCGCTGTGTTGGGTTTATGCCAACATAAAGCTTTGCATTTAGGCCAAAAAGTTCCATTTTAGTTTTGTCAGACCACAAAACTTTTTGCCACACGGCTACAGAATCTCCTGAGTGTTTTTTTGCATACTTTAAACAGGATTCCAGATTTGTGGAGTGCTTGGGATATTGTTGTCACATGCACACTTTGTCCAGTCTTGGACATAAAAGCCTGTAGCTCTTGCAAAGTTGCCATTGGCCTGTTGGTAGCCTCTCCAATCAGTCTCCTTCTTGCTTGGTCATCCAGTTTGGAGGGACGGCCTGATCTAGGCAGGGTCTTGGTGGTGCCATACACCTTCCACTTCTTAATAATAGTCTTGACAATGCTCCAAGGGAAATACTAGGCCTTTGATATTTTTTTATACCCATCCCCTGATCTGTGCCTTTAAACAACTTTGTCCCGGAGTTCTTTTGAAAGCGTCTTGGTGCTCATGGTTGAGTCTTTGCTTTGAAATGCACTACCCAGCAGAGGGAACCTACAGGAACTGCTGAATTTATCCAGAAATCATGTGAATCACTACAGTTTAACACAGGTGAAAGCCAATTAACTTGTTGTGTGATTTTGAAGGCAACTTGTGATTTTGAAGGCAACTTGGATATCTCCGCATGGCTGCATTTGGTCAGCTGCTGGTCAGAAGCAAAGAATAAACTGAAAATTATCACACTGAGTTGCAAAGTTCATGCAACCCATTGCACAATTACCAGGTTTCAATAAAGAACCTGAGGCGACTAAAAAATAGATATGTTGCTATAAAAGGTGAGTAATTTATTACAGTATTTTTTGAGCGGATGAAAAATGAACATCAAGAAGGAGCATGCCTAGTTATAAAGAAGTCCGTACTGGATGACTTTAAGAAGTGGCCAGCACATTTTCAGTGGGGGGTTTGACAAGATTATTCAGTGCCACTGCTGTGCATCTCAGGAAATAATGAGGTCGGTAGCTGTGACTCATTTCTGAGTGTACCATAAATCAATTTAGTCTGCCAAGACAGATGATTAATTACAATCTCCAGTAAAAGAAAACCTAAGAACGAGAGGAGGCCTTTCAGCCCCTCTAAGCTCACACGGTTCCTAGTAGCTAATTGATCTCTGAACTTTAAATTGGGTCTGAAAGAGTCCCAATGATTCAGCACCAACAACGTGACTAGGTAACTCATTCCATACCCTCCCCACTCTCTCTGTGAAGAAGTCCCCTAAAAAAGTGTATCACTATTTTTTTTTCAGTTGTCTCATGGTTTTTCCAGTTATACTCATTATTCTTTATAATGCTTGCCTCTGCTTTACCATGGTTTCACTACGCTTCATTGTGTCTCCTTCACTCTGTCCTGTCTATTTCCGTGTAATTCCCAACTGTTTGTCTTCTGATCCTGGTTTCTGAGCTGCGCTTCAAGTACAGGTTTGGGTTAACTATGTCAACTCCTTTTAAGATTTGAAAGATTCAAGCACGTCCCCCTAATTGTTCTTTGTTCTAGGCTAAATTACTCACTCATATTTGCATCAAGGGTTATTGTTGTCCTGTGCTGGTGTTGAAATCCTCTGTGAAGAGGATATAGTGGAGGCAGTCATAAGCACATCTGCCTTACTTCACATGTCCATATAGCTAGAGAATTGCTAATCCAGTTGTCATGAAACATGGCATTAACATGGTATAAAGTAGCAAATGATTGAGATGATAAGATTCTGGGGATACATGGAGGTATCTGGTTCCTTCAGCCACCTGTCTGTGTGCCACACTTACTTACATGTTTGCATATATCTAGAGAATCAAATTGAGATCAAGCATTTCATTGCCAATTCTTATTCTGTGCTATTCAGTACATCCTGTTGATGGACAGCGTGGTCATGTTTTCGTCAGACTGATGGCTCTTATTTTTAATTTATAGTTTAAATGTGGGATGTGTGTTATTGACAAGCTTGTTTGCTCAAGGTTTATTATCTACAATGAGACAGAAACTCGAGGTTTGTGATGAACTCACCGGATGCAAATTGTAATCTAGTCACATCATTTTTATTTATTTAATAAATGTTTTTGTTTGTAATATATGGTGCATCTTCTTTTTAAAATGCCATTAAACATTGAGGACGAATTGAAATGGGAGTCTGCGCGTAGGTCACTGTTTTCTCCGGCAGACAGATTAATGACCACATTGTGTTTTTCTTTTTGTCTCCTCTTAGTTTAAACTGACAGCCTCATTAATATGAGAGATGTTACTAATCCTCTTACTAATCAAAACAAACTAAATGTCAGCAAACCAGGATTAACCAGAATTAACTGAGGATGTGGGGAGGGTTGGGTATTTTGGTTGTTATGACGAGTCATTTCCGGCATCATTTAAGTTTTGTTTTTTTAAAGTTTTGACTTTTTGTCCATTTGAGATGTGCTGGCTCTCTGCTTTCTCCACCTATGCAAATTAGCATCTTAACTAGGGGGGGGGGGGGTATATAAGAAGATGTGGGCTATTCATGAATGGTATGCTGCTGGAACAGTGTTCACGGTATGTTTGTTGTTTTGAAGGTAGCAGCGATTTGAATATAAAAAATAAACTAACCCCCCCCCAAAACAAAACATAGCTTAGCGGCTCCTCGAGTGGCTCATCTGATAATGGTATGACCATTTTGTCTGTTCCTTGGTGTAAAAATGTAGTTGGCTTGGGAATGGGGCCAGAGGACGCCCACTGACCTTCAGTTCCCTGAGCTGTTATGAGGAATAGCTGCAGTGAATGAGCGTAATTAGACCTTCCAAACTGGGTAGAAAATCAGAGGTAAAATAATTGGGTGCTAGGGTTGTCGGTTAAGCCTCCAAATATCGATCAATTAATTGGGCACATGAAATATAATCGTTCAAATAAATATCGATGATTGTGCCACCCACATACATTTTCACAAACAGAGGTATATTTACCATTAATTATACTTTTTTTTTTTTTTTGAAAACCATTAAATTATACTTTTTTTTTTTGCAAACTTAACGTGGAAACAGACAATCAATTTCTCTGAAAAGAAAAAAACTATTCACGATGAGCAAGACAAAATGAGAAGTCTACTGCAAGTAGCACAAATCTACCAAAACTTTTCCAGGTGTACCTCTTGAAACAAGCTGATTACCATGACAACAAGCTGACGCATGTCTCAGACTAACTGGATGCAGGAAAAAAAAGTAGTCGAGCTGCATAGGTTATAGAGCTTTGCGTTCAAATTTGAGATTCAAGCCCATTACAATCTTTTTTTTGTTGTTGTTTTTTTACGAGCAGTGCCAAAAGGTCAGACTTTGTGTGAGCTCCAAAGGGCTGGTTCAAGGCTGTTTGAATTCCAGACAAATGTTGTGTCATACTCTAATGCTGGAGTATAGAGAACTTGGTACTGGGATTCTGAGAGACCACAAACCCAATAGCGTAACTCCCTGATTGTCCAGACAGCCCCTTGTCAGCTGTCATGTTGTCTGCTATGCTCTTCTGCCCTGTTGTTTTAGAGAATGTGCTACCCTCAATCTCTGGTATTTACAGAACAGTTCAGTGCTGTATGTTACAAGTAAAGGGGTTGCATTTTTTGCAAGAAGTTTCTTTATTGGGGAAAGTCATATAAACAATATCACAGTTCGATTATCTGAACACCCCCCTGATCCCAGGTAGTTTGGAAAATAAAATCTTTACTGTGCCGATCAGCAGCCAGTCTACCTTCAGGCTTTCTCTTTCTTGACTCGATTGGGTTACGGTGTCCTAAATGAATGATGTTCATTAAACAGAAAGAGGAGTAGCATGGGAGCCTCGCAGCTGCAGCGCTTGGGGTTTCTTACTGTGCTATAGTATCACCTAGGGCTGTCATAACACTGATGTGAGTTTCAAACTCACAAAGAAAATAGTGGATAGGGTATTTTGACTCCCTGCCCTGTTGTGATTTAGAATCAAAGGTTTCATATTTGAACATTTTTGTTTTTGAGCGTAGACCTAAGGAAGTGTTTGTTTTGAAAATCTAACTATGTCAAATGGTAGTAGCAAGCAGTGTTTTAAGAAGGTGAAGTGCAGAGGGACATTTCAAGATAAGTACTGTTGGCAGCTGCAGAAGGACCTACCACTGTGGCTAATTACTCTCTGCCTGCTAATTGTCTGTTGAGTCTTTGGCATGGTGCAGTTCAATGCAATTATATACTGAAATACACGGAGGCTGCCCAAAACATTTGTGTACCTGCCAGAGCACTGTCAATGAGCACTGTTAATAAATTAATCATATTTGGGGTACCAATAAATGCCACCATTCCAGTAATTCAGTTTCAAGGCATGTTTCTTACATGACCTGTTACGGTACATTAAAGATAATTAACTGTACCAGGGCTGTGTGTTACAGATCAGCTCCTCACCCTCCAGTCTCTGTATTGTTATTGTGGCTCTGGAGGTGACCCACCCCATGCAACATGGCGACGAGACTGCAGAGTGGTTTCCCTGGCAACACGCTGGAGGAATGGGAGCTGTCTTTCTCTGTCAGGCTCCCCATGTTGAAAATCTTCTATTTCAATACATTTACAAATGCTTTCATAAATAAAAATGTATTTTGAGTTTCATAATTGAATACCGTCAGCAGCAAGCATCATCTGTTATATCCTTGATGTTGACCTTCACATTCTCCTTCACTCTGAGCGCAGAGCACATTTCTGTAGAGGAGGCATTACTCCATCAGACTGGCAGAACCTGCTGTGTCACTATATGCCGATGGTTCATAAATGAATGCATTTGTGCTGGAGAACCTCACTCACTCTGTCTGTAGCCTGCTAGTAACCACTTCAATGTCAATGTGTCAGCAATCCATTATAGATAAATAAGTACAATGAGAGGTAATGTTCAATACCTACGGATTTGCCATGTTGTATCTTCTAGTGTAAATTTCAATGCAGACCAAAAATTCTGGACCAACTTGATTCCTTCTTCACTGACTAATCTGTTATTGCGTTAATTTGGAAGAGAATAGTTAGAACTGAGTGACTGGGAGTCAGTGTGGTCTAGTGGTTAGAGCTGAGGGACTGGGAGGGAGGGAGCAGTTTGCTCTAGTGGTTAGAGCTGAAGGACTGGGAGGGAGGTAATGTGTAGTCTAGTGGTTAGATTACTATGTTATAGTGGTATTGATTATTGCTTCCTGATAGAGAGAATGCATCTCTTAATTGGAAGAAATGAATTAACTGTGGTGTGGAAGGCAGTGGGTTTGAGTAGCTCAGTGGTTAGCTCAGACAGGCTTTAGGCTTTGTTTTCAGTTAGCCTTTTTAATTGCACATTGTAAAATCAAACTACAACAAAAAAATCTGAAAACTTTTGTAACTGTGTACTGTAACATCACACCTCCACCACTGAACTCAACCTCCAGAGAATAGTAAGTGAAATGCTGTTTAAAGCATTTCAAAGAATTGAAATTGTTGTCAGGCTTACTTCTCATCAGAGTGTAGCATTGTAAGTACCGAGACCAGGGGAGGCATTGTCTTTATATGTGCAGCGATGGAGATGTGGTGGAAATATCAGCACATTTGCCACTAAGATTTTAATATGGCTTTATCTTGAGAATGGCTTGTGATGAAACTTTAGATTACTAAATAAATACAAAATAAAATCTTGTGTCCCTATGCACAACTAGTCCTCTGTTAGGAAGTATCATCTATAAATAATAATAATTATAATAATAATAACTACATCTTGTAAAATGTGAGCTATTAGTTAAATTGCTATTAATTAATATGATACAAATGTGATTCAGCATTCTTTTTTTCATTCAGAATCGTAATTGGTCTCTTGTGAAGTACACCTGCATTATTAAAAAGTCCTCTCGCTAGACTTCAGTAAACTGGGGTTTGAGGATCCCGGAGGTCTGTAAAGGTTGCCCAGGGGGAGTCCGCAGGACATTTTGTACATTTCTTGTTTGTAAAACAACGTGCATATTTAATGTACACAAATAATGTGTTTCACTGCTGTGGTGAGAGATACTGTAGGTCTTCTGGTACATACAGACAATCCCTGATAAAAGTTACCATAGTAAAAAAAAACAGCAAAGTGTAATAAAGAAAAGTAAATGGTAAAGCATATTGATAAACATGGCAAACCAGGTTAAACTAGCAAATGCCTAGTATGGTAACCCTGCAAACATACCATGGTAAACTTTTAACTGGGATGTACTGTATATTAAATAGTTTTGGGGAGTTAATGATAAATTGGACTGTTGTGAGGGAAGGGCCTTATGATACAGACAATCTTTTACAGGGCTGCTCTATATTTCAGTATCTGACTCTTATACAGTACAATACAGGATGTGTATAATTTACTGTCAACACGGACTAACACTGAAATAACCCAATTAGTGAATTGTTGAGACATGAAACCACAAGGGTGCTCTGGACTTATACACTCCCTTCCTCTGCAGTATGAGAGATACTTGTAATTTTCTTCAGATTATCATTTTAAACAGGGGTCCCTCAAGCAGTCAGGTTTGTGAACCCCTGCAGGAAGCTGTGTGTCCCGCTTGTCAGCTGGAGGAGCAGCATACTGAGAGAACATGCTGCTCTGATTGCAAAAACATGTCCCATGAACAATTCATGAGCAGTGCTCTTGCCTTCAGATCTCTCTTGTTGTGTCAGAATCTGACAGGCATTTTAGATTTTAAACTGATCTGAAGCAATCTTGCCAAGGCAGTTGGGGCTGTCATGGTAAACGTTGTCTTTGTGTTGAATGAAGTCGCACGTCAGCGTATTGAACTATTCGACGGAGTCAGCAGTACAGGGCTCCTCCCTTCCGACTTGTGCACTGGTTGTAGAAAGGGGCGTTCTTTGCTTTGCAATTAAATGTGTGTTTGCCTTGCCAAGGGTTGGTGTATTTATAGGAGCAGTCAGGAAACTAAAGTTGTGTACAAAAATTCTGGCAAAAAATTTGTGGGGGGAAAAAACTTTAACTTGAGTACTGCAGTGAAACTAAATACTGAAGAAGCAGAATTAAATGTATAAAATGAACCAACCATTTCAGCCATGCAGGACACTGCTACCCCATCTCTCTCTCTCTCTCTCTCTCTCTCTCTCTCTCTCTGCTTCATCCCAAATGCCCTATATACCTCTGTCTCTAATTAACCCCTCCTCTGGACTAAACTACTAAGCCAGGTTAACTTCAGTTAGTAAGAAATCACAACATGATTGTTATTATTAAAATACACAGTTTAATTGAGTCTATTTACACATTTACCATTAGTAATTTTCTCTCTTTTAATCTTTTCCCTTTTTACTAAAATAAATGTAAATGTGCAAGGTCCCCCTTCCTATTCACTTACACTGAGTGCGTTCACACTCTTCCTTACTTGAATGTGACTGTGGATGTGCACATCTCTTCACACTTCAATAGTAAATATACAGCATCTCTGTAACTATTTTTAATGAAGTGGGAATATGCTTGAAATAATAGCAACCCGTTTTAAATGAATAAAACCATCTTTTTAACCCCTGTGTCATTGTGAGGGAAATGTGCACCTTTCTCCCAAAATACACACAATTTTCTGTCCAATCGTTTTAATATGTTTAACCCGACCAAAAAAAAAAAAGAAAAGAAAAAACCTTCAAATTAAAAATGAATCGCTAAATAAATAAATAAATAAATAAATAGAAATATAGGTCAGCTATAAAAGGAAATTAAACACTAACTAGATGGGAACCATTTTCTCATTTACTCAGGGTGTCCCTGGCTGTTATTGGTTAGAGGAACTTTATTGTTTAAGGTCAGAGAGGAGGACTTGATTTAATTCTTTAAAAATCTTAAAAGGAGTTTGCAAAGTAAGCACTATCCAATACTGTAAGTGCAGCACAGAAACCAGGAGTCACAGTTGTAAATTAAGAGTAGATAAGCTTAGCACAGAGGGTAGGAGAAAGTTCTTTACGCAGTGGTGAGGGTATGGAATGGATTACCTAGCTATGATGCTGGTGCAGAATCACTGGTATACTTTTAAGATCCAAAATTTTTAGATGAATCAGCTACTAGGAGCCAATGAACACTGATTGGCTGAATGGCCTCCTCCTCGTTTTATACGCTTTCTTGTGTAACTGAAAGCCAACAGGTTCGTGTTTTCTAATAAGGGAGTTTTCTTTTCCAGCTCCGGTGAAAGCGGAGGAGAAGTCAGAGAAAGACACCGCAGCAAACGGGATCAGTGCTGCGCCCAATAAGGAACTCCCGCCAAGCCCAGAGAAGAAAACCAAGGTAGTTTCTGACTTCCTGTTACTCCCAGCAGGTCAAGGGTCACGCTTGCTTGTGCTCCTCCATTGCCCATAGCTGCTGCTGCTTTCTGCTGTTGCATTTGAGAAGTCCTGATGAGACAGTTTCCTAATTGACTATCCGACAGGTCACAGTAATCGATGCGCCTTATTATTCAGAAGTGAGAAGCAAAAAAGAAAAATGTGTAGAATCTTCATGAAAGCCTTCAAACTGAAAGCATGCATGTGCATTATTATTGTACAGCGTAATATATGTGTGTTGAGAAAACGTTATTATTAATAAGCAAGAAGCAGAAAAATTAAGAAGCTTTTCTACTTGAGGATTCAAATAATGCACCAGAGCAATAAATCAACCTATGAATATTTAATTGAGGCTGGCAAAATAAAATCCATGGTGATTTAAAAATCGATTAATCATCTCTAGTAACCATAGTAACCAACACATTCCTCTCCCAGAACCCTGCTGATATTCTTATCTTGGTAAACACACATCCGTGAATATGCACTGATCAGAGAGGGAGACCTCCCATTGTGAAGAAGTTTGTCAGGGTGGTTATTTTTTATTTTTATTAACTGTTTTTAAAACTATGAATGAACTGTTCTGAGATCAGTCGACCTCCTCTCGTTCGTAACTTTCTTATGTTCTTAAGAGCAGTGGGAGGTAGCTGTCTCCTCCGCTGTCTCTCCTGCACCCTTCCCTCCCCCCAGGGTTTAGTTTCTTCCAGTGCTTTACTGTTTCTGTTTGCAACCTGCTTCCTCCTGCTGCTTCTTGTGACTCATGATTCTCATAATGTATTTTTTGTTGGCGCATTGTCACTTTCTTGTGTCGTTTTTGTGTGTTTTTTTTTTTCTTTTTTTTTTTAAACGAACCCCAAAGTCTGCTGCAGCCACCACCACTCCATCTGCCAAGCCAAGCTCAGCAGCCAAACCGAGGCCGTCCTCATTGTCAACAGCGGGCGCCCCCAAACGCCCCGCCTCCGCCACCACCCCCAACAAAAAAACACCCACCTCAGCAACCACGCCCACCTTTGGCACCAAGAGAGCCACACCCACCACACCGCGCCCTGCCTCCACAACACCCAGAGACACCAAGCCCAAGGTAAGTGTGGCTCAGCCAGCAGCTGCAGCAACAACAAGCAGTCAAACAAAGTGTCGCTCATTGCACAATGTTTAAATATTTAAAAAACAATCGATTGAAAACTAGAGGGGTTTTCCAAACATGCTGCATAGAAAATGTCTGGTATTTACAGAACAGTGCAGTGCTGTATGTTCTGTATTTACAGGTAAAGGGGTTGTACTGTATTTTTTTAGGAGGTTTCTTGATTGGAAAAGTAACAAACAAGTTCACAGTTTGAATTCTAGTGTGATCCCAGTTAGTTAAACATTGCATATTTTGCATTTCCCTCTCCCTCTGCCTCTCCATCTTTTCTGTTTATCTGTCCTATAAGGCGTTTATGATGGGGTTGTAATAATGCACTGGTGAGATTGTAAATAGAATACTGTGTTTAGTTCTAGTCATGGAGTCCAACAAGGAGCAACCAGACTAATCGCAGGGCTTAAATGAACGAGCTGTGAAGATAGGCTGAAGGAACTAGATTTATTAGGAGGGACTTTATTGAAGTCTTTATACAATCTTAAAAGGAGTTCACATAGTTTACACTAACCAATACTTTAAGCACATTACAGAAACTTGGACTAGAAGACACATAGTTTGACATTTAAATGGAGGTGGACTTAGGACTGAGGGTAGGAGACACTTCTTCGCACAGTTTTTAAATAAATCCACTCACTTGCAATGCGTGTTTGTGACTGGTGATAAGCGACTGGATTCTTGATCCTTAGGATTTCTCTGTCCTGGTGCCCCTAAACCTAACCTACTTTTTGGAAGGTAAATGGTAAATCTATATAATAAATTCAGTATTAAAGTATGTACAGTATTTATTGAAAGTACTTGTGACATTTTGCTCACGTAGCATCTAAACTGAAGAGTAAATTACTCAATGACCCAAAACCTTATCACTCAAAAATAACAAATTTCTGTTTGTTTTGTGCATTAGAGAATGGCATGCATTTAATCTTTTCACTGTCTCCCAGGTCAAGCCTCTCTGGGCTCCCAGTTTAATTTGTGTCTGCCAGTTTCAATTTGCAGTTTGTGTCACAAATTCTGGATTTGGTTAGGGTCTGCCTGTGTTTTGGGTTTTTAATTATAGTGAGGTAAAAAATTGTAATTTGTTTTGAGTTTTAATTTTTTTTTTCCAGTACAAATTGCACTGGTTATTCAAGGCAGGGTTTGGAGCAGTGTATTTTCATACTAAGTATTGCAGCAGGTTGTTAGAAATGCAATGAGCGGACAGTTTTCTTTGGGACGTGTTCTGTATTCGGTTGGGATCTCTCTCCTCGTCTCCCCTCTCCGTCCCTCCCTGTGTCTCTCCATGTCTGTTTCATTCTCCCTATCTCATCCTCTCTGTCTCTCTCACTCCATGTCTCGCTGTCTCCAACTCCCTGCCGTCTCTCTCTTCAGTTCAGCTCTCCCTCACTGTCTCCCCTCTCTCTCTCTCTCTCTCCCTCACTGTCTCCCCTCTCTCTCCAGCTCTTGGATGCTCGCAGTCCAGTGAAGAGCCCTGAGAAGCGCCCTGCAGTCCCCAAGGCCAGCCCTGCTCCTGTGGCTAAACCTCCTGTCCCAAAGAGCAGTGTCGCCCCCAAGCCGGCCACGCCCCGTGCCCCAGTCCAGAGGAACAGCACCAGCACCAGCACCCCACCCAAGAGGCCCACATGTTAGTTACCTTGGTTTGTCTGATACAGAAACTGATTCATGCACTAGGACTAGTATAATGCCCTCTATTCCAGGCCTTATGCTTACCTCACTTGTGTGCAGCATGTGAAAAAGACTGCTGTTAAAAAGTAATTTGTCAGGGCGGTGCAGAGTAGAACTTATTCACAGCCTCAGAAATAAATATGTTAAAACATCTTCTTTTTCTCAGCTATCAAGACTGACTCCAAACCAACAGATGTGAAGAAAACGAGTACAGCAAAATCACCATCAGGTACTTGTCCCTCTCTCTATCTTTCCCACTCCCTTTCTCTCCTCTCCCCCTCCATTACTTCTCCTCCCTCTCTCTCTCCTCTTTTCCCTCTTCTCTTTTCCCTCTCCATTACTCCTCCTTTATCTCTACCTATCATTTTCCCTCTACCCTTCTCTCATCTCCCTCTCAATTATTTCTCCTTTCCCTCTCTCCCCTCCTCTCCCTCTCCCTTACTCCTCCTTCATCTCTGGCTCTCATTTTCCCTCTACTCTCCTCTCCTCTCCTTCTCCATTACTTCTCCCTTCCCTCTCTCTCCTCTCCTCTCCCTCTCCATTACTTCTGGTTTCCCTCTCTCCTCTCCCTCTCCATTACTTCTCCTTTCCCTCTCTCCCCTCCTCTCCCTCTCCCTTACTCCTACTTCACTTCTGCCTCTTATTTTCCCTCTACTCTCCTCTCTTCTCCCTCCCTCTAAACTTCTCTACTTTCTCATCCTGTTTAAAGGAAACATTGAGGAAGATGGTTTGAAAGATCTACATTTATTTAGCCAAGATCAAAAGTTACATAGAATACAGTGCTGCTGTTTTAAAAATAGAATAGTTGTGCATCTAAGATCGAACAAATTACAGCAATTTGTGTTTTGCTTTTTTTTCTTCTTATAATTTTAAAAGTGGTTGACATAGGCTGGGTTTGCACGCACGTGAAGATCAACTCCACAGTCATGACTGTGTGATGTTGTCACGCAGATACATCGTGAAACAGCAAAAGGACGTCGTTTTGCCGGCACGACTTTAATGGCAGGGTCAATCGCTTTCTCACGATAAAAATAGCTGTAAAAACCCATGTAAGCTGGAGCAGGAATCGTGCTTGTGTCTCACGAGATTTCAGCTGTCAAGATCTCATTCTTCTGACTTAGTATCACATAATCTCCAGCAGAAAGGCTGTACAAAACACACACACACACACCCAATACACACGCAAAATGTACATTTATGGAGTACTTTAACACTAGAAATGCCGCAGTTATACTCATACCTACAACCGCCGACAGCAGTCATTATCACTGTACATTTTAAACATCATGAATATTGAAATGAAAGACAAAACTCAAAAGTTTATTCAAGCACATCATATCAAACATCTGCACAGCCAAAACATTGTATTTAAATGAACAATTAAACATAACAGGGTTTATTTTCTAACTTACCACATATAAACCACTCCTTAAAAAATGAAAAACTATAGTAAAATAAACATTTCAGAAGAAACTAGTGTGTAAACAGGTACATGCACATACAGAACTGTAAAAACAAAAGTAGTTTTTAACCTAAAATGAAAGTAACATATGATTTATCTGTGTGTGTCACTCGCAGCACACAATCCAGGTTGAGCTGCTACAGCCTGTAGCTTTGCAGGTTTCTGGTTGAAATGTTTCTGCCGAAGTGCTATGGCTAGCTTCAAGATGAAATCTCTCCTACTGATATTTTCCCTGGTGCATTCCTTGCACAAAACAAAGGAGTTGATGACTGCCAGGTCCATTAGAGATAACAACAGGCTTGTATATATAAAATAATAGAATATTGTAGGTTATATTCAAAATAGAAACATGTATTTTAAAAGGCAGTTCTAGAAAACAGTCAAAACACACACACACACACACACACACACACAAATATAAATTCTAAGTAGTAAAACTTGTACTTAGTAGAAATTATATTTTATATAACTGTATGTGTGTGTGTGTGTTGGAAAGGTAACCAGATAAACAAGTAGCTATGCACGGCTTAATTCAGAATGTGCGCGACAATATGTGAATTAATTTCTTTTGTTAAATGTTTTTATCTTCATGGCAACACATGAAACTCTCCTCACGATATTCAGAGTCGTTCTGGTCCTACTTAGTAAGCAGACGCTGACATTTAAATATCCCCTCCCCTAAATGACTATGAGTTGAGTAATCTGCATTGGTACGGATGATTTTTTTTTCCTAACTCAGAACTACATAGCAAGTCATTTCCTGAAAAGTATGGCAAACACATTGTGAGGAAAACTGTCGTGAATTGTGCATTTAAACACCGCTATAGTTAACCTTAACTAATACTTTAACTGCAGCCAGGACCAGTGGAAATTAAGTGGAGATAGACTTTAGGACAGAGGGTAGGAGACACTACACACAGAGAGTGGTGAGGGCTAGTCTCTATAAGTCACCTTGGATAAAGGCGTCTGCTAAATAAACAAATAATAATAATCGGTTACCTAGTCATGTGGTTGATGCTGAGTCATTGGGATCCTTTAAGAACCGTCAAATCGAAAAACTGGCAGTCAGCAACGAGGAACCTGATAAGCACTGATGGGTCGAATGGCCTCCTCATTTCCCTCATAAAAGTTTATTAGTACTAGTAAAAGCATAGCAAAGCGAGGTAAAGCATGATAAAGCATGGGTAATCATTGTAAAGAATAACGAGGTATTGTATGGCAAACCAGGGTAAACTATGGTAAATGCATAGTATAGTCATGGTAAAACTGCAAAAATACTAAGCAAAATACAGTGGTGCACTTTTCTAAGGGTTGCTGCAATTATTTAGTTATCGCTGAACTTTTTAGATGTATTTTTATTTTTCTCTCAGCAGACCCTAGTAGGCCACGGGTGGCTCCAGTTGGCTCCAGGAGTAACGCCACCACCCCCAGCAGCCCAGGAACCCCTTTGGCTGCTAACCGCACCCGTACCCCCAAAACCCCAACCCCCACTGCCACCGCCGACAAGAAGCTCACCCCCCAGCGAGGACCCCCCAAGACCAGCCCCCGCCCCGCCAGTGCTGCCGGAGCAGGCACCCCGACCCCTGTCATCAAGAACGTGAGATCAAAGATCGGCTCCACTGACAACATCAAGTACCAGCCAGGGGGAGGCAAGGTAGGAGACTGGCCCCCGGAGCACTGCAGCGCGAGCTGCACGCTTTCCCCTCTGTGTCATTCCAGGTGCACAAACTCTGAAGGATTGTAATCTCACTCCAGAATTCATTTTAAGGGAAACAAGATACTTAGTCAAGTTGACAGCATAGGATATTTACAGTCAAGTAGGCAGCGGTGTGTCTGTGATTCAGTGCAACTGGCACTAGAGCAGCACAAACCCATGTATTCTATTATTTGATTGTCTGGATCAGGTTTTCGACTGGTGAGGTTCATTGGTGTTAATTGGGCTAATTTACCGTTCTAAGTGAAGAAACAGCAGCTTGGTTAAGTGTGGATTGCTGTTCTAAAAAAAGCAGCAGTCATCCCTAGAGTGATTTCATTTTATTTACATTTTTTCTTCCTAGTATTGCTCCAAAATAATTCTCGCTTAACTGAAGTTTGTGTTGGTGAATTTGTATTATAAGAAGTAATCTGCAATAAGCGATTGCTAAACTTGGGTGGGACCATGTAGAATATTTGTAGTATCAGGAAATTCGTCTGATCCGAGTTTGTTTTAATGAGAATTAACTGTGTGTCTATATATGTATATATGTGTGTGTGTGTATATATATATATATATATATATATATATATATATATATATATATATATATATATATATATATATACACACTGAGTGTACAAAACATTAGGAACACCTTCCTAATATTGAGTTGCACCCCCTTTTGCACTTAGAACAGCCTCAATTCGTTGGGGGCATGGACTCTACAAGGTGTCAATGCTTCCCACAGTTGTGTCAAGTTGGCTGTTAATGGACCTCTACTCCGAATAGCTTGTTCCATCTCATCCTGTAGATGCTCAATTGGATTGAGATCTGGTGACTTGGCAGGCCACTGCAGTAAGCTGAATTCTCTGTCATCTTCGTGGAACCATTCCTGGACAATCCTAGCCTTGTGGCATGGGGCATTATCCTGTTGAAAAAATCCATTAGCAGATGGATACACTGTTGCCATGAAGGGATGCACCTGATTGGCAATGATGTTCAGATATCCTGTGGCATTCAAACGTTGCTCCACTTTTATCAAGGGGCCCAATGTGTGCTATGAACACATACCCCACACCATCGCACCACCACCACCAGCCTGCAATGTTGACACCCGCATGATGGATGCATGTACTCGTGTGGTTTTCTTTATACCCTAGTCGTCCCATCAGCATGAAACAGCAGGAACCGGGATTCGTCAGACCAGGCAATGTTTTTCCAGTCCTAAAGGTGTCCAGTTTTAGCCTACTGCAACCGCAGTTTCTTGTCTTTTGCTGAAAGAAGTGGAACTCTGTTTGGTCGTCGGCTGCCATACCCCATTCGTGTCAAGGTACGACGAGTTGTGCATTCTTTTATGGGTCTTTCGGCACCAGTGTTGTACTGGACTGTCAGTTAACTAACTGTAGCCCGTCTGTTTCTCTTCACAATTCGTGTCAGCCTCATTTGGCCTCTTTGATCAATGAGCCGTTTTCGACCACTGGCCTGCTGTTAGCTGGATGTCCTTTGGGTGGTGGACCATCCTTGATACACACAGGAAACTGCTGAGCGTGAAAAACTCAGCAGCGTTACAGTTCTTGACACACTCAAACCGGCTAACCTGACACCTACTGCCATACCCCGTTCAAAGGCACTTAAATCTTTTGTCTTGCCCATTTACCTTCTGAATGGCACACATACACAATCCATGTCTCAATTGTGTCGAGGCTTAAAAATCCTTCTTTAACCTGTCTCCCCTTCATCTACACTGATTGAAGTGGATTTAACAGGTTACATCAATAAGGGATCATAGCTTTCACCTGGATTCACCTCGTCAGTCTATTTCATGGAAAGAGCAGGTGTTCCTAATGTTTTGTACACTCAGTGTGTGTGTGTGTGTGTGTGTGTGTATATATATATATAAAATTGTTGTTATTTTTTTTTTTCCGACATAGAAGTGGTTGAGATGTTACTAGAGCGCAGGAATTAGGCAGTTGAGGATGAGTGTGGAGTGTGCTGTTGAAGACGTAGGCAGCATGCATGCCTTATCTCCTTACTGTCGATTTTGGGGTAGCTGCCATCTTTTGAGTTTTGTGTGAATGCCCTCTCTCCACTGTAGCCTTTTGACATTTTTGGATTTTTCTTTTCTATATTTTCTGCTGCTATAAAGTGGATCAAACATAAAAATAAATGACGATCAAAATCACCACTGGCTCCTGTCCGAACAGATTTGAGAATTTTGAGTGGACTCCTAGTAATGTGTGCGTTCTAGTGATTTGAAGCATTGTTTCTGATAATGCTGGGTTCCTAGAAACAACCTCCCACTGCCCTTAGGGATTGTAGCTAAATAAATAATTCCATAAACCGTTTTTTAATTTATTTTTTTTTATTCCATCTGATACTACAGAGCCAGTGCTTAATCAAGGAATGTAGTGCTTGCTTGTTTGCATTTAAGCTGTATTTTAAACTCTTCTTTACAGCTCTGCTCAGAATTTCCTCCAGTTTGTATATATATATATATATATATATATATATATATATATATATATATATATATATATATATATATATATTAATTACATGTGTGTATATATGTTTGTTTGTTTTTTTTCAAAATCTGCTCTTAACGGTGTATTACTGTTAATTATTAGGTTTGCAATCTACAGGACCAAACAGCAGTAGCTCTTGAACAGTGTTTGTTCTCTCTTTCGTGGTAAAGCTGCTTTTGTAGTGACTGCAATGGCTGCAGAGTCTGATCCCAGACCTGTGGTTCTATGCAGACACTGGCAACAGCTTTAAATAAACCCAGCTGTATTTGTCCCCTGACTGACTCCTAACTCTGCAGATGTATACACTGCCTGGCCACTTTATTAGGACCTGTCCCTAATATCAGGATGGGCCGCTGTTTGCCCCGATCACAGTCTTGATGTGGCATAGACTCCACAGAGGGATCCATTCAGACATCAATATTTCACGCAATTGATGCGTATGGTTAGGCATGGGATGATGAACACATTGTTCAAGTTCATCCCAGATATGCTTAATAAATGCCTGTCACAATTGGGGATCGAGGGGACCATGCAAGAAGTCTCTGTCATTTGCGCACAATTCTGGTAAAGCAGAATTCTGGTGCATTATGTTTTTGAATGCAGCCATCGCCATCATGCTACACATGCACCAATGCTGTTGTAAAACTACAGCAATTGTTTGGCCTTCCAGAGCAATCGAGGGCCCTGGTATCTATCAGGAGAACATGCTCCGCACTCTTCGATTGGGCAGTCCTAATAGAAAGTCCAGGCAGTGTAAATGTGTGCATTTGTGTCAGTGTTGTGTGCTGCCTGAAACCTGTGAAAACCTGCTTTTGTAGCTCCCTCCCTCTCCCTCCCTCTTTCCCTGCTCTAACTTCCTGACCCCTGGTTGACCCCTCACCCTCTGTGCTCTGCTGCTCTATTGTAGGTTCAGATAGTCACCAAAAAAAACGACTACAGCCATGTCACTTCGCGCTGTGGCTCCAAGGACAATATCAAGCATGTTCCTGGTGGTGGGAATGTAAGTACTGGGTCTCACAGGTTTAACCAACACCTCATTTCCATCTCGTTCAAACACAGCCTGACTTCACTGTTCACACCTCTGTCTAAAACCCAATCAGAACATTGCTCTTAATGGGGTCATTAGGAGGCCCTCGACCCTTTACCAATTGAGTGATTCTAAGTAAGTGAATTGAAACTCATTTCACCACTGAAGAAAAAGACTGCTGCTGGAATTCATTTGAATTTGTTTATTACATTTCTTTTAGTGTTTCTAAACGTAGCTCTAAGTTGTTCTTCTGCGGTACCCACTTTTTTTTTTTTTTTAATGCAGCATTCAGCTCTCAGACTTGCAATTTTTAGTTCCAGGTTACACAACCTACTTTTGTTGTTACATTGGGGTCTATTTTAATATTTTTTTTTGATTGACACCAACCACTAAATATAATAAAAGTCCAGGAAAAAAATATTTACTGCTTTGGTGTAAATTAGATTAGTTACTGGTCTGCTGTTATGAGTGGATTTTCTTTCTTGTGTTATAGTATTAGAGTGCTCTACACTTTTGAGTGGAGTTCTCTTTCCTGTAGGTCTGTATACAGCTCTGCAGTGTTGTTCTCTTTCCTATAGACCTCTGTAAAACTCTGCAATGTTCGGTTTTCTTTCACGTAGACCGATATACATCTCTGCAGTATTGAGTGCAGTTCTTTCCTTTAGACCTCTATATAGCTCTGCAGTATTGAGTGGAGTTCTCTTTCCTAATATTTTACACCCTGGATTGTGCAAGCACATTAAACACGCATGTTACTACGTGCTGATGTGCTGCAGGGAGATGTAGTGATTTATGCCATATGAATAAAAATAGGTCATAATTTATACCTAGCAGTCTGTGTTGAGGAGATGAATGACCAAAGCTGCAGGACGTAGACCAGATCAGTCTCTTGTAATTGGATGCCCTAACAGATGGAAACAGATGGACATCTTATTAATGTATTGTGTACTAACTGAACTAATCTGCTCACCAGTGTTCTGTACTGATGAATCCAGAGGCTCACTAATCCTTATAAATGTCTCCCATAGTAAAAGCCCAGCAAACTGTAGTGAAGCACAGTGCAAGCATGGTAATGCAAAAGTAAGCATTGTAAAATAATGTCAAGCCATGGTTTACAAGATCCCTGGACTACTCCCTGAGGGTTGTGGCAAACAGAGACTTACACTCATATACTGACACACACACACACACACACACACACACACACACACAGACATACACTTACACTGACACACACACTCACACTTACACAGTTGGCACACACTAACACAGACACACATTAGCTCACACACACACACATTAGCTCACACACTATACCTGTCTCTAAGTCCCAGCCTCTTTAACCAGGAGCGTCTGCTCACACAAGAGCCTCCAGTGTCACCTGCCTAATTTCCGTTAACTGCCCTCGAGAAACAGCCCTCTGAAGTCACACCTGTTCATAATGCTGTCCTGGTGAACCTCCCCCTTCTCCTCCACTCTCGGTGAAATGCTTGTGGAACACGTCTCGCTTGTCCCGCGTGAGCCCCCTAGTTGCCCCATAGTAGAATGGGGGATGTGAAGATTTCCTCACAATGAATGGAAACAAGGGCTGTGCAGATACTCACATTTTCCAAGCAGTTCCCTTTATCGCGTTTTAAGTCAGCAGGTATTAATTCAAACAAAAAGAATCCTGCTCAAAACATGTTCACTGCAAAACACCTAATTATGCTTTCCCCATTATTTGCAGTTATTATTTGCGCATTACTAAGTATCAGTCATTGATGATAATGTTTTCTGGCAGCATGAACTCATAAAATGACTTGTCTGAACTTATTATTATTGTTATTATTATAATTATTATTATTGGTTGTTGTTGTTATTATTTAGTTATTTTTTTATTGAATTAGTCATTTAGCAGACACATTTATTCAAAGCGACTCACAGAGACCTAGGGGTAACAAGCCACAATTAAGTCGATTTTATCTGCAGTTATTTGTCTTCTCTTTATTTCATCTGTTTGATTAAAAGCAATCTTTAGATTTTCTTTATTATTCTGCAGTTCAGTGACTCGTATTCAATACTTGTGTACAATGAACTTTGTGTTCTGTGATCAAAAGAAAATGGATGAAACAAACATAGGTTGGGTTCTGACAAGCTATTATATAATTGTATTAATTCTCACTGCTGGAAGACATTGTCCTGTTATCATTGATTGCTAACTAATAATGTGTTGACTGCAAATGGTGAGAAAACCATGACATTATTAGCTACATTATTCATTTTTAAAGGTAATCAGTATCTGCACAGCTGTAATAGAACCCCCAGCTGCCTCCTTCTCTCTAAAGGAACTAACCTCGATAGGGACAGTGCTGCTGTATTGAACAGACTGAGACGCACCCCAGGAGTTCAGACACTGCTACTGCCAGTCAAGTACCTCTAGCGCTTGCTTTGTGTTTTAATGTGCCTTCTGTCTGGTTTTGGGGGATGTGACTCGTGACAGCTCAATTTCACCCCCCTGTGCTACTCAATGTGACAATTTTCAATGTATTCTTTGCTTCTGACCAGCAACTGATTTAAATGTGGCCACGTGGCGATATCCAAGCTGAGGAAAATCACAGCAAATTAAACTGGTATCTTTCCTGTAGTTGATTTTGGATACTAGTATCTCTGCCCCACTCAATCACGACATGTTGTCAGCTCAGCTGGTTAGAAAAGCAGTGAAACCTGTTGATTTAATTAACTGCTTTCATGGTGTTCCAATGGAGATCCCAAGGCAAATACAGCAAGAGTTATTTGTGATGGTGTTTTTGAGTCCTGAAAAATAAACATCAAGCCAGCCCTAAAGTAATATTACGATTTGGACCTCGAGATAGGGTGTGGAGGAGACATAAGATGGAACACAAGAAAGAAACTGACAGACAGGAGAGGGGTAAGTAGCACGGAGAGTGTGAGAAAAAAAGGAATGTGAAGGCACAGTGAAACAATTAACTCACAGAGGAAAAAAAAAACAATATATATATATATATATATATATAATATATAGGATCTATCGATATATATATATTATGATATAGATATACAGAATATAGTATATATATCATGTATTAGTATGTGTCATGTAAGATGTAAAGTCATACATGTAAAGTAAGTCACAAGACATAAGCAGAGTACATTCCATTCAATCAGTGATGAAAAACACATAGACAGACAGACACTCACACACAGTGAGTGAAAATATGACATTACAATTACTTAATTGTTGACCCTGATGTATTTATTTAGAAAAGGACATACTGTATTTGAGGACATTGTGTTTTAATCTGTAGTAAATACTCATTTATAATTCTATATTAGATACACATACAATAGTTGCAGATCATGTTCTTATATAGATAGATAGATAGATACTGATATATTTATATATGTGTGTCTGCTCTGATGTGTTGTAATGTGTGCAGAGCTGTGTGTTCCTCTCCAATAAAGCCAGTGGATGTTTTTCGCAGGTCTCAAAAGCACAAAAATCGGCTCCCCCGAGCCGCACGCAAAGCACCATCGGCTACAAGCAACCTAGTGTGAGTAACCATCCCATTTCACTACAGCCTGTCTTACCAGCTGCCTGCTCCAGGCTGCTATCACTCCAGTAGCACTGTACCTCTATCTCGGACACTCTGTAAGACATCTCTCTCTCCCTCTGCCGGTCATCTCTCTTTCTGTATTTCTGCCATTAATCTCAGTCACACTGTAAGCATTTCTCTGTATGTGTACAATTAATCTGTCACGCTGTAAGCATCTCTGTGCCTCTACCAATCACCTCAGTCACACTGGAAGCATATCTGTGCCTCTACCAATCACCTCAGTCACACTGTAATCATCTCTTTGCCTCTACCAATCACCTCAGTCACACTGTAATCATCTCTTTGCCTCTACCAATCACCTCAGTCAAACTATAAGCATCTCTGTGCCTTTGCTGTTAATCTAAGTCACAGTGTAGTCATCTCTGCTCTGAGTCTGTCACATTGAAAGCCTTTCTCTGCATGTCTAACGTTGATTTTAATCACACTGTAAGAACCTCATCTTGTAAAAGGGTGCCATAGTGCAGGCATTGTGAAGCCCAGAGAGGGCTATGGGAAAACTGCAGAGTAACTGTGGTAAACTTTTTTTTAAAGATCTCCTGATTTACTATCTCTGCCTCTCCCATCGATCTGCTGTCTCACATCATGTCTCGTCGTTTAGACACACCTATACCCTAAAGGCTGCTTTACACTTCAGTCTTGCAACCACTGGGAGACAACTGTTCAACACCACCAGCTAGAGCTGAGAAAATCCAGCTCTGGCAACCAGTCTCCCTTGGATCACCTGACACTTGCATGACTAGAGAGACTAGAAATCAGCACAAACAACGGCCATGCAATTGAAGTATGAACCAATCTTAACTGCAGTAACGCAAAGGACCTGTGTTTTAAAGTTGGCTAAACTATAGCAAATGCCTCTTCCCGAAAGAGGTTGGGCACACTTTCTTGTGAACTAGACTTTCCCAGTGTTTACTGTATAGCTAGTTCTCAGTAATTACTGTATAGTTACTTCTCAGGACACGGACACTATTGGTGTATATCAGTCAGTTTCTCTTTACACTGTCTCTGAAACTAGTAGTGTGCCTTAATACCTTTTGCTTCAGCTGGATTGTCCTGTTTATACCTTTCTGTTTAATTCTAATTGAAGAAACTACAAACGTAGGCAGAAATGCCCAAGTTTGTTAAACCAGGTGAGACTGCAGGAATGGAAATAAGACTCCTATTGCATAGCAGTTTCACCCTTTCCAGATTTTAATGTGTGCTTGATTAGTGTATAGGTAACAAGCGCAGGTGTGTCTTATAAAACTCTTAGTAAAACAAGGGATGCATCAAACTGCTATGCAATGGGAGTCTTATTTCCAGCCCTGGACTGATAGGTCCCAGTGACGGGTACTTGGCTAACATACGAGATAAGGCCCCTCAACCCTTCAGGAGATGTAATCAGAAATGCTTATTGTCTACATTACATTTCATTGGCTCATTTACTTCAGACAATGCCCCAGATTCCATTGGAAACAACCGTTTCCCTTCCACTGTCTCAGATCTTTCCCTCACAGAAGACTTCTTGTGCATACGGTCACAGACACAAGTATTTGGGCAGTTTAAAAAAATGAGACAGACCACAAAGAATGTCATTTCTATCATTTCTAATTGTTCTGTTGAAAAATATCAATTAAAGTAGAGATTATTCAGCTTCATAATAAAACATCAAATTATTACATAACATGCATAAAATAAAAAATCTTGCAAAAATGAATTTCATACTTTGACAAAAGTATTTGGGCAATCAAAATATTTAGTATGAAACCAATTCGTTGCTAATTTCTGACTGTTATCATGATTGAAAACCAACACCCGATGATAATTATAGAATAGATACTGTACATAATCATCAAGTGCTGAAAAATACATTACAAATTTGTGATTAAAAAAGCAACAAAAATGGTTAAAACTAAAGTTCAGAAATAATATCAAAATGGCAGCGATACAATTAAATGAGAAAGGAGAAACTACCAGAAAAATTGCAGAAAAACTAACTTGGTTTACCGAAAAGCACTGTATGGGCTATTATTGACAAACACTGGAGAACAGGAACTACTGCAACTGTGGAAGACAAAGAAATGTTTCTGCAAAATCTGGAAAAAGAATCATTCGAGCAGCCTGCAAAATCCTTAGATTACTGCAAAAGATTTCACTCAAGTTTCAAGAGAAGATGATCAAGAAATTCACAAGCGAACAATTCAACAATATCTTAACAAGATGAATGTCCATGGGCTGTCTTTGGTGCCGCCTTTCGTTTGAGAAAGACATTAGTCCTGTTATGTTTCTTGGTTCTCCTCAAAAGGTAACTCATGACCTTCTTCGACTACTAACGAAGTTGGTTTACAATACCAGAAGAACAACATATTTGGAGGAAGAGGGGAGAAGAATATAAACCTCCTTCTTCCCCTCTTCTTAAAATTCTTTTCAAAAAGAATTAAAAAGAATCGAAAAAATAAAGATAAATTAGCAACGGTCACAAAAAAAAAAGACCAAAAGAGGGTTTTAACCTTACGGGGTTAATAGTAAACATAGGGTCGAATGCGAAGGTTGGGGGACGGGGGACCCCCTTGTACAAGGACGGTTCAGCAGTAAAAAACGGTGCACATATATATATATATATATATATATATATATATATATATATATATATATATATATATATATATATATTTGTATCCCTTTTAACCACATACCCCAGAAAGATGTGATAGTCTTTCTAACAACACTAACACACACACACACATCTGGGTGCAGTGTCACTGTGGTGGTTTGGAGTCGCAGTCTATAGGGCTGCATACCTGCTGTTCTTACACTGGTGGTGTCTGTGTTTCATACTGGTCTGCTTTACTGTAAAGCTCTGCATTACTGTGCTCTCAGTCAGATTGCAATCTATTCACAGTAGTGCTGCGCAGGGAACATTGGAGCAGAGGGTTCTTTTATGTAAGTCTAGCACAGTGTAATAAGGCACAGTGAAAGCTTGGTAAAGAATAGGTAAGCATTGTAAAGCCCAGAGAGGTATGGTAAGACATAATAATAAACATGGCATACCATAATAAAGTGCGTCGTAGAACCAGGAGAAAACTGCAAGATTACAGTGGTCAACTCGTGTAGGTGAGCACACTGGTCCCTGTGTGATTGGGGGGAGGAGCTTCAGATTGATGCTTTGCGATTAGCTGGTAGTATCGTTTGTCACGAGAATTCATTGAGAGACTGGGGACTACATTATGCAGACTGTCTGTTTGTCAGTACAGTGTGTCCTTGTAGTTCATTATTTTTGTTTTGTTCTCCATGCATTATTTATCTTTCTTTTTATTTACTTTCATGAGTTTATTTTCTTGATTCAGTTGAAACAGTCTTGTGTGCATTTTTGTTTTATTATTTGAATTAAAACTGGTGTTGTTATTGATGACAGTATGTTTACTGTGTTCCATTTGAATTGTTTTCAAGTATCTGAGCTGCCCCCAGAGAGAGTGTGTGTGTGTGTGTGTGTGTGTGGTGTCAGTGTGAATACTCAACTGTTGAGTTTTTCAAATAGTTTTCTGTGTCAGAGTGCTTAGACAATGAGTTCAGGAGCTGCTCTTCAGTTCTTCCTGCCTGCCATAGACATGTGTAATGTAGGTTAGATCAGTATCTTTATTAGTAAGCACCAGCACCATCTAGAGCACAGCAGTGTATTGCCAGCAGAATTCAAGAAATATTGTTTCCAAAGTTGCAGATCACTAGATGGTGCTAGCTCTTACTTTTGTAAAGACACTTAGTCTTACATATGTAGCTAGAACCGAAGAGCAGCTTGAGTGCATGCAAGAGTGAGTGTGAGAGGGCGAGCCTGAGAAGTAAATGGTATTTCTGTTTTATTATTTGAATTAAGAACTGGTGTTGTAGGTCACATTGTCTTGTGTGGATAGGGCGTGCTGTGTAGCCACAGTTCTGCATGTTGTACCTCAACTGTCTCTTTCTTACACATGCAGGTGCAAATTCTCAACAAGAAAGTGGACTTGAGCAAAGTCACATCGAAATGTGGTTCCAAGACGAATATCAATCACAAGCCAGGTACTGCAGCGTCTCTCTGTATGTCTGTGTGTCACATCAATCAATCAATCAAATTTATTAGGTATAGCGCCTTTCATGCCAAGGCATCCCAAAGTGCTTCCCATGACAAATAAATATACTTTACAATAGTGTAATATAATATACAATAAAATATCAAGACATCCAAAAACAAATGGGAATAAATAAATAAAATAAATAAATAAAATACATATTAACAACATTCTAAAATAGGCCGTCCCAATCTGCAAAAAGGTCTCTGCATAAAGATGTGTTTTAAACTGATTTAAAAGCATTTATTGAGTCCGCTTTATGGATTTCAGTTGGAAGATTGTTCCATAGTACAGGTGGATAATGACTAAAGGCTCTTCCACCACGAGAGTTGCGTTTTTATCATTGTAGTCACCAGAAGCCCAGCATCAGCAGATCTCAACTGGTGTCCAGGGACAAAAGGTAAAAGCATATCATTAATGTAAGCAGGGCCATTTCCAGAGACAGCCTTAAATGTCATTAATAACATTTTAAAAATAACTCTATACTTCACCGAAAGCCAATGCAAGCAGGCAAGGACAGGTGTAATATGTTCAAATCTTTTTCTACCTGTCAGAATTCATGCAGCCATATTTTGAATCTTCTGTAAGTGATTGATTAGTTTACAAGGTAGACCGGCCAATAGGGCGTTACAATAGTCCATACAGAATGAAACAAACTCATGAATTAAAATTTCTACGTTAGATTCTGTAAGATACTAATGGACTTGATTTCCATTACATGAGAGTAGATGTTGAACTTCATGCTGATTTGAACTCGGCTCTCGCCAAGATAAGCACCAACTAAGACGTAGCTTTACAGTAAACTAATGTGATCCATCTGCATCTCCATCCTTTTGTGTTGTTTTCCATGTGATGATGTAGATTTCTGTCTGGTGTTGATTGCTGAATTGTAATGTTATATTTCGCAAATGATAATAAGCAGACTTCACTACAGTTGAAATGTGATGCTGAAAACGAAGAGTAGAATCAAATAAGACGCCAAGACTTTTCACAGCATGCGAAGAGCTAATGGGGGGGCTGCCAAAGGTCATTGGTTGTGGGATTTTATTTAATGCTGTTTTAGAGCCAATAAAAGTAATTCAGTTTTAGTTGCATTTCACTGCAAAAAATGGTCTATGTGTCACAACAATCACAAGCCAGGCACTGCAGCATCTCTGTATGTCTGTGTGTCAAATCAATCACAAACTAGGTACTGCAGCGCCTCTCTGTATGTCTGTGGGTCTTCTGTCTCTTCTGGTTCATGTGTTGTTACTCTGTTGTCCACAAACAAACAAATTAAAAAATAAAGAACACATTAGGAGCTACAAACAAAGCAATAATGTGCTACATAGATGTCAATTTATTGTTTAAACTCCTTTAGAGATATTAAAACGCTGAGCTTCAGATCATTCTGAAGTTTATTTGAGGACCACAGAGCAAAAAAAACGGTATGCCTGTTTTTTCCCAAATTCCTTACAAAACTTTATGGGCTATAAAATGTCAGTGTTTAGTTTCTGACTGACATTGATTGGCTGAGGTGCTAAGTGCTGCGTCTGTTTCAGGTGGTGGTGAAGTGAAGATCGAGAGCCACAAGACAAACTTAAAAGACAAGACCCAGTCGAAGATAGGCTCCATGGACAACGTGGGGCGTGAGCCAGGCAGCGGCAATGTGAAGGTGAGGGTCAGCCCTGTACTGTAAGTAGGCTTGCTTGCTTTTAAAGTGATTGTAGCTAACAAAGTAAATCCACAGACTCTACATGCCGTGCACATCAGTTCACTGTGTCGGTCTCAAATGGGTAGTTTTGAAAGAAGCCTATGTTAGCAAACATGTATTTTCATTTCAAAACATGATCTCTGGTAGGTAATAAATACCTGTTTGTAGGCCGTGCTTTTAGTTAGCTTGGTCATTTCACTTGGAGGGTGAAATTGTCTCACTACTTCAGCTCCTTTTTACCAGCCAGGTGCTTCCCCTATTGACTGACATGCTTTCAGCCAGTAACTGTTGAGGCTATTCTTTTACTGTGGTAAACTTTTATAATGACATCGACCTACCCGTCCTCCATCTCATTCCCATCCACCTATTGACACCCCACTGTCCCGCTGTTGTGTATTCTAGGGTGAGGAGGAGGAGGCGGCAACTGAGGGAACTCTGGCTCCCCCTAGTGGCCCTCTGACTGTAGCTCCACCAGGGAGCGAGCCACGGGAGAATGGAGTAAGAGAGACTCCTGCCTGCGCCGGGGAGACGAGAGAGACAAAGGGTCTGGACCCCCACATCCCAGAGACAAGTAAGTGAGACCTGCTTATGTCCCCCGCCTGCTTCAGGCTGTAGAGTTACTGACCTGCGAGGGGCACTGTAGTGCAGGCCAGGGTTAGAGTCACAGTGCTTGAGCTCCGTGTAGATGGGATGTAAAAGACTGTGGTGTGGAACTGTGAGAGCAGTGCGCCTTGGATGAGATCAGTTCAGACTGCCGGCACCAAGAAACGATTCCCATTTGAGCTGCTCATGAGCTTTAGTGTGCAGTGACCTTTGGATAAGATACTGTCTAATGAAGCTCGCCGTACAGTAGAAACTAAGTAAGGCTGTAAAGGTTTAAAAAACTAGATTCGGTGTTTTACTAATCGTATAACCGAAAATGTCTTGTTTTAGAGGGTCTTCCTTAGATTTTTCCAGCACTGTAATTTGAAATATCAAGCTCACTGTAACACTGAATCAGTTGTTTTTCTTCATTTGTATATAAAAGTTTAAACAGTAAACAGTGGTTTATAAAGGATATTTAAGCATGGAATTTGTTAAATGCAGATTTACAGCCCCTCCTGAAAGGTTTTTCAGGTTCATGGAGTGTAAACAACTGTAAGTCACTGATACTGTTTTCACACACAATATCCCTTTTACTGCCTGCATTGCAATCTGGGCAGCGGGTCCAGTTAGCATGCATTCTTGATGCTATATTAAAACCTATTAGTAGACATTTTGTCCTCCTAAAGCACTTTAAAATAAATACACATTTACAAAGAAAAACCTGTTTGTCACTGGCAGCAAACGTCAGCCAGCCAAAACTGTGTAACAGAGTATTGCTACAGAATCTCATAAACACCCACCCACTAAATAACGCTTTAAGAAATGAGCATGGAATACTCTTCTGAATAGCTTTGGTGTCTATTACCATACATTATAATACAGTAATGGAAATATTACTCCCATTGTATAGCAGTGTGATCCATTCCTGGTTTTACTAGGAGTTTAGCAAGACACACCTGAGCTTGTTACCTATACACTTTGTCTAGTCAAGGTTGTAGTAGAACCTGGAATGGGTGTAACTGCATGAAATGTGTGTATGAAATAGGAGTCTTATTTCCATCCCTGTACTCAATCCCTAATTTAGCAGCATTGTGCTTCCATGTTTCTGAGCTACTCTGAACTAGCCTGAAGGAGCAAGAGAGGGGCAGAATCCACTAGGATTTAATCAGATCCTAAAGAAGATACTTTAGTCCAGTCCAGTCCAATCAAGTTCAGATGGGCTAATCAGGGATTCACTGTTCTCAAACACCAGGGTCTCCCTCTTCATCCGTTCATTCATTTTGTTCATTCATATCATTTATTTTGCAATTTGTTAACTTCGTTAATTAATCATCATGCACTTATTCTGATTTAGTCCATTGTTTGATTATTACATTTGTTTTTTTTGTTGTTTTTTTTAAACATCCATGACCATTAATCCTCAAAACAGTATTAACTTTTATTTTTCAGGCATCTAACCCTGCTATGTGGTATCACCCTGCCCTTTCCACTACCCCCCCCCCCCCCCCCCCCCCTTTGCTCCCTCTTGACCTATCTCACTCCCATCTCTTGCCTCCTCCCTCCTCTGCCCCCTGCTCTTCCTCCCGCTACAGATTGAGTCTCACAAGCTGACGTTTTGCAAGAATGCCCGGGCTCGCACAGACCACTGAGCCGAACTCATCCACAAATCCCACTCCCGAGCCGCTACGTCATCCCTTCCCCCGCGATCACACAGCGCCTCTATCAGCGAGTCTCTAGGCTCCGCCCGCTCCCCGCCATCCCAGCATGCACACTGGCACACGAAGTCATCGCAGCGCTGGGCTGATGGGGGGCCATGACTCTGCCTCCCTCTCTTCTTATACTCTTCTAGCGTGGTTATCTTTTCTTTTATCTCTCTCTTTAGGTTTTTTTTTTTATTGTAAATAGTCCGGGATGTTTTTAGGTGGTTTCTGTGCAGGTGCAACTGCATTTAAACACCCTGGCTGTCTGTCTCTCGCTTTTGCTCTGTCTCTCTTTAAATCAGTGAAACTGACAATTAGGAATCACTTTATGCATACTTGGGAGGGAGTTCTTCCCCCAGGAACAGACCATGTTTGATCCTCTGATAATGTAGAAACACACATAGAAAGAAACTTAATAAATTCAGTGACAGGAGTTTGGCCATTCTCGGTGTCCGTAGCATTAGTATTTCTGAACTTGAGTGAATAATAGTTGTGGAGGAACCTCTTATAACCAACCCAATACAAGTATACTAGTGTAGACACAGCATTCGCCAGCTAGTTGAGCATCCAAGACGCACGCGGATCCAGGATTAGTTTAGATAGCAACTGTTGTCCTCTGTTTTCTGCTCATTGATGTCACAATAGAAGTTTGAATAGTGCCTTCCCTGTTGTAGTCCTAGCAGAATGGGGCTAGTTTGATCTCAGCACAAACTCTGCATGTGCACTTGGGGAGGGCACTGCGTGTATTGAATGAATGTGTCCTGTGATTTAAATGGAGAGAGCACGTCATTCCTTATTTATTACGTTTTTTCAAAACGTTGTTTTAACTTCCTAACTATTAAAGGGTTGGCTACAGGGTTGCCCTTACAAATGTTTCCCCATAGTAAAAGCATAGTGAGATTTAAGCATGGTTAAACGTAGGTATGCATTGTAAAGCATAGAGACTTGTGGTAAAGCCTATTAAAAAAAAATTGGCAAAGCATAACCCTTATAAAAGTTTCCCCAAGTAAAAGCATAGCAAGTGTAATAAAGCTCAGTGAAAGTACGATTATGCGTAGGTAGTAGAAGTAAGGTAAAGAAAAGATGTTAAATGATGGTAAATGCATAGCAGAGCCTGAGAAAGGCATGGGATAATGCCAGTGGTAAACTTTTATAAGGGCAGTAACAATGAGATGTATGTGTTGTTTTTTTTTCTTGTTTTGAAGTGGAATGAGCCAGTGTGTTTAAAAGCAGAACCACTGAACCCAGACAACGCTGCCTCTGATCTCCCCCTCTCTGTCACTCCTCCACTCTGTGATACTGATACATGACATCTAGGAGATTTACTGTTTGAACTTAGACTTTTAAAAATCTTTAAACTGTTTTGTGGTGAAGTGTTTGAATATATTACTGTATAATGAATAACTGTGCAATGTTTGAGTTTGTTTTTTTCTTTATCTTTTCCTCTTAAAAAGCAATATGATATGCTTGTTGTTAATCTGGTAAAAAGCTTGTGAGAGACCAAGTGATGTGGAAAGTGGGAGCGTGGGGTATTTTTTGAGTGGATTTTTCCTCCTCGGAGGGGAAGAATTTCATAAACCATTTCTAAGGCAAGGGAAGGTTTTCAGTTTGAATGAGGACCCTAGAGATTGAGGAAAGGGATCTAGGAGTCACTTTGTATGGAAAGTGCTATTGAACAAGGGAATTTAGGAAGAACATTCTTGTCTCTGACTTCAGCTGCTTTCAACCTCCATGTTTTTATTATATTCTCCATGTAGGGAAAGACTGACAAATTTGGTTTTTGATCAAAAAGACTATATGAAAGAAAGGTATACCCCCAATACAATCATATAAACGTTGTTACAATCCTACTTCAACTCCAACTTATAATAGGAAAACACATATATTTAAACACAAACATCATGGGAGATTCCTCTCCCATTTCCTTATTCAATATCCAGTCGTTGAGGTAACCACCTGTTAACTCACAGCTTTTAACACACCTCCTGTTCAGGAGGGAGGGGGATGGAATCATCCCAAATCTATAAAACATTCTATGACACTTAAATTCTATTACTTAAATTAACTAAGTTGACTTAACGTCCTACTTTCGTTGCTGTAAAAGCCGGTTCAAACTGGTGTGCGCTTTGTTTCTGTCTCTGTTCACATGTTGCCCACACCTACAAACTTCTTTCCATATATCCGTGTATCTAAACTAGACACCTGTTACGTTTGGATGTCCAGACATTTCATTTGTGACTTCTGAGTCTATGACAGGATGTAGGTACCTGGTTTGCTTCAGTAAAGAAAGCCACAAAGTGTTCCTTCTGAACGTTTTTGCATTAGCTTATTACATATTTAAAATATAAAACTGTATAATCAAAACAAACTTAGAGTCAATAGTCAATTATATAACTAAAACTTTATGCAAAAAGCCAATTTTAATTGTAGAGCAAGCAAACATGCCCTTCGTGGTACCCATTTCTACACTCCTTAAATATATCATTCATCATTGCTGAAGTTTTCTTTAATGTAGCAGCAGTTTGGCCTGTCCCAGTCACCACTCACTGGAGTTTACCCTTCCCAATGGCAACACCTTTTATAGACTGGCTGAGCATCCCTTCCCAATACTGTGCTTGTACCGTTCATTAGATGTTTTCAATCATGAAAGTCATAGAAAGTATTTAAACTGCATCTATATCACAGCAGCACTCTTAGAAGCGGGTGGCCAAAAAAAGGAAACTGGTTATGATTGGAGACAAGAATGTGCTTTGGTTAAATGGTAAGCTGCTGTAGGTAGAAACCGGGTCTAGCTGAATGTACAGTAAGTAATCTTGCAAAAACTCCTTTTAACATTAGTCTTCCTGAGACTAAAAGTCCCCACTCCCCCTTTAATTAGCCCAGTCCTGGTTTGTTCGGAGGCTGTGTGTGTAGCTGACAAGATTCTCGGCATGGGAACAAGGGAGTGGCAGTCTGTAGTGCAGAAAGAGTTTGACTAAGGTCCCAACAGTGCAAGGCAAGTCCAGTAAGAGTTGGAGAGACTTTAAACACAAGTAGTAATTGATCCAGATCTTATAACACTGAAATCCCTGAAAACTAGGGTTGTTCCTTTTCAGCGTTTATCTATGAGAGCCTCACACAATACGATAATAAATCACACACCGGCTAGAGTAACATATTTGACTGGGGTTCTTCATTGGAACACTTAATTATGCAACAGGTTTCACCACTCAGTTTGTGAGTTTCTGACCAGCTGAGCTGTGATTGAGTGAAGCGATACCATATCCTATTTTGCTGGTCAGGAGCGAAGAATAGAAAACCATATTAAGTTGCAAAGCCTCTGCAATCCATTGGTTTCATGATATTTCAATAAAAGAACCAGAGTTATTTTACCCTGAAACAGCTCAAAAACAAGAATATTTATTACAGCATTGTATCAGCCTCTAAAAAATAGCTATCTAACTTGAACTATTTTAATAATTTGGTGGAACTCATGAAGTTGTTCTGGCCATTTTGTTTATTGCATGTGGATCATCATCTTTGCAAATCATTACAGATCCTGAGGTTTCAGCACCCCATAGCTGTGGGGAGGATTAACAAACCCACAGAATTGTGTCATAAATTTTTTTACTTCCTGTATCGTGAACGAGGAACGGGCAGATAGGCCAAACCGTCTGCCTCAATTTGAAATGCATTCAAAAAGGGAGGCTGCTTTAAACAGGATCAAGTGTGGAACATGCATGCATTCAAAAAGGGAGGCAGTTTTAAACAGGATCAAGTGTGGAACATGCATGCATTCAGTAGTTATGGTGGATCATGGGGAGCGAGGAGAGGGTCTTTCACTTTGGATCCATTTGAACCAATAGAATTCTGGGTACTTAGCAAGGTGCTGCTGTCTGTTATTTGAGAAGTCATTGTTTTAAAACTTCCACTCCATTGAAATCTGTTTAATGTGCTGAAGGACAAAGCAGTGCGCTGAGAATTCTCAGTTTATTTTTTAAATAATGCAAGTTCTAACAGGGATCAAAATTAACTGGGAGAGGGAGATGTCTTCAGAGAACAGGCAGGGCTGCACAAACTTTGTTTCTCTTGTCCTCCCTGTCTCTACAGATCTAAGAGCACACAGGTTGTATTGACACATGCCCACCTCACTGCACTTGTAATTGTTTTATATAAAAATAAATTAATTGCTTATAAATTAATTGCATGATTTCTAATAGAAAGTAATTAAAAAAAATGCCCACAGTCTTTCACTGTGTTCAAATGCTGAAACAGGAAACCGATGATAAAAATATTGAAGGAAAAAATATGTTGCATTATGTAATATTGTTAATAATTATTAAAAGACTAAATCAATAATGCGTAATTATCTTTTGAGCCCGGGGGGGGGGGGGGGGGGGGATATTATTACACCTGCACCAAAAATGAATTGTGGGACATTGGGACTTCTTGTTTTTCTAAATTGGGTACCATCTCTTCAATAATTGATCCCTGTGCAAAGATGAACAGAAGAAACAAGAAGAAATGCAAATGTTATAAAATTAATTGAAAGAACTGGGCAATTTTGTTATTTGCATTTTTACAAAGGTGTTTGGGGAAACTTAAACATTTTGGACTACAGAGAATGCAATAATGTTTTTGTTTTCCAAGACAAAGTTAGATCAAAGACATTATTTCGAGTGACGATGAAAAGTTTGTAGATTATTTTTTTTTTAAATATATGTATTCAATATTTTCTGGTCGTACTCTATTGCCTATTGAACTGTGTGTTAGCAGAGTTTTATACATGGATATTATTAATGTGCTTGCAGTGCCACTTTCATTCTCGACTGAGTTCTTGTGCCTGTTTACTATAATGTACAAATGCTAGTTTCTACTGCTGCTTTCCACGCTCATCCTTGCTGTGTCTTCACAGATGTGTGTATGTATGTATGTATGTATGTATGTGTGTGTATGTATATATATATATATATATATATATATATATATATATATATATATATATATATATTACACATACACACAGTATATGTGCACGCAGATATCTGTTTAAATTCATTAAATGATTGTTGAGTACAACTGCTTTACGCACCTTTATTTTATTTTAAAGTTCTGTTATAGGGCAGGAGAGAAAAATGTAAAAAAAAAAAAAAAAAAAAAAAAAAAAAACAACTTTTTAAAGCACTTGTGCCGGTGAAAATTCAGATAACCTTTCCCCACAGACACAGATTGACAGTGCCTGCGAATGGATTACAGGAGACCTGTCGTCACAAACACCCCCTCCGAACACACACACAACTTGGGGAATGTCAGTAACAAGTGCGATGATCCACAGTCTCTGCTTGTATATTTGTGATGTCAGTCTCCAGCGATGCAGTTGAGAGATGTATTGTCTTGCTTCCTAGTAAAGCATAGGATGTGTAAAAAATGTATTAGAATAAAATAACACACAAAAGGCATGCAGAAGTATATGCTTTCTTTTAAGTGAACATCTTTCATTTGCAGGTTATTTTAGTTTTTTGGTTTATTTGGTTTGAAGGAAGTGTTTATTGTGGTACTTGTTAACTAGTTACTAATAAACCTAAATAAAGAAATATGAGAAATATTGTATGCAATGTCTAATGTTTTTCATTATTAAACACTTCCTCTCACTAATCGATGCCTTGACACACTTAAAACACTCAAGTCTGTTTCCAGTGCTGCATTTCTCAGGTACATGCCAAGTTCTTGTGGAGCACCAAGCTCGTTTTGACTCAAATGACTTTTATTAGTTACATGTGGTGAGCATGGGTTTACTTAAATGTATTAAAAAAAAAAATCAGTAACAAATATTTTAAATAAAAAAGAAATAGATGGGCTACAAAAAAAAGGGCATAAAACTGCAGTAGTGACTTCAGCGAGTGAAGGTGCCATTTTGACTTCACTGCTGTGATATTATGCCTTTTATCCTAATGGCTCAGGATGCAAATACAGCCTTCATCCATGTATGTGTGTTTGTTTTTATTTAGATGGATGGATGAATGAAGGAAGGCAGGCTATATTTACATGCATACATACACACACACAAGGTTTGGTCAGAACACCAATGTACATATTGCCTTTAATGTCCATTTGCTACCCTGATTTGACCATCCCTATTCAATTCTGGAGTGAAGGGTTAACTGGACAGGAGTTTCTGACTATTTAAACTTGTCCAAGGGTGTTTTTGCTAAATTATTTGTCATAGTTTTTACAGCTATGCGAGCTTCCCTGCTTATAACTGCATTGTCGGAACAGTGGAGTGGTTTCCAATCTGAAATATTATTTAAGTTTGGAGAGATCAAGGACTTACCGGTACTAGGAAGTGAATAACAATGAGTTAATGACAAGTGAGAATGATACTGAATGATAGTGAGACTGATAGGGATGGTGAATTATAGAGACAGCCAGTGATAGTAACAATCAAGGTCTGGTATACCTGCCGATTGAGTAGTACATTTTCATGAGCGGTTCCTTTAATCTCATGAAGATCCCCCCTTTTTTTTTTTTTTTTTTTTTTTTTAAAGTTATCCTTGGGCTTGCAGAATTTAAACCAAGCGCAGCTCCTGATAATGCCTTAGGAAAGTCCCAGTTGAAAATGTGTTGAACATGTTGCATACAAGCTGAAGTTTCAATGTCAGGTTCCCTGGTGGTGAAGTGAGACTCACTGCCCAAATCAAGGCTCAACAGCTCCTTAATAGGTATGAGGATCAGTTAGTAAAACCTGCCTCATGAAATAGATGTGCCACTTTAATTATAGCATCTAAAAACCCATCGATATCACCAAAATAACACCTACATGGTGGTGCTGGGAGTGTAACTATCCATGCCTTTGTCCTTCGGTGTTTATACTGCTTGCAGGATAAAATGAATACCTGACAACCTTAGCGATATGGTGACAGAGGCCATGTACCCTTAATGTTTAAACACAAAGGGGGTGATGTAAAGGTACAAACAAAGTGATTTGTGGGTGCAAAACCCTTGCAATGCTTCTGTATATCGTGTTCAGCAGCCGTAAAGTCTGATTTTATGGCGTATATAAAGATGGTGTTCACATGGCATTCTGCAGCCAGTATCAAATTTGCACGTTGCCATCATTAATCCATTAAAATTATATTGAAATGCATTCAAATGAAGAAAAGAGCATGGAATTGGGCAGGAAGTGGATACTAAGCGGGCGCAAACATTAAAATGATTTAAGGATTTTGGCTTGCACTAAGGCAATTGCTTACTTTCCAAAAACTTTACACCTCTTCTTACAAGGTGCAAACAAGTGTAGAATTGAGTAATTAAGAGCTGTATAAAAGCACACACCTGCAGAGACCTGTCACTGGCTTCAGGATGGCTGCTGTGGTTCACTTCCTGATGCGGCGACACTTGGCTCTTGTTGAGGAGAGACAGGAACGTGTCCGTTCGAGAAGTGCAAGACGAAGAAGACCCTGCATATTCAATCCAAGGGTCACTTTGTTTGGTATGTTGGAGAATGCGGTGCTGAAGTGTTATCGTCTCACTCCGCAGGTCATCCTAGACCTAATAGCTGAATTGAGGGATGAGCTAGGCCCCAGCGTCAATCTAGGGCCCACTATCCCTGCACATGTGAAAGTGCTGTGTTCTCTGCACTACTTAGCCTCTGGTTCCTTTTAGATCACAGTTGGAATGAGTGGAGGGATAGCCCAGTCCAGAGTGCTGGGCAAATTTCTGGATGTCATGGTAAAAAGGGCAGGCCAATACATATAATTTCCTAAAGATACCAGCATAACTGATGTTGGCTGAGGCTTTTCCAAACAACTCTGTTTCATGCTGAGTGACCTCAGCCGTGTGGACTCTCAACTCCTTCTAAGAAAACATTTATTTTCCATGCACCAAGATGACTTTACTGCCCTTCCTCCGACATTGTTTTTGCTTTGTATTTTCTTGCTCCAGAAATGTCATACAGCGACTACTGCTCTCTGTACCCCTAACTCTGCAAGTGTGCCACTAAACAGAATAGCTCATTGAGATCATTATTTGTCTGTGTTGAGTAATTGCATTGCTCTTAAGCTTATGTAGGCCTGGCTGCAATTATTTGCAATGTGCCTATACTTACATCACCCCCAAATTAAAAAAAAAAAAAAAAAAAAAAAAAAAACTTCACTGCAGAGTATTAATTTTAGCCCCAAGCCCACAGTGTAGATTTACTATTCTAAATGACCAGAAGGGGATTGACCACCACAATGAGTCGATGCAAAGGCCCCATAAACAAACTTATGTATATACAGTATGTGTGTGTATTATTCACTGTGACTGGTGCTCTAAAAAGAATAATGCCCCAGTTATATGCATTTCTCACTATGAAACTGTGCTGCAAAATCACATTCGCACCTACTCTATGTGCTCAGACAAAATTAAGAGACCATTCTTATGAGGATCTGCAGAAAAAAAACAGAAATAATGGAATAAATATTTATTTTAAACCTCATTTTCACATCATTCTGATACAGAATAAAGGTCTCTGCATGCTCTTCAACAGACAGAACACAGCTCCTTTGTTTCTAAGGCAATCAGATCCAGAGACCTCAACTCCCAACATGCTCTGTGGCAGTCAGTAAGCAGCTGATAAGAATACGCAACGCCAGCCCATGGGTTGCGTGAACAATGCCAGATTCTGTTCCAACAAAGTACAGTCGACCATCCCTGCCTTGGCGAGTGCTGACCACTCTGCACATCAAGCAACATGACTAACAGCCTGGAATTAAAAACTGGGACTACTATTGCCGCCCATAGAACTGGAGTCAAAGTCTCTTAGAGACACAGAGTGGCGAGAGTATGTAATGGTTTTATCTAGTCATGTTGCTGATCCTGAAATCATTGGGATCCTTCAACACCCAATTTGACTAAAGTTTTTAGATCAAACAGCTGCTCAGACGAGCACTCATGGGCTGAATGGCCTTCTCGTTAGCTGACGGAGAAGGCTTTTTTTGGCATATTCCTGTTTCGTTTCACTATAAACAGAAATCTGTTTTTTTATATATATATATATATATATATATATATATATATATATATATATATATATATATATATATCATCCATACTATATAATATACTTAGTCAGATAATATATAATTAATAATATTTATAGTATAAATAATAATATATTCAATATACTGCATATATAGTAAATATATATATATATATAATATAGTCGATCTTGTGGGGCTTGAGGGACTTAAATAATTTATTATAACATGGCACAGAAAAAGTCATCCTATTAATTACAAAACACATCTGACGTCACATCAGCATGCTTTAAATAGATGCCTCAATTCAGATTTAAATGCCTCTGGGTCAACAGCTTTTAAAAGTGAATTTTCACTGCTGTTAAAAACATAATTAAGTTTACGAACGAGAGGAGCTAATTTAGACCATCCGGTACCTAGTGGCTGATTAAGACCCAACTTAACATTTTGGGATAAAAGGATGCCAATGATTCTGCGTCAACAATATGACAAGGTAACCCATTCCACTACTCGCTCTAAAGAAATGCCTCCTACCCTCTCCCAATTCCACTCAACTCCCAACTGTGTCCTCTTGTCTTGGTTTCTGTGCTGCGCTCCAATTATTAGGGTTAATTCAATCAAGTCCCCCCCCCCCGTAATTCTTCTTTGTTCCTTGCTAAATGGATCCTTCAGCCTACCGCCATGGGTCATATTCTGGGGCTAAAGGACTTCGGCCACTTCAGTTACATATTCAGTGAGGCAGTCACTCTGGCCGTGTGCTGCAGTTCAGCAGGTCCACCAGCAGGGCGAGCAGTTCCCCATGCTGCTGTTGCTCAGACTCCGGTATCTGGGGCAGCTCCTGCTGAAGGCAGCGCTCCACCATGCTCTGCAGGGAGAGACGGAAATCCCGGAGAACCGCCCAGGTCTCCGGAGCAAACTCCAGCTTCACCAAGTCAGTGTCAGACAGGGACACCACCATCCTTCCTCCAGACTCTGCAGACAGAAGACAGCGAGACAGACAAAGTGTTGAGTGTTAGGGGTGTAACGACACACCAACCTCACGATATGATTTGCGCTCGCGATACATGCGTTGGTCCTGATTGGCTACTTGTAGGATGCATAATAAAGATCAAATAATCATTTCATGATGGACCACTTATTAAAATACAAAGCTGTAAAAGGATTAAATGGTGTGTATGTATCCATACCCACTGTAAGACACTTCAATTCTTCATCCAAGAACCACTTGTTGATCTACAATGAGCTATGTTGAGGTTTTGTTCTTGTATCGTGATACATACCTCTATTACAATAGGATATCTCATGGAAAGAAATATCACAACTCACTGATATGCAATAAATCGTTACACCCCTATTGCATGTGTAAAGTGTCAAACCACATTCAAAGACTGGTTATAAAGTCTAATGTGGTATGGAATGGGTTATTTAGCCATTTTGTCAATGCTGAATCACTGGTATCCTTTAAGATTCAACTTGACAAACTTTATCCACCACATATTCAGCTTTTATTTCTTAATTACCTAGGAGTTAAACACTGACAGAAAAAAAAACAGAATCTTTGTGTTCCACTGCAGCAAGAGTGCCTGCGAGGCCCAGATGATTAGACAATCTTACACATCCTGTCATGGCTTGTTGCTTACATGTTATACTGACAGGGTAAATTGTGCCAGATTGCACCGGATCCCAGATTTATTTACTGTAAATCAAGATCAGGACATTAGGTCTGGAACAACAGCATCCCTTTTCCTTGATAAGATCTGGTAGCTTGTTTTTTTTACAAATGAACCCGTTATACTGGTAACACTTCAGAAAGCAGGGCTGGGGGGGTACCTTGCTCCCTGACATTGCAGTGAGGAAGCAGCAAGAGAGACAGGGGATGGACCATGGAGGTGTCCCTGACAAACACGTTCCCGTTGGACTTTGTGGCAGTGAAGAACGTCAACCAGCGACTGGGAAACTCCTCCTCTGCCCTGGGAGGGATAAAAAAAATAAAACAGGGAAAGATGATGTACCATCAGGCAAAGAGATATTCCCATCCCTGAGAATAAGACTCCCACTGCATAGTAGTTTGATCCATTCCCGGTTTCACTATGAGTTTAATAAGACACACCTGAGCTTGTTATACACTGTGGCTAACCAAGCTTGTAGCAGAGCCTGGAGTGGGCGAAACTGCTATGTAACAAGAATCTTATTAACATCTCTGATTCTTTTAGCAACCGTTTGGGTCAAAAGGTAGACTATTATTGTCATTATAATTAATTATTTATTTATTCAACTTAAAACGTGTACAACAAATATTAACATACTGGTACATAACATACTTGAACACTGGTTCTCCAGTATCCCACAAAGTTAATTTGGAGCTCAGCTTTAATTTATGATTCGGACGAGTGTCTCACCGGTTGACAGTGGATCGGTGCAGGAGTACTGGGCCACTCCTGGTCCGATACACAAGGCTGTCGGCTTTGAATTTACCCTGCTTCGTCACTTTCCCACGCTTCACCTGTGTGCCAGAAACATACAATAGTTTTTTTTTTTTTTTTTTTTTTTTTTGGTTGTAGGTCTGTGAAAATAAAGTTTAAAATTAAAATACAAATTTCAAATAAGCTATTTATTTATTAACCATTGAGATCAAGGCCTCATTTATAAAGTAGGGCTTCTGATTTTCGGTTTTAACAGATAAAACAGTCCCAAAGAAAAAAAAAAAAAATGAAATTGGTGTAAGCCAATAAAACAGAAGAACACTGGAAATGGTTCAATCAATTCACGTTGACTTCACCCCTTTCCACATTAAAAAATAAAACCTACTACTACTACTACTACAACAAAACAAAAAAGTGCACCAAAAAAATGAAATTAATAAAAACCAAAAAACAGAAGCCCTATTTATAAGGCAGCCCAGAAAATTAAAAAGACCAAAATCACTAACACATTAAAAACACATGTGGTCAAATTTACAAGCTTACAGAGATTAAAAGGGGAGAATAAATTAGATCTATTTATTAAATGTGGACTGAAGGAGAAGCACTGGCAGGAGGTTCAAAGCAATTTCCAAATCCAACCTTTATTAGATTCTGTATCTTAACATACTATAATGGAAACATAGTATACTCTTTATAATAAAGGTCATTCTACCATGCGTGGATACTACTTAAATTATTATATGTAACGGTAACAAATGCAGTACATTCAGAAAAGTGCAACATTTTTTATTTGGGTCTCAGACTGCGACAGGTAGAGCAACGTATTCAGCAGCAGGTTCTGCTGATTTCTCCATCTCACAGCATCATCTGCAATCTCTTTATATCTTTGATTTGCTTGAAATCTTTACTCTGTCAGCATCTTTTTTTCAGAGGAATGTTTTCCTTGTGTGTATTTACTAAAGGACAGAAGGCAATGCATAGTTTTCTGCTTCTCCCTTCTCTAACTGGCTGCGTAGCATTCTCTCTTCTGGTTTCTAGTTTGTTGTTTTTTGTGTTGGCTTGACTGGATTTCAAGACTGTGATCGCTAAGCCTGTACTTTGTGAGTACTGTCTGACTGCCCAGAGAGAAGACGCAGTCATTGCAATACAAATTCCAATAAATCTTTACCAATTAAACCCCATGTTTATAGTATGGCACAGGGCCGTATGAGGGGAACAAATCACAGCACACAACACAGGTCACAGCAGGAAGCAGTGCTTTACCTGGATGAGGTTGGGGTACAGACCGGCCAGCAGCACCCCCTTTACCAATTCCTCCTCCCGGCTGTGCTGGTTACACTGGGAGAACTGGCGGGTGCAATCAGAGGACTCTGACACCAGGAAGGAATCATACACGTTCTCACCGAACTGCTGGATCAGCCCTGCAACAAGATGACAGTAGGATTATAGTACCGTGAACAAAAACACTTCATGCAATTTCATTACAGGGGTAAACTTCACAAGTTGCTGTAATGATTCTCCTCCTAGCAGCTGAGGCGTTAATAATAACGTCAGCATAAGACCTGTACTTCCCTCTGGACTACAGAACCTGCTCTTTAATTCAATGGTAAGGTATTCATCACTGAACCATATGGTTTGTGTTTTGCATCCAGCCCTTGCCTTTCCATTCAGTTCAATGGGCTGAGATGCTAATTAATTACATGGCCATACCATACATTATTAAACAACAGGACACTGCTCTCAGTAAGGGAACAGCATGTAATTAAAGATGACACTTGTGATTAATGACACCTTCTACCATGGACACTCAAGCACTGCTCTCAAAGTTAAGAGGACTTATTTATTTACTTTTGTTTGAAACATTTCCTCTGTAATAATGAAACTTGTTTAAATACCTTCAGTTATTGACTCCCGAGTTCCATTATTACCTTCTAAAACACCACAGCAATGGCATGATCCCTTAAATGATGTCCAACCATGTAGTAGCAGTGTTTTCAAATGAAATAGGTCAGATCTTGTATATTTTAGATGTCGTATTTAACATGCGTTTGTGTCTGTATATCCTCCATGAGATGATAGTTTACAGCATAAGGATCAACATAAAGGCAATCAGCAACAATTCAACTCGAAATCTAACACACGGTCTTAAAAACCTTGTTCAGTAAATGAACCAGTTGGACGAGTACACATTTTACACACTAGATCCATTAAAAAGAAAAAGGTACTGCAAGAAGCATTTTGTGTAGATAACAACTAAGATTTATGAAATTATCTTGACAGCCACAACAATATTAAAATCAGCTGAGAGACACTATATTACATACATGTTTTTTGTTTGTTTTTTTGTTTAAGTAATTTATTATGTATTCTGCTTAGAGATACCTGTACAAAAACACATTACTCTATGACGAGGGATCTTACAATACTTTCTGGAGGTTTTGTTGAAAAATATTGATCTTTGGGCAAATTACAAGACATTGTTTCACCTGAGTGATTGCAATGACATAATATGTTTATTCTCTGGGTCTTTATACGCAATAATGGACACTACTATTGATTTATTTTCTCAAAATAAATATTTAAATAAAATAGTTAATCATTCCATTATTGTCAGTAATAAGGAAAAAAACAAACCCGATACATTTAGTTCATTAAATAGTATCTGCTCATATCCATTCGTTTCTTGATGTTTATAAATGTTTTTTATGATCTCTCAACAAGTTTCTGTGATCTTTTGTTTCATCTTTTGCCTCTTCCTGGCTGCTTAAACAGTCTCCACTCTTTAGACACGAAATGCCCCTCTCAGTGACGTCACACGAAAAAAAAAAAACTGAATCAGGAAGAGAACATCAGTCCCTCCCCTATACATTGAAATGTGTTTCAAGCCTGTACTGCAAATACGGTGGCCCTGTAAGTCATCAAAACAAAGTGCTTTTTTACTGTGTTTACACGATTGCAGTCCTAGAAGCACATTTCGGTATGATCGTGTTAACACAATCCCGGTCCTTAAAGGGTTAATAAACATTACAAACCAGGGTTAACTATGGTAAATGCATAGTATAACCATGGAAAAGGCATGGTAAAAGAGCAAATATACCTTGCTAAACTTTTATAAGGGCATACAGTGCCTACTGCTAACAGCATAACAATACCCTCCCTGCTGACCGTGTATAAAACGAAGGCTGATCCCGTACAGCATGTTCTCCTCCAGGAATCTCTGACGTGACACAGAGTTCCTCTCTTGCAGCACTCTCCTCCAGCCATCCACCGCACGCACGAACACCAGGTGGTCACTCCGGCTCTCTCCACTCAGCCTAGCTTTTGCCTGGATAGAGAGAACGATATTACTGACTGCAGTCTGGTCCTTCAATATAAGAGACAGAGGCATACCCTGACAGAGACTTCAGCACTGCCTTACTTTATAAAGAGACAGAAACCATGATTGAGACTGTATCCTTCTACATAGGAGACAGATACACAGGTGCACACATTTTCTAGCAATTAAACAAAGCAGCCGTTTGGCAGAAGGTAAATGGTCTGACCAGTATAACTGACCCACCCTGTCCTCTACTCCCCACTCCATCCTCTTGGCCCTCTCTCCCTATCCCTGCCCTTTGACTGACCTCTGAGACCTCGGCCCGGTTCTTGAGGCTGCTCTGGAACGGGTCACGGGTCAGGCAGGCCACGATGGTGAGCAGAGGCAGCAGGCAGCGGAAAATGGCCGCGAGGACGATGGCCTTGGCAAGGCGTGGGTCAGTGGAGATGTGAGACAAGCGCTGGCCCAGAGCCGTCAGCCGCTCACTGGCGTCCAGCACGCCTGGAAGACAAGACAGCAGTGAGAGACAGGGCACAGAGGACTAAACACAACGAGGAGGCCACTTGGCACATCAGTGCTCATCCGGTTACTAGTAGCTCAGCCATCTAAAAAAAAAAAAAAAAAAAAGTAGGGTCTTAAAGGATCCCAGTTATACAGCATCAACAACCTATCTTCATAGCTCATTCCTTTAAGCCTTGGGATTATTCTGGTTGCTCTTCGTTGGACTCTCTCCAGGGTCAGTGTCCTTTTGGTAATGTGGTGACCAGAACTGAAGACAGTATTCAAAATGCAGTCTTACCAGTGCATTGTACAACCTCCTCACAGCCCTTTGATTTGTATTCTACACTTCTGACTATATACCCAGGCATTGTTTTTGCTTTTTTAATTGCTGTCCCAAACTGAACCAACAACCAGGACACACTCACGTAACAGCAGCGTTCCCAGTGATTGCTTAGAAAATTCAATAATTACTTACCAATTTCCTGCAAGTTTTGGACGGCCTCCATCACTGCTTTCCTGTCAGGACTGTCTAAAGCTTGGGAGAGAAAGTCTGTAGCCTGGGGATCAGAGGGATGAATGGGTTAAAGTCTGACTGGTGCTTCAGACCACTTCCTAACTAAATGCAGTGGACCCTGTTTGTACATTTTAAAAGACCTGTTTGAAATGAATTTATAAGTCATTATGATTAATTAAATCAGATTTGCAGTTCATTAAACTATTTCTCAACAGTTTTAGAAGAGCTAGAGGTTAATTATCACTTTTCCAAGAAATTCTTAGAGAAGGTTTACATATACTTTTTAAAAAACTAAAAATATTACTTAACACTTTTAATCTTTATGAACAGGGTCCAGTATCTCCTCTCTAAAAAGCAATAGCAGCAGTGTGCTTCCCTGAGATGAAACTTAGAGGAACACTCTCTCTCTCTCCCTCCCTCCCTCTCTCACCATGCTCTCCGGGCTGTGAATCTTGCACTGCAGCACCAGGTTCTCCAGGGGTGTTCTCAGGATTTCGGGGATAGGGAAGGTCTCCATGGCTTCCAGGCGTCGCCGGGGTACCAGGTGGTAAGAATGTCCAGGCTGACATCTCCCTGCTCGCCCCCGCCGCTGCGTCATGTTGGAGCGAGAGATCCACACTGTGTCCAGACATGACACCTGTCAGAGCACAGGGAACAAACGCAAGACACAGATCAGGAAAATGATCTCATCATATTGAGAATCTGTAGCTGATTGGTTAAAAAAATTAGGTCAAGTTGGGACTTGAACGACCCCGATGATTCAGCATCAGCAACATTGTAAAGAAGTGTCACCTACCCTCTGTCCAGTCTCGGCATCTAATTTGAAACTGTATGTTCGCTGGTCCCGATTTCTGTGCTGTGCTTAAAGTATTAGTTAGGGTTTACTTTGTCAACTCCTTTTAAAGACTTCAAATCAAATACCCCCTAATTCTTCTTTGTTCTAAACAGCATGGATTCAGTACTTTCAACCTGTCTTTGTTGCTCAATCCTTTAACCCCTGGGATTAGTCTGGTTGCTCTTAGTTGGTGGACTCTCTGTAGTGACCAGAACTGTAGTAGTTCGAGATGATGGCAGGACTTATTTACCTTGCAGTAAGAAAGGGTGTAACACTTCATTGTGGATCAATGAACCGGCACACTTTCTTTACACAATATGTTGTATCATAATAGGAGGTATGTACCGTTTGTATAGGGTCCTATGAAATTTGCGTTGTGGAGAACACGAACGGAATCACGGAATTCAGAGAAAAAAAAAGGAAAATGTAAAGCAATTTAAAGTAGGCTACAAACGTAGCAGCAGACTGTCTCTCTTTAGCGTGCAAGTAAGAACTTGCAGACTTAATGCAACTGTGCTGAGAATTTAAAAAGAAAGCATTTTATGAGATTTTTAACTGAGGTACCGGCGCTGTGACTCTGCACACCCGAGGTTCCGGGTCTATGCCCCGGCACAAATTAAGCACTGCGCTTGGGAAAACGACTACCTATTGAGCAGGTAGTAGTGCAATGACTACTGCAGAATGGAGAGTCTAGTTGCTGCATTTTTTCTCCAAAGTTCTCAGGGAGATATTACTAAGTGCCTTTTTGTTAAATTAGAATAAATCAAAATATTTAGGCTTTTATTTACATTGTTATTAATTACTAATGAAAACATTAAATCTATTTTGAAATGTTATAGTTCAGCTTATGTTGAAAAGAAACTACTAAAAAAGCCTGCATTTTTAAATTTACAATGTTCTTAGTTTGTTTCTGTTACATTGTGCCAATTTGTACCCTTTTTTTCTGAAAGCACTGATTAAAACTGTTAAGAAACATTTTTCTTTTGTGGTCATTTTTTCATGCATTTATAGCTTCATCATTGCTGTCAATGTATCTAATACTTGTGGTTATAAAAAACAAACTAACAAACTACAGATTTTTAAAACTGAAAAAAATCAGAAATCAGGAAAAAATAAAATCAGAAAATTCAAGATAATAAAACACATTTCATAGGGCCCTATTTGTATCGTGACGCAAAAAAAAAAAAAAAGCACAACATTGCTAATTGTTCACCAACTGGTTCTTGAATGAACTGTGTTATATAGTTGGTATTAATACATACTCTTGTCTTAACAAAACTGTCCCTCAATAAATCACCATTTGATCTTATGCATTATACAAGCATCTCATCAGGACCATCCCATGTATTTGTGACTCATATCATATCGCGCCCTGCATATCGTGACACTGGAGTATCGCGACATCCCGAACAGTCAGTACCTTGGTCCGCAGGTCATAGCGCTGCTCTTTCTGGGCCCCGGTGTCCACCACATGCACAATGTCATCCACTGTAATGGAGGTCTCTGCGATGTTTGTGGCCAGGACAATCTTACGTGTGCCCACCGGGGGGCGCTGGAATATAGCCTGCTGGTCCATCACAGGGAGGTTGGAGTGAACTGGACAGGAGAGAGGAAAAGGAGAGGGAAGAGGATAGGAGAGCTTTAGCACAATCTGGTTCAAATCCACAAACTTTGCTTAATGCGCTTATTTAAAAAAAGTAGTTCCTTTATTTGTTTTTACAAAAAGGATCCCCATTTCCCTCCCCTCATTTTCTCCCTTCTCCACTCCCCTCTCCCCCATTCCCCTATTCTTTCCCCCTCCCCTCTCACCTGGTAAGACGAGCTGCTTCCCGCTCTGGAATGCCGATCTCTCTTCCAGCCTCTGCTGAACTCCTCGGATATCGAGCCAACCGGGCAGGAAACACAGAATCCCCCCTGGGAAAAAAATGACAGGGATTGCCAGGAAAGGTAAAAAGTGGAAGGCATTTCTATGTGTTCAAAATCAAACAAACAGATGGAAAGATACTGCGCAGTATCCATTGCAATTTTTAAATTGTTCCTGTGGTTAAATTAGCACAGTTTAAAAATTAAGGGCGAGAATGAAGGACTGCATATAAAGCATTTTGACACCAAAGGTTGGTGCCTGTGATAGGGGGCTGTGGGTATCCACTGACAGAATGGGAGAGACACAGGAACTGCTTTTAGAATGCCACATAGGTGCCTGAGATGTATTTACTGTATTGCCGTTGTAGGTCAGCACAAATGTACCAGCGATGGGAACTCCTAGTGCAGGGTCGAGCAGAACCAAAACCACATGACTAACAGCAATAGTATAGCACACAGGCGAGAGTACTCCAGAGCAAACAAAGATATAAAAACTGCAAAATAAATCACAGCTAACAAAAGTTGCCTATAAATAGTCCAGTGCTGCAGGGTGGTCCTGCTACCAGAACCTACCCTGCTGATACACCCTCCTATACTGTCATGGGATGTAAAAAATCACCTAAACCAAACAGAATCGCTAAGAAATCAAACCATGACCCTGGTTATGATTAGATACAGGTCACTAGATCTAAATTAAAAAAAACTGACGAAAGACCTCATATTAACTTTATCTGTTTATATAGAACCAGTCATGGTCTAAACATTTAGACTGCTTTGTCATCGACATTCTGGAGTGCCAGATCAACACTCTCGGCCAAATTATAAGTGTAGCTGCTACCAACAGGTTCCATTGGGCACGTGACTTATAATGTATATTTAAAGCCATGACTGCGCTTGCTGGTAAAGGTTAGCTGGTACTGTACCTGGCTCCCCGTGAGTGTCCACATGCTCAATCACATCAGCTACCAAGTCCAGGTCTGGAGAGGGCTCGTCCTCCTGGTGGAAACACAGCAGCACGGGTTAGGGATGGTTCAAAGTGAGCTGAACTGATCCCGAAGAGAACCACAATGTGATGAGGTCTACATCCCTGAATCGAAAGCTTGTATTTTATGCCCCTGGGAGGCTTCCATAACCAGCAGCCATCTTGGATCAGACCATGGGGTTTGGTTTACAGCCTAAATGTCAACCAGCTCCCAGACAATTAGTAACAGGTGGAGCTGAGCTATTGAACTCAGCTAACCCATTATTTTGGGAAGGAGTGTGCTGTACAAGGTGAAGCCTAAAATCTTTGAATGGACTACAGAAGGATACTTGTGGCAAATTAACTTTGAACTGTGTTTGTGACACTTGGACTGTGTGTTTGTCTATATACAGGATTATTAGAAAGTAAGTTTACCACATCAATGCATGGTGCACTGTATATTCCTATTTGGGTAACAGGATTACAACCTGCCTTGAGTTGATAGGAAATGCAATGTGTAGTTAGTACTGCAAAACAGAGATTGATTTAGTTTTCTTTTTTTGTTCTGAGTGTTTGTTAAATAAAGACTGTGTCTAAAGAGGTTACCACCAGAACATTAAGTGACTCCTTTGCTAATTATTTTTCAACTGTGTAAAATCTGAGAAGTTTACCACTATACCACTGCGCTGCCACAGGTTAGGGATTGCCTTTAAAAGAAGAGCCACTCACATTATAGTCGCTGCCTCTGTTTCTGCCCATCATCTCCAGAACCTCTTCCAGGTAATGCTCCTGGACCGGGTGCATGAACCCTGGCACCTTCACCACCTCACAGTTCCCGAAGTAGTGTGCAATCCTCTGCAGGTCCCCCGTGGCGCTCATAAGCACCACTCGGAGCTGCGGGTTGGCATCCAGCACCCTCCTGAGCAACACTAGCAGGAAGTCGGTGTTCACATCCCTCTCGTGCACCTCATCCACCACCACGTGGCTCACGCCCTCAAGCCGCGGGTTGCCCTGCAGCTTCTTTAGCAGGATCCCAACTGTGCAAAAGAGCAGCGCACCGCCGCGAGGGGGCAGGGAGCTCTCCAGACGAACCTGCAGCCCGACAAAGAACCACAGAGATCGCTGCACTGCACTGAACTCTCGACAACATTCAAACACACACAGTTATGGAAATAAGACTATTTTTTCCCAGTTTGATCAGTCACACTGTATGGGTAACAAGCTCAGATTTGTCTTATTAAAACCATTGGAAAACCACAAATGGATCAAACTGCTATGCAATGGGAGTCTTGCTTCCATCCCTGAAACACACACCGACTTGCAAGCTCTCCAATTGAACTAGCAGCCCGCGGGGAGACAATCATAGAGTTCTCTTTACTACATAACACCACAGCAAACACACAGCTACCCGTGACCTTAAAGACAATGCATTTACGGTGGGCGGTAAAAGCATATGTTTCAATACCATATCGTATTTAGGTTTTGACCTATTATTAATCAGTCCTTCATTTATTATTTTATCTAAAAGAAACATAACATATTCATTGTAGTTAACTGGTGTTTTGAGACTTTGTTGCTAAAATGTTAAATACAGTATAAGCTTTTATAAGGGCAAACACACAGATTCCCTGCGGTGTGAGAGAGTACAACTCGTACCTGGAACCCTGCATTCCTACGCAGAGCAGGCCCCAGCTCCTGGCCGACACGCTGTGCCACAGACACTGCGCTGATCCTGCGTGGCTGCGTGACCAGGATGTTGCAGTGCGCGCCACGGCCCTGAAGCACCTGGCTTTCCAGGATGAAGCGTGGGATTCGCGTGGTCTTTCCGCAGCCCGTCTCCCCGGCAATAACTGTCACACGGCCGGCCTCCACGGCTGTGACCACGCGCTCCTTGTGAGAGTCCACAGGGAGCTCTTTGAGCGCCTCCCTGCCACCCTCTGCATCCCATTGCCGCAAAAGGGCCTGGCTGATCCGCTGCGCTTCCTCTTCAGACAGTGGCGTGTACGACCGGCCTGTGATGGCGTCCGTGATCAACTCTGCCTCCTCCTCTGAGGAGGAGGAAGAGCCCAGGTCCAGAACTGCAGAGCCAATGGGCAGCGGCGATGATCCACTCTCTACTGGATACTGTCAACAAAAATAATTGTCTTTAAAATCTTAAAAGCTGTTGACAAAGTTAACCCTAACTAATACAAGAGCAGGACAGAAACCAGGGACCAGAGGAAATAGTCAGAAATTAAGCGGATTTAAGACAACAGAGTAGGAGACACTTCTTCACAAAGAGACAGGGATGGCAATAAGACCCCCAACTACACAGCAGTTTGATTCAATCCTGATTTTACTACGGGTTTTAGAAGACATACCTGAGCTTGTTGTGTAAACACAGCGGCTAATCAAGCTTATAGTAAAACCTGGAATGGTTGAAACTTATGTATTAGGAATCTTATGTCCAGCCCTGCAAAACTTGTAATCTAATCTCACCAACAGGGGTCAAAATCCATAACGTGCAGCGCACAACACTGCCCATTACACTCTCCTCCCTTTAATCAAGGAGAGAGTTTTAATAACCCAGTTGACAGGACTGTCACTTCATGATTTTTTTTTTTCTGAGAATGAATGCCCTGCCTATCTGGTTATAATGGTTGCTCTCTTACCCAGAGCACCAGAAGACAATGTTGATTGTGAAAAGTATGAGCTTGTCTAAACCCAAGCTGGGTACAGGCCTAAAATATAAACAAACTATCTACACTGTAATTACAGAAATATTGCCAAGCAAATGGTAAATCAAATTAGTGTGGCAAACGATAAAGGCACAGAATAACCATATGAAAAGTATGGGGGATAACGTTATTATCATAACCCTGGTTACCTGAAATAGAAATGTAACCATTACTGAATGGGTATTTACCTTCTAAAGACCTGAATCCTGAATACTTCATACCAAAGCTGCTCTTTGAGCCTATGACGCAGTTGTGACCCTGTCCCCAAGGGATTAAAAGTACTGCAGTCACAGATCTCAGCATCATTTTTCCTTCAAGCCTGCTGTAAATAATGGATGCAGCGACCTTGAAGGTTAATGGCTACATTTCTGTTTCAGGGAACCAGGCTTATGATAATAACCTAAAGTTCTCTTTCAAGTACGAAATGTAACCTTCACTGATTGGGCGAGTGTACCCAAGCCTTCGCAAGGGCACGATTGCTGAACGATCGGAATGCTACGAGGCTAAGCCGAGAGGGGTGGTTTTAATCAGGTCGCCAAATGTGACCTTCAATTTTAAATACGGCCAGTAGATTTTACCGTAGTCACCAAGTTGGCGACTTAGCATTTAAATATATTCAACAGAACGTTGGTTCTGTAATAAAGGCTTTCTGCTTAGCTGTCAGAATCTGCACTGCCCTGTTGATCTCCCAGATCCAATCCTTTTGTGGAACCAGAACCCTTTTCTTATTTCCATAGCAACGCTCATCAGCCAGTCAAGTTAGGGTAGGGCGTCGGGCACTATCATCCTGAATTCGTTCTGCGTTGTTTGCAGTTCACGAGTAGGATATTGCCGAATTAAACTAAAGAATTAAACTAAAAAACACTTTAAAAGCAAGTAGATTCCCCTCCCTCCAACAACAACACAGGACAAAAGTGTTGAGGGTATGTTAAAATAACTCCATATAACTCCTGGCATTTGATTAATAGTTATATTGCCTGGCTTTTTATGTGTATACTTCACTCGCTGGCATTCTATGCACACAGAAAATAGTTCCCTGGCATATGTATCTAGTTCCCTGGTATTTTATGCTCAGAATACAGTTCCCTGGAATTATATGGAGTTAGTTCTCTGGCACATCGATTGATTAGTTTCCCTCCCACAATTTAAAGATAATAATAAAAAATAAAAATAAAACATTATACGAAAACAAAGCATGCAAAAGTAATGTGTTTGCAACATATACATGTCTCCTCATATTGTCCCCATTTGAAAATGTTGGCCACCAGTCTACAAAGTGATTTGTCCCACCCTGCTCAGGGGTGAGGTCACAACTGTGTCACAGACTCAAAGAGCAGCTTTGGTATAAAGTATTCAGGATGTAAACACCCATTCAGTAATGGTTACAGTTCGTACTTGAAAGGAAACTGCTACATTATCATGGTAAACTTTTATAAGGGTTCCTACAGCTAGCCGAGGACATTTTAGGACACTCCTGGCAGTCTCTTCTAGGGAGTGGATAAGATTCTCGCTGGTGGAATGCACGACTCCTGGTTTGAGGTCAGCCCCACCCTGTCACGCTCCAGCGCTAGGCTCACCTTGTTCAGGTATCGCTGGATCTTCTCCTGCAGCTCAGAGGGAACCTCGACACGGCAGGGTCTCCTCTCACGCTCCCCCTGCTCGCGAATAGCATCCAGGTGGTACATGGCGTGAGTCAGAGGGTTGTTGTTCCTGTCGATTAGACCCAGTTCCTGCATAGGTAAAGGAGGAGAGCAAGCAACGTGAATACAGACTTCTGGTGTCGTCTGTAGGGTTGTTATTTGTTGAAGAATTTAAAGTTTAAAGGATAGCCACATGTTAAACTTACACAATTTGCCTAAATGTTTAACTATTTTCAGAAATATGCAGAAACATGTTGGCCAATTAAGTGCTTTACCCACTCAAACGCTCACCATACAGCAGCTATATTAGTAAATATTGTACACTGTGTGGTACCTTTAACTTCTGACAGGCGAGAGCTGCTGCCCTGTTCTCTGCTTCAGACTTGTTGCGTCCCCTAGCTGTGAAGGTCATGGAGTGCGGCCACTGAACACTGAGCTCACAGCTCTTGGACTTGCCCCCTCCAGTCCTGTATTTCAAAAAATCCTGAAAAAATGTAAATAAATAAATAAAACTGTTTAATATTTGTAAATAATCACAGTCAGTTCGAATTTATTTACTAACCATGTTTGATCTTAAACAGATTCATAACATGCTGGGTTAGAAACACTGGCCCTGCACCTAGTCCTGGCTTTCTGAACGACCAGCAATTAACATACTGTCCCTTCTCTTATAGCTGCATGAACAACTCCTACCAGGTGAGATTTATTCTGATGCAATCGGTTCAGATTTCAATAGCATACCAAAAACAGGGGAAGTTCTGAAACCCAGGACTGGGTGCAGAACTAGTGGAAGTTTCTCACCCTAATGCACAATGTGTTTGAGAACAATCGGTAAAATGAGTAGCAGAACATTATTTAAGTTTGTGTCCATGTCTCTGCTCGCAGGTTCATTACTGATTTTGTTTCTTCTATACATATTAAGAGAGACTATATCTTGTTACTATGTCTTCTTGACACTATCTTCTCTAGCCATTACTATGTCTAGGTGGACCCTGTCTCATCTATACATTACTATGTCCAGTCTACCCTGACTCTTCTAGCTGTTACTATGTCCAGTTGACCCTGTCTCGTCTATACATTACTATGTCCAGTCGACCCTGCCTCTTCTAGCCGTTACTATGTCTAGGTGGACCCTGTTTCGTCTATACATCACAATGCCCCGTCGACTCTGTCTCTCCTATCCATTATTAGTTGAACACTTAATCTTTCCCAGGACAGAGAACAACTCACTGCAGTGCTGGAGGAGGAGGTGGCCACCTGGAAAACTTTGACCAGCAGTGTTTTAGGGTTTGGGAAGTGGGTCAATGCACGCAACCCACTGCCATCATCCTGCCCCTCTCTGGAATGGAGGAAAAGCCAGGGGGAAAAAACAAGAAAAACGAAGAACACATTTGAACCGGCAACACAAGGACACCACAGAATTACTGTAGATAGCCCTCCTCACACCAGACACATGGCAATGGAATGGTCCAGATGGGCTACTTTTATGATGCATAATAAAATTATCATTTAATGACTGACTATTTTGTTAATGCACAAATTACATGAGTTAGACTAAATTAAACAAATTAAATGAGTTACATAGTATGTATTCATACCAACTACTTAACACGCTTTCAAGAACCACTTGATGAATTACAATGAACTATGTTGTGCTCTTGGTCTTGAATCACAATACAAAATGACACATGCCTCTATTACGATACACTATACATCACCTAAAAGAAAGTATTACAATTTATCAATACAGGATGAATCATAAGAACATAAGAAAGTTTACAAATGAGAGGAGGCCATTCGGCCCATCTTGCTCGCTTGGTTGTTAGTAGCTTATTGATCCCAGAATCTCATCAAGCAGCTTCTTGAAGGATCCCAGGGTGTCATCTTCAACAACATTACTGGGGAGTTGATTCCAGACCCTCACAATTCTCTGTGCAAAAAAGTGCCTCCTATTTTCTGTTCTGAATGCCCCTTTGTCTAAACTCCATTTGTGACCCCTGGTCCTTGTTTCTTTTTTCAGGCTGAAAAAGTCCCTTGGGTCGACACTGTCAATACCTTTTAGAATTTTGAATGCTTGAATTAGGTCGCCACGTAGTCTTCTTTGTTCAAGACTGAACAGATTCAATTCTTTTAGCCTGTCTGCATATGACATGCCTTTTAAGCCTGGAATAATTCTGGTCGCTCTTCTCTGCACTCTTTCTAGAGCAGCAATATCTTTTTTATAGCAAGGTGACCAGAACTGCACACAACGAACAATTATAGAATATCATGATATTGTGGGGCAACGTGAGCAAGTGAATTTGGAAATTGATTGATTGTAATTTTTAGCCCAAGTTGCTTTGGAGCTGAGCAGTCAGCAATCGGTAGTCTCACATTTGTAAAAAGGGAACTGGACAAGCAGTTAAGTTAAATGAAAAATACAAAAAGAAACTTCAAAATGAATTGGCGAGCCTTTCGACTAAAAGTATTTCTGAAGTCGGAAACATTTGTCATTTCATTTTTAAGTTTCTTTTTGTATTGTTATTAATCTTGTTTTAATTAAATAAATAGCTAATGCCGTTATCCGAGTCTTCACGATTTTTGTCAGTTGGTAGTGCACAAGACGACACTTATGGCAGAATAAAACTGGAATGGAACTGGAATTTTCCAGTATCTGTTTTGACTGACCAAGAGTGTCTTTAAGAACTATAATAACTAATCAAACCCAACCAGAAATCTCCCCTTCTCCCACCTAATCAGCTCAGTTCTTGTCTGGTTAGTCTGCCTGTCGGTAGATGTGGAGACCTGCGTTTCTCTCCGAGGGTCTGAGATGAAGTCAGTGACATCCAGCAGCCCCTCCTCTTCCACCTCTCTCCTCCGCTCCCATCCCCCCTCTTCCCCCTCCTCCTCGGTGAGAGATCGGGAGCGAGACGGGATCCTTCCTGCCAGGGTGCGGTACTCCTTCGCTTGGTAGAGATGATTCTTGGGGCTCAGCAACCCCATCTCCTGGGACAGTCAGAGAATAAACAAGTTAGAGGTCCCTTCTCATTCAGCACAGGAGTAATAGAAATATGGTATGAGATAACTCTGGTATAGATGGTTTTAAGAAGTATTTCAGGCAGATGATTTTAAGAGTACTTAATAGTTATTTTAAACAATCACAGATGTTATCATGTACAGTTTAGTTGTATAAAGTAATCCATTGCATATCCGACTGTAGAGGGACCAGAGTAAGGGCAGATATGTACAAAGTTGGATAAATGAATCCTGTTTAAATACCATTATACGCAGCTGGAACAATTACTGTATACACACAATTACTGTTTTGAGATTCAGCTTTTGTTAGGGAGCTCCCCTGAATCCCTTGTTTCTTTACATATCAAGTCAACACACTGAACAGCTCACGTGACACTACCAGCAATGGCACCGCACAGCTCACATACAACACTGTGTACGATCTACAATATCTGAACTAATCTTCTCTGTTCAATAATAAACTAACGTTGCTGAAGAGCGTGATCATGGTGGATACTGTACAGTGGATAATGTTTATGCACGTTTATTTACTTTTATGTATTCGTATAACCTTTTAATAATGGCACTACATTTTATACTATACTGAATTTTAATAAGATCGGATGTGTGTAAATTTTAAATTTAGACTGGATGAGATATTTGGCTGATGCTGGTAACATTGTATCGTTGCAATGGATTTATCACTGTCTAAATAAGTTAAATCAAAAGGACTATCTAATGAGATAGACCCACAGTGGAAAATGGTTCCCAAATCAGTGTTTTGAACAATTTTTTATGTCCACCAATGTCTTTTTAGATGCTCCTGTTATCAGTTATTAGCCCACTAGTTTTAACACCATGGTGTACATTCAATCCATCTTTACAGTGGTGGGTCTGAATACCTTTTCATTTTCAGAAATTATGTCTGAGTCTGAAGAATGAGCCAACCTTAATTCTGCTTTCTATCAGGCTTGATCTGACCTTCAACCTCCTCCACTGTCTTATACCAGAGCTACAATCCTGCACTGCGCTAGCTGTCTATTATTCCAAAGTCTGAGTACCTTTAATATTTTACAAGCAGCTGCTGCAGCTCGTCTCTCAGCATCAATCTTCTTAGTCCCAAATCCTTCTACCTCAATCTTTCTCGGCCAGTTCACCTGCAGAGTAGCTTTCTGAAACAGAAAGAATGGGGGAATCAGACCCCACTGGAATGAAGGGACAATGCGATGTCCTCAGGCAGGATACTGTACACACCTGCCCCACCACCCGCACATAGTACACTACCACACATGCAGACTTTTGATTTATGGACACAGACATTTTGCACTAAATACAACACAGTACAATATACTACTGTCATACAACAATGTAGATCCACTTTTTCACTGCATGGTGTGGATAATTTATAGAATTATTTTGTTAGTTAAAATCATTTTAAGTGGGATAAGTATTTTGTGGTGCAGTTGTATCCACATAGAGCAGTTCAGGTCCTTGTTTTTTCAGGGTTCAGCAGAGAGACTCACCTTGACATCTCCCTCAGAGCAGCTGTACACAATGAGCTCCTTGAGGTCCGAGACTCCGAGCGCCCGCGAGATCACGTTGTGCAGGAGGTTCTTGGGGTGAGGGAACTCGTTCAGGTGATCCTTGCGGACTGCATGTGAGAGACAGTAAGATCAAGAGAGCATAAGGGATTCTTTTCTTTTTAGAAATACTAAAAGAAACCCAATAAGTAATGACAATCGCTTCTTTCTCAACGTCTTTTTCTTGACCTGCTGTAATCAAAAACAGTAGAGTAGTTGAGAGTAGTTGGTGTTAGGGTCAGGGTTGAACTGGTCAAGAGAAGTATAGAAAAGTTTAGAGAGATGTTTGTTTTTTAAAAAACATTTGAAGGCTTTATTAACACATTTTGAAAGTATACCTTTGATCCTGATGGTGTTCTGTGTTTAAGACTGGAGAGCAGTTTACAGGGAAAGTAGCGCTTGTTTTGGTTTTTTTGTTTGTTTGTTTTTTAATTACCTGAACTATATTTCAATTAAGTAACGGCCATTCGTAAGATATAGAAATAAAGTGCATAATCCGAGCCTGAAAAGAACTTCATCATTCGCTGTTATCTTAACTACGCAAGAGAGACCAAATACAAATAGTTATTTTAAAAGGACATGCAAGTTGTGCACAACGAAATAATACAATGTTCACCACTCTTTATTTGTTTTAAAATCTCTCTGAGTTCATGCAAACTGAAAAGTCCTATACACAGGTTAACCTTTTTGGAAATGATTTGACCGCTAATCTGCCATCGACAGTGTCTGCCTCAGTTCTACCACCTGAGCAGCAAACATGGTGGTGCCGTTATGTTATGTCATTCTGAGCACTCTGAAATTCGCAGCAGATGTGAGTCAGTTTAATGCAACAACATGTACCCATCTTATTAACTCGTATTCCAATAGCTTGAATTAATGTAATTTTTGATACATACAGAACAGTGCTGAAGTTCACTATGTATTTCAACCCACCTCGTCTCATCTCTGTCCCCGCCGCTCCTCTCTCTTCATTCCCGTTCTCAGTCCCAAATTGCCTGGACAGCGAGAGCCAGTATCGACTGCTCCAAGACCAACTGGGTCTCTCTGTCTTCGAGACCAACCGCAAAATTGCATTCAATTTCCAGCCGGCACGCAAACCCACGGTGATCATACCGGGAGCTGCCATGTTTAACCTCACTAACTCACTCGCCGCTTACGAAACAAGATAGCCGGTGAGGACACTTGTCGTACAGCGACACCTGCAGTGCCGGAGGGTAGGTGCAGCCTTGTTACTGTATGTAAAGTAGTCTGTCCATAAAGTGAAACTTTACTGTGCAGAATAAATGCATTATGTATGAGTAAAAATCGTGATTTTCTTCCTATGCATCAATTCGCGGGACATTTGCTAGGAAATCGGGACTGTCCCGACCAGCTGTTGGCATATAGGAGCTGTTGGCAGGCATGCTGTTCCTCTGTATGGGGTGCCATGTGTTAAAAAAAAAAAAAAAAAAAAAAAAAACATTTTTTTTTTCAGATTTAACTTAATATTGCATAATATATATATATATATATATATATATATTATATATATATATAGATATATATGTGTGTGTGTGTGTGTGTGTGTGTGTGTGTGTACATTCAGATATAATTTGTAAATCTAATTACAAGATTTAACATTTAGCTCAATATTTAACTAAATCTTAAATCTCTTAACGAGATTTAACATTTAGCTAAATATTTAACTGGCCAGCCAAATCTGGAGTGCTTTCACGCGATTTAATTAGTTCTTGTAATGCTAATGAAAAATATGCAAATTTCAGCATGAAAGGGATGGCAGTGACGAGCACTGGGAAGCTATAAGGTGGAATGAATTTTACAGAGTGGCCTTGGCGGTGGTTGTATTCTAGGTCTAACTGGAGCATAAGTATCCCTCAGTGTACAGTTCAGTTTCTACCTGTTCCCATGCTGGCCCCTATGCGCATTTTCCTCGCTGTACAGCTTCGTTTCTACCTGTTCCCATGCTGGTTCCGGAGCAGGGTCGTTCTCCTGTCCTTGAATTAAAAGCCTCTGTCCCTGTAGATTCGTCACACTGTCAAGATTATTTTATTGGGTTGGGTAACCACTTTTTTTCATATATGACCAGGTGTGCAATGTATTCAGAACTGTATAGGGGTGACACATGCTTTTGTGTTTATCCTTTAAAATGTTACTTTAAGGGAGAACTTTTCCATTTGTTTCTTTAATAAATAATGAATAATACATGTGTTTCTTTATTCCAATGCTGTATATTATGGATTTGAAAGGGACTTTGTTCAATGTGTTTATGTTTTCTTTCTGCCCTGCATTATTTTCAGCTTGGACAGTCACCTTTAATTGAAGATCAGAGCTTTCCATCCTATGCAGACCGTGTCTGGAAGAGCCCTTCAATCACGTACCCCCTAACTCTTCTTTGTTCCAGGCTAAAGAGATTCAGTTCCTCAACCCGTCTTCGTAGCTCATTCCTTTAAGCCCTGGGATTAGTCTGGTTGCCACAATGTCCAGTTAGTAAGTACTTGGAGTTCTGTTTGTTTTTGGTGGTGTTTTTGTAAATGCTGGCTCAGATCCTGGGACTACCTTGGAAATGTGACTTTCAACTTTCTATCAGCAGGGTTATACATCTCATGCCTGAGTTTCAATACCTTTCTTCTTGGTAAATAATTCAATAATCAGCCTTTACTCGTCCAGACAGAAGCCTGAGTTCACACCCCAGCTCGGCGGAACAATTCAAATTCGAATTTGTTTAGAAAAATCAATATACTGCTATAGAAGGAAACCAGGGATTCACAGGAATACATGGTCAAGGGAAATGAGTATTAAAATTACATTTCAAACTACTCCCTCTAATACCACAACATGAGGACAACACACGACACCAAACTTTTAAAGCTTGCTTAATATTTATTAGAAATGCAAAACTGTACAGGATAGACATCTCCTAGGGTTCTTAAAAAATACTATAACAAGGTCCAGTCATATAATGACTACACAGACTACTGCGCACTTATTCTCAGACAGACAGGCCTCTCAGCAGGAAAGCAGAGGAGCTCAGAGAGTTTACAAAGCACAGGCTTTCTTTGTCGTCCCCTCCGTGAAACATCAGCGCATGGAAGAGTCTCCTCCTGCAATCCGAGCACAGGAACAACGCTGTGTTATTAAACACTCTGCAAATAAAGCACTGCTGAGACACTATTTAATAACACCAGTTCGAAAACCACTGCTTACTGATTAAATGCTTCACACAACTGTGTGTTCAAATAATGCACTCGACCGCTGGTCTTTATTGACCCAGTGGTTTCATTATTAATGAGAAACACGCTACAGCAATGCCATTATCCCTCAAATATAATAAATTACCAATAATGTTATGAGAAGCTAAGAGGTTGCTAACATGATCATATTTGCAATCAACTGTAGACACTCTGTTTTCTTGCACAGTAATCCTGCCTCTGACAGGCTGGTAAAGGATATTTCTTGTACAGTACTCCTGTCTCAGAGGGGCTGGTAAAGGATCATTCTAATAACGCAATCCTGTCTCAGAAGGGCTGGTGGTCTCACTCACCCTGGCAGCGGCTGCACTCACAGCTGTGGATCACAGGCAGTACAATGGACTCTGTCTCTCCACTTTCACACTGCAGACTCAGCAAACGCACAGGGCTCTCTGGATCCAGGAGATAACTGCAGCAGTCACACAGGGACTGCAGGTATGGCTCCTATATGCACAGAGAGAGAGATTCAATAGAAACATACACTCACACAGGAACTGCATGTATGAATACTACAAACACAGAGACAGACAGACAGATACAGAGACACAGAGATTTAGTAAAAACACATACAGAAAAACAGACTTGAGTGAACTTTTTCAAGAGGGTTTACCAAAGCTCTTTACTTCAGTGTGAAATCTGCAGCATTGCTGTGAAACAACAATCAAACTGACAGTGTCACAAAACAACCCTGAGCTGACGGTACCAAGCAGTTTCTATCATGACTGATGCAGTGTATTATTAACACCATTACATATTCTCTCTCTCTCTCTCTCTCTCTCTCTCTCTCTATATATATATATATATATATATATTTGAAAATGTAGACTCATGGTCTCACAAAAATTTTGCAAGACATGTAGTTGATAAAAGTTCCGTAACACCCCCTATTAACCATAGAGTCCTACCTCAAGGATGACGAGGATCCTGGACAGACAATGGCCACTGCAGTAGCTGACTTCCACGTTGTCAAGGTGACAGTCTCCCTTGGTGATGTTCTTGATCTCAGTGTAGCGCTGGCAGGCCGATGAGGGCTGTCCTGAACCTAGACAGACACAGGGGGGGTGCTGTTACACACAGATCCTATGCAAACTACTTAGCTTGACTACAACCACACACCAAAAGGAAACTATTTGCTTAATTTAAAAATGGGTTTTAAGTAAGTACTGTGCTCTATAACAGGGGATATAGGTAAGAGGCTATTTGTGTTCCGCAACAAGAATGCAAGTGCTAGTTTAATGGGGCAAATAGGAGGCATAACCACACTCCCTTATACAGTAACTGGTTCTGGTATATAAAGGGTTGCCTTTTAAAGAGGTAGCACTCTACAGGGAAGGCACAGCTACCATGTGTACAACACAATGCGATGCAACATTTACATAGAGCATTTCATATCTAACATTTATAAATGTTCATGTCTACCTCTACTCATGCCGAGGGCATTTCTCACGCACTCTTTCTGTCTGGCTGTTGGACTGTCATGCAAAGAGTCTCTCAGCATGATTAGAGATACAGTAGGCAATGGACACTTGTAAACATGCAACAGCAGCAGTATTTTAAAGAACATCCTTCATGACAGTGACACCACAAAGCTGTCCAATTAAAATGAACATGTGTAAGAGAAGCAGCACACACTAATACAACACTCAGAACAGCAGGGGGCACTGCACACTTACCTGTAAACTCCTTCCTACACACAGGACAACAGCTGCCAGGCTCCTCGACCTTCACCTGCCCCTGTGAAAAGGGAGAGGAGAGAGGGGTTAGAAATGGAGAGCTCCCCACATTGTTTTCTGTATTATTTATCCCCCTCCCACCCAACACATTACAAGTAAAACAAGTAGGTGTATAAAATTGAATACTTTTCTTACCCAAGTATCATTCAAGGTATTTCGTTTGGTTTCCATCTTTCATCCCAGAAACTTATTTTTTACAGACTGTGAGCTGAAATAGGTTCATACCAATTTGTACTACTACTAGCTAGTTCCCCATAAGGGCTTTTTGCATCTTCAATGTTAGACGGGCTAGATTCTCAAGGTCCTTACTACAAATTGTCATTAACAATTTTTTCAGTAAGGAAAAATGCAGCCAATAAAATAAACAAACTACCAATAAAAAAAAAAATCTCAAAGATTGGGGCTGGTGCTGTAAGTAATCTTAAGCAGTTTTTTTATTTTTTTTAGGATTTGTGTTTTTTTTCCTTACAGGAAAAAAAAAAGTGCTAAAATAATTTGAAGTAAATAGCTTTGAGAATCTAGTCATAAATGTTTCTTCACCTGTACAAGTTTAACAATTGTTAATACAATACGTTACCTCAACACAGACAAGGGGCGGACAGCCGACCTCACAAACCTTCCTCCCATTCTCGCAGAGACACCTACCACAGCCGTCTGTCCACTGCTGACCAGCCTACAGACACAGACAGAGTGAGGATCATTCACTACACACAGACACTGAGAATCATTCACTGGAGAGACAGTGAGGATCATTCATTAGGGACACAGACACAATGAGAATCATTCACTGGAGACACAGTGAGAATCATTCACTGCAGACACACAGACACAGTGAGGATCATTCACTACAGACACAGTGAGAATCATTCACTACAGACACAGTGAGAATCATTCACTACAGACACAGTGAGAATCATTCACTACAGACACAGTGAGAATCATTCACTACAGACACAGTGAGAATCATTCACTGCAGACACACAGACACAGTGAGGATCATTCACTACAGACACAGTGAGAATCATTCACTGGAGAGACAGTGAGGATCATTCACTGCAGACACACAGACACAGTGAGGATCATTCACTGCAGGGACACAAACAGGACATTACATACATTTCTAACGAGCAAACATACCATACATATTATAAGTATCAAAAGTTATTAATATCAAATCACACTCCAATTCCTTACAAAACTTTAAACCCTTGCAAACTAGTGGCAGTCTTTTCTTCTACAGGCAGTGAATTCCATGCAGAACCAACTCCAGGATCGAAACAGCCGGGTAGTGAATGAATGCCTATCCTGCGCACCTGGTAAATGTGTCCCCCGTCGACACACTCGCAGTGTGCTGCAGTCACACAGTCTCCGTTGCTGTTCCTGTACCAGCCTGCCTCACACACACAGCCCTCCCTGCCACTGGGGGTGCTGCAGTTCTGGGGAGCGTCGTCGTACATCTCTTGACAGGTCCGTTCACACACTGGCGTTTCCTCTGTGGCTCTTCTCCAACGCTGTCCCAGTGGGCACTCTGTCGGGACAACAAACCGACTGCAGTGTCAGTGTCCTACTGGACTGTGTGTCACTGTCTGTGTGTCAGTGTCCTACTAGACTGTGTGTCACTGTCTCTGTATCAGTGTCATCATGGACTGTGTTCACTGTCTGTGTATCAGTATCCTACTGGACTGTGTCATTGTCTCTGTATCATTGTCCTACTGGACTGCTTATCAGTGTCTTATTGGAATGTGTGTCACTGTCTCTATCAGTGTCCTACTTTACCTTGTACCATCTATTAGTTATTGTGCTACAATATATCAATGTTTGAGCAGTCAGGAATTAAGGGATAGCTCCGCTGTGTGTACCTGTAGCCAGGTATTAAAGCATGTGTAGTAAAATTGGCACTTTACAACAATATTTACTGTGTACTTTACTATTATTCAGGGTACATCTAGTACTGATCCATAGCCTGGTAACTGTGGATGTGTATGGTTGTATAACACTCAATATTGCTATATTTAGAAATACTAAAAGAAACTTGATAAATTCAATAACAAACAAACAAGACACTGAGAAGACTTTTAGTTGAAACATTTGTCATTATATTTATTAAAGTAACTGCAGCTGACAAAATAGTTCCATAAAATGTCTCCGCCTTGAACATCTATTCATTTTATAGGTTTCAAATGTGTAGTTTTGAAAGAAACACATGTTATAGCAAACATGTATTTACATTTCAAAACATTATATCCTGACAATAACACAATCAGCTGATTCCTCTACCGACAGACATGCTTTCAGCCAGTAACATCCTGTGACCCAGAAGACACTGCCGAGGTAAAATGACCCAGCATGCAAGTGTAAACAGATAACCTAAGAATAAGTCATGGTTAAAAAGTTTTCTTTAACCTAAAGAAATGCAGATATCATGTTTTAAAATTAAAATACATGTGTTTCTTTTTAAACTGCATATCTGAGACTTTTGAAGCTAATGGATGTGCAAAAAATATAAGATTTAAGGAATTATTTTGTTAGCTACAGTTACTGTAAGTTTCTTATAGTATTTCTAAGTATATGGTTTCTTATAACTTTGCGGTCTGTGGTACACAATACTGTGCATGCTGTTGATCTCAGTGTTGATTCTGTATCTAGTATTCCCCTGCAGGAGGTAGCCTGAGCAGAGCACTCTTCTTACCGCAGTCTGGCAGCACACAGAGCTGTCTGCGCTGGCTGGACCCCTCACAGTCCTTCCCGTTGTACTGGCGCTGCAGGGTCTGGACACGGCTGGACAGCAGGACACCAGTCCCACAGCTCACGGAACACGGCGTCCATTCAGACCAGTCAGACCACTGGCAGTCCACTGAGAGACACAAAGAAACACCACCTTACTCACTCCACTGCCTCTCGAAGGCTAGCATGGTAGGGTTGACATCTTTTGTGGAGCAGGCCAAATCCAGGCCAGTCACATACCACTTAGTAGATGTTTGTGTGATTCATTTCTGACAGTCAAAAACTAAATGCATTAACTCTATCCTCCAGTGCAGATTTCTGACTTCACCACTGCTGAAAACATCACTCTGTTTTAAAGTGTATGAAACCAATGTGAAACCCAACAGCACAGACTCTTTTGGAGGATTGCCAACCTCAATTCACAAGTACTTTTTACTTTTAAATCTTTGTTTCAATGGGGATCTGGTAAGATGACAGCAACATGACTAAAAAATAAGTCCATCAAGTTTAAAAAAAAAAAAAAACAGGAGGAAACTAAGAAATTTGTGTGCACTGAGACTTACCATCACAGAGGTCTTCTGAACAAGTGAAGGAGCCACTCTGGCAAGTACTAAAAAGGAAACAATAGAATTTCCCAGCTGAATAAGGCTATAATAACTTAACATAAAACAGCTGCTTGGGGGAGATCCATTATTATTATTATTATTATTATTTAGTCATTTGGCAGAAGCTTTTATCCAAAGCAACTTATAGAGTCTAGGGGGTGAGCTATGCATCACAACAGCTGCTGCAGAGTCTCTTCCAATTCTCTCCATTCTCTTACCAGCTGTTACACTGGTACCCTCACCACTCTCCCTGCCCCCCACCCCTCTGTCCCTCTCCTCATCTCCCCAGTCTTTTATCTGCTGTTCAACTACACCCTCATCCCTCTCCCTACCCGCCTCTCCTCCTCTCCACAGTCTCTTACCTGCTGTTAAACTATCCCCTTCTCCTCTCCCCAGTCTCTTACTTACTGTTAACCTATCCCCTCTCCCTGTCCCCTCTCCTCCTCTCCCCAGTCTCTTACCAGCTGTTAAACTATCCCCTCTCCCTGCCCCCTCTCCACCTCCCCACAGTCTCTTACCTGCTGTTAATCTATCCCCTCCCCTCTCCCTGCCCCCCTCTCCCGAGTCTTTTACCAGTTGTTGCACTGATGGTAGATGGTGGTGCCTGGGGGGAAGGCCCTGCTCCTCTCCTCTAGAGTCATGTTAAGGGTCCAGGGGAGTGACAAGGCAAGCACAGCACAGGGACACTCCTCGGGGGACACACACTCCTCCTCCAGCAGCACCTGGGGATGGGGCAAACGCAGCTTAATGTGACTGTGGCTCATAAATTAACTCTGTAAACCTTACCTGTTTTGTACTTCCACTATTAACACAGGTCTCAAATGTACAGTTTTGATTTTGCTATACATGCATTCGCATTCATTTTAAAACACGATGTCTGGTACAACACTACTGTGGTTTAAAACAGGTTCTTAGTTTGCGTGCCTTGTCTTCCAGGAAGTCTGTTACTGCTTTTTTCACCCCAGCAGTGTCTTCGAGGTCATCTTACTGGCTGCAAGCATGTCAGTCAATAGCAGCTGGCTGGTTAATGACATGAATAAGCCAGTGAAGTGATGGGGGCAATTTCACTCTCTGGGTGAATAGACCAAGGAAATTCAAGAGAGTCTGAAAGCAGGCTTGCTGAGATTTATTGAACCAAGTGTAGTACCCAATATCAAGTTTCTAAGTGAAAATACACGTTTTCAAAAGTGCACATGCTCGGCAAGGAAGATTTTCATCAGCCTGTCTGTCCCAGAACCATCTTAAATCAGCTCTGGAGACACACTGATGTCGAGTACATGAATATTTGATTTCCCAGAGGGTGAACTTCATGTGATCATGTCTGTACATGTCTCTCTACATGGTGAACATGAGAACTGTCTTGCTTGTGCACCAATCTTCCCCACACTTTTATCACAACCTCCTAGCCTCCTACACAAGCTTCGGATTGCATTAGGCTGTAATCTGAAAGGCTCTCGATTTTATACAGATACTGTGCATTGGTTTGCTTTTTATGATTGTTTTCTGTTTATACGTCTCTTGCTCTTTCTGTGTTTTGTTGTACGGTGTACTGCAGCCCTTCTAAAGATTTACCATAGTTATACAATGCATTTACCATAGTTTATCATGGTTTGCCATATTTATTAATATGTTTTCCCATAGCTCTCTGCTTTACAGTGCTACCAGTGCTTTACCAAGCTTTCACTGTGCTTTATCACACTTTGCTGTGCTTTTTACTTTGGGAAACTTTTCTAAGGGGAGTTTGGTAGACTCACCTGTCCAGTTGGGCAGGCACAGCCCTCCTCACATGGCTCCTGCAGACACTCTGTACCCTGAAGCAGGTCAGTGCAGGAGCGAGGGCACGCATTGGAACAGTTGCTGAACACCAGGGTACCTGGGCACTCTGTAGGGAGGCAAAGAACAGCATCATCACCATCATTATTATTATTATTATTGCTGTTATTGTGATGCATACTGATTTGAGTTGAAATTCTGTGTGTGTCTGTTCCATACACTAATAAAGTCACATGAGTGTGAGTGTGTGTGTGTTTATGTGGGAGAGAGTATGTGTGTGTGTGTGTCTCATACTGACCTGGTGTGCAGTTGTGTGAGTTGCACGCTCTCTGCATTATCAGTGGCGTTGGACAGTCCTGGCCACCGTGCTCCGCTGGCTGGAGCACAGTTTTATTGCGCAGTGACACTCCTCCTCCACAGGTGGCACTACACTTGCTCCAGGCTGACCATTCGCTCACCACACAGCTCACTGCAAGAACATAATAGCATAGAAACACTTACAAACATCATAGTCTGCCTGGTTCCCTGCAGCTCATAGATCTCAAAACTTGTCAAGTCGGATCTTAAAACATCCCAGTGATTCAGTATGTCAATAACATGACGAGGCAACCCATTCCACACCCTCATCACTCCTTCCCTCTGTGCTAAGTCTATCTCTATATAATTTCCAAATGTATCACCTGGTCCTGGTTTCTGTGCTATAGTTAAAGTCCTGTGTTAGTGTTCTTCTTTGTTTTAGGCTTATACATTCAGTTCCTTCATATCTCATGCCTTTAAGCCCTGGGCTTAGTCTGGTTGCTCTTCACTTGCCTCTCTCCAGGGTCACAATGCCCTTTTGGATATGTGGTGACGAGGTAGTGTGGGGAAGAGCACTCTAAGTGCGGTCTCTCCAGTGCCTTATACAACCTCATCATAACCTCTTTTGATCTGTAATTTTTTTTTTTACTATAGCCCCAATCATTCTGTTTGATTTTTAGTTGCTTCCTCCCACTGCCTGGCTGCTGACAGCGATGATGAGCCTATTAAAAGGGGACAGGTGGAGGGTATCTGAAGAGAGAGACTGACAGCTCAACACTACAGACAGACTCGCAGGTGAATTGTGGGGTTGTGCACTGACCAGGACAGGCTGCTAGCTGGCATGCCTCTTGCTGGACAGTCTCAGCAGTGCAGGGCTGGCTGCTCGGGGTCTCCTTACAGGTCCTGTTTCTCGTCCACTCCCCTGCTCCGCAGTTCACCGAGCACTCGCTCCACGTGCTCCAGGGGCTGTAGGAAGGACACTCCTCTTCAGTGCAGCTGAACGAACCGTTCACACAGGTGCTGTCGGGGAGACGAGAGACGCTAGGCATGGAGAGAAATCTCGAAAGATACCGAACCATGATCATGTGTACCAAGTGTAACAGTGCCGTTTTATGTGATTCACTGCCATTACAGATTCTGTCCCCTGTCAATGAGATGATAGGTTAAAAGCTCTAAGACCATGAATGCAGACGAGCCCAGCATTTTTGCACTGTGGCTAAGATGCTTGCTTGTGGTGTCGCTGGTTTTCCTTTGAGAACTGCACTTTTGAGATTTATAAAATGAATAGATAGGCATGGTGGGGAAATTTTATGGAACTCTTTTGTTTGCTTCAATTACGTTAAAAATGTACATACAACAAGTTTCTTTAAAAGTTTCCATAACAAGTTGGCTAAAAGTTGGCTGGTGTTATATGGACTTTACACCCCTAGTTCTGCTCTTGCTCCCTGCCTGCCTGCCTCCCTGCTGCCTGCCTCCCTCACCAATTCTTGCAGTCGATCTGCACGTCCTCTCCTGGTTGGAACTCCAGGGTCCCGTTGATGGTGGGCAGCCCGCAGCGGCACTCTGACACCGGCACACAGGAGGCATCCTGCAACAGCCATCCCTCTGGACACCGGCATCCTGAGGGCAGAGAGACAGGTCAACAAGGAAGCAGGGGACAAAGAGACAAGAGAAGACCATGACAAGGAATGAGAGGACAGGGCTGTATGTAAGAAGACAGCAAGACAAGTCAACAAGGAACAGGGCAACCGCAGGACAGGGTCATAGATTTAAGAAAGAGTTTAGACAAAAAGAGACAGCTCAACATGGGACAGGCGTATAGGGCAACTGCAGAACAAGCTTTGGGACCCTTGTAGGGTTATTTTTAAAAGAACTATGATGAATCCTGTGAAGACAGACATCGTGTGGCTCTTTTACTGATGTACCTGGGCGACAGGCTCCTTGCAGACACTGCACATGATCCCACAGGTCTGCACATGTCCGGGGGCACTGATTGGCACAGGACACCAGGAACGCCTTCCCACGGTCCTCGCAGTGCTCTCCTAAACAGGGGGGGGGAGGTTGGGGGGTTAATAAGAAGATTCCTTTATATCTTCCTTTCTTTCCTTCTTGAGTCTGAAGGAGACAGTGTTACCAATACAACACAAAGGGTGTTTAGTATTAAAGAGTACAGTAAAGGAGGAAAATACCTGTTAAAGTTTGACTAGAAAGACTAGAAATAAACACAGCAGGTATTTTGTGTTTGGTTACCCTCACCTGTCAGTCAATATGAACGATAGAGTGTTTGGTTACCCTGACAGACAGTATGAATGATAGAGGGTTATCCTACAGTGCAGTATGGATGATAAAGGGTTTGGTTACCTGGCAGTGCAGTATGGATGATAGAGGGTTTGGTTACCCTGACAGTGCAGTATGGATGATAGAGGGTTTGGTTACCCTGACAGTGCAGTATGGATGATAGAGGGTTTGGTTACCCTCCTGACAGTGCAGTATGGATGATAGAGGGTTTGGTTACCCTCCTGAAGGTGCAGTATGGATGATAGAGGGTTTGGTTACCCTCCTGAAGGTGCAGTATGGATGATAGAGGGTTTGGTTACCCTCCTGACAGTGCAGTATGGATGATAGAGGGTTTGGTTACCCTCCTGAAGGTGCAGTATGGATGATAGAGGGTTTGGTTACCCTCCTGAAGGTGCAGTATGGATGATAGAGGGTTTGGTTACCCTCCTGAAGGTGCAGTATGGATGATAGAGGGTTTGGTTACCCTCCTGACAGTGCAGTATGGATGATAGAGGGTTTGGTTACCCTCCTGAAGGTGCAGTATGGATGATAGAGGGTTTGGTTACCCTCCTGAAGGTGCAGTATGGATGATAGAGGGTTTGGTTACCATGACAAAACAATATGGATGATAGGGGCTTGGTTACCCGCAGTGCAGTATGGATGATAAAGGGTTTGGTTATCCTCCTGGCAGTGCAGTATAGATGATAGAGGGTCTGGTTACCCTCCTGGCAGTGCAGTATGGATGATAAAGGGTTTGGTTACCCGCAGTGCAGTATGGATGATAGAGGGTCTGGTTACCCTCCTGGTAGTGCAGTATGGATGATAAAGGGTTTGGTTACCCGCAGTGCAGTATGGATGATAGAGGGTTTGGTTATCCTCCTGGCAGTGCAGTATAGATGATAGAGGGTCTGGTTACCCTCCTGGTAGTGCAGTATGGATGATAAAGGGTTTGGTTACCCGCAGTGCAGTATGGATGATAGAGGGTTTGGTTATCCTACAGTGCAGTATGGATGATACAGGGTTTGGTTACCCTGATAGTGCAGTAAGGATGACAAAGTATTTGATTACCCTGACAGTATTAGAGATAGTTCTTGAGAATGGGGACTCATTTACCTGGGCAGAGTGCGGTGTTGCAGCTCTGAGACTGGAATTGGGGTCCCTGGCAGGTGTGCCCCACCTTTGTGTTTTGCGGGTGTCTCTGTCGCTGCTGGAAGCCCCCGCTGCAGGGCTCTCTGCACACGCTCCAGGGGCTCCACTGGCACAAATCTGGAGAGGGACATCAGACAAACAAACAGAGAGACATTTGAAACACATCTTTTCCTAAAACTAGAAACAAAATCACAAAGCACCCCCGGTAGCATACTCCCAAGGGGAATGTCGTATCAGATTGAATGATTTGCAAACATGAATTAAAATGAAAACGTGAAAACAATCTGTATCACTAACATAGGTAGAGGTTAAAAACAATGTGGCAGTGAAATTGTTCATTTCTACCCGTAATGGAACTTTATTGAGATAACCATAAAACAGAATTGTGAACCAACTATAAATACTTTATGTCAAATTATTGATGTGACCAGAGGTTAAAGCAAAGCAGCAGTGAAAGGGTTCATTCTTACTGGACAACGTTTGTAATTGAGTCAAAGAGAGTCAAAGAATACAGATGTGTACCAAACACTGAGAAAATAACTCAGTTTGCTGCAGCTGTAGCGTCAAAAGCCATGTGCCCTCACGTCATGGTCAGCAGCACATTTAGCATGCAATCAGTGTTCATATAACCCTGAGAATATAAAGCCAAGGGGTTCTTAATGACAGTTGAAGGTGCGATGCCTCCTCTTACCCTCGCACAGCGTGGTGTCAAGACACAGCCTTTCCTGCTCCAGCTCCCCAGCGCAGCGTGCAAACTCTTCACTCACAGGGAGTCCAGTGTCCAGGTCCAGACAGGCTCGGTACCGCCGCTGCACTGATACCAGAGAGGTGTCTGTCCCTTTATCAGTGTCCTCAGGCCTGGAAAGCAGCAGGGCCACCATACTGCGGCCCAGAGCATCCGATGAGAGGCAAGGGGAGCAGGGAGTCCACTCCGACCACTCGCTCAGCGTCACTGTGCCCATAAACACATTTCAGTAAGAGATTGACACATCACAGCGGCAGGACACTGCTCTGGGGCTATTCCTGTTATAAACTCCATTTGTGCTCTGTAGTAGGATACTAAATGGAAGGCCGCTGATCTGCGTGTTCACATAATATAAGACATACATTCACTTAAGTGGGGAAAAAAATACATAAACAGCAGCATATTCTTTAAATACATTTTCAATAAGACTACCACAGGTCTTTTTGGAAGCCCAGGACCCATAGTTATAAAGATGAAATCTGTAATACACACTAAAGTACCAAACTAAAGTACAAAGCTTTACCTTCACAGCTGTCGAAGTCACACTGCATTTCTCCATCCTGGCACACACTGCACACACAAAGACAGGCAGTTAGCATATCACACAGAGAGAATAAGAAACCCCAGAGCATATGTAACAAGCTCAGGTGTGTCTTATTAAACTCATATTAAATCCAAGAATGGATCACACTGCTATGCAATGGGAGTCTTATTTCCATCGCTGCGGGAAGGTCCTTATACACTCACCAGATCCTGCATCCAGACACCACTATTTCCCCCTGCTGGACGTTGACTGCAATGGGCGCCCCTCCGTTCTCGGGGTGCAGGAGGTGAAGACAGCCGCACTGAGCTGCAGGGACACATGTGTCGTTCTGCGCCAGGAGACCCTACAAATACACAGCACCTTCGTGATCTGAGACCGAACTGTCCACTTGAATGTAATAATAATAAAATCTATAAATAAATAGGATCCTGTTCATTTATATACAAACTGAGAATCCTGCAGTATTTGTAATGTTTAGCATCAGATTGTTTTACATTGAATTTCCATTTTGTTTGCACGCCGTTATAAAAGTTTACTACAGTATTGTTCCATGGAATTTTTTTTCCCCATGGTTATAATATGCATTTACCATAGTTTACCCTGGTTTGCCATGTTTATTAATATGCTTTACCATACCTTGCTATTCTTTACAGTGCTTGCCTAAGCCTTACCATGCTTTCACTATGCTTTATTACATTTTGCTATGTTTTTACTATGGTACACTTTGTTAAAGGTATCAGTCTTCAAATGAGGTTTGCTTATATTAGTAAGTGCTGTTCGAGACTTTCATTTTGTATTTTTTCTATTAGACCCCTATAATTATGAGGAGGAGGAAAATCCCATACTTTCCCCTTAAAATTAATATAAGGCCCGTTGATAAATTAATAATAAAATGAAGGTAACTTTAATGAGAAAATGAAAGGATTTGGTTTCATAGCAAGTCCGGCGGTACCCACCTCAGGGCAGTAACAGCCCGGCACACAGTCCTGCTGGCTGACACAGTGACCCTTCTCTTCCACTGTGGAGCACAGCTTCTCACAGGGGGAGCCACACTCACTGAATTGGAACGGGGAGACGCAGTCTGAAACAGGAAGAGAGGCAGGGTCAGCCTCTCTCACACACAAACAGACCCTAACACCAGCACGCATGCACGCACGCACGCACGCACAGACCCTGACACTGACACACACACACACACACACACTGACACACAGACCCTGACACCAGCACACACACTGACATACAGACCCTGACACTGATACATACACACACACACACACACAGACCCTGACACCAGCACACACACACACAAACACAGACCCTGACACTGACACATACACACACACACACACTGACACACACCAGCACACACACTGACAAACACAGACCCTGACACTGAAACTGACACACACACACACACACACAGACCCTGACACCAGCACACACACTGACATACACAGACCCAGACACTGACACACACACACACACACACACACACACGCACACACGCACACTGACACACACCGACACACAGACCCTGACACCAGCACAGACCCTGACATACACAGACCCTGACACTCACACACAAACACTGACACATAGACACTGAATTGGAATGGGGAGATGCAGTCTGAAACACAAGCAGCCTCTCACACAAACTGACCCATATTGACATACACACTAACACGCACCCGCACAGTCACATAGTCACACACACACACACACACACACACACACACACACACACACACACACACACTCACACGGACAGACAGGCAAGACGCTCACCCTCACAGTCTCCGGATGGACAGGCTCTGGACTGTGTCTCCAGCCCCTCACAATGCTGCCCTTTGTAGGTGGGAGGAAGAGGTGTCCGGTAGCGGTGCTGCAGCTGGGAGGTGCAGGAGCAGCCAGTCCACTCACTCCATGCACTCAAAGGGCAGTCTGTGGAAGAGAGACACTGCATTCGTATTGGCTGAGACTCACACTCACAGTAATAAAGCAGCACAAAATAAAGCTGCATAAACCGATTATTTGATTATTGGGATTGAGCTGTCCACAAAAATCAGGCACTGACAATCAGGTGATGGGCACTGGTGTTGATTGGGCTAATTTACCATTCAAAGTAATCACAATTACTGTTCCACTGGTGTAGTGCTGGCAGATGCCCACCAGATGGCTTAGGTTCTGCAAGATTCTTAACACAACAAACTTGGCCATACATGTTTGTCTCAACAATTCAGTTTTCTTTAGATATTCACTTTTGGAAATAGATACACTTGTGTATACTCCACGTGTGGTTTAGTGTTTTTTTTTTTATATTGGAACTTTGTATCTGTGACAAAGTGATAATTCAGTCACTTCCTCTGGTCTTACAACTGGGCCTGAGATGTGGGAGCTGTGAAGTATTTTAAGCTGAAGTCACTCAGTGTGTAAGAGGCAGTGCAGTGTGACTGTGTTTGACCTTGGCAGGGCTGGTTGTAGCAGGGTTGTGTCTCCTCTCTCTGGCTCTCTGGTGGGCAAGTGTTCTCTTCAGAATCCCCTTCCTCACAGCTGCAGCTCCTCTCCCTGGAGACCAGGCCTGTCCCACAGCTCTGAGAGCAGGGAGACCAGGGTGACCAGGGGCAAAGGTCCTCTGAGAGAGAGAGAGAGAGAGAAAGGAGGGAGTTACCAAGACAGCAAGAGAAAACAAGGGGTTAATTAGGAACATACTTTTTTTTTTTTTACAAATCAAATCATCAGCGCTAACCCGGTTCCTAGCAGCTGATTGGTCTTTGTCAATGGATCCCAGTGATTCAGCATCAACAAGGCTAGGTAACCCATTCCATAACCCCACCAAGTTCTGTGTACCTTCTGTCCTACCTCTATTTAATTTCCAACTGTGCCCTATGGCCCTGGTTTCTGTGCTGCACTTAAAAGTATTGGTTCGATCATATCCCCTCAAATTCTTCTTTGTTCTAGACAGAATAGATTCAGTTCTTTCAGCCTGTTTTCACAGCTCATGACTTTAAACTCTAGGATTAGTCTAGTTGCTCTTCATTGGACTCTTTCCTTTTGGTAATGCAGTGACCAGAACTGGAAACAGTATTTCAAGTGCGGTTTCACCAGTACATTATACAACCTCATCCTAACCTTCTTTGACTCTATCAACACAATTCTGTTTTGCCTTTTTAATAGCTTCCCTACACTGTTTGGTTGCTGACAGTGATGATGTGTCTAATACAACACCAAGGCCTTTCTCTTGAGGAGCCTGTTCCAGTTCTACACCACCCATTGGGTATTTGGAATCTAGATTTTTGTGACTGGCACATAACACCCTAAGAATGAGTCTTTCAGCACTTTGAAGGTTTTTTGGAAGTCCAAGTATATTATGCGTTATGCTCTTTTTGTATGCAGGTGTCCGTGTACCTTGGCAGGGCTGGGTCCCACACTCCTGTGCTTCTCTCTCTGGCCCCTCGCAGGCAGAGCCATGGTTTCGTGGTGGAGGGTTGATGCAGGCTCTGGTGCGGATCTGCGTTCCTCCTCCGCAGGTGACCGGACAGTCTGACCAGAGCGACCACGGGGTCCAGCCGCCGTCCACTGATGAAAAAACACAGACCACAATCACAGAATGAACACTTACACTAACATTGTCATAGCTGTTAGACAAATCTGGGTGTCTCGTTTTTACATAACGACGGGGTTATACACACACTCGAGCCCTGCACCAAGTCCTGGGTATATGAAGTACATTATTTAAATGATTCAGTAGCCAGGAGTTTGAGCAACCCCTGTTAAACATACTGTTCTTCCCTTATAGGTGCATGAATATCTCTTAACAGTCAACCAACTGACTTAAAGGTGAGGTTTAATCAGGTGTGATCAGTTCAGAGCAGATTTAGCAGGGACCTGATTGATCAAACTCCTGGCACCTGTTGATTTTAATAATACACCTGAACAAGGGGAGTTCTGAAACCCAGGACTGGCCTAGCAGGCCTAGTGGATGTTTCTAACCATGCATACAGAGATTTAGAAATTATGTTAGGTTGTTTTAGTGTAATCTGATATTAAGATATATAAAAATCCCTTTGAGGAACCATCCCTGAAATCTGACACCAGACAGGCACCACAGATAATCAGTACCACTGCTGAACTGAGTGGAAGGATAACCAGGAAAAAAACAGGGTTTGCCAAAGTTAACTTGTGCAATCATTCTACAGTTTCCTATGATTTTCCCTGGGTTTGCACTGTGCATTTAAAGTTCTTTACTAGGGTTAAGCATGGATTCCAGAGCCCTCTCCCATACATATTTACCACGCCTGTCTGAGCTTCACTAAGCTTTTTTAATGGGGATCTAGGCAGATAAAGCATGTCTTCAAGTCAGGTCTGATTACTGCTTTATTTATGTATTAGAATTTCTGCTCACGTCTTGTTTGCAAGGGGGTCCTGGGGGGACAGCACGTTCTTTCTGCTCTTATACGAAGCACCTTTATAAAAGTTTGATAAATTTGCACATAAATGCTGTAGTCTTTTCAAGCTTTTCCCATGATTATATTATGCTTTTGCCATAGTCATGGTTTGCTATATTTTTATTTTATTGTATTTGCTTTACCATACCTCTCAATGCTTACCTATGCTTTTAATACGCTTTGATTTTCTTCTAGTATTGGAGACCTTTAAATGGGGATTTCTGAAGCTGGGAGAGATTCTCCTGAGCACATTGTAGTACTGTTGATTTTCTCGTGTAAACCCTCAACCCCATGTAATGAATTGGCATCTCAGCCCACTGAGTAGAATGGAAAGACAAGGACTGGAGGCGAACCGCAAACCACATGGTTCAAAGACGAAGGTCTTTCCATTCAACTTGACAGCGAGCTGTGTAGTTGAGAGGTAAGTATGTGTCTCACGCTGATGTATTATTATGAACTCATCAGTCACTAGGAGGACACTCATTACACTCAGCTAGCTGTCATGTCAATGTCAGCCTGCAGTGTGTGTCACTGACCTCTGCACTCAATGTCCTGACAGTAAACTCCTTCCGGGGTACAGATGCTGGAAAACAGAATCAACAGATAATAACAACATCTCCAACATCTTTGCTCACCTTTGTGTCACTGACTCATGCCCACCCAAAGTGCCACCGATACAGGGGCAACTACATATTCATGGACAGAAGAGATAGGGTCAACTGTACATATCAACTGATATAAGAATCTGTACATAATATTTACCAATCTATTCTTTTGAGAATGCTAATTATATTTAATCTATTTCTGTATGTAGCAATCCTATTGGAGTCTTTAGACTTGTGCACATTATTTTGAAGATGCAGGGTAATGACTGGAGATCTGAGAATCTGTTCTTCCCTGTGCTTGACCATGCTTTCACTGTGATTTTTTTACACTTTGCTGTGGGAAATGTTTACAAGAGCGTAGCCCTTGGTGCACTCACCACTGCTGACACTCTCCCACCAGCCAGGTGGCTCCCAGGAGGAGCTCCTGGTTGTCATGTAGACACAGGGGTGGGCAGGGTCCTGGGTCACATGGTCTTGTCTGGGCCTGCTCCTTCTGGCACTCCCTGTCATTCGAACCTGAGGTGGAGGACCTTCAGATTCTTCGTCTCTTCTCATAACATCTCAACGTCCCGCTTCGCCCATTATTTAACGCCCATTACTGGCCGCTAGACTCGCTCTTCAAAAGACAATAAGGACAACGAACTGGTGTACGACAAAAGTACGCAACAAAAATGTGAAAAACGACACCTTCTTTTTAGGTTTATATTTACACAATGTTACTCCGCAGTATAATCGGGACTTACGGCCATTAGTGCCACCAGTCGCGGGGGTGGGCTACTCCGGCGTCGCGGGCGGGCGCCCGTACGTCAACGTCACGCGAAGACAAAACATAGTCACATAGAGACACCGAGGAAGACTTCCAGTCGAATTGATTACTTTTCCTTTAGTATTTCTAAAACATAGACTGTTGACCCTGCTCAGCCTGAACAAGTCATTGATTTACTTTCATTTTCTTAAGTATTGGAGGTTTTTCTGTCAACATGTTCTTTACTGTCAGGCATTTATCTGGTTTTAAGTCTCTCTTTTTTTGAGCTTTGAGCTGTGTGTGTCTGGGTTGTGTTGTTGTGCTTGTGTTGCTGTGTTTGTGTATGGTACTTGGGGCAGTGTTTGTGTTGTGTTGCTGTGCTTGTGTCTGGTACTTGGAGCAGTGTCTGTGTTGTGTTGCTGTGCTTGTGTCTGGTACTTGGAGCAGTGTTTGTGTTGTGTTGCTATGTTTGTATTGGGGTGCTGTGGGTGTCTGGGTTGTGTTGCTGTTTTTGTGGTACTCCAATGGCTCACCGGAATCGTGTTCGTCTGCCGGCTCCGCAGGACACACTGCAGATTGACCATGTGGACCAGGAGCTCCAGCCGCAGTCGGCAGCGGAGCAGGTCAGGTTGGTGCAAGATATACGCCCCTCGGCACAGGTGCAGTTATTACAATCCTGCCCCAGGGAGCTTCCTGGTGCCCAGCTGTGCCCCAGTGCATCTGCACACTCACACTGCCAGGGCTGCACACAGGCGCCATCCTGCTCTAGGTAACCTGCAAAGAGACAAGAGTTTATAAACAGTCCTGCTCCAAGAAAAACCTGAAATCACACACAAGCTCCAAGTAACCTGCACAAACAAACAAGAGAATAAACCACCCTGCTCCAGGTAACCTGCACACACAGGGTTAATGACAACAACAAAAAATAGTTTTTCATAATATCACATCACATTCAGCATGGCTCATAGCCACAAAAGCCCTTGTGGGATACCGAACCAAAGCTGTTTAAAATGGTCTTCAGCAGGAAGGCTATGAACCTTAAGCTTAAACCTTTTTTCATTATATTTTTTAATTCCTTTAGGGCTATTGTGATGATAAAGATTGTTTGCGGGTAGAGTTTACTCTCCTCTAATCCTAAATTGAAAGCACCACCCCATGCTCCCCTTCACCAAACCCCACCCCAGCCCAGCCCCCTACTTTCTATACCTGCAGGGCACCTGCAGCCTGGCTGGCACTCTGTGCTGTCCTGGCAGGTGATGCCCTGCTGCAGGTCCGAGCAGTGTCGCGGGCAGCGGTTGGCACAGTCCACAAACTCAAGACCAGAGGGGCAGCCCTCTCCATCTGCAACAACAGAAAGAGAGAGAGAAAATGAGCCCTCAAAAGCTCTGTGCAGTTGTACCAAAGGAAACATTGTGTCACTGGAGAGAGTCTAACGAAAAGCAACCAGACTAATCCCAGGGCTGAAAGTAATGAACTACGAAGACAGGCTAAAAGAACTGAATCTATTTAGCCTGGAACAAAGAAGAATTAGACGGGACACTGATGTCTTTAAAATCTTAATAGGCGTTGGCTAAGTTAACCAATACTTTAAGTGCTGTAGAGGAACCAAGACCAGAGGACACTGTTGGAAATTCAGTGGAGATAGACTTAGAACAGAAGGTAGGTGATACTTCTTCACACAGACAGCGGTAAGGGTATGGGATGGGTTACCTAGCCATGTTGTTGATACTGAATCATTGATCCTTTAACAGCCAACTTTACAAAATTAAGATTAATCAGCCTCTAGTTCTTATGTATGGGTGCCTAGACCATTGGTCATCTAAGTTCTTTGGCCACAGGCATACATGTGTATATGTGATAATCTCAAGGCATTTATTATCTATATATTCATAATCATCGTAATCATAATTTGATTAAAAAGAATCTATTAAATACCTAAGGCTATATGCATAAAACATTATTCTTGAACCTGTTTAACATGTAACACATATGTTGAGTGACACGCGTTATGTTTCAGATTTGCATTATTCATTTAAAAAGGCCAAGTTACGTGTAAATGAAAACAGTCGCATGCATAACAATCTTAACTCTTAAGCAAACTGCTATAATATGACCCCTGTGTCAAAACTATTTCCTGCACAGTACTCTATATTAAACCTATTGAACAGAACATAGATGAAAATGAAATTCACAGACTACTTAATACTAAAATGCCTGTTACAGCAAAGTGACCACAAGAAATACAATCTCAACTTGATCAGAGGTAGCCATGCATTAACGAATTAAAACAATTAATGGAGGCACACAGACAGGGATGGGTAGCACAGGGGAGCGGATCGCGCCTCCTCACCCCAGGGGAGCGGATCGCGCCTCTTCACCCCAGGGGAGCGGATCGCGCCTCCTCACCCCAGGGGAGCGGATCGCGCCTCCTCACCCCAGGGGAGCGGATCGCGCCTCCTCACCCCAGGGGAGCGGATCGCGCCTCCTCAACCCAGGGGAGTGGATCGCGCCTCCTCAACCCAGGGGAGTGGATCGCGCCTCCTCATCCCAGGGGAGTGGATCATGCCTCCTCATCCCAGGGGAGTGAATTGTTCCTCCTCACCACAGGGTTTGCTGTTGCAGATTTTCACTTGGTTCTTCTCCCCCTCGCAGTTGTTGCCTCCATTCTTGGGTGGGGGGCTAGAGCAGGATCGGGTTCGAATGGACTTCCCACCACCACACTTCCTGTCACACCACGACCAGGGGCTCCAACGAGACCAGCCACCATTAACTGGGAAGAAACAGCAGGGAGTACAGCAGGGTTACCAACTGTGAACAAGCAGCCAGGAGTACACACAGGATACATGATGGTTCCGAGTGGGAAATGTAAAAACAATCAATGAGTGAGGGGAGATATAAACACACAGGGGAGAGTTGATTATGTTTTTAATCACAAATGTATTATTAGTTACGAGTTACCCACAAAGACTATTGTATTTTCTGTTTATATTGTACCACGTCTAATGAACCATTTACTTTCGATGTTAGATTTCATGTGTACTGTATGTGACTGCATGACAGTGTGAGAGGGACTCACCGCGGCAGGCACGGATATTGCAGAACCTTGTCTCAATGTTTCCTCCCAGGATGTCATCACACCAGCTCCCATTGACACCAGGAGAGAGGAAGGTCCTGATGCGCTGCTGCTGCCCGACACCACAGGACCTGGAACACTCCCCCCAGTCTGCCCACGGGTTCCAGGAGCAGTTCCTACTAGCACAGTCCTCGCCCTGACAGTCCTCAACACCTGGCAGGGGGTACAGAGTGGGGTTAGAAACACTTGACACCACCAGGGACTCGGGACTGTTTTTAACAAGCTTGTTTCATCAGTATTTCAGTTAGCGCTGGGACAAATATTTGAATATTTGCTTCAGTGCTTGTATTCAGTGGCAAAAATGACCATGTTATGTTTTTCAGGACTTCATTTGTTCATTGGTTTCCTTTGCATGATATCGATTTAATATCAGTTTTGACCAAGAAATGCTTTTTTTATCAAATTGATATCATGCAAGGAAACCCATGCATGAATGAGGTCTGAAACACACAACACCTGTTCTACTGTACAGAAGAGAGCTGAACTCTCCTTTCTTTAACAGGGAATTTGATGGGGTACAGGGTTTATTTTTCCTATAACATGGTCCGAACTATACTTTTGTTTTCCCGCTAATTCAAAATGAAAGAATATTTGTTTAGATTTTGAAAGAATATTCAAACATGAAAAGGCCTTTTTCATTCCAGCAAAAATATCAGAGCCCCCTTTTTTACTATTTATATTTTTTACTTCAAAGCCAACTCTGACGAGAGCAAACATTTGGCTGTGTTTATTTCATTACAAAATCAAAATATGGCTCAGCCTGTCAATATGTTTAACAGCAGGCCGCCCTTGTAAAGAAGATATTCGAGGGTGCTGGTACCGGTGGTGGCACACTGCTGCAAGTTGCAGGCTCTCTCCTGGAAGCCCTCTCCAGTGCAGTTATCTCTGCGTTCGCACACCCGGGTTCGAGTCTTCAGGGCTGGGTTCCTGGTGTCAGAGCAGGACTGGGAGCAGGGGCTCCAACTGGTCCAGGGACCGAAACCATCGCTGGGCTCTGTGGAGGAGGAGTCAGGACAACCGCAAAAAGACACTGCACTTATTGTACTTTCTCTTATAAACAGGGGGACCGTGTGTCTCAGCTTGCCTTCTCCTTTTCTTTAGGAGAAGCTGGACTACACTTACCAGAATGCATTGCGATGTGAGTTGAAAAGCCTGAACTGCCTCAAGCCGTCTCAGTAAACGCAAAGCTACAGCTATTGCCAAAAGTTTTGCATCACCCTAGAGAATTAATTAGAATGAAACCTGCTGAATAATGTTGTTAACATATTGAATTACATACCACTTTGTAGTTTTCCATATACTTAATGAAAAACTGACGAAAATGGAAAAATGTGACATTTCAAAATCTGTACTAATATTATGGCTTCCGGTAGACTTTTGGGATATCATTTTGTAGTTTCTTTGATTATATGACAGTTTTTTTTTTTTAACATTATCAGCATGATTTTCAAAACGGGCAAAATAAGAACTAGGTAGCAAAAATATTTTTAAAGCCTTAATGTAACCACATCACTTGATTTATATTTGTAAAGCGAAGTGAATACACGACCTCATCCTAAATCAGGTTTTAGAAATTACTTTGCCATCTAGTTTTTCTTTTGCCTCTTTTGAAAGTCATGCTGTATGTCTCAATCCTAAAATTCTAGGTAGTGCAAAACTTTTTTTTTTTTTTTTTTTTTTTTTTTTTACCATAGCTGTATATGATTAATCAATTTTTTCCTATGATTATTCCAAGGTCATACCTCTCTGGGCTTTACAAAGCTTATCAATGCCTTATTACATTTTGCTGGGCTTTTACTGTAAGAAACTTTTAGAAGGGTTTCTACTGAACACCAACAAAGCCATCAGTGCTGGAACTTGATGAGAGCAATGGAGAAGTTCCCATGTGATTGTAATGAAAGTTAACTGGTTCTAGCTTTCCAGCTGGACACAATCAGTACTACTCTGAGTCTGGTAACTGTACACTTTGCACTTGTATTACATTACAAGAGAACATGATGGCAAGAATGCATTTATACAGCAGCTAATCCAAGAATGCATTTATACAGCAGCTAATCCAAGAATACACTGATACAGCAGCTAATCCAAGAATACACTGATACAGCAGCTAATCCAAGAATACACTGATACAGCAGCTAATCCAAGAATACACTGATACAGCAGCTAATCCAAGAATACACTGATACAGCAGCTAATCCAAGAATACACTGATACAGCAGCTAATCCAAGAATACACTGATACAGCAGCTAATCCAAGAATACACTGATACAGCAGCTAATCCAAGAATACACTGATACAGCAGCTAATCCAAGAATACACTGATACAGCAGCTAATCCAAGAATGCATTTATACAGCAGCTAATCCAAGAATGCATTTATACAGCAGCTAATCCAACTTCTGCATGCGTGTTCATAAAAGTATTTAAAAACAGAAAGGGTGACATGGTGGAAACTTTTGGAAAGTCACCAAGCATTCAGCTTTAATAAGGAAATTGGAAACCGTCTAACAGCATGATATAAACCAGGGTTAGGCAAGTCAGGCCCATTACCTGTTTAGAATAATCAATGGATTTAGTGTTTCAGTAACGGTTCAGGTATTTAATTGGTTCCACTTAAAATGTACTGTAGGTTCTGGTTGGAACACAGCTTTGGGCTGGAAGTGGCAGCCAACTATCCATGGTCTATTCTAAACCAACTGGCTACACAAGCAAATCTACATGATATAGTTACCTGGGCCAGTGGGCTCCTCTGTGGGATGTGTGACAGCTGCAACGAGAAATAGTTATCCATTTTTACAAAGCATGGCAACCTTTTCTATCCCATGTGGACCAACTCCAACTGCTATGTCTTCCATACCCTTCTAGAGAACGTAATCAAGCATCTCTCTCTCTCTCTCTCTCTATTAATGCTGTTGCTTTTTTATTATTTAGAGATATTTTTCTGATAAATTGTTCTTTTGATGTTAAAAATAAAAAAAAATAAAAACTTACAAACAAAGTTTAAAAAACAGAAACAGACTGAGAGCAGGAGAAACGTCCTGTCACCATTACCTGGGCAGTCAGGCGTCTGGCAGTACATCACCTCCTCTCTCGCTCCGGCACAGTCCTTGCCCCCGTGGACCGGTGCCGGTTCGGTGCAGTCTCGAGTGCGGGTCCTGTGGCCCAGGCCTCCACAGGTCAAGGAGCAGGGTCCCCAAGGGCCCCAGGGAGAGAGGCCCCCGTCCAGGGGACAGGAGGACAAGGAACAGTTCCATCGGCTGTGCTGACACACACTGGGGCACACAGGACACAGCGCTGTTAAGCAGGCACTCCCTCGCAAACACAGGCAAATTAATTATTACCTTGGTGTTTAACTTATACAATTACTGCTGCAGTGAGCATGTTATGCACATTTTAAAATTACATTTTAACGGTGTTTGCAAATGCAAAAATAAAACATGTGTAAAACCTGTAGTTTCATCCCAGATCACAACTATTGCCAGCATGAGTTTGTATTGCACTTAGTGTCATCAGGAAGCACACCCATACCAGTCTCTGTAACAGGTGTTCCTCTCCTAGCCCTGCAGCCTGAGCATCTTCTGTCTGTAACTTAGCTGATAATTATTAGGTGCATCTACTGACTTATCTGGTGCACTGTGCTGCTACCTGACCTGAAAGAATTAAGAAAATCTAAGCAGGAGTGCTCTGCACCATGCCAGTCTAGTCTGGGCTGTACTATACCTCAGAGGGTCTATACTCCCCAGGAGTTATATTTGTTTTGTATTTGTCGTTTTGTTTGTTGACTGTTAAAAAAATAATAATAATGAAAACACATCAAGAAAATCTTATCAACTGTCCTGCAGCTTGCTGAGTGTAGGCTGTACTATACCCTGCAGTGTCTGTCTGTACTCACCAGGAGCTGCACCCGTGATAGAGGGCCTCTCCTGGAGGAAGCTCATCTCCGAGGGTCAATGCGGCCCCCTGAGCGGTCAGAGGGGCCGGGGAGGCAGAAGCATTCACAGAGTGATTCTGCATCTGCTGCAGGGTCTCTTGGTCCAGCACACAGGGGCACTCCTGCAACACAATCACAAACTGTCACAAAAACTGCGGTTCACTGTCGATCATTACTCTGGGTGAGGCTCCAGCACTTACCTGCAGGCACCTGGGTCCTCCTGGGCTGGACTCTGGAGTGTTCTTATTTGCTCCACCTTGCAATTTGGAGTCAGCAATATACAGAGTACAATAAAATCTTAGAGTCACGAACACCAAACTTACAAACTGACCGGTCAGACGAACACCCCACTTTTAGCTGGAAGTGTGCCGTCACTCAACCATGCCTTCAATGCAACCAGAATCCAGTTTGTGCAATGTTATCCTACTGAAATGGTAAGTACTTGGAATTGTAAACTTGTTACCCTTTCAGTTGAAAGAGAACATTAAAAGATATTTTTAAAAACCTGACAACGTTATCATACTTGGCAATGGGAACACGGTAAAAAAAATGTATCATATGGAAATCTGAAGATGATGAGATTTTGAAAAAGCACTCCATAAGCGACATGCATCAAGAAAGCAAGCACTACGTTAGCCCAGCCATTCCTGGACATTTAAATCTGTGTTTTGCTACAGTTACAATTTGAACTCTCTGTGTAAAGAAGTGCCTCCTTCCCTCTGTCCTAAGGCTGTCTCCACTCACCGTAATGCAGGAGCCATTGTGAAAGAAGGTGTCGATAGGACAGTGGCAGCCCTCCTCACAGCTCTCGCTGAAGCACTCCATCTGTCCGCTCACGTGGGCACAGCTGTAGGGACACCCCTCACCCAGGAGACACTCGCGGTACAGACGATCTGGAGGGCAGCCCACCTCTGAGAGAGGGGGAGGAAGTGGGTGACAGGAGGAGAGGGAGGGTAAGGGTGGGGGAAGAAGGGGAGTGAGGGAGAGGATGAGAGGAAAAGAGGATGTGAGAAAGGGGGAGAGAGAGGGGATGGGGAAAGAGGACGAGATAAGTCAGTGGAAGGGGACAGGAGGAGATGGAGTGAGGGGGTAGAGGGTGGGGAAAGGAGTGGGTTAGAGGGAGGGAACGGGGGAGTGGGAGAGAGGTGATGAATGTGATGGGAGGGAGGGGGAGAATTTGGGTATTTTAGATTGTGACAACAAAACCATGGCATAAACGTTAAACTGTAGCATAAAAGATTTGTATCTGATAAATTTTACATATTCCAGAAGTACTGTTACACCCTGTCAGACACACAGACAGAGGAACACACACAAGGTGTTGTTAAGTTTATACACTGTTGATTCCCGGTAGACAAACAGTAGAAGACACACTAACACGTGTCTGTGATCGATTCAGCCGAACACAGGTGTTACTCACCAAGGCACACTTGAGTGTTGCACATCTTGCTCTGTTGGGAGAGCCCAGGGCAGTCTGGGAAACGGCAGGAGCGGGTTCGAATCTGCTCCCCTCCCCCGCAGGTGACAGTGCACTCCAGCCACGGAGACCACTCCCACCAAGGACTGGAATCTGCAGACAGACAGAAACACGCACAGAATATACAGCAGGATACACAGACAGACACATGCAAAATACACAAAAGTCAAACACACTTGCTGGCCTGCTGTAATGTTTTTTTTTTTTTTCCTTATTATTTATTTATTTTCATAATGAGACGACATCCACAACAACATGCTTGCACAAGCTAAGCTGAGCTGGCATTTGTAAGAACTCCTAAGAACTATTTCATTAACAATATAATTCAGCTTCTCAGTTTTAAAACACCCCAGAAAGTGTTGAAATGACCCTTTACTAATCGGTTATTGTACTTTTAAGTAAAGCAACACCTACTGGTGATCTCTCAGCTTCGAGGATGGCAGAGAGCTGTGTAGCTGTCTTCTAGTCGAAATATCGGCCACTGAATTTACTGTTTGTAATTATTCTTTACTGCATTTTAAATTTCACAATTTTACCTCCACAGAGCTGGGAGTTACAGTCCCTCTGTTGCTCCACCTCTCCTGGACAGCCCCTCCCCCCATTCTGAGGGGTGGGGTTACTGCACTCTCGGAACCGGTACTGAGTCCCATTCCCACAGCTCTCAGAGCAGGGAGACCATGCCCCCCAGGGACTCCAGCTGCCGTCCAGTCGACAGGCAGGGTCGGCCTTGCAGTGCAGGTGTCCACTGTCACAGGTACTGAGGGGTACAGAGAACACATCACACATGCTGCTCGCTCAGTAAAACAACACCATCAAAGGACAAGACAAGTTAACCCTTAGAAAAGTGTACTGTAGTAAAAGACTAGCAAAGTGTAACTGGTCAGACAAGCACAGTCTGTCCCTGTTTTTTAAAATCTTGTTCTCTTTGAAAAAGCATTTCTTGGTACATTGCCTTAAGATTGCGAATTGACTTTAAATAGCTGACTAACAACTAAATGTTTCTTATTTACTTTCAACTATTACTTTTGAATCACATTTGCAAAAATGTGTTAAACGCTTTGAATGGTGCTGTGTACTGTAAGTGCAGTGCTGCTGTTGCTGTTGTTGTAAAGCACAGTGAAAGCGTTGTGAAGCCCAGGGAGGTACGAAAGCATATTCAAAACATAGCAAACCATGGGAAACTAAATGCTCAGTATAACCACTGGAAATGCATACTAACAATGCAAAATTATGTTGCAAATTTACTGGGGTAAACCTTTATAAAGGAAAAGACAGGATAAAATAATTCAATGTCTTATGCCTTGAAAAAAGAAGGGAGAGGGGACTTTATTGAAGTTTATAAAATCCTAAATGTTACTGATGAAGTTAAGCCAAATCCCTAATTTAGTAGGATGAGAGGGCATACAGTTAATGGAAGCTGAGCAGAGTTTAACTGATGGTAAGGAGCATTTTATACACATTTGTAAATGCATGGAATAGCCTACCAGGTGAAGTATCTAAAACAGTGGGAACATTAACAAATACAATTAGATTCTGTCCTATTAAATTAGATCGCTACAGTCAAGGCAAATGTTGTGCTAACAGGGTATGACCCTTAATGGTCTTAAAGACTCGTACCAGGCCTCTCTTTTGACTCGGCATATTACTCCAGTCTTGAGAAGCCTTCATCAGGACTGATTTTAAGATTTTGTCATTGACCAATAAGATCCTTCATGGGCAAGTTCCTCAGACCTGTTGTCTGAATACGTTCCAGCCCGTTCTCTACACTCTTTTACTGCAGGGCTATTGACCATCCCAGAGGCTCGGCTCAAAACTGTAGGAGGTATTGAGGGCATTCAGGCACCATGCTTCCTATTTATGGATTTCTTTCCTGAAATATATCAGGGATTCAGCATCGGTGCTAATTTTTTAACTTAAAATTAAGAATGTTTTTGTTTGAAAGGCTTTTTTAATATATATTATTTGTACTGCATTTTGAGGTGTACTACAGAAGTCGCTTTATAAATCTCTATTGTATTGTATTGTATTGATTGTGTTCTTACCAGTTTTGGCAGGCGGTATGAATGGTCTCCCCTGGCTCGCTGTACTCCCAGAGCGTGGAGCCCGGCCACACCCAGGTACCATTCCCTGTCTCAGGCATGCCTTGAGAGAGAGTGTGACATCACATGCGCATTACATACAGGAGGAATTATAGGGTCATTACATTCAATACCATCTCGGTCCATTACTAAACTACCTTTACATAAAATACTTTACATACTTGTTGGTATCCAGACGTACCAGCACCTGTTAAGAAACCAAAGCTTCCACAACCTGGTAGCAGCAAATTTCTGCCATACTCTGAAGTGTGAAGTGTAAATATGGAAACGGTCTTGCTTCTCTATTCTGAACAGGAGATGCAACAGAAAAAATGTATGTTGTTGTTCTAAAGATGACATAGCCTACGTCCATGATACAATCACATACTAATATCATCAATATAATAGCCTGTGGTTTGTTAATCTGTAACAGTTTTATTGCCAGTGTAGTTTTTACAGTAGTTATGTTGCTAGCTGCAGAATAATGAAAGTTAAAGAGCAGCTGGTGTTTGCTACATTGCGTTCTTTGTAAATTAGCCATGTGTTTTTCCAAATGCTCTGAACTCCACTACTGAAGCACCTGTGTGCAAATAACTTTTCCTTAATGTAACTTTTCTAGAATTATAAGGTTTATTCTTCTGGTGTAAAGTGAGAGAGAGGGTTTGTGTCTGCACTGGGGGTAGCAAGGGTATAATCCATCCCTGAAATTATCGATACTATTTTACAAAAGTTTTCACTGCTCAAGACATTAGAAATCCTCACTAGAACCCCACTCAAACAATCTGAAGATTATGAAATGTAGTTCTCCTACAGTCACCCCCCCTTAATGGAACACACTGTCAGCGTTTACAAACATACATAGAGCTGATGTCAAGGTAGTGAGTGTTGCATTCAGTTTGCCTGGGGTCATTGCTTTGTCAAGCGTATGGGTCGTAGACAATTATTAGTCTTTGAGAGCTTGTCAGATCTGTCAGTCTGCTCTCCTCACCGGCTGTGTTGTTCTGGTATTTGCAGCGGCACTGAGACGGAGACACGCATTCCCCATCCTGGAGGACCTGCTGTCCGGGGCAGCCGCAGGAGGGCTGGCACTCGCCGCTGTCCTCACACACCATGTCACTATGGAAATCACTGCAGGAGCGAGGACAAGGCTTCCCACAAGGGAACTCCTCCAGTCCTCCTCCACACTCTAAATGTGAGAGAGACAGAGAGAGGTTAGAGCCATTGCAATGAAAAGGCAGTGGCTCTAACCTCTAAAGGATCAAAAATAGAAAAATTGGATATTTAGAAATCTTACATGAAATACTATTATGGCTTAGGCAGACTTTTGCAATATCATTTTGTAGTGTCTTTAATTACATGATGTTAAATAAAATATCTAAAATTATGCTCACATAGTTTATTTTTTTTTAAATGTGTCTCAATCCTAAAATTCTAGGTGACGCAAACACTGAATATTGTATTTATTATAAAGATTTACCAACCAAAACTTTGGTTGACAGATAGGTAAATTGTTAGGTTAGGTTGAAGGGGACTAAGACAGTGCAGAGAAATCCTGAAAATCTTGTCACTTATTCACCAGTCACAAACATGCATTGCAAATGAGTGGTCACATGTTTTTGGCAATTCCCAGACAGGCTACAATTAGCTGTCTCAGCATTCTCTAACTACTGCATGCAGTATATTCACAATTGATCACTGAGCCCAAATGTGGACTAGACAGACCTGAGCAGACAGTTTCGTTGTCATGGCAGCCTCGGCTCTGTCGCACCTCTCCATGGCAGGGCAGTCCTCCAAACCTTGCGGGGGGGCTGTTGCACTCCCTAGTCCGGACAGACGTCCCCTCACAGCCATCACAAAGGGACCACGGACCCCATGAACTCCAGGACCCATGAACTGGGTTGACATAAGAACACCAGAGCATGTTTTTAAGAACACCAGAGCATGTTCTTAAGAACACCAGTGCTTGTACGGCTCCTAGTAGCTGATTGATCTCCAAGCTTTGTCAAGTCGGGTCATAAAGGATCCCAATAATTCATCATCAAAAAACATGGCTTGGTAACCCATTCCATATATCAATGTTCTACCTACTGTCCTAAGCATTAACCTAATCTCTTACTCTGTCCTCTGGTCCTGGTTTCTGTGCTTATAACGCCTTACCTGGACAGAAGGAGACAGAGGGGCACTGTTTCCTCTCGATCTGCACCCCGAGGTCCGCGTGGTGTTCATGTACCCCCTCACACTCCGCTCCTTTGTTCTGGGGTGCAGGGCAGGAGCAGCTCCGATAGCGAGTCACCATCTCCATCCCACAGGTCCTGGAACATGGAGTCCAGCCTGACCACTCGCACCAGCCACCGGACACTGCAGATCAAACAGCCGCGTGAGTCACCCGCCTCAACTTACCTCAATGCCCCTCAGCATGCTCATTATGGCTAGGATAACCTTCCATTTGTATAAGCCATGCTGAGTTCTCAGTATATATATATATCTCAAAATCCTTCTAAAAGTTTCCCACACTAAAAGCATAGCAAAGTGAAATAAAGCACAGTGAAAGAATGGCAAAACACAGAGAAGTATGATAAAGCATATTAGAATGCATGGCAAACATGGGAAAAGCATGGGAAAACTGCAACTAGGAAAACTGTGATCCTGTGCTGGTAGGCGTATAGGCAGCCACAGTAGTTTTCATCCTTCCTTTATTGAGACTTGACCAGAGTGACTCCGACTATGACCCCCTATTGCAGCTTTTCATGGTTAAAGTATATTAACTCACCGGCACAGGGAACATTAGTGCAGACCAGCTTCCCCTTCACACAGGTACTGAAAAATAAATACTTTCAAATTAAAATCAATAAAACCCTGTATTCAGTAAGCGCTATGGAGCTGATAAACAGTATCTTTGATGGAAACCACTAGAATTAAAATGGGTGACGCTTTCTCACTTCAACTCAAGTGCTTAAAAAAATGGTTTTAATCAGAAGTGTTTTCATTTGAATGTAAGGTGTGCCTTGCTGTTTAGCTTCTATGCACAGCAGTGTTTTTTAGCTAGTGGATCTTCTGATCAAAATCCATATGTTTTGAAAATTTTAATGTTGTTGATGCATCGATTATTGTTGATAAATGCGTACATTATAATCGATTAAACAGTAAACACCCCTTGAAACGTGCATGAAAAGTAGGGGGAATTCCGTATTAAGAAATACATGATAAAATGAATGTCATTTTAATCCCAGAGTTTCGTCAGATGTGTAGAGGAGGGTGCTCTGACCAGTTGTTGCAGCCGTCGGCTCGCGGGACGGTCTCTCCTGGCAGGAAGCGCTCCCCTGTGCGCAGGTCCAGACAGGTGCAGTCCTGCCGCTCCACACAGGCCGACCCGTTCTTATTCAGCACCTTCCCACTACTGCAGTAACAGCCCGGCTCACAGCTCCACACACAATGCTGCAAACACAGGGCGGGCAGTTAGAGCAGACACACTGCGGCATAGCATGAGAACACAAGAACAAGAGCAGGTCATTCAGCCCATTTGTGCTTGTCCGGTTCCTAGAGGCTGATTGATTTGAAAACTTTGTCAAGTGGGGTCTTTAAGAATGTAAAAAGAAGTGTATAAAGAAGTGACTCCTACTCTCTCTCCTATGTCTGTTTCTACTTAATTTCCAGCTGTGTGTCAACTCGGTGGGGTTTTAGTTTCTGAGTTGGTTAGGGTTACATTTGTCAACTCATTTTAAGATTTGAAAAACTTCACTCCTATTAGTTCTCCTTTGTTCTAGGCTAAATACATATAATACTTGGATATAATATAACTGATAAAAACAGATAAAACACCCCCGATATAAAAACAATTAAATCAGTGTATAGCTAATAAACACCGAAAAACACTCAACACACACTGGAAATGGTTACTCAATTCACACCCCTTTCCCATAAAAAAAAAAAAATACAAAACAAAAAAAAACTACCTTTCCCAGTGATTCATTCTCAATACTTTAAACCCACCCCAAATACTGAGTAGCAGCAAATTCCTACATTTCTATTAGAAACTCTGCTTCCGAGAAACGAGATTAGAATTAGAAGGCTTGTTCATGGGATTTAAAGCTATATTACAGTTATAGGGAGAATTTAAAATTTGCAAATTGTGGCAAAATGCAAAACAATGCAGGATCTGCCTGTGACCATAAGGGTTTCATTGTGGCAGACAGCAAAGGAAAGTACTGTCGAGTTACTATAGAAGCCCAAGCATTCTAGAAAGTAACTGAAAACAATTTCATACAGTATATAAAAAGCGAAAGCCCTGCAAAAAAACAATTTACATAAAACTCAAAAATAAGTAAAAATAAGCAATGAAAAATTTAATTACTAAAAACATAACTCATAACACAATGGGATGTATGAACAATCTTGAACAAAGCCAGCTAACCTGTCATAACATTTATCAAGTCTAGAAAGAGTAGTTTCATTGACAGGCATGTAGACAGTATTGACAATGATTAATCTAATACTGGAAATAATACTGTTTGACAAACAGACATTGAAAAGTTTAGCGTAGCATAGGGCAGGAATAAAGAGGAGCTCACCGAGATGTCATCACAGGACCGAGGGCAGGACGGGCCACAGCTGCTGAACACAGAACCATCGATGGAGGAACAGTCCACCGCTGCAACGAGACACATCAGTGAGCTCAGACACAAACTCACATGCAACAGGATCTCAGCAATGCACACACACACACACACACACACACACACACACACACACACACACACACACACAGAATCAATGATCTCAGCAATGCACACACACACACACACACACACACACACACACACACACACACACAGACACAGAATCAATGATCTCAGCAATGCACACACACACAGACAGACTCAGTGATCTCAGCAATGCACACACACACACACACAGAATCAATTCTCAGCAATGCACACACACACAGACAGACTCAGTGATCGCAGCAATGCACACACACACACACAGAATCAATGATCTCAGCAATGCACACACACACAGACAGACTCAGTGATCGCAGCAATGCACACACACATGACCTCAGCAATGCCTTCACAAACACACACACACACACACACACACACACACACACACACACACACACACACACACACAGATGCACAGAACTGCACTAACCTCAGCAATGCTGTAATTGTGCTGCAGCAACGTCTTACCTGGGCAGTCGTGTGAGTGGCAGGAGCTGACCTCAGAGCTGGGACCCTCGCAATAATCCCCATCTCCGCCAGGGGTTGGGCTGTCACACTCCCGACTGCGGCTCCGAACACCCCCGCCACATGACTTGGTGCACTCCGTCCAGTTACTCCACCCACTCCAGCCTCCGCTTACTGTCTCGTAAGCAAAGAGGTATACACAGAGTTTTACAGAGGTTTGAAGAAATATTTACATAAAGGTTTACAGAGAGGTTAATGAGAGGTTTACAGAGAGGTTTACAAAGAGATTTAAAGAAAGGTTTACTGTCATTTACAGAGAGGTTTTCAGAAAGGTTTACACATCACAGAATATTACTGTGTCATTGTAGCTCAAATGGATCAAACTCAGGGGCGGTGTTGGTTATATGAACCGCATGTCATTGAGAAAGCTGTGTAACTCATGTAGCACCATATGGCATCTAACAGTGGCAAAAATGAATGGCAATATAAATGTTGTTTGTCCTAATTCTTCACCATGTGGGATACATTTGATTTTCAAGCTTGTTTCTTTGAAACAAGAGGTTGAATTATAGTTTATATGAGCTGCTATAGTAAATGAAGGAAAAGACTCTCCTGTATTCTACACACAGAGAGCATCTCGTCAGACTCACGTGCACAGGGAGCAGTGTTGCAGATCTGGTCCTCCCTGTCAGGTCCGATGCAGGGCAGTCCGCTCCCTGACCGAGCTGGGCTGGCACAGAACCGGTAGTGATTCTGCAGTCCAGTCCCACAGGTGACAGAACACTCGCTCCACGGAGTCCATTCGGACCACTGGCCATTCACTGCAGTTAGGGGGGGGGGGGGGGGGGGGGGGGGGGGGGGGGGTTTTTAATTCACAGGTCACAGGGTTTATTTAATCTCAGACCTCTGAACCACACAGTCTCCTCTCCTAAAGACACTGTAACGTGTCTCTTACCGTCACAGCTGAGTTGAGTGCAGTTTGTAATCCTCCCATCCACACAAGAACTAGGGACAGAGAAGAGAGCATTGATTAACAAGTGAAACTTAACTGCTGGTATTAAGCATGTTTAGAGAAGCGGATGAGAAGTTACCAGTTGTTGCAGTCCCTCCTCACAATATCCCCTGGAGAAAACTGTTCCCCATTCTCAACACACTGGCACTCGGACACAGGGACACACTCCACGTTCTGGAACACACAGACAGGGAGAGAACAGAGAACTTAGAACTCAGACACTACTTAGCTTAGAAAACACATGAAACAGAGGACACCCGATAGTTCCAAGTGAGCAACTTTAAAATAATCAATGAGCAACAGAAGTCAAAATCTACGACAGAAAAGTCCTTAGTGTAGTGCTTGTGTCCTAGAAAAACATGCGGTGCTTATGTTCTACAGAGGCTGTGTGGCACTTGGTTTTCTAGAGGCAGTGTGGTGCTTCTGTTCTAGAGGGGCAGTGGTGCATCTGTTCTAGAGAGGCGCTGTAATGTTTGTGTTCTAGAGAGGCAGCGTGGTGTTTGTGTCCTAGAGAGGCAGCATGATGCTTGTGTTTTAGAGGCAGGGTGGTGCTTGTGTTCTAAAAAGGCAGCGTGATTCTTGTGTTCTAGAGAGGCAGGGTGGTGCTTGTGTTCTAGAGATGCAGGGTGGTGCTTGTGTTCTAGTGAGGCAGTGGGGTGTTTGTGTTCTAGAGAGGCCGGGTGGTGCTTGTGTTCTAGTGAGGCAGTGTGGTATTTGTGTTCTAGAGAAGTAGTGTGGTGCTTGTGTTCTAGAGAGGCAGTGTGGTGCTTGTTTTCCAGTGTGGGGTGGAGCTGACCTGCAGTAGAGTCCCCTCAGGGCAGTAGCAGCCTGGTTCGCAGGTCTTGTTCACAGAGTCCAGGGAGAGGTCAGTGCAGGTCACATGATAGTCCGCACATGCCTTCCACTGCCGGTCACTGGGGCAACTGGACACGTTACCTGAGAGGAGGAGAGAGTTAGGCATAGATAGAGCAACAGACACATGCTTTGTAATGCTAAGGGGCACTAGATCTGCTCTATCTGTAGTAATGGATCTTGGATCGGTCACATTGCACTTTGGGTTGGCCAATTCCTGGATAGATCTGGATTGCTCTGCCAGCAGCTGCTGTCCTTGTTCATTCTTAAGGTTGTTTAAAGTGAACATCAAACAAGAATTGTCATCTTGCAGAATTCTTAACATTTTTGTAGGCTTTGTACAGGTGCAGTCATTTAACTTGCACTCAAGGTAAAACAAACAACCTCTACTCGTTGCTATTCAGTTTCTGCCAGGTTCACATGATTACTTGATCAATGCTCTCTTCTGGCAGTCTGCTTTTCTGCAGCGCTGGGGTGTCACTGTACCAGAGTATCTCTGTCTGCTCAACCCTAGAGCCACAGCAACACTCACCGCAGGGCAACACGTTGCAGCTTGCGTATTCGCTGCTGCGTGAGCCTGTACCGACGCGGGTTCGATTCCTGTAGCCACCTCCACAGGGAACTGAGCATTCAGACCAGGAGGCCCACTCACTCCACACACCTGGGAACACATGAAACAGGACACGCTAGCACAGAGACACAGATATAACTGCAGCTAAGACATACGCAGTGCCACAGTACAATGCTACACAAACTGTATTTTTTTTTAAATAAATTTAATCGTCTCCAATTTTTTTACCCCGGTTTAGTGGCCAATTGTTATCTGTATCCTCGGCCCACCGCTAGAATGTCCCAAGGAAGACCGTGTCTGTATCCTAAAATATCTCTGTTTCTGAAAAATGCTGCTTTCTGTGGTTTTAACTTAATGAAACTCATTTGAGACAAAAGGCACTCACATCATGCAGTCAGTGCAATTGCCCTAATAGCACTTGTAAAAGTTTACCACTTGCGAGTTCATTTTCTCATGCGTTTCCCCTAGTTATACTACGTATACCATGTTTTTTTATATTAATCTGGGCTTTAAAATGCTTATCTGTGATATACCATGATTTGACTATGCTTTACTACAGGTATGTATGCTTTAACTATACTATACTTTTATAAGGAAACTATTGTACTCTACTGTCACTCATGCTTTTTCTTCAATCTGTAAGCTGCTGCACTGGGGGTCCAGCCTTACCCTTGCAGGACTGCAGGCTACAGAAGTCCATGTCAACACTGGAGCCAGGGCATTCCCGCCCCCCGAACGCTGCTGGTGGATTGGTTCCAGAGCGGTAGCGCCTCCTGGTGCCCACGTCACAGGTCTTACTGCAGGAGCTCCACTGAGTCCATGTGCTCCAGCCACAGTCCACTGCGAACAGATACAGAGATCAGAGAAGTGCCACTGCAGCCACAACTGAGTTACTGTGTTATTAACTACCATGTTGTAACCGAAGAGGAGAAGATCTCCCTTACTTGGACAAGGTATTGTTCCACAGACCATCTTGCCTTGAGAACATGTGCTGCAAGAGACCCAGAGAAACAGGGGTGTTACAACATACGAACATAATGAAATAAATAATAATAAGAGGAGGCTATTTGTTCCTAATAGCTTATCAAACTCAAAGCTTTGCCAAGTTGGGTCTTAATTCATCACAATGATTCAGCATGAACAACATGGGTAGGTAACTCCTTTCATACACTCACCACTCATTTAAAAAAAAAAAATTAGAGTGCCCAATTATTTTATTCCCAAATTTTTCCCCAATTATGTTCCCTCACTGTAGCAATTCCCCACACAGCTCAGGAGAACTGAAGATTCAGTGGGCGTCTTCTGATCCCACAACCAAACAATTTCCTCTTTCACACCGAGGAACTAGAGATAAGATGTCAGCTGGCAGTACCAGTTGTTACATGAGTCCCATAGCAGAGTGGTGCCTGGAGGGTGGAGCTGCCCCAGATGGTAACACCAGCACTGGTTGAGGGGCACACAGGAGTCGTTCTGCAGGTACAGCCCCTCTGTGCAGTAGCAGCCTTCGTAGCAGGCCGTGGCACATTCCACGCTGGCAGTGAGGTCCAGACACATCCTCGGACAGCCCCCGCCTGAGCGCTGGCACTCCTCCACACTCTGATAAACCATGTTGTCCGGACAGGCATCTGCAACACAGACAGGGAAACAAAACACAGGAGAGTGGTCAGACAAAACTGGACAGGGTCAAAGAAGTAGGGGAGAACACAGGAGAGTGGTCAGACTAAACTGGACAGGGTCAAAGAGGGAGGGGAGAATACAGGAGAGTGGTCATATTGGACTGGACAGGGTCACAATGGAAAGTATGAATGCAGGAGGGTGGTCAGCCTGGACAGGACAGGACAGGAAGGCAGAGGTGACACTGGTAAGCAAATCTTTTCATTACACAAGGGGAGTCAATGCCCTCACTTCATAATGTGATGATCCTGGTAGGTTGCTTTAATATTGGAGTTATCTATGCAAAGAGTAGACTGTGCTCTATATGATCACATTGTGAAGAAAAATGTTTGATTCTGCAATCTCCAGGTTTAATTAGACGTTAAAGGAGAGTAGCAGAGCACCAGTACTGATTCCCATCCCAGTGCCTCTTTGGGGTCTGTATCCCAGTCAGAGGTACCTTGGCAGGGCTGTGTGTTGCAGTCTCTGGTCTGGATGTGTGGCCCAGGACAATCCACCCCTCCGTGTTTAGGGAGGGGAGCAGTGCATCTCCTGTTTCTGGTCTGGACCCCAGAGTCGCAATCAGAGGTACAGCTGGACCAGGAAGACCAGCCGCTCCACCCTCCCGGCACTGGCAAGAAATCAAAAACCACAATGTTAATTATTCAAGTAAGAAAATGATTTCACCTACAGAAATTCAACAGAGCTGGATGCTGAGGTTATTTCAGAAATGGAGACACCCCCTTCTTCCTGACTAGTTCACAGAGCTCTCCCTCACCCTCTCCTCTGTGCTTTGTTACCTGGGCAGGGCAGGGTAGCACACAGCTCCTGTTCCTCAGCCGCTCCGGAGCAGACATCGCCCGTGGTATCGTTACAGGATCTGAACCTCCTCCTCACACCCACGTTATCAACATGAAGGAAGCAGCTTTTACTGCACTGAGACCAAGGTGTCCACTCACTCCACTGCTGTCCTGGCAACTCCAAGCCTGCAGCACAGAGCAATCACAGAGACACCACCAGCAGCATCACCATCCATTCCAACCAGCATCCCAGACCCAATTTTATAAAAGTCTCTCATAGTAAAATGATAGCAAAGTGTAATAAAGCACTAAGCACTGTGAAGCACAGAGATGTAAAGTATATTAGAATACATGGCAATCCACGGTAAATGCATGGTATAACCACAGGAAAAGTGTGGGAAAACAACAAAATTACAGTGGAACTGTATTGTGGTAAACTTTTATAAGGGTGGATATTTTCGCTTTGTACACCCTTATATACTGTAAATGGGAACATCAAGATCCAGGAACTCAGATGTTACACGTCAATAAATAATACCCGAATAAAACAGCAACCGGACACGGCTCTCCCATTGTTTTCTATGGAGGTCAGTTGTTCATTTATTACTCAATAACAGAAAGGCAAGTAAAGCACAGCTGAGAGATGATGAAACGGTTCACAGAGACACTTGAGTGCAGCTTTCAAAAAGTGAACTCTTTTAGTGCACAAAAATAATTTCAGAAAAACAAACATAACAAATAACTTTAAAGGCTGTATTATAATAGTGATAATGGCACTGCTGTTAATAATATGTTGTAACTGTTCAAACAACACATGTGTTTTAAAAGGACAGCACAATCTTTCCAATAAATGAAGCTGATCTCAGCCCAGCAGTGAGTGGACAAACCCAATAACAGCAGCTAGCCTGTAATGTCCTAAAGTCCTGCAGTCTAGTTGTGTCACACTGTCTGCATTGATTACAGTTCCAGCATTACACTTTCTCTCAGCTGTGCCCTCTCACACTTCCCTACCGGTCTCTCAGTGCTCTGTGACTCTCCCGATGAGAAAGCCTCATTATCCTACCTGTCGGGCAGTCGCTGTGACACTCGCGTGCCTCCACCGAGTCCCCAGAGCAGGGAGAGCCTCCATTCAGAGCTGGTGGGTTTGAGGGAGACCTGGGGAAGAGACATTGAGAAAGATGTTTCAAAAAGTGATTTACACTTCTGGAAATAACCAAGACAAGCAGCAATTCTACAGGCAGGTTAAACAGAGTACACAGTGGTAATAATTGTGAAACTGGATGAATGAATGAATAAATACTCCGACTGAAGCACGTTTTAAGTAATACTGGCCTCTGTCCACAAAGCTTTAATTTGACAGCTGTTTAAAGTTTTTTTTTTTTTTTTTTATTAATAAAATTAAGTTTTTTTTTCCATTTGAACTTGAAAAAAACATTCTTTAAATAAAGCTTTGTAAGTGGAGCCCATAGAAGCTGTGGCAGGTAATAACAATGCATAGTGACATCACTGACCTGTAGCGCTCCTGAATTCCCACACCACACCTACTGTCACAGGGTGTCCATGGCGACCAGGCTGACCAATCACAGTTCACGGGGCACTGCGAGTCATCACAGGAGACATGCCCCTCAAGACACATGCTGATACAGGGAGAGAAACAGGAGAGGAAACTTAACCAGTAATTATATCCAGAACATATCCTGGTTCAGTATCCCACAATAAATACTCTGCACTAAAACTGCAGTGAAATTAGAGGAATGTGTATAAGACTGGCATTCTGTGTAACAGTGTTGCAAACTGCTTTATCTTTCATAGCACTGGCTCTCCTGTTAATAACAATACCCTGCCCATCTTCGGTATACTGTATGATTACACTATGTAACACAATTTTTGTTCCTGGGTAGTAAGTGTTATTTCCTAATTGCTTATGCCTCAAAAGTACAGAAAATGGTTATTATTCCCCACAAACTTTGCTTTTGTGACCAGGACAGTGACATTTCAAAATATCACTATTTCCAATGGGAAAATGGGCAAATGTGTGTCTTTTCATTCACATAAAGTCAGAAAAAAACAACATATGAATCCAAATTAACATGTATTTATACTAAAGTAATACAAAGATGACTACAAAAGATTTAGAAGTGAGTAGTTTTTCGAGATTTACAATTATACCGTATTTACAATTCAGTGTTATTAGTGAGCTGCTTATCAACCCATAGTTATTAAATCTGTTCTTTTACAAAAACAAATAAAAAACAAATTGGTTGAACCCTGTAGCAGGACAGAGGTCCTGCACATGAGAAATGTTTGTTTTGTGTGTTGTTTTCATCCGGGGGGGGGGTTGTGTTTTTGGTAAACAGTATCTTTTGTAAATAATTATTAGAGAGCCAGACATTTTATCTGGGACATTCTACCTGCTGTGTTTGGTTGCAGAAAAAGCAGCTGGTTATTGTCCAGCTGCAGATTCATAACCAGCAGGCAGGCTTGTCCCAGCAGCGCGTCTCACTGTAAAAGCGTCAGCTGACACACCTCAGGACTGCTAGAAGGTCATGAGTCAAAATCCTTAAAAACTAAAATCCTCTGGTCACCGTGTGTAAAACTGGGATTGGAGCTCTATGAGTAAGAAGCCAACTCCTTTGACCAGTTTGTTTAACTGGGATCGGCACAAATATTATTAACCACTGGCTACCATGTGTCTCACTGGGGTAGGGTTTGCATTATTGTGTAAGGAACAACGATTTGTTTAGGGATTTTAAATTCCACGTAACAGTATAGAAAGGTTCGTAAGCAGGACCTCCTTTACAGCAGAGTAGCACTCGCTGTTGTTCATGGCACCTTTTGTTTGCAATTAGTTTTTAGTGTTTTATTTGGCCATTTTGTTTTGTTGTGTGTAAATAAATCCTGTGTGCCTGAGCGGTGTGTCAACGTTAACTCCTGTGTGTCTCTCCCAGTCTGTCAGCAGATAACCCAAACCCCAGTCACAAACCCCAATACAGATTTTCTACCTAAAACTAGGTTTTGAATAAAAACTTGACAGTTGTCTTCACTGAACTATATTTGATGCTAACAGTGTTTACCAAATACATTGTACATAATAACTGACGATATGTGCCAATTTACTAAAACTTTTTTTTCAAAAGACTTTAGTCAATTGGGAGACAACTTTGGTAGGTAGTTTTTAGAATAGTTGTTTTAGAATAAAGTGTTCTTCAGAATCATAGGAAACTAAAGTTCACCCAACTTAAGCTTTGTCCAAATTTACTAAAGTCTTTAATTCAAAGCATAACATACTGTAGATGTGTCCAGGCATGTACAGTATTAGGCCGGAGCACGGGGGTAATGCTGTCAAGGAGACACAGTGAAGCTTAGTTACCATTGGCTGCAGTTGCTCCTGCTGAAAGACTCTCCCGGCTGCCGAATCTCATTGTTCCAGTAGCAGAGACATTGACTGGCATTGACACAGTGCCCCCACTGGAGATACAGGCCAGGAGGACAACGACACCCTTAAACATGAAGACCATAAGAACATTAGAACATAATACAGTTATAAATGACAAGAGGCTATTCGGCCCATGAGTGCTCGTCTAGTTTCTAGGAGGATCTAAAACCGTTGTCATCTTAAAGGATCCCAATGATACAGCATCAACAACATGACTAGGTAACCCATTCCATATCCTCACCACTCACAGCCATTATAGCTAATTCCTTTATGACCTGGGATTAATCTGATTGCGCTTTATTGAACTCTCTCTAGACCCACCATGTCCTTTTGGTAATGCGGGGACCATAAGTGAAGACAGTATTCAAAGTGAGGACTCACCAGTCCTTTATACAACCACGCCACAACCCTCGTTTGATTTGTACTCTACACTTTTGACTACATACACTACCACAAGCATTCTGTTTGCTTTTTTAATTGCTTCCCTGCCCTGTCTGGTTACTGAAAGTAATGAGTGAATGCATCATTGCTGTCATCATCGCAATCATCATCATGTCATCATCGCTGTCATCATAGCTATCATCATAGCTATCATCATCGCTGTCATCATCACTGTCATCATCATCATTGTCATCACTGTCATCTTCACTATCATCATCGCTGTCATCACAACTGTCATCATTGCTGTCATCATTGAGTTAGCAGCATGGACAAAAGTGAAGTACCTGCCACACACTGTGCAGAGCAGTTAGCTTCAGCACTGAGGTCCCTGCAGGAAAGGGGACAGGGATCCAAAGAGCCTGCTTCACAGTCTTCCTCTGTCACATATACCATATCTGAAGCACAGCCTGAGGAGTGGGAGAAAGGACAGCATAAACACAGAGAGAGAGAAAGAGAGAGAGATAGCGAGAAAAAGAGAGAGAGAGAGAGAGACAGCAGCAACATAAGGAAACAGCTGGTCTTGTCATGTGAGGTTTACAATATATCTGGTATTTTTTTTTTGGTACAGTTGTCTATGTATGTTATCCATAACTATAAAACAAACTAAATGTAGAAATACTAAAATAATGGCAAATGTTTTGACTTAAAATCTATTACCCAAGCCACTGTAATGAATTGGCATCTCAGCCTATTGAATCAAACGGAAAGACAAAGTGCTGGTCACAAACTGCTAACCTCAAAGTTTAGAGAAAAATATTTTCATTTTTTTAATTTGGAATCACCAATTATTTTTTCTTGTTTTCTCCCCAATTTGGAAAGCCCAATAATTTTTTTATTTCAATGCGGTTCACCGCTGCCACCCCCACGCTGACTCGGGAGAGATGAAGACGAACACACAGGTCCTCCGAAACGTGCGTCGTCAACCATACACTTTTTATCACTCTGCAGGCCCGTCATGCAGCCGTTTGAGAGCTACAGCATTGGAAGACCACGCAGCTCTGGGAAACTTACAGGCAGGAATGCAGGCGCCCAGCCAGTCTACAGAGGTCGCTGGTGCGTGGTGAGCCAAGGACACTCTGGCCAACCTAAGCTCTCCCTACCCGGACGGCACTCGGCCAATTGTGAGCCGTCCCCTGGGAACTCCTGTCCATGGTCGGCAGTGAAATAGCCGGGACTCGGACCGGCAATCTCCAGGATATAGGCTGCATCCTGCACTCCACACATAGGGCCTTTATCGGATGCGCCACTCGGGGGCCCTCTCTAGTCTCTACCTCTGTAGTTAAGAGGTAAATATATGTCCCATGCTGATGTCAGAATTATTAACTCATCAGCTGCTAGGAGGAGATCCATTACAACTTGTGAATATTATAATAGCTGAGAAACTGCCCTTAAACTAGGTAAACTAGAATGTCGTTCAGTTGATCTTGGTGTAGCTGTCACCTTGAACAGTTGCAGTGGTGTGGTTGCAAGGCTGCAGGTTGCAGAACTCTGTCTGGACAGCCTCTCCCTCACACGCCAGGCCTCTGTTCTTTGGGGGTGGGTTCGAGCAGCTCCTGTCCCGCAACCTCACCCCTCCGCTGCACTCTGCATCGCAGGCTGACCACTCGCTCCACTCCGTCCAATGACCGCTCGCTGCCAAGACAAAGAGACAAAACACTCACACACTCCGCTAGGACCAGTCTGCTTGCCACATTTCTGTTACTGTAAAATACAGTGCGGTACAGATGGATAGGATAGGACAATGTGGTATACTATAGTGTAGTATAATTAGTATTGTGTGGTATGGTATACTACAGTGTAGTACAGTGAGGGCTCTGTACTGACCTGGACAGGCCTGTGTGAAGCAGGCTCTGCTGTCAAACAGAATTGTGTTACAAACTCCCCCTGGCTGTGCCTCCCTCAGCACCTCACGCTGCCGGAACAAAGAGCCCAGACCACAGCTCTGACTGCACTCGCTCCACTGGCCCCAGGGTGACACGATGCAGTCCACTGCAGGGACAAACACACAGACAGACAGGGGTGCAACATCCTGGTCAAGCTCACTGCGGACTCATTGCAACACCGGAACTGCACCATTTTGCCTTTGTCTTTGCATTCGCTTCAGGAGATTTATTTAATTTTAATTAATAATTGTGCTGAGCAAGAAATCAAACCACCATTAGAATAAAAGACCACCAATAACAAGTCAGACATTAAATTGATCACATTTGCATACAGTTCTCCCAATAAAGCTTTTTGAACCATCTTCTCGTGTATTATCAACTAATACACAAGCCTTACACTATCTTCCTGGCTCATTCTTTTAAATCCTGGGATAAGTCTGGTTCCTCTTTGTTGGGCTTGTCTAATCACAGTGCATTTTCAGCCATTCTCAGGGCTTACACACAGAGCATATTCACGTACCACAGCCCTGTTCGTCTGAGCCATCCTGGCAGTCACTCTGCAGGTCACACTTCCTGTCTAGGTGAATGCACTCCCCGCTCAAGCACAGGAACTGCTTAGTGGAGCAGGGGCTGGACTCACGGGTGGGCAGTATCCCAGGGGGAATTTTGGCAGTGGGGACAGGAGACGAGGAAAGACCACCTGGTGTAGAAGGTAATCAGCATAGGTGTCAGTGTTGCTCTTGGGTTGAGTGCGCTCTGCTAGGGCTTCCAGCCTCTACAACATATTACAATATATATATCTGTTTATTAAAAAATATAATGGGCTTATTTTAAAACATGTCTGAAATATATTTAAAAACAAATACAAATATATTTTCTCAGGATATTCTTCTCTTCCATATTGGGGCCCTTATAGGCACCCTTACAAAAGTTCCCCATAGTAAAAGCTGGAAGTAAAGTACAGTTAAAGTGTAGTAAAGTGTAAGGAAACACTGTAAAGAATAGCAAGGTATAGTAAAGTATAGTAAGCATTGTACAGAGCAGCTCTGTACAGGCTCACCACAGTGTTCCTCATCAGACCCATCCAGACAGTCTCTTTGCCCGTCGCACACGAACATGGCATCCACACAGCCGAACAGCCTGCAGGTGAACTGGCCCTGCATGCACAGCCTCCTGGGAAGCAACGGCACATCCTGCCAGGTGGTGGGCATGCTCAGAGTGGGTTCTGAAAGCAGGAAGAACACACAAGAGGTTTGTCAGCGATGGAAACACGACCCTCATTGCATAGCAGTTTCACCCATTCCTGTTTTTAATACAATAAAGTTTGAAGAGACCCAGTGTATAGGTAACAAGCTCAGGTGTGTCTCTTGCTAAACTTACAGTAAAACCAGGATGCAAGTCTTATTGCCAACTCTGCTTGTGTTGTTTATTTGTTAAAACGGACAAGAATAGGAGCACTGACTCAAAACTATATTTTACAACTTTTTGAAGTTATTGATTTATTTACCTTTGCTTGTCTGAAATAATCCACTGGAAGAGTTATCCTATTTATACCACAAATATTTTATATATTCATTTGGTTTGGCTTATTTTGCAAAAAGCTATTAAGATTATTATGAAATGTAACCTAGCAACCGCCTAGAGTTCTCATTGATGAGCTGTAGTTGGGGTACAAAGTTTCACAATCTCAAAAGACGAAGGAGCAAGTGCTAAGGAATCCCCATTATAAAATCAGTTTACATTCTGGGCTAATTTTCGTTTTAGTCTAAACGGAAAAATAATGACCTCAAAACAAGGTATGGTGAGCTATAGATATAGCTTTTATGCAATATGCAATTTATTAATAAACACAGCAAGACCCTCACCTGCTGTTGCTCCACTCTGCTCTTTCCACACATCCACGTGACCCCTCGTAGCCCCTGAGGTAGGTACGGGCGAGACGGTTCTGAGGCCTGGCTTGTTGGCATCGGGGGTCAGGGGCCTGACTCCAGGATTTCCAGTCACTCGGGTCCCCAGCTCGTTGTACATTTCCTGGGTGACAGTCACGCCAGAGGCTGGGGGAGGGAAGGCGGACAGCAGGCCCAGAGTGGTTGTCCTCCCCTTGATGAGCGCTGTGTCTCCAGTCACTCTCTCATGTGGGGATCTAGTAGAGGTGGTCAACCTGTGGACCCCAGGTTCTCCAGGGACTTCCGTGGTGGCCAGACCTGGCCGGCCATACTGGGGGTCCTTAGTGTGAATCCCGGGGCTGCCGGTTATTAGCCCTGGGTTCCCTGTGGGAGTGTTCACCCCCACGCCAGCAGAAACTGGCCCTGGGCTGCTTGTTGGTCCAGTGTTCTGCCGGACTCCAGGTTGACCTGTGATTCCCTCCCCTCCTAGTACCCCGGGCTGGCCAGCAGTGACCAGGCTGCCCCCTGGTATCCCGGCACCCAAGGACGTGCCCTCATTGCCTCCCTCTGCCGGGGTCTGCCCTGACACTGACACTGCTCCAGGGGAGGTGTGTCCTGATTCTTTAATGAGGGAAAAGGTATTTATTATCAATGCATGTAACTGCTACTCAAGCTCTATGGAGCTCCGAGGGCCTTCTAAAGATTTAAAAAAGATAACATGAAATAAAGGCTCAGCTGGGGTCTGGAGAAGATAAAGGAAGGCAACTAGGCTTATCCCAGGACTTAACGACACGAACTATGAGGAAAGGGCAAAATAATGATTATATATAATGAATAATAATAATAATTTCTTCAGCCAAGAAAAAAGAAGGGAAAGGGGACATGATTGAAGTCTATAAAATCATAAATGGTATAGACAAAGTTAACGTAATACACTACTTCCAATTTAGCACAGAGAGCAGAACAGGGCAGAAATGGAAGCTGAGTAAAAGTAAGTTTAGAATGGGAGGTAGGAAGCAGTTTTTTACAGAGACTTATACATGTATGGAATGACCTACCGAGTGATGTAGTTGGATCTAAAACACTACAAACATTTAAACAACTACATTCTGTCCCAGTACATTACATCCCCCCAGTAGGGGCGATTGGTGTGCTAACAAGAGCCTTGATGGGCCAAACAGCCTTTTCTCTCTCCCAAACTTTTCTTATGTTCTTTTGTTCTCACCTCTCCTGCTTGCCGGTGTCACTGGGGGTTGCATCAGGGTCACTGTCCCATCGACAGACTTAGCTTCGTTGCTTTCAATGGCAGTGGTGGACTGGATGTGCTGTCGGGCTCTCGTCGCACCGCTGTAGTGCTCTCTCCGTCCAGCAGGGGTCAATGGCGCAACAGTACCTGGAAAATAAAGAGATGATTAGGCGGGGTGCAAACTGGGACTCGTTTTCCAGTTATAAATGAGCAGTCCAGCATCAGTGTTTCAATATCTCAGTCACAAGGTACAGTATGTGAGGGGATGACTACAGTTTTAAAGCCGGTTTGGGAAATGAAGAGACTTGCAGTATGAAGGCCACCATAGGCAGGCCGATTTTTGTCGCCGGTGATATGTTGTCAGTGATTTATCGTGAGAACCTTCTCACCATACACAGACCGCCGGTTTTATGTGCTTGTGCAGCTCTTGCTTTGAAACACAGTCAATGTAAATGGGGGTATGGGTTTTACACACATATATACACACACACACAGCCTATATATATGAACTACAATAGCACATACCAACCGAAACTAAAGTAGCTGATCGGCATACGATGCATTTTTTTTTTTTTAAGTGTGTGCCATATATGTAATGTAATGTATAGTATTGTAATGTCCCGGCGAAAGTGAGCTGGCAAGTGTATGAGGTGTAGTGGAAACGACTGAAAGAGAATAACCTAAACTAATTAAGAGAAATAATAATTAAAGGGTTTTTTTTGTTTTGGCGTGCACCGTGGCTGACAGTGGTGGACTGGCTTTGCTTTTTTTTTTTTTTTTTTTTTTTTTTTAATGTAATTTCAAAATGTATTTTCTTATATTAGAGATTGACCGGTAGGTCAGTCTGGCCTGGGCTTTTCTACATATCTAAATATGAACACCTCACCTGACCTGTTAATCTCAGCGGCAGTTTCTTCAATTGCCTTGCTCCTTTCATTTTTATCATGATACTCTTTCTTTTTTATATTATATAAACATAGATATTTCTCATAGAGATCACTCAATTTCTCAATGCACTCCCTTTGCCACGTAACTACAGACACCATTTCACCAAATAGTTTGAATGACTTTTACCATGTGACATCAACAGCCACGCTTATTTGTTGATTTCGATCAGCTTGTCTATCTGACGACATGTCATTTCTCGCAGACGAGAGACAATTTTTACATCATAGACAGGGCGATTTTGTCAGACTTACATATCAAAGGCGACAAAATCACCTGTTAAATGGTGGACTTTAGGTTCCTGGCAGTGCTTGCAGAAGCTGAAGGCTCTCAAACAGATAATTAGCAAATGGCCTAAGGAAATGCAGTGAACAATGGCCAGGAAAAGCCTTGCTAGAACAGCACTACCTGAGCAAAGACTGAAAGGCAAAAACCAATATCCTTTTGTCTGATTTACTTCAGCCACCAACCTTCCATCCAGCCCTTGCTTAGATAAAACTTTCCAAACACAGCTTTCACTCAATGTCTGTTCAGTTGTGTTGTTCAAGCTGATTATTCAGATTGAGCTCTCCACAGAAATCAGGTCCTGACAATTGGGTGTTGATTGGGCTAATTTACCCCAGCAACAACAGAATTTAATCCAAATAGGTTTGGAATATCAGAAAATACTATTTATAATCCCTAAAACTTCTACAAAAGTTCCACAAGGGCATACAAATATTAGCAGGAGAAAATATAAATGCAATGTCTCTCTATCTCTCTGATCAGCAGCAACCATACAGGTCAGTGTCCTCTCTAATTCTTTAAAGATATCGGGTTCATTACAATCCGCTGTTCAGATCAGAGTGGAGCCCTGACTCTCTCACCACATCTCATCTCATCAGAGTGGTCTCTGCAGTCAGTCTGCCCGTCACACAGCGCGGTCGAGGCGTTCACACACTCCCCGCTCCCGCACTCAAACTCTCCCAGCATGCACCGTGTCGGCCTGGTCATGCCGCTTCCTGTCACGATCACTCGCTGTGACGTCACCTCCGACTGCGAGCCGCTGCCTCCGCCGGGAGTCACATGACCGCCAGTTGGGGTCGTCGCAGTACCACTGGCCAATGTGGACACATCTGGGAGTAAACAGCAATGGAAACTAGTGTCACTGTTACAAAGATCAATGATTTCTTATCTACATCAATGTCTTAGATCAGGGGATAATTAGAAAGGAGATACATTTCTTACATCCACTAGGAACAGAGTTGCAGGTGAATGGTTTTATAAAGTCCACTTACCCCAGGGGCAGCCCAGGATCTCGACTCGGAGGAAGAAGTTGTTCCGGTATTCCACAGGGAAGATACGCAGGAAACGAACTAAGATGATCCACTTCAATGTCCTCTTCACAGGAATGTTGCTGTCCAGATTCACCACAAACACCTGTGCAAAACCAACAAAATGTTTTCACTTTGTCATTCACTAAAGACATGAAACAACTAACAAACTGCAGTACATTGTAGGGAGTTGTTAGGGTGACAAGGTAGTTGTTATACAGTGCAGTTACCTTGGCTTGCATTGCCTCTCTCTCTCAGGGTAGTTGTTATAGTGCAGTTACCTTGGCTTGCATTGCCTCTCTCTCTCAGGGTAGTTGTTATAGTGCAGTTACCTTGGCTTGCATTGCCTCTCTCTCTCAGGGTAGTTGTTATAGTGCAGTTACCTTGGCTTGCATTGCCGCTCTCTCAGGGTAGCTGTTATACAGTGCAGTTACCTTGGCTTGCATTGCCTCTCTCTCTCAGGGTAGTTGTTACACAGTGCAGTTACCTTCGCTTGCATTGCCTCTCTCTCTCAGGGTAGTTGTTACACAGTGCAGTTACCTTGGCTTGCATTGCCGCTCTCTCAGGGTAGTTGTTATAGTGCAGTTACCTTGGCTTGCATTGCCGCTCTCTCAGGGTAGTTGTTATACAATGTAGTTACCTTGGCTTGCATTGCCGCTCTCTCTCAGGTTGTTGTTATACAGTGCAGTTACCTTGGCTTGCATTGCCTCTCTTTCTCTCAGGGTAGCTGTTATACAGTGCAGTTACCTTGGCTTGCATTGCCTCTCTCTCTCAGGGTAGTTGTTATACTGTGCACTGACCTTGGCTTCCTCTGGCCTCTCTCTGCTCTCGGTGTAGTTGTGGAAGACCTTTCCCTCTAGGCTGTACTCCAGTCTATATTTGCTGATGTAGCCACTGGCGCGCACAGTTCCCTGTGAGATGATCCCTGAGACGAAGGTGGGCTGCAGGAAATCCACCTGGAAGTAGGGGCGAGGGTCGTCTGGCAAGGGGCTCCACCCAGGCTCCATGTTCAGGCTGTTGGGAGACAAGCATCAACATTACTGAATGATAGTGATTGCAGGAGATACCAAATAGGACGCTCTGCTAAATCCCTTTTAAAAATGGCCCACAGCAAATCGGCCAGATAATTGTGGATTATGTCCATGCTTTCCCATGGTTATATTATGCGCACTTACATGTTGGGTACGATGTTGAGCCTGCCTGCATCGGGGGAGTTGTTGTGCGTATGTGTCGAGGAGCTCAGCTGCTGGTAGCGGATTCTCCCGTCCTCCAGTCCAAGGGGAAAGTTGCAGGGGCCTGTAGGATACAGGAGGACTCCGTTTTACAGAAATAGCATGCAGTGAAAGTGCCACACATCATTGCTCACAGCAATTTAGAAAAGTTTGCCATGGTTTTTAGCAATTTTTAAGTTTTCCCTTTGCTTTTTTCATGGTTATACTATGCATTTACCAGCTTACCATGGTTTGACTATGCATTTTCCATACCTCTTTGGGCTTTACAGTGTCACTGTGCTTAAATTACACTTTTTAAGGGGCCTCATCACTATTCAATTTAGTGAATCTTTATTTATATTAAATGTACCTTTAGGTTCAGGTATCACTCCAGTCCCAGAGCTCATCTAGAAAAAAAGGAAAAAGGACATTTCTCATTAACCTGAATAGAAAAGGTGAGAAACAACTGAAAACCACAGAACTAATGAAACCACTTATATATGTGATAGAGGCAACCAATGTGGATGAGGCCAGTTAGATGGATGAACATGTGCCCAGACAGACAGACAGACAACTTTATATTGTATTTACAGGCAGTGATGAATGTGAATACAGTCTGTGGCTATTACTCTGTGCTCAAACAGACAGACAACAGGCAGACAGTAATATATGACTCTATTCACAAAACTTTTAGGACTGTTTTGAGGAATGTTTTGTTAGGATTGTCTATGTCCATTTACTACAGTAAATCAAGTCTGAAGGTCATGACATCTTTTTTTTTTAGTTATTTTATAGAGGGTTTTAAAGCACTGTGTAGTCTGGGTAAGAGGATATTTATAATCCTTGCTTGCAAGGTATCTTGCTCCAGACACTGATCATGAGGTCCTGTTTAGTGTGATAGAGGAGGATGATATCTCACGGTCACTGTGGGGGTTATCGCGCCTCCCCCAGGCTGGGCGCTGAGAGTGACGGGGGCCATGCTGGGAACGTCGAGGGTCTGGGGGGTCCTCCCTCCAGCACCAGGTCTAAACATAAACAAGACAATAAAACAGAAGAACAGAAGGACATTTACAAACAAGCAGAGGCTCATGAGTGCTCGGCCACTTCCTAGTAGCTGACTGACCTCAAATCTTTGTTAAGTTGGATCTTAAAGGAAACAGGTAATTCATCATTGATAGCAGTACTAGCTAACCCATTCCATACCCTCACCACCCTCTGTAAAGAAGTGTTTCCTACCCTAAGTGCTAAGTTTCAACTTAATTTACAACTGTGTGTCCTCTGACCCTGGTTTCTGAGTATTGGTTAGGGTTAACTTTGTCTAGAGCTCTGTGACTGGTTACCTATCAGTGCTGTGGGTCGAGGGGTGCTGTGTGACCCTGGTTACCTATCAGTGCTGTGGGTCGAGGGGTGCTGTGTGACCCTGTTTACCTATCAGTGCTGTGGGTCGAGGGTGCTGTGTGACCCTGGTTACCTGTCAGTGCTGTGGGTCGAGGGGTGCTGTGTGACCCTGGCTACCTGTTAGTGGTGTGGGTCGAGGGGTGCTGTGTGACCCTGGCTACCTGTTAGTGGTGTGGGTCGAGGGGTGCTGTGTGACCCTGACTACCTGTCAGTGCTGTGGGTCGAGGGGTGCTGTGTGACCCTGGCTACCTGTTAGTGGTGTGGGTCGAGAGGTGCTGTGTGACCCTGGTTACCTGTTAGAGCTGTGGGTCGAGGGGTGCTGTGTCCCTGGTTACCTGTCAGTGCTGTGGGTCAGGGGGTGCTGTGTGACCCTGGCTACCTGTTAGTGGTATGGGTCGAGAGGTGCTGTGTGACCCTGGCTACCTGTTAGTGGTGTGGGTCGAGGGGTGCTGTGTGACCCTGGCTACCTGTTAGTGGTGTGGGTCAGGGGGTGTTGTGTGACCCTGGCTACCTGTTAGTGGTGTGGGTGCTGTGTGGTTTTGGTTACCTGTCAGTGCTTTTGGTTGATGGGGTGCTCAGATGAGAGGAGACACAGCTCAGCTCATCCGCCCCATCGGCACAGTCCTCTCTACCATCACAGCGCCGCATCGAGTCGATGCAGAGCCCTGGGTTTGAGCAGTGGAACTGAGAGCTGAGGCAGCCCCATTGGTCTCGGGATACAGGGGACGGAGAGGTACCTGTATAGATTTAATAAAGACTCTCAAAGGGGGAGGTCGAGGGGGAGGGGGCGGTCATGCTACTATACAGTGCTTTAATGACCCCCAGACACAGCTTTCATGAGACAGGGTTTTAGTGTACATAGAATGAATGTACAATAAAATGTACAATAAAACCCTGACTATCCAAACAGTGCCTTGGTAACCTGTTTTGTGTGCTGTGCTCTTCTGCCCTGCCACAGAAAATATTATTAAGAAAATACATAGAAAATTATTAAGCTCTCAACTTCTGATATTTACAATACATTTAAGTACTGTTTGTTATATTGTTATATATTTACAGGTAAAGGGGACTTATAATATATATATATATATATAATATATATATATATATATATATATATATATAGAAATAGAAATATATCACGGAAGTATGCCTTCATACAGACATGAATCATGTACTTTTGATTATCTGAGGGTGAAATAATAATAATAATAATAATAATAATAAATGGCTCTCACCGCAGTAAAGTTCATCAGAGCTATCCCCGCAGTCATTCACCCCGTTACACACGGCACCGCCAGGCCCCGCGCTCACACAGTGGTCATTGTGACAGTGGAACTCTCCGCTCTGACAGGGCCCCCCTGCCGTTGAGGGAGATGGAGTCGAAAACCACACATCCGTACCCTCTGAAAGACAAACACGCCAAGCAATTAACTAGCTTTGCAGGTTTTTAGGCTTGAGCTCTCCATACTGTATTGAATTAGCTGGCTCTCAGATCCACAGTACTACGTTCTCTATTCTGTATTGAATTTTCAAACTATAAGATCCATAGTAGTGAGTTCCTTCTATATACTGAATTGATTTTGCTAGCTTTCAGATCACCAGTACAGTAGATTTATTGGTAATGCTTCATATTGCATGGCATAAATGAATATTAAATAGATATGCAATTGCATATTAAATTAACGTTAATTTAATATTTAATAAATATGCAATAGTTAGTTTCTTGCTAAATTTTAACTAAATGTCGATTTAAAATGTAATTGCATATCTTGTCCATTTATATTATGTTTTGTTACTCTTAAAAATATGTAATAATTTCCCATTGTTTACATGTTTTCAATAGAAAATACAATTAATCTGACTTAAATGTTAATGGAAAGTAACAAGGAATAACTGAATGTAAATTTAATATCAATTGAATATCTATTAAATATTAATTTAACATTAATATGCAATTGCATATCTATTGAATATTAATTTATGCCACGCAATATAAAGCATTACTGATTTATCTGTACTATACTCTGTGGAGTTATCTTGACTTCAGATCTCCAGCACAGTAGAGTTCTCTACACTGTCCTGTATTGAAAGTTCAGGCTCTCAGATCACTAGTACAGTACTGAGTGCTCTATACTAGGCTATATTGAATTACCTGGCTCTCAGATCCACAATATGGATTTCTCTATACTGTACTTTATTGAAAGTGCAGGTTTTTCAAAACTTTGGTAGTCGGATTTCCGTGTTTGATTGGATTATATAGTGAAATTGGGTTTTTCAAAACATCAAACTCACAATTAAATGTTGCAATTGGGTTTTTCATAATTTAAAAGTGGAGATCAGGGTTATTTAGGATCATTGTGATCCTACTGTGGAGGTAGATTTAGCTTTTAAATGATCATAGAACATCAATATTTTGTTTGAATTGTCATAGCAAACACACACTATATGTCCAAATAGTGTCATAATATAATATTTACATATTTATTTTTGTATCCATGCAAACAAAAAGGAAAACACGTATTTAGTGGTACAGCTTTTATAAAAAAGCATTACATTTTTTAAATACATGATGTTCAACAATGTACTTATTTTTAAATGTGTGTTTGTGTGCTATGTAGAAATAAAGATATGGGGGGAAATTACCTATTTATTTAATATTACATATATTCATATGTACGTCAAACTAAATGGTCAAGTATTTAATGGGGGATCCTTCTAGAAGTAGTTCTATACAATGGCATCCCTCACTGCCCATCCTGCAAGACGATCCTGTTGTGGTCCAGCTAATGATGCATCATGGTGTCCCAGAGGCTCCACCAGGTTGACACTCAAATCCTCACCTTCATTGGCTGCTACACTGCGATTGATAGTTATATTGTGCAAAACAATACAGTGCTGCTGTTCTACGCGTAGATAATTCAGACATGTGAATTGTCTCTTAAGTACCACATTGAGGCGTTATGTGCACTAACATTAAAAGTGATTTGTGTGATTTTTGTTAAAAAAAAAATATATATAAAACAAAATAAAGTTGTTTATTACTCATTATTACCACAATTATAAATAATGGCCTCTTAAAAAAAATAAATAAATAAATAAACTATAAACTATTAAGAACTACTCTACTTCAAAAAAACTGGATTTCATAATCATGACTATTTGTTATCTGGATAAATGTAATCCAGCAGCGTCATTTTCTGAAAAACCGGATCAAAATGATCCAGATAAAAGTAATCTTGATTACAAAATCCAGATCAGTGTTATCCAGATTAAAAGTTTTGAAAATCCGGCCCCTGTAAAGTACCGAGTTTGCTATACTAGACTGTATTGAGTTAGCTGGCTCTCAGATTCCTAGTACTGAGTTATCTGTACTGTGCTATTTTGAATGTGCTGGCTCTCAGAACCACATTACCAAGTTCTTTATACTATACTCTACTGGATTAGCAACCTCTCAGTTCCACTGTACTGAGCTTTGCATATGACTCACATTGTTCTAGCCTGACTGTGCTAATCCCGTATTTAACTGTGTGATGTTGTGAGAGTCTTGCTGTAACTCTGTACCTCCACAGCCAAGAAGCTCAGCCCTCAGGTAGATCCCGTTTTGGAAGTCGTGTGGAAGGATCCGGACGTAGTGAGCGCTCACCATCCTCTGGAGTCTGTTCTCAACGGCCGTGGAGTCGTCAGAGTTTCCCTGGAACAGCTACAGAGGGATGAAGGGAGTGAGGAAATTCCAACAATGTTTACGAGTCATACAAGGGATGCACGCAGCACACAGGGTACAAGTTATATTCTGAAGATTACGGTACAGGACGGACAAGGGGTGCCCTGTTACCTTTGCCCGGGGACGAGCGTCAGTAGGCAGCTCCTGGTAAGTGTACCACCTCCTCCCATCGGCACTGAGCTGCAGATAGAAGCTGGAGACATAGGTATCGAAGGCGCCACCGCCCTGCACCACCACACCTGAAACATAAGTGAAGGCGTCAAACACTCATCAAAACATCAGCACAATCAAGCATACATTCATACAGAACAACATTGAACATCGAGGCAGGCTTAGGAACTCTTGCCACCAGTCCTGCTCCCAGTCTGGGGTTTAAGAACTCCCCTTGTTTATGGATGTTATTAAATGAACTTGAGTCTCAGGAATCTGACCAGTCAGGTCCCTGCTGAGTCTAACCTGTCTGTAGATTTACTTACATCATTACTGAAGCATGTGAATTAAAATTGTGAGACATTATTTTGTTAGTGTAAATAACAAGAGTTATTCATGCAGCTGTAGGAGAAGATCAAAGTGTGGTCTTTTCTGGCAGTTATCTTTTGCTTTATTTTCAAATGGAACATTGTTTTTCTGTATTTCAGACTGCTGATCGTTTTTATGTTTGTAGGTCAGAGCTCCCCATCCCCAAATCTTCTCGCCCCTCCCACACCACCATCTCCCCAACCCCCCTTTCCCCCTATGCCTCCATTCACCCCCCCGTTGTTGGTACCGGTGATGTTGCGTGGCTGCAGGAGGTCGATCTGCAGGAAGGGAGGTTCACTCAGCAGCTCGCGGTACTCCTCGGGGTGGGGACCCCAGCCCTGCAGGTCCCCGTGTGGGTTGACGTGATTGAGCCGCCCCGCACTCGCTGGGTTGTCCGTCTGCTGAGAGGAGGCTGTGAAGCTGCTATCTGGGAGAGTATGCTGCAACCCCAGCGGCCTGTAGCACTCATCTGTCACACAAACACAAGGCACACGGAGTCAACCTTTGCCAATATATCAGTGACACCACTAAACATTTCATTATTTATTAATTGCATTTATTAATTAATTAATTAATTTACTTATTGCTTCTGCAGCAGTATGTAGGAAACATGCTTTCACTACTTTTGTGTCTGCTTGGGATTTGCCCCACACTGTATTAATGATGCCAGCAGATTCCAGAGTATGTAGCTGCCTTGTATCTTAATCATTAAGACTGAACTGACTATTGTTACAGAGCCTCAGATAGCAATCCAAGCATGGTTTATTATGTTTATCATAATATCCCCCCTCTCACAGTGCTAATTACTGAACTCACCTCCAGGGTTGAGGGGATATGTGGTTACTGGAGGCCCAGTGGCACCTGGGGGTTCTGTAGAGTCTGGGGACCATGTGGTGATGGAGCCGATGGTTAAGGCTGCCGGAGTTGCTGTCGGGGATCCAGTGACATTTCCACCTAGACAGGGGACAGGGAAACTCCATTGGACAGGGATCTCTTTTGACAGAACTCATGTCCCCGTTAGAATGTATTAGTAGCTACTACACTTACAACAATGTCAAGGCAACAAATTTAAAACATTTAAACCACACCACACTCTATGCAAATAGATTTCATATGTTATTATCAGCTTTTTGTACCAAAACATACAGTACAGTACAGTGGGTAGTGTACCTCTAGGAACACACCCACATGTCATTAAATAACTAAATGAAAAACGTATCTATAACCTCCTTAAATCAAATAACTGCTGTTGTTATTTCTAGTTTTGTAACATTAACAAGAGTGTTCTCCTTTTGAAAATATTGAATAATTAACTCCTTGGAGTAAAAGTCTTTGAAAATAAGACCCTTTTATCTTTCAGGTTACATTTTTTATGAATTATCGATAAATAACTAACTTACTGACTGGTAAACGAAAGTGTTTTATCTTTGTGGTTAGTTGGTTAATATATAACTTCCTTTATTAAAATGTTAGTAAATAAGCTAGTTATAAACAGTTACTAATAAATAAAGCAGGACTGACACTGACCGACAGCTGAGTGAATGTGCGTGCGAGAGAGAAAATGTTTTTACCTTTCTCTGCACAGTAACAGCAAGAATCTCCATTTCCCGGAACCAGTATCCGACCCTGAAACACAACACATACATATAGAGGGAGGGAGACATTCAAACACATTGATAAGAACAGTTTATATTCAGCTCCTCTGTGTTAATCCAGTTGCTGGTATCTGACTGATCTCAGAACTTTCTCAAAACGATCCCAATGATTCAGCATAAACACATGATTAGGTAACTCTAGGTAAAACATCCCAAATAGTTTAACCACCAATGTTAATGCTATAAATGTAATCATTTATAGTATTTTGATTCAATGTAAACCACTGTAACGGAATACTGTGTGTGTGAAAACCATGTCAAATTTAGAATCAATACAAAAGTCACTACAAATACTAAATCAAATCTTACTGAAAATGTGTACAACAGTTTGAATGGGAAAAAGACTTTGCACAAAAAGGTTTAAACATTTAATCTACTGTGTAGTTACAGGCTTCCTAACGACAGAACATCGTGCATAATGCTTTGCAATGAAATGTTACTCTCAATGTGATATGTTCCCCCCCCCCCCCCCCCCCCACCCCCCCCCCCCCCCACCCCCCCCCCTCACCTCAGGGCGGGCCCAGCGCAGTCATTAGGAACAGTAGTGAGAGCAGTGCACTGTCAGGTTGGGGAGACACTGGCACACCTGGCAGTGCCCAAGCTTCCAGCGGTCCCCGATAGTGTGGGCCTCTCCGTGGAACTCGCACTCCTCACACGGTTCCGTCTGACACCTGATACACGCATGACACACGCAAACACATCATACACATGACAAATATATTAGATTGTATGTTGCCATTGAAAAAACAGAATGCTATACTGAACAAAATATATAACTGCAAATCTTTGTGTACATACGTAGGAATGTGTGAAAAGTATATTCCTATGATACAGTTGTAGTCAAAACAGGGATCAGTATTAGGTCCTCTGCTATTCCTAATCTACATTAATAATTTAGATTCTGGTATAGTAAGCAAACTTGTTAAATTTGCAAACAACACAAAAATAGGAGGAGTGGCAAACACTGTTGCAGCAGCAAAGGTCATTCAAAATGATCTAGACAGCATTCACAATTGGGCAGACACATGGCAAATTACATTTAATAGAGAAAAGTGTAAGGTACTGCACGCAGGAAATAAAAATGTGCATTATAAATATCATATGGGAGATACTGAAATTAAAGAAGGACTCTATGAAAAAGACCTAGGAGTTTTTGTTGACTCAGAAATGTCTTCATCTAGACAATGTGGGGAAGCTATAAAAAAGGCTAACAAGATGCTCAGATACATTGTGAAAAGTGTTGAATTTATATCAAGGGAAGTAATGTTAAAACTGTACAATGCATTAGTAAGACCTCATCTTGAATACTGTGTTCAGTTCTGGTCACCTTGCTACAAAAAGGATATTGCTGCTCTAAAAAGAGTGCAAAGAAGAGCGACCAGAATTATTCCGGGTTTAAAAGGCATGTAATATGCAGACAGGCTAAAAAAAAATTGAATCTATTCAGTCTTGAACAAAGAAGACGATGCAGCGACCATTCAAGCATTCAAAATTCTCAAAGGTATTGACAATGTCGACCCAAGGGACTTTTTCGACCTGGAAAAATAAACAAGGACCAAGGGTCACAAATGGAGATTAGACAAAGGGGCATTCAGAACAAAAAATAGGAAGCACTTTTTTACACAGAGAATCGTGAGGGTCTGGAATCAACTCCCGAGTAATGTCGTTGAAGCCGACACCCTGGGATCCTTCAAGAAGCTGCTTGATGAGATTCTGGGACCAATAAGCTACTAACAACCAAACGAGCAAGATGGGCCGAATGGCCTCCTCTCATTTGTAAACTTTTTTATGTTCTTATGTTCTTAAAAGTTTACATACCCCAATGGAAATTTATAATTTCTAGAAGTTTCTCAAAAACAAATAATTATAGGCAAAATCTTTTGTTGCAAAAGTTTTGCTTTTGTGGATGAGGAAAGAAAGTTACAAGAAACAGATGTCTACAATTATTTATTTATACCACATGTCCCATGATGCCTCTTTATATATATAAATATATTTTTTAAAGTTGTGGCTTAAGCAGTTGCCATCTTCTTCCATTCCCGCTCCAGAATTTTGCTGCCTCCCTCCCCCACATGCCATTGAAATCCCCATAACCCCCTTATTTCTGACCACTTCCTTAATTAAAAAAAAAAAGAAACAAAATGGAGCACAAACAGAACATGGAAGCAGAACACACACTGTATAAAGAAAGACAGTTACAACACAGGTTAGCAGGTAAAGCCTGCATACAGTACAGGTGCACAGACACAGCCCTCTCACCTCCTGCTTTAGAGAAAAGCATGACTTTAGGCAGTGCACATGTGCAGCCCTTGCAAAGCCCTGCCTGACACACACTCACCTCCTTGCTTTGCGGTAGATGCCCCGGCACTGCTTACCGCTGCCATGCTTGCTGGGGTTGTTGGGACTGCGGAAGGACCACTGGACACTCTGAACCCCACAGGGACCCAGGCACTCACCCCACGAGGACCAGGACGACCAGCCACAGTTCACTGAAACAGCAAGACGACACTGGAGCTGAGAGGGGGCTAAGAGACACTGAGACACAACAGTTTAACCACACTCATTATCTCTCCACTGTGAGGGCCTTCAGCAGGGCTGAGGGACAGTACTTGAAATATGGTATCTTAAAATAACAAACTATTCATTTATGACAAAGGTCAAGGGAAAACCCAGAGCAGGTGAACAAAAACCTAAAGCTACATCCACATTTTAAATTTTCACTGAAATGTAATACCAGTGATACAGTCTTCCTTGGGAATTACCAGAACTAAACTCCTGTTTTAAAAGTTATGTTATATTAAGTTAAGTTATATGTACAATTGACCCTTTCTTTTGGAAACGAGGCAACACTCTTATACCATATGAGGTAGATGGTTTAATTTTCTTAGACAGTACATTATAGTGTGAAGTTGATTTTCTAGAATTAGTTTGGTTCTAGTACAACAGAGCTGTCACTGACCTGAGCACTCAGGGTTGTGCCGACACTGCTCCACCCTCCCTCTGCGGCAGGTGCAGATCTGGCAGTTCACCTTGACCAGCTGCCCAGGCCAGTAGCGCACCCCATCCACCTCGCAGGGACAGTCCTCTGGCTGGACACAGCGCTGCCGAGAGTCCATCACAAGACCGTCTGGGCACCAGCACCCTGGAAACACAGAGCATCGGGAGAGCAATCAATCAATCAATCAATCAATCAATCATTCAATTATTATAGCACTGCTGACAGTCCATCACGAGACCCTCCGGATACCAGCACCATGGAAACACAGAGCATCGGTGCGAGCAATTAATCAATCAATCAATCAATCATTCAATTATTATAGCACTGCTGACAGTCCATCACGAGACTCTCCGGACACCAGCACCCTGGAAACACAGAGCACTGGGCGAGCAATCAAAAAATCAATCAATCAATCAGTGCCCTTAGATTACGATACATTCTACAGCTTGTGCTAAAGAAAGTCCTTAGCAAGTCTCTTCACTTTGGACAAGCAACTCTCTAGATATATGGAAAACTAAAAATAAAGTGTGAAGCACATACGCCCGCTTTCACAATATCTCTCCACAGCAGGACTTTGAAAACCACGATACTGACAAAACAAATACAAAGGTAGGTGTGGTCAGCTGTTTATATGTCTTTAAATTATTATAAACCAAATTCATTTTAAAAAGATAAAAAAAATAAAAACACAGGGTGCAGTGGCATGTTTCTGTCCTCCAATAACACTAAAAACCTCACACTTTCCAGCCCTAGTTTATGGTGACAAGAACATATAATCTACTGAAGACCACTTGTATTGCAACTCAGCCGATTCAGCCACCCCTACTTGTGCAGTCAGATGAACACACAGATCCAGGTGTAACTGGTGTGACCACCTCCTTACCTGAGAAACAGCTCCTCTCCTTCTCACAGGAAACAGCCATGGCCAGGTCTCCGCAGGTCAAAGGGCAGGGAGCACATGACCTCATCGCCAGGTCTCCAGGACAGGAAGTGATGTTGGGACAGCCTTCAAGGTGACACGGCTCTGTACAGGAGAGGAGGGTGTGCAGTCACTGCTACAAACTCTAGAAGAGTTCCATGGCATTCAAATAGCTTCTCAGCCCAATAAAATGAATGGAGAGACAAAAGCTGGATGTAAACTGTTAACCTCACGGTTCAAAGATGAACATCTTACAGTTCAACTACAGAGCTTGCTATCTGATACTAATGTCAGACGCTAGGAGGACAACCTTTCAATGTTCCTCAGTAGAAACAGTCAAGTGCAGTACAGTTACCACTTACCATTTACCACAGACACAAACTATATAACACTGCACATATTATATGCAAAATTTAACATTTAGGCCTATATTTTCCACTAAGCAGACAAATTGCTCCACAGTAAATATATGACATGGACAGAGTGGCCCTTGATCTTATCCAATCACTTAACTTACAAATAGTGAACTCAATTTTGAATTATTGGTTACTGAATGCAGTATATGAGTAACATATTAATGTCAACTGTTAACTGTGACAATTAATCGTTTGTCCTGCTTTAAACAATAACCCTACTGCAGTTATACTAACAAACTTTGATGCTCTATAGCAGAGGTCTCCAACCCTGGTCCTGCAGAGCCCCTATCCAGCAGGTTTTATAAGTGTCTTTACATCATCAGTGACTAAAGATATGGAACACCTGTTAATCTTGACTAATTAAGCCAATAATTGGTTCAACTAAGTAACAGAGATTGGTTGTTGAAAGGGGGCAGGGCCACGATACCAGAAGTCAGCACCTTAATTAGGTAGGCGATGTGTCAGTCACGGATTGGAAGAGACGTGATTGGCCGCGCCACCAAAAGAGGGCGTGACAGAGGGTATTTAGGGGAAGTGGCTCCAGTAATCTGTTCCTCCGTTATGATTACAGACTGACCGTGAGGAATAAAGAGAAACCGTGAGTCTTGTACTGTCTGTCAATTTAACTGTGTCTTGTTTGTCATTGTAGATGGCTAAAGCTATTGGTCCTTCTTTATTAAGAACGCGCGTGACGTACTGATCTCCATGGTTGAGGGAGAGGATCCTGGCAGGGCGCTGCACGGGCGGCCCCCGTTCTGTGGAGGGATACAATCTCGATGCCGAATCACCACCCCGCTACAGTCCCGTGTGCAGTTAGACCATGTAGTCCAGGGCGACCACGCCCCGTCCACTGAGGGCCAGCAAGAGAGAGAGAGAGAGAGAGAGAGAGGCTTTGAAATTCAGTTAAAATGATTTCTGAGTAGTCAGTGTGCTGAACCACATGGCACACTCTCAAACTCACTTTCTCACATTTACAGTCCTTCACTCACTGTCCACACTCAGTCTCACACTCACCATCTTAAACTCACTGTCCCACACTCACTCTCTTTCCCACACTGTCCAATACTCACTGTCCCCATTCACTGTCTCACACACACTGCACTTCACTTACTGTTCCACACTTATTATTGTACCCCACTCATGGTCCCACACCCCTGGCCCTTTACTCATTATCTCACTGCCCCCCCACTCACCAGCACAAGCCATGTTGAAGCACTGTTGTCTCTGTGCCTCCTCTCCCCGGCAGTGTCTTAGCAGTGTTTCTTGGCTGCAGTGTCTCTGACGGCTCTGAGATCCAGTCCCACACGTCTCACTGCAGGAACCCCAAGGGCCCCATGGCTCCCACACCCCACAGCCCTGCTCATCCATGGGTTCACCAGCACACTCAGCCACCCCATTACACACCTGTGTGGGGGGGGGGAGTGACGTGACGTGAGCGACACACTTGAGAAAATACCCCCACACACACTCACACTGTAACACCAATTACTTTAGTCATTTAGATTTATTATTACTGTGACAGTGTGCAACCTGTTATTTCAGGACAACAAGACTTTAGTCTAAGTGTGCCCACTGATCCCGGTTTCTGTGATGTGCTTCAAGTACTGGTTAAGGTTAACTATGGAAACTTCTTTTAAGATTTTGAAGACTTCAGTCAAGTCCCCCTAATTCTTCTTTGTTCCAGGCTAAACAGAGCCAGTCTTTTCTTAGAATGATTGCTGGTGTTTATACTACTTGTGTCAAAGACTCAAGATGGCTACGCTTTCGGTAGTGTGTACTGAAGAATAATAAGTGCAATACACAATACAAACACTAGGTTTCCCCATAACAAGAAAACACTGCTATCAATACATAGTTTCTGATAACTGAACCACTAACTAACTGGTACGGTAATACTTTTTAAAACTGCGCTACTGTATCAATATCATGGAAAATTAAATGAGCATGACCTACATCCACCGTATGACCATGTAAAATGTAATGTGAAAATGCAGGGACAGACAGAAGAACATGTTTCTCAAACAGCCCCAGATTATGACACTCTCAATAACTTGTGTTAAAGCAAGTCACAACCTACGAATATCACAGTTGGATTATCAGTTCTCTAGATATGTGCACGTTTGCTGTCTGGACCTGTTTGAAGGTGATGCAGCTGCCATCAGCGCAGGTATACTCCGGGCAGAGGCTGGTGGACGTGTTCTTGGTTCCTGGGGAAACAGTAGTGACAGTGCCTGCATCTGGAAGACAGCAGGTATTACATGTCAGTTAGTGATTCTGGTGTTAGTGCTTCAGTGCTAGTTAGTATAATTGAAACCATGACTTCTTATTATTCCCAAACATTTATGTTATTGTGGGTCTACAGGGAACGTCAATTTATTTTAGGAATTTAAACTCTTACATTTATTATAATAAGAACATATAGTGAGAGCATAAGAAAAGTTGTGAACAAGAGGAGGCCATTCGGCCTATCAGTGCTCTTCCGGTTTCCAGTAGCTGATTGAGCTAAAAACGTTATTAAGTTATGTCTTAATGGTCCCAAATGACTAGGCATCAACAACATGGCTAGGTTACCTATTCTATACCCTCAGCGCTTTCTGTGTAGCCCATCCTAACCCCTGTCCTAATTCTATCTTCTCACTCACCACATGCTAACTCGTCCTCTCCCTGGGGGCAGTCTGGCACACCGTTGCACACTTGCGAGGTGTTCACACACACGCGGTTGTTGCAGGTGAAACTCCCAGGACATGGAGGGATCTGTGTGGAACCTGCAGTTGGGGAACAAGCATTGCGAACATGATTAATTATGTACCTGTACTGTATATTTCTAAGTGTTCAGTGGCTACCTCAAATCAAGTTGAAAGGGTACTTTTCGCACGCTCTTGCTGTGTCTGCCATACAAAATCTGCAAGAGATAGTTCACTCTCAACTTGATTAGAAGTAGTCACCGAACACTTAAGTCATTAAATCGAAATAAAAACAGACAAAAAGCTGATATTAACATATGTAATCTGTTTATGTAAATTCTGTTGTGGTTTAAGCATTTCAAATTCTTTGACATTGTGCGAGAGCAACACTCTCAGTGACATTATGTGTAGTTGCTGCTAATAGGTTCCAAGGGGGATGTGACTTATAAATGTACTGCATGTGTACAATCCATAACAGTAAGACATGTCCAGAACCAACTACATTTGAGTTCTTCTAGGGAAAACACTTCGGAACATTGAGTTTATTTTAGCCAGTGACTCTCCCTGAGCATATTTAAAAAAAACTGTTATTTTCCCTCACCGCAGTTGTCCAAGCTCTCGTCCGAATGGTCTCGACAGTGTGGGGTGCCGTCGCAGAGCTGCTCGTAACGGATACACTCCCCGCTGCCTTGGCACAGGTACTCATCGGCTCGGCACGTCCGGTTACAACTCTGCTCATCACTGCCGTCCACGCAGTCAGCCTCACTGTCACACAGCCAGGCCCGCGGCTTACACTCCCCACTAACGCACTGGAACTCGTATTCACTGCAGGGGCCTGGGCGAGAGGGAGTGTGAGAGAGAGGGGGACTTTATGAGAGAAAAAGAGAGTTTTACACTCCCCACTAACACACTATAACTGGGAGAGAGGGAGGGAGGAGGGGGTGACAGTGTAGAATGGGGGAGAATGTGTGACAGAGAGAGAATGAAAGAAGGAGACAATTTTATCCTCTAGCAAACTAGAACTAATCACTGCAGGGGCCTGGGAGAGAGGGAGAGAGCGTGCAGTAAGAGAGTGGGAGACACTGTGAGAGAGGGGAAGTGAGAGAGGGAGAGTGTGTGAGAGAGGTTACACTCCCCACTATCACACTGGAACTCATCACAGCAATGGCCTGGGATAGAGGAGGAAAGACAGAGTGTGTGAGAGAGACATTGTGAGACACAGAGGGGTACAGTGAGAGAGAGAGGGAGATCTACTGAGACACTTGATATGTGATCTGAGGACTGAAATCCCTCTCCTTGCATGTCGCTGAACTCTTCTGGTATCATTCCTGCCAGACAGGTACTACCTCTCACCAGATGTCCTGTATAAATCTTTACCACTGCAAATTTTTATGACAATTTTACTGTTTTCCTATGCTTTGCATTTGGTTATACTATGCATTCACCATAGTTTACTGGTTTGCTATGCTTTACTGTATCTCTCTGTGCTTTACAATGTTCATCTATGATTTACCATTTACCATTTCACTGAGATTTCTTACAACATTGCTATGTTTTTACTGTGGGAAACTTTTATAAGGGGTTAACAATCCTTACCAGTGCTGGGGCCAGTGCGTGGGATGGACCCAATTGAACCTGGTGTAGTCATAGCAACAGGCTCCGTGGTAACGCCATGGCAGTGAGAGTCACTCTCATCTGCTCCATCTTGGCAGTCTGGCACTCCGTCACAGGCCTTCTCTCTGCCAAGGCAGGAACCATCGCCACACACAAGCTGCCCTGGGGCACAGGTCACAATAACTGAAAAAAAAAAAAAAACACCATTACTAGCACCTTCACCTGTCTACTGTAATGAACCGCTATCTGATAAATAGAATACCCCTTTAAGAGTCTGATATTAAGCTAATTTGCATATCTCCACCCAAGTAGCGAATAGAGTACACAGATTGGTGTCTGGTTGTGGGTAGTCAATGAGAAGGAGTGCTAGTGAGAGGTCCAATACTCTCACACTGCGGGATACGTATTGTTTTACTGATCTGTATTCTCTCCGACTCTGTCATATTTGCAGAGCTGTATTGAGAAAGTATTTTGTATCCCTCTGACTGTCATATTTGCAGAATTGTATTGAGATTGTCTTGTGCATGCTGATTAACACTTCCAAATAAAGGGGACTTTCATTTTACTTGCAAGAGTCTCGTGGATTTAATATTTTCAACAGCAAAGACTGCACCCCACATACAGTTCTTCACACTACTTCACTGCTGCTTACAGTACTACCCTGCTTACTCTGAAGGTCTGTTGACAAGCTTCCTCAGTTACTGAAAGTACTGTCACAGACAATCTCTGTAGCAGCTCAAAATAAGGTTAAGATAAACTTGCAGACTAATACTTGTTTTTGGAGCTTTTTCTATATGATTTTGACATGTTGAACACAGTTCAGGACTGTGTAGGTAACCAATGAACATATCAAACAGCCACGACTACCCTTATACAAGTTTATCAAATTAAAAGCATAGCAAGGGTAAGAAAGCACAGTGGAAGCATGGTAACGCATACTTACTATAAGCATTGTGAAGAAACGCTGTGGTAAATGCACAGTATAACCATGGGAAAAGCATGGGAAAACTGCAAAATTACAGTGCAAAAATAATGGGGTAAACTTTTATAAGGGTGGAACCCCCCCGATCCCTTACCTCCTTATGACTGTTTGAACATTTCCTTGTTAAAGGTGTTGTTGCTTTTGCCAATTTCATTATAAGGGGGTGTAGTGGGGAGTGGACATAATTCTAATCCCTTACCTCCAGTCTGACAGACAGCCTCGTCAATCCCAGAGCTGCAGTCTCTCTGCCCATCGCAGACCCTCTCTGGGCTCAGACAGCGGTGGTCCGGACACTGGAACTCCCCAGGCGCGCACACACAGCCGCGCTCGTCGCTGAGATCCCCACAGTCATCGTGCCCGTCACAGCGGTGCAGATACAAGATGCACCTGCCCACCGAGCACCGGAACTCTGCGCTGCCACACAGCGAGGTGCAGTCTGAAACAAACCAGGAAACACAGTCACAGACCGGGCTGGCTGGCTGGCAGACAGACAGACAGACAGCACACCATGGCTGTGTCTTTAGCAGATCAGAAAGACATTACTACAAACTGTAGCTGACTTTACTGTAAGTCTGCCTTTCCTTTAGATATGGGTTTCTGACATAAGGGGGTAAGTGGCAGAGCACTTTACATATTTGTATCAGTGGTTTGTCCCAGTACTGTATTTTCCAGGGTTAGGGTGAAGAAAGAGAACACAAACCTGCTTCATCAGAGTCATCTGCAAATCCGCAGTCTAGTTCTCCGTCACACATGCGTGTCTGGGAGATGCACCTCCCGTTGGCACAGCGGAACTCCCCGTGCGGGCAGAGGGGGGTGAGCGGGCAATGAGCCTCATCAGAGTGGTCAGAGCAGTCCGGCTGGCCGTCACAGCGGAACCCCAAGGGCACACACTGCCCGCTGTCACAGCTGAACTGCTGCGGGCCGCAGCTGGCAGTGCAGACCTCGTCCGAGCCGTCCCCACAGTCGTCCTCGTTGTCACACACCCAGTGAGACGGGACACAGCGCCCCGAGACACACTGGAACTCTGACTGCAGGCAAGGGGACCGTGGGACACAGGGCTGGCCCGAGCACAGCCAGGCACCTGCAGAGCACGAACTAGAGAGCAGAGAGATAGACAGACAGAGAGACAGACAGAAAGAGACCAAGAGAGAGAGAGACAAAGAGCGACAGAAAGACCTTCCTTTAACTGGTCCCCACCAGGGTGTACACAATATGCTGTGATAATGTGTTTATAATTATTCTTTAATCACGTATGAGAAATCAGCCAGTCACTGTTGAGGATTTTATCTTGTGTACAAGTGTCATGCCATGCATAGAACATATGACACAAATTTAAAGTTTATGTTTTACAGTAGTCCCTAAGTACAGTCTTCATATGAGGTGTATTATTATTATTATTATTATTATTATTATTATTATTATTATTATTATTATTGATGTTTGTTGCTGTTTTCTAATAGTTTCAAACACAAATGGAACCAAACTTGTATGATAATGAATGAATCTCTGGGTCGCCCTCTACTCACTCACCAGTTCTGGCAGTCCTGGGTGACCATGGCCCCTGGAGGGAACATCGTCTCCTCCCACTCACATGGACACTGGGCGGGGTCGATACAGCTGCCCTCTGCAAAGGGGGAGGTGGGGAACACAAACCAGTCAGTGATGTAGACCACATGGCGACCCCGCCAGTTCATGCAGAAGGGCCAGGCTCATCTGCACTTGTGGTTGTACAGTGTGGCTTTAGACAACACTGCTCATTACGCTAGGAAAGTATTATTATTAATGGAACAGCTGATTTATCTCACCGTGCAGGACCGTCCCTTCTGAACAGAAGCAGCCCTCCACACAGGACAGAGCACTGCAGAGTGGATCAAGCCGTCCTCTCAGGCTCTCACAGGTCTGGGTGCAGGCAGGGCCACAGGCTTCATAAACCAGGCCATTGTCACACTGCATCGCTGAAAACACACACATGAAATACAGCCTATCAAGCTCATATCTCTCTTTCTATGCATCACTAAAAAACACACAGATTGCACGATTCATATCAAATTAATCTATGGCTCTGCGTCGCTGAAAAGAACAAAAACTAAGTCAGCGAAATATAAACCAATGCAAATTGAGGGTTACTAATTATTCCCAAATTCAAATTGACTGAATGCTTTACAAGGTTAGTGAAAATGCATTGCAATTTCCAATTTGGAAATGAAGACAAAACAATAATTAAACATGAGAAGCATGTGTTATTTTTGTTCGAAACTTTCTGCACGATTCATATCAAATTAATCTATGGCTCTGCGTCGCTGAAAAGAACAAAAACTAAGTCAGCGAAATATAAACCAATGCAAATTGAGGGTTACTAATTATTCCCAAATTCAAATTGACTGAATGCTTTACAAGGTTAGTGAAAATGCATTGCAATTTCCAATTTGGAAATGAAGACAAAACAATAATTAAACATGAGAAGCATGTGTTATTTTTGTTCGAAACCTCAGAGGTGCAGAGGCTGCGATGCGCTGGTTAACTCTCAGGGGTGAAGCTGTTACTCACGGCAGAGTTCCTGAGACCTCCAGCGGGTGTACACCCCTCGTTTGTTGCACTCCTCTGCGTAAGCAGCGATGGCAGTGCACAGACACTCACAGTCCCCTCCTGAGTCACAGCTGGAACAAAACACAGTGTAATGTGATGAACCCTTTAATTGACTATATCTTTAAGAGAGTAAACACGATCGCCTTAATATATCCGTTTTCCGCTAAGTGTGCGAGAGCTACAGTGAATGTACATGCACAGAAAGTGTGCAGCATGGTTAAACAACTAGTGGATGACATTTCTAAGTTTTATTGTTTTCACATATATTAAACTACTATCCTATCTTGCTGTACTGTACACTACAACTTACTTTCTGTAATAAAACAGAATTATATTTGCTGCTCCAAACATTATTCCTGGAGATAAAAATAACCATTCAAATCGAAAGTGAAGTTTGCAACCCCCAATTCTTCACAGTAGTGTTCAAATGTAGAATGCAAATGCACCTGTCTCCAAGTATAAGTGTAAATGCAAGGCGTAGGGAAACAAGATGTCAATAAATATGCATTACTATACATCAGCATGGTAAGTTGTGACAGTAATTCAATTTCTATAATTTCCCATGTGCTTATCTAGCGTAAAGACTTACAAAAATGTCCCATAGTAAAAGTAAACAAAGTGTAATGCAGCACAGTGAAAGCATGGTAAATGACAGGAAAGCATGGTAAAGCCCAGAATGGTATAGTTCATATAAAAAAACATGGCCAGCCATGGCAAACTACGCGTAGTATGACCTACGAAATTACCAAGCACATTTTCCATGGTAAAATTTTATAAGGGTAATCACACGGCCATTACATAAGCACATGCGATTATACGGTAGGCTTGAAGTACTTGTTAATTTAAAGCCACGTCACTTTGGTAGAAGACTCACCCACAGGCATCAAAGACGCACCAGTCGTAGAACTGCTGACAGGGCACCTCCTGGTGGCAGGGCGAGAACAGGTCCTGTGTGATGATGCTGCAGCGTTTCCGAGCCCACGTGGCCCGGTGGGGGTGTTCCTGTAGAGCGACGAGACGCCCCATACAGATCAGGCTCACAAAAGAACAACTGCACTGAAGAACTACCTCAAAACTACCTCAATATAGCTCCACTGGGCTCCCAAAAATAAAGTGAAGAACAGATATCCCTTCAACTGGAAATCACAGCAACACATAACGCTTACATCAACAACACCTATTACCTCCACCAGGGCCCCAGACCACCAGACCCTGGCAAAGCCTTTCTCCACCCCACCTACCCGCTCAACCCACCACAGCAAGAACATCTTAGTGATGCCACTGCATTGCAGTATTACCGCAAGCCCTTTCTACATGGAAGCAGTTATTTTACAAACTTGCACCAGACAGTTCTTACAGTAAAATGGAAATAAAAAATGTATTACTCTTACTCCTGTGCTCATCTTTTTGGTTTCCAGTTTTTGTCTTGCTTCTGTTTTATCACTTCCGTTAACAAGATTGAAAAACAGAATGAGAAAGAAGAAAACTAGAAACCAAATTACACAAATGTCATGTGGGTAAGAGAGAAATCCATTTTTTAAGCTCTTTTCCATTCTACCCAGAAAGCAACACTAGTCCATTCCTCTTTAGCTCAGCATTTTTTTAGCCTGGTGCAGTTTGCAGGGGCCCCCACAGACACACACACATACACAAACTCGTGCACACACACATAAACGTAGATACATGCATAGACACACTCACACACACACTCATAATGGCAAACACAGACACACTCACACAAAAACAAACATGCACGCTCAAACACCCCCACACAAACACTGACACAGACACACACACGTACACAAACTTGTGCACACACACACAAACACAGATACATGCACAGACACACAAAAACACTCATACTGACAAACACAGACACACTCACACAAAAACAAACACACATGCTCAAACACTCCCATACTGACAAAGACACACACACACACGGTGGTCCTGTTGCTACTCACAGTGCAGGGGTGCTGAAGATCAGAGTTATGAACCTCGGGACAGGACTGGCTGACCCGCCACGAGTTTCCAAACAGGTCAGAGGTGGACTCCACGATCCCCTGGCGCGTGGTGAAGTCGTTCTCCGTGTCCCCGTCGAAATTACCACACAGCCCTCCCACACGGCCCTGGAAGGAGGGGTCCAGCTTCATGTACAACCGGGTACCTGCAGGCAGAGCCAGGGTCAGAGGAGAGGCACTCAGCACTGACATGAGAACAGAGGAAAATCTTCCAACAAGAGAAGGCCAATAGTTGTTCAGTTCCTAGTATATGATTGATCTCAAAGCTTTCTCAATTCGGGTGTTTAAAGATCTCACTGATTTAGCATCAGCAATTATCCTCACCACTATGTGCAAAGGACTGTCCTAAGTGTCAACCTACTTTCCAACTGTGTTTCATCTGGTCATGGTTTCTGTGCTGTGCTTAAAGTATTGGTTAGGGTTCACAATAGGGCGGTTACATGCACAAGTCATGACAGTTTTCCTCATGACCTGTCCTCATGACCTGTTTACTTTTCAGGAAATGAGTTGCTATGCAGTTGTGACTTAGGAAAAAAAATCGTCCGTACCAATGCAGAGTACTCAATTCATAGTCATTTATGGGAGGGGATATTTAAGTGCCTGTGTCTGTTTTCTAAGTTGGAAAAGAACCACTCTGAATATCATGAGGACAGCTTCATGCGTTGCCATGAAGATAAAAAAAAATTAACAAGAGAATTGAATTCATGTGTTGTTGCGAACATTCTGAATTACACCACCCAAAGACTAAACAGATTCAGTTCTGATTCTGTACTGTTGAAAAAGGCTATATCTTCTTTAAAATAACACAGATTACTACTATAGATATGTCTCAAGATCACATGTGTTTCAATAGATAGCTATAGAGTTTTATAATTTTCTATAGATTTATAAAACTGGTTGTACCTGTAGATTTCTTTAATTTTCTGTACATTTCTTAGATTTTTGTATTTTTTATAACCCCAAACATCAACAGGAAACATCAGCAGTCTGTAATATACCACACTGTTCTGCTTCAGCTTAAATCCTAGAACAGCAACACACCTGGCCATTAATATATTAAGACCGTTCTCAACAAACTTGCTCCTTGAAGTGACACATTATGATGAGCCTTAATGTGTGTAAAATCTGGTACTACTGTACACTAGTTTAAATAAAACTCTATGCTTTTTGTACTTCCTGGGTCATTTCACCTGGAGAATTAAATAGACCCCACCCCTTCACTGGCCTGACAGTGGAGTGCTAAGCACTGCAGGTGGTTTCATGAATGGAGAGCAGTGGGTTTGTGTGTGTGTGCATTGCCCTGACCTCCATCCCACAGCAGTGTGAGTCCCAGTTTCGCAGTGAGGGTGAGGAACAGCCCAGCTCTGTCCAGCGTCAGTCCGCTCCCGCTGTAGGTCTTGGGAAGTCTCACAGCCACTCCGTTTACAGTCACCGCTTTCCCTGGAGTTACGAGGAAACAACAAATCCGATTGAGCTTGGGAACAGTCGGGAATTTTTTTTCACCTCTGAATTCTTTCAAATTAAAGTATTTCTGAGTAAAGCTGAACTCCTTTTTGAGAGGACGCTTACATAATTTGTTCATTTGATTTTAACATTCAGATGTATCACTGTAAACCTATTGGAGCTGTAACATTAGTGCCCTGCATAAGGAAATGTGTGCTGCTGTCAACCTGAGACTACAGCTACTATAGCTGCATTGCCTCTTTGTAACACTAAACAGAACTATGTTAAGAACACTGAAAACATGCAGCTAAAAGAGATAACCTCTTTATTTGAGCAATGGGTAATCCTAATAAATCACGCAGAGACCTGTTTAAAAATACAGTGTGATTTAGAGACAATCTTCCACAAAATACATGTAATCCATATTAAATTTGTATATTAAATATTTGTAGTATAGATAGCTGGTTAATCGGGAAAAGATTTTGCCCATCATTAAATGCACCTGAGTATCTTTATATAATAAATTAAAATATGCCTTTGCTTTAACCCGTGATATGGCCAGGAGTTGCTTATCACAGAAAATTAGGATTATTCCTTAAATGAGGCGAGGGTAAACAGCATTTTCCCCATATGAGAAACGGGTAAAGTGAATTTCCCGGCGTTTACCATCAACAACAATACCAATCCTCCTCACCCCTCAGCATGTGTATGATGGTGTTCCCCAGAGTCACGATGACAGACTTGGTGCAGGTCACGCCGCTCGTGCCGCAGGGCACGTTCTCTGCGGTGACGGTGAAGAGGCCCGCGCTCTCTTGTGCCAGGACATACTCGCAATCCCCCAGGAAGGTGAAGGCTCTCCCGTCAAAGGTGATGTAGTGGGGGTCTCCCGTAGCCATGCAGCTCCCGGAGCAGTGGGACTTCCCACACTGCCAGTGTCGGTCACGACACACGCTGAGGGGAAAGCGAAGGAGGGACAGCAAGGTGCATACAGGAGCTTCACTCTTTCATTTCAATCAATCAGCACGTTCACTTTCTTGGATAAAGCATCCAAGGAGGATGTTCATTAAATTGAGTGCAAAGACAAGGGCTGGACACGAACTGCAAACCATACAGTTCAAAGAAAAACATCTTACCATTCAGCTAAAGAGCAAGCTTATGCTGATTAGCTGCTAGGGGGAGACTTATTACACTATGTAAGCAACATATTGAATGATTTAAAAAGGGGGTCTGAAATATTATTATTATTATTATTATTATTATTATTATTATTATTATTATTATTATCATCATGATGTGATTACCAGGTGTTGCAGTCCTTGATGATGGTGTCATTCTCGTAGTACAGCTTGCCGTTGTGATGACAGGGACACTCTGAGGGTGGGACACACATGTCACCCTGCATACAAATAATACAGATTACACAATTACACCAATCTAGCCAACATGGGTCTGAAAAGGATTTCTTCTATTATGACTCCTGAAATTTTACACCGTGCTTAAAGCATTATACAACACATCTGATAAATAATATTCTCAAAGCTTGTTCCTCCAAATAATTTGTTTGTAGAATATAGTAATATTACTACAGTACATTAATGATGACTGATTACTGGCTCCAAACAGTAATCTATTATAGAAATAACATATTACTAATTATTACTTGAATAGTATTTTTGCCAATAATAGTACTAAAAAAACATATATATTACATAATAATACGAACAGCATGAAAATTTTAGCACTTGAGTTTTACTGGCCTCAAAACTAAACTGGTTACTTGTCAAACTTATACTTTAGTCTAATAAGTAATCTGATTTCAAGTAAATCATTACAGTAACAAGTTACTTTAACAACACTGCATGCAGGCTATTGAGAAGGTATTTTGATTCTCTCTGACTGTTGTTGTATTGAGATCTTCTAGTGCTTGCTGTACAAAACCAAATAAAAAGTGGTCTTTTAATTTACTTGCAAGAGTTTATTATTCCAGCAGGGAATATTGCAGCCTGCAGCGCACTCACCAGCAGCACGGTCCCCTCGGGGCACACACAGCCATCAAAGGCCTCGGAGCAGTTATTCTGGGACTCCAGGCTGTCGCAAGTCTTCAAGCAGGAGTGGAATGAGTAGACCAGGTTCCCGGGGCAGTACGAGACATCTGGACAGCTGTCCTCTGAGCAGTTCCACAGCCCGTTCACACACACACTGCAGAGGGGGCAGTGAGCTGGACTTACTGGACTTACTTATAAGGGTGTTCTCACCCTATCTTCTTACCTCATAGCCCTGGGATTAGTCTAGTTATTCTCTGAAATCTCTCCCAAGCCACAATGCGCTTTTTGTAGTGTAGGGACCAAAACTAAACACAGTATTCAAAGTGTGGTCTCAGACACTATACAACCTTATGAAATTGTGGAATGGTGTGCTTTTAACTTTGAAATACTCATGTTTGGATGTACAGAAACTTGTTTTTGTTTTATTTTACCGTTCTGTTTGTCATTAGATTTTATAGTTTGCAGTAGTGGGTTAGGCTGGCCCAAAGTCATACCAATAGTTGGCTCTCACTGTACTCTTTTTCATGTCAGTGCTTTTGAGACATCGGGGACATCACTTGTCACCTGACCCACACTGGCTCATCAATCCCTGTGGTGCTGCCACAGCTTACAGTGTCGGCTGGTTTACTCCTGCAGCCACGTGGTAGAGAAATTCAATGAAATCAACCTATCCTGCGGTGATGGAGAACAGGCCATAGGGTGATTTCATCAGACTTCTCCTACCACTGTTCCTGCTCCTGCCCCCGAGTAAAATACTGCCACTGGACTGGCCCACATCTGTCTGTCTCCTGTGTCTGTGTAACGGGCAGTATTGTGTGATGCACTGCTGTTACGGATTTGAAATGAGTTTAAAGCGCTATAAACACAAATGCAGATGAGCCTGGCTCTTTTGCATTGTGGTTAAGACAGTGGTTAAGATGAGTGCTGATTGAGGTCTGTGAGACCAGTCCTATATGTGTATCTGTCTAGTTGCTATTGTTTTCAATTATGTACTCACTCAGTATATGGTTCTTATGTGTTTTTCCAGCCTCACTATCATTATCATAACTCATGTGCACAGGTATTACCACCACTGGCTTACACTTAAGAATTCAGAAAAGTGCTGCACAATTGAAATGGAAAGAAAACTCCACTAGGATAGACAACTCCACTAAAAACCACAGACCGCTCTGGTAGTATAGAAAAAAGAACTCCAGTCAACACTGCAGAGCGCTCAGTAGTATAGGAAAGAGAATTCCACTCAAAACAACAGTCCATGAAACTAATCCAGTCTGTCAATACGTGTTTAATGTGCTCATTTTATTTAGTTTATCAGTAAAATAAAGTACTGAATTTGTTATCCCAGGGTTGTCTTGCTGTAGTTAATTAGAGCTAAAAGACTGAAAGCCCCTCCACACACTATGTACATTAATAGGTAAACCAGGTGCTGATCTATATTTCTAACAGTGCAGTATAAACGCTTACCAGGTATTGCAGTTGTTCTGTATGGTACTGCCTGGCTGATAGATGGTGCCCCCCTGGACACAAGGACACATGCTGACCGGTACACACTGCCCACTGCTGTCCTGGGCCAGCCCCTCGGGACAGTTACAGCCGGACACGCAGCCCTCCACCGCCTCACACCCGCTGAGCTGCCGCACGTCCGCACAGGAGCTCTCACAGGGGCGAGAGCACTCGCTGAACACCTGACCCCCACTGCACTGCACCGCTGGGGGAGGAAGAGCAAGGGGGCATTACTGAGGCCTCTGGGGTAAAACTTATCAGAAAACCTCATCAAGTCAGGTCTTAAAGGATCCCAAAGATTCAGCATCAGCAGCTTAGCTAGGAAACCCATTCCATACCGTCACCACTCTTTGTGTAAAAAAGTGCCTCCTACCCTATGTCCTAAGTTTCCAATTTCAAACTGTTTCATTTGATCCTGGTTTCAGTTCCTTCAGCCTATCTTTGTAGTTGATTCCTTTATACTCTGGGATTATAAGTGAAGTAGAAAGAGTTTGTGCTACTACCTTCATTAGGTGTGTTAGATATAGTTTAATTTCCTAAGTATTTAAACTTTAACATGCCAGGAACGTATGCAACCATTCAAATAACAATAACAAGAAGCCCTCCAATAGAGTTAAAAATAAATGAATACAGCATTAATATGTATGAGACTACATGCGCACAGCACTAATGTGTACATGGAATAGTCTGTGAATAAATACTGAATAATAAATAACAACCTTAATACACTGTATAGCTACCACTGAATAAAAGAACATATACATTTCACTAGCATATTTCAGAGAACATTTAAACTAAACGTTTAATGTTTGGATACCATTTAAATCTATCTACACCAGATTGATAGTATTACCTCCAGCACTGCAAGTGTTTGGTGATGTACAGGCTTGATTCTCAAAGATCTGTAACTCACATTTTAAGTTTTAAGAGAATAGGCTTTAGTTGATTGAGTTGGAAGGACACTCACAGCAGAAGGTTCTGTTCCTCCAGCTGACAGCAGCCCCCTCCTGTGCGCACTGTCTGGCGTAGGCAGCGACGGCGCTACACAGACACTGTTTACTTGGGGCACAGCCGCACACGTCGTACAGACATAGCCTGTAGTAGGGCTCGCGCTCCACCAAGTCATGGCATGGCTAAAAACACACAGACAAATAGAAGCATACACCACGAACCTCTGCAATTAAACCTTATCGAGTACTACCGATTCTTTAGTGACCTTTCGAAATCTAACATGAAATACTGTACTACTATTATGACTTCCAGTAGACTTTTGCGATATCATTTAATGTTAACTAAAATATCTAAATTATTATTTTTTTTTTTTTTTAAATTATGTCTCAATCCTAAAATTCTAGGTGATGCAAAAGTTTTGCATCACCTAGAATTTGATTTGATGCTGACCTCTCAACACTTATTGCATTATATCCAAGACAGCATTTTTAGAGCTGTTGAGACCACAAAAACAGCCATGATCCTGCAGTTTAGGAAGAAAAATAGACCTGGCCAGATCTGCATGGGTCAAAATCCATTAAGTAAGCAGTATGTGATGTTACCTCAAATCATGGGACATACATTTCCTCTGCGAATTTCTTACCTCAAACACAGAGCTGTGAATCACGGCACACATGTCCTCTGCAAACTGCCTTCGCTGAGCGTAGGTCCCACAGGGGTCGAAGGTCAAGCCGCTGATGGGGGGGCAGTCCAGAGAAGTCCTGAATTTGTTGGTGAATGCGGCGGTGCTGGGTTCAACGTCACCCTCTGGTGTGGTGAAGTCATCGTGCTGGTTCCAGTTGTACGTGCCGCACAGTCCTCGAACCTGGGACACAGTGGGAGACACTCTCTGATCATTACTATCAAGCTTGTGGTAGCTTCAAAAATAATCTATGCTCTAACAAAAATGTACTGTCACACTAAAGTATGATAGCTGGTACTACACAAGGTTAAAGAAATCTCTGCTTTCAGGCCTTGCTTTCAGATAGCTTTGCGCTGTCATGGTCATTTCAACTGTAGAGTGAAACAAACCCTTCCTTTCAGTGGCTTCTTTCCTGTTATTAAGCAACCAGCTGCTAACCCTATTAGCTGATTTCCTTCCAGGTGTGCTTGACCCCGATGAAACATCTGAGATGAAATGAACTAGGAAGTGCAAGTGTAAAAGATTTCCTGGAAGACAGAGCAAGCAATCTGAGAACTTTCTTTTTCCTAGTGTAGCATAGTGCCAGAGGTGTGTTTGCAAAATCATATTTTCATTCCAGACTAGGGTGACCACCTGTCCCTAATTGGGCGGGACAGTCCCAAAATGTAAAGATCAAGTCCCGGTCCCGGGCTTAATGCCTGAGGGACAGCATTTGTCCCAAATTCACAGACACAGTGCAATCATACAGTTTAGTGCCACAGTTAAACCATAGCATATCTGTTTATAGTGCATCATAGCACCACCCCTGCCACATTATTTTGCAATACCTTACATTCACTCACTTGCCAGTTAAAACAATAAAAAAAAAAGTATGTACATATCCAGACGCGTCTCCAGAAACCTTTCACACGGTACGCACAACTGAACCACACCGACATCCCATCTCATACTGATAATGACTCTGCATCAACATGCTGTAAAGTGTAGAGTGCAGCATTTCTGTTCTTTCCTGAGTTTCCCTTTCTAAAAATGAATAAACACAGCCCGCTGCCATCGAGACAGAACAGCAACTACGGTGACAACCAAACAGTTCACAACAATAAAAGCTGCAAATAAACCTATTTGAACTACACTAGCTCACAAATTTGTTATGCTGGTTCCATTTCTAATCATTTTACTCTCACAATCACAACTAATCATTACCCCCCACCCCCCCCACTCTTCAACGGAAACAGTAAAAAATGTAAATAAACCCCAGCATAAGAAATGGCATTTCTGCATTTTGAAAAGGTGGTCACCCAATTCCAGACTGCACATCGGAGGCCTATATAACAATAGTTAGTGTGCAATAGGTAAGATTTGTGAAAGTATTTTGTTAGGTACACCACTTTCATAGAAGTTGCTAGAAGAAGAATTTAGAAAAATATGTTTTTACAGCTCAAAGTTAGCTGTTCACATGTTCCTGCAGGCATTTAAGTTAGCAGAAAAAGGAACTGTATGTTTAGAATTGCATTAGTTAAGTGTATGGAAAGAAACAAAGAGGTATGTAATTCAATATGCTAACGTAACAGTATTCAGCAGGTTTCATTTGACTTTATGAAGCAAAATTTATAGGGTGATGCAAAACTGCTGGCCATAGCTTTGCAGATACGAATCTTGCTAAATCACCCAACAGCTCCTTGCATTGTTGCTTCATTATTATTGGGGAACAGAGTGCACTCTATGCATATGGCTGCTCCAAAGCATATTTAATTTTTAGATTTCAATGGCAATCTTGTAACAGTGTGTGAATAACTCAAATAATCAATTTATGAGCAAAGACATAAACAGTTCAGACTATTGTCTATCTGTGTTCATGTCTTCTACACTTTTGTGAACCTTTGCGAATCTGCGAAGTGCGGCTAGAGACATAAGGAAACAGAAGTTCAGAAAGATAAGGCGGGACCAATCAGAGATTTGTAAATCAAAAGCAAGACCTTAAAATCAAGTAAAACACACTTGCAATTTGGCTAAAAAATGGGGTAATATGTTCCAGTTGCACTTTATCCAAGCTTTCAGACTCATTCGGACCCTGTTGGTCTTTCACTCAGTGAAGGAGGGCTGACCTTGTTGGCGTAGCCGGGTTGCAGGGTGATGTAGGCAGCGGGGAACTCGAGCCCCCAGAGAACGTGTGCTCCAAACAGCTGTACGAGGAGGAAGGAAGAGGAGGCGCGTCTCACCGCCAGGTCTACACTCACAAACGGCAGAGCCACCGCCTGGCCATTCACTGTCACGTCACCTGGGAATCACAGAGACACCTTGCTGTACATTGAGCATCCTGACAATCTTCAATGAAAGCCTAATATACCTTGCAAAAGTTTACCATGGTAACAACGTGCCTACACACACTGACAAAGTGCTTACACACACTGACAACATGCCTGCTCACACTGACGTGCTTACATACACTGACAACGTGCCTACACACACTGACAACGTCCCTACACACACTGACAACATGCTTACACACACTGACAACGTCCCTACACACACTGACAACGTGCTTACACACACTGACAACGTGCCTACACACACTGACAACGTGCTTACACACACTGACAACGTGCCTACACACACTGACAACGTGCTTACACACACTGACAACGTGCCTACACACACTGACAACGTGCCTACACACACTGACAACGTGCTTACACACACTGACAACGTGCCTACACACACTGACAACGTGCTTACACACACTGACAACGTGCCTACACACACTGACAACGTGCCTACACACACTGACAACGTGCCTACACACACTGACAACGTGCTTACACACACTGACAACGTGCCTACACACAGACAACGTGCCTACACACACTGACAACGTGCCTACACACACTGACAACGTGCCTACACACACTGACAACGTGCTTACACACACTGACAACGTGCCTACACACACTGACAACGTGCCTACACACACTGACAACGTGCCTACACACACTGACAACGTGCCTACACACACTGACAACGTGCCTACACACACTGAAAACGTGCTTACACACACTGACAACGTGCTTACACACACTGCCTACACACACTGACAACGTGCCTACACACACTGACAACGTGCTTACACACACTGACAACGTGCCTACACACACTGACAACGTGCTTACACACACTGACAACGTGCCTACACACAGACAACGTGCCTACACACACTGACAACGTGCCTACACACACTGACAACGTGCTTACACACACTGACAACGTGCCTACACACACTGAAAACGTGCTTACATACACTGACAACTGACAACATGCCTACACACACTGACAACGTGCCTACACACACTGACAACATGCCTACACACACTGACAACATGCCTACACACACTGACAACGTGCTTACACACACTGAAAACGTGCTTACACACACTGACAACGTGCTTACACACACTGACAACGTGCCTACACACACTGACAACGTGCTTACACACACTGAAAACGTGCTTACACACACTGAAAACGTGCTTACACACACTGACAATGTGCTTACATACACTGACAACGTGCCTACACACACTGACAACGTGCTTACACACACTGACAACGTACTTACACACACTAGCAACGTGCCTACACACACTGACAACGTGCCTACACACACTGACAACGTACTTACACACACTAGCAACGTGCCTACACACACTGACAACGTACTTACACACACTGACAACGTGCCTACACACACTGACAACATGCCTACACACACTGACAATGTGCTTACATACACTGACAACATGCCTACACACAGACAACATGCCTACACACACTGACGTTTTCTTCAGGATTGATGAGCTGTGTGAATCAAGTTCGGGATGTAGTGGTCACGTTACCTGTAGTTCGCAGTCTCACTGTAGTCTTATAAACTGTTATGGAGATGCCTTTCAAGCAGCTCACAGCTCCTCTGCTCCCACACTCAGCATTTTCCATGGTTATCAATAGTTTGTGGTCAACAAAATCCTGGAATGGAAATTATTATTATTTAATAATTTAGCCTCCAAGCCTCCTCACGAAAGGTGTGTAAACCATCACCAACCTAAATAATGAGCAAAACAGACAATTGAAACAGTACAGTTTTTCTTTTAAGTGATCTTTTACAAATCTGTGTGGTGCAGAAAATGTCTAGCAGGCCATTTTCCAAAGCTGTTTGCTCCATGATAACATGAAGGTTAGCGATTTTATCTGTGAGTGTGGATGTTCTAACACATAGTTATCTCTCATGTTTCAATGGCGAGCTTGTAGCAGTGTGAGTTCACAATAGTGGCTCCGCCAAACTTTGAATTCAGAGCTCCCCACAGGACCGACAATGATCAATCCAAAAAAAAAAAGTAATTACTTAATCTATCATAATGTGTAAATGGTTAATTATGCGTGATATAAACAGAAAATGTGATGGCTCTAAGTGCGTACCAGAACAAAAAAAAATCAATCTTTTTTTATCATCCCTGTGTGTTCATGTCTTCCCTCACTGAATGATGCATCGTCTCTGTATCTCACCTCGACGAGTGTGTAGTCACAAATGCCGTGGAAGGAGTAGCGCTTGCGATCAAAGGTGATGTAGTGCGCATCCCCGATCACGCTGCACTGGGCTGAACACTTCTCCTGTGAGCACAGCCAGCGACCACCCTGGCACACACTGAGCAAGGACAAGGGGTTACACTGGTCTGACACACAGAGCAAGGGGACTAGAGACTGATTTGACACACAGAAAGAAGGGGGTTAGATTGGTCTGATACACAGATGCAATGGGGCTAGAGACTGGTCTGATACACAGAGAGATGGGGGATAGACTGGTCTTATACACAGAGAGAAGGGAGATAGACTGATCTGATACACAGAGGCAATGGGGCTAGAGACTGGTCTGACACATAGAGAGAAGGGGGTTAGACTGGTCTGATACACAGACATGGACAAGGGGTTAGTCTGGTCTGATACACAAAGCAAGGGGGGGTTGAGACTGGTCTAATACACAGAGCAAGGGGGTTAAAGACTGGTCTGATACACAGTGAGCAACAGGCTGGATAGAGAGTGGTATGATAGTGACAGGGACAAGGGGGTTATATTTAGAAATACTAAAACTTAGTATGTTAAATTACAGACGTTTCGACTAAATCTTTCCATTATCTTCAAGACAAACTGTTTGTCATTATACATATTATGTTTCTTTCAGTATATCTAAATGTAGCACTATTGACTGTTTAATAGTTAAGGACAAGGGGGTCATAGACTGGTCTGATAAACACTGAAGACAGGGGGTTAGACTATAATATATCATTTTTTCTATTATTTTACAATTGAACTTGCTTCCCTGTTATTATATATCACTCCCTCTTTATTTCTCTGACATACACACCAGAAAAAGATACACTATCAAGAACAGTGAATTAGCAAAGGACCCTTATACAATAAAATAAAGGACTTTTTCAATGTAATGTGAATATGATCTAGCCGTGAATGGATTAGTGAATTAGTGAAGCGCTGTAGTGTCGTACCACTGATTGCATTTCTGGCGGATGGTTTCTCCAGGGTTGTATTTGCTCCGACGGTGATAGCAGGGACAGTCCTCCTCGCTGATGCAGGCCCCCTCTTCCAGGTAGGATCCCGGGGGACACTCACAGCCACTCACACACTCGTCCCGGCAGTGTCCCGCCTCGGGAGTCCGCACACCAGTGCAGCTCGGGGGGCAGGCGGAGACGCAGTCTGAGTATACCTGCCCCTGGCCACAGCGTCGCTCTAAACAAGGAACACAGACATGGCATTACTGTGCGTGGTACAACGCTACAATACAATCTTACTGCACAGTGTCACAATACAATCTTACTGCACAGTGTCACAATACAGTCTTACTGCACAGTGTCACAGTACAATCTTACTGCATAGTGTCACAGTACAATCTTACTGCACAGTGTCACAATACAATCTTACTGCACAGTGTCACAGTACAATCTTACTGCACAGTGTCACAATGCTATCTTACTTCACAGTGTCACAATACAATCTTACTGCACAGTGTCACAATACAATCCTACGGCACAGTGTCACAGTACAGTCTTACTGCAGTGTCATAATGCAATCTTACTGCAGTGTCACAGCACAATCTTACTGCACAGTGTCACAATACAATCTTACTGCACAGTGTCACAATACAATCTTACTGCACAGTGTCACAATACAATCTTACTGCACAGTATCACAATACAATCCTATGGCACAGTGTCACAGTACAGTCTTACTGCAGTGTCATAATGCAATCTTACTGCAGTGTCACAGCACAATCTTACTGCACAGTGTCACAGCACAATCTTACTGCACAGTGTCACAATACAATATTACTGCACAGTGTCACAATACAATCTTACTGCACAGTGTCACAATACAATCTTACTGCACAGTATCACAATACAATCCTACGGCACAGTGTCACAGTACAGTCTTACTGCAGTGTCATAATGCAATCTTACTGCAGTGTCACAGCACAATCTTACTGCACAGTGTCACAGCACAATCTTACTGCACAGTGTCACAATACAATATTACTGCACAGTGTCACAATACAATCTTACTGCACAGTGTCACAATACAATCCTACGGCACAGTGTCACAATACAATCTTACTGCACAGTGTCACAATACAATACGTTAATTTCACGCGGAAAGTGAAACTTCCCGACCTTTTCAACAGCTTTTTTCCTGTCATGAACCAACCAGCTGCTTCCCCTATTGACTGACATGCTTTCATCCAGTAAGATGCTTTGCCCCAGAAGACAATGTCAGGGTGAAATGACCTAAGATTATAAGTAGTAACAGATTGGCAGGCAAGGCACGCCATCTGAGAACTGTTTTTAACGTAGTGCAGTACCACATGTTTTAAAATGATAATACATGTTTTTATTATACAACAGCACATTTCTAACCTATATAGTGAATGAATAGAACTGCATAATAGGATTTATGACATTATTTGGTTGGTAACAAACACGATTATTAAACTGCAGTAAATTTTTATATTAGTAAAATGATCAACCGTACAGTGCTGTATGACTAGAAATCCTGAGATGGAAAATTATGTGAATGTCACTTGCAAGACTGAATATAGTCAATCAAACTTCCTTGCAGTCAATGCATGCAATTTAAGATGTCTCCTCTATGGCATGTGCTGTTGAATCTTTAAACCGTAACTTCAAAATGCTCAATCAGACAAGCAGATGAAGTGCCGGTGAGTGCCTTTGTCAAATAGACCAAGTTTTGGCTAGTAGTGCCTCCTTCAGTACATGACTGCTTTATGATTAAGCGCAGGCAGCATTCTGCTCGTACCACAGAAGCCGTTCTTCCTCCAGTCGATGATGACGTGCTGCTGGATGCACTCGCGGGCGTAGCTGGCAAAGGTGTCACAGGTGGCGCTCTCTCCGTCGCCACCCCCCTGGCTGCAGTACAGGTACTGACAGGTGTCCAGGTATCCCGCCGGGTCCACCTGAGAACAGAAGAACACAAACAAAAATGTACAAACGAGAGGAGGCCATTTGGCCCATGTGTGCTTGTCCAGTTCCTAGTAGCTATTTGATCTCAAAACTTTTTGTCCAGTCAGGTTTTAACAGATCACAATGATTCACTATTCCACACACTAACAACTTTCTGTGTAGTAAAGCATCTCCTACCTGTGTCTTCTGGTCCTGGTTTCCATACTGTGCTTTAATTACTTTGACAACTCCTCCCAGCCCCCAATGTCTCTGCATCAGTCACAATAACCACTGGACGGAAGTGTATGTTTCCGACTGAATGCAAGGATGTTTATGTTTGAATTAAGTGCTCTTTTGCTGGGAATGATGAGACTGTGAATGATTACTGTGTGATATTCTTATTAATTGATTTTGAATGTACATACATCAGCCTAAACAAATAATACAGTTTGTTTACAGTCTCTCTGTTTGCTAAAGGGTGATGTAAGTCTCTCACTCTCTCTCTCTTTCTTTGTTGGACAGAGTACTGTAATGAACTGTCATCTCATCCCATTGAATTGAATGGAAAGCCAAGGGCTGGACGAGAATCACAGACCAAAAACTATTCAATTAAAGAGCAAGTTCTGTAGTTGAGGGGTAAGTAGGGGTCTTGTGCTGATGTCAGTATTGTTAACTCATTAGCCACTAGGAAGAGATACAATATTCTTTAGCGTTGACATGCCTTGAGATCACATGCTTACCTTGGAGTGACACTGACTGAACGGACTCGCCAGCAGTCTCTTACACAAGGACTCAGCTCTGACCCTTAGGGCAGGGTCATTGGTGATGTCACAACTGTGTCCCAGCTCGGCAGCGTCATTGCAGCTCTGAGAATAAAACTCTTGGAATTACTTAACCACTCTACTACTGTACCAATCCCTTACAAATATTTACCAAGGTGAGTCTGCATGGTCATTTTGCAGTTTTCCCATGGTTATACCATGCGTTTACCATAGTTTGCCCTGGTTTCTTAATGTGCTTTACCATAACTCGCTATTCTTTAAAATGTTTAACCGGTGATTTACCATGACTTCACTATGCTTTATCACACTTTGCTAGGCTTTTACTATGGCAAGCTTCTATAAAGGAATAAAGGTTCCCGTTCCTTATTTGAAAGTTATTTTATCGAGGGGATTTGACCATTCTGCATGTTACATGTGCAAAGCCGTTATAACAGAATCTATTTTTCCTTATTATGAAACTGTATACAAGCTTATTTATATTGTTCTGCATTTCTAGTTATTAGTAGCTTATCAGTGTCATTGCAGCTCTGGTGTAAGCTCTTTAAAGTTAATTTCTTACTGTAATATTAATAAGCGCTTCGGATGATAAACATTGGCATTGTACACGACCTGCTAATAGTTCTGCAGTGTTTGTATTTGTACATCAATTATAAAAAAATAAACAATTAAAAAAAGTAAACGGTTAAAAAACAATATTTTGCAGTGCGATATTTCTTAACCAGAATCTAAAATCCATATTTATTAATTCCTTCTGCGTTGTTCCTGTTGAAATCGTTAATCAATGGTTTACATTCCTTTTTTGCAGTAACTGTGATAAATTTGACATTAACATAAGACTTGACCATGCTGCATACAAAGCTCTGACATTGAAAAAGACTGTTAGTCGAAACTTTTGTCATTTCTCTACGTACAAAGCTATTATAACATAACCAACATGTTTGCCTTATTGTATTGCTATATTTGACAGTATTATAGCGATCTCGGTTCCCGCAAGCAGGGGCATCACACAGGGTGAGGCAACCCAACACACAGGCGGGCGGGCGCGCAGCACCTCTCGCACTGAAGCATAGTGCCGATACTGCTGTACGTACAAAGGAGTCGGCTCTTTTTTTTTTTTTTTGGTTAAATCTAGGAAAAAAATACGTGATTCAAGTTAAATCCAGAAAAGAAAAGAAAAGAAAAAAACACCTGGTAAAATATTTGTGCTTTTTTTTACACTTGGCGCTTCATAATTGAATGTAAAAACAAGGACTGGACCTGAACTGAAAATAATACGTCTCAAAGACGAACGCCTTACTATTCAACCAAAGAGCAAGCTCTGTAGTCAAGAGGGAAGTACATGTATTTTGCTGATGTCAATATTGTTAACTCCGCAGCTGCTAGGAGGAGATTCATTACACCTGTATGCTGCTCAAACAAAAATCCACTCAACAGACTCTAATGAAGTTGAACTGCATGAAATATAATGCCAGCTTTGAACATCTGGCCCTCGTTTGGTAAGGTTCACAAATGACCAGGAATGGTTCCTACAGTACTTTGTTGTTGTCACTTTACCTCGGTTTGTAGGTCAGGAACTCGCCAGGAATTTCCAAAACTTGCAGCAAACTGAGAGACAGCCCCGCCCATCGTAGTGAAATCATCTGCAGACACACGAGGCGTTAAACGTTTCTGTGCCCACTAGAGAGTGGTGTAAACATAAATCAGACTAGGTAGGGAAAATGGATATGCATGAATGTCTATTTGTATGTATGTATTTATTATTATTATTATTATTATTATTATTGCATTTGACAATACAAATCTTAAATTGATGCCATTAAAGCCAGATGCATTGTATATAGTTCACCTCTAGCCAAATGCCTAATTTCCATCGACAGTCCACATACAGACATTGATAGTAAATAAAAATATTTCTGTAAAGAAGATACTGTTTGTAACCTTAACACAACAATGTTTCACTACAGATTTTTAGCAGAATACAGTCTCTCCTACTAAAACATTCTTAAAATCATAGTACATATAACTCTGCCTTATTTGCTGAGCCTCTCCATTTTTTTGGACATTTCTCCCAGACAACCCGGTGTTGTGCCAAATAGTGTCGCGTGGCAGGATTCCCGTCGCTGCCAAATAGCGTCGAAAAATTATAAATAATAAAGTACTAATGTGCAATATATTTAATAACTATTGATTTGATATTTACATTATTTTACATTCTCTGTAGCAGAGCGAGTGTCTGTTTACCTTTTAATGTGTGTAATCATGACATTTCAATGCAATATCATTGAAACGCAACATCTTTTGGCAGAAGATTCCAACATGGCAGGAAAATAAACTTGTCATGCGCAAATTAATTTACGTGTGCGCTGCCTCCAAATGATGCATTACATAAAAATGTACTTCAAGTTTAAAATCTGGCGGGGTTTTAATTTATATATTTATTTTGTAAAACTAAGTTTTTTTATAAGAGCAATAACACGTTTCCTGGGCGTGCGGTAATTGTATAATGACTGTTCAACCTGTTGTGTGTCATTTGGTGCTTAATATATTGCATGACAAATCGGATATTCTAAAATCTATATTGTGACTGTATTTCACCCTAGCTGATGTGGCATACGGAATATAGTAGTTCAGAGTACAGTGTGATTTAGTGTGTCACTGTGGGACAACATCTTACCATTGGGGTTATCGTTGTAAACTCCACAGAGCCCCCTTGTGGTGCCCTTCAGCTCTGCGGTCACAGTGACGTAGATGATATTGTCTCCATTATACTTTACTCGAACTCCCAAGCCGCTCTCGATGAAGATGAAATCTCCCAGCCAGCGAATACTGATACCTAGACCAGCAAAGATTCAAAAAGAGAAAAATCGTTGAATATGATTAAAAATATACCAGCATGCAAAAGAAAGAAACACAATTCATTAAATGACAAACTTTTCAACTAGAAAATAGACATTGAAAAATACTTTTAGTCAATAAGTTTGTCACTGATTTTGTTTTGTTTATTTAGAATTGCTATGGTTATGCTTACAATGACTTTTGTCAAAAGTACATTCTCAGGAATTTTAAAACATGCATGAATAATATAAAAACATGTTAATCTGTTAATACTGTACGGTACATTATTTATACATGTACATTATAAATGTAATATACACAGTGATGTACACATCTCCAGACTGTTGGTGATACGTCACTGAAATCTCAGCATTATTCCATAACCCATGTAAATTCCCCGTGATTTAAGTAGACTTCAGTAAATCTCCCCCATAGTCTATCCTCTCTGTGGGTGTGAATGTCAGATACTGTACCGTTCTGGAAGAGTGGCTGCCCTTCTGTGATGAGCGCTCCATTAATGGAGACGTTTCTGCCTTGCACAGTCACCAGCTCCAGACCAAACATCATCTTCAGAGCCTGGGTAACACAGTAAGAAAATTTACAAACAATAGGAGGCCATTCAGCCCATCACTGATTGTCTGATTCCTAGCAACTGATTGATCAAGCTGGGTCTTGAAGGATCCTAATGATTCAGCATCAACAGCATGGCTGGGTAAACTGTTCCATACCCTCATCACTCCCTGGTTAAAGGAGAATTTAAGTCTATCTAATTTCCAAATGTGTCCTCTGGTGCTGGTTTCTGTGTAAGGTCGACTTTGTCAACTCCTTTTGTTCTTGAGGGAATTTTAGTTCCCTCAATCGATCTTCAAAGCTCATACGTTAAACCCTGGGATGAGTCATTAGTGGAGGTTAGACACTGCACATCTGGTACTGGGTTACTACTCTACTGCCCTTTCCATATGCAGGATATCCTCTCCTTCCCGTAATGCGGCTAGGACTGGCTAATCTCTTAACACACTTCACATGCCTTGTTTCAATCATGCACACTAACGGCTGGTTTCACAAGCTCTAATATTGAAGTACCTGATGTTACCTTAGGTAAGGCAATCCGAGATTAGTCCTAATGGGGGTGTGTGAAACAAGCCAATAGTGTGCGTACCACCCTTTTCCCTTATAAGGGCTTATACACTCTCAGCAACATTCTAGTCCAATAGCTATTGATAATATTAATGGACACCTGACTTATAACAAGCAGCTGCTCTGTACCTTGCTGCAGACCCCCGTGGCTCCGCAGACAGGGGAGGAGATGTATATCGCCCAGGTGCCGTCCAGCGCGGAGGCCAGGTTGTAGGTGCAGCTGCCCTCGAAGGGGAAGTGTCGCCCATCAAAACTGCGGAAGCGCGTGCCGCTCCAGGTGAGGCAGGTGGAGAAGACTCTGGAGTCTCGCACGGCCCCGATCAGCCCAGCGGACAGGTGCGGCTTCAGGAGGAATGAGGAGGAGGAACGCGGCTCTGTAACAACACCACGGTTTGTACAGATTGTAACAACCTTTTAAAAATCGCTTCCTGTACATTAAGTAACACTGATAGTTCTTTTCAGTGCCACCGTCTGTGTTGTACTCTGTGCTACGAACGTACCCAGAGTAATGTGGGTTAATTATCAGGCTAAATAATAGAAGTAGCTGACTCTGTGACCTGTGTGTTATAAAGTTAAACCTGCAGAACTAGGCTATGTATGGTGTGAAGCATTTGACTTTTATAATAAATTGGCTCTGTGTCGATGTCTGGACTGCCTTCTGGCCGGGATAAACATCAAACCAGCCTGCCCATCATTACATCATGCTATCCCATGGTTATACTAGTTTATAATGTTTTTTCATATGCTCCTTTATTACACTGCTTAGCTTTTACTATGGGAAACGTTTATAAGAGAAGTCAGCAAGAAGAACATCACATAGGTCATTAGGGATACACCAGGGCCCCTAGTGTATACCACAGACAGCATTAAGTACACTGCCCTCTAGAGTATAACACAGTCAGGGCACTGGAGACACTGCTCCCTAATGAATAACGGGGAAAAGGAAAACACTGTCAGGGCATTAGAGTGAATTATACTGCCATTAGAGACAGCACAGTCAGTGCACTATACACACGCCTCCTAGCTGTGCTGCTGGATCCTGACCTGTGATGAAGGTGTAGGAGCAGGAGAAGCAGGACTGGTCCGAGCCGTTCCTCCAGCTGTGACCCCACCCACTGCTGCAGCACTCCTCCATTGGCATAAGGGAAGTGTTGTGGACGCCCAGGAAATCCTGACAGTTCCATGTGGAGTAGCAGTGACCCCTCACCCCAGCACCTGGCACACACACACAGACACACACTATTAATCTGTTTAGCCCAAGCAAAGAAAAATTGGGAAGGGGACGACGACACTTGACTGAAATCTTTAAAAGCTGAAAAGAAGTTGACAAAGTTAACCCTGAACAATTCTTTAAGCGGAGCGCTGATTAGGTCAGTGCGAAGGAGACACTTCAGAGAGTGGTGAGGCTATGGAATGGGTTACATGGCCATGCTGCTGTTGCTGCATTGTTAGGATCCTTTATGACCCGGTTTGACAAAGTCTGGAGATCACTCAGCTACAAGGAACCAGACGAGTGCTGATGGACTGAATGGCTTCTGATTTGTAAATAATCTTTTGGTTTTTTTATAATGATACACTGAATCAGAATCAACCGGAAATGAGAGTTTGTGTGAACAAAGGGGAATGTCATATCAGATTGAACGGTTTGTAAAGATGGATGCATGGAAAATATCTGCATCATTGATCTGTCCAGAGATTAAAAACAATGTTGCAGTGAAATGGTTATTTTCTACTGGACACCAGCTGTCATGTGACTTTAGTGAGAAAGTAATAGTATACAGTATTTTACATATCCAATATTTTCCTGAATATCAGACTGTATTTTCTGTAATTCATCAAATTGTTAGGTAACTCATGGGTTGATACTTTGTGAATTGGACCTGTCCGTGCCCTTTTCACACTGGCATGCTCTAGCTGGGTCAGAACCTACACGGGTCAGGACCCGGTGTCATGCAGGTCAGCTGTGTGATTTCATATTGCTTTTGTAAAGCAGGGTTGACCTGGGTGACAGACAAAAGTAAACAATACGCGTATCAATACCTCGAAAGCACCTTGTTACAGACCAAATGTTGATTAGAGCAAATGTTTCTCCATCCCTGCTGCAATCTGCCTCTGCTGTGTCAATCAATGAAAAATATGGCTAAACATACTAAACAGAAATGTTCTTGCGAAAGTGAAACGTTAACACAGGAAGGGCTGTTTATTATTACGTTGGCTCACTAAAGGCCGTCAAGCATTTTGTCTCACTCAACCCACACCCTGAGGTGAGTCACTGGGACCTGGGTTAACCCGAGTGCACCCCAGCTACATGGTTTCACATTACACAGGATTGTGACCCAGGTAGGAGTGCCAATGTGAAAGGGGCTTTAGTCTCCTCCTTTGCACTTTGATTCTTGCAGTCCTCCAGCCCAGTAACTTCTTACATGCCGCCCCCTTTTCTTAGCATATAGTTCTTAGAGCCTATCTCTCCACTTCCCCACCAGCATACAGTGCCAAAGAACAAGGTACACACTTCCAAACTTTTAAGAATGTGTTTGTTAACATTTATATATTTAGCTAAATCTGGAATTTTTTGGATAAATCTAGGAAAAAATATGCACTATACATTAAGTCAGGAAAAAAAACACCTGTAAAATATTAGTGTTTTTTTTTTTGTTTTAGATGTCACTCCATACGTGGAAGGCGCCATTTTGGCTCTGTTCACTGCAGTTTCACTGTTACTCACCACTGCAAACATAATTTCTCCAGCTCTACAAGTCCTACATTTGAAAGGTAAGAACTTGGACTAATTAACTGATATTTATGTGTTTCTTTAAAATTTTCCATCCTTTTAAAAAAATTTTTTTTTACAGACCTGCCCCTTTAGTCATAGTCACACCCCCCTTGCTGACTGTCTGTGCCCCACACTTTAGGCACCACTGCTATAGCCTGCTAGCCCACCCAAAGTGCTGCTCACAATTATAATAAACATATTTAACATATTAATATATAATCTATATGAGTAGCTCAGAGGAGCCTCACCTTCAGTGCAGCGCGGCCCACTCCATCCCTCACAGCACTCTCGCACTGTCCGATTGTGCACCGTGGATTGCATCTCCGGGGGTCTGTAAGAGAGTGAGAGGGATTACAGAACACACTTCCATATCAGCAGAATGGCATGTATGTCATCAAAACAAAGGTTTCAGCTGGGAATGCAGTCGACAGTCTTTACAAAAAACAAATATTACAAGTTTAAACAGCTTGTCCTGTGTACTCCTGTTACTTTAAGTTAAACTATTTATGTTACAATAAGAGACACCCTACACATGACGAATTAACTTATTATAAATCACCAAAACTAAGACTATTCTTTAAGTACTATTAAATTTATAAAAAGAGTGTAGCATATGTTCTCTGCACGGGGTGAGAGCAATTCTCAGGATAAGATGTATTGGAATTTCGATATAACATTTTATTAAATAAAAAAAATGAATAAATAAGTAAATGTGTTTTTGCAAATAAAGCTGTAGTGCAGAACCTTGGTGGCAGCTTGTGTACAAGGATGGAACCTCTTTATGATTTGAACCCGGATCAGTCTGCCATTGATCTCAGTAAGTCTCACTTGTGTATGTAGCACATGGCATTGGGTGCATTGTGCAGGTAGTACTGCGCAATGCCGTCGTCTCCCCCGTGGACGTGCCGCATTCTCTCCACGTCGATCCGCCAGCCCTCCAGGTTGAACTGGTACAGTCGGGCGCATGGCACCTGCTGCTCCAGCCTGGGGGCCAACACCTCCTCCTCACGCACCTGCACTGTTCGTTCACACCAGCGCCTGCGGGGGAAAAGGGAGGAGACACACTCACGCAGGGCTGGAAAGAGCTAAAAAAAAAACACCCATCAAGGCTGGACGACCCTAACCACTGGTGTAACAGGGCGATGACTGGGTTCGAATCAACTACCCCACACACCTCAAGAGAGCATTTTAACCACACTACAAAAGAGCTAGTTGTACTGAATCATACAACAGTAACTGGGTAACTCTGGGGATGACGAGTTCTTCTGACAGGTTTCAGAGACACCTGATAGGATTAAATGATGAAAAGTGTTTAGGTTTTGATGATCTTGAGGTTTAAACGTTTAGAGATTTAAAGGAAACCAACATTCTAACTGAGACAAAGCTGAACATAGTAAACCACTGAATGCTATATTTACACAGGACCAAACCACAGAAGCACTGACTATTAGCACTTTTCTTGGACTACCGAATGTCTGCTTTTGTACTTACCAGTTCCCAAATGAAAGCTTCCACCACAGCAGGAACAGCAACAAGGTCCTCATGGTCCCCTGCCTGGGAGCCAGTCTGCACCGGCTTCACAAGCTCTGACTGCAGAGGAACAGAACAGCAAGAAGGAGATCACTGATCTGAACACTGCTGCCCCCTCACTCTCTGTTAATACAGCTGGAGTTTCCTCGATAAATTATCTGCCTTTAATACAAACTATCATTGCTTTATGAAACTAATCAAATATCATTAGGACAAGATGACCAACAATATTTAATGTTGTGCATGTAAAACTGGAGTCTGATCACTTTTAAATGAAAATACGTACAAGAGTATTCTTATTCTGAATCATATTTGGGTTTTGTGTATTTGTATGTTTGTGATTGAAATAGTAAGCTATTACACCTTATTTGGGACTTGGATCCTCACTCCTTCCTTTGCTAATTACGTCAGCTATATTGTTAGCAATTGTTCCTACGCCGCTTTGGAGATGCTTATTAACATCTTAAAATGCATAACAATGCAGTTGTTACAGCAGGTCCAAGAACACTAAACTGTGACCCAGTACTGGACAGTGTCAAGAACTCCTCCAAACACCACAGAGCATACAGAGCTCCTGGATTGCACTTGACTGGCCAGGTTAGCCAGCAGAGTAATGAAAAGACATCTGCTCTTTCCGGTGTCCAATCCATCAAACTTAATTTCGTCTTTTTAGAGTATCAACAGAAAAACAAAAAATTACAACAAAAATCCCTCTCAGATATTATTAGCAGTATAATTTGTACAGAATCAAGATGGAAGCAGTTGGACAGTGGTTAGTGTAGCAACCTCAAAGCAGAGATCAGGACCTGAAATCTGGACCCTGGGTTTGCCAGTCCGGCAACTGAACAACCCTACAAAAGAGCCAAGCAGAAATAGCTAAAGTATTGGTTTCTATTTCTCATTTTGGTGGTGCCTGTGTGTGCAGATTTGCCGCCCTTGTGACCTCACTTGCAGAATCACTGAGAATGACTCTCAGGCTCTTCATAGTCTATCACAGATTTGGTGGTTTTATGTGTAAACACGAAGAACATTTGTCTCACCACATTTATTTGTTATCTGCGTGAAAGGAGTAGATTCACACAAGGTTTTATTCTTTATTGCCCAATGAAATTTCTGCTAAAACGTACCAACATCTTTAAGTGTTATGTTCCTGCACTAATTTTGACCGCTGCTGTTCAGGGTAAATAATTATATACATACATACATACATACATACATACAATCATACATACATACATACATACATACATACAATCATACATACATACATACATACATACATCTATCTGCTAAATTTAGAAATACTAAAAGAAACTTAAAATGTTTCGACTGGAAGTCTTTCTTCAAGTTATTGAGAAAGCGCTCTATCAAAATGTGTGTCATTGAACTAATCAAGTTTCTTTTAGTTTTTCTAAATGCATACATACATAAATACAGTTGTGTACATGCATAGATACATAACCACATGCATATACACATACACATGTACATGTATCAGACATTGCAATGAATTAGGAACCTCACTGCATTCTGTATGTATAAAGCCTGCCCCAGTTTCCTTACCTGTGAGTTCAGCCTAGTCCTGATTGCTGTGCTTGAGGTTTTGTTAATGATGCTGAGTGATGCTCTGTGATTTTCTCCAGCAAGACGACCCTATCTAGTCTGTTTCAGCATGGTCCCAAACCAGGGTTTTAAGGGGCTGAGCGATAAAGGGGAAGTTTTGTAACATCTGAGACTGAATCCATTGGAGAACTTCTCCATAAACACAGCTGCTGGGTACCCCATTAGACCCTGTCATTCACACGGAAAACACCAATTAGACTATCAATGGCTTCGGATCAGAGATCAATTCAGCAGAGACGGGGAGGTGGGAGGAGTTTGTGTTCCCTAATCCCGTAAAGAGAGGGGTTTAAATAGGTGATTAAAGAGGTGTTTATTTAATAAAAAAGCTCTCAAATCCCCTGCCTTGAAAGACAAAGCGAGTGGTGCTGTCACCATTCAGCTTCATTAACGTTTCCTGAACATCTCTATGTGTTCACATCAGCCACCCAGAGCTGTCTCCGGGATCAGAGGTCAGGGCACCGTCAAGGCTACATTCCAGATCACACAACCCTGTATCTCGGTCCGCTCTGTTTGCTGTTTCTGTCTGTTTCTATCTAGATCAAGGATCTTATTCGCCCCTGTATTGCTAGTTTCCAGGTTATCAAGTATAAGTAAAAGGAACTAAGGTATTTTCAAGCTTAAGTGTCTTGATGTGGTTTCCTTCATTTAGTACTGTATTGTAATTTCCTCAAATTCTAAAGCCTATGCAACATTTTTTTTTTCTGGCAACTAATAGCAGAGCACATTTTCAAGCAATGTTCACTAAGTTGCTCAAATCAATATTGTTTAGCTACCGTAGCTTTAACTATTCAAAGAGATGGAAATTGTTTAAAAATGCTGCTGCTTCAAGTTGCTCAGAAATTGCAAGACAAATGTTGCCCGATAGTTGCCTGGTGTTACACAAGCTCCTGATCTGACTATCAGAACCAGCTTGCTCTTAAGAACATTGTTCCCTTTGGTGGTTATCTTTATTATGGTTCTTACAGAAGTGTTGTTTCCTATGCTGTCATTGATTCCCATACGGCTTCATGGAAACATACTTTTTCCAACTAAGACCGAATGTTTTTATGTATAGCTTATTTTGTATTACTAAAAATCTTATTATAACTTAGAAGTAATCATTCAATTGATGAAAATAATTAAGTATTATATTTTTCCAATTTACGCATGATTTACTGGTATCAGTGTGTACCAGTCCAAACCTCAAATAGTACCCATATTCTACAAAGGGGCTCTGATTGTAAATGTTCACCTTTCAAGCATAAGTGTCTCATACCCTATATCCTAAGTCTGTCTCCACTTAATTTTCAACTGCGTCCTCTGATCCTGGTTTTTGTCCTGTGCTTAAAGTATTGGTTTCCCTATATTATTCATTTACCATGGTTTACCATAGTTTGCCATGTTTTTTTTTTTTTTTTTTTTTAACATTCTTCTCTGGAATTTAAAATGCTTTGCCAAACTATCCCAATGCTTCATTACACTTTGCTTTTACTATGGAACTGTTGTATAACTTTGTCCACTCATTTTAAAATTTTAAAGGTGCTGATGTATAGAGCCCACTGTGCACTGTATTTGACCAATGTGCATTGTATATGACCCACTGTGCATTGCATTTCTCTGCTCATGGTTCTTCTACTATCCAAGATAATACACTGGCTAGTAGTATCCCTACAGAATGCCTTCTGTTAGTGTACTCTGACTCTTGAGGTGGTGTCAATGGGCGTTCAAACAGATCAGCAATTAAAATGATAAAATGGTCAATGTTGCTCTGTGTTTCAAAGCTGATTTGTGTTGTGGTTTCTCGGCACTGTTGGTGAATCCAGGATTTCTGGGAGGGATGTTCTGGAAAGGTCCGCTGGTTTGTTTGTTTAGTTTTCTCTTCCTGGATGAGTGTGAAAGGATTCCCCCCTCACTGTGCAGGAGGCGGAAGTGCCTGATCCCTGTGTCCTGCTTCCCAGATTATCACAGGCACTTTAATTAAGGAGTCCTCTTCAGATCACTGTCCACACACAGACTCAAGAAAACAATAGCAGAATTTGCAGCTCTTCCATGTTGAAATTGCAAAAGAACAAGCAAAGTTTCAATCCAAACAGCAGGTCAGCTTCACAATAGGGTAGATCAAAGCATTCAAAAGCCCTGGGAAAACTGCTACAAATACATTCTACTTGTTTGTCCAAGCAGCCACTGGGGAAATAGAAAATAAATCACACACATATGCAGTGTACACCCCGTATATGTGGTTTAACTTATATTATAAAGTTTCTGTTTTTTTCTACCAATTTCATAACTTTCTTAACCACAACTAAATAAATAAATCAGAGCACAAATACTTTTTTTTAGGGTCCTCAATCAAAAAATGGGGACCCTTATGTGCTGATTGGGTCTGTGTGTCTGTCACTATCTACATGGTCAATACAGTAACTTCCTTAACTTTCTACCAATCTTCTCCAAACTTTTATCATACACTCCTAGCCTCTTATAGATGTTTTGGATTGCATTAGGCTATAATTTTATCCAAATATTTTTGTCCTTTCAGATACTGTGCGATTCATATGTGACCCTCTGTATATGCTTGCACTGCTTTTTTGTTTTTATTTATGTTGTCAACTCAAACACACAGTCCTTGATTCTTATGAGTAGCCCTGACAGGCAACAAGCACTTTCAGCTTCTGATCTGCTGCGAGGAACATTAATAAACATGTAACACAGTCAAGGCTGAGATTGTTACAGAACTAGTAAGAAACAATTAAGAAATGTGCCAGAGCTGTTAGGCTCTGCGTATTGGTGATCTTAAGTTAACCTTCTGATGTTTTTTTTTTTCGTTTTTGAAATGGTATTATGGTGGTAAACACTTTGTGAATCGGGCCTTTGTGTTTCAAAACTAGTCATGATCAACTTAGAATTTTAATTCAATGGCTTTTGCAAACATTTCATATTAGTTACATATCACTTGTGTGTGTGTGTGTGTGTGTGTGTGTGTGTGTGTGTGTGCGTGTGTGTGTGTGTGTGTGTGTGTGTGTGTGTGTGTGTGTGTGTGTGTGTGTGTGTGTGTGTGTGTGTGTGTGTGTACAATTCACACGCTCATCTCCAGGTCTTTGACCCTTTTGAAACTGCACTGTCAATCATTGACTCCAGGAGCTGAAGAGCTGGGAGACTGGGAGCAGGAAAGTTGCAACTGGTCTGGGCTAGGCAACGGAGACCTGCATTAAAGTTGGTGTAGCTAAAAAAACAGAATCTGATATTCTAAACAACTTAAGCTTAGTAATTTTACTACCAAGTTTGGGTACGCCATGACTGTCCATTCACTATATTTTCTCAAATGTGCAGTTTTGAAAGAAGAAGGACTCTATGAATAAGACCTAGGAGTTTTTGTTGACTCAGAAATGTCTTCATCTAGACAATGTGGGGAAGCTATAAAAAAGGCCAACAAGATGCTCAGATACATTATGAAAAGTGTTGAATTTAAATCAAGGGAAGTAATGTTAAAACTGTACAATCCATTAGTAAGACCTCATATTGAATATTGTATTCAGTTCTGGTCACCTCTCTACAAAAAGGATATTGCTGCTCTAGTAGGAGTGCAAAGAAGAGCGACCAGAATTATTCCGGGTTTAAAAGGCATGTCATATGCAGACAGGCTAAAAGAATTGAATCTATTCAGTCTTGAACATAGAAGACTACGTGGTGACCTAATTCAAGCATTTAAAATTCTAAAAGGTATTGACAGTGTCCACCCAAGGGACTTTTTCAGCCTGAAAAAAGAAACAAGGACCAGGGGTCACAAATGGAGATTAGACAAAGGGGCATTCAGAATAGAAAATAGGAGGCACTTTTTTACACAGAGAATTGTGAGGGTCTGGAATCAACTCCCCAGTAATGTTGTTGAAGCTGACACCCTGGGATCCTTCAAGAAGCTGCTTGATGAGATTCTGGGATCAATAAGCTACTAACAACCAAACGAGCGAGATGGGCCGGATGGCCTCCTCTTGTTTGTAAAATTTCTTATGTTCTTAAAAACAGCGCATCGGCGCTTAAAACTTCCATTTCTGTGTGCTGGGTCCTGCTTAAAGGGGCAACAAACCGTGGTGAGGTGCAATCTTTTCACACGTGATTGATATATTTAACCCGAACCATTAGTTGTTGTGACAGAGATCGAACGGTTCTTGGAGTTTAGATCTTCCTCCTGACTTGTCAGGGCACTATGTAAAAGGAACGGAGTACCCTTAATTAAATGGCATGACAATTTATTCCTTAGGGTAGGTGGAAGTCAGTCATTTAGGAAGGGGGCTGAGCTACGGCACCCAAGCTCAATGACTCGGACGGGAGACACCGTGGCATACGAGGATTGGGGGAGCGGATGCACTCGTTAACCTAGAGGTCATGAGCGAGGGTATAAATAGGGTGCGTAGTGGAAGTGCTCTGTTCCATGGTAAATGGTTAGTGTTTCAACGTACAAGGAGTCTGTGTTGTCATATTGTGAAACAGTGAGTTTTGTCTTGTTTGTGTTAGTGTTTTGTTAACTGTTGCCGGTTTGTTAATAGCCTTCCAGTAGCACGATCTGGAGCTGTAGCGAAAGCCAGCATAAACCCAGACATCACTTTCACCCCTGCATTTCACAGAGAACTGTAATACACCACTAGCACATATTCACTGTCACTAAGAACTGTGTTTGTGTTTTGTGTTTAGTGTTGCTGTGTTAAACTGGACTTTTACTTGGGATTTACAAATACCGAGTGATACACACCGCTGTATCACTCTATCATTACTATTTACAGGTGTTCGCCATAAAGCTCTGGAAGTGGCTAATTAAATCAATAAACACTCTTGCACCTGGAAATCATTGTCTCTGTTTTTGTATCCGCTCTGCACTTTGCCACAGTTGTACATAAACCAGGACCAGAAGACACAATTGGATGAGATAGAATCCTTTAAGATCCAACCTCGCAAAGTTGCAATCTGCAAAAAAGAACTGGAAGAGCTTAGGTTCATATGTTTTCTTAAGTTATTATTTTCTTATTGGAAACCCATCTAAACATTTTTCATTTTTGCACAGTAATATTGCAGGTTTTCCCATGCTTTGCCAATGGTTATATTATGCATATATAAAGGTTTACATATTGAAAATGTATAAATATTGAAATGGTGTACATATTTTTTTATACACATTTACAGCTAAACACAAATGCAGACTTGTTCAAACAAGACTCCAAACATGGAAGGCCACACTTTAACATTTATTTTTATTTTTCTCTGTCTTTGATCTGAATTAGCTGCTCCTTTGGAAATTGCCCTCATGAACTGCACAAAGTGCAACTGGGAGCAGACTTAATAAACAGATTACATTTGAGTTACTGATTGGCTGACTTTTAAAGCTTGGTAACACTGGTTATTAATAGAAAGACAGTCACTAATCAGTATAGATATATAGACAAAAAACTAATTATGTAATATTTCAGTTGTATCAAGTATAAGGCACATTAGAGATCAATTCATTATTTCACATTGCTATAATAACCAATAATAGACCAATACAAAATGGATAGTATAGTAGTTTAACCTGAGTGCTTATGGAAATATACATTAATGTTCAACTATGTAGGCAGATAGATAGCCATGCCTTCCCTGTGTACTCTGAAATCAGGGCATAGAGATGAGATCCTCTCATCATAACAAAGGGTTGTTTGAAAGACAGCCACTAATCAGTACCGATAGCATAAAGACAAGAACCATTCAATCCCTCAATGTATAAAGGTAACTAGGGAAATGCGTTGGGACTGGGACCAAGAGGCAGAGCAACAAAATAAAAGATTAGAAACACACACAACACCACACCACCATGTTCTTATCTCTTATCAGGACAAGCTACATTATCTTTCTGTGGAAGATTTTTCAGTTCTTTGCTTGTATTTTATACATTGTTTTGGAACATAAAACGCTAGACGAGAAAAAGTTTCTACTGCTTCTGTTGCATATGCACCCTGGAACAACACCTAAGCGGTAGACATACCTATTGTGGAGTGACCAGTAACCTTCACAGGAAGGGGCAAGTTGGCTTATTTATCAGCAATCTTGACTGTCTCTGCAATCCAACCGGACAGCCTCTGCTTAGACAGGGCTTTACCGTGGGCCTTAGTTCCGCTGCAGATACACAGCTGTTCAGATTGCCTCCAACTTCTTGTTCTGTCAACATAATACACTAATGCCCTAACAGGGCAAAACGCATGGAGCTTACGCTCCCTATTCGACTGGAAAGGGAGGGGATGAAAAGCCTCCAGCTCCACCGATTGGTTGACGTTGAAGGTCGAAATACATTTGGGCAAGGAAGCAGGCAGAGTTCATGCATTCATGTGTTGGAGAGTCAGCGCAAATGAGCCAGTCATCCATATAATTAACACTCTGATTCCCTGGAGTCTCAGAGGTGCCAGTATAGTACCAAGAGTAAAAACCAGACTTCAGTTCGAGGGGGTCTACCACTTGGATAGCCCGTCTCAGTAACAGGGTAATCACCTCTTGGGACACAACCAGGGCGTTGTGAGTGTTTGTGAACGTGGTAGCCGAGCCCAATCGAGCTGAGCACCCTGATGTCATTGGTGCATTATTGGTAATGTGCCAGGTGGTCCTGAGAAAAGGAGCCCTGGGCCTGTGGCAACAAATCCTCAGGGCTCCTGAGCCACAGTAAGTTTGGCTTACGTCTTCTGAGCCTGCAAAGGACAGCGATACTGGCGGGGCACCTCACTGTAATACAGTAACAACACGTACAGTACAATACATACTATATATGCAACATAGAAATGCAGACACTATGCAACTCCAGCCGGAGTGAATCGTGACACAGAGAGAAGAGTGAAATGATCCGCGGGGGGGTGGGGGGGTTGGGAAAGAGGTGCAGGCAAGCCGCAGGCTCCCGACGGGCCACAAGGCAGCATATGGACTCAGAAAACACTCACAACCTCAGAAAAAAGCTAAAATGATCAAATAATTCAGCGATTAAATCGACAAGAAAACATACATTCAAATCAGGCTGAAAATAAAATGGCGCTGTTCAACTGTCATCACAGAGCTTAGTCTCAGCCAGGAGGGGCGGAGAAGGGCATGATGATGTTGCTGGTCACTGAGGGACAGCTTTGGTAAGTCTCAGACTTTTCAGGTAAAGTTAATCCATTATGTAATGGATACATTTCATACTTGAAAGGGAACTCAAGAAACAGTTTTAGATTTATTTTTAAATATACTGCATTGTAATTTTTTTTTAAAAATTAAAAATTTAAGTTCAGGAGAAAAACCCATTAAAACAAGTATAAGAAAGTGGAACCAACAACAATGCTGCTTATGCTTATAAGTCAAGAATGTAATTTAAAACCTTAGTCAGCATTTAGTTAAAAGCTAAATGAAACAAGTTAATAGAAAAAAAGAGGTTGGTGCTTAAGTTAACAAAATAAATCAGCTGTGCTTTTGCAGAAAGATAGATACTGAGGGAAAGCTCCTGAGATCTGGAGATATTGAAGTCAATCAAAAAGAGTGGTGTTTCTGTGGCCTTTTTTTCTTATTCCTAATACATTTAGTTCTCAGAAAGCCAGCAGCTTCTTCAGAGATATTTCCTCAAGCAGGAAACATCTGTCTCTATTCATCTCTTATTTGGCTAGTATGGTGCTTCTTTGTCTTAGTCTTTTTGTCGTGTCAGTTGCCATGTGATCGCAATCAGCTGTCAGCTTGTTGTTAAACTTCCTCGTAGGTGCCGTTGTAATGGAAGGGCTTGTTGGACATGCAGTATCCCGCCAGCTCAGGAGTCCACCGGTCCGTGTCTACCTTGGAGAAGCTGTCCTTGTGCGGCCGGACAATGACCGTGTCCCTGGACGCGACGGAGGGGTCTTCGTTGAAGAAGTTAAAGGGTCGGAGGAAGAATCCGACAGAGTTTCCCGGGGTGGACGTGTTGGGAATGTCCTCGGAGTGGGGGATATGCAGGAACCCCACTGTTACCCAGGCAACCAGATCCTGCAGACAGGGACAAGCAAGCAGAGGAATGAGGAAGGCCGGTGCGTCATATGATACCGTGAATAGACAATTTTGAAAGTTAAATAAATAAAGTTATAGTTAAATAACTCTGTTAAAGGCATATGTAATACAGACCTGGTGTAACTTGAGTGAAAAAATACTATAAAAAATAGGTCTAATTACATAAAGGTGATTATAACTTACTAAATTAAAGCAGTCATGTCTTCTCACTACAGCATTATTTAGCTAAAGTTCATCTGAAGTTCAAATACAGTTCAGGACAGTTTGGACACACAAAAACATTAAATATATTTTATTCTGTAAAATGACAACATCATCCACTGGGGAATCTCTTGCTAGTGATTTCTTACAATTTAGGTGTAATCTGGAAATCCAAATCCTGCTGCCAACTCCTGTGAGCTGGTGACCAGCATTATACTGCTTTCTCACTGGATACCCAGTGGGTATACAAAAGGTTAGCAGGTTTATGGCGTTTTGTATAGTAGAAAATCTCTAGATTCATTTTTCTGGACCCAATTAACCAATCCTCAATCAGCCTCTGGTATCAGAGAGGTTTGGGACCGTAAACAATGACATATTAAATGTCCATACAGTTACCCCAAAATGGTCCTTGTTAAAGATAGTTTGGGAGCAGAGACAGCCCCAGTGCTACTTCACTTCCCAGTATTCCAGTCAGCCAATAACCCTCATGCTAGCATCAACAGCCCTCTAACCCCGCCCTTATCCGCCTCCAGCAGCCCCAAGACTTTAATACATGCAAATCTCTGATCACCATAAAATACATAGCAGGCAATCGTCTCACTAAGCCAACAGACAAGGTGTCACTTATTTACATTTTAAACACAATTAGTTTTTATGCAGTATGCAGTCTATTTAAAAATGGCCACATTAACAAAACCAAAGGTTACCGTTTTGTCTATATTTTCGTTGTTGCTAATGTAATCTTCGAAGGACACTACTGGCTCCCACGGGTCGTTCTGTGTGTAGATGGTGCTACTCATCACTTCGCTGTCCTTTTGGCAAGTTACTGCCAAGGGGTACCTGCACAGGTCAAAGCAGGGTGAAAAAAGGGGGTCAGAGAGTGAGAGAGACGTTGAGAGAGACATTGAGAGAGGGTGAGAGAGAGTGAGAGTGTGAGATCAAGGGTAAGCAAGAGGGGGGAGAAGGGTTGAGAGAGAGGGGGTGAGACAGAGAGGGTGAGATTGATGGTGTGAGGTGAATCAGTAAAAGACTGTGTTAATAAGCCCCAAGTCATGTACTGCATGGTATACTAAATGCAGTGAAAGGGCAAATTACTGCAATGTAAAAGCAAGCACGGGTTAGTTTCAGTAATCTAAGCAGGATACACTGATGTGAAGTGCAATTTAATTGCAGCTAAGTGCAATGAAGCTGAAGTTTAGCTGGAATAAAAACACATCATAAGAGCAGTTTAAAATTGAAACCAAAAGCCCATTTGCCCACGGTCCGCAATAGAATAACTGGTGAAACTAGATCAAATGTACATGTATTGTAGTTACCCTTATAAAAGTTTATCATGGTATTTTTGCTCAGTATGCTTACTGTTTTATTATGCTTTTCCCATGATAACAGGCATTTACCATAGTGTATCCTGGTTTGCCGTGTTTATTAATATGCTTTACCATACATCTCTGTGCTTTATAATACTTACCTATGCTTTAACATGCTATATTACGGTTTGCTATATTTTTCCAGTTGGAAACTTTTAGAAGGGTAATACTGCAGCTACATTGTAGCTTTAATAAATGCAGTGGTGCAAAACACTGGCCCTGGAGATGCATTCCAGTCCAGAACTTTACTCCAAGCAGGTCATAAATTAGTTAATTTAACCACTATTTTAGGATCTGACTGGAATAAAGTCAAGGGCCGGGATGGCTCTCGAGGGCCAGAGTTAAATGTATTTTACACTTACAGCACAACAGTTTTTTCTATGGGACCAACCAGATTTGTAATGAAAGTAAAAGACTATAGAGTTTCAGCCTCACCTTGACCAGGTAATGCCAACTTCCTCCTTCCAGCTACGCGGCAGGACGCTGTCAGCGTGGGAGTTGAACTGGATCCGGTATCCCCTGTGATGGCCCCACCTGTTCTTCTTGGTGGGGTTGTAGAAGTGCAGGTATCGGGGGAGGCGTTTGCCAAAGGGGAAGGCGGCCTCCCTTTCGGTTGTCCTCTGAGTGCGATGGAGCCGAGACTGAACGATGGAGTGACGAGGACTCCAAGGATTGGTGAAGTTCTCGTATTTCAGCTCTATGGTTTCGAAGCTGTTATCTCTACCTGGAAATTGATAAACAAATCAATAGAACTTAGCGAAGGAAATAAAAAAAAAAAAATCCTATTTTCCACAATAGCAGACAAAATAATAATAATAATAATAATAATAATAATAATAATAATAATAATAATAATAAAGAAAACAATTGAGTGCGAGCCAATCTGCTTCCAGATCTAGCAGGCTTCTATTTTGTACAGATGCCCGCTGGAACGTTGAAGTGGTTAACTGTGAATTACATTTTAAAATCAATCCGCGCATTTTCCCTTAACATTCTAATCTACAACTAATCTGTTAACATAAAGAGCTACTTAAACATACTTTCTGACGCTGGTCTAGAGACAAGGGAAATCATGTCTGTGTCAGGACACCATAATGAAGCTCAATTAGCAACTACTGGACAGCAAGTCAACAGGAAAGACACGATTGGTCCACAATTCTGTCATTGGCTGGATCCAAACAACACCCTCCCTCAAAAATAGCCAGTCAAACTCCCAACCCTGTTAAATTATAATAAGAAAGAGTAAGACCCCAATAAATAAATGTTAGCAGCAACAATAATAATAATAATAATAATAATAATAATAATAATAATAATAATAATAATAATAATAATAATAATGTTTTCTCTACGTGTATGTCGTTTTTATATTCTAATTATGTTAGGGACTGTTTTCCTCAGCGGAATGTTAACTGGTGAAATATCAGAAGTTCAAGGTAAATATAGGTTTTAAAGTTTTTTTTTTAAAGAGAAAATGAAGAAAGAAATCCTTTTCCCTCTTGATGCGGGCTCTACAGTGTGGTAGATGACCTTGACTTTTGTTAGTGCCCTCGCCACATGGTAGAGCCTGCATTGACGGGCTCTATCGCTTAATTATAATATATTTAGCTGGGCATTCTATAGACATTTAAAATTGTATTCAGATGAAACATTATTGAAAAAAATTAATGTTTAAAATGATATTAATTTAGAAAGTGAACCTCTCCTTGACAGATCTTACCTGCAATGTCCAGGTCCACCTTGTAGTTGACCAGGTGAGTATGCAGGTTGCCCAGAACATAGCTGTGGACCCTGGCCCCGTGGTTAAGCCCCTCGGAGGTGAAGAAGGTAGTGTGGATGTACCCCGTGGCACTGACCTTGGCCTCCACCACCCCATTCTGGTAGAACAGGAAATCCCAGATGTAGTCGTAGTTATAAACGGTGGATGTGGTCCGGATCACCAGCACGTTGTTCTCCAGACCCCCGTAGAAGTTGTAGCCGCCCTTGAAGTTGCTGTTGAAGTGCCTTCTCAGGGGAACGCCGGTGGTCATCTCGAAGATGCAGAGGGCATTCTTGTACCGCACTGGCCTGTCTGTGTCATAATAATGGTACAGGTCCACGAACGTGGCAATGTCGGGGCAGTCGATGCCTGAGGCCAGCTCGTAGGCCTCAGTACCCATACCCCAGCCTCCGTCAATGTACTTGGTCTGCATGGCAGCTGGCGTGCTCCCTGAGTAAAAGGCCACCGCCTCCTGGAGACTGATCTCGTAAGCCACTCTCTCCCCATTGAATCGGAGGTCAAACAACTGCAGACCGGCGGAGGAGCGCACCCGGAAAGCGAAGGACCAGCCCGCATACTCCACGAAGTTTCCTTCCACCCGGTACCGTGGTCCCTGGGGCTGAACCAGTTTGGGTCCCTGAACGTTGGCACGTGTGCTGCTCTCCCCGCGGGGGATGTATGTGGAGTACAGATCGTCATCATCATGGTCTGGCAGCGTCATCTTGGTGACTTCCCCTTTCTCGTACTTCTCAACCAGTTCCTCCACGCTGTCAAAATACTGGTCATTATACCAGACTTTCTCCACCTCCCACTCGGTTGGGTCCAGGGACTTGTGGTTGAGAAGGAGCTCAAAGCCAATGGGATGAATGAAGTAGCCCTCCACAAACTTCTGAAGAACAAACCAGGCCCTCCTCTCTCCAGACTCTAGGCCCCGGGGAGCAACATCAGAGAAGGTCAGGCACCTGTCAGTGCAATTGTGGAAAGAGAAGCCAGAGGTCTCTACTAGAATCCTGTACACCTTCTTTGTGATCTCCTGCAGCTTATTGGTGATGTGATAATACTCTGTTTGGCTGGTGGGCCTTGACTCGAACTTGGGAGTCTTACCTGCAAAGGTTGTGTGTTTGTAATAGGTGGGTTTGGGCAAAGGTCCCACAATATATTCAGTGATGTTGGGGCGCAGCTGGTCACCGAATGTCACCACCACCCTAGCCTCACGCTTAGGACTGGTGCGTCCCTGGTCGAGGGTTTTCAGAGCATCGCCCTTCTTGGGAACGTGCAGCTCCATCAGGAAGATGCTGTTTTTCTTCAGGGTCTCTCTGCGGGCGGAGGAGAGGCGCAGCCGTGGTTTAGACATCAGGAAGTCTCGCACTGCTTGCATCTCGTCGGCGGTCAGGTCGGCAAAGATAGAGCCTCTTTTGCCCGCTGGTTCCCTTTTCTGGTGGCAGGTTGCACCAGCAGTGCTCACAGCAACCAAGAGGATTAAGAAGTGGCACCACATCTCAGAGCCGATACCTGGAAAATAAGAAGGACAGGGAAACAGAGGGGGAGAGATTGAACACATACATGCAAGAGCTTCCAGAAGAAAATCATCTCATTTAACTCTTCATGCAGATTAAAGAAACACATTGGAGATTAAAAGCTTTCTACGGTATACTGGGTTAACATATAAGAAATGTACATGAAATTTACATTGAATAATTGCTAGAATAATGAATATTCACGTAATGGATCATATAACTAGAACAAAAGAAGAAACAAATTTAGTACTGATAAGTATGAAAGAAAGAAAGAAAGAAAGAAAGAAAGAAAGAAAGAAAGAAAGAAAGAAAGAAAGAAAGAATAAAATTATGTATGTAAAAAATCACCAATTGTTGAGCTGATGAAAAGATAAAAAAGATGCAAAGTTGGGTTCCTGTTGTTTATAACCGGGTTGCATTCAGAGTAAAACGACTGTTTAAGAGCTGTGGTCTCTTCTTGAACATGTGTCTGCCTGTCAAGGCTGTAGGTGGCAGCTGTCTGTCTATCTCCTATTGCCCCAGTTCTTGGGACATGTGTCTGTCTCTCTCCGTATCTTTCTTTCCCTGAGAAATTTTTGAAGTTACTGCTGGCTTAAGAGCCTCACTCATTCCCCACTAATTGGTGTTCAAAACACCTGACTTGTAATAAAACTGACATCAGTGCAAACTTTGCACTGAACAAAGTGTTCTCTGCTGGGTAAATAATTAATCCATTATCAAGTTATTTTACTGAGATATATGTGTGAAAGGTGCAGTCATAGTAAAGTGAGAAACATGTTGGAAATAAATAAGCTTTCTGTTAGAGCTCATTGGTTTTTTAGTGTTTGGCCCACCAACAGACTGGAGTTTTAACCTGAGAAGTGTGGATCATCCTCAAACATTCTCAGCCATTCATTTCAGATGCCTGGCATGGTTTCAAGATCTATGCATGAAAGGTTGTAAATACAAACTTTTTTTTTTTCTAAAAGCATTAAAATATCTTTATTTCTTATGTGGCGCCTGTCGTGTCATTTTAATTTTTACTTTAAAAAGCACTGACAAAAATAATAATATATAAAAAAAATGAAAATAAGTAGTATAAAATAAGATGATATATATTCCCTTTGAAATACATATGTTACATTATAAAAATGTGTTTTAAATCTTACTTTAAAAGCAGTAACAGATGGTGCCTCCCTTACAAATCATGGCAGATCATGCAACAACCTTGGGGCTCTAAAGGTGAACGCTGTGCCACCTGCCGCCTTTCTCTGTATCCCTGGAATACTAAGTAAACCTTCACTCTGTGATTTAAGACAGCGACTAGGGATCCCTGACTATAGGAACGTATGGGGAGAAGGCCGTTTAAAGCTTTATAAAAGTTAGAAGCACAATTTTAAAATCAATTCTAAACTTTACAGAAAGCCAATGCAAGTTACAGGGTTAATGTGTTTGTGCTTTTTTGTTCTAATTAAAACTCTGGCAGCACCATTTTGCACAAGTTGCAATTGAGATAAAACAGAAACAAAACTGTGGCAAAGTGGTTTGCAGTGTGCAGGTGTAGAGATGATTACGAAACAGAAGACAGACAACAAAGGTCATGATCCAAACTGAAAATGTTTATTTATAATCCCGTTCTGGCGACTGCAAAGAATAATCCCAGGCAATATACAACAATGTGTATTGCACTGTTTTGAAACAACGGGTTACAGTCCCAAAATAATAAACATAGTTCAAAGGAATAAACACAGTATAACACACACAAAGACACACACACGATCACAAGCCCAGAGTGAGTGCTAAAGTACACTTTATTCGTGCACAGTGGTGAAGTGTTCTCCGGGTTTGGTGCTGGCCTGTAGCGACAGCTCCGGATCGTGTTCGCCGTCTAACAAGAACAAACAACTATAATTAGATACGACAAACAAAACACTCACGGTTATTTTACAGTTTCCCTTTCTTCGTTCAACCTTAACCATAACAAAAGGAACAGATCACCTAGCCACTTCCCCTTTTGTAACATCAGTCACACCCCCTTGGTTAGCGAGTGCAACTGTTTCTCATCCAATCCACGGTTACCACATTGCTTCCCTCCTGGGGTGATGACTTGGTGTACTGTAGCTCCGCCCCCTTTCTAGATGGCTGACTTCCACCTTTCCCTTGGAATGAATTGTCAGACCATCTGGTCTGTGGCACTCTGTTCCCTTTACACAGCACCCTCACAGGTCGGGAGGGAGATTTAGATTCATTCTTTTTCTTTCTATAAGTATAAGAACCGAGGGTGAGTCCATATCGGAAGATAACAGCACATCTGACAAGTGCAGTTTCAGTACTGTGACCCGGGCGGAAGCCTGACTGTAATTTCTCATATATATATATATTAATATATATATATATATATATATATATATATATATATATATATATATATTATATATATATATATATATATATATATATATATATATAATGTGAGCAGGAAGAGGGTTAAATTCCTCCCTGCCTAAAAACATGTGTTAATTGTTTTTGTTAATTATTGTTAATTATCATCTGCACCTGGCTAGCATTGTAAATTAGAGTCAGATGCAAGGTATTTAAGGAGAGCAGTCAGTCTGCTCAGGGCTGCTGCTGTATGGAGAGCCCGCTTGATATATGCCATATAACCTCAATAAGTATCATTCTAAATGGCTTGCATAAATTAAATGCCATGATTGGCTGAACAAGATCACATGACAGTGCAGTAAAACTTGTCTTAAGCGCAGCTAGGGGTGAATTTCCTTGGATTTTTTAAAAAATTTAATCCTGATCTCTTTGGCCACTCCAGTAGTTCCTGTAAAGAACCCGGCTGAAGTATCAAGTTCAATGGGTCTGCAGAATCTAAAATCAGGGTGTAATCAGGGTGTAATCAGGGTGTAATCAGGGTTGTGTTGGATCTCCACAACAAAGGGACACCATATGACAAAAAAAAAAAAAAACATAGGTTCATATTTTATAGAATATGGTATAAAAAGTTAACTACGTTAGTGTAATTGCAGACATCAGTGTGTATCATAATACAGTGGATGGCTTTGTTCAGGTTGATTGATGTGACATTATGTCATTACTGCCTAACTGACTATCTGATTTGATTCTGGAGAAGTTAAATCAGTGTTGAGAAGAGAAGTAGGCAGCGCATTTGAAGGAATAAAAAAATAAAGGTGTAGAGCGTGATTATTGGACTAGGGAAACAGTGATTTATACACCAGTGTATTAAAACATGTAAACAAACAGTTATATGTGTAGTATTTCAAACTCCAGTTGAATAACAACTACTCAGCAGCAATACATTTTCCAGCAAACTTGTAGCTTCCAAAGACAAAGTATAGGAACTTTTGTGCACTGGTGGAAGGATATATTACACAAAACTTTAAAGTTTAAAATGTTATTGTTTTTCTTTTCTTTTTACAATGCATCCAGGTGCAGATTGGCCTATGTCTTACCACACAACCTGCCGTGGGTTATTGCTTAATTACCGTGACTTACTTTTTCTAATTTGTTAATTCTCATTAACACCATTATTCATTGAAACGTCATATATTATACTTGGACGCTCAGATAGGAAATTGACTACATGGAGCTAAAATATGAATCTGTAGGGGGAAATCAATAATTTTAGAAGGGGTACATCATTTCTATGTCTCCCCTAACTCTCCTGCACCTCTTTGAGTTCTATTCTACAAGTCAACATGAGCTGTGTGTGGTAGCCTACAGTATATGAAATACACCTTTTTGCAACTCTGAAGATGGAAAAATAATATTATCATATTTTTTCAATGATGTACTGTATCAGTTAATAAGCAGGATACTGTAGAGAATGCAGTTATCTAATAGCAGTGCTGGAAATGAATGTATTATACATAAACAGGAGCTGTGATTGCGGCACTATGTGAAAAATGTATATTTTTGCAACAGTTTTTCATGTGCTCTTTGAAGGATTACTCCTATTTCCCCAGTCAGACAAGAACTTTCTTGGTATCAAAACAAAGGTAAGCAGTTTAAGTTTAGTCACATGTAAAGCTGCTTTTCTGTTATTTCAACTTGGCTTTTAGTTTATGTGCCATGTGTTCAGAGCGAGAGGGAGAAGCCCTGCTGGGGTTGCCAGTCCTGCACCATGTGGGGTGGCCTGCCCTGCCCTGCTGCCAGCATTTCCGTGCCGGAGTGCCCTGCGTCGCTGTCAGCATTGGCGCTGCCAGCCTGATCCTTGCTGGCAACATGTTTGGAGGAAGCAGCCTTTCACTGCCAGGATTGCAGCAGCTGAAGGAGCCAGCCTGTGCGTTGTCAGCTGGCTACTGAGAACATTGCTGCCCGTGGGAACCTGATGCCTCCACTTAAAGGGGTGGGTAGCTGTGGAGGTCAAGTGTGCTCCACACGTGAGGGGAGGTGTGTGGCAGGGACAGGGTTAATGTCTCTGCCAGCAACCACAGGTATGGCCACTCTCCAGTTAGTGCAGATTGGTGCTAATTGGGAAGTGGCAATCTGCATAAAAGCAGGCAGAAAGCTTGAGAGGAGGACGTAGGTGAACGTTTTTTTTTTTTTTTTTTTTTTTTTTTGTGTTGCCATATTGTTTAAAACGTTCAGTGAAGGCTCTGCCCAGCCTGGACAGTTTTTGTGGTATTTTGTTTAAACATTTATTTTGGCCCTTGTGCCCTTTTGTTTGTTGTTTTTTTTGTGTGTGTGTGTGTTTGTTTTAGCTCTTAAACTGCAGCTTCCTTGCCTCTGAGTCTCTTTCTTGACGCAGCCCTGCTACACAGATTCTTTTCAAATCATTATTCCCAAGTGTATTCTCCAATATGAAAAATTGGACTCCAAATTTCTTTTTTTTGTAACATTAGCAAAATAGGTCAATTTGCAATTCTAATGAATTTAATAAATCTAGCCCTTGTGTCTATATGTACTATTTATAATGGTAAATCCAATTAACATAGAACATATATTCTGTTAGATTTAGATATAACAAAATATAGTTGATGAAGCCATCATAATAAATACAATATTAATCAGATAGAAATTCAAAGAAATAACAGTTCCCAGCTTGGCATAACAGCAATGTTCACATAATAAATTATTGTAGTCTGCATTTGGGTCTATTCTGGATGTCCATTGTTAATTTATGTACAGGTATACTGTCGATGTTGCAGGTAGGAAAAACAAATATAATATCCTTAATTCTCTAAAGACACCTCTTTCTGATCTGCAAATTGAACAAGGCATCATCTACCATTTTTGTGTAATTGCACAACATTGTATTTAGCGTACCGTTACATTTAAAGAAAAACATACATCTAACTTTGCTGTATTTTGTAATGACGACATGTGGCAAGTTTGAATGTTTTGAATTTAAGTTTGGCAGGGACGGGGTTAAAATCCCATTTATGCAAATCCACGTGTGGAATGTATGAGTCTTGATTTGATAAATTGATTAATTAATGAGGCGCTTGAATGAAGCATGGGCACCATACAGAAGAGTGCCCATATGAAAACCCCGACATTGTGGAAGCATGCAGAAAGGGAGAGGTTGGGAATGCAGTCATTTTTGCCTGGTTGCCCAGCAGCCACTGTCGTCTCCAGTGCTAGAGAGGGAGAAACCACTGCTGATTGAGGGGGAGAAGACATCTACAATCGACTCATCCGGGGGGTCTAAGCTCTCTGTGTCACACACGTACACAATATGGCCCAGTGGTAACAGCTGATGGGACTGGAAGGGAGGCAGTGTGGTCTAATGATTAGTGCTGGGACTGGAAGGGAGGGAAGCAGTGTGGAGCAACATTGTTAGATGCACTGTGAGGATTAAGCAAGATTTAGCAACGTCGTAAATAATTTGCTTATCAAAGTTCCAACCAAAGTACAAGATACCAAAAAATAAGAAACTAAAAGATGTTGACTGAGCCATTTTTATGATATTGCAGATAAAGTGTATAGTATTTATCCTAGACTCTATGGTCTGCGCATGCAGATGCTCCACCACCACTATCGGAGTGCCCTGCGCTGTGGCCGGCGTCATCACTGCCGGACTGCTACAAGCCGCTATTACTGCAAGAGAGTCCTTTGTAAGTGATGCCGTCAACAGCAAGCCCTGGGCTTACACTATCGCCAAGGCAACATCTGAGGTGGACTGCAGAGAAAGGACAGAAGCCCACGGGTCACTAAAGGGGTAAATGGTCGCCCCTTTCAGAACCATCACACCAGACGACAGCGTTGAGGCCAGCTGGCACCAGAAGGCAGTGTGTCCAGGTTGTTTTGCACAAGGTGGAGGCATGTGGCAGGGAGGAAGCCTGTGACGGAAACATGAGTTCTGGTGATAAATCTTCCTCCGACCTGTGAGGGCGCTAAAGAATGAGAGGAGAAGTATCTGGAAGGGCTGGCCTGACAGTTCGTTTCCGGGTCAGGTCAGCCTGGAAAGAAGCGAGACTCTGTTGTAAGACCGTATTGATTTGAACAGTAAACGAGAGGCAGCTGCAAGTAATAAGGCAGCTGCAACCGTTTACCTAGATATCATGCGGGATTACATATAGGGGCCAGGGTAACGCTGATCTTTTCCTTCGTTTGGGTAACGTGAGGAGAGAAGGACTGAGAGAGGAGCTCTCAGAGTGTATTACGTGTTGTGTGTTGTCTTTGTTTGTTTATAATTGTCTGTCTTTTTCGCACCACTAGACAGTTAACGCACACCTCAGGAGCTGTCGCCACGTAAAGCACTATCCGGAGCACCACTGCACAGAGCACCTGCACGTTTGAATATCACCCAGGACTGGTGACCATGCCTTTGTTTATGTGTGAAACTGTACTGTGTTCTTCACCATCCCCACGCTTTACACATTGTTGTGTACTGCCGGGGATTTATTATTTGACGGTCGCCAGACCTGGAAACAGCACAAATAAACACTTGTTCACTGAATCACTGTTGTCTGTTCATCACTCCTGCATCGCATCACCGCTACACCTGTTCCCCTTACCAAACACTTTGCCACAAAGCCCTACACATGTAAATAGTGTGGTTTGGTTATAAAGTTTGAATATTTAAAATCCCTTTCCTGCAAATCCACGCAAATGGAACGTGGCTAGGTCTCGCTTGATTAATTGATGCTCAAGCTCCAGCAATATGGTATCCTTTTATGATAGTTTGTATCAAGGAGTTTGTAATTTGTGTTTGTTAAATCTTTTTTTTTTTTTGTTCCTGCATTTTATTTTGTTTGTTTTGGAAATAAAAGTGCACATTCATGCTTGAAACGGCAGCTTTTTGTCTGTGGGGTCTACTTTCTGCCGGCCTTGGCCACAATGCTACCCTTTCACATGGCAACATGAATGAGAATAATTATAAAATAATTAATTAATTAGTCCAGTATAATTATCTATTATACTGCATGCACAGTTTGGCAGATTGTTGTGTGCAAATACAAAATGGGATGAAACCAGAGCATGAACATTTGAACTTGGAAAACTATTCAGGTTACTTAGCAACAAGACCATAAAAAAAAAATCTGAAGAAAAATGCATTGAATGATTTAAAAAAAAAAAAAAATGCAAACACTTCTATAAAAGAGTTTTCACGGTAACTGATCAGTAGGTAACCTACAGTGCAGTGTGACAGCAGTTACGGTACCATGCTGTAACGGGTGTTCCGTTACTGTGGGTATCCACTGAGAGATGAGAGAGACACAGAGGGTTTTAAAACGCTGCTAAGGCGTCCAAGTTTTATTATTTTACAAGGGGTTGCAGGCAGTTGCAGTGGTTACCCTAGTGCGGAAGGATACATACATACAGGTACATTAATATATGCAAAAAATACAAAACAAATACTGTACAAAAACAACTACAAAATAAAAGGTGACCAAGCTCGGGCCGTGCGCTACTCCCACTACACAGGGAGGTCCCGCACAAGGAACCTTCTTCCTAACAAACTAAATATACTCTGGTAGGATTAAACTCCCCTAAAATAATCCCTAGCTAAACTTTGCAGTTATCGCGGCTAAAGAACCCTGGTATACACACAGTCGTTCTTCAGTGGTGCTTGGTTTTGGTCACGACCCCGGTTAAACACACAGGGGTCCTATCTTTGGTCTCACTCATCCTGGTTCTGATACGCAGCCATAAGGTATTCAGTTTATAGACCAAGCACAACACCAAACAGCACAGAACAAAGGACGAAACCAAAAACCAAGGGCTGGCTCTGCAGCCCCTTTTTAAAGCCAGGTGACCAGGGTTAATTGATTGTCAGTTCATCAATTGACAACTGTCCATCTGCTGCATAAATTTCTATCACTTTAACAGGGAAGGGAGTCTAACCTCCCAGTCCTGCCATATCTAATCAAACAAAAATACATGTTGTTTACAAACCACCACCAAACCACATTTCTAATGAAACACAGCTATATTTTTCTCGGCCCTGTCACACATGCCTACCTGGATACTGGGAACCTTTTAATGGGGCCCACTGAATGATGTGAGATATCAAAGAACAGTGTATGCCAGAGTCCCATTAAAGAGAATCACGTCAGTGAAAAATGTGTCTTGTTCAAGGGCTCACCCAATCCAGTGATCTATAACACAGGATAAGTAGCAATTTGCAGATGACAAAGTTGGGGAAAGTGGCTGACACGTTATGAGTTATGTGTATATGTTTAGGAGAATAGAAAGGTTAGTGGATACTTCATCAAAGTTGTTAAGATCCTAACAGGGGTCAACAAAGTCAACCCAATCATAATTATCAAATCAGGGATCAAAACAGAGATCAGGGCACAGCTCAAGGTGTGTCAGGGTCCTTGATTGAGGATTGAACCCGTCTCCAGGTTCAAAGCCAAACAGACACAGGCGCCACTTTAAATTACCTCATCTAGAATACTGTGTTTAGTTCTGGTCACCTCGCTACAAAAAGGATATTACTGCTCTAGAAAGAGTGCAAAGAAAAGAGACCAGAATTATTCCAGGTTTAAAAGGCATGTCATATTAAGACAGGCTAAAAGAACTGAATCTATTCAGTCTTGAACAAAGAAGACTACACGGCGATCTGACTCAAGCATTCCAAATTCTAAAAGGTATGGACAATGTCGACCCCAAAGGCCTCTTTCAACAGGAAAACAAGGACCAGGGGCCACAAGTGGAGATTAGATAAAGGGGCATTCAGAACAGAAAATAGGAGGCACTTTTTTTACACAGAGAATCATGAGGGTCTGGAACCACCTCCCCAGTAATGTTGTTGAAGCTGACACCTTGGGATCCTTCAAGAAGCTGTTTGATGAGATTCTGGGATCAATAAGCTACTAACAACCAAACGAGCAAGATGGGCTGAATGTCCTCCTCTCGTTTATAGACTTTCTTATATTCTTGTGTTCTTATTACTCAACTGATTCAGCAATCAGAGTGGGTTCATTGGAGTGAGAGAGAATTGGAAAGACTTTCAAATTAAACATGTACAATGACCTTTCTAATGCATGCCAGTCACTTTTTTACTAGTAAGAAATAAAACCTGGTGCAAGTCTGGATAGTTGTGTAATTTGAATACAGTAGCTGATCCTAAACATAATGAATGATTGATAGCAATGGTAAGAGAGCTTCATGTGGCAACCAAACGGGCACTGAATTGATGTCTCGAAAAGTAGGCCATTGTAGTTCATTTATTACCTTCTCATTCAATAAAAATGAAAAACTGTGTCACACACGTACACAATATAGCCCAGTGGTAAGAGAATATTTTTATAAAATATGAACTATTCCAATATGCATGTTAAAAATGGTATGTTGTGTAACTCAACATTTCTATAGTAAAATGTAAGTGTAACTTTGTAGATTTGAAAGAAATATCTTTATCATACTTACCCTGGATGTATTATCAGTTGTGATGTCTGCTGCAATTTTTATAAACAGTCTATTGTTCTCAGCTGAGAAAAAACTTTCTGTTTTGCTGTTGTTTTTCATATGTGAAAGAAAAAAAAAAAGTCTCAGTGGAGCATCTTCTACACTTTCTACAATGTGCCCAATCCCAGAAACACAACCATTGTTCGGTAACAGATTTCTTTATTTTGTGAATTTCCATGAGGAGGTACAGCATGCAGAGAGTGGTCTCTGTGCAGAAGAAAAGGGTCCATTCAATAATATAAATTAAATAAAACTGCACAAATAGGAATATATACTTCTGTCCCAAGTTAAATTGTCCGTTGTGCAATAGCTCAGAATCAGCTTGAAGCAGGTAGCAAGCTTGTTCCCAGAGGTTCCCGTGGCGGTTTGAGGTAAAGAGACATCCACAAACAATCAGATAATTATTAGAGGTGTTTAAATATAGGTAAAACCCTTAAAACTCAGACAAGAGAAACTGTACCCCATTGGGTTAAGTACTGTGAGGATGAAACACGAAAAGGAATTTTGTCAAAAGAACAAATGTAATTAAATCAAAAGGTAAATTACCAGCATTTATTATATTTTATCTATAGTGAATTTTGGTGGTTGTATCAAATGACAAACACAGTAATAGAGTATCTACTTATCAACCATAATTTATGATGAAATTGGGTGATTTTTTATTGGCTAAACTCACATTTACAGCATAGCACATTGGAGAGATAACACACAGACAGAGTGTAATAGTCCACCTTTTGAGGAATGTGACTAGAGTTCTGCACAGGTCGTGGACAATTTAAATTGAGCCAGTAATGTAACGGGAATACACTTATAAGAACATAAGAAAGGTTACAAACAAGAGGAGGCCATTTGGCCCATCTTGCTTGTTTGGTTGTTAGTAGCTTATTGATCCCAGAATCTCATGAAGCAGCTTCTTGAAGGATCTCAGGCTGTCAGCTTCAGCAACATTACTGGGAAGTTATGCGCAGGTTGTGTGTGAGAATAGTGTGGAAAACAGCAAAAGAGAAAAAAAAAAAAAAGTTTAAAAAAAATCTTAAAACAGCTCAAGAAGCTTCCATCCTTTTTTCTTATTATAGGTCTTTTATTATTATTCAGCCTCCACCTGGGTCCTCCTGTGTTCCTCACAGAGAGACTGATATTTAAATTGAACATTAGTCTGTCCCTCTCCCATGCACTGATGTAAAGTTTCCGTCTTTGTGCAGGGCAAAACAACTAGGTCTTGGTATTGGAGCAAACAATATTATAAAACAAATACAAGATGCAATTTTTCACTGACTAAAAATAACAGTGTAACAATTTTTTTTTTTTTTTTTTTTGTTCCTGGGTAGTAAGCGTTATTTCCTAATTGCTTATGCCTCAAAAGTATAGAAAATGGCTATTATTGCCCACAAACTTTGCTTTTGTGACCAGGACAGTGATATTTCGAAATATCACTATTTCCAATGGGAAAACAGGCGAGTAGTAGTATTTACAGTATAATCGTAAAGCTCAAAAAACTACTCACTTCTAAATCTTTTGTAGTCATTTTTGTATTACTTTAGTATAAATACATGTTAATTTGATTCATATGTTGTTTTTTAATGACTTTATGTGAACGAAAAGACACACATTTGCCCGTTTTCCCATTGGAAATAGTGATATTTTGAAATATCACTGTCCTGGTCACAAAAGCAAAGTTTGTGGGCAATAATAGCCATTTTCTATACTTTTGAGGCATAAGCAATTAGGAAATAACACTTACTATCCAGGAACAAAAATTGTGTTACATAGTGATCAACAGTTCCTTTAATTTGAATGTGCGGCACCACATACCACGTGCTCCTAGAATCCTCTATCAACAGTTAAGATGCTGTTACCAGCACAACACAAATACAGTTGTTTCAAATATACTGAAAGTGATTTATTTATTTTTTTATTTTTTTAAATGAGCCGATGCTTTGTTTTGTTTATACATTATTAAAATTAAATCGGGCTACTGTATAATGGGATACAATCAGAAAGAACCCCCTACACGTGAATCACAGTGTCTAACTGCTTTACAAACTATTTTTACTCTGTCCCTGCAATTAAGTAAATAAAAAGAAATGGGATCTGAACTAGGGGTGTGCCAATACTCATAATTACCTTTAAGAAATATTACGTTAGGTATTAATTAAATTCAATCAAATATGTCAATGACTCAACACAGTGTTACTAAATTTACAACGTGTCATGATCAAACTAACTAAAACTAATTCATATTTTATAAGCGATTATTTGTCTTACCTTTCTTATATCCTTTTGATATGAAATACATAATCTCTGCAGTGAATTGTGGGATTATAGTCCTGGGCAAGGTGTTACCTCTTAATAAATGCCACAAAGAGGTGCAACACAAATGTATTTTCATGATCAGTTTACGGTCGTTGATTGGTACACAACTGTAAAGATGAGGGAAGGACAGCATTTCTGTTTTTGAAATCAGCACGTTATTAAATAGGTGTGTTTTGTTTAATAACTACCGACAAATACTTCTTAAAGGTAATTACTCTGAAAAATACGAGTATCAGCACACCCCTAATCTAAATACACCGCATGGAATTCACACCGGGGTCTACAGATTAACCTGCCGGCTCCTGTTACCTGTTTTACCGTGTCTATAACATGGTTCTCAAGACACCCCCAACCCCACCCACCCCTTCCCAAACACCAACCACCTGGTGTCAAACACATTAACCTTTAAAACTCCTGGAAGATATTTAGTGCAGCATGCAATTACAATGTACACAATGTATTTATTTGATTAACTCTTGAACCAAAGATGCTACAGTTGGCATTCGGAAACATGCCGTAGGTTTCTGCATAGTACTGGCTATAAGTGGCAAACTCAAGTTCCTTACAAAATATCCTCTTTATTTACAAGGAGATACAGGGCTAACACAAGGTACGATTCAGGATGGCTAAAGCCTCACTCAGGAAACGGGTAACATGCAGCTCCCATAATGCTAATGGGAAATGACGGTCCTAGGACTAATACATTCTTATTCTGTATGCTGAAACATTAAACACAACCTGAAAACCTAACCTAGCCCCAACCTCTACCAGGGGTCCTATATAAAGACCTAACAAAAACACACCACCTGATGATTTTAGACGTGAATCCACCCTGAATTGTACCTTGTACCACAAACTACACAACAGACTTCAGGAACCCTTCCAGCACTTGTGTCTGAAGCGCTGAAACCTGTTCTTGTGGAATAAGTCTGGAGGGAGTCATGCAGATCCATCGAAGCAATCTTACTCCAATTGTTACATTCGTTTACACTGCAGTGCGTCTCCAGCATAATTTAAACCATGAAAAGAATGCTAAATAACCAGCATTATCCTTCTAACATTTACCACAGTAAATCTGCATGATCATTTTGCAGTTTTCTCATGCTTTTCCTATGGTTATATTATGATTTTACCATATCTGTTTTGGTGCTACAGTGCTTACTTATCCTTTACCATGATCTCAGTATACCTTATTACACTTTGGTATGATTTTTACTATGGGGGGGGGAGGGGGGGGAATCCACAACCAACAGGTGTTGAAAGTTATCTGCTGTGATTTTAGTCTTAATGCATGGACTTACACAGTATTATTTTTTCAGATAACAGCAATAACTTAGTGTGTCTCGTCTCTGGCGAGGGAACCCCAGACTGCACCTGCAGAGGGGCACGATAGCCTTTCAATAGGAGATATTCTGCTTCATATTTATAATGACTATAGTACTACTAATGATACCATTGTACTAGTAAACTTTTGTGCTGAGCAAAGAAGCCTTAACAACAGCTGGTTCATCAGCTGGCCTGAACAGAGCAAGCACTGGAAAATGGGAATCGATATTGTTGTACACATCTCTGTGTGCTCATCAGATAGGGACAACACAGACCTCAGCTCCCCTGAAGAGAACAAGACTGCTGGATAGCATAGACAATAGTGAGTAATTAGGTGTTAGCAATGCACAGTATGTAGAACAAATCTCACTACTGTGTCTCTGAAGTATTACGCATGTAGCCTCTAAATAATCTTGTAAGTTTGGCTCTGTTTGCTGGGGGCAGGGAGCGACACAGGGAGTTTCCATGATATTAGTAATATTAGTGTCTGGCAATGTATTCTGTAGGCTGTGAGGATATCAGGGTAAATCACGGCAATTTTAAAGACTGAATCAATTGAGTAAATTCACATAAAAAAGGTGAAAGAGCATTTAGCTTCTAAAATTAAGGGACTGTAACAGGGAAAGCATTTTGTCACTGGTTTCTTGGGCACATGCCTATGTTTGCAGGAGAGCCAGATGCTCCGTTCGTCACATGAGCAATCACAATGGAGGATTGGTGGGCTGCGTTCCTTGACTGGCTGGTGGGTGTGTCTCAGTGGAGCATCTCACTATAAACAGAAGCCCCTGACACACCCCCATACTGACAGCGAGGACCAAACAAGTACATATAATCGATTGGAGGAAAACGCCTCGGTGGAGTGTATGTGAGCAACCAATCAGTTTTTAAAACTGCTGCTCACTGAGTGTAAAACCAGAGTCAGGGTTTGCCATCTCCCTGTAGAGAACAGGGATTAGTTTAGGGTTTTTTAAATTCCATTGTAAAGATTGGTATGATGTCAGGAGGACCTCCTTTACAGTAGGAGCAGCGCTGACGACAGTGGAGCCCTCTCAACCGCGTTCGTGTGGATATTTCTTTCATAAATGGAAGCTCAAGGTCTCACCAAGCTGTGAATGCAGTGAGGTACAAACCATCAGGCCCGTCACTGATGATTGCCCAATACACAGAGATTCTGGTGGAACAAGTGGACTCCGCGCAGCTACCCCGGATACCGTGGAACGGATTACAAAAACTAAAATTACAACTGCAGCCCGTTGGCTTACGAAACAAGAAGACTGCCGTGTTCACGGCAAAACTTTTATTTTGAGTTGCTTTTTGTACAGTGTTTTGTTTTATCTGTTTGTAAAGTTTTGTATATCTGCCCATGACCTACCATTTTTGATCGTGTCACAGTATTTCTTTTTGTTTATTTAAAACACAAATGTGTGCACCTGAGCTGTGTGTCAGAGCCAGTTCTGTCTCCGTCTTTCTGTCAGTGGACCCCTTCCCTATCACAGGGATAATATTATTAACTAGGATGAGGCAGCATCTTGTTTACAAGAGCAACCAAAGAGATGCAGCAGGCAAAATGTTGCAATATACAAACATCCATAAATAAGATAATAATGTCGATATAACTGTATTCCTAAGATGTGCACACAGAGGACAAGGCTGGCCTTGTAATTTTCTAATTATAAATTTGTTGAAAAAGTTTGCACAAATAATGTAAAAATTGACTGTTCCTTTACAACAGAAGACGGGTTTAATGTTTACAGCTAAATCTCAGGTACAGCTTGAAGCAGAACACCTTATTTTCAGATGAGAGACCTTGAGTTGTTCTTGCTCTCTACCTGACAAATGATTAGATAATTCTATATTAATTTCACTACCAGAAAACATTGTCTCATTATCATTGGTTGGTTTTTATTAATGTGCAGACTGCAAATGACGGGAAAATCATAATTTCATGTTTTGCAATTAATACATTAACAGGTTTCTTTTCTGTATTAAATATACCTGCTGACTTAAACAATGTTAAAGGAGATTCTTGGGTGTCTGCACATCCCTATTGCTAACGTCTTCATCATTCATGCAATGCGGATGACTGGGAGCAGGTTGTGTCAAACATGCCAAGAGGAATTGTCCTGAAAGCATGAAGGGGGGATTTGGGAGCTCTCTTTTAATTTTTAAAGAAAGTTAATCTATCAGCTGGTGACTACTGAAGGGATTTCACTGGTGAAAGAAAAGACAACATAAGCCAACCTTTGTTATGAGGTGTGGTAGCTGTGTCAACTTTTGTAAAATGTGATTGACAATAACTGGCTATCGCTGGCTAAAACTGTATAAGGGTGCAGCGGTAGATCCAGATGTATCTCTGCAGAATGTACACCTCTGCCTGCGCAGCCCTCTCAAGTTCCAAAATATCTCCAAATGGCAGAATAGCCCTATAACACACAAGCTATTCTCTTCACTGGTCTGGAGCACACTTTTATACCCTTCAAAGGCTTCAGTTACCTCTTATTGACCTATGCCTCTTTTGTTGATAGCTACCCCCTCACCACACCACAAACATTTCTGACATCTCCAGGCTTGGTGACGAATGCCAGCGTTGACATACCAGCCACCTCAGTGAAGAAACCCAGTTTATGGGCCAGAGCATTGGACATGCACATTGAGCTAAAACCCTATTCACATAAAATAACTTACTATTCTGAACTGCTGTGCATACTGTTATATGACTTTGTTTGAATAATCTGTACAAGGTTTTTCAACGAGAATTTGATATGCTCAGTTAGAACCAATGGCTATTCTTTCAGGAGCAGTGAATTCAGCGAATGCTCCCCTGAAAGTATAGGATGGGTGACTGATTGTTAGGCCTGCTAACATCTTAACATTTCAGTTTCAGTCAGGAAGCGCCTTCAAGAAGTAGTGAGGGCCATGAAAGAATATTCCCCTGAATTTCAGTGCAACACCAAATGGCTATTTTTCTTATTATTTTAAGAATGTCAGCTTTGCAGGAAAGGCAAACAAAGGAATGAGGTGCCTCCAGCGCTCACATTTGTTTTTCAGAACAAAGAGTTCTTGAGACACTGCGCTGTGCCTCATCTTTGCAACAGTGGCTCCTTATCTATAGGCCTGTTCACTTGTGTTTCATAACATCTCTACCAGAGATTGGAAACAGACTTTCTCTCTGTGCAGTTACTGAAGTCAAAATGTACCTACTAAAGAGGTAGAAACATTTGTCTCCTGAATTCCTCTCAAGTCTGTCAGAAGAGCCTTTCTCAGTAGTTACCAGGTTTCCTAAAAGTCCTAAAGTCTTAAAATGAAATAAAACACTTGAATTTTGTCTAGAAGCTATTTGTTCCCACTGTAGAGTAATACAGATGCCCCTCATGTTGGACAACACGAAATAGCTCATGATGCTATATCGAGTGAACATTAACTCCCAGGGTCCGAGCTGTGCCGCTGGGGAGTCAGTGTGTCCAAGGGGTCCCCTCTGTGCTGCTCAGACAAGGAGAGCCGGCGTGGCCACACGTGGCTGGATTTTGCCCCTGTGGGATCCTGGTCTGCTTCAGTGTGGCTGGCTGTCTGGCATGCCTCCCCAGCCAGAGGCGTCTCTGCTGGAAGATCCTTCGGCAGCAGCTCTGTGGTGCTCAGAAGAGAGTAACAGGACTTCAGAGGAGACTCTTCAAAATTCAGGGAATCAGAAATCTGGAGGGGTGGGGGAGAAAGAGAAAAAGAGAATAAACTGTGAGGAAAAGCCCAGACAACATAAATTACTACCTGACAAGAACACAAGAAATAATTACATTTATATCCGACAATAGAAAACCAATTACTTTTAGATAGCTTCCATTCATGTCAATAATCCCAAGGCATACAGTGACAATACTGAGGTAAGTAACCAGCAGTCAGCCTTATTAAAATGAAAGTCTTTACCCTGAATCTGTTTACTACTATTTACAGTCTCTTATGTCAAGGGCAAGGAAAACCTTTCGTAACGTCTGGCTTTGGCTTGCAAGCTGGAACGACCAGTAACTCGCTTTGTGATGAATATTCTTCAATATTACTGAAGGAAGGAAGATCTAGTAACGGCTGCCTCATAGTAGGTAAAAGTCAGAGACCCAGATTTCAAACAGTGGTCACAAAAGAAAGCTTGACCTAAACCACATGATGCCTCAAGCCCATCAGTCAGTTTCAATTCAAAACACTCCTGTAACTCCAGCAAGGACTCGGGCAGCACACAGAGCCGACAGAGGAACAAAGACACAGAAGACAAAGGTATATAACGGATTTCAATGAAGACTGTTTTACTTAATTGCTGCTGGACCTCCAGGTTCATTGTGCAGCCAGGCCTGAGAGCTCATAAATTCAGATTCTCTGGGCCATTATTTAAACATGGAATGGAACGGCTCTCCCAGAACAGAGTTGCCTACCCTTGCACTAGGACAAACAAGGGGGGGGGGGGGGGGGGGGCATTCAGCCCAATGCCTAGAAGCTGATTGATCTCAAAAACTTTTTCTTAAAGGATCTCGATGATTCATCATACCATACTCCCACCACTCTCTGTGTAAAGCAATGACTTGTACCCTCTGTCCAATATCCACTTAATTCCTCACTGTATGTTCCCTGGTCCTAGTTAATGTGCTGCACTTAAGTAAAGATTAGGGTTAACTTTGTCAACCTCTTTTAAGATTTTAAAGATTCAATTAAGTCCCTTCAGCATCTTTCACCCAAACGTTCATACTCAGGGGTTCGAACCGGATAAACATATTGAGTCACTACCCGAGAGTGCGTTACAAGGGTTGCCTGTGTTGGGGTCCCCCTCTCTCTCTCGGGTGACCCCGAAGTGGAGCTGTAAGGGTGTGACCTTGGGGGACAACATCTCCAGAATGGTGGATGGAGGGGGTGGGGCCTGTAGCAGAGGTTCCTCGCCCTCCTCATCGCAGGATTACAAAGGGGAGGAGACTGAGCTGTGAGCGCCCTCCCACTCTGAAGACAAAAGTATACCACGGATTTAAATGAATACTGTTTTATTTAGTTGCTGCTGGACCTCCTGGTTCATTGTGCAGCCAGGCCTGAGAGCTCATAAATTCAGATTCTCTGGGCCATTATTTTAAAAAGCTGAGTGACTGGAGTGTGAAAGGTGTTACCTGAGAAAGCGAGGCCAGAGTATCAGACTCCAGTGGGGGGACAGGCTGCACCAGCCTCTCTCCCAGGCCAGGGTAGGGTGCCGGCTGTGAAGGAGACAGCACCGTGCTGTAGGCTGGTGGCACCAGGACTATCTGCCTCTGCAGCAGTTGCATGATGGCACCAATATCTGATGTCATCCGGGATTCCAACCTGACAGAGGCAACGCACACAGCTTAGCATGGAGACTCCGGTAGCAGGTTTGACAGAATATAAGTATTGACAAAAGAGAGGAGGCGATTCAGCCACCATTGCTCATCCAGTTCCTAGTACTGCAGCTGATTGATGTCAAAACTTTGTCAAGTCAGGTCTTAAAAAAATCCCAGTGATTCAGCATTAACAAAATGTCTAAGTAGCCCATTCTATACCCTCACCAATCTCTGTGTAAAGAAGCTTCTCCAAAATCCACAACACTTCCAAATGTGTCCTCTGGTCCTGGTTTCTGTGCTGTGCTTAAAGTATTGGTTTCATTGTATCCCCTCCTTATTCTTCTTGCATTGTCCACACCAGCAATTGATGTTACTGAGAAATACACTAGTCTGTAGTCTGTATTGGGTATAGTGTAACATATTTAGATGAGGTTTGAAAGTGGATAATGATAGATTTAATACAATGTAAATAAAATAAAAAAAGACAAGACAATCTTGCTTTTCTGGTCTGGTTCATAGGAGGGTTTGTGGGCTTATTCGGTATCTCGATCGCTCCACCATCCATTCTGTGTCCTCACCTGTTCATCTGCTTCTGGAGCAGATCCAGCCTGCACTCCACTTCTGACCTCTGCCGTCGTGTGATGCTGTGTGTTGGTGCATTGCCTGGAGCGCGTCGCGGCACAGTGCACCTCGGCAGCTCCTGGTACTGTTGACTGCAGCTGTCACCCCAGAAACTGAAGATATTTGACACCCCCGAGAACGCTCCTAGAGAGGCAGACAGCATGATTTCTGTCAGCGTGTTACTGACTTATTATTTATACAGGGCAGGCCAAGCTCAGACACAATGAAAACAACTGTTTTACATCATCAGTTTTAGGCATCGAAACAAACAACATTCTTGAAGGACAATGCGTTTGTATCAGCTGAAAAACTCGAAAAAACCAGAAAGCATAGGAAATGCAATGAAAAACTACAGAATTACTGAGCAATTATCTACAGCTATGGCCAAAAGTTTTGCATTACCTAGAACTTTAGGATTGAGACATCATTTTAAAAGAAAAACCTATATGAACATAATATAGATCTTTTATTTAACATTCTGTAAAAAACTAGATAATTTACCAGAAGCCATAATCATAGTACAATATGTACTGTTAGATTTCAAAATGCCACACTTTAAAACCTGTGTTAGTTTTTCGTTAAATACATGGAAAACTAGGTACATAATTCAATATGTTAACGTAGCATTATTCATCAGGTTTCATTCGACTTATCAGTGTTCAGTCTTCACACCCATCCGATGACCCTGTTAGCCCGTGTTAGCATTAAATTGTAAAAGTTCTGTATTTTCCTATAAAAGGGCCCTTCACTGTTTCACTGTCTTCAATATGTGTTTTTGTATTTTTAAGTCAGAAATAAAGAGGCAGTGCTGCATTGCCCTGCACAAACCCAGAACAACAAAACAGCACACTTTCATTTCTTAAGTGTCTTCTGCTTGCTGTACAGTTTTTGTTTCCAGCCCAGGTCTTTATTTCAATGTGTGGTGCTCAATTATTAAACTGAAGACAACTTCATAAACAACTTCATGATTTAATGATGCCTGTTAAACACGGAATGGAACGGCTCTCCCAGACCGGCGTTGCCTACCCTTGCACTAGGACAAACATGGGGCCCATCAATGCCTAGAAGCTGACTGATCTCAAAACTTTCTTAAAGTACCTCAATGATTCAGCATACCATACCCCCACCACCTTCTGTGTAAAGAAGTGTCCTGTACCCTCTGTCCAATATCCTCTTAATTCCTCACTGTGTGTTCCCTGGTCCTAGTTAATGTGCTGCACTTAAAGTAAAGGTTAGGGTTAACTTTGTCAACCTCTTTTAAGATTTTAAAGATTCAATCAAGTCCCTTCAGCATCTTTCACCCAAATGTTCGTTCATCTTCAGAGGTTCGAACCAGATAAACATACTGAGTATCTACCTGAGAGTGCATTACAAGTGTTGCCTGTCTTGGGGTCCCTCTCTCCCTCTCGGGTGCCCCTGAAGTGGAGCTGTGAGGGTGTGACCTTGGGGGGGGACATCTCCAGGATGGTGGAGGGAGGGGGCGGGACCTGTAGCAGAGGTCCCTCGCCCTCCTCTTCGCTGGATTCCAAAGGGGAGGAGACTGAGCTGTGAGCACCCTCCCACTCTGGCTTTCTCCCCTCCCCCTGTTTGTTGCTACCCTGCCTTCTCCCCCTTCGCAAAGGTTTCTGGGTCATCTTTATCTCACCAGCATTCTTGTCATCTGCGTGAAAAAAACAGAGATTTTCATAGACAGCAGGACAAGGGTCCACAGTTCCAGGAGACCTCCTGGGCTTTGTTCCACCTGTAGCCTAAATACTTCATTGAACTAATATAACTTCCTTCTCAGGTCAGTTGATATTTAAGTGATACCAAGAAAACAAGGAGGACCGGATTTGTGCACCGTTGCTGTAAATTGAATTATCCAATAAACACATTTTGTTCTGAAAAAGTTGTATTCAAGAGCCTCTGTACTACATTTACAAATAAAAACACCCTAAAACTACCACAAAATACTGCACCAACTACATTTATAAATACATATGTATGGTCCTCTTTTTAGGCCCAGATGTACAGTGAAAGGTCTCAGCTCTCGGTTACCTTTCTCTGTCCGCCTCCTAAAGGAGAGTTTTCGGCGCCGTAGCCGGTTAAAGCCGCAGTCAGAGTCATCGCTGCTTGGGGATCCGGGGATCATGTTGGTCTAGAGAAACATAAGCAAAGTTAACGATCTCTAACGTCACTCTCGGCTCCAACCAACAGCCGCACTGCCTCCCTCCCAGTCTCTCACCACAATACCTCCCAATCTCTCAGCTCTAGCCCTTAGACCACACTGCCTCCCACACAGTCCCTCAGCTCCAACCACTAGACCACACTGTGTCCCTCTCTCCCGGTCCCTCAGCTCTAACCAGCAGATCACTCTACCCAGGCATAATCACTTAGTCATACCATGGGTGATTAGGAGGTTGTTGAAAAAGGTATTGTACATTTAAATCACAATACATTGAACTGATGAGTCATTAATTCCACTGTGGGAGTGTGGTGAGCTTGGCTTGACACTGAAGTAAAAACATCTAGCTATACTTCTTTTTGCCACTAGAGGACAGCAGCAGTCTAGTAAACAGCTGGTTACACTTGTGACACTTAAGAGCATGTGATTGACTGTATTGCAATTTCCCCATGGCTATGCTACATATTTACCACAGTTTTTTTTTTTTTTAAATACAGTCCCTCTCTGTGCTTTACCATGCTTTCACTATGCCTTATTACATTTTGCTGTGCTTTTACTATGGGTAAACTTTATAACTTTTCTAAGCTTCCTAGCTGAGTGGGTAAGGCTGTGGCGTGAGGCCATCTGAACTCACATCTCTGAGGTTGAAGGTGATCTCCAGGTTGGACCAGAAGTGATCCGAGAACTCGGGGTACATGTCCAGAACCTCCAGCACATCCTCGCGGTGGATCTTGTGAAGGTCGCAGTAGGTCAGCGCCCGCACTTCTGCATTCGACTTGCCAGGACGAGCGTACAGGTTGATTGGCTCTCCGAAAATGTCGTTCTTACCTGAGGGGTGGGGGGACACACACCTCGGCAAGGTTAATTTCCATTATAAGCCATTTCCCCACTAGAACCTATTAGAAGCAACTACACTTATAATTTTGCTGAGATTGTAGCTCTCACACTCAATGACAAAACATTTGAAACGTTTAAGCCACAACAGGTTCTATATAAATAGTTTGAATTATAATATGTTTCTTCAGTGGCTACTTCTAATCAAGTTTTCTCCTGCACTCTTAGTATGACTGATCTGAATCAGTGTGTATGAAATACACTCTCAGCTTGATTTGAGATAAATTTAGCACTGCTGATTGGTTAATAATTACATTACTTGGGGGCAAGATTTCAAAATGTTTGTGAAACATTAATAAGAGAAAAGCTGATTGTCTGAGGATGAAAACAAGACCACTGCTGTAGAGCAGCGTGAGTCACTCCAACTATAACATCTAAATTAGACTGTAAGCTGACTGCAATACCAAGGAGGGTGCAATTGGTCTTATTTGCACATTGGAGTCTATTTTTATTGCTTGAGCTGTCAAAAGCTAGAAAAAAACACATTTTCACTTTCACTTCATTTTAATTATAACTTTGTTCATCTGGATTTTTAACCAGTGTTTAAGATTGATATATTTTTCTTTTTTTAAATTTAGTAGTCGGAAATTTTTTTTTTATCATTTTCTCCCAATTTAGAATAGCCAATTATTCTCAGCTCACCGCTACCACCCCTGCGCTAACTCGGGAGGGTGAAGACGAATACATGCTGTCCTCCGAAGCGTGTGTCGTTAGCCGGCCGCTTCATTTCATACTGCAGACCCACCATGCAGCTACATCAGAGCTACAGCGTTGGAGGACAACATAGCTCTGGGCAGCTTACAGGCAAACCCGCAGGTGCCAGGCCAGACTACAGAGGTCGTTGGTGCGAGGTTAGCCGACAAAACTCTGGCCAACCTAAGCCCTTCCTACCCTGGGCAGCATTCGGCCATTTGTACGCTGTGCCCTGGGAGCTCCCGTCCACGGTCGGCAGTGGAATAGCCTGGACACGAACCGGTGACGTCCAGGCTATAGGGTGCATCCTGCACTCCACGCAAAGCGCCTTTACCAAATGCACCACTCGAGAGCCCCAGGATTTATATTTTTGAGGCCGCAGGGAGCAATGTAGCCATCTAAGGGAAACCTCAATGATTACCTCCTCATGCGAGTGGATCTAAGAAAAGATGCTCTTAAAATGATGTGGTGTCTGGTTTAACAGGAGAGCTTGTTTTTCATGCCAGTTAATGTCATGAAAGATGATTGAATGCTTAGAGATAACTGTATTGAAAGACCCGTAAGAACTGGGAGCCTGTCTGCTTTCTGAATGAATATGAAGAGACTTCAGTTTAGTGTTAGCTCTGCTCCACGCTAGTGAGCTGATACGCACATGATTCCCAAGAGACTGGCAGTGAGGAATGATTACATTTTCTTTTTTTCTCAGCATCAACAATTTTTTCCTGCCAAAAATGAAATGTAATAGAATAAACGCCCCCAAATTGCACAGATATGTAGTTTGATTCCAAAGTACCACACAAACAGTTGGTATTAAATTAATACAGTGCTCCCTCAATATTTTTCGATTTCATAATTCAGACGTTTTGATTGATCCCTGTTAGGTCATACTGACAGTAAATTGTACAAATAAAATCTTTCTGATGCATAAGGGTCTTCATTTTTTATGTGTACAGTACAGTATGTCAGACAGAGAAATAAAGAGGAATAACTGTACCTATAAATATAAATATTTCTCTGTAATGTTGTTAAATCACCTGATTTTGTTCACCTCAGGAAAATAGTTAATTGTATTTGGTACTCTGTCCCTCTATATTCTTTGCTCCTGGTTATTGAACATTAGTTTTCCCTGTAGGTTTTTAAAGAATCTAATCTTCACTGCATCAGCAATCGAAGCAAAACATACCCAGTACATCCATCAGCCTCATGCAACATTTAGAGCAGAAAGGAAATACAGCAGGGGTTCAGGCTGCAGCTCATTGAAAATATTCACTGCACAGACTTGTCATATAAAATATTTACAATATGGACTGGGACAGCAATCATTAATTAACCACTGTTAAAAAAATGGGCTAACAAAACAGTAATACTACACACCAGAGAAACAACTACCTTGAAGACTGATACAGTCAAACCCATTAAACATGGCAAGGATCCACTGAAAACACTGACATCACAGATTTGCCCTTATTAATGTTCACAGTATTAATCAAAAAGGCAGAACGGTAACACTACATGACTGAAAAGGATTCAGATTTGACTTATTAAATATTTACAATGTGGACTGGGACACCAGATGTGGAAGCAATCAAAGCAACACTAAGCCCTAAGCAAGCACCCTATGTTATTCAAAACGTTTAAACAGGTTCTATTTAAAGAGATTAAGTACATTAATATTAGGGTTTTCTCTTTTTTTCTCGATTTAATGACTTGTTTATAAGAGTTCTGTGACTTCCTCTTATCAAGGTAGGAGTGTACTTACTCCTGCACTCTTTGTATGACAGACCTTTTTGACACAGCAATGAGTGTGCGAGAAATACACTCTCAACTTGATTAGAGGGATCTACCCAGCACTAATAAACATACATGAAACCCCGCCCCCCCCCCCCCCCCCGATGAAGCCCAGCGCTCATTACCCAGAATGGCGACGACCACGTCCCTGCGCAGGATCTCGATGGAGCCGCGTGAGATGAAGTAGAGTGCGGAGAGCACGTCGCCTGCGTGGACCAGTGTGTCGCCCGGGGGGGCGTGCGTGGTCTTGAACTTCATGGCCAGCGCTCGCAGGCAGCCCTTGGTGGCTCCCTTGAAGGCTTTGCAGTTATGCAGCAGGCTGCGATTCAGGTGTAGACAGATATCTGCCTGGAGACACTCTGGGAAACCCTTCAGCACCTAGGAGGGGAGAGATGGAGGGGGTGTTACACTGAGAGGTACACCTGCAAACACAGGGAGCTGCATCGTAAAACCCCTGTCATGCATGCGCTCTGGGAAACCCTTTAGCATCTGGGAGGGGAGACACGGAGGGGGAGTTACATAAGGAGGAACACCTTGCTGGAAGCACTCAGGGAAATCCTTATATAAAAGTCAATATGTCAGTTAATCTTGTCTCATATATCACTTAATATGTCCAGTCGACCCTGCCTCATATCAGTTAATGTGTCCAATGACCCCTGTCTCTCATATCACTTAATATGTACAGTTGACTATGTTTCTTATATCAGATTTGTCTTGTTTTATAATAAGCTCACCGCGTTCATGTCGATGCCATTGGTGTAGGACCAGGCGTGCTGAAAGTACTCCTCCAGTCTCTGCCGCAGTGGGTTGGGGATCTGGTGGAAGCGAATGAACTCTCGAACACGCAGCATCTGAGTGTGGTAGCGCGCCGTGCCCGAGTACAGCCGCTGGATAATCGCAGAGACGTTCCCAAAGATACTGGCGTACATCAAAGCTGCACAGAGAAAAGAGGGAGCAGGGTCAGAGAATCACTGTAACAGGGCGAAGTGAAACAGGCTTGTCTGAGTGATTTTGACCTCATCTGATCTTGATGACAAGAGTTAGGATCCGTAACAGCAAAGCATCACACTCTTCTCATCTCACCAGCAGGGGGCAGAATCCCCCACCGCTATTAAACACTCACTCAACAGTGCTGCATTTGGAAAAAATAAAATTGAAAGACAATCACTTCAACTAGAAGAATAAATTGAGAACACTTTCATTAGATTTATTAAGTTTCTTTTCCTATTTATAAAGGGGTCTGAATCTAGCAGCTGCAATAATCATGATGCAATCATCACATTGTTTTTACAAAGCAACTAACTGTTCTGCAAAATGGGACTGGATTGTACACCATTCTGAAAAATGTTGAGGTAAACCATTCTGGTTAAAGCTCGACAAAGCAAAATTAACCTTATATTTAACAGACAACAAGTATGCCAGTGACATACATCCCCCGACATGGCTGTAAGCTCACAATCAGAGCTTTAAGTATGATGAAAAAGTTAGCAAGCATGACATATATCAACAGTATGTGCATAACATTATAGAATAGGTAGAGGAAATGTCATCAACAGTGGGGGATAATTATGGAAGCACCCTTATTATAAGTAGTTATACATTGTGTATTGTTTCTTTGCAAGCCTAAACATATTGTAATATACAGACACAGACAGTTTGTCCAAGTGATTAGAAATGAAGACTGGCACCCAGCTTTCGAACTCATTTACTCTGGAGCACAACGTCCTCATACAGGCGCAGGCACAGCAGCCCTTTCTCATTTGTCACAATTGTTTTTGTTTTTATTGACAGTGAGCAGCCACTCGCTTCGTGCAGGGAATGAAGGGTTTTAATTAAGATAAATGGAATATTAGAATTCTCCAAGACGCCAGATACACCTCTTCAATATTACTCCCACCACTCATCGCTTTAAAAATTGATTTTTCCATTCACGGTGCCAGTTTCATTATCGTAACAAACTCCCCTTGGCCTCAGCGACTTCTGTGCATGTGCACGACTAGCAGACACACACAGATTTGTTTTAATAATGGGATTTATCAATGTGTTTCCACATTATTAAAAAAAAAAAAAAAAAGTTTCCCTAAACGTTCAGTGAACATTGTATAAAAAATGAAGTTTTTTTTTTCTCCCCTTGTGTTGCGCCTTTGACTATGTCATAATACAGAACTCTACAATAAAGACAAGGAGGGAACAAACATGTTTACTGACAGTTGAGGTATTAGTCAGTAAAAGTTTTCCAGAAAATTATTGAAAGTTAGGTGTGTGGGAAGGGGGAAGCGAGCAACCTATCCAGGTCCAATGTAATCTACCTGTTGACACCTGCTATTATACTTCATTGTACTTGTAGACGCATTGTTCTGTAATGGACTGTCATTTTAAATCCCTGCAATGAGGACGGCAGGCGCACTTCGCTTCACCTCACTGGGGTTTTAGTGTCAGGTGGATGATGAGCTGTGTTGTACCCGTATGGATGATCAATTTCTAATAGAAAAATAGTTGACTCTGGTAATTACAGCTGCCAGCTTGGAGTGGACTGTACACAGAATGCTTTGCGTGGGGAAGCGAGCTAATGATTGGTTAAATGTATAGCTATTTTGTAGCGTCTAGAGTAGCTTGTTAGTCTGTTTCAAGTTGCTTTGGCAAACTGACAGTAAACTTTAAGGTAAGCTCTTTGATGTGATAGAGCTGGCACATCTGAAGTTCATGAAAAATCTTGAAATCCAAACGCGAAAAATATGTTCATACCATTATGCTGACATGGGGGAAAAAAATGCAATTCATGAAATAAAAAAAAAAAAGAAGATCTTCTGGATCAAAAAATGTACAAGAGTCACCAAAAGCTGGTGTTGAACTTTGTGTTGTGTCTGTTTCCATCTTGTTTTAAGTTCTAGTTGTGTCTTAATTGCTAATGGAAGTGGTGAGTCACAATGGTGTTTTGTCTTTAAACTGACGAAATTATAAAGTTCTGCCCAATGGGGAGGTTTCTTCCCATCCTGATGTTATATAAGTAACTTGCAGCTGGGAGGTCCCACCCTCTCCTCTCTCCCGTTATGCTAGGCATAAGCATGCATGTCCATTCTAATGTTATCACCTGTCCCATGTGGCTGTCTGCATTCTAGACTGAATACGGACCACAGTACAGACTGTTGAAATATACTGGACTGTATACCTGTACTGGACTGCATACTGCCGCTAATAAAGCTGCACTTTGGGTTCAGCGAGCTGATTGTAAAGCCGGTACTTATTGTAAGTTCCAGTCTGATAAGAATTGTGAAATTCTCCTGGTCCAGACTACAGACATATTTACAACTTAGTAGTTAAAAAAATGTATAATAAATGTACACTAGCATTTTACTAAACAACGAACACAGGAGGAGGATGGTGTCTCACTTACAGCCGATGAGCATGACGCAGATGGAGAAGATCTTCTCGGAGTTGGTGTTGGGGGAGACGTTCCCGAAGCCCACGCTGGTCAGACTGCTGAATGTGAAGTAGAGCGCCGTCACGTATTTGTCCTTGATGGAGGGGCCGGAGGAGGCGTTGCTGTCATTGTAGGGTTTGCCAATCTGGTCTCCCAGATTGAACAGCCAGCCTATCCGTGGGCTGAGGTAGTGGTGCTCCACGTTGCCGATGGCGTACCAAATACAGGCGAGCCAGTGCGCGATGAGGGCGAAAGTGCACATGAGGAGGAAGAGCACTGCCGCGCCGTACTCAGAGTAGCGGTCCAGCTTCCGCGCCACACGCACCAATCGCAGCAGCCGGGCTGTCTTCAGGAGGCCAATCAGAGTGGTGGTCTGGGAAGGTGAAAGGTGACAGGACAATTCACATCTGTAAAGTAATCCACACAGTTCACCCTGGGGCTATGTCATGACTGTCTATTATGAATAGTGCTCATAGCAGTATTAAAGACTAAGCTTCTGTGAAAAGGCTCAGAAAAAGGTATAGTAAAGTATAAATAGATTTGCTCCTTTTCAGCATTTGTTTTTCAGGGGCTCACAAATTACCATAATAGATCCCTCACATTTTAGAGCAACGTGTTTGGCTGGGGTTCTTATTTGGAACACTCTGAAGCCTGTAAAATGTACAACAGGTTTCACCGCTTTCAGTTTGTGAGTCGTTTCTGATCAGCTGAAATGAAGACATATTGTGATTGAGTGGGGCAGAGATACTGGTATCCAAAGTCAACAATAGGAAAGCCCTGAGTATGACTGACAACAGTCTCATTTGGTGTGATTTTCCTCAGTGTGCATATCTCTGCATGGCCGCATTTGATCAGCTGCCAGTCAGAAGCAAAGAATAAATTGAAAATAATCACACTGAGTAGCACAACCCCTGCAGTCCATTGCACAATTAGGTGAGTGATTATTAAGGTGTTTTGTGAGCCCCTGAAAAATAAACATTGAAAAGAAGAACGCTTAAGTATAAGACACTAAGTGTGAAAAGTTTATCTCCTGTGGTAAATTTAAAAAGAGATCACTTGTCGCAAACGTATCCTGGCAGGTCTATTCTAGAGGAATTTGTTGTTGTAATTCTTAGACATGCAGAGAAGCAGAGATACACTAAGCCAGTGCCACAAAGATGTGTCAGGGGGAGTTAATGTAAAGGATTTCCTGAGGTGAAGACATTCTGATGTGAGGCTCTTGAATCGTGAGCACTAAATAAATCTTTGATGTACAGATACGTCAGTGTAGCCTTGGAGGGATTGAAGAAATCTGCAAAGCTCAGGTACATTTTTATAGTGCTGGCGTGATTGTACAATCCCATGGAATAAGAGGTACATCATTTAAGCACCACAGGGATGAAGGATGATGTACAAGGATCTGAGTGCAGTGCTGCAGAGATTGGGTGTGATGAACAGATACGTCAGCACAGGGTGGAATGATTGAGTAAGTCACCGGTGGACAGATCTGTCACGTGGCTGGGGTGGCTGAATAAGCCTATGATGCAGTTCTTAAGGTACAGTTCCCCCCCCCCCCCCTTCTAGCCCACTTCCCATATTCCTCTCCATTCCCTCTCCTTCTCACTCCCCCACCCTCCTGTCTCACCTTCTCCCACTCTCCCCTATATCTTCCTCTCTCCCTCCTCTGTCCCTCTTTCAGTGGGTAATGTAAAACTTCAGCGAATCAGACACAAAGCAATAGAATGAACTGAAGCCTCCTAAATTACAAAAAAGAATTATAGGGTTGCTTACAAAACTTAAGCATTATTGAAGGAGCTAATAGCACCTGAGCCAGCCTGTTACCGAACCAATGACAGGACATGAGATAGATTTAATATTTATGTAAATGAAATTCATTTGGTTTATTTTGTTGTATCTTGTTTTGATTAACTGTACCCTTGTAACTGCCAAGGGCTCTCACTGATTGGGGGCCGGGGAGAACGTTTCCGGGAAGGAGTCCCAAAAGAAGGAGCAAGTGGTAAGGCAACCCAGTCACACAGATTTGTTTTTCTTTGTTGTGTAAAAGGAAAGTAAGTTTAGTTAAAAATTCTTGTTTTGTTTTATTAGATACGATTTTTAGCTTACAAGCTATCAAGGTAAACAAGTGGTGTGATCTGCCAGGAGACACGTGAAGGGATGTCATACAGGGTAGAAATTAACGATCAAACAGCAATGAAGCAGCTCAAATAGAGCCAGCCCATTGGGCAGTGTAAGGCAGCCACTGACCTCTTCTGATCCGGAGCGGAAAATGAGAAGATCGAAGGGGATGGCCGCCACCATGTCGATGAGGAACCAGCCCTTGAAGTAGTGCACGGCGATGCGGCCGGGCTGGCTCACCACCTCGTCGTTGGAGTTCACGTAGGTGGTGCGGAAGTTGATGAGGATGTCGATGATGAACATGATGTCCACAATGAGGTCCACCACGTTGAGTGGGTTGCAGGAGTAGCCGCAGTCCCGGCGGTTCACCTCCTCTTGGTCGTTGAGCAGGAAGGACGCTGAGTAGGGTGTGAAGATAGCCGTGTAGATCACCAGCAGCAGGATCAGCCAGTCCCACACTGCCTTGAAGGGGCTGTAGTGCAGGATCGTCCACTTGTGGATCCGGGGAGCCTGCAGCTTGTACTCAGGAAGAACATCGGCACCCAGTGACAAAACCTGCAGAGAGGATAAGAAGAGACAGGTGCTACGGGTTAATATTGTCCTGGAGAAACAAGAACATAACAAAATCTATGCTCCTCTGGTTCCTGCCTTATAAAAGTGTACCACTGTATTTATTGCAGTTTTACCATGCTTTTCCCATAGTTATACTATGCATTCAGCATAGTTTACCTTTGTTTGACATGTTGATTAATATGCTTTACCATACCTCACTATTCTCGACAATGCTTACCTATGCTTTATGAAGCTTTCACTATGCTTAAATTACACTTATGCTTTTACTAAGACAAACATTTTTAAAGGCTAGTAGCTGCTTGATCTCAAAATGTGATCTCGTCAACTTGTGACTTAAAGGATCCCAATGATTCAGCATCAGCAACGTGGTTGGGTAACCTATGCCTACATAGTTTTACATTATTGATAAATATCAAGAGAAGTTATTAACATAACTCTGTGGGGCTGGATTCGCAGAGCTCACAACTCGTCACATTAATAGTGAAGGAACAATTTAACTTTCAATTTGAAACATTGACACTTTGTTGGTTCTCAGTGAAGTGTACCGAAGTGCTCCATTCAAGAAGCCATCAATTAAAACACAGCATGATGTTATTTTAGAAAAGATGAACCTTAGTAAACACAATCAGCTTTAAGAGGATACAATTTTACAAGCACATTTTACAATAATGCCTTGAATTATTACGCTGGCATCAGTTCACCCCTAGATTCCTGGAGCTCTCTTGAGGGTTTCTCATTAAAAATTGTTTTCAGAAGCTTTAAAAGGCTTGAAAGGGGCGGCACAGATAAACACGTTTGATTTTATTTATGAAACTCAATGCAGTGAATATATTCTGTAATGAGGTTTCAAAATATATGATTGTGTAGACTTTTTAAATGTATTGCCACAGCTAACCCTTCATGGATTGCCATGAATCCAGAGAAGTTCCTTGTTACTACGCAGACCGCCCTGATGAAGTACCCAGGAGACGAGGAGTTGCACAGTGCTCAGGCGCAATAGAGCCAGGCACCTCATAAAACAACATGAATCATGTAAGGGTCCCGACAGCCTGGTCACAGAAAAGACAATGAGTATTAAGGGACAACCTCTGCTCCAGTGAAAAGCTTCCAGAAATGAGAGATACTGGCTATGCAATAAAACTAGAAACTATGTAGGTGTATTATGACTTTTTTTTTTTTTGGAATCGCCAATTATTTTTCTTATTTTCTCCCCAATTTGGTAAGACCAATTATTGTTTATTTCAACCTGGCTCACCGCTGACATCCCCACTCGGACTCGGGAGGGACGAAGACGGACACACGTGTCCTCCGAAACGTATGCCGTCAGCCGTCCACTTCTTTTCACTCTGCAGGCCCACCATGAAGCCACCTCAGAGTTATAGCGTTGGAGGACCACGCATCTCTGAGAAACTTACAGGCAGGCCCGCGGCGCTCGGCCAGTCTACAGGGGTCGCTGGTGCGTAGTGAGCTGAGGACACCATGGCTGACTATGAGGGGTTAGCGGCACATGTGTGCAGTCTATTGCTCCCAACATGTTGGGGAAACCATAAATGTCAAGGAAATTTGTTTTCAAGGCTTGTAAGTACACCCTGCTTCTAGGGAAAAATCGGTATTTGGCTGTTCGCCTCAAAAATGCATTGAGTACAATTGGCAACCCACGAGAAAAGCGGAAATGCCAGCAACAACTGCAACTGTTTAAAACGTGCTTTCAAAGGTTCTGAACAAATTGATGCAATTGTAAGTGTTGCAATTGCCGGCAGCTTTAGTATATCTCATTATAATATTTGAGAACCTTCATTTGCATTATCTCCATAGCCTCCATACGCATTTATGCAGGAACGCTCATAATTACACATTCATCTAAGGCTGAAACGCAAAGAAACTGCTGCTGCAAAGCATTCCCTAAAAGGTCGCTAACAGCATTGTGCATGTTCGGTACATTTCACCCTAGACTTACGAGTCATTTGCAAATAGTTTGCAACTATATCAACAGCTGCCACACTTTAGTACCTCTACCCCTTCGAGTTCTTTATTCTTGAACCGAAAGTGAATGCTTAGTAGGTATATAACCTGTTTGTACCATTTAAAAGAAATCACACCAATTAAAACTCCTAAGAACCCTAAAGCTAACACTCTTAAAGATTTAATTACTATGTTATGCATCACTACAGCACCACCTATTGACTGGAATGTACTGTGCTGCTCTTTGTTTGGCTTGGGCCTGTCACGATGTCTAGAGCACCAGACCTGCTCGCCACATACAGGCACATAAACTGGTTCATACCCCTCTCTCTTTGATGAGCTAGACATAACTACAGTAGTACAGAGCCTGGTATTGTCAACAAACTCTGAACTGGACATAGAGAAACAACACATCCGCAGAGCTTTGATCAATACCAGAGTTGTATTCCCTATAGCAGTACCAATCTTTAAAAAATGGAAATAAGACCCACTGCACAGCAGTTCCATCCATTCCTGGAGTTTACTACGACACACCTGAGCTTATTACCTATACACTGTGGCTAATCACGCTTGTATTAAAACCTAGAATGGGTGAAACTGCTATGTAATAAGAGTCTTATTTTCATTCCTGGGTGGAGATGGGTTACAGTTAACACCTCTCAAGAGGTCTGGGTCTAATGTAGTTATCTAAGGAAGATAATGGTTTCACAGGTATATGGTACATCTGTCTGTGTGGCTGCTTGTATGTTCTGGGAAACACAGTAAGAATTGCCATTGTGGGCAGCAGTGTTGAGAGGTCATTATTTCCCCTTTTAGCAAACAGTGCTAGCAGCAACAACAGCTGTAATAAAATACATAAAAGACAACCTTACAGGTCTTTGTAATAAACAATGAAAAGTGAAGCTATGTGACATTCGCCACATCTGATAGAGCCAAGAGATACAGCATCTATCAAAGTCTCTACCATTGACAAAATCTAATAATTACTCAGCTGAGATACAGTTCATCTTAGTTTTCTGTAGCAACCACAGCAAACACATGCATGATCCCCCACTTAACTAGAGGCAAACCCTGCCCTACTGACTCACTTTCTTACAGTAAAATGGACAACAGTCCATCTTTCTTCACTTACTCAGAGACAGTAAACTCACACCGCAAACTAACTGGGATAATTTACCAAAAGAGGTGCAAATGTAATGCAAATTTAAACAGGTATTGCACTATTGGTTAATTAATCTGATTTTCAGAATGAGTTCTCATTAGATACAAGATCCAACACAACCTATATTTGCTCAGTAAGGCACAGCACTACTGTAAAATAGATTAACGATCTACAACAAACATACACGTTTGCGATGTAATGCAGGGACAATCTCATATGTATCTGCCTTTAATGGCCTCATTCATCAGAGTTAAAAGTGTGGAGTGGACTTTGGTGCTGTGCAAATACTTGTGCAAGTGCCCTGAAGATTCAGGTATTCATTGTCACCTATCTAGAGCTATTAGTCTCCCCAAAACACATTTCTCACCTTTACAACTCTGTCACTTTGCACCTGAAAGCACTAAAACACACCATTATATGATATTACACCCACACCTTAAAAAAGATGCTTCTCTTGTTTATCACAACGGGGCATAGGTTAATCAAATCAACACCATATATTCCTAAAGTTTTGTTTCGTTTAAAACTGGAAGATCTCATTATACTATTTATCACTGCAAAGTGCACAGAACCGCCAGCCATAAGCAGGTGTTTCATAGAACACTCAAAAGTGCTGAATTCCAGGGTAATTTGAACTGTGTGCTGCTGTGTTTAAAATGGCATTTGGAGAATGATAATTCAGAATGTTAGCGCGTCAGAGCAGATCTAAATCAGCCGTGTGTAAAGGTTAACACCATTGCATCTGCATAGCAAATGCAATTCTGTCTTCTTGGCAACAGGACTCTCTACAGAGCAAAACAAACACATTATTTTAAGGATCATTAACGCACAACTGACATATTTGGTCAGCTGCTGGTCAGACACAAAGAGTAAATGTTGAAAAACAGTAAGTCTAGTTATAAAAAACAAAGTTATGTACAGTTATATAAAACAACATTTACAAAATATAAATTTAATAGCAAGACAGTGATGTATGAGAAAGACGGCTCACTATCACTTTGTGTACAGCAGTCCTGCAAAATGTGCTGGGCTTCACCTGTGATGTTTTAATCTGTAGTTATTATTCTGCATTTGCTTTGCTGTTATCAGGTGGTTTACAGTGACCTAAGCTTCATAATAAGGGTTAATAATACCTGAAATGACATAATGAAATACTCTGGAAAGGAACAGTGAAAGTCTTTACGACTTAAAAACAACAATTCAGTTCAGAAGTTTCCTAAGGCAAGCCTGTCATCTTGAAAATGAATGGCCCTCTTCTGTGTTCACTTTACTTTATTGCTCTGTTGCTGTTGGAGTTCTCCCAGAGGCAGATATATTTATTTCCCTTTTCTTTCCAATGCAAACAATGAAAGCAATAAAACCGCAGCCTATCACAGTAAAAGCAAATGCATTTCTTTTTAAAGTCAAAGAATAACCTCCCCAGAAATGTATTACTGTAATCACCAACACAAACAAAATCATCATTATTAAATAACCCTTGAGTGGTAAATAAATATAAAAAATGCCTTTCGAAAATGTCCATATGGTTCATGTCGACAAATTAATTTGAATGCATGTTCAATTTCTCATGTTTTTTATAAATGTTTTTTCAAAAGGTTGTAAATGATAACTCCAGTGTTAATCAAGAAATGGTATGCAGCATTGATTTTGGCATTTTCAAGCGGTCGTTATGCTTATTTCGTTATTGCATAATCATCCTAATGTGATTTCCGAAATTATGTCGCTTTACAAAATGTTTCTTTTGTTTGCGTGGGAATTTAAAAGCAAATCTGTGTTAATTGTCAGAATTTATCAGGAGTTAATTTGCACTTTGAAAAGGAGGGTGTTAATTAACGAAACACAGTATATACTATAACTCACTTTGAAACAGAAATTTAACAGACCGTGACTGACAATACAGAGAAACAGAGAGAGTGTACAGGACCAGTTAATTTCTTACAGCCAACCTAGATAAGTCAATATTTGTAGTTATGAAAATATTTTCTGTACTTGTGGTTGTGAAGGAGATTTATTCACTTGTTTTAACCATTTGTAACTTTACGGAACATTTGTTGTATTGCTAAAATGATATATCATTATTTGTACGAAGTGTAATGTTACTACCAAGAAATTATCACTGCAACTGTAGCCCATCTGAATTCTACATATGTACATTATATGACAGCTGACTTCTACTTTAAATTTTATTTGACTTACACAACTGAAATCTTGGTATAGAAAACAGGATATTAGCTAATACAATAAAGGTGATTGCAGATTTATAATGCGTCCTTGGCTTTTAAAATCTGTTTCTTATCCAGTTCCCTTATCTAGTCATCGAGACAGAAAGTGATGTTGGTGACCTGCGATAATTAATCTTTTTAACAAGAAATGCGTTCATTAACAACCTCAGACTCAATTTCAAAGCATTAAAGGGTATATAACAAGCTTTTTATTTTAATGTGTTACATGTTCCCATGTGTTGCTACAACTGTTGGAGCTTCTAGTTTAACTAACTGAGTCATTTACAGTATTGTAATAGCAGCGTTTCCTTTCTTTCAGAACAGGTGCTTACTTGGTGTGGTGGTAAATGCTTTGTAATATGGCCCTAGCCTTTATAAAAGTTTACCACAGTAAAAGCATTGCAAAATGTAACAAAGCATATTAAAAAAAAAAAATAGCAAAACACAGTGAACGATGGTAAATATAAAGTATAACTAGGTTCGATTTTAATTTTTTTGCAAAATTGTCGATTACTATTACTATTGTGTCAAGAAGGACACAAGGCAAGGCTTCAAGGCTACACTTTTTATTTGTTTTAGCTCTTTCTCTCTTTAGCTCCTTTTCTTTGTTCTGTTCTACTTCTTTCAGTCTGACCCTGGTATCCTGCCCCCACTCCCTTTTCTACCTCACCTGGCTAGAAAGTCCCAGGCTGGCAACTGTTGGGAAATTCCCCAGGCCATGGACCCACAGAACCTTTTAAAAGGGAGGGGTCGGGGTTCTCCCGCTCACTCCAGAGCTGACCACGCCCCCGATCCGCAGGGCGCCCACTTCATGGTTGGTGACGATCAGTCAGCACGCTGGTCCCGCCCCTCTCTCCAGCCTGCCTCGGGACTCGCCGTTACAATATCGATGTTTATTTTAGAAGGGATTTACCATTGTTTTTCTATCTATATTTTTCAATTCAAGCAGAGAATAGGTGAAATCGACCTTTATGCTTTAAAAAAAATTAGCCTTTTATTGCCATTGAGAAACGTCTCATTTAGCGAAACTCCTTTATTGTATTCAACTGCAACAAAACCATGGTTACCAAGATTCTAACTGAAATGACGTTTGGTTACAGCAGTTGGTTCTTGCGGTGCAGGAGTGATAAGCAGACAACTGCGATTCAGTCCATACGTGTTTATTTGTTCTCTTTTCCAGGTCTGGTGACCGTCAAATAATAAATTCCCGGAAATACACAACAATGTCTAATGCACAGGGATAACGAAAAACAGGGTACAGTCCTCAACAAAACAACGGCACGGTCACCAGTCCTGGGTGAGTGCAGTGGTGCCCCGGACAGTGCTTATTCCTAGCGACAGCTCCGGAGGTGTGCTTTAACTGTATTTGTGTGACAAAGAACAGACCATTACACTGACAGACAAAAATAACACACAACAAGTACTTGTTTTTTTAAACTCTGAGCGCGGCTTTCAGTCCTTCTCTCTCCCACCGTTTAACCCAAACGAAGGAAAAGATCAGCGTTACCCTGGCCCCTATATGTACTCCCGCATGACATCTACGTAAACAGTTGCAGCTGCCCCTCGTTTACCTTTCAAATCAATACGGTCTTACAACAGAGACTCGCTTCTTTCCAGGCTGACCGACTTCCCGGTCCCGGAAACGAACTGTCAGGCCAGCCCTTCCAGATACTTCTCCTCCCATTCTTTAGCGCCCTCACAGGTCGGGAGGGAGATTTATCATCAGAACTCATTGTATTTCTGTAACAACCACCCAACAGCAAAATTAAATAAAAATACTACCCATGCACAGAACTGCTTAAAATGTAAAAAGCAATACAATTTAGCAACAGATTAAAAAAAACAACAACACCAATTTCCAGAATTAAAACAGTATCCAAAGTCACTATTCAAAATTGCAGAATATAGTGCTCGATAAAGCCTAATGTCACAGTTCACTTGCAAATTAAAATGCATAAAAGCAACTAAAGATTACATATTTTAAAAAATGCATCACAGTATCTAAAGCTGTTTAGGGATGAACATTTACATTACCATGCCTTGTCTCATTCGCCTTGTTTTTGTAGGAAACTGCAGTGCACAATAATGACAGACTGATTTGCCATGCCAGAAAAAAATAAAAATTGCAGGCTGTGATGGTTATACAAGTCAATTGCAACATTGAAGAGATGGGCTTTGTATCAGAAAACTTTGACAGAGTCTGAAATCACGTGTGACGGGTAAGTGCATTCATTTGTTACATAGAATGGGGATTGATTTTATCCTTAATACAAATGGTAAAATGCAACTGACGTGTATCTGAGTGTCACCATAAAACAACGATGACTAAATACTAGGCAATGGATTATAAAAGTCCATTAAACATACTCTGAAAATCACACAAAACGCAGTAAGGAGGCTGGAGATTTTCACAGGCTATCCTGTCCAACAAAATGAACACCTTTTCTACTCCCACGGGAATGTGACAAACACACAGCGACACTGACCGACTGTTCAAGTGCTTTATCTGCCTTTCACAGACTCAAAGGAAACTGCAGGAAGATAACTCCACGTCTGTGAGATAACGACGCCAAGACCATTCACAAATTTCACTGCAATGGATGTCACCTCTGTTAGGCACTGCAGCGGCTTCGCACCCATCCTGTGGATTAAGAATTCCTGTGCTGTGATGACGAGTTCGACAAACAGGGTCTGAGAGGGTCTAGTTAGGGCTCCATTTATTATATAGCGCTATAAATTCCAGACTACAACTACATTATATGGCATGCACGTGTTTGTCTACCTTAGCGAACGCTACCAGAACCTGGGCTCATCAATTTACTAGCCACCAAATCTAGCTTAAAAATAAGACCCACCACCACTAAATAAACAATGGTGATACAACTGTCTGTGTATGTATTCTAAAACTCCTTGGGCAGGGCTGAAACTAGGCAAGGACAACAAAGACTTCTCTATCATTCACAGCCCTTCTTGTTGTAAATCTCACCATGGAATAAAGCAATGTGCTTTTTAACCTCATCTCAGAATCAGTAACAGCAGTCCATCACACAACACTATCCAGCCAACTTTTTTGGGATTCGGGTCAGGGCACCAATGTAATAGGGACACTAATTGGTGACCACGCATGCCGCAAGCAATCATTTTAACCACTATGCAAAAAGAGGCAGGCATTTATCTAAATTCGTAGTTATAGCGCTTTTAACCTCACAGGGCTAAGAATCTGTTACAGCAATGCATCAAACAACACCAGCACAACTACAGCATTATTTCTTATAATAAAAGATATCTAGTGCTGTAATATTGATGTCAGTTTTATAATCAAAGGTATAACTCATTAAGCACCTACTGGCTTTGTTTTCAACCAGGTGATGATATTTTATTAAGCCTCATTTTTCAAACTGAAATATTGTTTTGTACATTATTCTTCTGGTACGTGGTCTTTTGATTTCTTTCATGTGAAGACGTGCTGTACAGAGTGGTTCTCTGAGCTTGCAGGGCTATCTTTGGAAGCTATTAGAACATGGCTCAAGGGACAGCTCTCGTTTCATTTTAGTGAATTTTCAAAATGATTACCTCGGGGTAATGTCTTAATAGCATAACAAAAACAGGCATGCACATTATTCTAAACGTCTCAGAAGGAAGAAAACAGCAGAAGCACATCTTTAAGGCCAGTCTGAATGATCAGTGAAGGAAAAGTATGAGAAATGTTGCACAGAGAAATTACATTTTTGTAAATGCCTGAAGTTCTCGTAGAGTTATTGGACATATTTGCATAATGACAAAAACTGTTCAGTGATGTTATGAAATTACTCAATTTTTCCCATTCCTAACTGGTCAGTTTCCATTAATGCACTGGCCCGGGCCATCACTTTGGAGCCCCTACTGTAATATACATCGACTCACTGAGTATACAGTAATTTGCAGATACTTTAATCTTGAAGCTCATTTTAAAAGTTAAAAGGAATGCTTTGATATTGGGACCATTTAAGAAGCCCTTTAAAGTTACTGGAATTATTTATGGTCCAGAGTATCATGACTGCCCAGTGAAACAACCTCACTAAGAAGCTAAGACACTTCAGCACAAAATAACTTCCAAATGAGTAATTCTCACTGGATAAACACCCTTTTCAAAACAAAACTTTTAGATGAGTTTAGTCATCTACATGTGTTGAAACTATACGTAAACTTTTTTTTTCAGGAAACGTCAGCTTGTCTGAATCATGCCAACCCTATAAGAAAAAACAAAACAACAAGAAAGCTGCATGCTCACAGTAAGAGCTCAGCACACTGTGATAACATGACAAGATGGCTAATCCGTTCACATGTGCACTGGAGAAGGACTTTAACTGTGCTGTGTTATATAAACCCAGGCATGCAAATCCTTCTGGTCTCTAGAAATGCAGCAACACAGATGCTCTGGTCTTTTACTGAAAAAAATATTTAACAACACAGTCCAGAGGACACAGAAGTACAGTACATTCAATGAAAATTGTTATCAAATAAGAGCTAAAAGAAGTAAAGTCAGATATCTGATAAGGTCAAGATTAATTGCCACAATAACATAACACAAAATATTGATCCAAAACCCTAATGCTGCTAAACCCAAGTGTGTAATCTGTCTTCAAAAGGGGTACTGTAGTAGACATAATTTCTTTATTAACGATATGATAGAGAAAAATAAGCTCATTTTGGAAGTGAAATTGAACCATGGTCATCATTTAAATTAGTATCGGATAACTGCGAGCTCGATATGAAATCAGTAAATAGAAATGAAAATGGTAGTATTTCCATCCGCTAAGTGCATGTCTGCTTTGTAGAAACCATTGATCACGAAGCTGCCAATGCGTTTTTTTTGTTCTTATTTTGCATATTTAAACTGCTGTTCCCATTCTAATTTTTTAAAGTAATTGTCTTGTTTGATCATACTTTTTAAAGATGTCTTTCTGAGTGGTCCTGTGTTCTGTTACTCCAATATGTTTTCTCTGTATCTGTCTTTGGCAGTGAGCTTGCTTGAAGAGTCCAAACTGCCAGGCACTGAAGAAACATTAGTGGCTACTTCTTGCGTTTTTATCAGTTTTAAGCCACGAATGACTATGCACAAACAACTCTCTAATACCTACAGGTAATTCCTGATAGGTTTCATAAAACTAATAGAACACAAGATTTCAAATAGTAACTTATTTCTATCATATGTTTTAATTAAGTTTCAAAATGCATTTTTGTTTTGCGTATCATTCTTAAAGGACAGTTGTTTGTTTCTCCAGGATATTACTCTGCATTGTCCAGTATTTACTAAAGTGAAAATAATCCAATACACACTTCCAATAGCAAGCTCTCTGCACCCCTGGTTTTATTTTTATTTTAGGATTGTGCACCAAAGCTCAGGGGCATATTCTTTAAAAAGACTTCTTAATTTCACCTTTCCAAGGATAAAGCAGTCATATTGATAGAGGTACGGTAGGACAAGAAGATCTCATTTCTCTCATCTAAATGCTTACATTCATGTTTATTCCATGTCTTGAACAATTACTGTTGGTTTTAAAGCTACATAATCCATATTTCAGAAAATATCCCCCTGTAATTGTTTTCTTTGTGCAATGAGGACGCGACATGCCTGAGAGTTTTAGCTCCTCCACAAACTTCCATTTTGCAGAAATTAAAAAAAAAAAAAAAAAAAAAAAAAAAAAAAATTGATACAAAAAACTGGAAAGACTGTAAACAAATGAATCAAAACAGAGTGTGGGAAACTGGCATTCTCTTTGAGGCTGAGATCATTCCAATCACATGCTGTTACATAACGTGACATGAAAGCTCACATTACGGACAATATTTCAGAAAATTCCCTGACGTTACAGAATGTGGATAGCAATCTCAAGTTCTCCGTAGTGAATGACTACCAAACAAGGGCAGGTTTCTCAATGAGCCCTGGTGGGTTTACCTCTTTCCCTCATTCCCTCTCTTCTAGGGGAGTGTGAATCTGTAGATAGGGAACCTCATTGTCTCTCCAGACAGAAAGCCCCCATTCTCTCAGCTCTCATTCACCACTACTGTCCCTCTTAGCCCGGGGGAGCTGCCAGATCGCACGCAGGCTCTGATAACCCCTCTCCAGTGATGCTAACGGTCAGGAGGGTCAGAGCTGGGTTCAAAAATTGTATTTCTTGCCACTGGACTAGACTACACTGTCAAGTCTGCAGTCTCTCTCTCACACCGACACTTTTTCACACCACTTCATTCACTCTCCCAAGCACACAGACACACTTACATTCCACATATTCTCTTTTTTCACACACTATCTTACACCATCTCACCCCCCCCACACACTCTCACACTGACACTTATCCATTTTCTTTTTTTCAAACTCTTTTTCTCACCCCACCTCACTCGCTCGCTCTCCCCCACACTTTCAAGTTCGGGCTCTCTCCCTCACCTCTCTCCCCTCGGTGGGCAGTCTGGGGGTCTCACTGGCACAGTGGAAGCAGCTCTGGAGTCCCGGGGGGCACGGCATGGGGTCTCGAGGAGAAGGAGGAGGAGAAGATGGCAGTGGGGTCGTGCTCAGCTCATTCAGCAGCTTAAGGACGAGTGGCAGGATCATCATCTTCACCACCATGCCAAGGTGCTACCGTGTCGCGTCACACACACCAGGGCCAAGGCTGGGGCCGGGCGGCAGCCGCAGTCGTTGAGACTCCAGCTTCCGGGGCACGCAGCCACCGGGGTGCACCACTGATAACACATGAACCAGAACTACAAAAGCATTACCCCAAACAAATAAAAACACAACAGCAAAGCACCTGAGAGACGCAAGGGCTTCTTCTTCCTAGAACAGCGATTCTAGGCTATACACCAGTCAAGAAAAATACACACAATTGCTGCTGCTGCTGGGAGAAAGATCTCTCCGACAAGAAACCAGCATGAAAAACACATGCACACACACACACTGAGACATGCTCTGTGGAGTGTAATTGGAGCGAAAGGGAGAGGGAGAGAGAGAACAGAACAGAGGGAGGGAAAGAGATACTGACAGACAGAGGGGGAGAGAACACAGAAAGACAAGAGGAATGGAATGGGTGACAGAATAAACAGTTAGATAAAAGAAAGAGTGACAGGAAGAGACAGAGCACCTCAAAGCTGCACAATTATTGGGGCAGACATTTTTTCCAGCATTCCAACACTACTCTTCAGCTAGATGCTTCTTTCTTGGCAACAACAACAACAAAAAATGTTGTTACAAATTGTAACAAACCCGACCACAAAACAGCTGAACTTTCTCACTTCCAAACTAATGAGGCCCTCACTGCACAATCCCAGAAAGCAAGTGTACACAAGCACAAATTAGTGAACATCAATAGAGAAAGCTCTAATAACAGTGTCTGTGCAGAGCTCAGTGAAGTAATGTGTGAACCATCACCCGCTGGCAAAGTTAAAGGAGAGCTGGAGAGCTGGACAGCAGAGAGCGAGAGAAGAGCATTGGAGGAAAGCACATCCCGGGTTCCTCTCATTCCTCTAATAGCAACCCTGTGCTATGGATTCAACACACAAGCAGCTTCACAGTGTGAGGAAGGGTTTCCTTTAGCTGCAGAGTGAGGAAGGATTTCCTTTAGCTGCAGAGTGAGGAAGGGGTTCCTTTAGCTGCAGGGTGAGGAAGGGGTTCCACTAGCTGCAGGGTGAGGAAGGGGTTCCATTAGCTGCAGGGTGAGGAAGTGGTTCCATTAGCTGCAGGGTGAGGAAGGGGTTCCATTAGCTGCACGTTGAGGAAGGGGTTCCACTAGCTGCAGGGTGAGGAAGGGGTTCCACTAGCTGCAGGGTGAGGAAGGGGTTCCACTAGCTGCAGGGTGAGGAAGGGGTTCCACTAGCTGCAGGGTGAGGAAGGGGTTCCATTAGCTGCAGGGTGAGGAAGGGGTTCCACTAGCTGCAGGGTGAGGAAGGGGTTCCATTAGCTACAGGGTGAGGAAGGGGTTCTATTGGCTGCAGGGTGAGGAAGAGGTTCCATTGGCTGCAGGGTGAGGAAGGAGTTATTTTATTGAGCAGCTACAGGGTGAGAGGAAGTTTTTCCATTGGTCTAGTGGTTATCAGCAATTTACAAATTGATATCCACCAAAAAATTAAATAAAATAAATAAAAAATATATATATATATATATATATATATATATATATATATATATATATATATATATATATATATATATATATATATATATCACGAGTGTTATTCTTCTTCTTTAGAAAATGTTCTATACAGTAAATAACAAGTGTCATGTGATTTGCCCTTTTTACATAATAATACCGGCTATTACATCGGCATATATTTTTTTATTACTCTTCCTTTAACAATTGCCTGACAGTCCTCACACAGACATAATACACAAAATAATACCCTAAACTTGCTGCTTGTGAATTCATTATATATTTTCTAAAAGCGTTTTACAAGGTGGAAATGGTTTCTTCACTAAGATTATGAGAAACTTTAAGCATTTCACAAGTTCAATCAAAGCACTACAATCTAAAAATACAACCGCCTACAAGTGCAGCAAGACAAAGGCATCGATACAGGAAGGGGAAAGCTGCTTCAGTGGTTTCTAGAATAGTAGAGGGAGAGGAATCAATATACAACGGATTCATTAGACAGGAGAATGTCACTAAAACATGCAAACTGGCACAGTATGATACTGGATTAGTCTAAGTGTTACAATAATTTCACTTGCCTTTTACATGTACTATTGTTAAGTCTTTTGTAAAAAAAAAAAAAAATGTAACAGATGCTTTCCATTTTTTTTTCCCAACTTGGAATTTTTTAATTGATTACAATGTTTCTAGGCATTAACTTGTAGTGGAATTTAATTTATGTGCAGAAGTCCATCCCACAGATTGTTCATATAAATAGAGACCTATACCTGGACAATCAGCTAAGTATTTAGAAAAAATTTGTTGCATGTCTTGCTCCGTACAGTGCATCTCACACAATGTTTGGCAGATTCTCACTTCTCAATCTCTGAAATAGTGTAATATTTACACTCTGTTTACACTTACTCAACATTCAAGTGTTCATGAAGGGGTTAACACCTCTGTGCACCCCCTCCTCCCTCCCCCAACCCATTGTCACTGCCTTGCTCACAGCAAGACTCAGGACTTTGTTGCCTGGATACCAGAGACTGAAACTCCTGTTTCTAAATTTAAAACCCTGTACCTGAGAGAAAGAAACAGGAACAATAACAATCCTCAACTGCATGCAACACTGTTCCACCGCTGGTGAGAGCCAGATCTGTCTGTGATCTGCCATTAATGTATCACCTTGTTTAAAGACATGAACGAATGCAATACAGTGCAATGGCACTCTGCCTGCATCTCTGTGCATGGAAAGCAGTGACAACGAGACTCAGGACTGACAGGACTACCGTTTACACCACTCAGTACCCTGTCAGGTGACTTGGCTACATTTTCCCTTTTTTTACTTTCAGTACTCATCACTGTGGAGTTCTAGTTTAGATTCTTTATGTACAAACTTTTATATATAGGTAGCTATAGTAATAGCTGTGTGGTAGTAAATACTACTACACAGACCAAGAGGAGCAGTGACAGCACTCCCATCACAGACTATACCACACACACAGGAGCAGTGACAGCACTCCCATCACAGACTATACCACACACACAGGAGCAGTGACAGCACTCCCATCACAGACTATACCACACACACAGGAGCAGTGACAGCACTCCCATCACAGACTATACCACACACACAGGAGCAGTGACAGCACTCACAGACTATACCACACACACCATCACAGACTATACCACACACACAGGAGCAGTGACAGCACTCCCATCACAGACTATACCACACACACAGGAGCAGTGACAGCACTCCCATCACAGACTATACCACACACACAGGAGCAGTGACAGCACTCCCATCACAGACTATACCACACACACAGGAGCAGTGACAGCACTCCCATCACAGACTATACCACACACACAGGAGCAGTGACAGCACTCCCATCACAGACTATACCACACACACAGGAGCAGTGACAGCACATCACCATCACAGACTATATACCACACACACAGGAGCAGTGACAGCACATCACCATCACAGACTATACCAGACACACACACAGGAGCAGTGACAGCACACCCATCACAGACTATACCACACACACAGGAGCAGTGACAGCACTCCCATCACAGACTATACCACACACACACAGGAGCAGTGACAGCACTCCCATCACAGACTATACCACACACACACAGGAGCAGTGACAGCACTCCCATCACAGACTATACCACACACACACAGCAGTGACAGCACACCCATCACAGACTATACCACACACACAGGAGCAGTGACAGCACTCCCATCACAGACTATACCACACACAGGAGCAGTGACAGCATCCCATCACAGACTATACACACACACAGGAGCAGTGACAGCACTCCCATCACAGACTATACCACACACACAGGAGCAGTGACAGCACTCCCATCACAGACTATACCACACACACAGGAGCAGTGACAGCACTCCCATCACAGACTATAGCAGTGACAGGAGCAGTGACAGCACTCCCATCACAGACTATACCACACACACACAGGAGCAGTGACAGCACACCCATCACAGACTATACCACACACACAGGAGCAGTGACAGCACATCACCATCACAGACTATACAGACTACACACACACAGGAGCAGTGACAGCACACCCATCACAGCAGCAGTGACAGCACTCCCATCACAGACTATACCACACACACAGGAGCAGTGACAGCACTCCCATCACAGACTATACCACACACACAGGAGCAGTGACAGCACTCCCATCACAGACTATACCACACACACAGGAGCAGTGACAGCACTCCCATCACAGACTATACCACACACACAGGAGCAGTGACAGCACTCCCATCACAGACTATACCACACACACAGGAGCAGTGACAGCACTCCCATCACAGACTATACCACACACACAGGAGCAGTGACAGCACTCCCATCACAGACTATACCACACACACAGGGGCAGTGACAGCACTCCCATCACAGACTATACCACACACACAGGAGCAGTGACAGCACTCCCATCACAGACTATACCACACACACAGGAGCAGTGACAGCACTCCCATCACAGACTATACCACACACACAGGAGCAGTGACAGCACTCCCATCACAGACTATACCACACACACACAGGAGCAGTGCACACCCATCACAGACTATACCACACACACACAGGAGCAGTGACAGCACTCCCATCACAGACTATACCACACACACAGGAGCAGTGACCGCACTCCCATCACAGACTATACCACACAGACCAGAAGCATGCTGCTGAAACAATTTGACAGGGCTGTTAGTTAATTTCCTGTACTTAAATGGTCATTGATCTGATGTGTGTGTTTGTGTGTGAGGGAGAGATGGGCGGCGGCAGAAGAAGAAGATTATTGCTTAGATTGATTGCTCTAAATGGAGAAACAGGTTTGTTCTTGCTGCCGATGCTCAGTCATGTAAGAAAGTTAGGAAGCCTTTGATCCTCACTGGCTTAGTGCAGCACAGTCGGCAAGTGCCAGGTCAGTCAAAAACCTTTTCCACCTGATTGCGTTAACATAGCTTCGGAACGACTAGAGCACAGCAGCCAGCAAATGGAGGGAGAGCAGCACAGGAGAAAATCTAGTGACTAGCTTCAGATAAACACTTCTCCCCGATTGGAATTACACAACAGGAACACTACAAACCCTCACTTGTCTAGTGAGCTCACGAAGTCACTCTCAAAAATGCCTGGCTCTCAAAGTACATTCCCTAATTAAACAATTTATTGCAAAACCAAATGTTAAAACACACCTGCACATATTTAGGGTTAGGTCTACATTATCTGCAAACTGTATTGAGCTCCCATAAACAAATCAAGGTCATTGGTCATTTAAAGGGGCAACAGTAATATAAAGTAAGTATACAGTTATGTAACTGTTAAAGGTGTAACAGAGATATAGAATAGGGTTCAGTACATCAGTTTACTGTTTAGCTTTATTGTGAATCCTGCCCTTTGGGCACTGACACACTCGCTCCCTCACCAGCATGCTCGCCCTCTATTACACTTATACCCTCACAATTACAACAAGAAAGTGTAGGCACAAACCAACCCGTTATGTCATAATGTGTTACAAAATGCTCCTTATAAATGTTTTCAACTGTACATGTTCATGTTTTACCTTGGTTTATTAATATGTTTTACCATACATCTCTGCTTCACAATGGTTACATATGCTTTACTAAGCTTTTACTATGCTCTATTACACATGGGTTACTGAGCCTTTAGTCTTGATAACAGAAGCAGAAGCCAACCTACCACATCCTCACACAACAGAGATGCTGTAAGAAAATACAATACAGAACTCTGTATGAGTATTGTTCCATGAAATGACTTACTCTTACTTCCATGTCTATTTTATGTTTGAGGTTCTCTTTTAAAATAATTTATAACTGTACAGCTCTGCAATTAATAAGGACTCACCCTTCATATAAGAGTAAGTCTTGTTTGGAAGGTCTTGAAACTGGTCCTGGAAAAGGGTTCAGTCATGTGGAGGCAGAATGCCTGCTTCATGCACAAAGTGTGTGGTCTAGTGGTTAAAGCTGAGGGACTGGGAGTCAGTGTCGTCTTGTGGTTAAAGCTGAGGGACTGATATAAAGACAGTGTGGTCTAGTGATTAGAACTGAGAGACTGGGAGTGAAGCAGTGTGGTCTAGTCACTGGCTAGAGCTGATAGACCGGGACGGAGGCATTGTGGTCTAATGGTTAGAGCTGAGTGACTGGAGGGATTGGAGGCAGTGTGGTCTAGTGGTTAGAGCTAAGGGACTGAGACAAAGGGAGACAGTGTGGCCTAGTGAGTGTGACAATAAAACAACCCATATTTTGGTTAACCCTGGGTTAATAAGCAGTTGTTTACCAGTTTTGAACAATGAAATGTGGTTCCCTTTCAATTCAAAGCCAACCAACAACAATACTTTTGGGATACGCCTGCCACAGGTAAGGTATTTACTTAGCATTTTACGTCAGAGCTGCTGATAGGCCACTCCAGGGAATGACATCCTCGGTCCCGCCTACTGAGGGATTAAGTAGTCATCGGCAATAGTTTTTTACCGCATTTTTCCCAATTTGAAATTCTTTTTAAGCCTGGCTCACAACTTTAACCCCCGCGCTGACTCGGGAGAGACTAAGATGTGTACACGCGTCCTACGAAATGTGTGTCATCAGCCGTCCACTTCTTTTCACTCTGCAGGCCTGCCATGCAGCTACCTTCAGAGCTAGAGTCAAAAGACCACAGAGCTCTGAGCCTCGGCCAGTTAGCTAAACCAATCCTCCAATGTGCTGGTTTGATGGGTTAGATCAGCACTCAATGTGTGGCTTGACTGCAGCTATGTGAGTTTTTTCCCCCACGCGAAAATCCATCAATCAGGTTTTCTGTCACTCACTGGACTAGCTAGTTTTTTTGTGAATAAAAACCTAGAACCCCTAAGGGCATAGCGTAATGGGAATGACACTTTAGATGTAAGATGTAAAAAGGATGTGTACCTGTTAACAGTCTTTAATAGAAATGTGTCCATAAACTTAACATGATGTTTCCCCCAGGCATGGGTTGATCTGCACGCCACTGGTACTGCTTTCTTTTCTCAAATATGGTGTTTTGTACTTAATTAATTGCACAAACAGAGTACATGTGACAATTACATACAAGCTTGATTTAAAAGTATTTTATTTTAATAAGTTTTGCTCTCTTCTAATAGTATTCTGAGCTGCAGGGTTTTTTCTGGCACCACCTAACAAACACATTGCTCACACATATGTGAATGCTGACAGCCTGCTGAGCGTGTGTCTGTGTGAGCGTGTGTGTGTGCTTGGGTGTGAGTGGGAATCTGCAGGTACCAGCGCTAAGCTGTCAGCAGCTTTCCCTCTCTCCTCTCTGAGTTGAAGTCACACTCGTGCTGTGTGACAGTTTGCCAGTTTTAGCAGCTGCCATTTTCTGATAGAGGCCTGACATCTACAACACCACCTCTGACAGGATTAGATCAGGGATCTGCCTCATCTCAATGCTGGGCCTGAACAAGACACACGAACACCCTGGGCTAGAGCAGTTTAATCTATTGTTTTCTACAAGGAAAAATATACTTTTAAATTTTATAAAAATAAACAACCTCTGTAACCCTTAGACAACACTGCCTCCTGATCCTTCAGCATTCACCAACAGACCATACCTCTAACCATTTGACCACACTGTCTCCCAGTCACCTAGCACTAACCTTTAGACTACACTGCCTCTCTGCCAGTCCCTCAGTTATAATCACTAGACAACATTGCATTCCTTCCATCCCTCAGCTCCAACCACTAAGCCATGCTGCCTCCCACACTCGCAGTCCCTCTGCTCTATCCAAGGGACCACACTGCTTCCCTACCTCCCAGTCCCTTACCTCTAACCATTTGACCACTGTCTCTCTCCCAGTCCCCGAGCTAATCACTGGACCACACTGCCTGCCTTCCAGTCACTCAGCTCTAACCACTAAACCACACTGAGTCCCCCTTCCTCCCTGTCCCTCAGCTCTAACCACTAGATCACATTACCTCCCTCCCAGTGCCTCATCCCTAACCACTAAACCATAGGCGCCTAACCCATGGGGCAGAAGTGGCATGTGCCCCCCCCCCCCCTTTGAATATGGGGAACTCAGACTATATATTTTGCCCCTCCACTTTTTTTGTTCATTATATATGTCTTATACATTGTTGTGTTTGGTATTGGTTTGTCTTTAAAATGTTTAAAATAAAATATAAAAATGGAAAAGTATTCAGTATGTGCCACATTTATAAACAAATCACAATACACTCTCCCTACATGAAGAAAAATGTTGCTAAGTGAATGTGAACTCGGCAGGCGGTCAGGAGACAGGACTGTATGAAATATTGATACTCTCAAAAATATCTACAGCAAAAGAGTATAAGACCATTATTAAAAGAAAAAAGGTACGGAAGAGACAGTATCAGACCATTATTTAAAATTAAATGCTGAATTTTTTAATAGAAAATGTGGTTAATGTTGCCGCGGGGCCATGAACAAGTTCAACTCCCACCAAAATCTTTTTTTTTTTTTTTAAGATTAAGCAGTAGTATATATATCAAAAGTGACATTTTACAATCACATAAGCCTGATTTAGTGAAAACGTTGGCTACAATTATTTTTCATCAAAAACGTGTAACTTAGTTGTTCTTTGCTGATATTAATGTCAGCTTTCATATAAAAACGTGTGTCCTTACTAATAACTTAAATTCACATTCGTTTAATAATAAACGTTTAGGAATATTATGCAATGACAGTAAAAAATGTAGAAATAAATACTGATCAATAAGGTCGACTCAGTATTTACAAATGGTGCTCATAATGATATACTGAAATCTCAGGTAAATTTTACATACTTGGCGCATCAATTTGTACTTATTTATTTATTTTGGTGCTTACAGATGCAGGAAGTAGGAGTCCTTCTCAAACACATAACTGTATTCTTGTTAACTCATGAGCACTGTATGGTTGATCTGCCCTGCCTGTAATATTGCCATGAATCGGCTGTTTGAACACGAGGGTTATTGCTGTAGCTCTCACAGGCAGCTCACACAGGGTAGTGCTCCGAGCGCAACTGCTGCTACCAAGTTAAATCCTTACCGGGACATGTTTATATAGCCCACCTAACGTTAATAATTCAAATAAAAACTATGAATGGAACTATGAATTAGGCCATCTCAGTGCAACATTATGTGCTAATGTCACTTCCATTTGAAAAGCACTGTATTAACATGCCCCTGTAACAACTACCTCCCTTACTAAAGTAACGGAGAGATTAAAAAAGAAAATAAATTACAGATCATTTACTCAGTCAACTAGCTAAACATACGCTCCATGCACGAGCTACGCTGTGCAACCATTCGTTCTGCACTTCTTGTGGTTTCAACCAATTAGCATTGCTGTGTGAGGGCTGACATTTAGTGTTTCCATCAATTAGCAATTTCAACCTATCGGCACCACATTGCACTGCTATAGGGAGCGTTTACTTTCCTAAAGTCTCATAGCAGCTGTTTTCGTTGTGATAATTGAGCTCAGTAATGTCTGATGACAAATGTGAAAAACTGTAGCAAAGCCCTACATTTAAAACAAAGGCGAGCAAGGAATAGTTTAACTGTTGACATACATATGCCAATATATCTATCAATAAACAAACCATAGTATAACATTTTGTACATGTTATTGTTTGTTTCGCACTTCCCTTTAATAAGATGCATGTTGGAATTACAGGTTCTGTACATTATTGTGCAGATATGCCACTGGAACTGGATCTGCCATTTGGTGCTACTTGTGTTTGCACTTGCTCAGTTAGTACATATTCTATATTTTATGCTGAAACACCTGTCCAACGTGTGTGTGTGTGTGTGTGTGTGTGTGTGTGTGTGTGTGTGTGTGTGTGTGTATATATATATATAAGGACATGACATAAATGATGTAAAGTTTGTAGTATTAGAACAGCTAAAATTAGACAATGCGACATAAGAATAAAAGAAAGTAAATGGATAAATAGACTGAACACAATTATGCCAGCGGGACTCAACAGAAAAGAATGAACTAATTAATTCCAATAAATATATAAAAGTTAAAAATAATTAAATAAACAAAATTAATTCATAAGTTGTGCATACTGATGCGCTGGGGAGACCATATCAAGGCTGATCCTCTGAGCCAGCATTGCATGATAATATAAATATAAGTTTATATAAAATAATGTTAATTAGAATTAATATAGATTTAAAGATATAAGTAAAAGTGATGTCACATATAGAACACCATAACATCATGTAAGAATAAATCATGGATTTGAATATAAACAATAACAAGTAGTTGTCATGCCGTCAAACACCTATAAATACCTCCAATGTTTTGATTCAAACACAGGCTCCCTTGAGAAAGATATGTACAACATATCGAAACGTTGGGCAGCTGGCTCTTTGAGGAGAACTAATTATATAGATATATATATATATATCTATATATAGATATATATATATATATATATATATATATATATACATATACCATATTTATTGTAATGTTAGAGTAAAGACACATTGAATAGATGCAAGCTGTACTAGCTGCCTGGTATTTTAGTTCTATTGTTGACTAACAATCGTTCCCACTCTCGCAAAGCTCCACCTCCACACAGATTGCAATCAGCATGAATCGTATGTCAGCAATTAAGTGATGAGTGAAACACTTAATTCAGCAACTGCATTCATACTGTTTAACTTTTAAAGATATTGTGGTAAAGTATGAGGAAAGGTTGTAGCAGGGAGGTACATTGGCCCAAGAATACAGCGCAGTGTATATCCATTGCAGCAGAGATGATATGGGAAACGGTAGTCCTAACTGCTGTATGCACTACTTATCTATAAAACTGAGAAGACCCCCAAAATAATGACAAAGGTGCCCCACTAACAACACATTTGTCACATATACATAATTAATCCAATTATCGTTCAGCGAATACAGTCTTAAACATGTATGCCAGCAGGAGGTGCAGTTGTGAAGGCTCTCTGCTTCCTGATCTTTAAACAACATAAGAACAAAAGTCTTCGAACAAGAGGAGGCCATTTGGCCAATCAGTGCTCATTTAGTTTCTTGTAGCTCTTTGATCTCAAAACTTAGTCGTGTCTTAAAGGATCCCAGTGACATCAACAACATTGCATCAACAACATCAACAACATTGCTAGGTAACCCATTCCATACCCTTACCACCCTCTGGGCCATACTTTCAAAGCATTTCCTCCGTTCTTTAATTAACTCCTATTTTTTGAAAAGAGAAAAAAAATCGCTTTAAAAAATGAGATACAAAATACATGCACAAACTCATACAAAACACTCTAAAGCATATGAGTGCTTCAAAAGACTTGTTGAAATGCATGCTTTGAAACCATAGCTCTCTGTGTGAAGAAGTGTTTCCTTCTCTTTGTCTTTCTCCACTTCATGTCCAAATATGTCCTCTGGTCTTGGTTTCTGTGCTGTACTTGAAGTATTGGTTGACTGTTGGGTTAACTACATCAACAACGTTTAAGATTTTAAAGGATCTCAGTGGTTCAGCATCAACAACGTGGCTTGGTCGCACATGCCATACTGTCATTGTGTACTGCAAACACCTTACATGCATCTTATTATAAAGTAAGGGTTTGAGCTCTGAATCCTTCATTAAATGCCAGCTTTTCAGCATTGTCACCCCCCATCACCTCCCTTGATTTGAACCGGCAGGGTGTGATGAGGATCCCGTGGGCTTAAAGTCCCGGGTATCTGGTACATTGCTGCTCCCTCTCAGTAATACCCTGCTGTTCTGTTAATCTCTCCAGGACCAGCATTGCAGCTGCCCAGCCTTCATACACACAGGCATAGTGCATCTAAAGTTCAAATCACCTCCCTTAAAGAACAACAATGTTAGCTTGGTCAGTCTCTGTGAAATGTGAAGGACAGGCTACACTGTCTGCCTGCCTACCAGCCATTGTGTACAACTCTTACAGGGTCATTCCTTATCAAGCCACTCAGAGTTAAACAGCACTGTCACAGAAATATAAAAAATAAAACAAACTTCAGCTTGATCGGACACATGGGTCAAAAGTTAAACATGATAACTTTTGTGCTACACTTCAGAAGCCTCTAATTTAAACACTATTTGACCTCTAGACTTTATTCTGGTGTAATCTGTTTTTAAAGAATTCTATGAGGGGTTTAGTGTGTCTTGGTGCATTGGCCTATAACTGTGACCTAACCGTGATCTTGCTTTTAGCTATGCTGCACTCTGGACAAAGATCTAAAAAAAACCTTGGAATGTTTAGAATCCTGCCATGAGTTCCATGCAATACTTTTTTTGAACAGAGCTGGGTGTGAGTTGCTAGTAAGATAAGCTATCAGGTGCCTGCTGAATCAGTTCATAGCTTATGAACTGACCACTGGAGCTGTCTGTCTTGTAACAGGGACATACATTCCCCGCCAAGGCTGAAAATACAGAAGTAGAGCTCCCTGTAACTAGTGAAAGTAGAACACCATGAACTGCATCCAATGTAAAAATATAAGTTAGACATACATATAGAATACAGTTGACTGTTGCCTCCTTATAACCCCAGATTATAAGATAACATAACTAAAGCAGTTCTCTAGATATATGCAAAACGCTTCCTCTTTTTTGAGGCCCTATTATCTCTCCAACCAATTTCTCTGATTTCAGCTGAGCCTTACCTGTCCTGAGAATTCAGCCCCTTTTCCCATGTCATGGTATTTCCTTTTGGAATAATAGCATAATATAAAATGAACTACGTCATACTCTTGTCTTAATTACTTACAAGAAAAATGAACCTATTATGTAGCAAATATGTAAATATGCAATTTAGGCTATTAATTCCAGGAAACTGTTTTTTTTTTTTTTTCCAATTTTCTTTCATGGTTTTAAAACACAGCTGCAGTAACAATTATATTCCTCCTGTATAACAAATAAAATTAAATAATTTATTACATCATTTGTCTTCTGCCAAATTGAACTGGAATATAATTTTATTTTAGGTCCCCTGTGATAAGACCTACATGTTTTGCAAATTATTTTATTTTATTTCCATCTGTACCATGATATCTATAAAATCTAATTTTATTCCAGGTTCAAACTACATCTGCTGCTGGTTCCAGCTGCAGATTGTTTACATGAATTATTCTGTACATTCACTGTAAAAACAAAAATTACTGACAACATTTCCCTGACAGTATAAAACATTCGTAGCTCTCCTTGTTTAAAACCCACCTCTAGTGTCCTTCACATTGGCCACTCACGAACAGACCTCGGCCAGAGCTAATTCACTCACTTATCCTAACTGCGTTGACATCGCTGCTAATGGAAGTGAGAAGGACCAATTGCAACTCACTGTCAACTCAGTCTGAGTTTCAGATGAAAACAAGGCTTTAGAAGGAAGACACTTGAATAAAGCAGCTTTACATTCCTGGCACATTTACAGTACCAGCCTACTTTTGACTGTACAAAGTTTTTGGAAACGAACCAATGTGCTAGCACTGGCAGGTAAAAGGTTAAAACATCACTTGCTCCTGCATTGCATCACATTTCTTTCTCCCTCTCTCGCTCTCTCTCTCAAATCTTCACAGCCCCATATTTGCTTCACTGTGCGTCCCCAATTCACAGGCTTCGTTCCAAAACCCCCTCCAGAATTTCAGGTCCTGTTCCAACGTCATATAATCACATTTGGTGTCTTGGTAAGGCTGCCTGTAATTACATTTCACATCCAAAACAGATGAAAGCCAAATCACACATACATCTACAGAGGGAACTGACATTTTAAGCATGTGAATACTGAAACCAACAACAGCAAGAAACCTAATTAATCAAAACAATCCATTCACAAAGATTCTCTGCATTCAGCCGACCCTGGGATGTATTCAGGTAAGAGCAAGCTGCGTTTGCAATGGGAAAGTAGAGGAAACTAGGCCTTGTGGTTGTCCTTGCTGCTTGCTAATGAAAGTGCAAATGTATGAAGCTCTGGGTGGGACTATGAAATATGACTACAGCCTCCTTCATTCTTCAACCTGATGCCTCTGCCTGGTGGGGAACAAGACTTTGCAGACTTATGATGGTGGATTTCCGTAACTATTAATTTTTTTTAACAGATGAAATGTTGCCATGAATTCAAAGCTTGGCGAAGCTGCTATTGTGATGTCACACTGCTACAGCTGGCATCTAAATATAGCTAAAACATATATTTGGTTCGATGCTGTATAGTATTTAGAACTGCAAATTTTAATCTAAATTTATGTAGTTTCCAAAGCAGACAGTGGTAGTGGGATTGTTTAGGGTGAAGCTGCTGTCAGAAAGCATATGGTCTGGGTTTGACTCCACTGGTGCGTGTGGGAATTATAATGGTATGGTGCAGTCATTTCAGCATTGGCCATTTTTAAAACCATAATGAAACACTGTGATTGACTGTTACATGTTTGCAAAATGCTTTAACAGGACTATGTTAAACTCGGTGTTAAAAAGGTCACAGTGTGTGCCACAGCCTTTCCTGGTTTCAATTCTTAAGTCTCGACACAACAAAGCTGTAGAAATGTAGAGTACCACACCACAAATGTTAACATAAAAGAGATTTTACTTTTTATTTTTTTAATTAAGACGGAGAGTACAAAAGAAAGGCATCTTTATAATTTAAATTATTAATGCCTTAATAATGATTCTGAAGACTGAAATTGAATGAAAGCAATTCAATTTCTGAATAAATTCAAACTATTTTCTTCTAACATTAGGAACTTAAAATCTGTTCAACCTACATGTTATTTACTAAGAATTAACAACCTCAAGGTTCCAGTATGGTGTGCTTAAACCTTGTTTCTTCAAGCACCACTGGCTTTGATCAGGGGATACTTAGTTTATTTAATTGTTTACATACAGTGTTGTAGTAGGAATGTGTCGTTAAAAACTCAACAAAACAAAAAAAAAGGTAAAATGCTGTTTGAAATTACTGTGCTATTAATTCTTTATACAATAATGTGGCTTGACAAATTTAATTTCAAATATCTTTTTCTTTTCTGTATTACCACTGCATTGCAACGTGTACTCATCTCATCAGCCCAGCACAGAACTCCTTCAAACAGGACTGAAAGTTAATGTTTGAAATGATAACTGCTTCCTTATGCCTTTGTCTTGCATTTTACGTGCATGTTTAAATTCAAACTAAACGCAGGTGCCGGCAGCACTTGCTACCCAAGTTCAGTCTGGGGCTTGTTAACTGACATCATTCCTTGCCAGTCTCTACTAAGCAGATTGCAAATACAAAGAAAGTAACTGGCAGGATCAAAATAAGCACCTATAGTAAAACAACTGTTTGCTCTTGATTAGCATTGCTAAATAATATACAGAACAATTCTCCAGATAATGATATGCTAAGAAAAATCTCTTCATAGGACTAGCCTATACTAGAGCAGCACTCCACAACAAGCTTGTATCATTATTTATGACAGTTGTGTACATATTGACAAGGCCAGTCTGACCATCTCTCTTTCTCTCAATCTCAATCTCTCCAGCACTTTAAGAGTTGCAATAATCCCTGCGTTCTAGGAGCCATATTGACGAGCTCTGGAGACTAATTACCGCTCAGCTAAAACAGACTCTAATAAACATTTTCACACATTGAAAAACCACAGCGCTACTCTGCATGACAGCAAGCAGGTGGCTCCAGCTTAGAGTAAAGAGACAGAGTTTCCTTTTGAACTGTGTGTCCAAAGAGGCTGGTTTAAATTGCTGGTCAAGAAAACTTTAAGGCACACACGTCCGTGCCCGCTCCCTGTGTTCCAACAAAGCAGAAAAGTGTTACAGGGGCTTCAACCCCAGTAATACCAGAACAGAACCAATAGTGTTGTCTCTTTCTGTCTCATATCAACACAATCAGAGCTACAACAAAGCCCAAACCAAACATACAGGGACACTGACAAAGAGAGTCACAGATAGATGCTGCCATTTTAATAGACACTGTCACATACACCCTGCACACACATCCTTACCAATATCGGTGCTTGTCTCCCTTCTCCCTTTGTTTCACAAATCAGGACACCAGAAAGGATAACCTCCTCAAAACAGCTGGACTGAACCCATCTGTAGTTATGTTCTGCTACTGAATTGATAGTTTGGATTTATGTGATTAGAAATTATTTTTCTATATAGGTTAGCACCTTGTTTTCAATGGCGTCCTGACAGCACGGCAAAACACAAGAAGAGGACAAAACAGTTGTAAAAGTGGTTAAAACAACCGCTATGAATTCTGCAAGATGCAGTTAAAAACACTGTCAGGGATGGAGCAATACTTTTTTTTTTTCATACAAACAAAAAGAATGTCTAAGAAACTGCATGCATCTGTTGTTGTTATGCCGGAGCGTCAGAGAATGCTAAGCCTGTACACTGTACTACCAGGCTAGGGGAGTCTACAGACATGTCTCACAACCTTAAGCACTATCTTTAAGAGACTGACATGACACCTCTCAAAATAGGCCTGTTTTACATGTTGCAGCTGAGGGGCAGTTAAAGCTATGTGAATGGAGAGACTTGCGCACAGCAAACCGCTGCGGGCAAGAGGAGATAAAATCACAAGAGCAGCGCTGGCCATGGCTACTCACTCTGGACAACAGCTTACCATTTACAATAAAACTGCAGCCTATACTCCCCATGACAAACACAGCAGGAATCCAACATGAAAAGCTTTTCATATTTTAATCTCTTCAGCACTCTCCTTACCCTGCACCTTACCAGTGATCTCTACAAACCCCATTCTCATCTCTCCAGCACTGTCAACACTCCATGTTCAGCTTTGTAGCTCTGCCACCCTGTACCCTAATAATGAGAACTCTCTGTTTTCTGCTCTACAGCACTGTCAACTTGCATATTAAAAATTAGTTCCAAAACACAGTTTTCACACTGTAACTAGTCCAAAACCAAAAAAAGCCATTGGCAGGTTAACTGGTGGACCTACCTCCTGTGCAACAATGCTGGAGATGCGCACGGCGCGCTTCACCCTGGTGTTCTTCCACTCGCTGTCTCCTTCCTGCGGCAGACTGTCCTTCATGTCTAGCGACATCACTCCGACACCCTCCCCTCCCCTTCCCTTCCCTTCCCCTCCCCCTCCCCCTCCCCAGCGCTCCACACTTCTACACCCCAGCCGCTCTCATTCCCTCCAAAGCCAGCATTTCATCACCAGGGCTGAGGGACTGACTTTAGCATATGCAGTGGCTCACTCAACACTGTCTTCCCGCTTGCTCTCTGTCACTCTTAGCAAAGTGCAGGAAACACAGACACGAGTAGTGAGAGACGAGTCTGGTTAAATTTGCTTCCTTCTGTTTCTTTCACTCCCCCTATTTCCCTTTATCACTTGCTCTCTGAGAAAGTCATGCACTGAGCAGCACTGCAACCTCTCTTTCTCTCCCCCTCCCTTTCTCTCTCTGTTTTTCTTACAGACGTTGACTCTTCTGTGGGAAGCCAGTATACCCCTCTCCTGCTCTCTCTTTCACTCTGTGGACCAGTGTCAGCATAGCTCAGACACTGCACAGTATCACAATTTCCTCCCTAGCAATGCGCTCCCTCTCTCTATCTCCCTCCCTCTCTCTTCCTCTCTCTCTCCCTGGCTTGCTTGCGTGCTCTCTCATTCCTCCCCTCTCCTTAACAGTTACAAAGTGAAGCTGATGGTAAACCCTCACGTGGAAAAACAGCAGCTCTACCTCCAACCCCTCCCTTCCCTGTCAATTTTGACTCAATGGATCAGCTGTAAATTCCTGCAATTGCCGTCTGATATACTTCTCATCCCCTCCTGGCTGCAGGACTTGATTAATCTCCCCGACAAACACAAACACACTCACATAAACATATATTCACTCACATGCACACGTGTACAAAAGCCTGACATATAATTTTGAGGTATCCATCTTGATCATCGAACTCACAGGATGACTGTTCATCAGCACACTGCTTACATCCGTATGGATTAAAAATCAGGACTAAATGATAAAAAACTAAACACTAAACTGTGCAGCGGACACACGGAAAAACCTGCATTCAAATATGTGCTATTCATTCTCAACTACTCAGACGCGATCTTTCAAAAACAACAAACTGGGATCCTTTTGAGCTGAATCAGTATGAGGGTTAAACAAGCTCCCTATTCAGCTCAGTGCTGTCTCTCTACAGCCAGGGTCCCCAGTGCAGAAACATGCATAACTGCACCTCAACAGCAGGGTCTTGTTCATTCAGGCTGCCCTGGGATTTCTGATACTGATAGTTTCATGTTTAATGGCTTGCATGGGATTTTTTTTCCTGCATACAGTACAGCAATACAGCAATCTTTTTTCAGTAAAAGCTAAAACCAAAAATGCATTCGACATTACAGACTTTTTAACTTTTATTTTATACAGCTGTGGCCAAAAGTTTAGCATCTCCTACAGTTTTAGAATTGAGACATTAAACAACAACAAAAAAACCTATAATAACACCATTAGATTTTTTATTTAACACCATGTAATCAAATAACTACAAAATGATATCACAAGTCTTACAAGGCCATAATAGTAGTACAGTATTTCATGTTAGATTTCTAAATGCCACATTTTTCCATTTTTGTCAGTTTTTCGTCAAGTATAACTAAAACTACGAAGCGGTATGAAATTCAATACGTTAAGGTAACATTATTCAGCAGGTTTCATTCGACTTTATGAAGCAAAATGAGTTAATTCTATAGGGTGGCCATAGATGTACAGTGATTTCCCTATTTTTATTTCCTATACCGTACCCAGCTAAATAGTTAAAATTAATTAAGGCAACAGCCTGCTTGGCATATTCACGATTGAGGGTTTAACATTAGGAATGGTTTCTTTAATACAATCACAGTTGGTTATATTCCTGTGAGACTATGCACAAGTACAAGTGATAATGCAGCAACATAATCTTGTATTCAAAGCAGACTGCCATCAACACAGAAACCTTGAAAAGAACATTGCAGAAACCTACATAGTAGACACAACACTGAACAGAACCAACCACACAGCACTGCTAACATTACAAATCACACAGCAAGTCTAAACATGATGGGAACCTGTGCAGATCACCCATCACAGGCATAGCTCCAACCAGCAGCAGAATTGAGGTTTTCTCCCAAAACCCACACTAAGAGACAAGATCATAGATCTATAAGTATCAATGGGTTATGTTTTTGGGGAGTTTTAGCGGAACACTTTGCTATATAAATCTGTAACTATACATGTTTGGTTCTCCCACCACTGCGAACCCACAGATAACATTCCAGATGAATCCAGCAAATTATAAAGGTCACAGAAACAACCAAACAAGAAAAGGCATGCAAACAGCAACACCCTGCCCACATAATAATTCAAATAACAATGGATTTGTTTGGTATACAATTAGTTAGCATTTAGTTTCTTCTCTAGAAAGCCCTCGCATAAAACTGGTACAAATATTAAACAGTTTTGCCAATTGTGTTTGATAAGCCTTTAGAACTCAGCTGTTATCTGAAATACAAACATAAAATTAAGCAATTATTTTACAACTCTAATAAAAATCAAGATGTAAAATTAAGAACTCAAGATTATGACTAAATTGTTGTAACATTTTGTAAAATCCTTCTTCTGAGCATAAAGTGCACAATATTACGTGCCGCCTTTTACACATTTTACAAGCATTTCAAGGCACAATACATATTTTTTTTTGTAATACTTTGTTGTCGTTTTTCATTTTAATAGTTACAGATACCCCATAATGAATGGCTAATGGATGGCGAACATATCATGTATTATTTCAATTATCTCCCACGAACAGCCTGTTCTCTTTGCGTTGGCAACAGAGGAAGTGGAGTGATGCTGCTATTTAATTTTAATAAGTCGCAGAACAGAGTACCTTTAATCTCACTCAAAGTGAAGAAATGGTGTCTCTGCTGCCTAATTACCCTGATAAATCCAACTCCTGTCTCATCAGAGAGTATGGCACTCCTTGCTGCCAAGCCTCGTAATACACAGACCAGAGAGACAGGCTGACTGCTTCAGAAAACCCTGGGTCATTGCACTGGTTCAGCAGACATGGAAATAACACTGCCATTGCATAGCATTTTGATCCAAATTTGGTTTTACTAGGAGTTTAGGAAAACACACTTGAGCTTGTTACCTAATCATGCTCGTAATAAAACCTGGGATGGGTGAAACTGCTATGAAACAGGAGTCTTATTTATATCCTTGTTTAGGGATCCTCAAACATCCTCTAACTGATAGTGCATTGTAGTCCTAAATATCACTGTGCTCTGGTTATAGTGAATGTTTTGCATGATTTAGGCTTCAGAAATATGTACCTTTGATGCATGAAAACCTGATAAACATATTGTAAGGAATGTTATATATAAGGCCCTGTGTAAATTGCAATTTCATGGGCTGCACAGAAATCGTGAGTGAGCAAATGGTGAAGTGATTCCTTCATCAGCATAGTTGAAACATGAATACTTGTCTAAAGTTGCCGAGTATCACAAGCTGGAGATTATGGAATTGGTAAAACAGTCTGGTTGCTTGTCAGTGGTCACTGATGAGTCGACTGATGCTCAGGATCAGTATGGGTTACACATTGTATTTGTTTTGCAAGACCTAAATGGTGAACAGGCATCTGAAGTAGAACTGAAAGCTGTCCTTACAGATACTTTACCTACAGGCAGTTAATTACAACACCGTTTCACAAGCTATTGTAAAGTGCTTGAATAACTTTGACATTAATTTTGATGATGTCAGTGCATTTATCTCTATATATGATGCTTAAAAAAAAAAAAAAAGTAATGATCTGTACACAATATATAAAATAGTTCCGTGTACATTCCATGGAATAAGAAGCTATACCTGTGACACTGCTGCTAGCCACTAGTCTAGATGTCTTAAGGTAACCCCAAAGAAAAATATAAAAAAAAAATCTTGTTGGCAGTCTGGGAATCTGCTCTGGTTATGGTGATGAGTCAGTGCAGGAAACACTTGATTTGTGCATCTTCACCTAGTATTTTATACCAACTTAACCTGATAAGTTCATCTGTTTGCTCTATATGTGCTTCACATTTCATCCAGTGTCAGTTGTGCTCTGCTCAAGGGATTCCAACAGGAATATATACACTCTACATCTGTGGTGGGAGGACATGCATCATCCAATATAAACAGCATGAGCAGTACAGAAATCAACCTGAACAGTATAGTCTAGATCCTTGATCCCCCATAGACCAGATGCTTGTGTGGTGTTGGGTTTTCTCTTGCTGAAAATCAACATTCTGTTTGCACGAACATTCTCTGCAATGGCATTTACCTTCTACCATTACGGATACAGCAGCTGGAGTTCAAGTGCTAACTGCAAAAGTTGCAAAGTATGACAGCAACTACTTGCTCTGCATCATCTGCCAAACAGACAGGTGAGACATGGACCACATGATGCTCCTCCCTGGTGAGCTTCATAGAGTGATGGCAGAGCTACGCTGCATTGGAGCGTACATCGAGAACAGCGGAATTGACTTCTGCTGGACTGAGGCAGACCTGTAGGGACCCATGATAGTCAAGCAGATCACGGAGGGGAAGCACATGAAGACAGGAGTAGAGGCACACATGGTCACCCTGCTATACCAAGCCTTCTTCCTGGAACATCCGGATATGCTAGGAAGGCTTGCAGCTGCAGCTGAAAATCTTGATTGGCCAAGTGTAGATGGTAGCTGTGAAGAAATACAACTCGCACACTCAGAAATGGTGAAGGTCATGGAGTTCTGGAAAGTAATGGAAGAGATGACTCGATTCGACTCTAAGAACGGGAGCAAGCCAATGCCAGTCGTGATGAACCAGTATATGCAGATGGTTATGGAGATGATACTCTTCATCAAATCTGTCAGAACGGGTGACTGGAAACTACATTTGATGGCGCACGAGGCATTCACCAAGCACTTCTTTGCCCATGACAAGCTCGTCTGTGCACAGACGACCCCACTGTACCTAGCAGTCATGGAATCACTGAACGAGTCGGACACTGACATCTATCAGGAGTTTCTGCATGGCAACTGGGTTGTGAACAAGAATCCACATGTTCAATTCTGTGTCATTGGAGCTGATCATGTCTTGGAGCATATCAAACTCTCAAGGAATGTAGGTGGTAGACTCGTAGGTATCACCCTGAATGCAAATGCTCGCACCAAGTTTTTCCTCATCTCACCAGAACTAGCGAGGCTTGCTGCAGAAGCTCAACAGATGGCTGGCATATTGTCAGCTATGCTAATGCATCACAATACACTCTCAACTTCAGTGCTCACGTGGCAAGAGAAGAACACTGAAGCTCTCACTGTCACTCTGAGGAGCTTTACCAATCCATTCACCGAGGATTGTGGTGAGCTCTTCAAATTTGTGACAAAGGCAGTCATGTCTGGGAAGGTCAAGAAAGATCTCTGTGGACAAAGGGCAATTGGCAGTAAGCTACTTGATAAATTTGTCTTGAACCACATCAAGTCAAGGACGACCAACCTGTGGGCCCCAGTGAAAAAAGTCAACTACAGACCTGGAAAACCACAGGGAAACAAATGAGAGCAAACAGCAGAGACAAGATGGTTGAGCTGAAGGAAAACAGAAACCTTTTTGCTCCCACGCTGTTGGTGTCCAAGTCAAGGCCAAAAATCAACCTAGAGGAAACTGTAGAGAGGCACAAGCTCTCAGTTGTGCCAAAGTCGATGTTTGCAGCTTATAGAGAAATGCTACACTGCCAAGTGAAGAGTAGTCTGATGGCCATCCTTGAGAAGCTGCCCAAAGGGGAAGACACAGTGCTTGACACAAATGAGCATGCAGAAGGACAAGGCAGAAGCAGCAATAACACAGAAGACATTGCAGACTCCTGTGGTGGCAAGCCTGCTGAACTGAAGTGAAATGGCAGAAGTCCAGTCATTGAAAAAGCCAGACTGCAGAAACAACTGCAGCCAACTCACTGATCACTTCACCAACCGTATAATGGACAGATACAGCAATGTGCCCATGTCACTGAAGACGGTCACCCATGACAGGAGGCAAAGAAGCCAGCCAGTAATATTCTATCATGTAACGGATATAACAAACATGCAAAGGTACCTATGAAGCGACTCCTGTCAGATGTGAAGACGAAAATGGAACTCACCTGCTATTTGGCTGAGAAGATGCAGGAAAAGGCACATGCAAATGAGAAGCACATGGTGGTGGCCTGGGGGTCTCAGTGCAGAGCAACTCGCAAGGATATGAGCCACCTAAAAAGTGATCAAGAAGAAGCTGATACAAAGCTGCTGCTGCTGCATGCCGCTGATGCAACAGTCTGTGGGGCTTCCAGCATCAACACTCACTCACCAGATACCGACGTCTTTGTGCAATCTATCCGACGATATCCAGAGTCATGCACGGACACCAACTTTGTAACTGGAAATGGTCAGAAACGCTGTGTAATCCCACTGAGACACATCTACGAAGCCTTTGCACCTAGCTGTCAATACAGGTAGTTTTGCCGGAAAGGGAAAACTTGCTTTCTGGAAGGGTTGACAAGATACAAGTGATGACAGCATAACTGCACTTGCAAGCCTGGGTACAACCTCAGTGCCTACTGATGACACCTTTGCTGCTATGGGGCAGTTTATCTGTAAGCTCACTACCAGGCCATTATCTGGAACAATGACACCACGGCAAACCCAGAGATCCCATCACCAGAAGAATATGGCTGGAAATTAGATGGGGAAGAGTGGGTTCCAGTCATGACCATGCAACTTTCAGCAACAAAGTCTGTATTCCACTTGGTGAAGTGTGGCTGGCCAAGGCAAGATGCACCTGTCAAAGCAGGGTTCAGCTACACTGATATCTGTGGTTGTTCCGACACTGGGAGGGATGTGACAACAACTATCCCAGTGCATGAGGAGGGAGAAGACGATGATATGTTCCTGTGAGTTATCTGGTGTACAAATGTGGACATTGCTTGTGTGGTAGCAGTACAATCTTAAATATTCTACAAATGTCAGAATTTAAAGTAATCAACACACAAAGTTTATATGATGAGTGATTGCTGTACTTTTTTTGCCAGACTGTTCCATACTGTTAACATATTTGATAAGTCATAAGAACTCGATCATTGTTTTACATGAAAGTGACAATTTTGTTTTTCATGTTATGAAGGCATAGCCAATGCTTGTGGTAACTCTGATTCCTATATTTTATTTTGCATACATATTGACGTTGGTATTTTGGATTTATTTCTCAATAATTCACAGCTGGGACCAGAGCACATTCCCAGACTGCCAACAACTTTTTTTTTTTTACTGTTATTCGGGGTTCCCTTAAGACATCCAAATGGGTGGCTTGCTTTCATCACAAATGGGACTTCACATGCTCCCTGACTAATAACACTGCTTTATGTAAAACAGCCCAAATAATCTGTGCTGTCCTTTAAGAGGAAAGCACACACTCTGTTTGAAAATGATTAGAGAGAATCAGCCGATGAGCCCAAACCACACAGCAACGAGACCCCGGGGATCTCTCTCCAGAACTGTAATAGATAGGACTGAGGAGCAAAGGCTTATCAAACAGAATGAGTAGTTTAAATCAATACTTCAACACCATTTACAGTGCATGACCTGTGTTCTCTCAATTACTAGTGCAATGACAATAACAAAGACAGTCTTCATTCAGTCAGTCTTGCAACACCTCCATTCTATTTTCTTTCTCTCTCTCTCACTACCCACCCAGCCCATCCATCAGTCCCTACTGGCTCCTATTCAGTTACTCAGCACAGTTTTAGGCTGTTTTTTCGCTGTGCACTTGGCTGGGGTGTCCCTATAAAGATCCATAGAAAAGCCTAAATACCAAATTCACACATTGCACAGGAAGATCAACTTGTGGTCCGAGAGCATTCAGAAGAGAGGGTGAAAAGTCAAGTTTAAGCAACAAATCCCACGTTTAGCTCAATGGCCTCCTCTTGTTATGTAAAATGTCTTATGTTCTTATGTTCTGCACCATGTGATGACACTGTTTCCAATATGCCCTTATGAAGAGGTTATGATGAGGCAATAGATGCAATGTGCGATTGCGCTCGTATGCTCTTAAAGTCCCCCAGGACTGGCTAGTGTACAGTAAGCTGTTGTTGCTTTCACCTCAGCAAAGTAACCTAGCACCAGCCAGCAATTATAAACAGCAGGCTGCTTCACCTACAGTTGAGGTCCCATCATGCAACCCAGGGGGGGTTTAATCTGTATCAGATGCCCCTTATTCTGCTACCAAACATCCTCATGCTGCGTTTTGAGTCAATGTTATTCCCATAAAATATACAAGAGGTTAATGTACTCAACCCCTTCCAAACTGATGCATGCATAACGTTATTTATTAGTTTCCAAAGTTATGTATACAACCTAATTCCACACACCAGCTGCTCTTTAGTACAAGTAGCTGAGACAGTAATCTGTCTAAACAAATCTCAATAGGTGCCGGTTTACTGGTCCACTAACAATCCAGCTGCAGAACAAGCAATGATGGTCTGAATGGTTCTTCCCTGTGTTTGAAGTGCAGTTATTGAACATTGGAGGGGAGTGTCTAGCTGACGCATCATCCAGAATCTGGAGCAGAGCTCAGGTACACAGCAAGGACATTTCCTTCTTCCCAAACTAAGCCTGGATGCTTTGTGTGACACAAACTATAATCCCTCTAGGGATAAGTGAAATTGCGCTTATGCCACAGTAGTAATGTGAGTAAATCATTTTATACAGGCAAGTAAGAATATTAAGATCAGCCAGAGGAAGATTTGGTGCACACAAAAAGGGCAAAGCTTAAAACAATTGTCTTTCTTCTGTGTACTGTTTGTTAAAATGTACAATTTTGTTTTTTAAACTTTGCTTGAAGTAACCATTTTCCTTTCAAATACTTCACAGTGGTGGAGATAAAATGATAGATTTTACAAACTGCAAAGTCACTTTCTCTTGTAAACTCTTATGAAGAAAAGAACATAAATAATGGCAAACATTTTATATATAAGAAAGTATTATATATAAGAAAGTAATTCCAAAGATTGGAATTATTGTGGCATTTACTCATTTACTGATTTCCAGGTGCCTGTTTACCCTGCGCTGTGGAATTCCTAGGGGAACTGTAGTTGTTGCAATGCATCTCATACTATCACAACCACTGTGCTTCATGCAAAACTGTCTGCAGAATAAAAAAATATTTACACGGAATATATCGCATATCCTCGCCTCGCATATCCTCGCCTATTCCTTTGTAATATCTTGAAAGTGATCAGCGTTACTACTGAAGGTCCCTTATAAAAGTTTATTTATTTATTTATTAAAAAGTATTTTTGCAGTTTTCCCATGCTTTTCCCATATTTATATAATGTATTTGCCACAGTTTACCCTGGTTTGCCATGTTTATTAATATGCTTTACAATACCCTATTCTCCCTATTCTTTACAATGCTTACCCTATGCTTAACCATGCTTTCACTATGCTTTATTACACTTTCCTATTCCTTCACTATTGTAAACTTGTAATAGGGGTATGCTGTCAGTAGAGCCTGGCTCTTTAGTTTAACCAGTATGTGCGACATTGCTGATCATAGCTAGCTTTAGATGTATTGACATCACACTTTCTTCTGGGCACAGTTGCTCCTGAAAAATAATAATAATAATAATAATAATAATAATAATAATAATAATAATAATAATAAACTTTATTTTGTAAAGTGCCCTTAAAAGCTGTCATCTCAGAGCGCTTCACAATTAATAGCACTGCAATAAATAATCAGATTATGCATAAAAAAAACACAAAGAGATAAAACAATCATAAAAACGCCTTTATAAAAAAGTAAGTCTTTAAATTAACTTTAAAAACACTCAAAGAAACTGAGTCCCTGATCTCTAGGGGAATTGAATTCCATAATTTGGGGGCATAGCAACAGAAGCCCTGTTGCCCATAGAGCGCAGGCGAGCAGGAGGGACACACAGCAGTCTGAGATCAGCAGAGCGGACGTTGCGAGTGGGAGTGTAAAAAGATGAAAGATCTGACAGATAAGTCTGCGCTAGCCCATGAAGAGCCTTATAGGTCAGCAATAATTTTAGTGAGGATGCTATTAGACACCCCAGCGAGCAGGGCGTTTCATTAATCGATCCTGGAGAAAACAAAAGCATGAACCAGTTTTACAGCTGCAGGTAGAGAAAGCATGGGATGCAGTCTGGCAATATTTCTAAGGTGAAAAAAAGAAACTTTGACAATATTCAGCACATGCGATTCAAAAGTTAACTCAGGATCGAAAATCACACCCAGATTTTTCATCTTGGATCTGAACTCAAGCATGGTTTTACAGATTTAAAGTACTGGTTTTACTCGGCTGGTGGGGAGTACCTAACAGCATTACCTCTATCTTGTCACAGTTAAGTTGTAATCCAATTTGTTTTATATCAGAGATACAGACAGTTAAGGCAGAGACAGCAACACTGACATCAGGTTTACAATTAATATAGATTGGAGTATCGTCTGCGTAAAAGGTTTTCTTCAGCACCTGTTTCATCAAACCGTATTATTTTTTTTCTTTACATGACTGGATTGCCAGTTATGGCACCTCATTGGATGGCTGTGTCTGTCTGGTGTTGTGCCCTGCCCTGCGTAAAGAGTAACATGATGAGCAGCGAGAGTCGTCACAAGCAGCTCCTTCGCTTAGCACTGCAGGTTTATAAAACAGTATTAGAATTCCAATTCCGTTTTTGTCTACATCCCTGTCCCCAGGGTTATCCCCTACACAGTGACAGGGATGTAGACAAACCACAAAAGCAAGGGTGTGATAAATGCTTGAAAACAAGTTGCAGAAAGGTTTTTAAAGATGCATGTCTGAATTTTACCAATATTATACTCACCTAATTACATAATGACATAATTACATACAGAGAAAGAGCAGCCAGTTTTCATTACTCTGACCGTATGCTGGTATATACTGTATTCATATTTTTCTGCAGTCCTCTAATAACACTGATTTGCTATTACCAGGACAACCAGTTTTCTATTCTTCATCTCAGAAAACAGAAGGTCTTTTTATTTGAAAAAAAAAAAAAAACATTTATAAAGCAGACCATCTTAGAGCTGTACTGCGGTGTCCTATTTGTAAAAAAAATATATATATATATTGTAATGAAATCTCCTTGTTAAATTAATTGATGAAATGTAATCCATGTCACTTGTGATAGACAGAGAAGCCGCTAGCACAGACTGAACCTGATGCAAAGTCAATGACAGGAAGCCTCTCCCGATATGGTGAAGAAGCAGCTCCTGAATCCGGGTCCCATCGAGTTTACCCAATTCTCATTTAAAGTCTTTATTTACTGCTACTCTCCTGTGATAAGAGAATTGTGACTTTGCCAAGGCATATTCCAATGTATTATTGTGACAGAAATACAATGATTCTTGGTTGTAAATCTCCCTCCCGAACTTTGAGTGTGCTAAGCAGAGAGAACAGAGTTCTCTGGACGGGCTGGCCTGACAGTTCTTTCCCAGGGTTCAAGGGAAGTTGGCCAGCTAGAAAGGGGAAGGGACTCTACTGCAATAACACATTGACCCGGAAGGGAAACGACGTGGCAGCCGCAGATTGGAGAGGCGGTTGCACTCGTTTACCAAGGGGTCATGTGTGACAGCATAAAAGGGGACGGAGAATAGCAATCTGTTCCTTCGCTTTCGTTTGTGTTTTGAACCAAGAAGGACTGTGAGAAACCCGTGGAAAAAGAACAGTGTTGTGTTTTGTTTGTTTGTCTGTGTGTGTGTAACTTGCCTTGTTTGAAAAATTACTAGATGGCTAACACAATTCTGAAGCTGTCGCCAAGTGCCAGCACTAAGCCTCTACTGTCACAAAATAAACTGTATCACCTACCACAAGCACTACGGCACACATCCAGGACTGGTGACCATGTTGGTATTATTGTGGGGAAGATATTTATTGTTTTTGGGCTGCTATCCTGTTATTGTTTACCTTGTGCAGTACACATTGTTGTGTATTGCCGGGGGATTATTGTTTTGGTCGCCAGACCTGGTTATAAAATAAAGGAAACCCTTTCCAAACATGATTACAAACATCTCTGTCTGTTTCATTACTGCACTGCATCACCCCTGCACCTGCATCCACTTAGCCACTTTGCCACAATTATATAAAGCGATTTGGTGCATTCAATGATGGGCAGAATCCCTTCTCATTAACCTTTAACCCACAATTCTGCAAGACCATCCGAACTGATATTCATGGATTCAACTGTGCCTCCCTGTACAACCTTAGTGCCTACCATGCCACTGCCCAGCCTTGAACAACAAAGAGGTTATTTTACCTACTTCTTTTTTTTACCACTGCACCTCTGCTCTCTCGTGAAACCCACTGACTCTCACTACACTCACAAAGGAAACTCAATTACACGGAAGAGGAAGCAACAAACAGCTGGAGTCATATTTCACTGTCATACATTTCTTGTGTAAACAATTCATTAGATTTGCTCAAAATTACTGAATTATTGGATTAAATCAAATAACAATGAGAGAGAGAGAGGAGAGAAACAGGATATTTTATGTGGTTCCTGAAACACTCCATCAGCCCAGTCTTACGTTAATTGGTTTGTATATATCTATTTAAGAAACACCTGTATGGAAACACAAGCCTGTCTTGGCTGATTATTTCATGGGTAGATAATAATCATAATACTCTGGCCCCACTTCCAGCATGGGCAGTACTGAGGGAAGTGGACCAATAACACCCTGCTAATTGTGACCCAGTATCTTTGTTCCCCTTGTCGATAATTTCAATACCTCTGGAAGTGGCAAAGTAATGCGAGATGTATATTAAGAAACATCAAGTTTCTGAGGGGGACACAGTAACGCAGCACCTGATGGATCAACAACTATGGACAAAAGTTATGCATCACCTGTAGAGTTAACTCATCTTGTTTCATAAAGTTGAATGAAACCTGCTGAATAACGTTACGCTAACATATTGAAATACATACCGCTCTGTAGTTTTCCATATGGAAAAATGTGACATTTCAAAATCTAACATGAATTGCTGTGCTACTACTAGACTTTTGCAATATCATTTTGTAGTTTCTTTGATTACATGATATTAAATAAAAGATCTAAATAACGTTCATACAGTTTTTTTTTTAATGATGGCACAAGCCTAATATTCTAGGTGATGAAAACCTTGTGTAAACCTGAAAGCAGCTTTCTATTGAGCTATCACGATTGCACAGAGAGTATCTCCCCAGTGAAGTGAGGAGGAGGATACAGTGACATTCAGCAGACAGTACTCAAGCCATCTCCCAAGAGCAGGGCTAACCTACACAGACCCCTTGTACCCTACATGCCTTGATATCCCAGAAAAAGCCCAGAAGAACAAACCACACCTCGCAGTACACAGCTGGGGTAATGAGTGTGGCAATCAAATCATAGAGCTAAAGCAAATTAATCTGTATGGTTCTACCCTACAATACATCCAGACTTTGAGGGTCTTTATCTTAATGGTTTTTTCCCCTCTATAATCTTATTGTGCGTCATTATTACCAGTGCCAGCCTGAAGTGCTGCTGTCTGCCTCCCAACACAATGGGACACTGGATAAAGTACAAAATACTGAAAGGCATACATATAGTTCATATACACAAATATACTTCTTATTTATACATGAATAAAATACATACATACTTATGTACGTACATACAAACAAATACACATATATAAAATTGCCTGTATGTTTAATTGAAGAAGTGTCACCTAAATTATTTTTGTTGTTTTCATTGAAAGCTCACCAAATTTCTGCATTGCATTTACAGTACAAGGAAGTGCTTAGATGTATTTTATGTGTCAACATACTACTCCAACAGTAGGTATACCGTATTACTACAGATTTAAAAACCCTCATATTTTGCTACAGAACCATAAAATGTACATCACATACCAACAAATGACAGTGTCAGGGTAGTAACAGTAAGTCCACTAAGGCAATGTTGTTTAAAATCAACACTGATGCTATTGGAGAGATTAGTAGGACGGCCAGCCTAATGAACAGAGACACAGACTACCAGGAGTCATATGGAATCAGACAGTTAAATGAGATCCTGCTTCTATCTGTCTCTCTGTGATCAGAAGCTATCTGGTATCAGAAGGATTTGAGCTGCAGGGAATGGGAGAGGCTGGTTATGTATCTCTCACACCACACTGCAAATAGGTTATTGACAGTTATACCAGGAAACAACAAATCACATTTATAAAACAATTTCACATCACAGACTGTGTCATGGAGGGCACTGGACGCCCTATAGAAACAACCAAGAAGCTACAAAAACAAAACAAAAAATCAAAAATAAGAGAGAAACACCTGTGAGTAAAATTGTAAAGAGCGTCTTTGAAGTGGTCTATATGTCTACATCTCAACCCCAACAGGACCACATAAGCACCTGTGGTACAGCTCTCACTGTTAATGAACCACACACTGAAAGGAGCCAAATACATTTTACATTATTAATCTACACAGTACACATTTTACATTATTAATCTACACAGTACACATTGCTGGATCTGCAGCATCGTGCCTCCAATTGTGTAGTTCCCAATTTCAGTGAAAAGATAGCATTGAACAAACAGATTTTCATCACAGGGCAAGGGTGGGCATTGCTCCTGTCAAAAAAAAAGTAACAACAGACACTGTGACCCAGTGTGGTCATGCTTTATTAATTGATTAACCTATTTGCATAAACCACAGACTAAAGAGTCCAGTTTCCTGGAAATTGAATGGCCCAAATGCATTACGTGCACTGCTAGTGAAACTGCTTTTCCAATTATAATGCACCAGGCAGTGATATTGATATTTACACATAGAGATGATACACAGTCTCTCCTGTTTATATGGCAGCTTCCCAAATTATTCCCAGAGTATGTGCTCCTGCATCATGGCTGCAGAACTCCTTCTGGCAGGGAATGCCTTTATATAGGGAGACTGAGGGCACAGACAGCCTCACAGAGTATCATCTGCCTGCTCGGCTTCTCTGAGAGGGGACAGGAAAAGAAACCTGCCATTGCATTTTCTGCTGGGTAGTGGAGGGAATGAAGCTTCAGCTGTTTCAAACCTACAAAAACGTTTTGTATCACTAGAATTTTAGGATTGAGACACAATTAAAAAAAGAAAGCCAAATTATTAGTCCAGTATTTCATGTTAGATCTTGAAATGTCACATTTTTCTATTTTTGGCAGTTTTTCATTAAGTATATGGAAAACTACGAAACGGTATGTAATTCAATATGTAACATAACATTATTCAGCAGGTTTCATTCAATTTTATCAAGCAAAATTTGTTAATTTTATAGGGTGATGCGAAATTTTTGGCCATAACTGTACATGAACCAAATAAGGCAAACGTGAAGCAAAGGAATCCTTTGACAGCTCGGACACTGACATTATCGAAATGTAATGATTTTACCAAGTGTCCCATTTCTAGCACAGTGTTCACAATGCGCTTTCAGGCAAGTTGAAAAGATTCGTTTTTGCAATATTTTGATGCACAAGATTCTAAAGTAAGCACAAAATAATGTTCCCACACAATCAATATTAATAAGGTGACCAGACGTCCCATTTAGGATAGGACAGTTCCACTTCTGGAACAATGGTCCCAGTATCCTCAGAACCTAGGTTGAGATGCTAATTTTTTTCCCCAGGGCATCGTCACACCGTTAACAAAATATTGTATTTTCATGCAGGCTGCTGTGTTACCCTACCTAACTTACTGCAGTACCTTATTGACACCTGCTGTAACTTAAGGGAAGGTTGAACAACCAGTAGCATTCAAAAGTGGCTGTACAGCTCTGTGCAAATCTGGATAGTTACTGAAAAGTAAACATTCATATTTGCAACCAATCACAGAGAATTGTGGACGGGTTTATCCACTGACTGTTGCTAAAATGAACTGGTGGCTATCCTCGCCTGAATCCTCACTCTCGCTGCCTGAAGAGGTTAGACTACTGTAGTTTAACAATGACGGCTCATACAGGTACCATTGTGCTGTGTTGGAATTATTCTCTTCATTCATATTGTATGTCTGTGTGCAAACGACTTTATTTCGTGCGTAGCTAAAGGCGACAATAGCGGAAATCAATGCTGTCATGTCACATCACATTGCTTACAACGCAGTGCACTGAAGCTTGTCGTGGTTTGAACACTTTGTGCATCAAAACTGACCACCACAACAAAAGGAGGAGCTGTAAAATATGACAAAAGTATTTGGAAATGCATTTTCTATTGAAATAAGTCAATCTACACTTTCAGTTCACTTCAGGTACCCTCTAAGAAACGTATGTTACTGAATACTACAAAATAATTCATGAACTAGTTATTTCCAAATTTGTGAAATTCATGTTGTAAAAATATTTTAAAAGTTTAATGTTTTATTTCTAAGTGTTTTATGTTGTTTTTAGCAATAATGAAATACAATAGTTTTTGATCTCCAGGTGCCCCCTTATTTCTATATGTGTACTAAATATATGATAGAAAAAGTATATTTTATCCTGCAAAGTATAAGAAAAAATGGAAAAGACAATGGAATACTCCCATTTAAGATTAATGCTATCTGGTGCATACATGTGATAGCTATATAAGGTATTTTACTTTACCACAGCTATTATTTTAATAGAAAAACAACACATTGATAAAAACATGTGTTTTTCCTTCAGCAAAAGAGGCAAATGTCAGGGCTCTGGGGGGGGGGAATTACTGGGGGGGGGGGGGGGGGGGGGGGTCGGGGCCTTTAAAAAAAACATGTTAATTGTATGATGACATTTCTTGCCTTGTCTTGTCTTGTGCCAATCAGTGACAATCAGAAAGCGTCTCCTGACAATCTGAAAACTTCTCTGCGCATTTTACACAGGCTAATGCTTATATTAAGGAAGATTAAATAGTACTGCATACTTTAGGCAGTAAACATGTGACAACATTTCATTTGATCAGAAAAAGAACATGATTTAATCTTATTAAAGCTTGATCCATGTCTCAGCCTATACTGTTGACTCAAAAAAATAAACTCCAGCCACGACCTTTGCAAAAATTAGCCTTTGTATCTATTAATCATGGCACACTAATGATCTAATAATCCAAGCAGAAATTGAAATAGAAAAAAATGTGCAGAACAAATACCACGTCATATTAAATGGTAAGAAAGATAATATTTTGAAAAAAATGGATTCTGTGAAGTAACCAAATATTGAGATATGTGTTTTCTTACAGGAAGGGTCTTGCTTGCAGATTGGACACTGCAGGATAGCGTAGATATTGAGATGGAGCCAGTTGGACATTGAAAATCAAAAGATAGAAGATGCAGGTTCTTAGGCAGAAAAAGGACTAGATTTGCAGCAGCAATCAGCAGTAAAATAGAATCTCAGAATTTGATATTATTGAATTGCTACTGTGTAATGTAATAACTATACTTGTGTAGAAATTAAATTACAAAGACAATATGACAAATTGACCTTTCTCGCAAGTATTTCTGGGGAAAATCGGTAGTATTTGCTGTCCAGCGCAAGTGATAACTCGGAAAAAAATGGAAATGCCACCATTTTCACCAACTCGAATTGCCCATCATTGTGTTGGGAGAATTCAGGCCAATTTGAGCGCACTTGAGTTGACTCAAGTTGACTGTCCATGGAAACAAAGTACAAAAAAGCATTGCCTGTCTGTCTAGTTAGTGGAGGGGTAAATGGAACCTGCTTTAGAGAAGGCACCACCTTTAAGTGAAGGTTGTATTGATTGTACTTGAACTCCAAATAAATAGAATAACCTAACATGATATTGTTCACTTTCGAAAGTTGTATAATCTTATATGAATTGTTTGATGTGTTAACGGAAGAAGAAAAAAAAAAACACATATAGTTAAGGTATTGGGACGCTTGAAGCATGACTGCTTTAACGGTTTGAGTGGTTACACAAGTTCAGGATGCCTTACCATTTAGTGAACCAACATTTCAGAAGATGCAATGCCTCATGAAATGCTTGCGAATCAACTAGTTCAGAGATCTATCAGCCTTCAGGCAATTCAGATGGTTCTGTGTTTAATTGCCACTTTGAGTGATTCCAATATATTTAAAGCTCATTGCTTTCTCTGTACATTAATAGTACAGAGAAAGCTTCACTTTTCCCATCCCTTCTGCTGGGGATCTCTTGATTCTCCAGCTTGGTAAACTCCCTGAGCTGATTAAACATTGTCCAATTAGTTAATTAAACTAATCCAACTGGAAAGCAGGTGTATAAAAGGCTGCAAGCAGCCTTTGTTACAGGGAGGGCTGGAGGCTGGAGCGTGCATAGGAGATGCAGGCATTTGCTGATCAAAGAAACCAAACAATGGATTTGCCTAAAACCCAGAAGCGGTAGATGCTTCTTTCCTTGCTAGGGCTCAGGCCATGTTGCTTTATTGTGTGAATAAAAGTGTGCTTTGGCGCTTCTACCGCATTTCTTGTTGTCCGTGCTCACTGCCTGCCTGACTTCTTGGGTGCCATTTCACAGGCTTGTTATTACATCAGTGTTGGCACTAAAACTTTCTTTCTGGTAAATTAAGCCATGTCCCTATTAGAACATATTAGCAGCTACTACAGTTGGACAGTCGGTCTCACACTCAGATGTCAATGACCAAACATTCAAAAAGTTGAAACCACAACACATTCTATTAAAAAAAAAAAAAAAAAAAAATATCAGCTTTTCATTGGTTTTCTACTTGAATTTACTGACCAACAGTATAGTACATTTATTTGGTAGTAAGTGTTCAGTGGCTACCTCTAATCATGTTGAGAGATCATTTCCCCTGCACCTTTTTTATGACTCAAGCTTGACAAAACTTAGTGTGAGAAATACACTCAACATGACTAGAGATTGCCACCGAATACTATAAACATACAGCACAGTGAAAGCATGGTAAAGCACATGGAAGCACAGTGAATCACTGAAAATGACGACAAAGCATTAGAAAACACAGTTAACCATGATGATGACTGCATTGCATGAGCGTGTAAAAGCGCAGTCGACTGGGAAACACAATGCACATTTACTGCAGGGGCTCGCTCTCTGGTATCTATTCTCAGACTGGAGTTTTGCCAGTAGAGCTGTAGCATTAATGCCTCAAAATCAGCTCTTAAGAATAACTAATATAATGAGCCAGTTAGAGGTACAAAGTAAAAGTCACCTTTAGAAACTCATGTGAATGGAGATGGGAGAAAGCGGGCTCCAGGGGAGGGATGGCGCTGCTAATATCCGATGATGAAGCACCTTCATTGAGTTCACCGTTCTCTCTCATTTAGTTCTCAGATGAGGCTGTTCACTCAACATGCCTTGGAGATACTGCAGATTGATATCCTCCTGCTTGCTCTCTGCACTGTCTCGTTCAGCTGAGGAGGGGTGGGGTCAGCTGATTCACTGCGTGTGCCACTGTCACACATACAGAGCTTTGTGTCAATTGGTGTGTGCCCGATTGTGTGTTAGTGTGTGCGAGTGCAGGAGTGCAATTGTGTTATAGTGTGCGAGGGTTTAAGTGAGCATGAGTGAGTTACGTGTCATGGTTTGTGTGCGTGTGCACGTGTGGGAGAGTGTCTGAGAATACGCATGTTTGTGAGTGTATAAATGTGTTTATTGTAATTGCGGAGTCCCGTGGATGGTTAAGTATATTAATATTACCAGAATCTCCGCTGTGTTCTTGTTCCAGTGCTGTAGCATATTCCCTCAAGCAGTTTCAGGTGTAGTCTAGATATCACTTTAATAGTAATTTAACACTATTAACCTCCTAACCACAGTGAGAATAAGTCTTTCTTGGGGGTTATTGTAAAATAATACATTTTATTAAAAAAATAACTTAGTTTGGTACAAGACCAGATAATGTGCATAAGATTAATCTGCGATTAATTGATTGATGATCTCCAGCAAACTGGAGAATTGTTGAGATTCTAAGGTGAATGGATATAAGTTCTGTGTGGTATATTTGAGCAAGATGTACAGATACATTTGGAGAGACAAGTCTGCGTGTGTGTGAGTGTGTTAGAATATGGATGTCAGGAGAGTCAGCTGTGAGTATACTGCACCAGGGGGAGAGAAACGGTTCTGTCTCAAAAATGAATAACAACCTCCTGCCCTTCCATTCCATTCCTTATCAGTGCTGAGCGCTCAGAAACAGCTTGATCCGAGCTTTAAATCACTGGACTGTCACCCCAGACAGGGACCTTGCTAAGATACATGCACCCTGGCCACTGCAGAAACACCATACTGTACTTCACAGAGAGCTCAGCTCAGTCACTTCTCTCTCTGAATCTGCAGGGTTCCTGTGTCTACATTCACATTACAAGCCATCTTACAAACATCCCTCTCTGCTGCATGGAAAAGCATATTTATATAAAAGGCCATCTCACCTCAGGGGCTGATCCTGAACCACCTGTCCACCAGGATAATGAAGCAGGCCTGGTTTGGGACAGCAGCATTACAATACGAATTGCCACATATTTCATTACAGTCTGGAGCTTATCCGCTGTAGGTTTTATTACCATCTGAAATGCCTTTACTTAGTCAAAATGTAACAGGGTCAAGAATGCTCTGTTATCTTTCACGTGTCTATTGGTGACTTGTCTGTTTTACTACTATAATTTGACACACTGATTTGATTAGTGCACATCTTACATATGATTGGCTGACACTCTGTAATTGATTTGTACCACTTCCTAGAAGCTTCTTAGTTCAGTTCCCTTGATATGCCGTATTGAGTACCAACTAATGAATTATTGATAGTTTTACGCACCCGAATATAAATAGCCACATCTCTTACAAACAGCGTGGCCATCCTGGGGGTTTGTGTCTCTCTGTCCTTTGTCTTGGGGTTTTGTTTGTGCAGCAGAGGGAACACAGTGTTGGTGTTTGGAATGGAGAGTACCAGAAGAAAGTGAAACAAGCCTGTAAATTGACCTTCCTGACTTGTATGCCGGTTTGAATAATAAACATGCGCAAATTAGCTGACCAGAATTTATGTCACTGAAATTAAAGTTACTGTGATACTGATTTTAGTCTCTCTGAAGTTCCCTCCCCTGCACAGACATTGCGTGTGTGTGTGCGCGCATGTGTGTGTTTGCTCTTAAAACTGGTCAGTGTTTGTTTTATTATTATTCTCTTTTGTGTTTTGATTATGAGAAGAAACCCTCTACTGTTACTTTGTTATGTGAAGTACTGCAGTTGGCACTTTGTAGATTAAAATAATTATTTCGACTAATGTTAATCATGACTACCTGTCAATGGCAAATCTGTACTGACTATTTGCACCATTGAATTGAACAGTTGTGGTCTTAAGTTAGGATCTTGAACAATGTGCTGCTGCTACTTTTAAACTTGCTGCTCAATAAATACATTTCCATTGATTTCATAAGAACATAAGAAAGTTTACAAACGAGAGGAGGCCATTCGGCCCAACTTGCTCATTTGGTTGTTATTAACTTATTGATCCCACAATCTCATCAAGCAGCTTCTTGAAGGATCCCAGGGTGTCAGCTTCAACAACATTACTGGGGAGTTGGTTGAGTTGGCTCTCTGTGTAAAAAAGTGTCTCCTATTTTCTGTTCTGAATGCTCCTTTATCTAATTTACACTTGTGACCCCTGGTCCTTGTTTCTTTTTTGAGGTTGAAAAAGTCCCTTGGGTCGACATTGTCAATTTTGAATGCTTGAATCAGATTGTCTTTGTTCAAGACTGAATAGATTCAATTATTTTAGTCTGTCTGCATATGACATGCCTTTTAAACCCGGAATAATTCTGGTCACTCTTCTTTGAACTCTTTCTAGAGAAGCAATATCCTTTTTGTAGCGAGGTGACCAGAACTGAACACAACATTCAAGATGAGGTCTTACTAACGCATTGTAAAGTTTAACATTAATTCCCCCGATTTAAATTCAATGCTTTTCACTATATATCCAAGCATTTTGTTGGCCTGAGTCAACAAACTCCTAGAACTTTTTCATAGATTCCTTCTTCATTTTAGTATCACCTGTGGTATTTATAATGCACATTTTTATTGCCTGTGTGCAGTACCTTAGACTTTTCTATATAAAATGCAATTTTCCATGTGTCTGCCCAGTTCTGAATACTGTCTAGATCATTTTGAATGACCTTGCTGCTGCAACAGTGTTTGCCACCTCCTATTTTTGTGTAATGTGCAAATTTAACAAGTTTGCTTACTATATCAGAATCTAAGTCATTAATATAGATTAGGAAGAGCAGAGGACTTAATACTGATCCCTGTGGTACTCCACTGGTTACCTTGCTCCATTTTGAGGTTTCTCCTCTAAATCAGTACTTTCTGTTTTGTACATGTTAACTACTCTCTAATCCATGTACATGCATTTCCTTTGATCCCTACTGCGTTCAGTTTGAGAATGAATCTTTTATGCGGGACTTTGTCAAAAGCTTTCTGGAAATCTAAATAATTATCCATTGTTGATGTTGCATCCTCACAAAAATCAAGCAGGTTAGTTAGACATGATCTCCCATTCCTAAAACCATGCTGACTGTCTCCCAGGATACCGTTACCATAAAGGTAATTTTCCATTTTGGATCTTATTATAATTTCCATAAGTTTAGATCAGGCTTATTGGCCTATTACCTGTTTCGGTTTTGTCTCCTTTTTTGTGGATCAGTATTACATTTGCAATTCTCCAGCCTGTCATTGTACAACTCCTGTCTCACTGTTCTCTGTACTTTAGATCTGCTATCCAAATAAAAAGAAACTAAAAACTGATTATATAATATATACTTCTGTGCCTTATTGCACTGAACTGGCTTAGTCTGGCTACATATTAAAAATAACTCCTTAAATCGTTTAACTGATTTTTGTAAGCCACCTGTCTGAGAGGGTGTTACATTGAGATGTTATTTACTATAAGGAAACAATGCCTCTTTTTTCCAGATTTTCAAGAATCTTGAAATTAGATAGTACTCGTTTTTATCAGCACAACTATATTATCACTGGTCCCGTCTTTTCTTCTGTCACAGATAGGTTTTCTTGTATTTTATACATCAGTTTGGCATATATAGATATTTGAAATGTAATGCTATAGATAAGCAAGTTACTGCAAACCCTTTTCTGGATGGTAAGTCAGTTTCCAATACTCTACTTACAACTAGAAATGTACTTAATGACTCTGTATATCATAGAGTATTGAAAAAAACAAAAACAACAAAACGAGCTACAACAGAAAAAAGGGGATCTGTAATGTGATCTCCTTTACTTGTTGGGATCACTTTTGTCATGAAAGGAACCATATGAAACCAAATTGTATTGTATTGAAATACAAACAGATTTTAAAACCTTTGAGCGCTTGATGTAAAAAAAAAAAAGAGTAGAAAGCTACTGCCACCTTCAGGGAAAACTTTGAATTGTATTGCTGTTCTCCTGCAGCTCGGAATTTCATCAGGATTCTGGAGTGGTGCTGGAAACTCCATAGCCTTGACGATGGGGGCCAGCAATTTAGAGGAAAATGACCCTGAAAAGTATATTTAGATATAGCATCAGTGGAAGTCGATGCTCCTTAGACGGGGCAAGGGAGGCACTGTGGAGACAACCTGCTATGAGCAATAGGCTAAAGGTACTGATAGGTAAGATTAGTTAAGTGAAAAACATTACTTTAACTGATTGCCTAAATTGGCCAGTACCTGTAGCCAGAAATCTCATCCAGCCGAGTGACATAAGTGCTGGGCAGGGAATTGCATGTGGAGAGGTCACAGCGAGAAGAGAACGGGAGCAGCGATAACTTTGCTGGTGTTGCAGGCTAATTCTCACTCCAGGTGAGTTCTGTCCTAGGCTAAACCTCACCCTGTCAGGCTAATTCTGAACCCCCAGGGCTATGAAAGTTTTCTGAGATTTTAGCAAATCAGAGAGACGAGAGGATATTTGTCCTTAGCGTGATTTAACCTTTTTGTTATGTTAAATTAAGATTTATTATTTGCATTGCTTTAATTTACTAAGTATCCTTAATATGGTTTTATTCACAAAGTGAGATTCATGTTTGTATGTATGTGTGTGAGTTTGGTTTTATTGCTAGTTCTGTTTAAATGGTGTTATAGTTTAATGAGTAACACATTTTCTATACACACACACACACACACACACACACACACATACACACACATATATATATATATATATATATATATATATATATATAATATTATATCTAGTGTCTCAGGATATAAGAGTATATTATAGTGGCAGACCAAGAGTCCTGCCTCTAAATAATGTGGTGTCATGTGTTTTGGTGGTGGTTGGCAGTGACGGGATTAATTCCTGTCCCTGCCAAAAACATGTGAATGAGGGTTTTGTGGCTCGTTTGCACAGCCACAATATAATTGGTTATTGTTTTATTAATTTAATGAGCGACACCTGCTAGTAATAATGGTCTGTGTCTGCATTAGGTCTAAGGCATGTAGGAAGCCTGTGGGGGACAGGACTGACAATCTGAAAGGTATTATAATACTTGAATAAGTATGTGTTTGGGTACGGGTAAACAGCTTAGCTGCCCGGTGATAGTTAAAACTTGAAACTGGAAGGAGTTAGGTTTTGGGTTTGTTTATTTTTCTTTTGTTTAAATTAATAACCATACAGGCACTGCCCTGTTTAAACCCTACCTGGGCTTGTGGAGTGCTGTTTCTTTTACAAAAAGACAAGTCGGTGCCGCGTGTGACAAACAGGGGGTGTCAAATAAAAACAAACTAAATAAATAAATAAATAATAAGCCCTCTGCCTTTTTTTATGTTTGCATTTTTTTGGCCACCAGCTGCCACTGATCAGTGGTGATTTCATCCAAGATAAAGGGAGAACAAAACATCTGCAATTGGTTTGAATTCTGGTTCCCCTGAGGTTATTAATGCCTAATTGCCCTGCATTGCCACTAGGAGTGCAAAGACCTTTAAATACCTTCAGGGCCTTTGGAGGTGTATTACTCAAAACATTGTTGATGTACAACAAACGGTTTGCTGTGTAAAGCATTTATCTTGGATTCCTTACCTAAAGTAATATTAGCGTAATTGGCATCAGTGAAACAAGCCATTTGTCCTACACATTCCCCATGGGCAAATCATAGGACAATGTACCTTGCATAGTAAATACATAACATGGGCAGTTTGCCCACAGTAGAAATCAGGGCCAGTAATGTAAAAAGAGAAATGCTTAATTGCTCTGTGAATTTTTGTAGAACAGAGGTTTTGTAGAAGTAAGATCCAAAATGCCTGTTTCCAGTCTTGCCTGTTTCTTTCTGTGTAAAGGACATTGGACATGGATAGCATAAGACAGGTATAGAGGCTCTTGACTACAGAGTTTGCTCTTGCCTCTCAATTCAGTGTAATGGGCTGAGATGCCAAGCCATTACAAAACGCAGCATAACAAAAAAATAAATGAGTAACTGAAACTAATATAGAACAAGGAGGCAGAATGAGGCAATTAAAGACTTGACTCCCCCTTTGAGGCACTGTCCCAGAGCAGTGCGGTTCTGTGTTATTCTCAAAACAGACTTTGAAGGTTTTCTTCTGTAAACATTGTAATGATTTATACTGAATGGCCAGTGACTTAGTAACCACAGCATATTTACACAAATGTTACTAATAGATCTTTGTTCGGCTGAGCATCAGTTTAGGCTTCCTGTTCTATGTATTTCTGTTTACTCTTGTTGTTGTCCAGTCGCCCTGGAAACCAGATTATTTCTTTGTAATAATTAACCCTTGCTGTGCCAGCAAAGCCAAAAGATTGGTTTTGGATGATATGATTTTATTTGCAAGGTAATTGTGAAATGCTAAACATTTTGCCCAGGTCATAAGCTGTAACCAATTTAGGGAGCCACTGTACCACCAAAACGTGGATTTCTAGTGGCCTCACTGTGCTTGTTATGGTAGAAAACACACAGTGGCCATATAAAAATAAGCTTCTATGTTAAAATATCTGTGACCCAGCAAAATGTACTGCTTTGCAAATAGGATGTCTGTGTTCCTGTTTGTACCATGGTAAAAACAGCACCTTTACATTGTTCCATTAAGATCTATGATCAAGCCTTTAACAAACACACAACACCAAACTGATAAGAGAAAACATTCCGGTGCGGTGATAACATCCAGCTGGAAATCTGCAGCAACTGGATATTTTGTGTATTGTTTCAGAAACGGTACCTGTCGAATTCTGATCGCTTACACAGAAATAAGGTTTCTAATGTGCGTTTAAGTTTACTGTTCTAGGTATTTTCATAAAGTGATTAAAGCTAACAGAGTAATGATCCCTCCATGCAGATCCATTTACCGTATAGGTGAAAAATGTGAAGTTTTGAAAGTAACATGTTTAGCAAACAAGTCTCTGTTTGCAAGTCTTGCTTTCAGGTTGTCTTTCACGTTCTTTGCCATTTCACCTGGAGAAGCTGCTTCCCATATTGAGGTGAAATGACCCATCATGTCTTGCATGAAAATGCATGTCTGCTGTAACATGTGTTTCTTTCAAAACTGCACATTTCAGACCTATACTGTTAACTGATTTTCTTTGTAGGCACATTTTTTAAGAACACTTGAATGGCAATATCTCGCTTCAGTTGCAGTAAAAAGATAAGGCTCCTTTATGATAATAAAGATGATGTACTTTAGACCCCAAATAAATACTGCAACCTCATCACCGTATACTGTGGTAAAATTGCCCAGTTACCATAACGCTTGTTTTTTCCACAATTCGTACAGTTGCCCTGCTTGCAATGGTTTTTTTTAACCATGCTTTCGCTAAGCTTTCCTACACCTTCATAAAGGGCATGCCACCATTATGAACTATTGACAGAGGAGATTAAAAGTTGCTGTTTTCATCACAAGATGGTCCTTCCTCATGGTCTTACAACCCCCTGTATGCATGAAACTTACCTCGGAACCTTCTCCAAAGCTCTTGTAATTCTTATAATGGAAGCACTGTTGTTTGTGTTCTACTGTTCCGTTGATAATATTTGATATAACAGATTGTATGCCTATGCTACTTAATACAATACCGAACTTTGTTTCCACATCGCTGCTAAATCTATTCTCAATGAATACACAGTAATTCAGTGTAGCAACCCAGAGTGAAAAACAAAAAAACAATAAAACCCTGAGGACAAAAACAAAGCATTCACCCCCTATAGACAGACTGGCTTGTGACAAAGTAATTGATAAGCTGAGGCCACCAACAGACTGAGCAAGGCAAACTAATGGCTGTATTGTAGTCTAATGTAGACACTAGCAATATAAACATACTGTTTAGTACGTGCTTAGAGATTCTACCCATTTACACTAACCACTTTTATAGCTGCTTTGATGAGGCTTCAGGGTAGTTGTTTTATACCCGTCATAAATCTTTTTTTATTACAATTTGAAAAGCTAATAAAACCTTTGGCAGCAATTTGATTTGCAGGACTTTATTGTAAAAAAAAAAAACAATAACTTTGTTGTAAAAAATAAAATAAAAAAAAAACCCACCAGTGAGCCATTTTCATCCAATCCTCCCTAAACCTGATCAGCACAGCAGAAAGAATCCATTCAGCCAGCCTCGAGCTTTATGATATACTTCCTGTGTATCCACAGATCCACTGAAGCACAACTCCTGTGTATCCACAGATCCACTGAAGCACAACTCCTGTGTATCCACAGATCCGCTGAAGCACAACTCCTGTGTATCCACAGATCCGCTGAAGCACAACTCCTGTGTATCCACAGATCCGCTGAAGCACAACTCCTGTGTACCCACAGATCCGCTGAAGCACAACTCCTGTGTATCCACAGATCCACTGAAGCACAACTCCTGTGTATCCACAGATCCGCTGAAGCACAACTCCTGTGTATCCACAGATCCGCTGAAGCACAACTCCTAGAAGCTACACAACTACTCAATATGAAACCTGCAGTAACTAGGTGCAAAACATTTCTCCTATTGGTTTCACTTTTTTATGAACAAGGGGGAACGAACTTTTATAACAGTAGTAACCTAATCATGTCTGAAAGTTTTCAGGCATCGACAACATTGATTTGGCACAACATAGTTATCGCTGAAGGTCTACTGCTGCTGCAACAGAGGGACCAATTATTTCAGGACAGAACCCCAGGTTGTCACTGCAGTCTACGTTAGGTGATAAACGCACTGTCAGTCTCAACCAGCTTCCTGTGTTATATTATACCTCATACCAACAAAAAACAGTCCCAGCAGTAAGCAATGTAACAGAGCTGCCACTGTACCTGTGTGACCTTCTCAGTGACGTTGTGTGTGCGGTCCTTCAGCTTGCACGGTGCAATGTTTTTGAGTTTGTTCTTTTTTGGTGTTTTTTTTTTTTTCGTTTTTTTTTTTTTTTTTTTTTTTGTTTTTTTTTTTTTTTTTTCTTTTTTTCTTTTGTTTTTTTTCTTTTATCTCCGTGTCCGTGGACGTGGAGGCTATGAAGGGGTCCCCCTTGAAATCCACGAAGTTCAGGGTGATCTGGGGTATCTTGCCGATGGTGTGGTAACGCATCAGGTCAGAGTCCGAGGTGGAGTTCAGAAGGGTGGTTTTGATGTGATTCATTCCACCTGGGGAGAAGTAAGGAACTGATGTCTTAAATCCCTCACACCTGACCACATAAGAACAGAAGAACTTTATGAATGAGAGGAGGCCATTCAGACCATCAGTGCTCATCTGGTTCCTAATAGCAGATTGATCTCAAGACTTTGTCAAGTCTTAAAGGATCTCAGTGATTCAGCACCAATAACATGGCTAGGCAACCCATTCCATACCATCACCACTCTCTATGTAAAGAAGTCTCTGATACCATCTCTGTCCAAAGTTTATCTTCACTAAATTTCCTCTTGTCCTAGTTTCTAGGCTTCGCTTAAAGTATTGCTTTGAGTTAACTTTGTCAACACCTTTTAAGAGCCCCCACCCTTAAGTCCCACCATCTCCAGACTCCTTGTTATCCCCCGCCCCCCTCCCTCCATACCTGTGCTGGCATGACGATTGCAGAATTTCTTGTCAAAGTCGGTCTTCAGCGTCTCAATGTCGTCGACGGAGGAGGCTCGGCGCATGCTGTAGAAGCTCTCACGGGAGCGGCTGCATGTCAGGCTGCAGTTGGAGAAGGACATGTCGGGGTTGAGGCGGTCTGGCTGGGGGTAGGAGAGGTTCAGGGACTCCAGCACCCCGTCACTGTGCGCTCGCTGGTCTTCCGGCAGCTGCAGCTCAGATCTCACCAGGCAGTTCCTCTCCGGAGTGGACAGCAGCTCCTCCAGGGCCAGAGACTCACTGCTGGGCTTGGACAAGTCCACCACCACCGCGTCTGGGTCCTCCTGCGGCAGGGACTGCTTACTGGCTGTCAGGGAGCGCCGCATCGGAAAACGCAGCCTGAAGCCTCGCGCCCTGCCTGGACACAGGAGACAGGGGAAGGTATGCTCAGCCACATCTCACTAGCTTTGTCATGCCGTTAAAGGAACAAGAGACAGAGGTAGACACAAAAAAATGCCTGGTAAAAAAACATCAATATAGCAATGTTGGTGTTAAGAGATTGTGTATATAGACCAGTATACTGTATCTGGTGCCTTTTGTACTGTACTCTGTCCACTGGAGAAACTACAATAATAATGTTACCTGCTGGGAACCAGTTAGAGGGGACCTTGTGGTTGACATCCCTCTCAGGAGAGTCCAGCAGCTCGTTCTCTGTCATGGTTTCAAAGTTCAGGATGAACATTACAACTGTGCCATCTTCGTTCTTCACCGGGGCCACGTCTACCTGACACAGGAACCACACACCTGAGGGGCGAGAACGACAACAACGCCATCAGAGAACAAAACAACAGCAAGGGCACCATGTTACAGCATGTCAGACAGCAGCAGGAACCGAGGATCACAAGAGTCTCCGGCCACCTTCCTCTGCACTGCTGCATAATCATGGCAAACTGTAGCCTGCTGCTCAGACTGCTGTGTCTTGTATCCAGTGACATCCAAGATCAATAGGTACCGACAATGGTGGCACAACTGCTGTGAGCTCTTTCATGCTTCACGTTTTTCTTTTACTAGATGAAAGGCGGTAGTTTAAATGCATAATGTTGTATATGCTCATTATGGTCCTTTGTGTAAAAAAAACCAAAAAAACAAAAAAAACTTTATAACAAAATTAAATAACAAAACTCAGCAGTTTAGAAAATCAAGTCTGTGTCTGTACAAATGCATTGTACAACTGGATGCAAATGGGATAGTTTGTGTTCATCGCTGCAGACTTTTCTACAGTTAAAAAAACAAAAAAAGGATCAGAAAGCCCTGCTGTCACTTTTCTTTCAGTTAAAGAGCATGGAGTCTAAAAGCCAGACTGTACCTACTATACCGGCACTGCACATCCTCTCATATTGTTGTATCAGTCAGATCAGATCAGTCCTCTTGTTCATGGGAAAGAGCAGATGGGACAGTTGAGAATGGAACATAAGAAAATTAGCGTTCCAAATAGTTCCAAATGACCAGATCACACTGCATGTAACCCATGACAACGAATCTGTCCTCAACGTTCTACTTTGTGTGCTGATGTTCATTTAAAAGCAATACAGAACTGCTTCTTAGCACACGAGTATGTTGTCATTCGGTCACAGCACACATAGCAATGCTTCACCAGCACTTCTATTTATAACACTTCTGGTTTCCCTGCAGAACACATTTAATGACTTCAAATGAGAACGTTTTCTTTCAGGGGAAATTTAGCAATATCATTTATATTAAAAAAATTAACTAGAAAGAAGCGAAGACAGATTGAGAGTGTACAGTAGAGCATGACAAGGGATTGCAAATTACATCACACTGCAGAGACCAAATTCCAACATATTTGTGTTGCCATGAAGACAGATTTGTCTTGTGTTGCTATTGTAACGGGCAGTGTTGTGCGACACACTGCCATTAGTTTCCGTCCAGTCTCCTGTCAGTGAGATGAGGTGAGGTGAGGTTAGAAGCTCTAAAACCACAGATGCAAAGGAGCCTGGTTCTTTTGCATTGTGGTTTCGATGCTCACTTTCGGTGCACAGGGGTCGCCGGGTTCGTGCCTAGCCTCCACCCTGTTACACTATGGCAGCGCAAGTCATATTGTTTTAGCGCCACAAGCCTGTTTACTGTGTCTTAATCATATTATCAATGTATTAACACCAGCTACTGTTTGGTCCCAAAGTGTTTGTTTCTATGCAAGCTATTAAATACCATTAACTGTGATTTCTTCAGTATTCGTCAACAGTCATCCTTTTTCCCCACCAATTTTTTATACACATTGCAGGCCTGCTGTCAGCAGAACTGATGCCTTGCATAGGGTGGCAAGTCTTCCCAGTTTAGCCAACACAGTCCCAGTTTTCCTTCAGATATCCCAGTATCCCAACATTTTTCTCAAAAACTTAAATTAGTCCCAGTTTTCAGCCACTTCCTGTAGCGGAACACACTCGAAACACCTTTTGTCAAAATACTGTAAACAACCGCTTCCTATACTCACTTACTAACCAAGAACATTATATTAATAAAGTGATTAACACAAACATACGTGCTTATTCCTCGGTGCACAGAGTGTTTTGATTTAGTTTCTATTCAATATGGATCTGTAATTAGCCCTGCCCAATATAAATCCGATTAACTTTGGCTCTTACCATCAGAGTGAAGTTGTCAGCACACAGGTTCTAGAGGCAAATCATGCCACGATTAAAAGACATTCCGGTAAAAAGAAGTTGTTGATGCCTATCAGTCTAGAAAGGGTTACAAAGCCAATTATAAGGCTCTGGGGCTCCAACAAACCACAGTCAGAGCCATATTGTCTAAATGGAGAAAGGTTGGGACAGTTAGTGAATCTTCCCAGGAGTGGCCGTCCTGCCAAAATCTCTCCAAGAGCAAGGCGTAAAATTGTCCAAGAAGTCACAAAGAACCCTAGAACAACATCCAGGGATCTGCAGGCCTCTCTCACCTCGGCTAAGGTCAGTGTTCATGACTCCACCATCAGAAAGACACTGGGCAAAAATGGGATTCATGGCAGAGTAGCAAGGCAGAAACCACTGCTTACTAAGAAGAACATGAATGCTCGTCTCAAGTTTGCCAAAAAGCACCTGGATGATCCTGCAGAGTTCTTGAACAATGTTCTTTGGACAGATGGTTCAAAAGTGGAACTTTTTGGCCAACATGGGCCCTATTATGTCTGGCAAAAACCAAACACTGCATTCCACAATAAGAACCTCATACCAATAGTCAAGCATAGTGGTGGTAGTGTCATGATTTGGGATGCTTTGTTGCATCAGGACCTGGATGACTTGCCATCATTGAAGGAAACATGAATTCTGCTCTGTATCAGAGAAATTTACAGGAGAATGTCAGCCCATCCATCCGTGAGCTGAAGCTGAAGCGCAGCTGGGTCATGTAGCAAGACAATGATCAGAAACAAGCAAGTCTACATCAGAATGGTTGAAGAACAAGAAATTAAAAGTTTTGGAAGGGCCTAGTCAAAGTCCAGACCTAAACCCCATTGAGATGTTGTGGCTGGACCTGAAACCTGCAGTTTATCCTTGAAAACCCACAAATGTCACTGAGTTGCAGCAGTTCTGCATGAAGGAGTGGGCCAGAATTCCTCCACAGCGCTGTGAGTGACTGATCAATAACTACAGGAAGTGTTTGGTCGCAGTTGTTGCTGCTAAAGGTGGTGTAACCAGTTATTGAGTCTAAGGGGGCGATTACTTTTTCACACGGGGGGACCAGGTGTTGCATAACTTTCTTTAATAAATAAATGAAATAAGTATCAACATGTTGTGTTATCTGTTCACTCAGGGTCCCTTTTATCTAATATAAGGTTTTGGCTGAAGAACTGATAACATTTAGTGTCAAATATGAAAAAATACAGAAAATCAGACAGCGGCAAATACTTTTTCACAGCACTATGTGTAATATGGTAATTTTGTAGCTGTTCAGTTCTGGTTGGATTTAGCCCAAGAAAAATGACAAAGCTTAAATGTATTTTTAACCACGATCTACAGAAGTAATTTTATGTATTATTATTATTATTATTATTATTATTATTATTATTATTATTTATATATTTGTATCAATAAAAATGTAGCAATAATTAAATAACACAATATGAAAAGTTATTAGCCACTGTGGCAGGGTGGTGGGTAATTCAGGAGACAGAAAGGTGTATTTGGAAACACCGCACAGGTGTCCGGTTTTCTTTTCTTTTTACAATTACTTATTTTAGCCCACAGAGGGCGCTGCTGTCTGTGGCCTGAATACTGCCAACAGTAAACAGGACCATGCATTTATGTTTACCAATTCAGGTACAGGGTCCAGTGCACATGCAAGTGCTCAAAATAATAATGAAAACAAAAGGTGAAAGAAAAAGGATAAAATAAAACAGTAATAAAAAACTACAAAATAAAGGTGCTGCACTTGGCACTCACTCAGCGTTACCTCGACGCTACCCGCACGGCCCGGGTCTCTGTCCTACACTCCCCCCTCAGCCTGCTTCCTATACATATACATGGGGTCTGCCCAAGGTTTCCCCGCTAATATATTCTTTTATTTTCTTTCGGGTTTGTTTATTTTTCCGACTGTTCTCAGTCTTATGGGCCGACCTAAGGGAACCGCAGAGCGTTATCTTATAGGTGCAGCAATCCCCCATAGCCCACCCTTCAGCCACTCAGAGAGAGGGAAAGCCCACACACCCACTTTTCCACCTCTCCATGTCAATGCCGCGACTGACCGGCGGATCTTACGAGGCTGCTGCCCCCTACCTGCAGGACCATGCATACACCAGACAGTCAGCACAGACCTCCCCTGTTACAGCCACTAATCAGCCACAAAACACACACCCAGGAGTGTACTGAAATTACAGCTGCTTAAAAAAAAACGAAAGATAATACTAAGTGAATGGCTATTTAAATAACCATTAAATTGCCTATGTTTAAATAGTTTAATAAGTCTTATCATTTTTGGTCACCCTAGCCTTGCACCATTTTCTTTCCCAGGTGTATAAATCAATCAATTGCAGGAAACTAAATGCCACTTCACTAGATGGAAAGATCGGTTGAAGCGGATTTGTCTGAATGAGAGCATCTCAATCCCTGAAAAATGAGTGCCCAGCACCATCTGCCTTCTGAACTCTCACTGCCATTCAGATCACAGATTCTACTCCCACAGCATGCCATATCCCATACATCTATACAGCGCCCTCTACGGTATTCTACTGCACTAAGATCTTATACCCCATGCATTTATGTAAAGCTCAATCTCAGATTCCACTGTCACAGCATGCAATACAACATACTGTACATTTATATAGCATCTTATCTGAGAAACCAATTGGGAATCACAAAATACAGTGGGGTATCACTCATGCTTACCGTTTCACTGGTATTCTGTAATCCAGAGAATATAAATAAAGCTTATTAAATGAATCTAAAAAGTATGTATTTGTATTAGAAATAATTTGTTTATAAACAAAGTTTATCGTTAATACAGAAAGGAAGACAAATGTTTGCTTGGTTACAGTTCCCGGGTACAGTGAAACGACAGTGGGACCTGTTTAACATCTCTTGCGAGTTTAAAATGAAATCTCAACACAAGAAAGTTCTTATCTTAGACTATGACAGTATTGATACAAACGCCAAGCATGTAAAACATGGTAAAGCTTTGAAGAATGCTAAAGCATGGAACAGTATGACGCATATAGATTGCATCTCGCTGCATGGGAATGTTTCTCTTGGGGTTCTCCTCTGCAGGCATCCCTGGCTTTGTCAGAGAATTGCCTGCAAACACAGACAGCAGCTTCTTGCAGCTTTGTTCCTGTCTCAGCTGACACCACATAAACACATCCATTTCATCCCACAAGCACAACCCATTGAAATAAACTGGCATCTCAGCCCACTGAATCGAAAGGAAAGGCAAGGGCTGGAAACGAACCACTAACCTCACGGTTCAAGACGAACGCCTTACCATTCAACTAAGAGCAAACTCTATAGTCAAGAGGGAAGTATGTGTCTTTACATTGATGTCAGTATAAATAACTCATCAGCCACTAGGAAGAGCTCCATTACACCCTATTTTGCTGAAAAACAGCTCGCACAGCTCCTGGCCAACACTGCATTCATAAGAATAGAAGAACTTAAGATAATTCACAAATGAGAGGAGTTCATTCAGCCCAATCCTTGTGTCTTAAAGAATCCAAATGATTCGGCATCAAGAACATAGCTAGGTAAGCCATTCCATGCTCTCACCACATTCTGTTTAAAAAACACTCCACTTAGTTTCCATCTGCGTTAACTTTGTCATCTCCTTTTAAGATTTTAAATACTTCAACCAAGTCCCCCTTAGCTCCCCCCCCATTATTTAAGCCAAATAGATTCAGCGTGTTACTTTGCAACAGACAATGCTCAACCTTTTCAATATAAAAGTTTACTATAGTAAAAGCATAGCATAGTGTAATAAAACATAGGTAAGCTTTGTAAAGAATAGAGAGGTATGGTAAAGCATATTAATAAACACGGCAAACCAGAGTAACCTACAGTAAATGCATAGTATAACCATGGGAAAACCAAGGTAAAACTGGTAAGGGTCATTCCATCAACCCCTCCCTCACCCCTCACCACCTCACATGTTCATGCACTCCCTCACCCTCTCAACCCCTCACCTGCCACTGCTTTAGTGCGTGACTCTCCAGTTCACTCCTGATTGGGCTGAAAATGAGACAGGGAAGGTTCTGTACATAAACTTTAAAATGCGATCCGTCCTGGCTGCACTATTTCCCACCGAGGAAGCTAAATGCTTTTTTTTTTGTTTGTTTTACTGGAGAAGGCAGAAGAGGGATTATAGTGCTGAGCCCCTGAGTAATTACAAATAGAGTAGAAAGCCAGATAAAGCAGAGCCCGTTTTTTTCTCTCTCTCTCCCACTCATGCAGCAGGGGTGCCACCCAATTAAACAGAAAGTATACCTTGTTGTGGTTAAAACTCTCACGGCTTTCAGTGACCAATAAGCTTGAAATGAAAGTGTGACAGAGTCCCCACTGATCCGTGCTGGGCAGCCCCTCCCTGTATCACTGAATCAGATCGGGACTGAACGAGGCCCTTCCTGTGAGTCGAAAGAATTGTGCAAATTCTTTTGGCACATCTGTTTTTTCTGTAATAAATAACATATTAACTTATGGCTAAATAATATTTATGGGCATAGAAATTGAGACGATGAAATGCTACAGTGTTGAGGCTTAAAATTAAAAAAAACATCCTACAGTAAACCGTAACAGATGGCACTGAAGTATCAATCTGGTGTTACGTATACTAATGGCAATACCATACTTTGCATAATCTGAAATGCTTAGGTCACTCCAGAAAGGTTTCAATGGACAGACTTGCATGATATAACCTCCTGGAAAAACTGGACAACGCAAGCCATGTGAAGACCATAGATCGCTGTGAAGATTAACTGCTGTCAATTACATCACTGTTTCATAAAGCCCTGTACCACTTCAAATGCATACAGAACGATGTGGATTTTAACAATGTCACTTGAATAAAACCTGTTAGCCTGTGTATTACTCCATGTAGTGGCCTGAGTGTTAGCCCTGTGTATTACCCCAGCCCAAATCATTAAATACAAATCTATAGACAAAAAGGAGGATTTGTGGGTTTTCAGCTTAGAAACTCACAAAACTGCCTTCAGGCCTTAGATTTGCAACATTTATACAGATATGTGGCATGGAAGTGTAATTAAATGTTGTGTAAAGTATAACTAACAACAGACCTGACTGACTACTAGTTTGACTATGCTTGCAAATCCCGAAACTCTCAATGATCTGTCAATGATCTTTTTGTTTGCTGAACAATCATCTCTAACTTTCCATTCGGAGTTCAGCAACTCTGAAACCTGAACATCTCTGACACTCCAGTCTTACCTCCAGCAGTGCCACCTTGCTGAATTACCCTTCAATGCAGGACCTGTAAGCGCAATGAGCCCCAGCCCCAGGCAGTTACTCCAACAAGGACCAGCCTGGCTGAGCAGGAGTTAAGAGCAGGCTGCGACCACCTCTAGTATTCATATCTAAATATGGGAATGACTAGCAGACAGGGAGAAGTGCTACACTGTGTTCTCACATTGCAAAAGGGAGCAGCATGGAAAGAGCCTCCCACACAAAGCAAAGCAGGCAAATCCCTACATATTGACACTGCTGTGCTAATTGTTTCTATAGAAGATACTGAACATGCTGCAGCTTTACAGCTGGCAGGCAGCCCCTTGCCCCCCCGGACTTGAATGGTTAATTGCAGGGGTCTCAAACTCTCGACTCTGCTGGGTAGCACTTTGCAATTACTGTGTTTATACTATCTGTAACAGAGCCTGAAGAGCGCAGCTGCACAGTCAGATAGGAACAAGCTGCTGTCTGATCTGCTCTCAGGCTGAGATTCGCAGCAGTGACTTCCAGTAAATAGTTTTCTCTAAGTGACACGACAGCATTCACCGCAGTACCCCTCACCCCATTAAACTATACTGTATAAAACCTTTTGCCTTATCATTTAGGCTCTAGTGCAGTGGTGGCCAATACACCAAGTATTGAGATCCATTTTGGTGGCTCTCAATGGGCTCTGCGATCGACCAGCAGTAAAGTGAACAAGAGTACAATAAAGTAAAACCCTTTTTATCAATTGGAATTATCTGGCTTTAAGCTAGTGGTAACCAATATGTTAAGGTAGCAATGAAAAAAAAAAAAAAAAAACACAATGCAAACATACCAGCATTTTCAATTGAGAAAGGATGAAAACCAGCTGCTGTATATTTTAACAATGAACATTTTAATGTATTAAAATTAAAGCAACATTTTAGTCAAGTAGAAAAATGTGTCAAGTTTTTTGTTTTTTGCAAACACGGTGGTAAAAAAACAAAACCTGCGCATTCCCGTATCCTTCCCAAATACGCTACACCACCTGAGAGTGGAATCACTGCTCTGATGGAAGAGGACCCTCCCTGGAAAGGAGGTCCGCTGCTCAGTTCACCGCTCCGGGAATGTGCGTCACCCCCAGGGACAGCAAGTTCCTCTGAGCCCACATCAACAGCCTGAAGGCCATGAGATGTAACCCCGGGGACCATAGGCCACCCTGGTGGCTGACATACACCGCCACTGTTGTGTTGTCCGTCTGGATTAACACATGTGTACCTTGCAGCACTGGGAGAAAGTGGTGGAGGGCAAGGGAGACAACCTGCAACTCCAGCATGTTTATATGTAGGTCTCGCCAGGATCCACGAACTCCTCTGCCTTCCCAGACTGCCCCCCAGCCCAAGACGGAGGCATGTGTCTTCACCATTTTGAGGTTTAACACCACTCCCATCCACATACCCTCTCGCAGGTGAGAGGCCGTCCTCCAGCAACGTCGGGCTGCCGAGCAAGTATGAGACACACCGCTAACCGACAGTGTCTGTATCACTTGGAATGTAGAAGGAGGCTGCATCCCAGGAGGCCGCTACACCTGTGCCAGCTGGGATGCCTTTTCCCGTTCACCCTGATCTCCCCACTACAATTAATAGTAATAGATTGTGATGACCCTTACTATTTTTGACGGTAAAGCAGGAGACTGAGAGATAACAATTATTAACATGTATTACACTTAATAAACAAGGTACCTGTGCGGGCCAGGACAACGTTACATAAAAATAACAAATGCCAAACCTCAATGAGACAGCTGCACTCAGCAAAAGAATGCTTGCAGCGCGGAAGAAAATCTATTGCCAAGTATGTTATGAATAAGAAGCGATTACAAGTGAATACGTTATCATGACAAGCCACTAATGTAAAATGACTAGACACCAACATAGGAAGTACATAGCTAGTGTCATTTTTTTTAGAACATGTAACGATTAAAATTGGTACACGTAGTCACTTCTGTGCTCTGATTGGTCCAAATGAGTATGTGTAGCAAAGATCCAAATGGCCTTCCATTAAGGAAAGCCTCTCATTATGTGACAGAGTTTCATTTTGTGTTAATTGCTCCGTCACTTTAGCAGCTAGACTGAGAGGGGTGGTATCATTGGAAAGCTTAGAATCTCAGCTTTCCATCAATAACCACTTACATAGTTCAGTGAGAGACAGGGCACTAGAGAAGCTGCAGAGCGAGAGTGAGAGAGTTGTATCCATTGTGCCTCTGCCAGACTGGAACTGCTTTACAGTGGCACAGAAAGTAATGGGACATGGCATGAGCATGTAAAATTGTAAACAGTTCTCTTCAGTGTTCCATATTCTGTTTTGTTAAAAAAAAAAAAAAAAGTTGCATTTATGCTAGGCTGGTAAAGGTGCTAATAAAACAGTTGATTTTCATACAATTTGCTTTATTTTTCCCCCTCACATTCATTTCATATTGAAGTTCAATGGTGCAGACCAAACATGATTGTTTTTGGAAAAGTATTTTTATTTATGTATTTATTTATTTTACATATATTCTCATCTCTACCACATACAGTATGTATACCTGATCCTGTTGCAACTTACATAATATGAAAGGAAATGTTGTGACCTTTCATGTGATGTGTTACATGCATGCAGCACAAATATCCAGTAGTTAAACATACATAAATGAAAACAGTGAAAAACAGGCAGAATAGGACTGAGTGTAAACAGTTAAAGTTGCAAACAACCCTATTAAAATTATGCTGTGCTTATGTGGTGATGCTTGTTCAGATTTGCCCCAAGATCCACCAAAAATCCCTCTCATATTGGCCACCACTGCTCTAGTAGAACGAAGCCCCACTTCAAAAATGGAACAGCATTAAATCAATAAGGAGGCAACCCTCTGCACTATATATTATACCACATATCGGATGTTTGGTTTCAAACAATAGGATTTAAGTATCCCTCTTTAAATGTAAGCAAATGTGAAGTTCATACTCCAACAACTACTTGAACAATTTCACACACAATAAAAGCCATGCTAATGGACTGCAGTAACATCAGACCTTATCGAGAGAGGATGCAGAGCTGCTTCAAAGTGCTCCATTACCTTTGCAAAACCTTGGTACAGTGGTCAAGAATGATACATCAACACACAAGACAGGTCTCAAGTGGCATGACTGAGCAACCAAAGCTTCAGAACATCAAGGCTGAAACCCAACACTCCCTGTTACTGTCCAGCTTCACCTCCCAGAGTCAGCCCCACTGCTGCTTTCACAGTCTGCCTAATCCGACAGGTCATGCCTATTCCGTACACCCACAGTGGTATTAATCAGGAAGCACACAGTCTGTGGCTGGATATTCACAATCTGTGAAACTACAGGTGTTTGCTTGTGACAACTGGAGACTGTTAATTTTGCACTTTTCAACAGGCAAGACCAAACTAACAGGGCAGCTTATTTTGTGTAAATTTGAGTCAACAGGGTGATTTGTCAATGTTCACAAAGAGACTGACAGAGCGGCTAATTAACTTTGAAATAATAGTCGATTAGATGCTGCTGCATTTCCCAGGGGTCAAGGTTCTCTCTGGGCAGATCAGTTATAGGATCAGGGCACTACTATACCTTTATGGGTTAATTTATACCTCACATGAGTACTCCTATAAACAACCCCTATAAAGATTAGTGTAAATGAGGAACTAGCTCTAAAGCATGTCAAAAAGCTGCAGTGTGTAAAAAAGCACCACATAGATGCTATTGCATTTTATCACCACTAGGGGGAAGCACATGCTCACTCTTGCAGGATGTGCCTTCATGTCATTATATTGCAGAGTCACCTGTTCTGATCACAGAGGGTAAACTCATCCTATGGTTGAAAGAAAGATGACTGGCTGGTGGTGGGTGGGGGGATTGGGAAGGTAAATCTACCACTTATTTTAGGAAGAGGCTAATGTCCTCAACTGGTAGGTAGTAGCTGTCCAGTAGCTTATTTTAAGTATCACTGGTGATCTGCATATAATGTATTTTGTGATCAGTGCAAGCAATCAGCATGGATCATTCTGTGTCAACTCAATCAGAGCTCCCCGTGTCAGATTTAGATTTTGGTTATATTTTGTGTAGTGGAAAATACAGGTCAGGTATGAAACTAGGCCAAACATTTAAGCTCAATGATGAAGTTTTGCTGAGATACACCCCCTTTTGGAGTGATTTTGAAAATCTAAAAATGATATTTACAGTTTCAGTAGCCCTATGAATTCTTCTGTACAGATAGCAGGGAGGTCTTCTGAAGAACTTATGCAAAATAAGTACTTCCGCTTTAGTATTTCTGTGTTGCTGGGGGCCTTAAAATTGAAAAATTGGCCAATTGTCAAATTCCTGAGTGATGTTTAAGTGCGTGATGTTTAATGTTCCTTCTAAAGTAGAACAGATATCATTTTCAGGATGTGCTCATAATTTAACTGACTTTCTGTATGAAGCTCTGCTGCTGTCTTCCTATACTGTCTGATTTAAAGACCCCAAAAAAGGCTTCAGGATGAAAGTATTGAAAATGGCCCCATCTTTGAAGGGCTGAAACCCCTTGTGGGACACGAGTTAAGAAACTGACCTTTGGTGGGCTTATAGATGAGGATTTGAAGGGCTTGTGGTGAAATAATTGACTTGGTACTCTGTCTCCATCACAGTTTAATAAATGTATAAAAATGAACACCACACATTTATGTTGTTTAAGGTTATATTAGGGCTTCTCATTTTCGGTTTTAACCGACAAAACCCGATAAAACACCCTTGATACCCCTTTACCCTTTTCCCATTAAAAAAAAAAAAAAAAAAAAACCTACTACAAAAATAATAATAATACATTTCCCAGTGCTGCTGGGCAATGTCCAGCCTTCCTAACTTGTATCTATCATTGATTCGTTCTGAATACTTTAAACCCACTCCAAATACTGAGTGACAGCACATTCCTACATTTCTATTGAGATTTAAAGCTGCATTACAGTTAAGATACAGAGGATTTAAAATAGAGTTGTGGCGAAATGTAAAAGAATGCCTACACACAAAAAACCCCAGAAGAATATGCCTGTGATTTCATTGTGGAAGACAGCAAAGGAAAGAAGATACAACTTAGGTGTGCAAGCACTGTCGAGTTACTACTATACATATGTTGACACACAAAAAAAAAAATGCTCAAGCATTTTGGAAAGTAACCGAAAAAACTACTTTCATACAGTACAGTATATCAAAAACGAAAGCCCTGGAAAAAAAAAGCTTTATATAAGACTTGAAAATAGCTAAAACATAAGCACCGAAAAGTACAATTAATAAAGCCCTAGTTATATTGCACAATACTAGCAAATAGTTTGAGTTTAAACCAAGAGTAACCATAAAAATGTTTATAAATAAATAAATCCATAAAACTCAAACCATAAATTGTGTATAATCTTTATATGCAAATGGTTTGTCATAGGGCTACAGAGGCACTGTTCACCTCTTATATCTTCTTCGTTGCCATCTTTACAAAGTTCTGAAACAAGCATTCAGGGGTTAGAGATGAGCATTTGAAGGACTTAATAAACATCACTCAGGAATTTGACAATTGGCCAATTTTTCAATTTTAAGGCCCTCAGCAACACAGAAATACCAAAGCGGTGGTGCTTATTTTGCATGAATTCTTCAGAAGACCTCCCTGCTATCTGTACAGAAGAATTCATAGGGCTACTGACAATCTAAATATCATTTTTAGATTCTCAAAATCACTCCAAAAGGGGGTGTATCTCAGCAAATCTTCATCATTGAGCTTAAATATTTGGCCTAGTTTCATACCTGACTTGTAATTTTCCATTACACAAAATATAAGCAAAATCAAAATCTTGAGGCTTCCTGAGTCTTGGTTGATTTGACACGGAATGACCCATATGTAACTACAGTTTATCATTTTAATTGATTTCAGAGGCATCTACAGTCACCACTGCATCTTAAGGTACTGTACAGCAAGAGCTACTATGTTAGAAAACACTGACACCAAGGCTGGGCAGACAGCAGACTGGATCCAGAGCCAGAAACATGGCAAGCTGCACATGTACTCTGCTTCTTTTCAGTCTGGACTTCACGACACATTGATGGCTCTCGGAAGAGAGAATTTTTAAAAATGTGCCACACCTGGCTTTTAAATATTCACAAAATCAAGCTCCCCTTCACTTGTGCTATGCGCCCTCTCACATCATTTGATTAACACAACATTCTCCCTGTCATCAAGCCCTTACAGTTACCTCTGTACACTACAGCTAACCACAGGGGGTTCCTCGACAGGAACTGCATTACCAACATTACTTAAATTCAGAGCCCACACCTGCATGCCTAGGGTCTGTGTAAACTACTGTGGTGTTATCTGAGACTTGGCTGTATGGCTCTGTGTGTGTGTGTTTATTATTGATGCTGTACAGATGTCTGGTATCAGTTTGTCATTGCTCTGCATTAGTGTGCCAGGAATCTTTCTGCTAGACACTCTGCTAATGAGACGGATTCACTTCAGTAAATTCAGTAATCTTCAGTAATCTCAAGGTGAGAAAACAAACAAGAAGCGAGCAGCAAGCTTATAAATAAATAGACAAATACACAAAGCTCTAGAATAAGGCAATGAGGGGGTACTTAGTGTGCAAGATATTTCAAGGTTATTGTGAGACAATGAGGTTGTGCCAGACACTCTGTGACTCACAAGCAACCTGTTAGATAATAAGGCATCTCTGATTTATTGTTTTATCTTATCATTTTTTTATTGTCTCTATGAGAGCTCTCCTGGTAGGTCTGACCTCGTCACACAATTTTATTATTAAATGGGACACTGACCACTGACTTGCTTTTAGAAGTAAGGTCATTGCATAGAACTAATTAGTTTCAAATGGGAGGTTCATTACGATGCCCTTGAGAAATTGATGTTCTGAAAGCTTCTATATGAAAATTATGTTGTGTTGTACTGTATTGTATAGGGCAGCACATGTTTTAGGAAAGTGGATTAAGAAGAGTTAGGTATCCCTAAAGTGAGATGCTGGGAGTCAAAGTCAATTAATCAAACCCCAAGCAGGCCTCCCAGTGCAGGCGGGACAGAGCAGGTGACTTAATTACACCGCCCAGGGCAATGGGGCAACAGAGCCTGCCACAAAATTCTCACCATCATCAGTCTGCATGGCTACACTGTGACACAGCCAGTGGTCCATGTGGTAACGAGCATTACAAAAGAGCTGGTCCAACACTTCCCTTGCACACGACTCGTAACCTAGCACCTGTCAATTACTAGCCATATGCATGTGCAACTCCACAGAATGTGTATTATTCTTTTAAATTGACTTCCATTGTATTTGTGCTAGTAAACCCAGATACAGTACTGTGGCACCTGGGACAAATAATTAAAAAGTTCAGTGAAAAATGATGAGGTAGTATCTTTCCAGCTCCAAGGTGAGGAAATACAGCTTTAAGCTGATGTTCCTGTTGTTTCTGTAAACCTTTGAATTGTGCAGAGGGTAGACGCATGGGCATTCTGGGTAGGGAATATGATATTTAAAAATAAATAAATAAATAAATAATGTAATTCCATTTTGAGGTTGGACTGAGGTTTCACCAAATTACGATATATACATTGTTATTGCCCTTCGTTATAGAGAAAGTAAAAAAAGATGGTAGCTATATTAATAATTCATATAAACAAATTCACGTTAAGAAAAAATATAAAACCAGTACACCTGCTAATATTGTGGGCTATTCCAGCATCACCATGGCGATCGAGATGTTTTGACTCTTGACATGATGTGATCAGTGTATCTGTAGCTGGAAGGGTGCAAATGCTCCCAGAACAGGCAGTTTAGATACCGTGTTCACGTTGTGTGTAGATGAGACATGCATGCTCGGACTGTTATAAATCCTGCCATCATTTAAATCATTAAAATATTACCCTCCCTGGCATTTTTACATACTTTCAAAGACAGCAATGCACTTAAGAGACCTTGGTATAACCTTGGTAAACACATCACCCCTCATAATATCTACATTGCGGTCGTATTTCGATCCTTCACTGTTTAGAGCAATTGAATAGACTCCACTAGCATCCATGTCAAAGGCATGTCTGTCTTACCTCCCCTCTGTCGACTGTCCTCAGCAACTCCTCTATGACTAGCATTGACCCCTTAAAGGCAGTTGAGAAATCCTTTAAGAATCTCCAGCTGTTGCTGTTTAGTCTTCCTTGTATCTTCACTGACTCCGATCCCAATGCCTGATTGTCTATCCTCCATCATGGCGGCCTCAGTCTCTGTCACTCCAGCTCTACTGTCTGAGATCTCTGGCTTCAACCGTTTTGAAAGTCCATAACCATGACCTGTGTGTGTGTGTGTACCCAGATAGACACTCTGAAATTGTATTCTTATCTTGGGACTCTCAGTTTTAACCACTAGACCACATTGCCTCCCTCCCAGTCCCTTACCTCAAACCATAAGATCACACTGCATCCTGATGTAAATGATGCAAGATGCAATGACGGTTAACATTGTTAAAATTGATGCATGCCTAGTTTTATGTGTTGTTGTTTTTTACCCTGAAAAAGGATCTGTTGCGCTTCAGGTATTTTGACAGACAGACATATTTCTATTCCTGAAGAGTTCTAGAATGCTTTTGGCAGAGGGCAAAGGGTATCTTGGTCATTTCAGATCCTGTTAGACTTGTCCTGATATAACTGAATCTGCTGCTGTTGGAAAGACAACCTAATCTCCACATGTGGGTGCTGTTCATTATAATCTCTCAATTACATAGGGCAGAGTTCAGGAATACAAGGAGTTTGATCAAAGTCAAAACGTCAGAGAGAGAGGGGGGAGGGGGGGTGGTTGATAACTGTCAGCGAAATGGTCTGCTTTGAGCAGAGAAAGTAGAAACTCCAGATGTTCTGTCAAATTGTGAAGTTAGTTAGGAATTAATTATTTATATTTGTGTTTATAACTTACACAGGTTATTTCGCTGGTAGACAAACAGCAAAGAGATAAATGGGATCTGATTACAAATCGGATTCAAGGCTTTTGCAAGCAAGGCTATGATGTTTTCTTGAAATGTTTAAAAGGGATATAATGTTCTTACCAATCAATGCTGGACGAGCAGTGTTCATTACTGCTGCACTCAGGCACAAAGAGATTCATTTAATGGGTTCAAGGCTGGGACCTACAAGGCAGAGGTTTCGATACTCTGGACTGAGGTTGGTGACAAGGCCGCAAGCCTCCAGGATGTTAAGAACTGAAATAGGACAATGTCACACTTAACCATGCCGCTCTACGAATTACGGTAACTTGGGGTAACCGGAGACAGTTTATATCAAATGCATACAATTCTATACTGTGTCCTCAAAATCATGATTTGATTTAAATTTAAAAACTTCTTTAAAAGGGGTCTTGTGAAAGTGAAAATGCAATAAGAAATTATTTGTATTTAAACTTTCCATTAAAATATTCAAGTAATGCACAAATGTAGAGTAATATAATATGATTAAGTACAGAGATCAATTAGTAAAAAAAATAATTAAAAATGTTATCTTTTATTCATAGCAGCAACTGCTTCACAATGCTGTCACACATCAAAATGATCACAAGCGCATGTGCAATACCGTTTTTCTTTATTTTCTAATTAACTCTGAAATGTTTCAGTAATCTGAGTGCTTTCTCGTTACATATTTATTAATTTCTCCTTAACCTGGCAAGATAAGAATACAATTTCAGAATGCCTATCTGGGGACACACACACAGCAGCAGCAGAAGACAGGATTAAAACAAAGTTACTCTAAGGAATATTAAAATGAGTAAACAAGGGATCTGAAACCTGCAGACTAATTGCCTAATTGAAGGGAAGTGTCTTTAGGAAAATCAAGCAGCTACCATTTGTCTTCAGGTAGAAGCTTCATTGAGTCTGTATAGAGGCCTGGTAGGGGGCTGCTGTCTAGCAGTGAACCATGTCATAAAGGTACAGCAAGAGCCTAAGCTGTAGGTGACGATCGGTGCCCAGCATACAAAACGAACAACTAGTATCAAGGCAATGCCCACTGCACATTAATTTACTTCAACTATACTGTAAGCCTAATGCAGTTCTACTGCTGTAGCATAGGAGCACCACAGCATCTGTGCAAAGACAGAGAGAGACTATTACACTGGATGGCTTATCTTTTATTACATCCTAGTTCCTTCTGCTAGACCCTTCTTTTGCTTGGTCCAAAGGAGCCTTGCTCTTCTAACTTTACTATTCAATGTATGAATTACCAGGTCTTTATAAGCTTACTTTTCCAAACATTTTTGTTAGTCTGAATTGGGTGAAGCCCGTTTACCCTGCCACCACATTGTAGATTCAGTCTCTGTGCACTGGGCATGTATGTTAGCTAATATGTGATTCCATAATATGTGATTATCCGAGTGACGGAGATGAATATAATATTAGTGGCTATACACTGTACAGGAAAGACAGTCAGGACAGAAGAGGAGGGGTAGTGCTATACATCAAAAATAGTCTTGAAGCCCAGGTGTTAAATCTGGAAGAAATTAAAAAAACAATGCAGAATCATTATGGGTCAGTGTAACAGGGGGGAGATCTGTGCTGACTTTTCTGGTGCGTTCACATTGCTGCACAAAGAGGGCAGCAGCCTTACAATATCCATCTGCCGGTCATGGCAGTGACATGGAGAGGTGGGAGAGAGGGTGTGTGGCTTTTCCTCTCTCTGACTGGAGAGAGGTGGCTCTTGGGGGGATTGCTAGCTCTATGAAATAACGTTCTGCTGTTCCCTCAGGTCTGCCCCTCTAAGACGTTCCGAGCTTGCGGAAGCTCTGGTCCAGGACCGAGAACGGCCGGGAGAAAAAGACCCGAAAGAGAAGAAAACCAAAAAAGTAGTAGTAGTGGTAGTAGAGGGAAAAGCAAGTGCAGGACGGGGACCCGAGCCGTGCGGGTAGCGATGGCCGGGGTAATGCTGCAGCACCTTTATTTTGTAGTTTTATTTTCCCTCTTTTCTTTAGTCTTGTTTTTGATTATTCTTTTTCGGACCTGCAAGTGCACCCACACTTGAACTGCTTACCGACATTGGTATTCCTGTGGACCTGTCTACCATCGCTGGTAGTCAGGCCATGGACAACAGCGCCCTCTGCGAGCTAAAAAGAAAAAAATAACTGAATAAAACTGGGCACTGGTGCAGTGTTCAAGTACATCCTTCTGTCTCCCGTGTGTCAGTGAATTACCCACCACACTTCAACAGTCAGGATAATGTACATGTAGCAAAGGAGAAGCCATGCTAATGGGGAATAATTTCAACTTCCCCCATATAAAATGGGTGACAAATGACTGCTTTCTAATGCAATTGGTCAATGCACCGACTAGATTTGCACCTTGATTTAGTCTTTTCAAATAACGAAGACAGAATAACTAACACAGAGGTCAGAGAAGCACTGCCAAACTCAGATCACAACATGGTCTCATTTGAAGTGCTTTTTCAAACCTCAAAAGTAAAGACTAAAGCGAAAGTTTACAATTTTAAAAAGGCAAATTATGAAGGAATGAAAGAGAGCCTAACAGAAGTAGATTGGGGTAAAATAGAATAAACATCCACAGAAAAAGGATGGCTATTTTTAAAAAAATTAAGTACTACAGGCACAAAACAATTACACCCCAAAAGTAGACAAATCAAAATCTAAAATAAAATGGCCAAAATGGTTTAATTGATCAATGTGGCAAAGTGCCCCACCCCTGGGATATTTATTTGTGTTATATGTTACGTGTAGTGTGTTAAAGTTGGCGTATAGTCATTGGTACACAGGATATAAATGGGTCTGTGTAACACGAGTGTTTAAAATGTATATTTGTATTTAGGCACGAGGATTGTACAGCACTTCATGTGCAGATAAAAAGTAATAATATATGAGCACAGGGAATTGCACTTTTATTAATTCACATGCAGTTGTACCGAGACTCCAATTGAATGATTGATTAGCAATCGAGTCTCGATACAGCTGAATAAAAGCAGCATGTTTTTACTCATTCGGGGTTGTGTGTTCGGTGAATGGAGAACGGGTGTGAAGAAGGAGAAAGCAAAACCTAAAGTAAATAATTGATTTAAACTCACCGTGTTTGTCTGTCTATTTAGTGTTGGTATGTTTTGTTTGTCTGTTCGTTTTGGCTACTGTGCCGTTTTATTTTACACAGTGTTTTTCGTTTGTTCAACCTTTTATTTTCTGTTTATTGATTAAACTGCACAACATCGCAATTCACATTTCACCGGGCAGAACTGAGTGTTTCTTCCGAGTCTGATGTCACCACACACGCCATCCTGTTACAATCAATTAAATATATTCACAGAAAAAAAGGCACTTTCCACAGCATTTAAAAGGCTCAGTGTTGTTATTTGCGATGAATTTTGTTCTGGGGGCAGATCTGCCCCGCAAGCAGAATAACACATATCCAATCGGATTGGTTTACTATGGAAAGGAGGGGTGGTTTTGTTTCAATGACATTTCTCCAATCGATTGGTTTACATTTGGAGGCGGGTTATTTTTGACTGTTGAAAGAAGCCACTGATTTGGAGGGAGTTGGTCATTTATATTATATTAACTTACAAACTTGTCAATTTAGAAAGCTTTGTAAGAAGTGTTTTAAAAAAGAACTCAAGAAAAAATGGCCGACTTACATGAGACAGTTTGGGGTATTCTGTGCTCATTTAACTTAAGTTTTACTTGCTATTTTAACAAAACGTGCATGCATACTTTTACAGTCTTCATTAAGTAATCTTATTTGTAAGCTTTATTTTTTAATATCCCTGTTTTCAGAGCTTTTCCTTTATACAATAAAGCATTAATTTAAGCTTCAATCATATTAAGTAACATTTAGTCCCAGTTGTATTAATAAGGAAGGTATCATTTTAATGTTTTACTTAATTTAGGCTAGTAATAGAGTATGTTTGGTTTTTCTACATAAAATATTCTTATTTCTTAGTCACACTGTTTTGCTATTTACTGCATGACCAAAAAATATAGATATACATGTGTTTGCAAGAATGAAGTTTACAGAAGAGGTCATTCATAGTCATTAATTTTAACAATAATATTACATAATGTAGGCCGTCGATAATTATGTACATGTATGGAATAATTCATATTTATGTTTACAGATTTGTTACTGTCAGCATGAGAATCTGCCTTGGGGAAAGATATGTGTGTCAGTGTGAGAATCTGCCTTGGGGGCAGATGTGTGTGTGTCACTGTGAGTGTGCCTTAGGGGAAGATGTGTGTGTGTGTGTGTGTGTGTGTGTGTGTGTGTGTGTGTGTGTGTGTGTGTGTGTGTGTGTGTGTGTGTGTGTGTCGGTGTGAGAATCTGCCTTAGGGGAAGATGTGTGTGTGTGTGTGTGTGTGTGTGTGTGTGTGTGTCGGTGTGAGAATCTGCCTTAGGGGAAGATGTATGTGTGTGTGTGTGTGTGTGTGTGTGTGTGTGTGTGTGTGTGTGTGTGTGTGTGTGTGTGTCGGTGTGAGAATCTGCCTTAGGGGAAGATGTATGTGTGTGTGTTTGTGTGTGTGTGTGTGTGTCGGTGTGAGAATCTGCCTTAGGGGAAGATGTGTATGTGTCGGTGTAAGTCTCCTTGGGGGAAGATGTATGTGTGTGTGTGTCGGTGTAAGTCTGCCTTGGGGGAAGATACTTGATTGTCAGTGAGAGAATCTGCCTTGGGAGAAGATGTGAATTAAACACATTTTCTATATACTATATTTTACTATTGGCAGATATTGTTAAGTATTGTAAAAGTATGCATGCATGTGTTGTTAAAATAGTAAGTAAAACTTGGAAGTTTAAGCAAATTAACACCGAATACCCCTCATTTACTCTTGAGTTTTTTTGGTTTTTTTAAGGAACACCTTTTACTAAGCTTTCTAAATCGAAGTTTGTAAGTTAATGAACAACTCCCTCCCAAATCAGTGGCTTCTTTCATCAGTCAAAAATAACCCCGCCTCCAAATGTAAACCAATCAATTGGAGAAATGTCATTGAAACCCCACCTCCTTTCCACAGTAAACCAATCAGACTGGATATGTGTTATTCTGCCTGTAGGGCAGATCTGCCCCCAGAACAAAATTAATCACAAATAACTGAACTGAGCGTTTAAAAGGGACCAAGAACAAAGTACACAGAAAGAATACTTGGAACTGCAAACACAAGTCAAAAAGGATGTTAAAAAGCCCAAGAGAGAGAGACAGAAATGAGCATTGCCAAGGGGGCTAAAACCAATTCCAAAAAGAACAGCAAAAGAACATTCAAGGAAGAAGTAAAATATCTAAGATACAAATGGCAAAATAAAAAGATGAAGAGAAAAAAATGCAAATATATTAAATGATTACTTTTCACAAGTTTTTACAAAGGAGGATATGGACAACATTCCCCACATGTCAACCAGTTCCTATCCAGTTTTAAATAACTTAAGCAAAACAGAAGCAGAAGTGTTAAAGGAACTAGGAGCTCTTAAAATAAACAAATCCCCTGGGCCGGATAAGATCCTCCCAATAGTACTCAAAGAAATGAAAGAAGTTATTTACAAACCGCTAACCAAGATCATGAAACAGTCTCTTGAGACAGGGGTTGTACCGACAGACTGGAGAATTGCAAATGTAATACCGATCCACAAAAAGGGAGACAAAACCAAACCAGGTAACTACAGACCAATAAATCTGACTTCTATTATATGGAAACGTATGGAAACTATAATAAGATCCAAAATGAAAAATTACCTACATGGTAACTGTATCCTCGGAGACAGTCAACATGGTTTTATGAAAGGGAGATAGTGCTTAACTAGCCTGCCTGATTTTTTTGAGGATGCAACATTGACAATGGATAACTGCAAAGCATACGACATGGTTTATTTAGATTTCCAGAAAGCTTTTGAAAAAGTCCTGCATAAAAGATTAATTCTCAAACTGAACGCAGTATGGATCAAAGGAAATGCATGTACATGGATTAGGGAGTGGTTAACATGTAGAAAACAGAAAGTACTGATTACAGGAGAAGCATCAAAATGAAACTAGTTAACCAGTGGAGTACCACAGGGATCAGTATTAGGTCCCCTGCTCTTCCTAATCTACATTAATGCCTTAGATTTTGGTATAGTAAGCAAACTTGTTAAATTTGCAGATAATACAAAAATGATCTAGACAGAAATTGTAGAAGGAATCTATGGAAAAGATCTAGGAGTTTATGTTGACTGAGAAATGTCTTCATCTAGATAATGTGGGGAAGCTATGAAAAAGGCTAACAAAATGCTCAGATACATTGTGAAAAGTGTTGAATTTAAATCAAGGGAAGTAATGTTAAAACTGTACAATGCATTAGTAAGACCTCATCTACAATATTGTGTTCAGTTCTGGTCACCTTGCTATAAAAAGGATATTGCTGCTCTAGAAAGAGTGCAAAGAAGAGCAACCAGAATAATTCTGGGTTTAAAAGGCACGTCATATCCAGACAGGCTAAAATAATTGAATCTATTCAGTCTTGAACAAAGAAGACTACATAGCGATCTGATTCAAGCATTCAAAAGTCTAAAAGGTACTGACAGTGTCGACCCAAGGGACTTTCTCGACCTGAAAAAAGAATTAAGGACCAGGGGTCACAAATGAAGACTAGATAAAGGGGCATTCAGAACAGAAAATAGGAGGCACCTTTTTACACAGAGAATTGTGGGAATCTGGAACCAACTCCCCAGTAATGTTCTTGAAGCCGACATCCTGGGATTCTTGAAGAAGCTGCTTGATGAGATTCAATAAGCTACTAACGACCAAAATGGGCCAAATGGCCTCCTCTCGTTTGTAAACTTTCTTATGTTTTTATGTAAGAGGATGTTTGATATTCCTGGAAAGCATTTCCTTTGAAACTTAAATGGAAATGTCTGCGTTGCATCAGGATTATCAGCATTATTATGTCCAGCTATGGGTAAATGTTTTGCATCCCCTACAATTTTTTTTTTTGCTGTGTAATTCATAGCTTCCAGTGTTTCACTGTCAGCAGACAAAACCAGATTTATGAGATGGTAATCATCTCAAAAGGCAGCCTTTGTCATTATGATGAATGGATGATATTTCTCCAACAATGGAGATGCACTGACACTTCTCCCTTGCCAGAGCAGGGAAGCAGGGTGGCAGGCCCTTCGGGATGTGGAGCCAGAGCTGACCTGAATGGAAGAGGTATCTGTGAGGCAATAAGACAGACTACTCATGTCCGAACAGCCTGAGCTAAGAGACCCTCACTATTGTGTAGGGCGGTTGCAGCCATCTGGATGCAACGTTATTTAGGCATTCTGTCTGCCTGCACTTGCTGCTGGGTTTCCTTTCTCATTAATACAGGGTGACAGCATTAGGTGGAGTGGTCCAGTACTTACAAACATTTAGCATAGGGTCACAGAGATGGTGTGCTGAGAATGATTAATTTAATGCTCACTAATAATCTTCAACATTCATCAAGACAATCGTGCCAGAGAGATGGAGGTATTATTAATTGAAGAAGGATATCGCTGTAGAGTTGAGAATGAAGTATTTTAGTATTAATTATCAATATACAGGGTGACGGTGACTAAATATATTTATTTAATTATTTATTTACTGTTACTGCAACTAGGTGTTCTTAGAGAGCCAGCTAAACAATACAATTATACCTGATTATGATTCCCATACAAGCTCTTTCCAATCCGAGCATCGGTGAGAGGAGAAATGCTCTTTCTCGTGACAAACGCTTCTCGTGATGTGTGAATATACAGTACCAGTCAAAAGTTTGAGTACACCTGCTTGAAACCAGGTTTTTCATGACTATCTATGCTTTTAACTGTATAAACTTGTCTATAAACACTTAATATTTCATTATCTGATACATGTACTTATATAAACTGATAATCATAAGTGAATTGCCTTCAAAAATTAAATTTTTAAATGAAAATGTAAATCTTGTCAATTTCAATGAAATGGTCACCCAAAGCAAGGGGATTTCAGTCTGAAGCCCAAGTCAGTTAAAAGTCTGAAATGTGTATAACACGGTGTTAGAACACTGGCCTAAGTATAAAAGTGTCTTTGTTAGATGTTCTCTGAGTTAACTAGCATGTTACCTAATTAACCTTTTGTCACCAATTATTGTTAACAGGCGAGGGTCCATGATTACTATAAATATAGGTTGCATAGGCACAAGTTAGTCATTCCTGAATGTAAGGGAGCAGAAAATGGCAAAATACGCTCAGTTAAGCAAAGAAAAAAGACAGTCTGTAATTACTTTAAGAAATGAAGGTCAATCTTTAAGACAAATCGCAAGAACTTTGCAAGTGTCTGTAACTGCTGTGGCCAAGACCATCAAGCTGCTAGTTGGGTAGTCCTTCATTCTTCAGCAAGATAATGACCCGAAACACACCTCAAAGTTGTGCAAGAACTATCTGGCGAAGAAGGAAAGTGAAGGACAACTCAATCTAATGACCTGGCCTGCCCAGTCTCCAGATCTCAATCCCATAAAACTTGTATGGGACGAACTGGACAGAAGAGTCAAAGCAAAGCTACCCACAAGTGCCCTACATCTCTGGGAATTGCTGCAGAAGAGCTAGGAAGACATGTTAGGTGATTTCCTGCTGAAAATTGTTCACTGAATGCCTTGTGTTTGTGAGGCTGTTATTAAAGCAAAGGGTGGCTATTTTGAGGAATCCAAGATTTAGAGACAATTTTAAATTTTCTTGAACATTGCTTTGATACTCCTTATGTTTTGTTTTGTATATTGTAACATATGTTTTCATTTTCAAGTATTTACAGAAACGTATACGATGTATAACCTTGTCAATTATGAAAAAAACCTAGTTTCCAACATGTTTAAAAATGTTTCACGTACAGCAAAGGTAAAGTAATGCATTCAAGGAAATGGAAATTTATCCATACTCATTACAAAATATCTCTCTTTCTTTCTCTCTCTTGGTAAGCAGGCTCTCTGTTAGCCCACGTTTCTCTCATCTTCATTCTCACACACAACATCTCAAACCTGTCTCCACTGCTGGTGCACATACAGGGCATCTCAATACAGAGATAGTGCTATCTGTTGCCAAGAGCAGCCTGTCGCATGTCACTCCAAGCTCTGCAGGAGCCATACGGACACTGATCTGGTGAGCTGGTTATCTGGGGCTGGTCAATAAATTGAGACTTGGCCCACACACAGGCATTTTACATGCACCGATATGAACACTACCATCAGGGGTTTTCTGTTTTCAGGACCTCCTGCTACATGAAATGCAAGTTCACAGACACTCCCAAAGTGATTGTGTTAACCCAGAGTGTGATGCAGGGCTGTCCCCTACACTCTTAAGTAAACTTTCGATCATTTTTAAGCGGAGTCCTTTTATCGTTACATGAAAATCTGAAGACTGTAGCACTGAACTGCAGGCAAGTCAGTTTGTGTGGCTGCATACCTTTTATTATGCAGAGCCTGCGTATCAGTCTGTGGTGCTCACACTCTCCCTACTGTAACAGTTTTGGGCCCAACCCAATGTCTCCTTGTTGAATGATAGCTTTGTAGCAGAGGGGGGAGGACTGGTGTCCATGTCTCTGGACCGTAGTGTCCAATGGCTGAAGTGTGAATCAGCCCCTGTGTCTCCCTCTGACCACCAGGTCTCTTATAGATAATGCTGGCTACTCTGAATGCTGGCTTCCCTGTAGTGTCATTTAGATGGAGGCTGGCTGTGTAACCGAGTCCCCTAATGCTCTGTGGTGTCTATTGGAGGCTAGCTGTGTAATTGTATAGCTGTATCCCCAAATTCCATGTAGTGTCTCTGGGATGGAGGCTGGCTGTGTAACTGTGTCTAACGGCCTGTAGTTTCTCCAGGTTGCATGTCCTCAGCTCTGCAGAGAATAGGACTTATTATCGCTTCCCCGCTCCAGCCCTGACCCTGCCTGGCTTGCATCTGGCTGCTTTGTTAACATTAGCACTGAGAGCCAGGGCTGAAGGCAGTGATTAATGAGACATTCCAGTGTTTCTGTTTTTCTGCTCAGTCTCTGGGTTACTGTAATCACTTTGGGAGTTTCATAAACACATGGCCGGGGCCTCTGAGAGGTGGCAGCATCACCCAGGGGCTCAGGAGCATGTTGTCAAGGAGACTGTAACCATGGGACTCGTAACCAAGGACCTGTAATCAAGAGTTTTGGTAACCTTGTACTGGCAAACAACATAGAGAAACCAGTGAGTCTGTTATCTTGCGGGCACTGGTATCTAAGACTACAGTGACCGACACAGTAAATTATACTGGATGTCTGGGCTGTTGCTCTTTAGCTTTATCAAACTTTACCATGATAAAATTAAACAGTAATTTTGCAGGTTTCCCATAGTTATACCATACATTTACCATAGTGTGCTATGCTTTTTAATATTCCTTACCATACCCCTCTGGGCTTAACAATGCTTACCTATGGTTTACCATGCTTTATTACTATATTGTATTATAACCGCTAATGTTTAGAATGGAAAGACTGAAAGAAGCTGCAGGGATTACAAAAATGATTAGTTAAATATAGAGGTTGTTAGTTTGTTTTTATTCTTTATTAATTCAATTATATTAACTAAAAAAAAAACCTGAGAGAATCAGACCGTTGACTTTTACAAATAAAAGATAGCAAGATAATATTCTTGTTGGACAATTTACAGGTCTAAAGTAAAAACCATCCCTAAATTTTTGTTATTAAGCAGTACTAATAATCTAAAAAACGGATATTTCACAATTATAAAATCTGTTTATCCTAAACAGACTATTGCTGCAGTAAACAAGATATTTTTCACCCTGTGCCACAAATACCGGCTAAGAAAGGTCACGTTTTGAGATTGATTCATTGATCTGCAAGCACAAGGCAGATGTGTGGGAGTGCCCCAGCTGAGCTGGCATCCCCAGGGAGAAGAAAGTGCTGAAACAGCCCTCCTGGTTTTAGGACAAAGATAAGACACACATCACTGCTTTCCAAAATAGTTCTGTGTGTTTAAATAGAGGAGCACTAAGGCCCTCGCCTCAGCTCTGCAGCACTGTCACGCTGCCCATCAATGACCGCAAGAAATGTCATTTATTTATTACATTTTAAAAACGTGTTATGTAAATATATATATATATTGTTACACCTAATATGATAACTTACATATTTTACATAACTGGCTAGTTCAATAATTAATTTGCAAAGGTAAAATTTGCCTAAGACATTAACTGATTAAATATACATAACTATATATGGCTATCAATATAATTTGCATAGATAAAAGTTTTATGGTATATATTATATATATTACATATATATGATTATATATATTTAAGTATATATGTTACATTATAAGTGTTTCCCTACTTTCGGAAATATAATAAATAACTCGTTATGACAAAGTAATATAATAGTTCCCATGTTTTTGCCGTCTAATTTTTGAAAGCCTTGTTACAAAAGTTTTTATTTTTTTTTTTTTTGTTATATGCAAAAGAAAACAAGCTCTTGTCCATTTTACAAAATCCCACAGGAATGTAATTGACAATGTATTATGTACTAATAATGGAATAGATCATTTGCAAATCAAGTTTTACAACTTGTTTTTAGATATAAATGCACATTAAATTGTTAATGTAAGTGCAGCTACAAGAAAGCATTATTCTAAATGTGCAAATTCATAAATACTAGACTCAAGTGCAAGGGCTATGTAGTTTTGCAGATTAAGTTATATGCCATATAAACATGTTCCAGTTCTCAAAGAATTTCTACTTTCTGCAACTCGTTCTAGAAATATAATCCACCAATAGTTCCATGTTGCACGTCTATTATTGAAGCCTTGTTACAAAAGTTATTTTTTGTGCAAGATGCAAAGAGAACAACTTATCTGGTACTCAAATTCAGAGCTTTAACAGACATTGAACACCAGTGCAGGACTGGGTTATAGAAAGATGTTTGTGAGAAAATCCAACAATATATGTGCTGTGAAAACATGCACAGACGTCTTTTATTCTAAGTAATACTGGAGGATAATTGGATCTAGGATATGGATGGATTGTGGGTAAATGAAACAACAGTTTCTAATTGTGAATTAATCTGTGTAGGTCAGAAGATGAACTAATTGCACAGATGCTTGTTTTGTATTCCACACTCACATACAGGTTGAACAGTTTGAGTGATCAAGTGTCATTGAGATGCTGGCTTCTATGATGAGTGTGTTATATTTGACACTGAAGAGTAATTGTTTTGCATATGTGCTTTTAGTGACCCACTGTCTGTCTCTTTTCCATGTTATTCCTCGATATTTGTGCAGTACAAAAGCATATGGTAAAAGCACAGCATAAGGCCAGAAGCCAACCCATGAATGCGTTAAGACCTATATATTTTTTAGTTCTAGTTGCAGGTTCTAACCTTGCACAGGTATTGATGGTTTTATGATTATTTCAAAAGTGAATTTAGATCTCTAGATTGTTTAACAAATGTATATGAAAAACAACTACGCTGCAGTTAATTGATGCAAACAACAAGTTGTAGATGGGCTCGCTCTAGAATGTGTGTGTCTGCAGGGGCCAAGATATGCAGTTACTAACTAGTAGTGTTCATGGAACAATACAAGTATACATTACAGAAGCTCCAGTGATTACTCACTTAATAAACTTTATATACAAATACTGCACATTTTACAACAAACTACTGCATTACTCTTTATGTTTTCGGAGTGGTATTGTTATGTTGGCAGTGCTATGAGTGAGGCATCTGCTGTACATAATGTACAGACTCTGAAACTAAATAAGCAAGTAACATTAAATTCAACAACATAACTTCAGCGCAAAAGAGAGCATTACATTTACATACAAGTGCAAAAGCAAAGCATTCCTTTTTAATTAGATGAGAGTGAGTTGATGTATTCAGAATCCGCTAGTAAGTAAAGGGTTATGGTGGAATCTAATGACAACAGCAGTAATGATGGTAATCGAACTGTGTGCACTGCAAGCTCTCTCAACGGTCTCTCCTCCTAAATAATTCAAGAGTGCACCAGCCCTCTTACTGGGGGGCCTCTGAGGCAGATACCAGGCTGCCATCTGCTCTACACAGTGGGGAATTTGCCATTAGTCCGATCCCCTTCAAATCACTTTGCCTGCCTCCCTGACTGTCTACCTGTCTGTTAAAAAAAGCACTGTGTTAATGATACATTTCTCTCCTCATCAGCCGACTCCATTTACAACCCCCCAGAAGTTACAGTTCCCCATTAGTCAGTGATGCTGTCTGTATGCCTATTCACTGCACTGCCAAAAGTATTGGGAAACAGGAGGATTGGGGGTTGGGCTTTTTGCCAGATATGTTTCAAATGAAAATACATGTTTAATACAGATCTGAGACATACACAGTGAATGGATGTGTGTGGCGGGGAAAATGTTATTAGGCTTTATTTTGTTACCTACAATTACTTTAAAGAGAAAACCACGATGTAGGTAAGGTGTCGGAGGTGAGGTGAAAGGGGCAATAAAAGCCTCCCTCACAGTCACTGTTTCAAGGCAGCTGTCCAAATACCTTTGACTGGGCAGTGTTCCAATTCAGAAAACATGAAAGCACCAGTAAATGCAATTACAAACACAGCATTTTTTTATTAATATAAAATACTTTGAATGCTAACTGACCATGTTCTGAGAAAATATCTTAAATAAATAAATCGTTTGATTATTAAATCTAAGCTCAACAGACTAAATATTTAAATATTTCCTTCACACAGATACACAAACACACAGCCAGGAGCTCAGACACACAGCTGCTGGTTAATAAAGGAGAAGCAGCAGTCGAATGATTATTTTTGTCTACTTTTTTTTTTTTTTTTTTTTTCCATTGAATCAGAATCTGTAGGAGCTTGCTAAGCTCGCTAAGCCCTGTGGAAGAGAAGATTTGTCCCACAGATTTGCCATGAACAAGGACAAACTTCCCTGGTCTACTTATTGTTGCTGTTATTGTTAATATCCACAGATTTGTATTACATGAGAGTAGCTGTTATTGACTTCATTCTAATATTGGACTCAGCTTTCACAGAGATAAAATCAGATAGATTTCCTATTGGCCGACGGCGATGTTGGCTCCAGGAATCAACCGCAGTGCAGCCTCCCTAGCGCCTCAACATGGCATCCATCTGGAATGGGCTAGGCGGGGCACTATGCAGGGGTCATCAGATGGTCCCCTCCCATTTCGATGACTAGACCAAAAGACCTCAGGAAGACTAAACAATAATTCTGGTGTTCCACCACCACCCAACCAACCAAACCCAGTTTACTTACCTTAGCCATCCATTTATTTCATTGATATTAACTTACAAAAACAAACACTCCTGCTGGCTGGTTCAGTTTCTGGTCTAATTATTATATACAGTATATACAGTTATATATATATATATATATATATATATATATATATATATATATATATATATATATATATATATTATATTTATCTATATGATTCTCCGATTCGAATGTCGGCTCATCTGCAAAGTTCTGGATGCAAAGTTTTTTTGTTTTACCACCTTCCCTTTCTTTTGTTAATTTAACTTCTATTAAGTTACAGCACCCCATTAAGTTACAGCACCCCAGAAAAGTATTAGGGTTAGGGTCTCACTAATAATGGTAAGGACCCTGCCATTCACTATTGGTATCACTACAAATGGGGCTTCTTTTAAAAGGAGTCTTTATTCAATAACTATTCATCTTTAAAGTAATCTCATCTCTGCACGAGTGTGTAATTAACCAAGGATTATCACCCCTAATACTGATAATGAAAGGTCTCTGTAGGCCCTTCTCATTGAAGTGCAAAAAAAATAATAATCTTAGAAGATGTAATGCAATACTTTAAATAGCAAGTAGCGAGGTTCTGAAAAATATAGCATTCTACGTCTCCACGTGTTGCTACATCTGTTTAAATAATGTACACGTAATTTCTCTTTTCACTGTTAACATCCTGACAGCTTTTTATTTGTATAACTTTAAAGCTAGTTTCAAATCTCTTTCCCAAATGTCCACTCTAGGGCACTGGGGTTTGATATCTGACCTCTAAAATCACTGCAGGAAGACAGATTTACAAAAAAAAAAAAAAAAAACACAGCCATACATACCATACACAAATAAATCTGCCACTTGTATCTGACAGGATCGGCGTCAGCCTTTGCATGGGGATACAGCTGTTTTGGGAATCGTTGAGAGAGTGTTGGCAATCCTGGAAAGCCCAACAAGAACAATGCTTTGCAATACTAACAGTGTGGTCATTAGAATACATTACTCAAAGGATTCTGGGAACTGGAATGAGCTGCTGACCTTCAAATAGAACACACATTACCACAGCATCAGCAGACAACCCAAAAACTACCAGCATTCACCGCAAACCAGAGTACTGATTTACATATTTGGAGATAACGTTTTCACGGAAGCAATAAGGACTGCATTATCTTGCTTAAGGCTATGACCCCTGGGCTGAAATTAAACCTGCATTAAATCGATCAAGCACCTACTCCTAAACCCCAAGAAAGTGTATTCAGCCTCCAGCCGTTCTGAACAAGGGATTCATTTCCTAGTTACTCAGTCTGCTGGCAGGAAGAGTGGCAGAGTTGCATCTTGGGACTGACTATTCTCTCAGTCAAAGTTCAATACAATTACAACGTGCACATTAACAATGCTGAGGTACTTTGTGCTGGTAATGGAGTGCAGAAGATTAAAACATGTTTGCAGATGGATTCTGGGTCCCTGTATTGTCTTTATTGACTGTTGGGCACGTAATCCTCTGTACTTGACTGATATGACTTGCGTGCAGAAGATTAGGACAGCTGATGCAGGAACCGTTCCATGGTCACCATGGTCACGGGTGTCACCTGCAGTGCTGTAACTGGTTCAGCTCACACTGATAAATCAGTGTATACTGTGGGGTATTCTCCCGTTCCCCCTGCAGCCTGTACAATAGCCCATTAGCAGTATCTGAGATTATGTGTATGGAGTCCAGTTATAAACTCCATTCACGTCAGACTCAGAATGAGACTCTGTGCAGTGCTCAGTTACACTCAACACAGACTCTACTGGTTTGCTTTAAATCACGCCATGGTGGTGTTAGACTGTTTTTAGACATAGTCATTATATGTGGCTCTATTCATATGTGTTTCAGTCCCAACATTTCTTATTAAAGGCAAGTTTTTGGGCACTTCTTTAGGATAGATCTTGTTGAAAATGTGTATGTATTTGTATAGCCCTGTTCAAAGCATCCAGATGCACTTTCATCTGTAAATGATTACAGCTAGTACTTCAATAACACTGTGTAACAAATTTTGTTTGTTTTTTTTGTTCCTGGGTAGTAAGTGTTATTTCCTAATTGCTTATGCCTCAAAAGTATAGAAAATGGCTATTATTCCCCACAAACTTTGCTTTTGTGACTAGGACAGTGATATTTCCAAATATCACTATTTCCAATTTACGATTATACTGTATTTACAGTATAATCGTAAATCTCGAAAAACTACTTGCTTCTAAATCTTTTGTAGTCATTTATATTACTTTAGTATAAATACATGTTAATTTGGATTCATATGTTGTTTTTTTCTGACTTTATGTGAACGAAAAGACACACATTTGCCCATTTTCCCATTGGAAATAGTGATATTTTGAAATACCACTGTACTGGTCACAAAAGCAAAGTTTGTGGGGAATAATAGCCATTTTCTATACTTTTGAGGAATAAGCAATTAGGAAATAACACTTACTACCCCGGAACAAAAATTGTGTTACATAGTGTAATTATTACCAATGAAGTCCATTTTAATAGCTGTAGCAATAATTTAAGTATTTTTTCAAGTACTACATAAATCTTGGGATAGCACACAGATGTACGTCACATGAGAGTTATTGTCCTTCACTTCATAGAAGCATATACTTGTATAAACATAAATGCTGTATGACTCTTCTTCCGCTACTTTCTGCTTGAAATTTTTACTGCTGATAGAGTCATTCTTCTTTTCCTTCACATGTCTCTCTCCTCAAGCCAGCCGCAGCCTCCCAGGTCATTCTGGGGACAGACACACTCCAGCCAGGGCTGCCAGTCGCGTCCGATTCCTACCTCCCACATCACGCTGGGACAGTGTTCCCACAAACTGCATCGACTCAACCCAATGCATACCACCGAAAAACAACTATGAAGTTCTTGCATTGGCTCCAATTTGATTGCTACATGGCTGATATTTTATACTGTTGGAGTACAATGGAAGACACATAACTATTACAGAAAACCAACATTAAGTCCTCAGCTTATCACCCCTTTTGGATAGTTTCAGTAAATGCCAGAGATTGTACACATTGAGCAAACCGCCGATTACAGTATTTAAATACAATATAACAATAATAGAAGGTTGCGGTCTTGTGACGGGGTGCCCGCCCCCTTTTATGTATCATTATTATTTTCATTTGTATTATCATTATTATTATAGATGTTTGTATGCGAGCAGACAGAAACCGTCCGTCATTATTATTTATTATTTGAGACCGGAGAAAAGCCGGACATGTAATGTGTAGTTGGGTGGATGGGGTTAAATCGCCATCCCTAGAATCTTGTGGGAATGTGGCTGGAGTCTTAATAAGGTAATTATTTGATTAATAGGTAATTAAGGCTCCAGCCACAGAATATAAATGGACCCACTCCAGGCTCATAAAAGAGAGAACATAGGAGAAAGATATATATATATAGGGAGAGAGAGAGAGAGAGAGAGAGAGAGAGAGAGAGGAGCGAATGCTACCACGAATACAAGGTTGAAAGGTACTTGTTTTAGTAACGTTTGATATTGTTTGAGTTTGTTTTGCTTTGGCCACTGTGCCCTTTCCTTTGTGTTTTGTAAACGTGTTTGTTTTATTATTTAATAAAAATACGTCTGTGGCCGTTTTAGCCCCGTACCTCTGTCTGTAGTGTACTGCTTCCTGGACGGTGACGTCACAACCTACGCCCCTCAAAGTCACCCTTGCCACAGGTCTTCACCCACTAACACTACGAAAAATATGGCCTCATGAATACGACAGTCAAAACTTTGTCACTCTATCAAATCCACACAAGAAAATCCACAACAAAAAAAATGAGGTGCACTTTACTCCAAGTATGACTGCAGTGTGCAAAGCAGCTTCAATATGTCAGGATTACCTGGCACTGACTAATGTTTAAGTAATTGCTGTATTAACAATATTTTTATATTATATTTCAGAAATGAAAACTTTGAAAGAGTGTACTGTTACTGATCTACAACTCTAGCAATCCACCCCAACCCAGTAGCGCTATTGGAAGAACTGCGATGGCAAGGACAGATTTATTATTAACAATAACTTTAAATCCAGAAGCTTTTACGTCCCAACTGTCTAACTTCATTAACTTTCATGCTGTTTGTTGGTTAAATTTCAGCAAATTTGTGTCTAAAAGGAAATGGGTTTTTAATGCGATGAGGTATAAACAAAGTCAGCTGCTGCAAAAAGATGCTAAAAGCCTTAGACAATGGGAAACAGTTTTCCCAGATGTCATTATAACCCTGCTGAATCTGGTTGCAATACATGAACGTTGAAGATTTGAACAACATGTTGTTTCATCTCAACCTTGGTGGATCTGAGAAAACATTTCTGTAAGTCCTGTGCATTCTTTAGGAGGGATTAAAAATGTCAGTGAAGTAAATCTGGATATTCTGGCCCAATCTGTTTTTGGAACAGTAAAATCAAAGGCATACACTCTCACGCAAAATCACCATAGGGTAGCAATAAACAGATAAGCAGGGGGGCGTCAGCTCTATTGCACTTCACACTATTTTTAGCATGTTCAGTTCCCTCTATGAAGTAGGGACGGCGGCGTCAGAACAGACACCACAGAGTAATGAGGCGCGGTACACTGAAGCTGCAGCACTGTACAAAGCTGCCTGGCAGATCCATGGGACCAGGCAGGCTGAACAGGTAATTAAGCTGTTAACTGAATCTGTACATCAAAGGATAAAAACCCAGCATTATGCACTATGGAAACAAGGCTGCAAAGCAACAACAACAGTTTTATAAAGAGCCTTCTATGGCATTGCCATCATAAAATGCTGTACGATAAAGAAATATAATGAGAGCTTCCCTGATATTATTAATCTTGGAATTTACTGAACGAGTTACAATGTTAACTTTTTTTTTTTTTTTTTTTTTTTGCAAGCCCCTGTATAAAAATAACAGTTCTGTTATCAGACATTTGCTTAAATTCGTTCAATAAAAATATACACTTTAGGGTAAAATATAACTATACACAAAGAGCCTCATTTACTAAATGGCAGTAATTTAGCCATAACTGCAGGAGGAAAATCGATATGACTGCGCATGGTATTTCCCAAAGTGCCACGCCCTATTTACTAACTACAGTACACCCTGCCTATAACGAACCTGTTGGGGTCCAAGCCTTTTGTTTGTAATATCAAGGGGTTCGTTATAGCAAAAAGACAATCAAAATGAATCATAAACTGTTGGAGTTAGTTAATGAGATGAGATTGTAAATACAAGTAGAATTACATGTACCTGTTCGTTTCATGTATGCAGTATTCTGCCTTTGTTTTATCCTGTTCGTTAAAAAATTAACACGCAGTATAAAAAAAAAAGCACAAAGTGCTCCACGTGGAGCGCAAGATGCACCCTACAGCCTGGAGGACGCCGGTTCGCCAACCGTGGACGGGAGTTCCCAAGGGGCGGCGCACAACTGGCCGAGCACTGTCCGGGGGGGGATTAGGTCAGCCAGGGTTTCCTCAGCTCAACACGTACCAGCGACCCCTGTAGACTGTCCGGGCGCCTGCGGGCTTTCCTGTAAGCTGCTCAGAGCTGCGTTGTCCTCCGATGCTGTAGAGTGAATAAAGGCGGTCGGCTGACAGCACACGCTTCAGAGAACAGCACGTGCTCGTCTTTGCCACTCCCGAGTCAGCGCAGGGGTGGCAGTGGTGAGCTGAGCTTAAAAATACGAATACAAATTAAGAGCTGACTTCACTGCGGAGGTGGCATCCCACATGTACAGACCGGGAAGTTGGCAGTGTGTGTTTATATGATTTTTTTAGTTTTTTTTATTTGGGGTCCGGGGCCAGGTTGTAGCCGAAGGTTCGTTAGAATGAAGGGAGTCATAGCGAGGGTGTACTGTAATTTGAAGCAAAAATACTGGTCTGAAAAATTCAAATTAGCATACAAATTGCGGGATGGCAACATGTCTGAAGTTGCACACAGTATTTATTTTATTAAGAGGTGAAGGAGCTTACTTACTTTTGGTGCCAGGGACATGCTGATGAAATTTTTGGGTCATTTTGCATGTGCAAAATCCTTGTCATACCTTTGTGAGTAGCTCATGAATGTATGGCAGCTCATTATCTGTGTTTAACATGAGGCTTTGCATACATAAACATCATTTATTCAATGCAAATGAGCAGGTGGTGCTATTCTGCCCCTTTCATTCTGCATCCGCTAAATCCTTGTTTTCCAAGCGGAAATGGGAATAGTAAATAGGGCGGGGGACAGAACTGAACTCAGTAATCATGTTTTGCTATGGTAAATACTTTGTAAATGGGGCCCATAGAGAATATCAAAACATCAGAAAATATATGTCTTGTAAAAACAGTTTTTTGAGGGTCTCTGTCATTTGAATGCTTTCCTGCATAAAAGTCAAACATTACAATCATATTACATGCGTTGGTTCCTGGTCACCTGATACAAAAGGCATGTCCCACTGTTCTAGAGCCTGACTCTTTAAGAGCATTGGGGCCCTAACAGCAAAGGAGCCCGACAAACACAGGCATTGCATTCTGGTGGTGGAACGACTACCAAGTTGAGTTGAATAGTTAAGAACAGGAGAACATTTACAAATGTGAGGAGGCCATTTGGCCCATCTATGCTCACACTGTTCCTAGTAGCTGATTGATCACAGAACTTTGTCAAGTTGGGTCTCAAAGGATCCAAACGTTTCAACAACATGACTAGGTAGTCCATTCCATACCCTCACCACTCCTTGTGTAAAGGGTCTACCTTCCTAGACCCTTACACAAGGGTCTAATGAGGCACAGTAAAAATTCAAATAGGTCTTTGTAGTAAATAATTTTTGGTGCTCTATTTTGAGAAAATACCATTTCATAACATTATGCTATCTGTGCACTTTAAAAAAAAAAAAATGCTTCTTAAAAAAAAAAAATATATATATATATATATATATATATATATATATATATATATATATATATATATATATATTGTTTTAAGATGTCATTTATATACGTTAATGGAGTGCACTTCCATACATCCGAAACCACACGCTTATTACATGACGTGTGATTAGTCGACTACCAGTTTCTGAGATTGACACATCTTTCTAGTCGACTATTCGGTGCTCCCTCTATCTCATTCTTTATATTAAAAAAAGAGTGAATATTGTATTTAAAAACAACAACTTCTGTAGATTCGTAGCTTTATACACCACGCTACAAATGGGGAAGTCAAGGTGAGTTATTGAGGAGAAGGTTTTCATTATTCATGTTGTTGTTTCCTGCTCTGCCACAACATAAGATGGAAAGAGTACACTGCCCCCAAGTTGATGTGCATTAAAATCTAAAATGCCTCTAGATGGCTAATTAAAGGCACTTTGTAATTCAAATGCACAACGGCAATCTTATTTAAGGGGATGAGATTACAGGTTTGGTTTCCATTGTCTGGACGACTTGGTACAATAACGAGCTATCGAATGACCCTGCTCATAGCAGTCATGGCTGTTGAACTACAAGACAGGATATGAAGTCCTTGTGCAGTCCCAGTCACTGGGATTCAATAGCAAAGTTTCCTACTCGGAATGATGTCCTTTTAAAATTAGAAAAGGAGTTTATTCACCGAACGTAAACACCCACAGCTGAATCCTTTGGAGAGGCTGCAAATAAGCGAGTGTTGAAACAGCAGGTACCATGTACTTGCTTCTGAATAACATGCCAAATACATAGTAAACCTGCTTCTGAAACCTGCAGCTCCTGCACAAAGGCAATTAACCAAAAGATTACTTCCATACTTTATTATACTGTCAGTTTCTCAACCTGTCCTGAATCTTTGGGGCATATCAGTGTTTCCTGCATATCATGTTTAAAACCGTGCAGCAGTTCTTCAGAGCAAAGAGATGATAAACCCCAAAGGCTGACCGTTGACTAACATTTACATTTTGCTCAACTTTAACTGACAAGCCCATTCTACTCAGGCACAACACACAATGCAAGGAATCTAAAATCTGCTTGGATAAAATTGGTCCTAAACAAGATAGTGAAATATTAATTTGCAATCTGATTTTAGGTGTTGCTACTGACCTATCAGAATGACAATCCCCTTTATTATGTCCCTGGAGAAACAGTTTTTCTTGACAAAAACACCCATGTGTTGTTTTACACCAGTCACTTCTATGTATATGTAGAAGTGACTGGTTGCTGATCTGCTGTGACTTCCATTAAACCATTTGCAATCTGTAAGTTTTACGGTCTTGTGGACATTTAAGACCCTGTAGCCTCACGGCCGGTCTCTGCTTGACTCTTCAACCACTTTATAAGACTAGGCAAGTTAGTTGACAGTTACATTTATACTTTCATGAATACGGGTCTGGAAACAGGAAACTCGTTTTCAAGGATCTCTGACTTGTTTAGCTGGTCATCGAGACAGTTCAGATTAATGACCCCATTGCCCTGTAACTTTTAGCATGCCTTGTTAATGGAAACCTATCATTAAAAATGAATACAGGGTATCCAGATATTATTAATTCAACAACACGACGGGGCTATCATGGCAGACCCATTACAACTGTGATTAATCAGATGTATAAGGTAGCTGATCTCTTCCATCTCTCCTTTTATTGGCTTAGTTGACCAAATATACAGTACCAATCAGATGAAGACTACTTGTTGGATGATTAGACACATTATATAAACAGTATAAACAGTATAGCAAAGTGACTTTATAACATTATCACTGGTACATGAACACCCACCAGGACAGATGCTTGAGAGTACAGTAATTATATAAAAAAAGATATTAGTTCAGCCCAATATGCTAATGTATGAGCTGCATATTGCAGGTAATCTTCATATTTTTCTTCTCTACTATGCATCCCTTAAAGCAATATATACATATTATTACAAAGTGCCCAATAAAACTGAAGTGGGTGGCAGACCCTCTCCCCCGCCCATCGGGATGTTTCCTGCAGAACCTCACCTGCCCATCAGGATGTTTCCTGCAGACCCTCTCCCCCACCCATAAGGATGTTTCCTGCAGAACCTCTCCCCCGCCCATCAGGATGTTTCCTGCAGACCCTCTCCCCCACCAATCGGAATGTTTCCTGCAGACTCTCTCCCCCGCCCATCGAGATGTTTCCTGCAGAACCTCTCCCCCACCCATCAGGATGTTTCCTGCAGACCCTCTCCCCCACCCATAAGGATGTTTCCTGCAGAACCTCTCCCCCACCCATCAGGATGTTTCCTGCAGACCCTCTCCCCCACCCATCAGGATGTTTCCTGCAGACCACCTCCCCTGCCCAGCGGGATGTTTCCTGCAGAACCTCTCCCCTGCCCAGTGGGATGTTTCCTGCAGACCCTCTCCCCCACCAATCGGGGTGTTTCCTGCAGACTCTCTCCCCCACCCATCGAGAGGTTTCCTGTAGAACCTCTCCCCCACCCATCAGGATGTTTCCTGCAGACCTTCTCCCCCACCCATCGAGATGTTTCCTGCAGAACCTCTCCCCTGCCCATCAGGATATTTCCTGCAGACCCTCTCCCCCACCATCAGGATGTTTCCTGCAGACCCTCTCCCCCACCCATCAGGATGTTTCCTGCAGACCTTCTCCCCTGCCCAGCAGGATGTTTCCTGCAGAACCTCTCCCCCGCCCAGCAGGATGCTTCCTGTAGACTCTCTCCCCCACCCAGCGGGATGTTTTCTGTAGACTCTCTCCCCTCAGCGGGGTGTTTCCTACAGTACCTGGAAACTGGAGTCAGACTACACCCCAGTGTACGGATACCTTTAATTACATTCTGCTTTGCCAGCATGCCCTGTGCACAACCCAATACCAGCACATACCTCTGTTATTCTTTAACCAACCCTGTTGATTTGAACCTTTTTCTGGCAGTAGGTGGTGAAGACATGGAAACTACCGTCAAGGGGTGAAATGTGAAGGGCACATGTCAGTGTCAGTACACACACCCGGGAGAAAAATAAAACGGCTCACTTCCAGTGATTTAGACCACAGATACATTTTGCAAGTTCAAGTCCCTAGATAGCAAGTACTAAACACTGCTAAGTGACAGAGCCACTATGCCATTGCATCACAATCATGCAGATTTGTAAACTAGTAAAATCCTAATAAATAAACTACATACAGTACACACTGCCCTGGTTGTGTACAGGAAGACAGTAATGGAACCGGCTCAACCACCTGGAGAGAGACATTAGGGTTTTCTCTAACTGGAATAGCGGGTTTGTGTTTACTTGTTCCTTGGGGCTGTGAGGGTTGCTGATGTGAAGTACTGCACTTGTCCCTGAGGGGTTTGCAAAGCATAAGGTCATTTTACACCCATTAGGTGTCATTTTGATATCGGTTTGTGCTACAATATGAACAGTTGTCATTTTCTGTTTGTGCTTTTGTGTCAACATGTCTGCACACAACAGGCTGTGAGGTGGCTGCATCACATTCAAAACTGCAGAAATAACCTGAAATGTAATTAACCTTTCAACATTCCTTCATTTGGAGTTAGACTATTTGACTAAAATGGTTTGGAAATGTTGTATCAATAAAGTTGGAAGGAACCCAAATGGCTGTACATTGCCAAACAATTACTAAAATAATGCTATCAACAGACACAAGGTCTAGTAGAAATGAAAGAAAAAAATGACTATAACTCATATCTAGGAGAAAGGAGCTTAATGAAATTAAAAGCTGTCCTCTTCTCTCTCTCTCCTGAGACATGAATTTTTCTTAGCCAGGTCAGTATTACTGAATAAGGCATTTTCCATTCCAACATGACAATTTCATTGCTGTGCTAGCAGGCTCAGAGACCGTCAAGGATTAATTTCATTTGTTACAGGAACAATCGCATGTACAGCCACACTGAGCAACGTGGAAGTCTGTTCAGACCATACATTCAACAGAAAATAGACTTTTTAAATTAAGTTGCTATACTATCAGAAAAGCTGTAACAAAATCAGTCCCCATTATTGATACTGTTTGTGAAAGACTGAGTGACAGATCTCCCATCATTTGTTTCATAAAGCACTCAGCACTGAATTATAACTCATGTCTGAAGACAGCAGATGATCTATTTGGACTAAAAGACAAAACAATAAATGTTCTTCACCCAGATGCAGACAACACAATATACAAACAAGGACCTCTTAATACCTGGCAGGTATAATTATAATATTGCTTTTGTGAATATAAGTGTGATCAATAAGGAATAAAAAAATAGAAAAGGAACACCGGATAGTCAATAGATTGCTGCTGCACAGTTCAAACAGAAAACGGAATGCCTCCTTTACAACACAACTAAGCTATACTGAGTGCACATGCACACTTAACAGCACTACCAAATAATGGGCATTTTATCCTTTTCAATGTAAAAGCAAGTCAGAGACTCCGATATGAATAAATTTAGCACACCACTTGCTGGAAGAGTAAAGGAAAGGGCATTGCAACATTAAAAAAAAAACACTTATTTCACCTAAAGCTGACAATTTAAAACCTGGTTAACATACATTACCGTAGATAAAAAAAAAATTGAAGTGTTCACATTTCACAGTCTTTGATTTCTGCAAATCAAATTCCTTTAGAGATGTAAAGGCACAAACCAGTCAGCATCATCATATATTATAGAATCCAAATTGATCAGGTTACCCCACAGAAGATCAGCTACCAGATCAAATGCTACTTGTAAGCTGATAATGAGGGTATCGTCCTACCAGCGTCAATGCAAATAGAAATTAAAGTCAGCCAAGATCATCTGAAACCCAATAGTTTGTTTCTGCCAGGAACCGCAAACACAGTTGGGAATATGTTTTTATAAGAATGCATGATGTTGACTGGGATGGGTTTCATGAAGGATCAGCGCTATGGTCTACCTGGAAACTTGTTTTAAATGATTCATCCTGCAAACAGATTTATCTGTGATACTCGACGCTGAGGGTGTCGTTTTCAGTATCTCTGCTCCATTGTTTTTCAGAAAACAGGACTGTGGAAGACTCACTATAAACACAGGCAATGGAAGAAAGAAAACAGCTACAGGGTTCTCTCCTCTTCAATCCAGAGAATCCACTCAAAATTAGGTATCATGGGGTTACAGATATCGTAGCAATGATACTGTGAGATATACTAATTGATTGGGATTAAAACTTAATGAGAGAACCAAGATGCTGTAACACTAAGATCGGTAGCAGGGAAAAGCCTCAATGCACCGGGCACAGGGGGAGGACAGTGCTTTACTGGGTAACACTGGCCAACACCTCCATTGACTCAGACTGTGATCCCCTATCCCTGCTCTGTAACTCTGCAATGGTTTATTCTGGTGTGAAGATTTTATTTCACAGTAAAACATAAATCAGGATTTGTAATAGTAAAGCTGCATCTCCCTTTCCCTGTCAGTTTCAGTCAACACAAGGCAAAAAAAGACTTGGTTGGTAGGTGCGTCCTTATCAAAGACCTTCCAGCCGATATGCTAATAGTTCAGGACGAGAAAAAAAAACCTTTGCAAGTATAGACAGCAACACTGGTGCAGGAAATGCTCTGGATTCTCCTGAGCTGTACTGTACATCAACTGTGACAACTATGAGGGTGTAGTTACAATACCGTGCTGCAACGCAGATCTAATATATAATGCAGTAACTGCAGCAGAATCTAAACAATACATTTCCGTAGAGAAAGGGCTTATTTATTATTCATGCTACGCTACAATACCGTGGTAGAGCACTCTGTGATTTGTGTGCTGTTGCTTCTCACTGAATTCTTATTTAATTTCATTTAATTAGTGTCTTTTACAGTGTTAGGTCAAATGGAGTTGAGATAAGAGAGTCCCTGTGGAATAGAAAAGGCTGTTCGACATAGTGGATACAGAATGCCTGGGAAAGGCTTAAAACTGGAGTGAAATTAGAAAGCTGTCCCAGCCAAGCTCTCTTATTTCCCTATAAGGACAACTGGGTCCTCTGTAAATTGTTAAATTCAGTTGTAAAGCATTAGAGAAACTCTGCCATTTTTACCATCAAGAGACATGGTAAAGCCCTCAGGAAATGTGTAGATTAATGCAATGTTGCTTCCGCTAATGGCAAATGGAATAAGTGCAATTTATATTCTTGCCACTCAACTACTCAAACCTGACTAACTATTCAACACGTGTTATTCCGGAGTAATACAACTCTTAACTTCCTAAAATAGTGTGCTGAATATCCAATAAGAAGTATGCGTATGTAGGTCCTCCAGCTCCAGAGTGTGTTTTTCATGCTCAGTGTCTGCCTGTCAGGTCCTGCAATAAACTGAGAGATATGGGTGCAGGCTATACAGGAATCGAACTGTTTGCACTCCTGCCAGATCCTTCCCACTACAAAAAAAGACTGGGGGCTGAGGTTTGTGTGGATGACTCAGTCACTTTCAATTTATAATGCTTTCACTAAATCCTTTTTTTTCTTTTTTTTGGACTGGAGTCTTCAAAAAGCGTGATAAGTAAACATTGTGTCATTTTTTACCGCTCCCTCCTTCTGCTCCCCCTGAATATGTTGACCTTGCCTTGATGTTGATGCTCCACTGCTTTCTTAGCATTATTAACAATACTGACAGGGAGAACTATTGGGGAAACTACTCGGGGAACCTTTTAATATGCCAAGGAGGATCATTTGGAAAGTTATCCAAGATACTTAAATACATTTTGAGGAGGGATGAAAATTTTGCAGCAATGTAAGCACCTTATTTCACTGAGACATCATATAACACGCCATGGGGGAATGGTAAACATAATACAGTGGAAGGTAGATGGCCAAAGCTCAGAGACATCATGCTGGAAAGACTTGAGAAGTGCAAACTTAAGTGTCACCAAAATGGTTTATTCGCTCCATTAAGCAAAGCATCAGAAAGAAGATGGAAATCACTCAAGCATACAAAAAAATTTAATAAAAACACAGCAAAAACAAAAAAAATATAAAAAACACAATCCTAGATGCACTTAGTACAAATCAAACCAAAGTACAATGAAGACTGGGGATTCACAAGCCTCACAAATCCTCTGGCTCATATGGCATACACCCAAGAGTGCTTAAAGAAACAAAGGAGATCATCGCCAAGCTGCTGGCAAGAGTTTTGCTTTAATACATAAACCAAAACATTGTGCCAATGAAAGGGTATTTATTACAAAATACCATACTTCCTGATGTGATGCAGCAATGCTAATATGTTCATATAATTTTTTGCACCGGTGTAGGTAAGGCATACCGGTACACAGTTGGCTTTAAGAGTAAGTAGCGTTACTCATAAATATAGCGTTACACAACTCCACGTGTTGCTACAACCGTTTAAATAACGTACATGCAATTTTTCTTTTCATTGTTAACATCCTAACAGAATTTGTTTCAAAGCTCTTTTTAAAATGTCCGCTCCAGTGCACTGATAGTGTAAGGATCATTACCCAAAGGTAACACAGTAATAATAATCCAACACGTAATTAAAATGACAAACATGTTTAATTTAAACTCTGCTCTATGTTGTAATTACAGCTGTGAAGTCATCATTGTGCGAAATACATTCACCATGTAGCAGTTACTAGGAGATCATGGAATGTCCACTGGTAGTTTCTTCTGTTACAGGATGGCATGATTGCTTCTTTTGGAAGCAAATAAATAAATAAATAAATAAATAAATCACTATTGAAATATTTAGTGGTCCAACTTTGCACTCATGTTATTAAGTCTGCAATTTCCATTTTTGTCCTCAATTGGAGCTGTGGGCCACTTATTTTAATGCCCAACTACAACAATAGTGACAGCATGGCATGGCAGGTGGATGAGTTTATACCACTCTGTGAAACTGTAAACACATGAACCAGCTGGATTCAAGTACAAACAAATTAACAGTTTGGTGAATTCCGTCACCAGTGCCCATAATTGTGATTCAAATGATGCAGAAACTCAATATGTTTAAACCCTCAATAAGGGGAGAACGAAAGGTGCATGCTCTCAAATAAAGGAAATGTTTATTTTTAGTGATTACAGAGACAGAAGACAAAAGCATCAGCAATACGATTACAAAAAGGGATTCATTAATGAAAAGGTCTTCTTTTGGTTTTACACACATGCATCACTGCACTGTACCAGATTTTATCAGCAGTGCACAAACCACTATGGTTTTGCAAGCTGTGTCGTCTTTAAAAGAAACAGAAAATAAAGAAAAACAAACACCTAGCTCTTACTAGAGCACTAACTGAACATGAACAAGAACCTAAACTATACAACAGGACAGCTAAGCCGTTTACCCGTTACACCAGCTAACAAAACACAAATAAGGCTTTCACACAGTACCTTTTTTTCATAACGGTTGAACGCACCATCAACCGAGCCCTCCACACAGCAGCAGCCCTGAGCACATTGGCTGCTTTCTTTAAATGCCCTGCACCTGGCTCTAATTTACAATGATAGCCAGGTGCAGGGGATAATTTACAATAAAACAATTAACACAAATATCATTAAACTAAACCAATTAAACCCAAATGTGCATTATTACATGTTTTTAGGCAGGGAAGCTATTAACCCACCTCCCTGCCCTACTTATACATTTATATATATATATATATACACATACATACACACACACACACACACAAAATACCACTATTGTTACTGCTTTACCTCAGTAATATATTTAATAAAAGATCCAATAGAAATGTTTTTAAAGGCTACTATGGACAGCAGTGCAGATTTGCCTAAACAATCATTTACAAATCAAACAGCTGCCTCTGCAGGGCTCATGTTTACTGTGTGTCCATGTGTAAACATTCCCTTGGTAACCAAGGGCGACACCACTTCTGTCACCTGTGTAACTGCAATTTGACATAATTGGAAATACATATTACCTTTAATAGCTGCTATAATTAACGCAACCTGCAACCTAACAAACACTATTCAGTTTAACTGCACATATTCTTTTCCTGCTGGATGCGAGGCAAGTCAATTGTGACACCTGCAATCAAGTAAACACACAGCACTTCATCGTGATCGCTGTTCCATTCCAAAAAATGACTTGTATGCAAGTCAAAATAGGCCAGACCCTAGATTTTATATGAGACAATGAAAATGCAACAGTCTAAGTTTTACATCTATAGCTCATTGAGCACATACATAATGTTATTTACATTTTGAACAGAGAGCAAATAGGTTTCTTGATTGTTTGAGTTATATTGTTCCTTGGGATAACAAAATACTGAGCTCAACTGAGGTGGTGGCAGAGAGAGCGTGGAGTGTTTTATTCACTGATAAATGCTGTTTTGCCCTTGACAGACCTGACAAAGGACAACGTGTGTGAGGAGAAGTCGTGGTGAGCGTTATGCTGACTGTTGCGTTGTTCAAGCCAACTGGTGGAAGTGTGATGGTTTGCCTTGGGCCTCAATCTGCCTTTGGTGCAGATTGAGGGCAACCTTACTGCTCAGCAATACATTGACGAAGTCCGTGAGGCAACAGTTTTTCCATACCTGCAAGCCAATCCGGAAGTGTCAACTTTCCAGCAGGACAATGCAAGACCACACAGTGCTAGGATTACAATTGCATGACTTCAAGAAAACAATGTCATGGTCTTGCCGTGGCCAGGTTTTTCGCCTGACCTGAGTCCAATAGAACATCTGTGGGACCAAATCGTCAGTGCCATCCACAGGAAACAACCACGACCAGCCAACCTTCGCCAGCTGGCTGCAGCTCCACAAGAAAAGTGGCGGAACATCCCACAGCAGTCTATCCAGAGGCTGATCAGGTCTATGCGTCAACGCTGCCAGGATTGTGTTAATGCTCATGGAGGTCATACCCGATACTAATTTTGTAATGTTTTCATTTTTACAGTGTGTCACGTTTCATATTGAAAACTTATCATGATTCTTTGATCTATATTGTGATGCACCATCTACGTACATAAATAAATTATTTGAACGAACATTGGTAATCTGGGTTCATGTTTCTTTTGTATAAAATATATATATATATACTATATAATTATATATATATATATATCTATATTATATATATATGGATCACATATTTTAAACAGATGTGATTTTAAGTCTTCACTCAAATTTTTTTCTGTTTTTATTTTTTTCAAAATTCATACATGTTTAGCAATTAATAATATCTATATGCCACCAGCTGTACAAGAAACCTGTGTTTCCATTGTTACAAGAACAACAAGAACGTTGTAGACCCATTGAAAATTGAGGCGCAAAGATTGACTTCCTATAAAACTATAATAATAATAATAATAATAATAATCTATTTATATAGCACCTTTCATGCTAATACAACCTAGAAGAAAACATTAATTTTAACCATTAGAGGCAGTAGAAACTAAATACATTAAAAGTACATTCAATCTAAAAAGGCTATGTTGTAAAAATATGTCTTAAATCTTGTTTTAAAAATTGCCATCGAGGGTGCATCTCTGAAAGAGAATGGCAGTGAGTTCCACAGTCAGAGTATTAGAACAAAAAGCAACCTCACCATTCCTTTTGAGCTTTACCCTCGGAACACAAAGCAAGTCACTGTCAGCTGACCTCAACGAATGCACCAACTGACATGGAGTTAACATCTCAATTAAATAGTCCGGTGCCTGGCCATTAAATGTTAGAATTTTAAAATCAATCCTATAACGAACTGGAAGCCAGTGCAGTGACGCCAACACAGGTGTAATATGCACCCTTTTCTTTGTTTTAGTTAGAAGCCTAGCAGCTGCATTCTGCACACGTTGTAGACGTGACAGAGCATGGCTTGTAAGACCAGAAAACAGAGCATTGCAGTAGTCCAATCTAGATGAAATAAAGGCATGAACTACTTTCTCTGCATCAGACAAGGAAGAAATTATCTAATTTTAGCAATGTTTCTCAGATGATAAAAACACTTTAGCAATTTGTTTAGTATGAGATTGAAAGCTTAGCGCAGAATCAAATATAACCCCCAAGTTCCTTACCTTAGACTTCAAATTTGAAGTCAGGATCTTTACCCAAATCTTTTTTTTGTCAACTCTATCCGTTTCTGAGAACCTATTAATAAGACTTCTGTCTTATTTCGGTTTAAATGCAGAATATTTTGAGACATCCAACTGTTAATATCAGCAAGACACTCAAATAAAACTGTAGCAGCATTGATATCACCCAGTTTAACAGAGATGTAGTGTTGTGTGTCATCAGCATAAAAGTGACAGTTCACCCCATGTTTACGAATAATCTCACCCAATGGTAGCATATAAGGAAAATAACAGGACCGAGAATGGAGCCCTAAGGGACACTACATACTCTATTAACCAGTCCTGACGCAGACTCCCCCAGGGAACAAAGTACTGTCTGTCGATTAGATATCTTAGCCAGTTCAGAAAAGTTCCAGAGAGGCCCACCCATTCTTTAAGACGATCAATTAAAATTGCATGATCCACAGTATCAAATGAAGAACACAGGTCTAAAAGGACTAAAATAGATATAGGATTTGAATCTGAACACATAAGTAGGTCATTTGCAACCCTAACCAGAAGTCTTTGTGCTATGATTTGAGTGCAACCCTGACTGAAACTTCTCCAAAATAGTATTACTATCAAAAAAACTATTAATTTGTTTAAATACCACCTTTTGGCTAAAAAAGGAAGGTTTGAAATAGGTCTATAATTACTCAGAATTGAACTGTTTAAATTAGATTTTTTAAGTAGAGATTTCAACAGGGCAGTTTTAAAAGCGGCTGGAAATATCCCTGTAACAGAGAACTATTAATTGTAGTTAGAGCTTCATTGCACAAGACACTAAACACGTCCTTCAGAAATCTAGTTGGTACTGGATCCAAAAGAGCAAGTAGCAGATTTCACCTGCATTACTACCGGATTTATCTCTTGTACGTTGATTAAAGAAAACCAGTCCATCACTGATTCAACCAGTATAACTGGCATGTTAGAATCAGAGTCTTGCCATGAAATTTGATCCCTAATATTCATTCAATTCTTCACACTTAGTAACTGAGGCTTCAGTGTCAATTACAAGGGAGGATGAGGGATTAACTAGTCTATCGACTGTTGAGAAAAGGACCCTAGGGTTATTCTTATTTACCTCAGATTAGAACAATAAGTGCACCTTGCTGACTGTAAAGCTTTGCTGTACTTCAATAAATTTCAAAATATCACATTGTTCATGTCCAAGGGGAAACTCTGGGGCCACAGTCGCAAGAGTAGTTGCTAAATGGCAGCTGATTATATATCAATTAACTCATTAATAGATGAAGAGTCACGATATGTAATGTCATTCACCCACAGGCAAAATGAATTGTTTTATTCAAAGGGCACTTTCACTTTGGATTATTAGAATTGTGTTTTTATTAATGCTACATAATAAATAATAATAACAATAATAGCCTTCAACTATTCTCTCAAACTACATTAAAAAGGGTACTTTTTTTTTCTTCTTTTTAAAGTACCATATTCAGGAGGCAGTTGACTGGTCTGCAAAATGTTTCTCCTGGTTTTGTTATATCAGCAGCTTTCACATTCACCCTCCAGCAAAAGCCTCGCTCTTTGAAAGCATCTGGCATATGGAACTTACACGCTTGTCATAACACGTAACAGAACTGTGACATTACCTGAAATAAAAGTCTGCCGTGAGCTGGATTTCCTTGCTTTATGTCACAGAACTCCTTGCAGTGTTTATAAGAAACACGTTACTTTACCTTTGCAGCATACCTATTCTTGATAGTTTTTTTATTCACAGGTAAGCTGGGTATATAAACTAGGAAATTGCTTTTTTTTTTCAACATTTTACTCAGTAACGTTCACCAAGTGAATGATTTTTTTCTTACAAACAAACCAGTGTTTTCAGGTAATGCTGGTGCTCAGAGCAAAAATGTGCAGCAATGTTACAAAATTAACAGAACCTATACTTGACAGGTATCTTTCACGCCACAGTCACAACACGGTGTCCACCAGGGTGAAACAGTATCCAAAATGCTGTGGAAAAATACCCAGAGCTTTAGGACAAAGATCATCACAATTATAAAGATAGAGATGAAAGACAATATCTGGGAGTCCATTCTGAAGGCACTGGTATGTGTGGTTTATTACCAGATGTTGAAATACTGTCAGAGAACACTAAAATGTCCATGAATGTCAAATACATAACAGTCTTGAGAATCGTTTTGTCAACAGCATTTTTTAATAGTTTTAAAATCTGTCGCATCATATCAGTGTTGCTTCAGGTGTGTACGGTCATATTGCTGTGAAAGTATCTTGTGTCTGGTGTGTAGCGGCACTTACATGCTGAGAAATGTATTGTACATGTAATTTGTGACTCATGAAGAGTCATTCAAATATTTTAATCAATATGTTTAAAAATATAACACTGCAATACAGACAACGTGGGACACAGAAGGTAACTGATTTTCTTGATGTTCTGTAACAGATCAAATTGTTTGCAAACATAATTTGCAAATAAAAATAATGTGACAGGGCTTGAATTTTAGCGCATTGTCCAGGTTGTTCCCGAATATTCTGTACTTTCAGTACAGAAATAAATCCTGTAGAGATATTTTAAGACTACAAGGAAGCCTACATGCACAAAGTAGTTCTGGATATATTTAATGCCACGAGACTTTAATCACTTTGATATGTGTTCGTAGAAGTCATCAGTCTATTGCAGTAAAAGGAAAGTAAACAGTATTGAAAAAAAACGGTATTTAAGACCCTCCTATTTTGCAAGTGGTGACTTTGGGAGTTGCTTTTACTTATAACTTTAAAAAGAGACAACATGGCATACAATGACTACCGGCTGGTTAAAAAGCACCTTGCAACGACAAGGCAGCAGACTGTTCTGCTGAAGGCAAGTCACGGGTCTATGGAAGGCCATTTGGGTCAAAAACACATTTAGTACAAGATGGCATAGGGTTACCAGATTCCCACAGGAGTGAAAAACTGGAACATATTTCTGTCTTCAATTCACTGGCTCCGTAACAGCTCTGAAGCAGTTAAAATAACTATAAAATCACAACCTAATCATCATTTAAAAGTTAAACATTGGGTGCAATTCATTGCTATAGTTTTGTACAGTACATAAAATTCATACAATAGCTAAAAAGAAAAAAAAAAAAAAAATTAAAAATAAGAAATCAGGGCTAGTAACACTTAAAATCAACAGCACTTCAGCAATTATATTTGCAACACAGAAGGAAATGTCTTGCTGTTGCAGCAATACTTGCATTTTTTCTTATTCTCTATTTTGTTTTAAGTGCGTTTCATGTCTGAATAGATGTTATCCCGAAGGTGACTGGCTAATCTTGTAATACGCTGTAAATACAAAGTCACTACAAGAGACTACGTTGGCATGACTAGGCATTACTGTAAACTGTAAAAAGTAAGCAGATTATTTACATTTATTTAGAACACATACTATTTCATGAATTCTGATTCATCCAAATCAATAGCTTCAGTAAATATTTGTGGACCTGTACATGTCGGGTTTCCATTAGCTCAGTTTATTTTACTCTTTTCACCTGACGTCATGCAAATGAAGAGGAAGGGAGAAGGTTGATATGCAAATTAGCCATGCATAGCTCAGGAAAATGTGGTTTCCATGCACAGAGAACAGGTACAGGAGAGAATCTCACCTGGATATCCATGGTTGTCAGGTTACATCTTGTTTGAGTGAAACAGTTTAAAGCACAGTGTTAAGCTCATGTAATAAAGCTGTGATTTGTAAATGCCTCGTGCCTGGTTGTTTAATAATGTGTTTTACTGCTCTTACCCAAATTGTTTTTCAAATGTCCATTGGTGGGGGGTGGCATATCGTTAGTAGTGAATAATATTTCCACTAATTTATCACACAACTTATTAATTAAAGAAAAAAGAAAATCATTAACCTGGAGGTATATAATGGTATATAATGAAACTGTCCAACCCAGTTATTGCAGATCACCATGGCTGAAAACCGGCAGTTTTAAGGACAGAAAAAGCTTATTAATATTTTCACATGAAATGCAGGTTCCCATCATGCTCACAAGTAAATGAGATTTTCACTATCCCTCTCTGTGGTTGTTATTTTTGGCCAGAAACCTGCTCCTCTCAAGCTGTTCTCCCAAACATGCACCGCATCGCCACTTTACCTGTAAATAATAACCATACAATGACTCAGAGTAGCTTTGAAATTGTCTTACTCTGACCGGCTGTAAAGGTAACAGGGCTAAACAGAGACTTTGCTGTGGAGGATTTTCCTTGTATGGTTGCCTAGTAACTGAAGATATGGTATTCTGGGAGATGTAGTTTTTAGTGGAAATTTTAGGGGAGGTACCCGCCACACCTCACCTCCCCCTTACGTTACCACCGATTGCAAGGTTTATAAAACCCTGATAATATGCAGTTGGAAATAGAAGTGGTTTGAGTTTTAAGCAGCTATAGAACAAGCAGCTTCTTACACGCACCACGTACTTGATGCTGAAGCAAACGCAAGCCTCTAAATGAAGTGCCTTAGTTAGGGTTGTTCTAATGATGTCTTGCAGTATAGCACTTTGACAATTGTGTTAATCTCTCCTTAGTTACATACATTTTTGATAGTGCCTGAAAAATCAGCAGTCTAAAAACATATACACAGTCTAAAATCTGAGATCTCCCTTTCTGAAAGACATTCAGAAGAGATCTTTCATCCTTTAAAATGAATAATATTAACTATAAATTGACAACAGTTTTGTCTCTCTAAAAAGGCAACCTCTCAAAGGGAACAGATCTTTATTAATCTGCTAGCTCCCCGCCTAGCCCCTAAGATGAGATCAGTATGCCTTACTCCCAGCACAACAATGCAAGTATACATGCTGAACCTACCGTCTTTCTTGTAGAAGATAATCTCCACCTTTCTATCCTCGGAACCCAGCAGGGCCTGTGCAATCTGCGCAATGGCTCCCTTCTTGGTCTGTGGCCCGTACAGGAAGTCACAGGTACACGGTTTCTGCATGATCTCTGCCCGTGTGTATCCACACATGCCACAGAAGCCATCGTTGCAGAAGATTATGGCGCAGTTCTCGACTCGTGCATTGGCGATAATGAATTTACGACCTGAGGAAAGTGAGAAAGCAAAGGGGATATTTACATTTAGGCACTTTCACATATAAAGATGCTATTGAGTAAAACCACTATAAAAATGCAAAAGCCGCACTTAAGTTATCTTGTGACACTGTCATTTATACTGCTTTTCAAACCCAATATTTATGAACCCTCACTAATACTTCCTTCTGGGTGCATGGAGGAAGGGAGAGAGATGTCCAGAAAGTTTTTTTGTCACTATTTCACTCACTCCCTCCCTACATAAAATCACCCCCAGCAGCTGCTGTCTAACAGGAACTGTAGAATTCTACTCTTTCATTTTGCATCCCAAAACTTTCAGCTGCAAGCAGTTAGTATGTCTACTTCTCAGCAGGGAATGTTCTATTCTGTAGACACAATAAAGGTGGAACACTGAAAAGCAAACAAGTACCTCAGAAAAAGGTAGCCAATATCTCAATAAATTTTATTCTAGTGCAAGTGGACCAAGAGGGGATTGTTCAACATCAAACGTCAATGGCTTACATCAGTTTTTAGTTGTACAGCCTCTGAAACAAACTTCAAAACTAATGCTGATTTTATAGAGAGGGAGTGTGTGCCTTGGTCATTCCCAACACTGAGGTAAATTAGGTCTAATGTCCTCAAATTGGTATTTTTTGTAAACTTCAGACAAGTTCTCCCCACGTGGGGCTGTTTGAGTTACACAGCTCTTCTGCGTGGAACCCTTTGTTCCACCATATGTGGTTCGCGTATCTGGAAATACCTGAATGCAGTCCAGTTTAGCTGGAACGGCCCATACTATTTTAAACAGTAGGAACTGAATCAGCATATTCCACTTGCACATACTTGCTTAAAAACACACACACACACACACACCGATTTGGAACACACTGTTTACATGCCAGTAATTCCTGCTGTACATATTCACAAATTTCATACATAAAATAAAGAACGTCTGCAGGTGCAGTGGCCGGTGGTGACTGGGTGATTTACAGCTTCAGTGAGAACTTGGCAAATAGCACATATTAAAACATCTATTTAACAAGCTGATCAAGTGTTGGAACTCAAACAAGTCTGACGATATAATAATAATAATAATAATATAATAAATAATAATAATAATAATAATAATAATAGCCAATCTAGGGGTGAATAAGATAGTTTAGTCGTTTTTATATACCAAGCATCAAATGAAACGTATTACTATTATAACACATTTATAGGCGGAGGTACAGAATTATGGACATTGACAAAATGTTTTTGGTTTCTTTTGAATCACTCGATCATTCATTGACTGAAGCATATGCACTTAACCTAATCAGTGAGGCAGTTGATTGGACACCGGATATGGAGTGATTTCAGCTGTAAAGCAATAAAGAAAATCACAAAAAAAAAAAAAAAAAACACACACACACACAATATTCCACGTCTGTCAAGAGAGCAGCGCCTTCGTACAATCGGCATGTTGGAGGCTAGACTAGGCAGCGTGCTGTAGCTCGCCGTCTTGGGTGCTCACAACCTGCAATTTCAAACCTGGCGAGAGGGTATAACCAGACACACTCTGTCAATGACAGGCCACGAACTGGGAGACCAAAACACCTGCCCAACTTCGACAGTTCATTTTGTAGCATCTTCGTGATGTCAATTGTTAATCAGTACAATAAAAAGTCACTGCACCTGCTCTAAACAGAGTTTGTCATTTTTCGATCACATCTTCTGAATTTTATGCTTAGAAGTTTCTGATGGTCACATATAAGTGACACGTTTCTTTTGATGCGCAGTATATAAATAAATTTTCCAGTCGGGTAGACAGACGCTTTAACATTGAAAAACACAGTTAAATGCCTTCTGTTCCAAGACTTGGATAACTCTAGACGCCGTGCATTGTAACACACGTTTTCTTATAGCACAAGAGCCAGATTCACACATTTAACAAAACTGTCAATTGCATTGCCTTATATCGCCACAGAATAATTCAATGAATACGTTTTCAAGGGGAGAACTGATAACTGGAAAACATTATAAAATCTTGTACATTGGCCAGAAATAATCGTGTTGTTTTCATAGCAGTTATTTTTTTTTTTTTTTTTTTTACAGTTTTATGTATAGTCGTATATAATAATACATTTGTGTAAAAACTGAGTGTTTGCACTTTTACACAAAGATTACGTTTAATATTAAAATCAATACTTGAAGAAAAAAAATATCAGCCATTAAACAACAACTTGCTGAAAGGTTTGGCTAAACATCTGGATTCAAGTCTACATTGGGTTTCAGTCATTATATCCGAGTGACTTTTTCAATCTCTGTCTAAAATTTACACTATAGGCTGCAGTTCCTAACAGAGATGCTGGGGTTGGAGACCCACAAACATAGACGACTCTGTTCTTGAAAGTTCCTACAATGGAAAAAAAAGTCGGTTCAATAATAATAATAATAATAATAATAATACTTTGCCCGTCAAATTTCCTGATGATGGTATCCAGGAATGTGTTCTGGGGGGCCACATGTCCTCTCCTGACCGGCATCCTGTAGTCTTATTCCCGGCTATGATTTATGAAGGATATGCCGCCTGCTCAAGTACCACGCCACAGTCCCTTCAAGTCTCTGCTCGCTGCTTTAAACTTCCTTTTCCAGGGTACTGCCACTTACACGTGCCAGAATGATCCTGGGGTGAAAGGGTTAATCCGTTTCTACTGGCGAACGCCTGGGTAGAATGTCCATATTTTAGGTAAAACTTCAACAGCAATTAAAATTGTTAAATCAAAGAAAATATATGTTTCAGTCAGAAAGCACTACAAACATCATGCATGTTCACAGAGATACACACATATTTCCTATTTTTCATATTCTAGAATTGAGCGCAAATATAACTGGCGCCTAATTTTTTCAACCACAGGTGAGAGACGCTGGAATATCAGAATACACTTGCTTCAGCAGAGGCCTCTGAGCTTGATCTGCGATCGCGGTGTTTTCATTCTCCCATCGTCACACGCCCAGAATCAGCTCTACATAATCAGCCTCGCAACACATTGGCTTGTTTGAGAACTAACGATCTGGTTGTTGTCGCCAATCCTCAACGCTATACACGGATTATCTCAGCGTGTTGGTGTCAGTCGTTTCACTTACCGCTTTACCATTCACCTGCACGTAAATGTCACAGGTGCAATTAGCGTTACCAGTTACTGCTGCGCAGTTTCAAACCAAATGGCTGTACAGTCCACTGCGTTATGTACATTGTAACCATCAATGTCATTATTGCTTCATCTGCCTTTACATAAGCGTCTAATTAATACTAACAATGTATTTATTTTGCAAGGTCTGTCCCTGCACTTAGTTTTTCTTAGCAAAAATGGTTTATTATTTTATTTATCACCCTTGTCAAAAATTCCATGTCCTCCAAAAACCACTAGCGGTTATCACAATCACAATTTACATCGATACGAGCCGTTTTGACAAACGTGTTTTTTAGGGTTTTTTTGTTTGTTTGTTTTTTTTAAATTTGTTTACTTAAATTTTTTCCATTTTCTCATAGACGTCAGCTTCTTGCACTGGTTCACAGCTGTGCCCATATTGTGCACTTTTTCAAGGCAGCGTGGAGAAGGTTTTTTGAAAGTCACGGAGCCCAGTTGCAGAGTTTCCCGGTCCCAGGGGATGGTGGATGTGTCTGTTTACATCAGCCCTCGCTTCTTCAGACGCATTGCTTTTGTTCCTGCCTTCCGGGGTCAATTAAAGTGTCAATTTAGCCGTCATTCTTTCCCCCTCGGAAACTATATTTATGGTTTATTACCAGGTCGTCTTTCAATGTGTATAGACCTTTCTCCGCGAAGAGCACTCTGTATGCTAGAATACGCTTCTTTGGAGGGTAGTGTCTCTCAGGTTAAAAAGGAAAATGTATATTTTAAAATGGTTCAGAATGTGAACCAGGCTCATGCACGCATCCCTTATTTAGTCACACAGACAGACTCATAACACAGGCTCGTCAGGGAGCGGTCGGGTTGATGTGTTCAGCTTGCTTACTCTCTGCTGCTCCTACGCTTCTGTCTCTCTCTTTATTCCTCTACCCCTGTAATTTCCAGAATTTAGAACGCTGTCCCGTCATTCGCCAATGCTGGGATCCCGTTTTGTTGGGCTATGTTCTTTGTCTTGTGCACGGTGTAGCAGTCCAGATTCCCGGGATATAATATAACTCAACAATAAAGAGCATCACAGTCTGGCGAAGGGAGGAGTTTCTGTATGGTTTCCATAAAAAAAAATACAAAAAAACAGCTCCCCAGCCCCCCTTAGTTCCAACCACACTCACTGTATCCATAGCTTATGACGCCTTCGACACAGAAGGTTTTGTTTACTATTTTATTAATTTATAAACATGAAACAATATAAACAAACTCTGTCAAGGGAATAAAATATGTGAACATTCTAAAGTATCCTGAAGGGAAACCAGGAAAGGAAGACAAAGCTGATTAAACGTCTAACACGCAATGGTGATTTCCCGAAAAGGCGTGCTGGACTGCAGTTAGACTACTTGTCTATCTGTGTCAATGGAAACGTGTTATTGCCCACGCCGTACGGTGTTTCAATAAGCTTACTTTACATGAGCTGTGGCCTGCTGAGAGTTATCTCGTCTTACATTGTTGCTTCAGTATAACATATTTGTTATGACCGATGACTGAAATGCGCTACACAGGCTGTAGTTTATTAGATTAATAGATATTGTTAGTTTATGTGTTTACAAATATCTCCAGACAGGTGCAGCCATTTCCAGATAATAATAATAATAATAATAATAATAATAACAAATTAAAGAAGTTTGTTTTATTCCTGCACACAATTCTACATAGATAAATGCCATGGGTCACATTGACCCGAAACATCGCATTTGTATAGGTGGCCTGTTCTAAAAAAAAAATAAACATCTCAAAGGTTGTTTTCTGTGTATAAGTTCATGACCCCAACTTGTGAAAAGTCATAAAATATTATACAGAAAATGAAAAGAAAACTAGCATTTAAGCTGATTGGAAACTAGTGTCAGGTCAAATAGACCCAAAAAATAGGAGTGTTAAAATATGTGTTTATTTTTTTGCTAACGTTTATTTAAAATGCATTAAAGGCTCGAATGGGAAGCTATTTACTCCAATAACAGGTGAATCTACATTTTTTTAGTTGACTTTTTGATCGCAAGAACATTAACTCTGTTTTATCCAGGTTTAACATTAAGAAATGTTCAGACATCCATTGCTGAATGTCAGCAAGACAGGCAGTCAGAACATTTCCAGTTGAGGAATCACCTGCTTCAAAGATAGATAAAGTTGAGTATCAGCAGCATGGCATTGCAAGTGTACCCCATGTCTACGAACAACAGCACCCAGAGGCAACAACAAGTTTCGAGTCAAACTCGATACTACACTGACTATTCAACAGTTGTACATGTCCAGATGAATTATAATAAGAAAGAGTAAGACCCCAATAAATAAATATGTTAGCAATAACAATAATTTTAATAATATTGTAGCGATCTGTGCTCAGTGTGTGTGTTGTCCTGTCATTCCCGCCTTTTGTGTGTCACCCTGCATGAATCTGTGAGTAAAGAACGTTTTGTGTCTAGGCCAGGGGTGCCCAATCCTGGTCCTGGAGGGCTGGTGTCCTCCTGGCTTTTGTTCCAACTGCCTCCTAAATTACTTAATTAGGACCAATCAAGCACTTATTAGAAGCTTAATTGGTCCAATCTAGTGTACAGTTGGAACAAAAACCAGGAGGGACACCAACCCCCCAGTACCAGAATTGGGCACCCCTGGTCTAGGCAGTGCTTGTGCGCTGCCTGGGTTCTCACTTGCACAATGCAGCTGTATGTAGATGGGGTCTGTGTTTGCTTGTCTGTGATTTCTGTTCGGTTCCGCCAGTCAGCTGCTTGCGTGGGACTAAGTGTCTGAGCGATTGGTCAGTGTGTAGGTAAATGAATGTGAGAGCCAATAGGGCTTGGGGGGGGGGGTCTCAATTTAGGAACTACCTGCGAGTGTCCTGACCTTAATTAACATCTGAATAAGATCTTGTTGTGTTTGTCTACTCTCTTTTGTTTATCCCGAAATGCTACATTGGTGATCAGAAGTGGGATGGAACAAAAGCGTTGGGGATGAACCTGAGCCGGCACTCCATTGCTGCTCGAGTGGATGCTGGCAAAGGAACAGAACATCTCCAGAAAATGGTAGCAGGATCGGGTCGGCTCACTGGATGGAAAACGGGAATGGAGTCGGATGGAACATGGCGCCCGAGGCAGAACAACAGGACTAGTCCAGGCCGATCAATGGAACCGGAGGGAGTACGGCACGCCGACGCAGAACAACGGGACCCATCCGAACAGTACAGTGGAGCTGGAGGGAGCATGGAGCCCGAGGCAGAGCGGTAGAACTCAGCCAGGCCGGGCAGGGCAGCAGAGTCAGAGGGAGCACGGTACGCCGACACTGAACGACAGAGGACAAATGTACAGCACTTCGCACCCTGACAGATGGTCACAGCACGGAGGATACGACAACACAGCCGGGAGGGGGGGGCAGGGTCCAACTCCCCCAGAGGCAGCTGACAGTGCCGTGACTGTGCCCACCACTTGGCGATCGCATCCCGGTAGAGCCTGTCAGCACAGACATGGGATGGGACCCAAGCCCCTCCTGAAGTAGTAGACAGCCCACACAGTTCCAGGGACCAACTACAGACTGCAGGTGTCTGGCCAGATCGCTCAGGACCGTAACATTGTCTATATACAGTATATATATAGGGATATATATATTATATATATATATATATATATATATATATATATATATATATATATATATATGTATGTGTGTGTGGTTTGCTGGAGTATTCATGGGAATAATGTCACATTTTGTTGAATTACAAATAATGTATGCACATTTTTTTTTCAAACAAACTTTTTTTATTCAAAGTTGTAGCAGTTAAACTGAATACTGTTATATGAGGAAGAGGTTAAACGTCAGCAAAACTTGTAAAGAAAATGTATGAAATGAAATGTACTGGTTGCGTAAGTATTCAGTCCCTCAAGTCAGTACTTGGTAGAAATACCCTTTGCAGCAACTACTATAATGGCTTTTTTGGATAGGTCTCTACTAGCTTTGGAAAGTAGGATGGCGAACATTTTTGCCCATTCTTCACAGGAAAATTGCTCCAGTTCTGATAAGTTTGTTGGGGATCGTCGATAGACTGCAATCTTCAAGTCTTGCCATAAATTTTCTATTGGATTCAAGTCAGGACTTTGACTGGGCCCCTCAAGGACATTAATTTTTTTCTTGTTCAACCACTCCATTGTGGCTTTGGCTTTGTGCTTCGGGTCATTGTCCTGCTGAAATGTGAATTTCCTCCCCAGTTTCAGAGTCTTGGCTGACTCAAACAGGTTTTCCTCAAGGATTTGTCTGTACTTTGCACCATCCATTCTCCCCTCTATTGTGACACGCTTCGGTGTCCCTGCTGAAGAGAAGCATCCCAATAACATGATGTTGCCACCACCATGCTTGACAGTTGGGATGGTGTTGACTGGGTGATGTGCAGTGTTGGTCTTGCGCCAGACATAACGCTTGGAATTTAGACCAAAAAGTTCAATTTTTCTCTTGTCTGACCATAAAATCTTTTTCCACATGTCTGCAGTATTAGCTACATGCTTTTTCGTATGTGCTTTAAGATGAGGCTTTTTGTGTAGTGGTTTTTTTCTTGTTACTTGTCAATACAGGCCAGCTTTGTGGCTTATTGTTGATGTGTGAACACTGACTCCTATCTCGGACACAGAACTTTGCAGATCTCTCAAGGTCATTGTTGGTTTCAGGGTGACATCTCAAACCAGTTTCATACTCGCCTGGCTGCTCAGTTTGGGAGGGCGACCTGATCTGGGTAGTGTCTGGATGGTATGATGCATCTTCCACTTCTTAATGATGGACTTCACTGTGCTGAGAGGCATAATCAGTGCCTTTGAAATTTTCTTGTACTCCTGCTCTGTGCCTCTCCACCACCTTATCCCTGACTTGTTTTGAAAGCTCCTTGGTCTTCATGGTTGCTTTGTTGGATCACTATGTGAGTTGCAGCCTGAAAGTATTTATATACCTAAGGGTAATTATCTACAAGTTAAACAGATATCAGCAGAATATCAGCAGAATTCTAAATACAGCAAAACAAAACAGACCAGTAGTAGCATTGCATTCAATAGGACAAAACAATCTAGTTTAACAAAAAAGAGAATAACTTTTCTGTTCACTTCTTTTTTTTGTAGCTATAAAGCAGTGGGGCGCGACTAAAGGGGCAGTTCTGTAAAACATTAAAACGTTTTTTTAAAGGATATAAAAAGTAAAATAAATACATAAATGACAGCTAATTAGTCCAAATGCTTACCTTTTAAATGAGCCGTTGGCGAAAACTCTAGGACTTGTAGAACAGGAGAAATGGTGTTGGCAAGCGACCGTGAAGCTGCAGTGAATAGAGCCAAAATGGCAGCTTCCACATACGAAGCGCCAAGTGTAAAAAAAAAGCACTAATATTTTAAGTGTTCTTTTTTTTCTACCTGGATTTAATGTAAATCACGTATTTTTTCCTACATTTAACCCGAAAAAGGTCAAGAATTAGCTAAACACATAAATGTTAACAACACATTCTTCAAAGTTTTTAAATCTGTCAATTTATTTTGACATTGTTTGCAGAGCAGGCTGGGAAGCTTAGAGATTGTAAGGGCAGCTCTGCAGCACACATGCCAAATCAAACACTTCAATGGGCGGGGGCTCATTTGCATGCTAGCTTCAGATTTAGCCGGCAAAATTAATATTTATTTTGTGAAAACATAGATTTATTTTTTCAGTTTTAATTGCTGAACGATAATGTTTTTCAAATGTATCTGTTAGGTAAATGTTGACTCACAAGTGTAAAACAACAAATGTAATTCATGGATTTATTTATTAGAAACCCATATTTAACGTGCTAGCTAAATGTTGACTCTCCAAGTGTTAAAAAAAAAAAAAAAAAAAAAAAAAAAAAAAAAAAAAAGCTTTATAGATTGAGTTTTGAATGTTGAATTTATGATACACATTTTCAACATTTATATCTGAAAGTGCAAATTCAAAACTTGTAAGAATGTGTTGTAGCAGGGACTGGGACAGGGGATGGGGACACAAGAAAGGGGTGCGGCATTGAATAAGTTTGCGCACCACTGCTATAATAGAGAGAGAAACAAACATTATGGACTTAAACTGTTATTGCCAGCTGCAGGCATCCACATTTGAATTTCCTTCAGCCTCCCACATTGTACATCTGCTTTACCTGCCCTTTTTTTCTAAAATTCCAACCCCCTAATTAAGGACATTTTCTAAAATTTAAAGAGACATACTGTGCACATTTGAGACAGGACAGGTTTTAAAATGAGCCCTAAAACTGAAATAAATTAATATGCAAATTGAGTATGATGCTGCTCATACATTTTATCCTGCAGACTGATGCCTCTGACATAAGACTAGGGACAGATCTCTCCCAGGAGGTAGAGGGTCATAGGGCATTTGATATTGTACATTAGCAGGAAGCTGCTTATGTGAGAGTCTTGGAGGCCAGGTCTGCTGTAATCGAGAAGGAAATCCTAGCCGCCCTAAAAGAAAAAAATTAACTGAAAGCAAGCTTCTATGTGTCTCTTTTCCTGTGTGTATGTCCCAAAAAAACAGAAACCTCTCATGAGCCCTGTGGCAAAGTGGTTAACAGTGTGCAGATGCAAGAATGCAGCAGTGATCAATGAACAGACAGACAACGTTAATCCGGGTGCAATGATATGTTATTTTTAAATCCAATGGTCTGATGACACAAATACGGTGAACAATAACAATGCTAACAGGCAATACAGTGGCGTGTATTGCTGTTTTAATCCATGGGTTGATCCCGAAATAATAACAGTCCCGTTCCTAAACACCTAAAGGTAACACAAAACACAAACACAAGTCCACAGTGAGCGCTATAGTGCTTGTGGTATAAATACAGTTATTTGTGAACAAGGTGCAGTGTTGTCCGGGTTTGGTGCTGGCCTTTAGCGACAGCTTCAGATCGTGTTAGCCGTCTAATAACAGTTTTTAGACACGACAAACAAACAAAACACTTACATTTACAATACAGGTCTACTTCCAGTTTAGCGTTTAACCATAACAAGGAACAGATCACTTCACTACGCCCCCTTTTGTACTGTCAATCATGAACCCTTAACTAGTGCAACTGCTCCTCCAGTCCACGGCTGCCATGTTGTTTCCCTTCCAGGTCAATGATTTAGTGTATCGTCACTCCACCCCCTTTCTAGATGACAGACTTCCTTCTAACCCTGAGAATGAATTGTCTGGCCATCCAGTCCAGGGCACTCTGTTCCCTTTACACAGCGCCCTCACAGCTCAGGAGAGAGATTTATCACCAAGAATCATTCTGTCTCTGTCACAGGCCACAATTCTACTGGGGGCCCTACACTATAGCGTCGTTTGTGTATAGGTTAATCTGGCTTGCATGTGACGGGCACATTAAAGACAGATGGGATCTTTGCAGAAGCAGGAGACGTTTGTCTTTCGTTCCTTCAATGATGGACAAATGGAGCACCTTTTTTGGATTTGGGAATGTCATCTGCAGGGATTTGGTCAGCGCTGCGGGTGTATTGTGTTGTATTACTTCGAGTGTGATTGTGTGTGTTTCACCTTGACCCCCTGTCAGCAGGACCTGTTTGGTGTGTGCTGGCTTTTCTTGTTTGTTCTGTAGTCTATGTGCTACATGAGTGGTGTTGTGAATGGTCCACCTCTGTCTTGTGTGGGATTGGGTGGGAGAACAGCTCAAGGGATAAGGACAGGGTCATGTGTCAGTTTCTGCTAAAATATTCGCTTTTGAATGTAGTTTCAAAATTCGCTCTGTTCCAATGTAGACTCTCATTTGAGGCTGTAGACGTACAGCGAATAGCGAGTTACTGTTAATCCTAGCAATGTTTAGAATGACATGAAATAGTGCCATTGCATAGTAATGCGTCACATTGTTTTATCGTAAATTACTCTAAAAATAAGTAAAATGAAGAATGATTTTTATGAAAAACCTATCTGAAAGAATTGGAAATGCTTTGTTCTTATATAGGGGCTGATGTAAATTTAGGCACAGACAATTGCGGCTGCAAAATTCAATTTGCCTGGCGGGAGGGCAATTATTTTGCCCTGCAACATATGTACACTTAAGAGCAATGCAAATTACTCATCTTGCCCAAATAATAAGCTGCAATTATGATAATGAGGGTTGCCTGTCCATCGGGCTATTTAGAGGCCACACTCTGAAGGTGTGTGGTTTTATACAGCTCTTAATTATTCGCTTCTCCAATGGTTTGCACCTTGTAAGAGGAGGTGAAAAGTGTCTGGAGGGTCAGCCCAAATGCAAGGCAAAATCCATACATCCCATTATAATGTCTGCGTCAGCTTAGTATTCCAGATCCCCACCCAGTTCCATGCTATTTTCTTCATTTGAATACATTTCAGTATAATTTTAATAGATTAACGATGGCAACGTGGTAATTTGATAGCAGGTGCAGAATGCCAGGTGAAAAACATTCTTTACATACATTATATTTTTATTGGCCGCTAAAGTCCCACTTCAAGGCCACTACACACGGGTTGAGCGTGCAGCTGCACATCACTTTGCACGTATCCTTACACCAGTCCCATAGTATCAATAACAGCCATGCAGATTAGTCACAAGGTTAACTGTCCAAGGTACTGAACACATTGTTTTGTTATTACAGACTGATGGGGCAACATACAATAATGTACTAATACACCAACTGGGAGAGTCCATGTCAAAGGTTTGATTGTGTGACTAAAAAAATAGTTAAAAGGTTCAATAATGGATAAAAAGAATGCATTTATACATGCATATGTATTTTAAATCTTCATTAACTAAATGTCAGCTACAAATATAAATTTAATCACACAGAACAGTGTATAACTGTGTTCAATCAATTAAGAATCTGAATGTGCATTACATAATACATAAATAAGTAAACAAGTAAACAAACAAGCAAATACAGTAAATAAAAGCATATGTGTTTTAATGTCCTTAATTAATCTTTTTATGGGTAACGTGGCTATCACCCCTAAATCGATTGGAAGCATACCTGTATATACCCTATGTGTTTTCAATAACTGATATTTTTATTTTCATTCAAACCACTGGTAAAGTTTAGCAATCCACCTTACTAACATTGTAGAGGTGCTGTTTTAATCTGCTCATTTTGTGTTTCTTCTATGTAGAATAATTAACATTTCGTACATGGAATCGCATAGATACAGTAGCATGTTAGTGGGATGTTTTGTTCTATTTTGAAAGTGAGTTGTGTCGTTTGTAGTTTGGGATTGTGTTTTGAAGTGCCGATTAATGTCTGTCTGTTGTAGTGATTTGTCAGTACCGAGTTTAGGGTGTAACTATATGTCTTTCAGATGTGTATTCCTACTCAAAGCAGAAATACTTTTGAACAGATCTAAAGCTAGAATCTTAGTCTGTACATTTTAGAAATTGTGCTTGAACAGTATTTGTCTTTTGGCGGTGGATAATTTGCTTACAAAAGGAATTATAACAGAGGTGGGTTATTTTTTCATTATAAATCTTCCTAGTTCTAAGAAAATTTGACTTAACAGCTCTTAGAAGTCTTTGAATATTCCTCGCTTGGAATCATGGTCGTAACTAGCTATGAGGTTGTGTCCTCGGTTGTTTTTTTGTATCATCAGTGCTGATGCTCATGTAAAAATTCTGGTAAGGTACAAAAGACTCCTTAATTTTCTCTGTTGGTTTGCCGTGTAACACAGATTTGGAGGCTGAATAGTAAATACCAAGCAGTCATATAAATACTGCCAACTAGATCTTGAAACCTAAGTCTGACCTTGGTAAAATGTCAGCTCTGTTTACAACGCAGCTTTGAATAATATGTCTGTGTGGCTTCATTAAAGTCTGAGAAATCTGTGGAAAAACTGTGAAACCTGGATAATTGAGTTGCAATAATGCCTTTGAAAATGTGCTTTGGATGAGAACTAGTTTTCTATACAAGGGAATGAGTATCAGGATCTTTAAAGAAAACGGGTGGTGGTTATTAACAGTTTCCACAAATTGCAAGAAACTTTATTTATTTTGCTCCTATATTCCCCAGAAAACAAAACAAAGCTACAAATAAAAGTCTGCCACACAAGGTGAGCGCTAGCCTCATTAACAGGGACACCCTTATCCAGGAACCCACTACACTACGCAAACCTTCTCTATACTGTTTGGGATCAACATCCACTAAACTAACCTATTGCTGTTGTGCCCAGAGTCCCGGCCTCCCAGCGACTGCAGGTCGTTGCGACAGTCCTCGCCGAACAGAGCCTTCACAGGCACTGTCTTGCAGTTGAAGGGTTCTTTAGTAGTTATTCTGCAGAGCATACCCTTCTTGATGTCAAAAAAGCAACCCCTCTGTGTAGCATGTCAGTGCAGTCGCCTCAAGCTGTGGCAGACACCTTTTGAGCTGCGCGCAGCCTCCCAGCCAATCCAGGCTTCCCGATCAGCTCAGCACCGGGTGAGCATAGTTGCTCAATTGGTTGCCTAGTAATGCATCTCCTGTTCCGGGTTCCAACAATACGAGTATTGTTGCCTATCCATAATGACATATTTTATTGCTTTTTTCTCAGAAAACGTAAGATTATTTTGTGTTTCTTTTTGCAATTTAACTTTATCCACTGATTGGTTATCCTGATTAATTAACTGAAGAATGTATCACCTGACTTTGTTTAAATTTAATTCCCATGTATAAGGATGGATAAATGGGAAATGATTGTAAAGAATATGATATTTATAAAAATCCATGATCTTTAATTTCCTATGATATTCCTGTAAATCCCCTTTAATTTCTTCCTGGTGCTAGAGAATGCTGTTGTCATCAACGTTATATATTTTTCCTGTACTATTTTGTGATTTTGTTAATTCGTAACTCATTATTAATATTATTGTTTATTTATTTATCCAAGGTGACTTACTGGTGTTACAGGGCAATACAGGGATACAATGCAAAATTAATACTGTATTTAAATATAGTATAGTTTACAGTAAGTGCAAACAATACTACTAAAATACAATATGAAATATGATGCAACAAGTTAGGATTACAACAAGTTGTATCTACAGTGACGTATTAGTAGTGCAATAGTGCAAGACTAGTGCATCAGCTGAGGAGCCAGTAACATGGTGCATAGATCAAGCAAGTCCAGTGCATATTAACAGGGGTCTTGAGGCCACAGAAGGCAGTGTGAGACGGAGCAGTCCTGAATTTCTCCGGGTAGCTGGTTCCACCACAGAGGGGCTAGTGAAGGAGATTGCAAGGCTGGATGGGAAGGCATAGCCAGTAGAGGAAGAGCGAAAGGGGTGATAGGGGGTGTACGGAGACACAAGGGATTGGAGGTAGGGGGGTGTGGTGAAGAGAGTGGTAGGCAAGACCAAGGGTCTTGAATTGCATGCGAGCAGAGATAGGTAGCCAGTGGAGGGTGCGAAGCAAAAGGGTGGCATGAGAGTAGCAAGGTTGGGAGAATGCAAGACAAGCAGCACAATTTTGAATGAGATGAAGGGGGCGGATAGCCGAAGCAGGGAGACCAGCAAGGAGAGAGTTACAGTAGTCCAAACTGGAGAGTAAAAGAGCTTGAACCAGGAGTTGAGTGGAATAAGTAGTGAGAAAAGGATGGATTCAGTAGCTGTTGTTGAGAAAGAAGTGGCAAGCATGTGTCAGAGAAGAGACATGTTGAGAGAAGGAGAGGGAGGGGTAAAGAGTAACGCCTAGGTTTGTAGCAGAAGATGGAGAAAAAGTGATACAGATGGAGAGGTCAGAGGAGGGAGAGGAAGCAGAAGGAAAGTAGAGGAAGTCAGATATAGAGAGGTTGAGTTTGAGAATAGAACTATTGAGAATAGAACTATTCCTGAAATTCGATATATATATCTATGATTAGATATATATATATATATATATATATATATATATATATATATATATATATATATATATATATATATATATATATATATATAAAAAAACAGACATCTAGTACAATAACATGTACACCAGTATTTCACTTCACATATTTTCATTGAAGAGTTTAATTTTCATTCAGTACATTTGGGTACACTTGTTAGATCACTCTAATAAGAAAGGGCTGCAGTGTACCAATACTGCAGCATTTGGGACATTATAACCCTGCAGTGGCACAGCTAAATACCATGCAGTATATAGCAGCACTAAGTTACTGTGTCCAAAATGTAAATTACAAACAATTGCAGTTGCAGCTGTCTTCTAATTCCGGAACTTCACAAAATCCACACAGACTAGGTGAAGCTTTAGCCTCTATGCCACTGGGAAACCACACTGCCTACAGCACATTAAACAGACCAGGGTGGTGGGGAAGCTACCAGTCATAATACGATGAAATGCTCAACTTTTTATGAATGTTTTTAACCTTTCAAGTACTGTGCATTCACAAGGACGCTTTGTATGTGCATGTACTGGTTTGAATGTTGATGACACAAAGATCCTGGTCTATAAAAGCTGATAAAAAGTTTTAGTTGTTCTGACATGTCATGGGAAATATCAATGACACCACCAGGGTAAAAAAAAAACTTGTGCTTTTCTTAGAAAGAATGGGATCTTTAATGCCAACAGAGCAGCCAGTACTGATACCGTAGTGCCAACACCACTATATGCAGTAACTAGTTTCCCATTGTGGATTCCCCTCTCCCAATGTACTTACCATGCCCAACCTTGTTTCTGGTACTTGATGAGATCAGGATTTGGCTATATGCAGCTATGACCAAAGGTTGAGAAATAATAATAAAAAAAATGATATGAACATAATTTAGATCTTTATTTTAACATAATGTAATCAAAGAAACTACAAAATAATATCGCTAAAGTCTACCGGAAGCCATCACAGTAGTACAGTATTTCAGGTTAGATTTCGAAACATCAAATTTTTCAAATTTTGTTAGTTTTTTGTTAAGTATATGGAAAACTACAAAGGGCTAAGAAATTCAATATGTTAATGATGTACTGTTATTCCACAGGTTAAATTCGACTTTATGAAGCAAAATTTTTATAAGGTAATGCTAAACTTTTGGCAATAGCTGTACAATGCTGGATCTGAAAAGTGGGCTGAGTATTTTACAACACCGAAAAGTTGCAGTTTGACAGTTCGTTTACTGTCATGTTTGTGTTAGAGATCAGGGTTATCAGGAATGCAGCTCTCTGTATAATATTGACACAGTGGTTTTGTGACACCTGAACACTGAGTTAAGTAGGCTGGGAGTGCAAGGGACCTCTTCACAAATTAATTTTGGATCTGTAAAATGAGGGACTATATAGCAAAACAATCTATCTGAGAATATACAGTTAAAAATAGTTGACAGATTGAATTCTCGGTAAAGCAAAGTGCGTCTTTCATTCCTCCATTACAAAGTGATTTATAGTAGTCTGCAACACAGAAAAGTTTCAAAATATGTATTTATTTATTTATTTTTACTGCATATTTACTTTCTATAATATTCTATATACAAGTTAAAACTCTGTAGTTTTCTTCAGTGCACATTTACTCCATGTAATGCATCCTGTTTTGAAAAGAAAATGTACCACAGTGATTAAATAAAGGGTACAACTAACTGTATACAGGCACACCTTGCTGGCACAAAGGAGTTCACTAGTGGCTGGTTCTTGACACATTACAATGAATAGCCCTTGTGTTCTGCATAGACACTCCAATCCTGGGGGTGTTACTGCTTTGATATTACAGCATATTACTGGTTTCTAGTTAAAATCTTCCAGCCTGCATCACAGTGCTATCTAGTGCACTAGAGGAAGATTACACACTTAATGAGAATGTACTGCAGTCAATAAAACTTCATCCGTTTGGTTTTGTTTTATAGTTATTGTTGTTTTGGTTGGATTTTAGATAGCTTTAGATTTATTTTTAACATGTGAATAAAAAGGAATTGTAACCCTCACTCTGCTTTATATAAATAATGGCACTTCAGAAGAAACATCCCCAGTATATAAAAAGCTGGGTTTCCAGGAGATACTTTGGTCAATCTTAAAGTGTTCACTAGGGGAAAATCAATATCAGTGTTACAGAATTAGAATCCAACAACATTAAATGTACTTGTGTTCTTATCATCATGTTTTTACTGTTTCTGCTTGGTCACTATTTACCAGCTATCGCAGCAGAAATTTATTTTTTCAACCACTTCCTAAAGAATTAGAATTTCTCATTTTTCAAACTGCTTCACCGCTTCAGAAATTCGGCTTTTAGAAGTGATTGTAAAAGGGCATTTCTGATAAGGCAGTTTTTAAGTCTGGTAAATAATCATGCAAGCAGAAACAACAATGAAGAATCATAGAGGACTCAAATAGACAGACCTTGAATTATATTGTGTTTGGTTCCTGTTTTGCAAAATTAACATTTTTCTCCTCCCTTAATAATACAGAATGTAATCAATCTGCCTTACTCTACAGTAACAAGATATAGTGGAAGGATAAGAAAATATTAAATAAAAGATAAAATGGGTCACGAAAGGACTCCCTTTGCTCCAGAGTTTCAAACCTCTTTGAGAGCGGCAGGTTTGATTATGCACAGGGGCGATGGGAGAGGGGGGGCTGGTGTGTAACCATGACTGATTTTCACACGGGTGCTGGTGGGATGCAGAGAAGGAAGGGCTGGGGTTCACTCTCGACTCCCGAAGAGCTGCAACAGGAAGAAGAAGATGTAGATGATGTCCATGTAAAGACAGAGAGCTCCAAACACATGCTCCTCCGGGCTCAGGGAGTAGCGCTGGCTCCCCATCAGCAGCTGCACAGTCATATACAACTATGGTGCATTGATTATTACCATTATTATTATTAGTATACATTTATTTATATGAGATGTAACATACAGCAACATTATTAGCACTTTTTAGAAAAGGACTGCATTATCGATAATTTTCAAGTTCTCGCCTGAAAATACAAACACAATCTATGTTTTTCTATCACACCTTTTTCAAATATTACTCATTTGCAAGTATATTCTTATTATCACTTTTTATTATTGTTCATTACTGTTTTGGCACTCATGGATATTTGGCCTTTACCTTAGGGACAGTCCGGTCAAGCCTGAGCACAGAGAGATTCCTGTAATTAGGCCAGTATAAAACTGTTCTCAAAGGGTGCTTCTTGGGAAATTACTCAGGAGTTTGCTCAACATTGAAAATTAAATATAAGAACATCTCAAATGGTTTCAGATGAGATATTAGAACAACAACGTCTTTGTTGTCTTTTCCCCGCAGTCAGTCACGTTGCTATTTGTGTACTCTGGCAGTCACGTCTTTTGTTGGTGATTTTAATACACACATCACTATACTACACTCGAATTTAAGAAGCAGGCTATTTCTGAGAAGCAAAAAATTGTTCAAAAAGTGCCTCTTAAAGTCGAAGGAATACAGCAAGCTCTACTCATTGGTTCACTTAATGATTTACTACTTTTAAACTTAACATTTCTTGTTCAAATTATGTCATATGTTATATGCGTAGGGTGACATCAGAAATGTACTGGATTTTTAAAAGGTTGCTTTCTCATACAGGTGAATTGTATTTTTATTTGCATGACCCCTGTAGCTGCAGCAGTGGTGGTAAATAACGGCATAACACTATCTACAGTATTGGACGGATATTCCCAGTGGACAATAACGTTATATTGAATCTACGAAACACAGCCTTGTAACTCTGCATAAATATTGGATTTCTGGCCCCCTAGGGCAGCCAGGATAGTACTGATTCAATGTCTGCAAGGTGTTTCAATTGATATGGAGAGATGTGACGAAACTGCCTAATTTACATTCCAAATAAATCAATCATGTGTGGGACAAAAGTCTGTGTTTCTAATTGCATTGGGGGTGGGTCTATTTGCACATCCGCTTACCTTGGTTTGAAAGCAGAAAAGGGTGACAGCCAGGCACACCATGGCAGTAATTCCAATGCACAGCATCACCACTTTTGTGTTTCTGTAACTGCAAAATAAAAAGCCAGTTCAAGTCACTACTAGTCTGACCATCTTCCTCATGTTTCAGAAGCCAACATATTAGCACTGCAGTACAACACATCTAATTACTTACCTCGCAAGCAATCCTGCCATGGACGACATGGCCAGTGTCTGAATAAATAAAGCACAGAGATATGATACAGTCTAAGGCAGTGGTTTTCAAACTGTCTGCACCATAAATCCTGACACCACCATTTCCTTTGGCAAAGAAATAGAGCCACACTTTGCTGATTGTAAACACAAAAAGGGTCAAGCGGCTGCAATAGAACTGTTTCTCTGATGACTTACGATAGTGTTATATTATATTGATACATTTAAGCTATCTATAGATTGCTCCCCCACTGTTATGATTTACTGTATTATAGGATGTGGAACCAAGCAACACTGGTTAGTGCAGCTGTTAGGGAAGTATTTAATAGCCAGACTGTACTTGTGAAACTTTCTGGCACACTACTGCTTCAGCTACTACCCCTTAACATTTTGAGGCCGTACAATTACTAAATTTACTTATGAAAATACCCAGGAGAATAAGGTTGGTGGGATATCAGCATCTGAAAAGACAATAAAACAAGCCGATATTGTAAACCATCATTTCCATGGCAACAAACGTCTCCATCACAGATGTGACGGCAACACTTTTTTCAGGTCCCTGTCCAATTCTAAATCCATTAGGTTGCCACCGTTTCTACAAAACACTGTGTCCACTTCAAGGAAAGAAGAATAAGCTAAAAGAGTGGCAATTTGATCAAAATAAGCAGTTTATGGTATTAAGTGACGATTACAGGGATCATTAATTATTTTTTTGATTACAATAAGCTGATATTTATGTTAACCTCCAATTCTTGTAAACACCCTTACATTTGTTATATGTGATATGTGTAGGACTTCTGATTTTTGGTGTTTTCTGCCAACTTTTCTGCTCTAAAAATCCAACTGATACCTGTTAAGCTTTTCATGTATCTCAAATAACAACTGAGAATCATGTTACTAGTCAAATTGATTTAATGTATGGGGTTTTTCTATGAAACAACTAAATAGGCATTTAAATCATAAGTCTTTTAATTTCAAAGCAGAAGCGACTCCTCTTTATTAATGTAAATACAGTCACGCAGAACGATTGTAATAAAGTGTGTCCAGCATAAAATACTTTCTTTTTCATTACAGCTTTAATAAAGATTAGTGGCTTATTAACATGTTACAATCTTGTTTGTATGTTCTGCTTGTTAATCAAAAATTAAACCTTGGCCAATTTAAAACCAATTTAGTTGTTTCACAGAATAATTATAGATATATATATATATATATATATATATATATATATATATATATATATATATATATAATATTATATATATAGTAAATCAATATATAACAAGTTTCTCAGTTGTGATTGAGATACACGAATGGCTTAACAGGTATCAACTGAATTCTTAAAGGAGAGTCTGGGTAAAACCCAGGAAATCAGAAACCCTAGATATGTGTCACTAATATATACTGTTTAAGTTTAAAGGGATACTACATGTCACCTACATTTTCCAAATACAATACTAATTTCTTAAGTGTTAAATATCATATCATGTGAGTAGGGTATGATTTTCTTTTTTTCCAAGATCATTTTTGCCAAACAAAAAATGCTTCTGAAAAGAAGTAAAACATATTAGTGTTGCTCTAAAGTCTATAGGTGAAGCATTATGCCCTGAAGCAGGTGCAACAATGAAAACTTCACTGAATCACTGAACCAAAACCAGCCCTGAGGAGCCTTTTCAGAAGCAACGGAATAATAATAATAATAATAATAATAATAATAATAATAATAATAATAATAATAATGGCAAACTATGATGGAAGCAGAAACACCATTGTTTCTTGTTCAGTTTGTTTTTCTCTGAATCTGCTCTGGATACAGAGATCAAACACATGTTTTACTTACTAGGAGGTGAGGTACAGGATCCTGTTGTGCTGCACAAACAGCCTGGCCGGCTCACTGCAACATTAAAAAAGGACGAAAGACAGACACATGCAGTTCAGTATCTGCACTGAGGGTGGGGGGATTGTGAAGTAGCTGTGTAACATGTAATGAGAAATATTGAAAGATTTTTTTGTTATGTACAGCATGATTTTTATATATATATATATATATATATATATATATATATATATATATATATATATATATATATATATATATATATATATTTTGTAGATGGAATCAAAACTTTTGGTTTGCGAAAGGCTATCTGTCACATTGTGATGTATTTCAGCAATGTGGTTTCAGTGCACAAGCTGCCAGCCAGGCTAGATGGACAACTATCAACCCTGAGTAAAGTTCAAAAAAGAAAAAAAACACCTGTGTTGGTACCTGCTGTAGTAAATTGGCAAGCTTTCTGACTGTTTTCTAGAGCTATGTCACTATTAAATACTTGTACAGTAATCCATTTTAAATACAGTTATACACAGCTGTAACAATTGCTATATTCACAGAATTATTGTTGAGATTCAGCTTTTATTAGGGAGCTCCCCTAAATCCCTTGTTTAGAAAGATACAGGTTATTAATGGTTGTGACAGAGAGCCGTCTGCCGTGTGGGTGCTGCATTTGCTGCTGAGGGACAGGCAGGAGATCGAGACGGAGTTTGAAGATGATAGGCCCCGCAGGCAAACAGTATTTATTTATATATCAACACACTGAATAGCTCAAGTGACACTACCAGCAATGATGTGGCACAGAGCACATACAACACAGTGTACAAAAACTTTGGTAGGATCTACAATCTCTGAACTAATCTTCTCTGTTCAATAATAAACTAATGTTACTGAAGAGCTTGATCATGGCGGGTAAACTGTTAGGGCAGATATGTGATGAGCGGATACGCGACAGATTACTGTATGTTATACTGTATCATATTTGATTTATTACAGTATTTATTAATCAAACCAGCAGCAGATCTAAATAAATTGAATAGACCCTGCTCTTTTTTCTGTAAAAGTTGCTTGACCTTATTCCAACCCAGATGTAAACTCCCACAGTAATATCTAGAATGCAGCCACCCAATACATAATGCAGACCTCTGGTACAGTACTGTTAAGGTTCTTCAAATTCATAAAAATCAAATATTTGCATTTGTTTTGCACGCAGGTTATTCACAATATGAAAGCGATGGATTTGAATGGAAAACATATTTCAAACTTAACCTTTGCATATTTTTCTTATGTTATATAACACATGTAGAGTATATATATCGAAAAAAACCTTCAGTATTACGAATAAAATACTGTTTTAATTTCCTTCATTGTTCCTCTTGATTGGCACAATCTTCCAATAAGGACCTAGGGGGCTTCTTATATGTCTTTCTCATCTGTTCACCCGTAACTATTAAACACTCAACATAGCTCAATTTAGAAACACTAGAAAAAAATAGAATTCAACGTGTTATACATGATCGACATCCAGCTGGCCCACTTATCGCCTTAAACGTCTCTGCCACACTAATCAGAAACGAAAAGTAAATGTAACATTATTACATGCAGCAGCAAAGCCTCTGCAGTTACCTGAGAATACTGTGCACCTCATAGATCACACACATTGAGTATTATTGACTGAAAATTACAATACACAAGAACAGTAGGGAAAGAGAAAAGCACGCATCAGAATGGTAACAGAGCCACAATTCCAAAAGTCACCATCAGCTGGATCATCAAAATGGAGAAAACCTGAGGAAATAATAACGCTAACATCAAACTGATTGTGGCAAGGATTCTTCTGCTCCCTTTGATTCTCTAGTGTTGTTTCAGCTTGTTTACCATTCTTACTCACTGTCCCAGAACAAAGTTTCCATTTTGATGGTGTCTCAAAGGCAGAAATTACAGTTACACACCCCTAGTGGTAATTTCAACCCAACTCACTCCAGAAATTCAGCTTTTAGGAGACTTTATAAAAACAGATCCAGTGGTTGAAAAAGGACATATTAACTGTAATAATTAGTAAGCATGGAAAGTAGTGGTTTAATCAGAAACAACAACACAGGATAGGGAGCAAGCGTAACAGGATATGGAACAGGTACTAAATTAAAAGGAAAATGCAGATTTTATAAAGCATTCCCTTCAGTTAAATTAAAAAAAAAAAAACATTTTAGGCACATTTGTTTTCAACTGACAACCCAGCAGGGATGAAATACAAGGAACCTGTCAGTGACTTAGCTGAGGCTTGAAGCTGCCAGTCTTCCAACAAATGCATACCCGAGTTAATGCAGTCACTGTGCATGCTTCAATGTGCCACAACAAACCAAAGAGCTTCAACTATACGCACTCTACTTTGTTAACAGCGCAGTGCAGTGTGGGACAGTGAGTGTGTGACACCACTGGTGAAATCAGAAACACTCACAGCAATGCCTACTCTGTGCAGAATGGAGACGGGACAGGCAGGTAAGAGAAGGTGTGTTCAATTATTTTATTGTTTTAAATGTCATTTTAGTTTATCAGGATTATAACAAACGCCATCAAATGGTCACGGGAATGTATACTAACTAAAAAATTGTAATAAACTGTAAACATTTTAACCACCCCTAGATAAGGGTCGTGCTGTATGAAAACAAATGCATTTTAAGAGTGAAAGGTAACAGGGCCTTGCTTAGTTTACCTGGGGGGGAAAAAAGGGAAACTGACCACTTTACTCAAAACCTGACTGGATGAGACAAGCTCAGAGGTTTATTATAAAGGACATGCTAAAGGGCAGGTGGTTTGATTCAGATTTATTCCCAGTAGAAGGAATGAACTAAAATCACAGTGTAACTGGCAAAGTCAATTCAAGTGGTGGGGACCCACAGGGTCCAGCTTTGGGCTTTGCCTTCCTGTGGGGGTTTTGCAGGAAAACTGTCAGGGGATAGTTTGCTTCAGTGCGCTTCAGCAACCCGACTCGTGAAGAGCCGTTTGTACTGTGTGTTTTGTGCAGCTGACCCTGAAGCAAGCCGTGAAACTACAACTCGGCAAGATACCAGTCTGACCCCGGGCCAACCAGGGTCAACACATTCCATATAATCAACCAGGGTTCGGAACTAGAACGTTTTTGTATTGACTGTTTTCATTATTTATTACTTTTGAAATGTGTGCTGTTTTACTGGTATTGAACTAGAAAGAATAAGAAATATAAAGGCTACATACATGAAAATAGCTGTGGGAAAGATACATTCCTTTTTGCATATTTGTTTTTCTGTGTTTAGTTTTGCACGAAAAGTTTATGAATTGATATTATTTTTCTATTTTCTATTTTTTTTTATTATGTATTATTTAAGATCTGTGTCTGATTTGAAATGTATTTTGAGACTGATTTGTGTTTCATTTGATTTGTTTTAGAGAGACGGCAAACTCCCATCACCCTTTTTCTCTCACTTAAGTTCCATGAATTATGTACAACGCTGGAAGTGTCTTTTTCATGAGCGAGATTTGTGAACTGTGACTTAGCAACTACACTCACTTTCTTGGATACTTATGAAATAAACTGAGAATTATTTTCGATTATCGTCTTGGCCTTCTACATATGGCCCTTACACACCAATGTGGCAGGAGCGCTAGTTTACTGGTGTTAATCAGACAGGGTTTCAACAGCTTCTTTCTCATCTTCTGCTCCACATGAATTCGATTAATCATGCATTCCTTTAATATATAAAATCAGAAAGATGAAGCGCAACACCAACAATGACCAGTTTTTAAGACACTACATCTAAACAGTTTGACAGGATTATAATAGGTTCTATTAACAATTTTAAATGGAATTGATCTTAATTTAGCATTGGTAGATGAACTTTTAACGCTTTTGCCTATGCTTCCTGACACTAATATGTAATAAACAAGAGACTATTCATTAAAATTGTTATGTATTCTATGGAATTTATGCTATAACTTTTCAAAGAGGCTATCTTTTTTGGTATTATATGATGTTGCAATCTGTTCAGTACTCTATTTTAAGATATGTAATGTTTATGTTTTTAAAATAAAATAAAATCTTAATCAGAAAAGATGAAGAGCATACAAAACTGAATCAATTACAGAAAAGTTAGGACAGTGTTGTAACTTATTTTCTGTCAGGATATGTAGATGTGAAAGAATGGCATTCACAGTTGTCCTGAATATTGAGACAGCTCCTTTTTGTTTTCATTTAATAATAATAATTTAGACAGTCCACAAAAGCATAAACTAAGGAACGAGTGGATCAGTCATTCAGGACTAAAATAAAAGGTTAGTTAAGTACCGGTTTGATTTGTTCTGCTGATTTTGTAGCAAGACCAGCTCTAAGAAATACAGTACAGTTTAATGGAAGGTTTGGATGTGATTTCTGCCTGCATCCAGGAGAGCATCTTCCCAAGGGAAGAGGATTTGCTAGAGTGTATCCAACATTACAAAATGATCCCCCAACGAGAACACATGAGCAGCATAAATCAAATGCAATTTCTGCTGCTGAGAGTGGAACCCGGTATTGGAATGGTATTAATGGTATTAAAGGGATGTCCCTGTAGTTATATTTACCTGTGTTTAACATTTGAAGATCTTTCGTACCTGAATATATGCATTCTGTTCTTCTCTTTGTTGTAAGATTGTTTGTATCACTCTGGTTGGAAAGTGAACATTTTGGTTCTCCGTGGTATCTAGGTAGAAGGCTCCCTGAAATTGATACAAGACTTTTGCAAATTGTTAGAGTAATGTCTCCTGAAATAGGATAGGAAGAATCCTGTCGATAGGTCTTTATTTAAAAAAATAAAAAAATAAAAAGTTATAAAAAGATGAATCAGTGTTATTTTATGACTACATTTGCTCATCTTTTTGTATTTGTCTGTATAATCAGCATGCAATTAATTAAAATATAAATAATCAACTCTGTAGGCCTGTCCACTTTACTGTCTATATATTTAGCTTTCATATACAAACATAATGTAGCGTACACATAATCATAAAATAAAATAGCCTCCTATTCAATCCCTCAAACACACTTTTATTTTAGAATATGGATACAAATATGTCCCATATTAGTATACATCACAGTCCTATCATGTAGAGAAGAAAGTGTTAATAGGATAAGATATCACCCCCCCCCCCCCCCCCCCCCCCGTCCCAGAAGATGGTTCCCCTTTTATTTCAGTCATTATTGTAGATGACGATTTCTGTGGCCGAAGAGTCACTATCTGAGTCGACAGAGTCTTTCTGTGAGATTTTATGTAAAATGCAACCGGCTGCTATGATTTTGCAGCTCATTTGTGGATCATACTGAAGAGATCCATTCGACTTATCAAGACAGCGAAAGCGCATCTTCAGTAATCCAATTGTTCGCTCAATGAGAGTTCTTGATGCTACATGTGCTGCATTCAATCTCCTCTGCTGCTCCACTTGGATGGCTCACTGGAGTGATCTAATAGGATTTCAAGGGATAGCCGCTGTCTCCTATAAAATAATTACATTCATATTTAAAGTCCTGTTTCTTCTTATTATTATTACTTCCGTTTAGCAGATGATCGCAATGCCAGTTCCACACAACAGTGAACATTATAATGTGCAGATGAAATAGACAATAAATAATAATACATTACAATTACCCAGTAAGAAGCCATGAGGACAATTATCACCTTCAAAATAGGCACACAGTGCACTTTGATCCCAGATGAAGGCATCATGTGTAGATCCCGGAAAGCTGGTGAACACAATAGTAATTAAATAGTCGTGTCGACACACTATCTGCGTGTTAATAGAATGCCAACCCTTTCTATTAATGAATACATTACCATTATTGGATGGTGCCCTTATGGCTATATGCGAGCAATTGATTGTGCCTAAAACATCAGGCATGCAATATCGTAGAATCCCTGCTTTATAGAATTGTGTTCTCTTGCAATAAGTGGGAAGGAGATATAAGTAGATATTCTAGATAGTAATGCATTGGTAACTTGTTTCACAATCCTACTCATTGTGGGCTGACAGAATCCAAATGCATCACTGTTGTTTCTTTGGAATGAAATTTCTTTGGAATGGCCGTGACCAGTCATAATAGCGGTGATGTACTGTCCCTTTCATGAATGACACTCAACAAATTGACAATCGGAAAAAGACATGTTTAGTCTCTGTGGTGGATTTCATAGAAGTTATTTATCGGTCATATGACAGTAGTTAATTAGGGTAAGTTTAATTAATGAATCGCTCAGAACTGTCAGCAGTGGGCATGTCAATTAATTATAATAGGTAATTTTGCGGTTTTTTTGCGGTAATTAAAGATCCACGTTGGTACACTAACACGTTCCAAATTAGCCAACAATGAATCGTTTTCAATCGTTAAGGTTCTAATGCGTATTGTGACACTAGCGTTATCTGTGAAAATGCAGTAATGAATAGAGCCCTTAGTTTGGAAAATTGACTCCCTACTCTACTCATTATTTCATTACTTAAATTTGATTTATCAATCAATGTAAACAAACCACCACATTAAGATGTATTCTGAAACAATCCTGCTCACAACAGACTGTGAATACTTTGAATTATTCAAGCAACAAATCTGCTATTCAAATTGAAATTCCACAAAGGGGATCAATGCAAGTATGTACATGAATACTCAATTTGGATTCCAATTCCCCTCAATTCATATTTCCAAGTAGTTGGTTCTCCTGATATATATATATATATATATATATATATATATATATATATATATATATATATATAAGCATATGATATTACTTATTAATTTGATGGAGATTTTTCAGTCCCATGTAAATTTTTGTGTGTAGCATGCCATCTTCCCATTTATCTCCTTGTCCTATTCCATGGAACATTCAGAGGCTAGTATTGTTGGCTCAGGAGAAAACATTTGAATGCACTGTAAAACATGCCTTTTCTAGGAAGTGAAATAATTCACCTGAAGATAATATACTTTTGTAATGTGAATACACTATTTACATTTATTGCAAATGTAGAAACAAAAAAACTATTGCGAATCAGTGTAGCAAATTCAAACTATCAAACCAATTTTTCTCAAAATCTTAATTTAAATTAATTTTCTTAAGATATGTTTGAATCCTTTTATATTGTATACTGAGGTGTTTAGGGTAGTATAGGTAGTATACAAGTATGTGTATTATCATAGGCAATTGCTTTACAGGGGCTTCTCAGTCATGTGTGTTATGCATGCACAGTGCATGTAATTTTGCAAAAAAGAAAAGAATGTACATTATAGTGCAATACATGTATTGTTTGTATTATTTTTTTTCTAGCTGAGAACAACCTATAAATACTGAGAAATACAATTGACTATGTCTTGAGAACATCAGTTAAGTGGTGTTTATTCCAACAGGATGCCATGACAAGATAAAAAAAAAAAAAAACCTACATGTTTATATTTTTTTCAAGTAACTGGAATACAGCATTTAGCTAAATATTTAACTAAATCTTAAATCTTGTTAAGAAATTTAAGATTTATCTAAATATTTAGCTACATGTTAAATCTTTTTTTTTTTTAAGAGATTTAAGATTTAGTTACATATTAAAATTCTCAAAATCCAGATTTATTTTCAAACAGTGAAATCTTGATTCTCAGCATAAATATTTAATTAAAAAATATAGAATGCAAGATTTAAGTTAAATGGCACCCCATAGGGTTATGACACCGACAATGATCAATTAACGATACAATACAGACTTATGAATCTGACGAATAATATGCTAATGAGAACATTGGTCTCTAAGGGCACGTTATTCTAACGTTATGATGAGTGAAGTTTTTGACTGTAAACGGCGTTTATGCATCAGCCGATGAAATACTGTCATGTTAAACACTATTACTGTCACGATAAAGGACACGCAAAGTTTTATGAGTATGGGCCTACATCTTTAAATATGCACTACGCCCAGAATCTGGTATAGTCAATAGCTTGACATAGTCAATAACATATAAGGTTAACACCACGTTTCTTGACATGTAGGATTGCCCAGATATTAGAAAAAAGACATGACATACATATCTCTCATAAATTTGCCTGTTCAATTAATGCAGCTCCTGGTTTTGTGTTAACTTGAAGCAGGGTTGGAATTGTGACTTGGTGTGTTGCGATACACAGTACAGTAGTTTCATGTAACTGTAACTGCAATATCTGGTTTTATTTGCTTAATTTCATGTTAAACTGGTCATAGTATTAAATCAGCTCCCCCCCCCCCCCCCCCCCAAAAAAAAAAAACTTAACTGCCATAGGCTGGGAATAACATCTCCACCTGACAATGTTTCCATATTTACCCACATATTTGTCCTAGCCCAGTAGGTATTCACTTGAGCCATATATGACTGAATCAAGACAACACAAGGAGGAAGAAATGCTGTGTTATAAACCCATAACTAAATCACCTTATATCAGTAAGATTGAACTAAACACCTGTAAGTAGTCTTAACATTTTGACTGTAATATGAGCACCCCAGTTTGATGCAGGTTGAAGGTCAAGGTTTACTTAAAACCTCAGATGCAGCTTGGAACCAGTTTTTCCTAATGTAAATTTATTTTGCACATCCTTCAAATGAAAATGTAAAATTTTGTGTTTCTCATTATGTAATGCGCTATACTTGCTATATTTAGCCATAGGCTATATGGTTGAATTGCAATATTATAATTATTTGAAAGGTTTACATATTTCATATGCCCTAGCATACAAATAAATTTTAAAGATGCTTAAAAAGCAATTTAAAAGAAACTATTGAAACTTGGTGAACATTCCAAGGAACCTCTACATTCAGTCCCGCCTCAATGTTTTTTCCATATTGGCTTCCTCCCCCATTATAAAAATCTGCCACAGTAAACCTTCATGTGGTTATACTACAGATACCATAGTTTACCATACCTCTATGGGCTTTACATTTAAGAGTGTTAACAAATATAATAATAATGAAGACATACAAAAATGGTTCCTTTTAACACACATACTCCCTATATATAGTATTTTTTCATAACAACAAAAGTAGAACTCACCGTCTTCGACTAATAAATGCATGATATAATATTATCTATATATATATCTATATGGAATATAATATATATATATATTTCCTATATATATATTATATATATACTATATAAACTCGATCAGAAAGCGTCTTTCGTGAAAAGCAGCTCTCATGAGCTCACAGTCAAATCCCCTCCTCTTTAATTATCGTTAAATTACAATTAAACACTTCCACCATGTATTTACAATATTTGCCAGTAGATCCAGCATGTATGTGAGAAAGGCAATTATTTTAAGTTTTATGGTAATAATTGTTTTCAACAATGATAAGACTGTTGCCAAGTGCCTATATTTGTGCATCACTCTAAACACTCACATTTTAAATGCAAAGTTTGCATCTGAAAGGAAAAACAAAAACTATTTTACGTTATACAAATAGTTTCGCATATGAATGTTCAAACATTCTTACATTCTGATATATTCAACTGCCTGTAAAAATGATATGAAAAAACTTGGTGGATTAGATACATATGTATTTTTGGTGTACTATTGTACATTAATTGTGCTTGATACTACTGGCAAACATGAACATTATATAATTCCAGAAAGTACAGTAAGTATTTATAAAAGAGAAATGTATGTAGCACAAAGAACCCATATCAATTCCACCTACTTCCATAGATTGTTGAATGATATGCAGGAAACATAACAAGTACACTTTGTATATGCAGAGACGGGAATTGCTTTAAATCCTGTCACTGCTCCAGGGTGTCCTCTCTTGTGAATACAGGGGTTGCTATTTCTGAAGTTAATAACATATAATTATTCTATTTGAGGTAAGTGCTCTACGTCAGTTCCTTGGGTATCTCTGACAATACTACTGCTGTAGTTACGCTAAACTATAAGAAATAAGACAAACTTCTGAGTTGCCTTCATTATCCTCTGCTCTGCAGCTTTCTTAACAATCACCCTTGGCAGCTACAAAAGCCTCTTTAAGTGCTATAGCCATTTTTGGGTCCCAGTGTCCCTTTATTGGAACAGTGACAGCTCCTCTTAAGGACCCTAAAAACATCACACAATAAAAACAACAAAAAGCAGAGGCGGTATAACTAAGGGCAATCAAGGTAAAAAAAAAAAAAAAAAACAGTTTCTACTCCTAAAATTCCTGTTTTTGGTGTGAATTTGGTTAGGCTTATTAAAACAGGAGGATGGTGACAAAGATCAAAAGACATGCGTCACAATAAAGGGACCAGATATGCATGTTAGCAACACTTATTTAAAATGGAGGATGGACTGACCTTATAGTCATACCAGGAATGTATAATAGGGAGGGATCCAATATTGATATTAATGTTATGTTCATTATTTTACACAGAATACATACTTTTTTTTTGTAAATACACATTTTCCTTTTATAAATACACAGTAATTGCTAGCATTACTAGTGACAGAAAAAAATAACATTAGTTTAGTTGAATTACTTTGTGCCTGCAGTGTCAACACAGGTACAAAGAGAGACCTAAGTAGACCATACTCTGGACAATACAACAATAAAATAATTCCAAACAATTTCTATACATCACCAAATTACATATACACTGACAAAATTATTTTGGCAGTTAAAAAAAATTTGAAAAAAACACTGTGATTTCTTGCAACTTGCAAACTTATTTTTGCCCATTGTTCAACTCATACAGCTTTGACTTCTGCAATCAACTTTGGATTCATTTTTTTTTTTCAAATTCCTTTGTAGATTTCGTAGAACGCTTAGGGTCATTATCCTGCTGGAATACAAACTTCTGTCCAATAAGCCTGACAGCGCTGGGTAACAAATAAGCGTGCAAAATGTCTTTACTCATTGATCCTTCTACAATACAAAAGTCGCCAGTACCTGAGGAAGAAAAACAAGCCCATACCATCACAAAACCTCCACCATATTTAACACTGGGCATGATGAACTCTTCTTGAGATTATTCTTCTTTCTTCCTCCAGACATACTTTTGCTTTCTTGGTGAAAATTTGGTCAAAGAAGTTATCAGGCATCTTCAAATATTGAATGGAAAACTCCAATCGTTTTCTTTTGTGCATTGTTTTTAACAAAGGTTTGCATCTTGGTTTTCGCTTGGTTTTTCACTGGTGAATTTGACCATCTTCTGTCAATTCTTTTTTTTTTTTAATTTAATTTAGTTGTTGCCAATTATTTGTGTTATTTTCTCTCCGTTTGAAATGCCCAATTATTATTTAGGCTCAGCTCACCGCTACCACCCCTGCGCTGACTCAGGAGTGGTGAAGACGAACACACGCTGTCCTCTGAAGCGTGTACCATCAGCCGATCACTTCTTTACACACTGCGGATTCACCATGCAGCCACCCAGGAGCTACAGCGTCGGAGGACAACGCAGCTACCGGCCAGCTAACAGGCAAGCCCACAGGCGTCCGGCCAGACTACAGGGGTCGCTGGTGTATGGTGTGCCAAGGACACCCTGGCCGACTTAGGCCCTCCCAGCGACTCTCGGCCAATTGGGTGCCGCCCCCTGGGAACTCCCGTCGACGGTCGGCTTTGGAATAACCCAAACTTGAATCGGCGACATCTAGGCTATAGGGTGCATCCTGCACTCACAGAGCGCCTTTACTGAACGAGTCACTCGGGAGCCCCCTTCTCTCAATTCTTGAGTCAATGTTTTGCAGTAATCCAAGGATTTATACTATAATTATCAGGTGTTGGTTTTCAATCATAATTGTCAATAATTAGCAACAAATTGGTTTCCTACAAAATAATTTAATACTTTTGTCTGTCTGAAATTAGTTTCTACATGTTATGTAATAACTTGTTTTATTTCAAAGCTGAATCTGTACTTTGATTTATAGCTTTGAACAGAACAATTAGAAATCACAGTTTTTTCTGCCAAAATATATTTTTATCTGCAACTGTACATACAGAAGGTATCCAATCATAAATACTCCTGAATTTTACTAATTTAAAAAAAAGTCCTTTCTGAAAAACGTAGGACATTTAGTCCATCCAGAACACATGAAAAATGTAAGTTAGTTCTACTATATTAATTGTTGCATGTAATAACTGCAATTTCAGTCTCCAAAGTTTTTGTTTTGCAAGTGTATTTATTTCAACTTCCTTTGTTCACTGCATGTTTTAGTACACATGGCTTTTTCGATTGCAGTTGTCATTATAGCTCTCAGAACAGGATTTGTCCTGAAATCAAGAGCTGGAATATGTGGTAAATGCTTGTGGACATTCTTTATTTTGTCATCTACAGCTACCCTGAAAGAATGTGGTTAGACACCAAACCTTTTACGATTTCACCCTTGCGATCGGACTGAGGTAGTGTTTTGTTTTATATTATAGCGCCACCTATGGTGCAAAAAAAAAAAAAAAAGTGCTTGGCATTGTGAAACAGTTCCATGCATCCCAGGATACTCTACACTGGAATAGCTTTGATCTGTTTTCATGAATTTGGTGGTTGGAGAATTTAATTTCCTAACAGTTTAAAAACAAAACTGATTTAAACTAACGCATTGTAATGCTTGTAACCAATCTGAACTTACTGCAACAATGTGTTTTCAAACTGAAATGTGTATTACATTTAAATAAGCATTTGGAATTTAAAAAAGAAAAAGAAAGGGGGGGGGGGGGGGGGGGAATAATAGTGAACAAGAACACAGAATCCCCAGGCGTATAACCTAAAGGGTTTGGCATATCAGATTCAGTAAGATGCAACATGGAAATGTTAAAGGTATTTGCATCACTGATGAGGTTAAAAACAATGTAGAAATGCAAAGGTAACATCTATTGAACACTGATAATAAAATGCAACTTTATAAACTAGGAAGACCCTAAGCATGTGTCCGTACCAGTGACAGGGCCATAGGTTACATCAATTCAGCAGTAAAGGGCTTTTTTTCTTAATATAAATCACTGGAAATAGAACTGAAAAGGAGGAAACCAAAGAATACAGGTATATAACGCAAAGTGTTGGGTCTCTGCAGCTGTAACAATGTCACATGGCCTCAATATGACTGCCATCTTACATCACAGGTCAATATAACCAGTAACACACAAGCATACAGGCTTTATATATCCTGACAATAGGAAGCTACTAGTGCATCTTGGATGGTTTGTGAGACATTCACGATCAATTTGGAAACAGTACAGAAATGTCACAAACCCAATATTGCAGCCAAGTAAAAGATACTGTTAATTTTCCTGAGAATTCCATGACGAAATTGCTCGCCTAAATGGTTTGAAGCATTAGCACGTAGGCCTGCAGACTCAACCCTTCAGGAATGCTTCATTGTTTTGCAGTGTACAATAACATCTGTAAATACTGAGGGTTTGTTTCCACCAATTTGCACTAATCTTAAACTATCCAAAGCTAAACTGGGTAAAGTAGTCCACAATTAGTGCCAAGTAAGGTCCATGAAAACAATATGCATATTTGACAGCAGTTAAAGTTAGGTAAAAATCTAAATAAGCCATTACCTTACTTGCACTACATAAACCATGCACAATGTGTTAAGAACATGTCATTTAATTTCACATTACAACAGTAATGTGCATAGTGTACAAGTTGCTTTGAAGCACAGAATCCCTCCCTTTAGTAAACCACTGCCATTTACTACAGACGTTGCATGCCAATTTGTGTACAAAGGGAGGCAATAGATTCCAGGACATTGTCACCCCATTCCCAACACAAATTACTAGTTAAACAGTTGTACATCTGTACTTAATTCTTGTTTCAGATAAACCTTTATTGCAGATACATTGTTAAATAATAAATTGACCAAACAGTTCATGGAGGCTGTTTTTAAAAAAAAAAAAAAAAATGAAGTGCACATATATCACTAGCCTGAGGCTGTCCAAATGTTCGAAGGCTGTTTATTCCGACAGAACGAAGTTATATAGATGACAGGTTTTGATGTTTCAGGTTACCACTTTGAATGCAGTGCTAAGTTGGGCTGTTTCAACATGCTTTTTAAAATTTTTTTTAAAAAAATTTAAAAAAAAAAAAAAAAAAGGGGGGGGGGGGGGGGGGGGGGGGGGCATCCTGAAACAGAGAGATGTCTTTTCCACTACGAATTACGAATCTGGGCAGTCAAGTCAGGAAGATGTTCAGGGATCACGTATCATTTTGGATTTCAAGTGCTCCTTGTACGCCAAGATGTCTCTGTTCCATTTGGTGATGGTCTGTTTCTCACAAACCCAGATCTCCTGTGCCACCTAATGGAAATAAGCACACAAGTCAAATCAAATTAATGTAACTTGACCCTGCAGAATCAAGTCTGGGTGCCGATTTGAAGTATTACGTAAAATTTCAAGTGGAGAAAGGGTACGACTTGGATGCAACTTAATAACTGAAATTCAAGTCACAACAACTGGACCAGAAGGTACCACAAAAACAAAGATTCACATAAAGATGACAAATTATACATTTAAAGTTTGCACTTACTCATGGGTGGCAACAATTTTAGAAGGATTATGTAGAGGGTGCCAGGAGAAATGGATACAGCAACAGCAGAAGTCTTAGTTCACACAAGTTCAATAACTAGGTATACTTGTCCTGAACCTCCAAAAGCACAAGGCCAGTCAGTGTCAGCCTTCAACCCTAACATCCACCTCTACCAGCTGTGTCTCCCTTACCTGCTGAATAAGCCTGAAGTCATGGCTGACCAGCATCATTCCTCCTTCAAACTCATTGATGGCATCAGCCAGTGCATCAATGGTCTCAATATCCAGGTGATTTGTAGGTTCGTCCAAGAACAGCATGTGAGGGTTCTGCCAGGCCAGCCAAGCAAAGCACACCCGGCATTTCTGACCGTCAGACAGGTTTCGGATAGGGCTCACCTGGGAGGAAATATGACAACTCAATTTTGGTATTGCTATTTGTACATAGACCTTTACACTTCAATGTCTGTAGGTAACATCATTTTTAAAACACATTCATTTTAATGTGCATTATCTTAACTCAATATTTTGTCCTACATTTCTGTAACATTTATTGTTAAGCCAAACTTTCTGAACCAGGTTTTAGCTACAGCCCTCCTCGCACAGGAAAAAAGGGGGGGGATAGGTAGATCCATTTTGCTATATTTGCCAATAGAACTGTGGCTCATCCAAGGCTTAATACAATCGCAGAAATGGACACATACACAGATGGCTGGAAGAAGCATAACTGAAGGTAACTGTGCCGATACCTGCTGTTTACCAGTGAGTCCGTATCGACCAACGATTTTCCTCATGTCCTCCCTCTCTTTGATCTCTGGGTAGCATTTCATCATGTAGTCTAGAGGAGACAGATCCAACTCCAATTGCTCTGTTAAATGCTAAGAACAAGATGGTTCAATTAAACAACACTTAAACTTAAACACACATCCCAAATCACAAGGTTACAATATTGCTAGAACAGTTAGACTAGGGGAGAGTGCCAAGTACCCGATAAATTAGCGATGGGACAAATTGTATTTATGTTTATATATTCGTTCAAAATTGACAAGTATTTGTATATTTGTTAATTTGCTAAATATAAATCAAAGCCATTATATGCAACACTGTACAGCAGTACGAAAATATCCCATAAGAATGGGTTGTGAAGGCCTTGCATAACCAAATACAGTACATGTAGACATTGCGTTTTTTTACACCCCCATCATGGTTTCTTTGCATGAAACAAAGTGGCAAAGGACACATTCATAGCATTACTGAGGTTTACTTATGCCTTTTTAGATGAACAAGCAAGAGAAAACTCAAATATAACCACTTAAATGTGGAAAAATGGGTGCTGTACATTTAAAATACCATTTTGGTTCTTGTTTTTCATTCTACATAGGATCACAACATAAAACTAAATGCTGATCACTACACATAGCCTTTGTTTTGCAAGTGGGGTCAGATTTGGAAAGTGCGAGGCATTTGAGTGACGTACCTGCACCAGTATCCCCTAAAGCATCTGGAAGAGAGCACTGTTTGGCAGCTTGAGCTGTGTGTGCACTCCAATTTGGCTGCTGTCAAACATCTACATAATCATACACACAGCTGTTCCCCCACCCCACTACTTGCCATTTTAGAAACTGTCATGCAAATTCTGTGCAGGTGGTAAAAATTGGTGCAAGGAACATGTTGCAATAAAATTTTCTACAAAGTTACCTGATGGTATCTGCCAATCTTAACATGAGAATGTTTCCTGATCATGCCATCTGATGGCAGCACCTAGCAAAAGAAAAAAAAAATGCAGCTTTAGTTTGGTGTGCACAGGAACCCCTAAAATTATTAAAATATGTAAAACTTTAATAAAATATTTAGGATGCACTGATGTTTCATTGTTTATAAAGTTTCATATTTCTTGCAAATATATAAATCCTTACCTCTCCTGCAAGCAGCTTGAGCAATGTAGACTTTCCAGCTCCATTGGGACCAACCAGAGCCACCCTTGTGTCTAAATCAATACCAAACTCAAGGTATATATATATATATATATATATATATATATATATATATATATATATATAAAAATATATATATATATATATATATATATATATATATATATATACACACACACACACAATAAAACACAGCTTCTATTTTCAGCAGGTCTATCACAGGACAAAGCTTTTACAATAGTTAGTCCTAATCTTTGGGAATGCTTAGGGACACTAACAGTGGATCAGAAAAACGCTTCGGTCCATTTTTGTCACTGCACCACAGCACTGAGAACATACTGCATGGCGGTGGCACTATCATTCGGCCTTTTGTTACATCATACTCCAGCAGTGCCCAACACATAGCTGAATCCCAGGAACTAGTTTCTGAACTATAAAATGAATACCATAAATATTTAAGAAATGAATTGCACTCATCAGCGAACTTAAACCTATTCGCACTACCTCAATAGTGTGTTGAAATGTGACTTAAGAGAATTAATGCATTTATTTTAAGATATGTTGATTGTGCATTTAGGTTTGTGACTAACTGAACCAAAAAAAAAAAAAAAGTTAGTTTTAAAATATTTTAGGAAACTTACCCCGTCATCTGAATATCTAAAGCTGACATTCTGAACCATGATAACTGGAGGAGGAATCTTCCCACAGGGATGAAAATGAAATGACAGAGTCTGCAAGGTAAAAATGCAACAGATTAGCAGGCATTGAATGGAACCCTAGCACCCACTTTAATGGTTCCCTTTAGGACTAACAATTATGATCGAATTGGGCTTCAGTCACGGGTAATAAATAAATGTTCCATCAGCAGCATCTCTCATGCACAATTTCATTTGTTTAGGGATGTGATTTTGGTACATTTTTCTGAATGTTTAAATGCTATGCAATTGTCAGTGTTTAAACCATATCTTGTATATAAACACTTTTTATATTACATTCTGATGTATACCAACAACCCTGGTTAGTATTTTCCACGCAAAGACTGAACTACAGTAAAATAAAAAAAAACACACAAAGTATATTGAAATTAGTGCAGTCACTCGATTCAAATTTTTGATCATTAGTTGGCATTAGTTGATTAACTTGTAGGGTAAAAATCGGTAGATTCATCTGTGCACGTTTTTAATAAAGGTAATGATCTTATAACAGCTGTGCTGCATGCAATTCTAAAAAAATAGAATAAAATAAATGGGAATTTGGTCTTTTTTTAAAAACAATTAAATAAAACACACTTAGCAAAACTGAGACAATTAAGCTAAATCGATTCAAATGTCTGACTTCACGCACCAGGCCAAGATACTGAAATACTGCACAGCTAATAAAAGGTATCTTAGGTTTCGATTTCCGTATGTGCGATGATTTTAAAACTCAGCATTACGAAAGAGCAGACTAAATTGCTTTCCATAACCAAGAATACTTCCAGAAGAAGATGTCGAGTTGACAGACCTATCTAATGGTGAACTACTTCAAATTGTTTGACGGGTGCGTGATGTGATGTGAAATGAAAACCAGACAGGGTATTTATACAATTCTTTCTGATCCTACTTCCTGACTGTTGTGGCTACCACTGATACTTTTACAGTTTTTAGGTAGGAAAGCACTAACATTACACTTATGGAGACATTTCTGAAGAAATGAATTTGAGTACATTAACCATTCAGACTAGGAAATCGTAGGGTATATTTCAGTGCAAAAACGTTGTTCTCTTAATCTTCATAGTCAACTGTTTAGTACGGTATAACATGGTATACCTTCGTGGATATTTGACCTGATACACAAGCCGAAAGACACATTATGTCAGTCAGACCTCAAACAGGTAGAATGTTCAGAGCAGAAGCATTACAGGATTGGTTTCTGAGAAACATTACCCAGAAGAATGGAGACGACGCTTGTTTTATACGTTCTGGTTTCCTATATGGCCATTAGATAAACAAATTATTTTGTTTTGTGGGCGTTGCGCTGTCGGTCTCACAGCACAAATCTGCATTAAAAATAATGAAGTCAATCTACAGCTTTACAAACCTCCTGCTAACCACTCGATTAAGTAGCTTTTTAAATAAATTGCTGAAATGTTACACAAAATAGTTAAGGTTTTTGTAATTTATTACGTTAAATATTCTTCCAAGAGCTGGTGGACAAACTTTATGGGCTCCTACTGTAGACAAAGGCAATGTAATAACAATGTGTTACTGTGTGTGACCGAGGGTTTGTGAATTAAAAGGATGTGTCTTGCCCTCTGTATATATTTTTTCTTTGAGGTTTAGTTATGCTTTTATTTGAATTTGTATGCGCGAGACTTTTCTGCAGTTTAGAGTTTAAGACCTTGTGACACCCTATGAATCTACGGGAGTTTTTCTAGCAATAAGAAAATAAAAAAAGTATTTGTCCCGGGTGTCGGGTGATATGAATTGTGTACCCCTTGGCATAGTTAATATTTTTGCTTAGTTTCATTCTGCTTAATCAGGAATCCATAAAATTATTATGCATTATTAAGCATTTGTACTAGTCAGTTATTCCCCAATTAACACCTCGGGTCTGGGGATATTGGCCCTTTTTTATATGGTAGACACCGCGAGGAAGATCAGAAAAAAAAAAAAAAAACTTCAGTCCATTGGTCACTGTACCATTGCACTTAACATAATGCACAGAGTTGCTACAATTCTGCCTTTTGTTATATCGCATCACAACAGTTCCCCATACTGAACACAAAACCAAAGAATAATGATTTCCTTATTGAGTATATAATTACTACAACCAATGACTTTTCTTGAAGAAAAAAAATGTAAAGAGTAATAGTTTGAAGTTCAAACAAATGACATCATGAAAAACTGAGCCACCTTGTGGTATCTGAGGGCTCTACAGTCACACCAACACCTTACCTTGTCATTTACCACTCGCTCAGTCAGACCTGATGCCACCATTTTCTGTAAGGTTTTCTCTTTACTTTGGGCCTGTCTGGCTAGCTTAGCAGAGCCATGACCAAACCGTGCAATATAGTTCTGGGGGGGGAAAAAAAATACAATTATCTATCCGGTTCTACAAAGATCGGTATCTATATTGCTTTTCACATTTAGAAAGACAGCTCAAAAAGTTGGTTATATTAAAACACAGTGAAGGGTTAGGGTGATTTGAGTACATTTACCAGCTTATTGGCGTATAAACGTATTTAATTTTAAATCAATGTCCTGTTTTGACCCTTGAATAATTATGAGCAATTAGCAAATCACTTTCATATCCAAACTGTTTTATGCAAGTTAACAAGCTTTGCAAATACACCCCCTCCCACCAATCCAACTTACAGTATTTTAACAACTAAACAATCACTTCATTGTTATGAATTATACAAATATCCTATCAGGATGACATCCTTAGTGTATTGTTACTCTCTTGTAGGTTCAACTACCCTATGTGTGTAGGTGCAGCAAGAGTAATTCTGTTAAGATCCACAAGGTGGCAGGTTTTACCTTCATGTGTGAAATCTGGTCCTGCTCCCAGTTGTAACGTTTCATCTGATTCTCTTCCAGTTCCTCCCTGGTCTTAATGTACTGATCATAGTTACCCTTGTTTTTGAAAAAAAAAAAAAAAAAAAAAAACATCTGTTAATACCTTTTAGCAGGAGAGGGGTGAATATTGGCTTTCTTCAATTACATGTTTTTAAAAATGATTGGTAGTAATCATCCACCACAGCTGTAAATTAGAACTATTATAATGGAAAATTAGTACTACCAAGATTATGGCACTAGATAAATTAAAAATAATAATAAACACTCAAAAGAGGGACAGCACTGATGGTTCAGAAAAACGCTTCGGTCCATTTTTGTCACAGCACCACTGCATTGAGAACATACTGCACAGCAGCAGTGCTACAATTCGGCCTTTTGTTTGCATCATAACACAGCACTGCCGTCCCGTCCCCCTCCACAATCTTACGGAATGGAACATTAATTTTGTAACACTGATGAGGGGGGAAATAAGATTCCTATTGCATAGCAGTTTCACCCATTCCAGGTTTAAATATGTGCTTGATTATGTGTAGGTAGAAAGCCCTGGTGTGTTTAATTAAACCAGGAATGGATCAAACTGCTATGCAATGGGACTTATTTCCATCCCTGCCAATGTACCTAAAGCCATTTCCACTATCTCCAAGCACGCATGTCAAAGTCAACATACTCTCATGCCTTCAAAAAGAAATGAGGAACCTACAATAAGGCTTTGAACTTCAACAAAACCCATCAGCTCTAAATAAAGGTTGGTTTCCAAACTTAAAAAAAACAATTAACTTACTGTATAATACTTGAGTTTTCTATTCTGCAGGTGCATAATGTTGGTACAAACACCATTAAGGAAGTCCTGCGAATGGGAGATCAGTACTAGAATTCTCTTAAAACTAAACAGAAGAAAAAAAAAAGAAGTTTAGATTGAGATATATAGATACACACTCACACACTGAACTTTACCTGTGTGGATAGTTGTACACCAAGCAGAATGTAAACCACCAAACATTTTGTTTACAGTTTCACCGACATTAAAACATATTGCTACTTTAGAAGCACCTTTTAACTTTAGCTGGGAAGCTAAGCAGGGACAATCTAGGCTGCATGTAAAAATGGTATGGCAAGACATGCAATTTAACACTTACGAACGCAACTCCTCCTCTAGCCACACACAGGCATCCAGATCCAGATGGTTTGTGGGTTCATCTAGCAACAGCATGAAAGGCTTTATGAACAGAGCCCTAGAAAGAACAGTTTTAGAAACATTAGCACAGTAAACCTCTCATGAACTCCACGCCTTTTATTATGTCACAGCTATGCCTTGCCCCACACTGAATACAAAACCAGAAATAGGGGGGGAAGATTGCTTCTAAACCCAAACACACAAGGGGCTTATTTTTCTGCATCTTTACATATGCAACAGGAAATCACCATGAAAATTAAATCAAATAAAGGCAGTAAGACCAAAAGTTATTCAGATCATAGCCAAGCCTCAGTATATACTGCATCATACAATTAAAATAAACTACACTGTATACAGCCACACATTTCAGGGGCATTGGTCAGCAACACAACTTAAGGATTTATAATGTATAATATACTGCAAGTGCATCTTAAGTGTACATCTATGGAAACCCTTCCTCACCTGGCAAGGGCAACTCTCATTCTCCAGCCACCACTGAAGTCTTTCATTTTCTTTCTCTGCATTGCTGCAGTAAAGCCCAGACCGTGAAGGATGCGCGAGGCTCTCACTTCTGCCTTGTCTGCATCCAGCTCCTCCAGACGCTCATACAATTCCATCAGCTTTTCACACTCCGCTACAAAGCAGCCACGGATTAACACACCAGAAAAGTATTCTCCTTAATTATGCATCTCCAGTACCGATGTCTAGCAATTTCAGAGTACTGTTTAGCCAGTTGTTAGTTTGAATGGAGACCTTACATAGTAGGCCATTTTGCAGTATGGGGTCCCATCCACTATGCTTTAGTGTAGCCTCACACAAATCACCCCCTAGTTTGCTAAGTCCCTAGTACAGTATTGCACAAAACCAGGTCTGAGCTATGGTTGAGTACAAGGACTTGCCCAAGGTCAAAGTCATTGAATGTAGAATCTGAAGCCTACCCTTCCAAGTCTTCAGCTGTACTATTTTACTCACCATCTTCATGTGCAAGCCTTTCTGCTTCTTTCTCCAGTACAATTCTCTCCTGGTCCACCTCCATCACACACTCAAGGGCAGTCTTTTCACTGGGAGGCATCTCACGAGTGAGATGGTAGATATCAATGTGATCAGGGATTGGTACTTCGCGGTGACCAATGGCAGACAGTAACATGGATTTACCTGTCAGGTTTATAAGAGTTATTATTATGCAAGACATGTATCTACTACACACAGGTTTAAGTTTAAGCTTGATTTCAAATAGTTGCTAAAACACAAAACAGTCTGCATCTCATTCTGATATGGTTTTACTGCACATATGAATCCAATACCTGTGCCGTTAAGCCCTATGAGTCCGTAGCGTCTTCCAGAGTTCAACTCCAGACTGGTGTCAGTGAGCAGCTCCTGTCCATGGAAAGTTAGAGAGAGATTGATGATATGCACATCTGTGCTGTTGGGATGCGAGGCCAAAACGCCAGTAACAGCTCGTGCTTCAGTCTTCTTAAGTTCAAATTCATCTATTTCCTTGGTCAGACTTGCCATGTCTGTAATTGTATAATGAAAGTAAAGTCAAACAGTTTGTTTCATAACCAGCTATTTAGATCCCAAATTAAGGTAAGTGGCTTGTTAAATTGTTATTAACACTTACATTACTGTAATAGTCTTGATAAATCAAGACCTAAATATCTATTTAAAAATAAAGCTGCAGTAAGGACCCCCATGTGCATCTGTGCAAAATAAACAAATCACTTGTAAAAACACACCACTCCATGTTATTTAATATTGTTCAGTTTCTCACCATCGTCTTTAACCCCGTTCTCCTGGCTTTCTTGCTGCTCCACCTCGCCATTCTCTTCCTCACCCTTCTTCTGCCGCTGGCGAGCCTTGGCTGCTTCCTTCTTCTTGGCTGCCTTCTTCTTTGCCAAATCAGAGGGCATGTTTGCTGATCAAGATGATGATATTCCAATTGAAGAAAGCAACCTAGGTGCACAACACTCCAGTTTTAAAATGAACAAATACTTATGAAGCAGCATTGTGGTGGCTCAAGCAAGACCATCTACACATTCTCATGCTTGGGGGGAAGAGGCAGTGGGTATTGTGGTTAAATAAAATAAAAAAATAAAATTTAAAAAGCTGAATTATACACATTTCAAGGACACATGCAGTCGTCACCCTAGTTGTGATTTCATGTGCTTGAACTGAACTTGCAATTCCACATAATGTACATGTTTCATGATAAAATAACTGGAATATGTTTCACGGGATTAATCCTTAAATCATAAGCCAAGATAAAGCTTTCCTGATAAATTGTGTAAAATGTACAAGCCTTGCTTTAATGGCTGAGCTCTTACGCAACAGCCTTGATTTGTAAATGAGCCTCTGACTCGGTACTGTATCGCCAGCATCCCCCGCACAAAGACGATGGCCTAGCATTGGTGTTTGTACCACGAGAATGGGGCTGAAGTTTGAGGATGCGACAGTAGCACAAAAGGTGTAAAACGGCATAAACAGTTATTTCATCAAGATGCTACGTATTTTCTTTCCTTATTATTAGAAAATGAGTGATTTTATTACAAATGTATGACGGAAGTAGTTCCCCGGTCGGGTTTCTCCCCGACCGCATTTGCCATACATTACTAACTTTAGGCCTTCCTTAGTTGCCCCACTCTTACATTGTGCCCTTGTTTATTAAACCATAACCCCGTACAGGCAGCACGCTCGCTCAACGCTTGTGTTAACTGTGTTTTTATAAAAACAAATGGCATCACTGCCAAAACTCGCCATGCTGCTCAAAAGGAACCGGATTTTGCGCGCACCACAGTCTCTACTATTTCTAGTAGTAGTGTCCGAGATTAGAAGCCGGTAGGCCCGAATGGCATTTAATTGAAAACGACGTACGCAGAACTTCTTGAGGATATAACTAAAGACGAGATAAATTAATAATATTATAATTTATATATATTATATATATATATATATATATATATATATATATATATATATCGGGTATGGCCCATACCAAAAACGACATGTATTTTAATGTACTTAATTCATAATTGGACGTAACCTGCACTGCAAAAGGAAGTAAGCCTCTCATTCGGTGACCAACTGCATTGTGCGCCATGACACCTCGTTTCCCGCAAAATGCTTGTTTTACAACAAATGTTCACAAGTGGGGGGGAAATTTTATATATATATATATATATATATATATATATATATATATATATATATATAGCTCCTATATAACGTAATGGCTCTTAGCATACAAACACATGTTCTCACCCTTCCAACTGCTCCCTAATATTCGGCTACTTTATTTTATTTAATTTTTTAAAGGTAACATTATCTCCCAAATACATAAACTGCACATTTGACAATCTTACCTTTACTCCCTAACGCCACGCCGCTGTGACAGAAACACACAATCTCGCGTGTACCAAAACCGGCACACCGACCAATGAGACACCAGACCTTATTTGGACAAAGGCATTGAGCGGCAGGGCCATGCCTTTGACACAGCAGGCTGGGAGTTGTAGTTTGTTATCCTATTGGGCAAGTCCCACATCGGCTCCTCCCTTCAACCTTGTGCGCAATCTGTTACAAAAAAACGAGAATGCTGCCTAACCTGCTGATAATGCTGTGCAGTATACTTTGTTGTATGTAGTTCTAGGTAGCAGTGGTAATTATGACATCACAAGCAACCATAACCTAAAATGTTTTTGTCAGTTTCACCACAGGTAGAGTGCGTGGTTGATTAGTTTTCATCGGCAGGTATGTAGCCCATATAAAAGTTCACATGCCTATATACTGACTTTTCCAATCCAATCGAGAAAATAAATAAATAAATAAATAAACAGTGTGACGTCTTTCTAAATTGTGTCTATAACGCTAATCACTTCACACAGATTATCTAAAATCGAAATGCATGAAGTTGTTGTGTTTTGCCTTGTCTTCAAAACAGGTATCAATATAATGGAATGGTTTTTCTCAGTAGGTGTCGCGCTACCTATGCCTACCTACCGTTACTATGGCATTAAACCGTATTAGTTGCCTTTAGACAGGTGTTGTAAAGTGCTAAATACGATTCTCTTTCAATTCCAAAATAGGGCTCGGTTGAATTTTACGACCGCCTTTACCTCTCATGCCCCTTAAGAACTCGGCTGAGTCGCTTGTTCGCGTGTTCTCGCTCTTTTCGGCTTGCTGAATCTTTGAGTCTGTCAGGCTTACTATTAATATTTATAACTGAGAGCTTATTATTATTACCTGTATATTTTATTATTTGTACTAACATTTGTTTTTCTTTCTTTCAGAGAGAAACACGAGGTGTGTGTGTGTTGGCCGTGGGCCAGAGGGAACACTACAGCAGCGATCTTTTTAGATCACAGCCTGCTAGACACTCAGCAGCGGTCTTTATTAGACCATAGCCTGCTCCAGACACTAGCTGCACACAGAGTTTTTTTCCCTGTGTGTCAGTTTAGATCAACCAATCTAAATTTTAATCAGGTTTTCTGAGGGATTATTCCCCAAGTGCGTCTCACCACACCCTCACAGTGACACGCCCTCCCGTGCACACCCGTATATATATGGCACATCCGTGCTCCGCGCACACCCGTGCCCGTGCACACTTACCCTTGCACATCCGTGCCTGTGCACCCTGTGCATATAAGGCACATCCGTGCCATGCACACCCATGCATACAGTGCACATCTGTGCCCGTGCATACCCGTGCATCTCCATGTAGCCGCGCACTTCCGTACCCGTGCACCCCCTGCACACCTGTGCCCCGTGCTCAACCGTACCCGTACACATCCGTGCCAGTACATCTATCCGTGCACCTGTGGCTTGTGCGCTTTCCGTGCACATCGGTGCCGGTTTGCACACGGATTCAAGCACCCTGTGCACTCATCAGTGTACATCTGTTCTGTGCCCGTGCACTTATCGTGCACCCCGAGCGCATACCCGCTCCTGTGCCCTGTGCACACTTGTACCCACCGTGCAATCTGGGCAAGTGGTGTGCGCTATGTCGGGTTTCCATGAATGCGGGTCTTGCAGCCGAAAAATGCCCCCAGAGGACCCGCATGAATTGTTTCATGCCTGGGTCCAGAACATGCTGCTTTGGCTCTGTCCGACACAGCATTCTGTGCTATCTGCGGGAAGTTCCAGAGGCGGGTCCTAAAGGCTAGAGTCAACAGTGGGGCTGGGCTGTCCTTCTAGCAGGGGATCTCATTGTGAGTGTTCCCCCATCAGGTGGTACAGCATCATCTCCTGCCCGCCTGCAACTACACAGGTCACCCTCCCCGTCTCTCAGGCGACACTCTTACTCACTTAACAGGAGCGTGGGGCAGCTTCGGTGCTCCCCTCCTAAGGAGCGTTCACCTCCCGCACGGAAGCGTGCGCGCCCCAGGTCCCCTAGGGACAAACAGCCTAGCGGGATCTCGACCCTCACGGACCAGATTGGTCATATGCGGGGAGTGATAGTAACTGCAGTGAAGGACCCACTCCAACATGCGGCTCTCAACACAGAAATCCTGGCGCTTCTCTTAAAGCGTGCCATTCGTGAAGTAGATCCCTCCTCTTGCAGGGAGGGATTCTATTTAAAGTACTTCCTAGTGCCCAAGAAGGACGGCGGGTTCTGCCCTATCTTGGATCTAAACAAACACCTTTGGGTGTTACGTTTCAAGATGCTCACGCACCGCTATGTTGTCCAGGCCATTCGGCTTGGCGATTGGTTTACCACCGTGGACCTGAATGATGCATACTTTCACATACCCATCAGACCCATGCATTGGAAATACCTTTGCTTCGCGTTTCAGGGCAGGTTCTACGAGTACTGCATACTCCACTTCGGCCTGTCCCTTGTTCCTCGCACCTTTTCCAAGTGTATGGACGCCATTCTAGCCCCCCTGCGGGTTCAGGGCGCTCAACTGATGAATTATCTAGACGACTGGCTCGTCTGCGCTCAGTCACAGGAGCAAGCCCTGGCACATACAATGTTGATTACTGCAATACAGTCTTGCCTCTCCCTGTTCAGGTTGAGAGAGACAGTAAGCACGGTGCTGTGTCAGCGCATGCTGGGGTTGGTGGCTGCTGCCTCGCAGGCCCTTCCTTTGGGCCTTCTCCAACAAAGGCCTTTCCAGGCCTGGTTCAACTCGTTTGCGCTTCACCCGCAACGAGACAGACATCGCAGGCTGGTGATATCCAAGTCATGCTGGAGAACCCTGCGCTGGTGGAGGATCCCCTCCAACCACTGCTGGAGCGCAGTCTGGAACAGTGTGGGGACTCAGGCCTCAGCCCACATCAACGTCCTGGAACTCAGGGCAGTAGATTTCATGCTACAGCACTTTCTTCCAGTGGTCCGGAACAAACACGTGCTGGTATGGTCAGACAACACCACGGTCGTGGCACATATCAACCGCCAAGGCGGCAGTTCAGCTGTTACTGTGGTCGCAGCCCCGGCTGGCTTCTCTTTGAGCAGTCCACTTACTGGGCCGACTCAACCATGCCGTGGATCTCCTGTCCAGAGGAGGTCCTCTAGCCTCGGAATGGTGTCTCCACCCCAGGGTGGTGGAACACATCTGGGAGTGGTTCGGCAGAGCAGACGTAGATCTCTTCACCTCGCGGGAGTCTATGCACTACCCTTTTTGGTTCTCGATGAGACCTCGACAGTCCCTTAGGAGTCGACGTCTGCCTGTTAGCTCTAGGGCTGTCATCGGTAGTTATTGCCACTATTCAGAGCACGAGAGCTCCCTCTACCAGGTCACAATACGCGTATAAGTGGTGGATGTGGTGCTGGAAGCCCTTACAAAAGGCCCATTTGAGCCACTCCACACTGTGGATCTGAAGCTCATGTCCTTAAAGACTGTGTTTTTGCTGGCTATTGCTTCAGCAAAACGGGTGAGTGAGCTGCATGCACTTTCAGTGCACCCTTCTTTCATTTGCTTCGCTGGAGATGGGTCTAGAGTCTCCAGGTGACCAAACTCAGCATTTTTGCCAAAAGTAATATCCCCATTCCACGTGAACCAATCTGTGGAGTTGATGGCATTGATGGCTGGAGGACCAACGGGTTGCACATGCTCTGCCTGGTGCGGGCATTCAGGTGCTATATTGACCATACAAGGAGTGTCAGACACACTGAACAGTTGTTTGTGTGCTATGGTTCTAGGACGCTGGGTCAGGCATTGTCTAAACAGCGCCTGTCCCACAGGATAGTGGATGCCATTGCTCTAGCTTATGAATCTGCTGCTTACTTTAGCGTCCACACTACGCAGCGTTTAATACCGTACTCGAGACCACCTAAACGTAGTGTCAATCCGGTTCTAAATTTGATCGAATCAGGTAGTGCGGTTTATCACATGTGTGGACGCTGTAATAACAAACTACATTTTGTGGGTATCCTCCAATATCACAACATGTTTTGTGATATATTCGACTAAATACGCAGAACAAGCGCCTGATGGACTTGCTATATCAGTGGGTAACAAAAATCTGTCGGGACATCTCTGCTAAACTAGTTTAAAAAATGGCAAAAGCACAACGTTAAAGTAGGCGACTGTAAAAATGAAATGCAAGGTAAGAGTGGGATCGTGATTAACAATTCACGTAATTTATCAACTCTGTTTGAAATAAAATTATGGGGACAACAGTTCGGCTCAAGCAAGATATGAAGGCAAAAGCAAATATTGTTTTGTAATTAACAGCTTTTCTGAGGTTAATTATGAAACAGAATCAGCTCAATTTGGTTAAAGGGACGTCATCTGATTAAAAATAAAACCTGAAAACTTCAAGCCCTACTTGTGTGTGTGTGTATTCGCATTTAGTTTTTTTTCCCAAAATACTTATTTGTATTTCTTTTTAGCAATATGGACCTATGTTAATATGTGACATAACACATTATTTTAAAATAAAATACAGTGCATGGTCTGATACTATCGTATTAATTTCCACTGTTCATTGCGTTGCTAGGTACGTAACGATTGTTTGTATGCATTAAGCCCGACCAAACATGCAACGGCTGTTCAGTGTGGACGCTTTGTTGAGCAGTTCTAATTATATAATGGTTTTGATTACTGTTCTCGAGGTCGGTTATGTTAACATTGTTGTTGGAAAGATTCTGTGCTAGGCACCTGACGAGGAAAAACCCTTGCTTAAATATTTATCAATTCAAATAAACATTATGAAGTTGTGGTTGGTTTGAGGTAGAGGATGAGCGGCACAATCGGATTCTCATGAAGCTGTTTTATGTCACTACCCATTTCTCTGATGATGTTGCATATACCAGATACCAGGCTTCGTAAAATCAGCCAAATGTTCCGTTTTACCCGTCCCGCTAACCACCTGCTTTTAAACTTACATAGCCTACTGAACAGTAGCCTATTCCCAAATGTGCTGGGTGCATAAAAAGCAATTATCCTAAAGACTAAAGTAAATCACAGTCAGTATAATAAGAACCTTATCTTATGAGTGTTGGTCTGATTTGTAAATTCAAATACACATATACAAATTTAAATTTCCTATTGTGTCCAAGTTACGCAGGCAGCAATCTGTTCACTGCCTGTCGCACTTATAAGACCTGTCCGTTATCCCCACTGATTTACAACCGTAACCTACACATAAAAGTATAGGTAGATTTAAATATAACAGTGTCATCTTACAGTATGCTTAAAAAAAAAAGTCTGATGATTACCATAGAAAGAGACGTGCCAGCTATACTGTTAGTATTCTTCAGCTATGGTGTTAAACCGATGGTTACTGTCATTTAGCTGTGTTTTTAGTAGTATTTAAAATTTCCAGTAACATATTCAGTTAATGTACAAATGTAGAGTAACGGATTTTGAATAAGTGATGATTTACATCCTGGAACCGTGTTCGCTTCTTTTGTTTCCTCCCGGGGGTTTCATTACATCAACAGGAACATGTAGAGGAAGCAGAAAGGGGACTATTTTATTAAACTGTCATCTGTTGAAAAAGGGAGGGCGCAAAAAGAAAAAAAAAAATACAGGCAGGTTCTGTCTGTGAGCTGGCAGACGGAGTAACTGTCAGAAAATCACTCTGGCTCGGTGATTCTACAGTTGGAGAAAGAAGTACACAAGTCTGACTGGAATACATTAACCTACACTGAGTAAGGAAGCCGGACGTGGAGGTATAAGAGACTGGCTGTGTTCTGGGGCAATTTCCATTAAAAAAGGGAACAACAACAACAACAAAAGTTTTTTTTTCTTAGAATGATTTTTCAACACTGTGAACGTCATCGCCGTGCTTCCCGTTAGCTACAGAGGACCATTTCCTTATTGATCGGTGTAGTCGAATTGATGGTGTATGTCCAAGTTAAATAAACTGGCTAAATAAATTAACGCGTTATTTTGGCATAAAAAGACACAGCACAACGTTGCGTCTAATTGCCGTTTTAAAAGTGTTCTGTGGATTTAGGCCACCACTGGATACTGAACGAAGAAGTGACATTTGCAGCAGTAGCGGAGTTGTTTAGAGTGGTTTTTTTTGTGTGTGTGTGTGGTAAATTGAGGTAGTTGGGTTAGGAGACGACTGACTGAATGTTTTTTTTTTTTTTTTTTTTTGTCGTTGTGGAAACAAACGCTTCATTATATTGCTTAAACTGATATTTGAAACGGGTATCTACTAAGAGTAACGGGAGTAGATTTTTGTTTACAAAGGATTGATACTACTGGTTAAGTATAAATAGATATTTAATGTGTGTCACATTTTGTGAATTACGTTTGGCTGTTATAAATGTGTTGTGTGCTGCCTTTTAATTGATCGGCATTTGTGAAAAAAACAAAACAAAACAAACAAACGACAAATGTGATTTAAGCTGTCAGGAGGTCTTGCAATCAGAAGACCATTTACAATTACAGGTTAAGAGAAAGCTTTCAACAGCTGTTTCTTATAGTCCTCTTGGGTGTTAAAAACGTCTAACTATTGTTTATGCACAGTATGATGATTATATCAGTAGTGCAAGGATTCCAACAATTCACGTTCATCTGCAGCATATAGTTATTCACAGTAAGAATATAGAGAGTATGTTTACTGGCATGCCTAAAAACTTTCTAATGAAAGTCTGAAAGTCAGATTTGCTTGCTTTAAAACTAGCCATAGTTCCAGACGTATGCCTTAAGTTGTTTTTATAATTATTAGGTGGTTATCCTATTTAACAGATTCGTGGTTACGGTTTTTCCTGGTGTCAAGATATTCCTCCAAAAAAAAAAAAAAGGTGTGAAGGCATTTTCTAAAGAAGTGGTTCTAAACAGTGTCCAGCTTTTTTTTTCTTTATCGCACAAAGTGTTGTATTTACTACAGTGACTACACCTGTCAAGTCTAAAAATAAATGCCTTGCATTGCCAGTCATTTCCAAATTAAATCAATGTATCCTTAAATGAAATGACATTTGTAAAACTTTAAAAATTCTTAGGAAAAAAGTAGTCCATGTATAAATACCTATTCTCTTTCTCTCTATATATTTCGTAAAGTACACTATATACTTTATATAGTAAGAAATTCTGCTGTCATAGCAAGCACAGTGTATGCCATGCGTCTGTCCTCCCTCCTGGCCTTATTCAGGCCTGCACTTCCTTTAATCCTGGGGCTTTCCTTGGGGTGCAGCCTCAGTCTGCTGACCGTGTCTTGGACACAGGGGGACACAGATGAACCCTGTGGGGATGGACTGGTAAACGGAGGGCTGTTTGCTGGAAACCAGGGACACAACACTAAAGGTGGCAATGGAGCAGGCGGAGAGAATGAAGATTTCCAGCCACACATTGTTCCTTACTACAGGGACCCCAACAAACTGCACAAAAAGGTCTTTAGGTGAGTAAACACCACCAACAAGGCTGGAAATAAGATTCCCATTGAATAGCAGATTGAGACATGCCTGGTTTTACTGTGACCTAGCCGGGGGGAGGTTAACTACGAGCTTGATTAGGCACGGTCTGTATGTAACAAGCTCTGGTGTGTCTTATTAAACTCATAGTAAAACCAGGAATGGATCAAACGTCTATGCAATGGGATTCTTATTTCCATCCCTGGCTGTAAAACTCTGTGTCTGTATTCAATTAAATCATGCCTATGCTAACACAATAAGGTTGTATTGAGTTGTTAATGCAGAAAGGTGTGCTTTCTCCTGTCTGGAAGTTTGATTCAACAGTCATAGAATTTGAGTCACAAGTAGCCTTATGTGTTTTTTTTTATTGAAACAATTCACAGTGTGATATATTAATTGTAGGTACTGGAGGAGTGTGAAAGGCTTGTTTTAATGACAGTTTGCCTGGCCAGAAAGTGCAGTGGGATTTTTAATGTCCACCATTTAAACAGGAGGCCACTGGGTACTTAACCTTCAACAACGAAGAGTATGATTCTTTATGAAAGTATAAAACACTGGAGAAAGTTGTGATAATGTAAGCATTGCAGAAAGTTTTGGTAAGATTCTGTAACAATTGGTTCCAGGATAATATTTGCACCATTTAAAAAAAAAAAAAAAAAAAAAAAAAAAAAAAAGGTAATCTTCCAAACAAAATCCCTCATATACAGAGTATACACAATGGTGTACAAGAAACTGCTGCAAGCTTTGTACTGGACTAAATGCTTTTTTGTTTGGTCCCCCTTTCACAGGACGCGGTACATCCACACAGAGCTGGGTATACGAGAGCGCCTTCTAGTGGGCATCCTGACATCACGGGCCTCGCTGACCACGCTGGCAGTGGCGGTAAACCGCACGGTGGCGCACTACTTCCACAAGACCTTCTTTTTTACAGGAGTTCGTAGCCCCAAGCTACCCCATGGCATGCAGGTGGTGGCTCACGGGGACGATCGGCCTGTCTGGCTGATGTACGAGACGGTGCGCTACCTCCACCAGCACTTTGGGGGAGACTATGACTGGTTCTACCTGGCACAAGATGACACTTACACGCAGGCAGAGCGGCTGAGCCAGCTGGTGAGCCACCTGAGCGCCGGGCAGGACCTGTACCTGGGACGCGCTGAGGAGTTCATTGGTGGAGACGAGCATGCCCGTTACTGCCACGGAGGCTACGGCTACCTGCTGTCCCGCAGCCTACTGGCCCGCCTGCAGCCGCACCTGGACACCTGCCGTAACGACATCCTGAGCGTGCGGCCCGATGAGTGGCTCGGCCGCTGCATCATCGACTCCCTGGGGCTGAGCTGTGTGGAGGTGCACCAGGTGAGAAGCAGAATGTGTTCTGTAGCAGTAATCCGTGCTTGTTTGGAATAACAGTGCTTCATATTGGTAATGCTGTTATACATCTGACTGTGAGTCTGCTGCACCACGTGGGGTTGGAGGCGCTGAAGAACTACATGTGTTTTTGTACGTAAGAATAGCACAAGAAGTGCAGCACAAAGGGTGCTGAAGCAAATTAAGAGTAGGAGCAATAGATGCATCACACTGCAATAAAGAGACTACAGCTGATGACATGCAGGCAGGACCAAATATAATGCAGCATTGTTTTGTTTTGTTGTGAGTGATGTTAAATTAAGTCACAATAAAGTTAGCTATACTGTTTAAATATTCTTAACTATATTATAAAAAAAAATATTGTACAGGGCGCTATGCAAGATGCCAGCTGATTTTCAACCATTCAATGTCAAAGTGGCTAGAAGCTCTTGTGGATATTAGCTTGTATCATACTCTATACTATATTCAGTATATAACGTTGTATAATCTATTCCCTAATTGATTTTTAAAATATATATATTTTTTAATTAACTTGCCAAAACATTTATGGAAATAAAAAAACTTAACATGGAAATAATAATAATAATAATCTTTATTTTTATATAGCGCCTTTTTATAGTGGACCACTATCACAAAGCGCTTTACAGGATATGAGACTAGGGTGTGTGAACTATGCATCAGCTGCAGAGTCACTTAAAAGAACGTTTCACCCGAAAGACGGAGCACAAGGAGGTTATGTGACTTGCTTGGGGTCACACATTGAGTCAGTGGCTGGGCTGGGCTGGAATTTGAATCGGGTACCTCCTGGTTACAAGCCTGTTTCTTTAACCACTGGACCACACAGCCTCCTACAGCTTCATACATGCATTGTCCGACTGGGATAAAAATATATAGTTATGCAATTATGACCATGGTTCATAGCAAGGACCAATCTAGGATCCCAGATATTTGTTACAGTCATACTCTTAATTGCATAATTGAACCAATTAAACCACTGTTCAGTTATTAATATGTTAATTATTTACTTTATAACCTCTAAAACCTGTGGAATGGCCCTCGAAGATCAGAGTTGTGCACCCATGCTGTTGCATTTTTAAAAAAAAATTGTCGTGGCTAATTATAACAAGACCCAGAGCTTGATATAAATGAATGCAAACCACAGATATGACCTCAACCTCCAACTGGTTATTAGCACTGAAAAAATCTTGGATTGTAAAAATAAATACTTGCCACTGCATGTTTTAGACAAAGAATAAAATAAATAAATAAATTGAAGTGGTGCTAGCTTTTAGTAAAATGAGGAAGCTCAGAAGTCCTGCCCAGGAACTACTCCTGCTGGATTAGCAGGGCAGGTGCAACATTTTCTGCTGTTTAATTGCTCTGGTTTTCCTCAATAGGAGATGCAGTATCTGTATTTTGAGCTTGGGAAGAACGCTGACCCTGAACGTGAGGACAGTGCTGCATTTAAAAATGCCTTCACAGTCCATCCCGTCTCCGACCCCACGCTGATGTATCGGCTGCACAAGCGCTTCAGTCAGATCGAGCTTGAGAGGACCAACCTTCAGATCCAGCAACTACAGGCAAGTCCTAAGCTTTCCCATGACAAGACAAAAAAAACTTTATGTGAAATATATATAGTTAATAGTTGTATGATTATACGTACAAATTAGTGCCATCAGTATGATTTTATTTATCGTCAAATCTAGGCAATAAAAAGAAAAGTATATAGAGATGTCTTACTTTTCCAAATTACTATGACTCCAATTGCAAATGGTCTGGATAAAGATGCAAGCTGTGTATTATTATTATTATTTTTTTTTTTTAGCATCCAGGAAAAGCCATAATCATGCAAACATTGCTTTGCAATGGGAGCCCTCATTTAGGCCATATAGAAACTATGTTCAGTAACTTTTAAAGAAAACAAATAAATGTGTGTTTCCTACCCTCCGTACTGTTCATATTTCTGAGGTTATGGTGAGATTATATTCTGTGCTAAACGAGGTTGGGCTTTGGCAGTAAAGTAGATGTGGAAAGTTTTAGTCTTGAGTTACTTAATAAGATTTAAGAAAATGAATGGAGCACAATGCTTTTTTTTCTCATCTTTTTATTTCTCATATGCACACTGTATGTTTCAGTCTATATTAATAAATAATATACAAAGTTTACAGTAAATCAGTGGTTAGTGTAAAAGGAACTTGCTTTTCAAAGTCTAATATTAAGATTGAGTCCATATAGGAGGCTATGTGGTCCAGTGGTTAAAGAAAAGGGCTTGTAAACAGGAGGTCCCCCGTTCAAATCCCGTCTCAATCACTGGCTCACTCTGTGATCTTGAGCAAGTCGCTTGACCTCCGTGTGCTCTGTCTTCCAGGTGAGATGTTGTTGTACGTGACTGTGCAGCTGATGCATAGTTCACACACCCTTGTCTCTAAGTCGCTTTGGATAAAGGCGTCTGCTAATAATAATAATAATAATAATAATAATAAAGATGTGGTTTAATGGGAGGGAATGTGGTTTGTGGTGGAAGCAAAGAACTGTAAGGCAGATCCTGGGTTTAAATGTCAGCTTAGCTCTTGGCACAGTCACAGACAGCTTTAAAACTGAGCTGGGCAGTCCTGTGAAATAAAAATGTCATCTGTTGGTAGGGAATTAAGTGTTGCACAGAATACTTTCATTTTATAATAAATACGTAATAATAATTTTAATCATTGCAAATGACATTTGTATACCGGTATACGTTAAACATCTTTAGCTGATCCTAACTTGATTCCAAATTCCCTTTTTATACACATTTAGCTTTTGTTAATCAAACCATGAAATAGATCAAATAGAACAGAATAATATAGTCCATGTCAATTGCATGAATTAATGTGAATTCAGACTTAATACATTTTATAAAAAAAGGACATTTTTTTTATTTTTTATATTAATGTTATGAATCCTTCTTTACTGTTTTATAGGTCCAGATCAGTAACCTCAGCTCACTGACACCAGAGGGGAAGGGAGGGGCCACCTGGCCCATTGGCATCAACTCTCCCTTCCAGCCCAAAACCCGCTTTGAGGTGATTAACTGGGAGTACTTCACAGAGGAGCACATCTACTCCTGCATCGACGGGGCCCCCAAGTGCGAACTGCGGGGGGCAGACCGGGCAGATGTAAGCAATGTGGTGGAGATTGCTGTGGAGAGGCTGAACGAGCGCTACCAGCCCGTCCTGCGCTTTCGCAAGCAGCGTCTGCTGAATGGCTACCGGCGCTTCGACCCCACACGGGGCATGGAGTACACCCTGGACTTGGCCCTGGAGGCCTTCACGCAGAAGGGACACAGCCAGGTGATAGCCAAACGGGTGGGCCTCTTGCGGCCACTTAGCTCCATCGAGATCATTCCCATGCCCTACGTGACAGAGGCCACCAGGGTGCAGGTCATCCTTCCCGTCACGGCCCAAGAGCAAGACTACGTGGGTAACTTCCTGGACATGTACGTGATGAATGCTCTGGACACCCATGACAACGTGCTCCTGACCTTCCTCTTCATCTACGAACCCTTCGATGCCCAGAGGGTCAGCCAGAATGATGTCTTTGCTGGGATCAAGTCCATGATTGGCGAGGTGGAGAAACGATATGCCGATGTCAAGATCCTCTGGATCAGCGTCAAGACTGAGGTCCCCTCCCAGGTCAAACTGATGGACATCATCTCCAAGAAGCATCCCGTTGACACTCTGTTCTTTCTGGCCAGCGTCTGGACAGAAGTTAACACCGACTTCCTCAACAGGTGCCGGATGAATGCAATCAGCAACTGGCAGGTCTTCTTCCCTATCCACTTCCAGGAGTACAGCCCAGCCATCGTGTACCGTGACCAACAGCCCTCTGTTGCTTCCTCCTCGGCTGCCGAGTCGCTAAAGGATGGCCATTTTGACCGCCACGTCTTTGAAGAGGCCTGCTTCTACAATGCAGACTACATGGCTGCACGCACCAAGATGGCGGCCGATATCCTGGACAACGATGAGATGCTGGAGAGCATGGATGTCTATGAGATCTTCGTTCGCTACTCCAGTCTGCACGTCTTCCGCGCTGTCGAGCCTGCTCTGGTGCAGAAGTATGTCCGCAGAACGTGCAATCCTCGCTTCAGTGAGGACATCTACCACCGTTGTGTGCTGAGTAACCTGGAGGGGCTGGCCTCCCGATCACACTTGGCTATGGCCCTGTTTGAACAGGAGCAGGCCAACAGCACTTAAAGCGACTGCGTATGGGCACTACGCCACACATTTGCAACTCCAGCATACTAAATTCAATAACTGAACATTTTTGAAACTGGATGGATATTTTACTAATAAGATCAGGAAAACCTGGTCTTATTGCTCAATCTTGGTCTAAACTGGAAAGCAAAAGAAAAATACACTCCACTTTCCTTATCCTTCTTGTATCTGGCTGTGTTGTTTATTTAAGTGGGCTTCCATCAAAAGGCTACTATAAAACAATATTAAAGACAATGTTGTTGTCTTCATAACATTGTTTAGGCATGGGTGCCCAGTGTTTATTAAGAATGCAAGCGCATGAACTATGTCTACAGGCACCTTTAACAGTTGTTAGTAAGCTGCATTAGATCAGTTAAGTCCTGTTCATTGTCATTTCAATGCTAGCAAAGTCTCCCAATTTTACATCATTGGCTGATTGCCCATGGCTATTGGCAAACAAGGAATTCCCTGCAGCTGTCTTGTTTTTTTCATTCCAATTCTAAACCATTTTGCTTGTTACTCAGCCATTTTCAGATGCCAGATGTCCAGTCCGGTGCCTGTTGCTTGTGACTCTCTGTTTTAAAATATTTGCCTTTTTTGTTATTGTTAATAAATTATGTAAATGAATGATCAAGCCTGGAATGCTCAGTGTACATTTTGATTAGTATTTTAAGGTCCAGAGACTCATTTCAAACTGCTGGCATACACCCATGTACATGGGTTGTGTAAGTTAACAAAAACAGCCTGTCAGTACTCTTGTATTACATTCTGAAAATAAACCAACAAATGTGAATATTGATCACTTTTTTCGGTTTCTGTCTCTGCAGAACAATGAATATGGGCCTGTACCCCCCCCCCCCCATATTACCTTGGCAAAACTTCTGTGTTGGAATATCACTTCACCGATACTAGCTGAAATGACCCCTAACAGTATAAAAACACTTCTTAACCCCATAGTCCTCATGAGAACCACTTTACAGAAAAAATAATGTAATCAATATTTGTTTTAAAAAGCGGCACTCGCATTGTCTAATGAGACTTTAAATAATCTGCAGGGATAACCATGCATCTGTGTGTAAAGTACCAGCTTACAATTAACATGCAGTAGAGGGAGGAGAGGTTGCAGCAGCAGCTATCAGCAATCTATAAAATATATCATGCCAAGGAAAGCAATGCATAAGCAAGGGCGGCAGTACTGTGCAGAAGAGTGATTCTTTAATAGGCCATTTGATTACCTGGTTTATTTTACTCCCCAGAGATGTATCTTTCACTGTACTATGTTACAAATATACTTTTGTCAGCCTTTACTCTAACATGGCTTGACTGCCAACTAATATATGTTTGCTCTCACAATCATAAATAACAGACTTGGTAAAAATGCATGCTTTTTTATGGATCTTGAGAAAGAGAAATGTTTATTTTCCTCCACCAGGCCTGAACAGTTAACATGCTATGTAAGAGATTCCATTGAGGCGCATTGTGAGGTATGTATGAGGATATATTGCAGTTAGCCATTGCCTCTTTATCCTGGATGAAATAACTTATTCTGAGGGAGATATATTTATACCATAAGTGTTTTTTATTTTATTTTTTTTGTCTGCTTCAATGGAAAGTCTTGCCACCCACTTCCCAGAAGAGTCTTAAGTAAAATGCTGGTCTCCAATGAGATGAGTCTGCAGTTGAATTGCCTTCAATGCTGAGTATGAAAAAGGCACACAGCACACAGAGTTTTGTGTGACAAGCTCTGTTGAAAGTTTTTTTTTTTTGGGGGGGGGGACGTCCAAATGATTTTCAGGCAACATTCTTAATGTCTAATGTTTTGTTTAATTCTGTTACATTTTTGACTGTAGATTGTGCAATAAGTTGGCTACTGTCCCTGGTTGTGTGGTGGGGTCAGAAACGAATGTTTGTGGCATATCATGGAACTTTCTGTCCAGACTCACTGTCTGATTCACATGCATGCCTACTTGCTATGAAGACATGCTCTGTCTGCATGCTGGGGGTGGCATGAAAAATCATACCACGCAGCAGAAGAACAACACACATGCTGGAGCGCTTATAGTACACCCACTTGACACACTATGAAGACACTCCTCCTTCCATTTGCGTATTTTTCATATGTGAAAGAATTGGCTATGCCATGCCTGTAGTGGTGTCTCTGTTACCTGCAGCATAATTTCCATATCTGCAGTGTATAAGTAACTGAGTATTGAAAATGGTTTTAATCCTGTTCAGCTAAACTGTTCCTTACCCGTATCTTGCTATATATGGAGTGAATCAGAAGGGACACACCATTGGGACATATAATACAATTCATCATTCTTTAGTGTGCCTGTAAAAACATAGGACCTACCAGTGGAGTTACTGGAAAAACTAAACCGTAATGAATCTGGCTGATAACCTAATATCAAGAAAAGTGCAAATACACAAAAACAATCTATTTGGTTACGTCCTTGCGATGCGTCAGTTATGATACACTTCTCATGACCCGATGTAGAACAAATATCACTTGCAACTTATGCAATATTGACACAGCCCATTACACTGAAATGGCTGTCTAAGCGTGATGTTGAGACTTTTAAGGCCATTCTGTAGTTGTATACCTAGTCAGAATACTCTCTTGACTCACTGGGCAATATTGTGTAAGCGTTTACTTCAGTCTTAAATTAACTCCTACTTTTTGAAAGGGGTCAAATGTCTGTTAATTTTACAAAACTAGAACCAAACAACTAAGTAATATAATCCAAGCTCTCTTCAGTACTCTCCAGGTGTTTGTTTCTTAGTTTGTAACATTGGCATGATTTTTTCACCTGTCAAAAAATAGGAGTTAATTACAGACTGGAGGTAACGCTTTGAAAGCATGGCCCACTTAGGCATGAAATCTCTCAAGAGCATTGTTTTGTCTACTATTAAAAAGCAGAAACTGCAGAGCAGGATTTTTTGTGTTTGCTACAGCTGTCCTGAATACGCCCGTCCACATTATATTATATTATAGAAAATATAACTAGTAGTAGTCGACTGGGCAGGACGTGAATCTATCGTGTTGTGGCAGGATACATTAATTTTAAAAAGACTGAATGTGAAAATAAAATCTGTAAAACTGAATGATTTACAGAAAAATATTTATATGTATGTACATTTTCATAAGCAATCGATCACAGCACACGGAGAAATGTATGTCTAGAAACTTTTTAGTTTTGCAGTCAGCAGCAAGTGATTTGTTGTGGACCACCAATACATTTCATATAGAAGAGGAAACTCTTCTGAACCTCAGAGGAAATCTGTTTAGTAGTAGTTGTAGTAGTTTTTTTTTAAATTTGATTTTATTTTGTTATTAGTAATCGCGAACCTTAATAACAGGACATTTGTAGGGCTGAGTAGCCTAGAGCTCAGAGGTTCCAGTTTGAGATCCCAATTCAACCACTGGTCTGCTGACTGAACCACCTTGTACCTCAGATACAAGCGGCACAAGATGATACGCTCAAAAGGAGGTTCACTTAGCTGCACTGTTCAAAAGGGAATTAGAAATCTGGCACTCAACATCAGGACCACCAAGCTCCGAATGAACTTCATATGGCCAAGGCCCTCCCTCCATCCCTTGGAGAGGAGAAAGGTCACAACTTCCAGGACCATTGCATGCACCTCTTTTTACCCAGGCTTTCTTTTTTATTATCTATAATTACATAGTCTCTTAATTATGTCTTTCTTCATGGGATCCTGCTTGGGAGGAACATGGTGTCTTGAGGCTGATCAGTACAAAACTAGACTGATTTCATGATTAGTGACCCAAGGCACTGAACAGAAGTAGTCTCAGTACATCAAGTGATTAGAAATGGACCAGTGCCCATCTATTGTGAAACACCCCCATTTCTTTGTAGCGAGTCCCATCTTGCAGTCCAGGGAGCCTTGAACACACCTGTAATGTAGGCCCTAATACACAGCAGAACGGTTTACAAAGCACTGTTTACCATCTTGTGGTTTGCAAAGCAATAAGATGGCTAAGAATAAAGTCTAACCTTTTAACTTGTGTTAAAACATTTTTAACATATATGCGATGGGCTAGATTCTCAAAGCTGTTTACTTCACATACCCAAAATAAGTCACCAACCCAGAAATAAAAAACATAAACATCAGGCATTTTCTTTAAAGTTATAATTGGCATTTTTTTAATCTTTTCAAATTGCCCAAATGACAATTTGGAGTAAATAACTTTAAGAATCTACTCTTTTAAGTACAGGACATTTAAAGAACAATTTCCCAAAATAAATCTGGCCCATTCCTCTGAACTGCTTGTGTTGCCTGAGGCCGACATATTACTCCTTTTCTAAAAAAAAAAATGTTGAAAAAACATGTAGATGCGGCATGCTTAATCTCAATTTACCAGCTTTGGGTTTGTCTTTAGAAGTTTAGTTTCATAGACAATCTAAGTTTCAAACACAATTTCACATTCTACTGTACATGGATACCTTTTATATGAAAGCAATGTAAACACATGCGCACAAGAAACAGACTACAGTTAGATCAGGCACCAGCAGCAATCTAGGCACCTCCCTCTTACACATTAGCGCGGTAAGGCTAGCCTCAATAAAAAGGGCAAAGATTTAGTTAATTATATGTAGTAGAATTCCAATTAGCAGTTTCACTACACTGACTTGTCGATTCAGTATGTAACAACATGAAGTCTATATTCTATAGATAAGACCAAAAAGCCCTACTCACACTCATCCGTTCTTATGTTAGAATTACTCCCAGCTTTCTTTCTTTAACAAGTACTTTAATACAGTAAACTAAAGTTTTTTTGTTTAGTTTTTGTTTTCATTTTGACACTGAACAATGTCTCTGCTCAAATACTGAAAAATGGTAAGCTCTCTAGTAGCCTGCCATGTCCCATGAGTGATGGCTCCAGGTGGGTGGAGAATTCTCATGTAAATGATAAAATCCCATCAGGGGCACATCATGGAGAAGCAGACTTTTCTACGTGGCAGTGCTGCTATGCATTGACTGACCCACCCCACCACTGACTGCGGCTCCTGCAGAGTTGCAGTGTGGTTAGTCCTGTGAGTAGAACAACAGCCTGAAAACCAGGAGACTCTACATTCCAGTCTCAACTCAGCCACCGGACCTCTTTCCAGACCTGCCCCAAATAGGTGTTTCATTTTGGTTAAATGTGTATGAATCACCAGGACTTTAAAGGATTTTCCTGCCTCCCAGTAACAAAACCTTTGCTTTCATGCTAATCTGTTTTTCACATCTATTTTTCATGTATCCTCTCAGATTAAGCCCATATACTTTAAGCAAACCCAACTAGTTTTCCTTTACACAGCATAGAATACCTGGGGTCCTGTTACCTGTAACACAGACTCAGGCTTCACCAGTCAAAGTGAAACTAAAGTCTGCAAATCAAAAAGATAACAAGGAAGGTAAAGGGAAGTCAAAGGAACTAACAATGCCTCAGTAAATGAGGGGTTTATTTCCTTTGTCATCCATAACTATAATAACTGTAAAACACTCAATAGTGGTACATTTAGAAATAGTAAAAGAAACATTTGAACTTCAAGACTCTATGTCTTCAATGTTTTGGGGTGGGGGGGGGGGTGCAGACCACATCACCAAGTGATATGAGAATGTAAACTAAAACTAATTTAAACATTGAAGATATTGAGAAAGATGTTGAAAAATGTGTAATTAAATTTGCTAAGTTTCTTTTTATATTTCTAAATGTAATTCCTGTGTGTAGGGCTATTCATGTCTATAAAGCAGGGTACACCCAGGCTAATTCTGCAACAATACAGGGCCATCGTTGCCGATCACATCAGCTTCTGCAGCTGTGCCCCTCTCCATATTCATAATACAACATTCTACCAAACTACATTGGAATGACTGTTTTTTGGTTTGCATAGATGTACATGTGAACCAAGCCATCTTTTCTGGAATGACTGGCTTCAGGAAAAGCTTTCATTAACCCTCAACATAAAATCTCTGTCCCTTTCCAAGAAGCATAACTGATATCAAGCTTTCTTTACATCACCCAGCATTGAGACTAACATTAAAAATACATAAACAAGTGACTCACAACAATAATGCAACAATAATCACCCCCCCCAAAAAAAAAATAAAAAAAATAAAGCCTAAAGCATATTAGTAACAAACTAATAGTTTCTTTAAATGTCGAATTACTTTGGAAATCTAGTGACAGCAGCCAGGTTATTGCCATCACTCTTCTGTGTCCCTCATATACAGGGATTCATGTTGTATATGTTTACAGTGCAAAACAATAGCCTGTCGCGCTAATGTAATCAATGTTATTTTCTCCTCAGTTCAAGCATACGAACCCCTTATACAATCAACAGTCTTTTAGTAACGTTAACTGAAAATCACAGGTGTCCCAAGTACATTTCAAATGAGAGCTGTAAATCCGGTTTCATTACTATACTCCAGGAGCGTGCACCTGGAATAAAGTGGTTAGAAGGATGTCTTATGAAATCATCTACATTTTCCTAATATTTAATTTCTTACCTGTGGTTTCTGCTCAGATCTAGGCATATTAACTATTTCCCGCTTATATATATATATATATATATATATATATATATATATATATATATATATATATATATATATAATTTATTTTTTTTTTTATTTGGGGAAGCGAGATCAGTGCTGCACAGGATTCAGTGCACAATGCTTCACCTGTGGGCTTTACTGCACAACCCCAACCCTCCCTCCCAACAACCAATAATTAAGCAGAAACTGTGATGCTCAAATGGCCCATTGAGTCCTCACTTTGGCAGCCATCCACCACACAATAGTGTTTTGTCTGTAGTGATTCTTTGTGGCTTTGTGAATTAGCCTTGAGACAGCACTGTTATCTTGTTGCCCTTGTAATACTGTGAAGTGATTTTATTAAGAAGTTTTTTTATGACAGGAAGATACTGCTGTAACATGTTTCTACCCTTATACAAGTTTGCAGTGGTAAATTGAACAACACAATTTTGCCTGAAAAATCTGTTTAGCACTCATCTCTAGTTTTTTAGTCCCTGTTAGTCTATAAAACTCACTTAATAATCATACATTTTACTTGTCACTTTATTAATGCTTAGTAACCCTGGACTCTTATTCAGAACTTCACTATTAAAGTATCCTGTTCAGGAAAAAACACCAGCTTGTAAGATGATCTGCCCTTTAAAGATACAGTATCTGGGAAAACAGACAAAGCCTCTCATCAAGGATATCATCTGGCCCTATTCCCTAAAATATGCACCCTCATGACGTTTTAAAATACTTTTACAGACAGAAATAAACTAAAAAGAATAAGATACAGTTGGATGTTTGATTTTCATAACATTGGGGTCAATGATGGTATTAAGATGCACTGCCATTAAGAACCATTGAATAGACTATACAGTCTTTAATAAACAATGAGCTAATGCATTTGGAAAAGGCCCCAGCACATCTTCAGTTATGTAAAATGGAGGCTCATGAACCAGCATGTAGGTAGCTCCACCCTGTGGCCAAGAAGTGCTACACAAGCAGGATTTCTGCAAAACTATTGGAATTCACATTACCTGTATAAGGTTGTGTATATAACTTTGTTTCTATTGTATCTTGGAATTCCTCAGTAAACAGTGTCTAAAGGCCACTACACACCAGACGCGATGTAACAAGCGAATATGTGCAGTGATGTGACAAAATGAATAGAACCTACCTATACTTTTGAGAAGTATCCTTCACACCCCAGGCGACCTGTCAGGTGACGTGGGGGCAGCACTGGAGCGATGTGAACTAAACAGGATTGAACCCTCATTTCTGTGATTTATTTGTGCGACAACTGGGGAATGGAGCAATCACAGAACTGCTTCAATGCACGGTGTCTATCAGGGTGAAGCAGTATTCATAAAGAGTAATAAATAGTATTTGCCCTGGAAAAATGCCCAGAGCTTTATGACAAAGGTCATCGCAATTATTAAGATACAGAGATGAAAGACATGTTGAAATATTCCTGTCAATAGTAATTTCTAATAGTAATATTTGTTTTGGAGTGAAACTGAGCCCATATAAAAATATGTATTTAAAAATATATATATATACATAGGCTATGAATCTGTGGCATCACGTCTGTGTCGCTCAGATGTGCATGGGCATGGTCATGCAAAAGTATCCTGTCACCCGATGAATAATCACATCGCGTCTGGTGTTTGTAGTGACCTTCGGTGAGTCTGAAATTGTCAGATGGGGCAATAATTTTAATTAAGCCATGAATCACAAGACAAGGAAACAGTGCAAATTACACTGTGGACAAATCCAAAGTGGATCAAAGTGATACCTATGTTGTGTGTGTGTGTGTGTGTATATATATATAATTCAGTACAAATATATCCACACACTCACTCCGCTAATGTGAGGCATTAGCAGGACCTAACCACACAGGCTTCACAGGTCCCTCAAGTTGGCTCTAGCTGCACTTGACAGGTGAAAAAAACGGACTTGCAACAATTTGGTGAGATCTACAGCTATACATGATGCCTGATTTCTGCAAGAACTAAACACATGCTCCATCATGCAGTAATGGAGTGGCTTGGTCAACTACAGGACCTTTTGAGTCAGTATCTGTGGGATGTGGGATTATTTATTGAGAAGTCACTGCAGGCATTCCAGGAGGAGTTGGGAATGGGGCCAGTATTAAGGGGTCCTTTTCTTAGACCTGCACACATGGTTCCATGCGTTAAAATCAGTGAGTGTATCATACAGTATGTATTCTTTTTCTCCATACGACTAGCTGTTTTTAAAAAGGAAAGTACATGCTAACTGTGTGGTCAAGCAATGACACTGAAGAAGATCCCAGTGATATCCAGAACAGCAGTGCCCACTCCAAGGACACAGAACATAGGGTTACCATGACGACAAACAAGAAAAGTCACAACACTGTGAGAAGACGATGGCAAGCGGGGGGTGCTGCTGCAACACTGGAGTTCTGCTGTTTCCGTGTGGAAGGGTTTAGGTGTTGCGCACGGCCAGTGCTTGTTCCAACTCCTGTCTGCGCTGCTGAATCTGGAGGAGAACGGAGGAGGGTGGGGGGGTATAAAGATGCTAGAAATCCCATTTTGAAAAGTTTTGAAGACTATAGCACTGAGGCGGTTAGTGTCCGAGATCAGAGTCCCTCTAGCAACAATGCTGTGGCGCTAATTGAAATGAATGGATTTTTGCGGGAAAACAAGCATTGTTGCTGCAGGGAGTGTGCAATCAGAGCTAATTGGCCTCTAGTACGTAACTTACATTATATATCACATATCAGAAATCAACCAATCACAATGGAATGTTTACCAACATTCCAGTACAGCTTACCCTGTGTACAGATGTCATCCCGTGCATAGAATACCACACCTAATTACAAAGTTCAAAAATAAAAACAAGACAAACAAAACACACATACTTGGTACCTTTCTTAAAATGTTTATGAACTTGACACTAGCTTCGCCAAAGAATATATTAACAAAACTGCAAATAAAAAAAAATAAAAAAAAATTTTATTTTTAATAAATAGTCTCACCCACGACACTACACACATTATTCAGGGACTGTTAAGTCTGTTAGAAAAATAAACATACTTTTTATTTTAACGCTATTCTTGAGTGCAATCATTATGTGTACTGTATCTCTTATTGCAGAAGATACGTCGTTTTTGCAGCTTCGCAGTCCAAACTGCACAAGACGACATCTCTTACACAAGACGAGACCCCCTATACATGACTTGGAGTAGTATGGATGCTGAAAGGGGAAGGGGAGGTGGTTTCCCCTTCTGTAGAAGTACAGTCACAGACAAAAGTATTGGCACCTTACACTTACTGTAAGGGAATTCAAGAGAACATGTTAAATACAAGCATTTAGTGAACAGTAGCCACTAATTTATCTGACAAAGACCAAAATACACAATGTCTGGTAGTTTAACAAACAATCTTTATAAAAAAAGCAAAAGCATTTAAGCAATTTCAAATATTTGTTCAAGACAAAGGTATTGGAACCTTTACATTAGAAGTCTGTACAAATGTAAAATAACTAATTAAAAATAAATAGTAATTGATTGAAATCCATCATTACACAGTAATTAAAGAGTAAGTAGCTGGGTTCCAAAAAATATAGCGTTATTTGTCCCCACGTGTTGCTATAACTGTTTAAATAATCTACCTGTAATATCTTGTTTTATTGTTAACATCCTGATAACTTCTTACACTTCTAACTTTAAAGTCTGTCTCAAAGCTATTTTTTAAAATGGCCGCTCTACTGCACTGGAGTTTGAGACCTATCCTCTGTTTTCAACTCCGGTCCTGAGGATCGTTAACAATAACATTTTATATGTAACCTGAACTCTGCAACTGTTTAAGAGCTGAACACCATTAAAAAGGTCTAATTATTACAATATCTTACAAAAGTGAAATTCGACTGCAGTAGCAATTAAACACTCTGAACAAATTCACTAATTTATGACAGCATTACAAGAAAACCTTCCAAAAACCCAAGCGAAACTGAACCACCAAGGAAAATAATTTGATCAAACAATGCTGATGTAGCGAGGAAGCATGTAACATTTTGATTCTGCAGGCAGAAGAACGCTTCGACAAAGTAATTCACTTGATGTAATTTGACCTTACTGATTCAGAATGCTTCCATCAGTTTAATGTGGATTTTCCCAATGAACATCTGCACATGGCATTGAAGTGTTACCCAATGCTATGCAAAGAAAAACTTCAAAGTGAGCTAACGGTTTTGTAAAGCAATACAGAATTCAAAAGTGTAAAAAGAGTGTCAGCATTGCTTAAAGTGCTGGAGGAGAACAACCTTCAGGACACTTTTTCAGAAACCTTTCAACTGATGCAGATCGCCCTTACTTCCCCAGTAACAACAGCGGAATCAGAGAGATGTTTAAAGTACACTGAAATGTATAAAGACTTTCCTGCGCCATACAATCACCCAACACAGACTTAACGCACTTGGTGTACTGTCGATCAAAAAGGAGCTTATCTGCAGTATTCCTGACTTTAACCATCAGGTCATAGAATGCTTCTCAAAAGACCAGTTCCTCTACAAATAAGGCAGGCTTTCATTTAACATGCTTATGATGTTATTATGTACAACATGTCTTCTAACCAAGCACAATATTAGTAACTTCTGAAAAGAAATGTTGGTTTTAATAGCCCAACCCCTCTAGTTTCTTAGGCTAACAGCCACCACTGCTTTGGACTGATCTGAAAAACGATGTAGCCAAGCACTGTGTATCCAATCTGTTTGAGCTGAAGGAAATATGCAAGACAGAATAGGCCCACGTTTCACCAACAAGATGTAACATACTGGCCATAAACGTCTGAAAGCCATAATAAAAGTAAAAGGAGGACATATACGGAATATTATACTATACAATACTAAAGCGGGGGGGGGGGGTACTTTTATACTTTTGTCATGAACGAACACATTAAATGAAATAAGTTGGTTTGTTTTTTGATGAAGAATATTTGTTACATTAATAGAAATTGTGTATTTTGCTTTTTTGTTTTATTAAAAAGGGTTACATTTTTACAAAAGTCTTGCTTTAATCTGTTACCCTGAATTATGGTATTATAAGCATAGGGTGCCAATACTTTTGTCTGAGACTGTGGTGTGTTAGGGGAGAGATGCAGGGGAGAAGGGTCACCTTGCAGTAGAAGTATCGGTTGACTGCCTCCTGGGACCAGGGCTGCTGGTAGAACTCTGCCCTCCTCTCCTCTTCTGGGTTCCCCACTACATCTGTCATCACCTGTCGTCAACCAGAGAACAGCAGACAGATCAACACAGAGTTAACCCTGTGACACTGACAGTCTCTCTTTCTATACATGTGAATGTACAGTATAGCTCAATGTGTATGCTGCAGTTTGTCCCCCCCTTGCCCCCTGTAATCATAGCTCCTGGTTTGACTGGATGCACATGCTCACCTTGAGGTCCCGGCTCTGGGATTTGAGCCAGTCCTGGATGTAACCCTTGGGGTCCTTGGAGAAACTCAGCATGAAGTCTCTCTGAATCTTCAGCTGGTTGATGGACTCGATTGTCTCGTGAATCTGACAGACGTGCAACAGGGGAGGGTAATATTAAAGAGTAGTTTCAAATGACATTGTGTTTTTTTTTGCTTTTTTTATTGCCCTTAATCCTTTTTGGATGTTTGTAAGCAATCATCCTGGGGTTTCTTATTATGATTACTCAAATACGATGTTAAAAATATACGCACAAGCACTTTACTAAGTAGCATCATTTTATATTTGTTTCTATTGGGGTTTGCTATGATTCTAAGTGGTTCTATGCAATCACTTCAGTATTGTGTTTTTTATACACTGATAAGTCTAGGGTGCTTTGCCTATGAGTTTCAGAGCTGTTTTCGTACAGTATATCACAATTATTAATCTAATAAACAAGATCAAATCTTCAAATCTATTATCACTATTACCTTGATTACCCTCTTTCAACATACCTTACACGGAATGCATCGCTTGTCTGGATTAACATTCTAAGGTCTTACTCTATGTGAAAAATAGAATCTGATGGTAATAAATGATTATTAGTAGGGCCATTTCAGGAGTGAAGGTTCCCCAGTTGGTTACCTTGTTGTCCAGTGATGCAATCTCCTGCTGATTGGCTGTGGAGAGCAGGAAGCTGTTCATCTGGCCTTTCAGAGGGTCCTCCACCTCCACATCGATGTCATAGCAAGCCGTCTTTTTCTGGTCGTTCGGGTCCACGCTGCCAGGTTTGTAACAAATTGTTATTTTCTTATTTGCTGCATTTGAGAAAAAGAAGCTTCTTCCAGGGCCGGGTATGTTGTCATTAATATTTTAGATGCAGCAAATGTATGAGGCCATTGACTGGGGCTGGATGATAAATTGTCAATTATAGATTATCACGATGATCTAAAATCAAGTTTTAACTCCCATAAATTGCAACTTTCTCCCTAGTAGTTCTTTCTCTCTCACACTCTTTGTTGTTTTTAATCAGCTTCCTTTTCGCCTGTTGGCTTTTTAAAATAAAGACATACCACTGTACTCTCCCACAGAAGGACGGGGCCTGGATTCAAGTAGTTTTATTATGTCCAGTTTACTAACATGACACTGCCTCCTCCACAGCATCTTTCTATGGAGAAATCTGTTGTCTACTGGAACAGAAAGGAACAGAACAACTCGCTAGCAGCGACGCTGATCCTTTTTCAGAAACACCATTAAATAGGTAATCATTTTTCAGTATAATAAATAATGAAGCTAAACTGATCAGCTTGTCTCCCTGGAAAGAAGATCTTTCCACCGCCCCCCTCCATTCTATCTTACCTGATGACATGATTGATGACGATGGGGTCAGGGGGCAGCAGCAGGTTAGTGAGCCGCTGGGGGATCTCAGAGAACTTCAGCCTTGGGCAATCGAAGATCTATATGGAGGAGAAACAGGAAACAGTAGCATACATATCAAAGACAACATGGTTCAAACTTCTCACCTCAGTTATTTTCTTGTTGCTATTAGAGCAGCAGTAACTCTGTGTTTCATTCTTCCAACTTAGTAAGGAAGTGACCACCTGATAATTCTGCTAGTGCTTCTTCAGCACTTCCCTTGATTTTACTGGTTGACAAAAATCGACAAATTAATAAATAAATAAATAAATAAGCAGGTCAGCATATTCCCTCGACCAACAACCACCGTATGCACATGTAAAAATGTATGGCAGATGGACAGGTGCATCTGTCTCAGTAACTTGTGCTAAAGCATGTCCTGTCAGAATTTCATCAGAATATGTGGTTCTTCAAGTATATGTAAAAAAGAAAGTGTGGTGTACAACAGACAGACAGCCTCTATATCGGAGATAGTAACTGCAGAGGTGGAGTTAAGGCGGCAAGGGGCTATACCTGCTGGAAGTACTTGTCACAGTTGATGTACTCCTTTTCGTGGGAGTCCTGCAGCTTGTTGGTCTTGACGTACTGCCACAGTGCCTGGATGATGGCGGAGCGTGTCTGGGTGTGGATCCCCAGTAACCGGGCCAGCCTTGGGTCAAGCTTGAACTGGGGGGGCTGGCAATGATACACAGGGACAAAGGAGTTAGGACCAACCCCAATGATGCCAGGGTTCATTTCATTACCACTTTTTTTAAAGAGATACTTGGACATTAAGACTCGCAGAGCTTAGGTTAAGTATACTATGAAGAACCACTCTTCATATTTTTCAGAAATTGGTTACAACCAAGTTAAGAGAGAACACTTCTAAATTAATAGAGTATGCACACAGGCAGAACTATTGTGATTTAATTTTTAAACCAAAAGGATCATTTTGTAAGAAGTTGCATTTAACAAACTACGATTTGATTCAAAATTGATTATTTTTGCAATTGTTTTTAAAAATGGATTAATTTGTATTATAGTTGCCTTATTTTGTATCCATGGGACAATGCGACAGCAAATGTTAAAGAGCCAGCATCAAATCCAAGTTATAACAATACCTGTAAGATGCATGGGAGGGACCATGCTGTACTGTTTCCTACATTCCTGGATCCCTTAAACTTACTTACAGTACTTTATTAACAACACTATCATAGCTGTTGCTTTGTAGACTAGGGGTTGTCTTTTATATTTTTTTCTCAACTGTGGTTAGGACCACAGGTCTTAAAAATGAATCTTTTAATAAATAATTTGCACATGTTTAGAACAGACACGATTCTAAGAACGTATCACTATGGAACTTATAGAACAGGATGATGATCAAACTATGATTTGCAGAATTTATTTTCTGGTTAGAATGCTTAAAGAATGTAAAAAAAAAAAAAAAAATCCCTTTGACATCTATTGGGAATACTGCTTCAGTACAGCAAAATAACCTGCAACAAATGCTTTTCAAATGCTTTCCAAGGTATTGGCGTTTCTCTCCCCTCACCTGGTAGTCCAGCATCAGCAGCAGAGTGCAGCGCACGCTGACATCACCGGGCCGCTTCACCTGGAAGCCGTCAGTCTCCTGGGTGGTTGGGGTTCTGTGCCACTGCAGGAACAAAACACAAACACTAGAACTTATACCCTGCTGTTCCCCTGCCGGCCTATGGGTGGAGCTGTGGCTCAGCCAAGCGCTCAATCTAGGTTCGCTGTGGGACTGCATGTATTTTATGCATGTAAATACACAGAAAATCAGAATGTAACAACTGTCATGCAGTGTATAAAGTATAATTGTGTAATTCAATATTGGGGATCTGAAGGGGTAATGAAAAAATGAATTTTAATTAACATAAAGTCTGAATGAGCAGGTCACTATAAACTATTTTTCCCTGTGTTGCTGTTCTCAGAAGCATTCTTGTTGAGCACAGTGCTTGAGATCCTATCATGAAAAGTAATGGTTCTGAACAATTGTGTCTGCTTACGATCAATGGCAGCTCATTCATGGCGTTTGTACAGCTGGTAAGAGCAAGTGACCTCTTACTAAAGACCCTTTTCCTTATGGTTACTTTTGGATATGCATGACATTTATGACTGTACTTTAGAAGTGGGCATGATGTTCGTTTTGCACATTTTGTTTTGACTGATTTTGTAAGTTTTCTTGGCTAGATCAGTGTCTTTACAGAAGAGACACTACCACCAAGTGAACAGGTATTATAAGGATCATGTTTCATATGTCAATAGCAGGCAACAAAAAAACCAGAGTAGCTCCTGAATTCAGGTCACCTTAAAAAGTAAAAATAAAATCCAAAACAACATTTAAGTAATTTTAATAAGAACTTCTCAAAATGACTGCAAAAACCACATAAACAGGGACAGTAAAACATCTTTGAAACTTTATTTGAACAGAACCAACAGTAATTTAAAATAGATTTTGTGAATTTTAAACTTTCTTATACCCACTAAAACAGACTTTTAAAAAATGTATTAAATAATAAGTCAAAACTTTGTGATTACAGTCAGCTATCTAATCAGATATTCAGAATATCTACAGCAGAAAATCCTTTCTATGAAACTAGTTATAGTAGCTAGTTAACAGATACAACTACAGTGGTGTATGTTTAATCAAATCTAATTATCACACACAATGACACTCACCTACAAACTAAAAAGACATTCGACAACAAAAAAAAAAAAAATATATATATATATATATATATATATATATATATATATATATATATATATATATATATATATATATATATATATAACAACAAATAATTAAAAACAAAATGAGGTCCTTAATAAGCTTTAATGAAGGGAACATCTTTTTAAACAGGTTTGGCAATGGCAGGGGCTCTCAAAACAGCAGACAGTTCATTCAGAGTGCGTGAGGGGCTTGAGAGGCAAAAGTTTTGTGGCCAGAGTTCGTTGGCAGCCAAAAGAAAGTTAGATAAATGAAAGCCCCTGCAATCCAATGGGACAGTCTAACATTCACTTTGTGGTTAGATGATGATGCTGATGATTACATATATGCAGTGTCTATAGAAAGTTTACACCCCCTTGAACTTTTTTCACATTTTGTTGTGTCAGTGCCTCAGAGTTTCATGCATTTAAATGAGGATTTTTTTTCCCACTTATCTACACATCATACTCCACACTGTTAAGGGGAAAAAAGTTTTTATTGAAAAAAAAGATTATATATTAAAAATACAAAACTGAAGGATCATAATTGGATAAGTCTCCACCCACCTGAGTTAATACTTGGTGGAAGCATCTTTTGCAGCAATTACAGCTGTGTCTGTTGGGATAGGTCTCTACCAACTTTGCACACCTTTACACTTTGCACACTCGGACATCCAGTTTGAAGGGACAGCCTGATCTCGACAAGGTCTTGGTAGTGCCATACACCTTCCACTTCTTAATAATCGTCTGGACCGTGCTCCAAGGGATATTCAAGGCCCTTAATATTTTTTTATACCCATCCCCTGATCTGCGCCTTTCAACAACTTTGTCCCAGAATTCTTTTGAAAGCGCATTGATGCTCATGGTTGAGTCTTTATTTCGAAATGTACTATCCAGCAGAGGGAACCTACAGGAACTGCTGAATTTATCCTAAAATCATGTGAATCACTACAATTTAACACAGCTGGAGGCCACCTAACTTGGTGTGTGATTTTGAAGGTGATTGGTTACACCTGAGCCAATTTGGGATTGTTATTACAAGGGGGTGGACACTTATCCAACCAAGCTATTTCAGTTTTTATTTTTAATTAATTTTCTACAAATTTCTAGAATATTTTTTTCACTTTGTGGTTGTGGATGTGTATGTAAAGATAAAAAAAAAAAAACTATTTTATTGCATTTTAATTCCAGGCTATAAGGCAACAAAAGGCGAAAATTTTGAAAGGTGGTGTAGACTTTATATAGGCACTGTAGGCATATATATATATATATATATATATATATATATATATATATATATATTATATAGATATATATATAATCCAAAGCCTCATGCAGTCTATTATTCAAATGTTTCCTTACTTTAAATCCATGTCCATTAGCTTTAGTCACATAGTCACTGCTCTTGCTGTCCTTTTCATTTTAAAGAGTGCTAACCAGGGTTTTAAAATCAAATTTCTTTCCTGTATCTCGCACGAGCAGTACGATCACTGTTGTATCTAACACGAGCAGTACGATCACTGTTGTATCTAACACGAGCAGCAGGATCACTGGCAGTGTCATTTGTGTCTGTTTACTACAATACAGTCTTCTTTAATTTAACCTTCTGTGTGTTTTACTTTCCAGAAGGCAGACCAGTTAGTTTACATATTTATTTATTTACTAATTTTTTTATTCCACTAAATGTAGTTGTTGGGATAGAACTTACACACTTAGGGTGGAAAAATGAGAAAAAAACTCCCAACTAAAAAATACATGTCAAACTCTTTCAATTCGGTTTCTTGCTGTTGTGGGTGGGTCTCTGGCCCTGAGATTGAACCAATCAAGGCACGTGTGACAATGATGGTTATGGAGATCACAATTTAAAACAAACCTTGCCATACTGTTACAAAGAACATCCAACATGACCAGCAGGAAATCAGCAACAGTCCGGTATAAACCGTCAACGCAATCAAGAGTGAGAGAAAGGGAAAGTGTGATTAGGGTCAATCTAGTCTGGTAGTTAAAACATTTTAAGTTTCTATACAGGTTTTCCTTATATTGCTTTAGCTGCAATGGCACAGACAAAGGGGACAAGTGGTCTGCCACTTTGGATCAAGTGCTTTTGTTTTACTGGTAATACACTGCTGTGCAAATGGCGCTTACTAACATAAAGACAGTTTGTCTGGTTAAACCTACAATACATATGTCTATTGCATTCAACTAGATTGGAGGTCATAGTCAAAGTACCGACAAAGAATAAAAAAAAAAAACACAATTGGAGTCGTTGCAATAAGAACCACGCAGAATGATTGGAAAGATCTTAAAAAGGTAAGAGGCGGTCAAACAATCAAGGGAAAAAAAAATAGCCATTTATTATTCTGAGTTTAATATCTAATTAATAACAACAACAGCAGATAAACTATTCAATCATAGCTGTTCGAAAAATTCCATTATAGCTTGCAAAAAGCTTGTCCTTTGATTGGCTGTTCACTACACGCTCAAAAGCGGTCGAGTAGAGCTTGATACGAAGTACACCCTCTCAACACAAACCAAACAGTCAATGGGCAAACTTGAACAATTTCCTCTTCCTTCAAGTATTTGTCATTTTTGAATGAATAACTTTACCCTGTTTTAATATTAACTTGATAACTTTGACTGACTGTTGAAGGAGGCAATGACAGCAGGGTAATGCTGTCTACTAATTCATAGTCTGAAGCCGCAGAGTTCAAAGTTCCCCACAGGTACTGTACAGTCCTGTGTCTGACCAGAAGCTGAAGGCAGTTAAATAGAATAATTTTAATTTCCACACTGGATATAAAAACACCAAAAACTTAACTTATGTTACAAAGTAAAGGGGTAATATAACCACACAACACTACCCCTTCGATAGTCCATCTACTCTTTTTGTCATGAGTATTACGGTTCAGGAATAGGTTCTAATGTGATATTAAACTCTAATATGTTTGTAATTCATTCTTGTAAAAAGTGGATTATTAAAAATAATATTACAGCAATCTTTTTAGCTAATTCTTAGCTGTAACCTGCTTTTTATATACTGAAAATGGCCAGTCAAATATACATTTTATTTTAGCTACCTATGACCTACAACACCGATCCTAACTTGTTCTTGAAAAGACAAAAAGCAACATCCCAAATCAAAATTCACATTTGACAAATACCTGTTTTGACGATATTAAAGTGTAAGTAGCAGGGTACCGAAAAATATAGCGGTAAACGTCTCCATGTGTTGATACGACTGTTCAGGGGAAAGCTCTCCAACCCCAGTGCATTAGAGCAGCCATAGCGTTGACAGACTTTAAAGTTAGAAGTGTAAAAAGTTGTCAGGATGTTAACAATGAAAAGAAAAATTGCAGGTATGTTATTTATTTATTTATCTATACCCTGTTTTTCTCCCAATTTCAAATCCCAATTGTTTTTAGGCTCAGCCCACCACTACCACCCCTGCGCTGACTTGGGAGCGGTGAAGATGAACACACGCTGTCCTCTGAAGCGTGTGCTGTCAGCCGACCGCTTCTTTTCACTCAGCAGGCCCACCATTCAGCCAACCCAGAGCTACAGCGTCGGAGGACAAAGCAGCTCTGGGCAGCTTACAGGCAAGCCCGCAGATGGCTGGCAAGTCTACACGGGTCACTGGTGCGTGGTGAGCCGAGGACACTCCTGCCGACCTAAGCCCTCCCCCCTGGGCGGCACTTGGCCTATCGTACGCTGCGCCCTGGGAGCTCCCGTCCACGGTCGGCAGTAGAATAGCCTGGACACGAACCAGCGACATCCAGGCTATAGGGCGCATCCTGCACTCCACACGGAGTGCCTTTACTAGATGCACCACTCGGGAGTCCTTACAGGTACGTAATTCAAACAGTTGTAGCAACACGTGGGGACGTGTAGTGCTACATTTTCCTGGAACCCTGCTACTTACTCTTTAAGAGAGGCATGCAAGACCAAAAAAGTATTTATGAGAACAGGCTGCAGTTATGAATTATGAACTAAAACAACTGACCCCTGCTTTCCTTTTAAGTACAGTAAGTCAAAAAATTACTTTGTCAGCATAATCTTTTTTATTTGTGACATACAATGTAATGGATTAAAATGGTTTGATACAATTGTTTTTTTTAGCCAGTCAAAATCTTTTCTTTTTTAAACTAACTGTACTTCACCTCCACATGCATATAATCAAATGTCAGTGGTGACTGCAGATGCAGACACCGTCGTGCAGGTACCATATATGCGATACCAGAAGCAAATGGAAGAGGGCTGTGCAGGAACGATTCCGTACCACTGGGAAAGAACAGCTCAGTGCCACACTACGATGCGCATAGAGGCCGTTACCAATGGAAACGATAATCAGTATGTTTCTGCTGGATGAGAATCTCTGGATTGGTACTTCCAGCTAATCCCTTATAAAAGTGTACCACAGTAAAAGCATAGTAAAGTGTAATAAAGCACTGAAAGTAGTGTAAAGCATAGGCAAGCATTGTAAAGAACAGCGAGGTATGGTAAAGCATACTAATAAACATGGCAAACCAGAGCAAATTACGGTAAATGCATATTATGACCATGGGGAAAGCATGGGAAAAAAGTGTGGTAAACTTTTATAAGGGCTATTTACTGTCTTGTTTCAGCTCAAGATTCAGACAAAATGTGCCCACTTTTCTTTGTTTCAATATCAGTGAATGACATAGACCATGAATATGCAGATACCTGTTTTAATCAGCGTCTTAAGCAGAAACTGCTAGATAATTCAGGTTTCACTGGGAAAAAAAAACAACTGATCTGCAGTAGATTTCACAAATAAGCCAGCGTGAACGTATCTAGTTTTAGCATCCTGAATGTTCCTGGGTAGGAAGTTCTAGTTTGAAAGTGTGTAACTAAAAAAGAAGCAGGACATACTGCATATGACACACAGTAGACAGATGCACTGTGTATACACATGGCAACAAAGGAGAGAAATTCAGGATGATTAAGAAATATATTTTCTTGTACTAATAATAATAATAATAATAATAATAATAATAATAATAATGATGTATTGATTTTATAAAGTGTCTTTCGGGGATCACAAGAACAGACACAGAACTAAAAACAACTTAAAAAGCCATAGTAAAAAGATTTTAAAAGAGATTTCAAACTATCAGCAACATTTCTGTTTCATAGTATGTTTATTTGTTTCTACAAAAGATTGCACCTCTATTACTTGTGATTGGCTGGTTGGATTGATTTGATTTTAATTTGTATATGCCTTCCTATTGTTGAATTGCACATTGTTATAACAAAGCATTACACCAAAAGCATAAGTCCAGCAGGATTTCTCATAATAGGCAAGACTCCCTTCTAGTTTTAAATAGGATTCTGTGGCAGATTTTATATTCTTCTTTGCCTTTTCTTAGTTGATGCTGTGCAAGGATAGAATATATTCATTTTCTGCCTTCTGCCTTAAGCTTAGGTATTATGAGCATTGGTTTCAAAAATTGTATAGAAAAAGGCCACCAAACTCATAAGCACTCAACAGTTGTTATCTGTGCGAGAGCATATATTAATTAGGGTTAAAGACACAGTATATTATCATCTTAACATGTTTAATTCGTTCTTTTGTAAACCCAGACCATATAATATAAAAGACATAAAGGGGATACACCAGTTTGAAAATGTATATTGACCTATTTTGCTGATTAATAATTCTGCTTCCAGGATCTTTTTTTTATCAAACACACCCATATTGTGCCAGGCTATAGCCTATGCTTGTGAGTGTCTGCATCCAATACACAAGCAATCATTTTGCCTACTAGCATAATAAAATAAAGCAACATCTTTTTAGGAGTTTGATATTTCTAAAGCTGCATTGCAGTTGGTGATTTCAAAATAAATAAATACTAATATACAGATTTCAGTAATTCAGCCGGTACCTTTAATACCCAGGGATGACTTTCTGATAAATACAGTGCTTTAGTAGAAACGATCACGCTGCTTAACTGTGTTTTGCTCCCATAATATACACAGACGATTTAAAGTATTTAAGTTATGGACTCTTACTGTAACATATGTAAATGGAGACTGAAACTTTTTATAACTGGCTGACTGGTCTTTGGTGCTATGTGCTACTTATCTGTGTACCCTCGGGTATTGACTTACATGATAAAAATTGCTCCTGAACTAAATAAAACTGCAAGTGACGAGGATAGCTAAGATCTTAACACAGCAAGGTCTATTTTAATGGTCGAGAATGCAATAGCAAGTACAGCCACTCGCATTAGCATCACTGAATACAAAACAGATACCGTGGAGAGAGGCCAGCAGCAGAGAGCTAACGGTGTCCGGGTGGTGGTATTAAGATGTGCATCTTTTTAGATTATTAAAATAGACTCAAATCCAGTGTAAAATACATAATAACTACCTGCTCCCTTTCTTCACACTTACAACAATAAAATATCTGAATCTTTAAAGTAGTCTTCAAAAAAACTATTCTTGATGCATAAACAAATGAAACCATGTTTGTTCCACAGGGTAGTGGATGTACCTGTTAAGAGGAAGACAGACAGACAGACAGACTGTGTCCCAGATCTTGTCTCACCTCCACCAGGTGGTTGTCAGGCCCGTACAAGTCCTTGTCCAATTCAATCACCAGGCTCTTGAAGAATGAGGAGAACTTCCTCTTCAGTTTGCTAGGCTGCAGGGTCACAGGCACAAACAAAGCCCGGTTAACAGAGCATACCACACTGTATTATGGCAGCTGGGTACTGTGAATTCCAGCTGAATTCTGCACTTTGTCAATGTGTTGTGTCACTGAGAAATTTTCATTTCATAAGAAATTTTGAGAGATCAATGAAGAGCAGCCAATGCAAGTGCACAATACAAAACTGCTTCATTTTTGCTGTCCCAAATTGTAATTATGTATTAATACTAAAAATAAACTTCTTTGACAAACGTTTGGACTAGACCTTTAACTTAATGTCTTTAATGAATACTTCTTGCCAAAACGTGCACTTCTTATCACTGAGTTTTTGATAGTTATGGATGAACTACCTAACTTATAATTGTTGGCGATATCTGCCCATGGTACACTGAGACCAGCCAAACTCATATTATATGACAATTCATATCACATGATGTCACTGAACAGGTGTGTGTTCTAACACCATTCTCCACCCTCTCAGTGACAGGTAGTGAACTAACTGACAGTTAGCTAACTGGCTGCCAACAGTAATGTGGTTGCATCAAAACTGACTGAAGGCATTTCCTTTCTCATAGAAACAAAAGTTTGTGGTCTACACTGTACACTGTGAAGCACTCAAGCCTAAACTGTGAGTGGTGAGAGCCCCAGGTGCATGTACGCTGCACAGGGAGCTGCCTGGTGTGCCCAGCTGAGCTGGTGGACGGAGATAAAGACATTAGTAGCAAAAACATTGCTACTAACAACCAAACGAGCAAGATGGGCCGAATGGCCTCCTCTCGTTTGTAAACATTCTTATGTTCTTATTATCAAAAGAGTTGTGTATTTCGGTTTAGCCCAGGAACACATCAATTGAAGCCAAAAATGCTAATATGAGTGTTTTGGGTTTTTCAAAGTCTTGTAAGTGAGCGAGCAACAATAAACAGCAGGGATAGGACTGAAGTGGGACTTATCAAGTACATGGACTGGTGGCTTAGATTGATAGACAGTTAGACAGATAGATAGATAGACAGATAGATAGATAGATAGATAGATAGCAAACTCACATCATCCAGTAGTTTCCCCTCCACTCGCAGTTCCCAGGAAGCAATGCTGCCATCAGAGTCGTCAGCGTCTGGTTTTGCAGGGTTAAAAGTATTGGAGATGTACAGCCTCAGCTTACGCTTTTGCTGAAACATTAAACAACATGGTAATTATTTAGTCAGTCCGATAAAGAGAGATTTTTTTATATATTTTTTTCTACAGTATTTTTGAACTACAGGAATGTGAGTGACCAGCTGCTTTATTATTATATCAGGGTCGGACAGTGGCTGGGATTATGCTTTATTTACTGTCTATAAACGTTTGGGTGGTTATCCTTATTTCTGAAGTATATCGTGGCCGACGTGCATTTTGCGCTTGACTGATCAGTTTAATTTCACATACTTGTGTAACGTGCACCCCTTGTAAAACACACACCCCTCGCGTAATGTGCATTCCTTGTAAAACACACACCCCTTGTGTAATGTGTATTCCTTGTAAAACACACACCCCTTGTGTAATGTGCATTCCTTGCCGGCTAAGAGGTAAAGCAAAGAATAATACTTAGCAGTATCAAAACTGTGTTCATTGAGAGGAACCCAAAAAAATCCCAGGGAATTCCCAGGGAGTTTTATCCATGCAATGTATATTGCAGGACAGACGATTTTTAATGACAATTAACTTGTTTTGTCAACATGGAAATACACAAGGGAAACGCTGATTGTTAACACTATGCCTCAATTAGTATAAATATATATTATTTCTGTGAATAAAACTGAACATTTGACGTTGTAAACGTCGTGCAAATATATATATATATTATATATATAGATATATATATATATATATATATATATATATTTATTTTTTTTTTTTATAAATATAAAAAAAAAGGTCTTTTTCCAGACTGCACGCAACCCTAAAAACTACTTTGATATTGCAAGTCAAACGTTCACACAACACATTGACTGTCACGGTGTCGTAATCAACTCCGTTTCGTCATAAAACATACTATTTCAGTCGGTTGACTCTTAAGAGACCTGAAGTAGTCAGTAGGAGTAGTAGTAGTAGGTAGTAGTCTAGACTCTAAGAGTTTCCTGTCAGTGTAACGCTCACTGTGGTCCCTACTGGCGCAATTAAGTATGGTTCCTCTCAATACTGGGTGATGAGAGTAACGCTATTTGTGGTCTCCACAAATACGAAAAACGAAAAGGAACGTACGTTTTTCTGAGAATTAGCTATCTGAAGGCTAGCCTATATATTTGGTTAAATTAATAAATATTGAAATAAATGAATACATAAATCAATAACTAGACATTTATTTTTTTCTTTATCTATCCTGATATTTATTTATTTTTCACTGTCATATAAACACTGTCATTTAATACGCATGAAATGAAAATAAATACTCAATAATTATTGTTCAACTGTATACCTGTGAAGATTTTTGTACATAAAGGTCATCAAAAAATATACTGTAATGACCCGGACAATTGCTTTGTTGCAGGACTTGTTGTCTGTTCAGTTTGTTGTCTGTCTTTTATATGTTACATGTATTGTAAGGGGACGTGTCACTCTGGGAAGGGGGAGTGAGTGAATGAGTGGGGAGAATGTGTGTTGTTGTTTTCGGGGGTTGTAGAGCATGGATGTGACTGGCTGATGAGCTGTACAGCGGTAGGAAACAATAAGAGGTTATATACGGGGGTGCATTGGTGCTTGGGGACTGGAGACAGTCCAGCGCTGAACTTGAATGAGAAACTGTGGGTGTGACTGAGCGAGCGTGTGAGCTGTGACCGAAGAGAATATGCAGTGAAAGTGCCAAGACTAAAACGCAGGGTTATTATTTTGGTGCCATGAATTCTGGCCCGACAGGAATTCTCTGTAGTTTCAAATAAAATAAACATTTTCAGAATTCAACACCATCTCCCTGAGTACTACTTCCTAAACATGAAAATATACTAAATGAACGGATTAAGCTTATTAAGATAGTTTGCAAAATCAGATGAAGGCTTTCAATACAATCGGGATAATACATAACCGTTATTCACAAAATCTTGTTTGCCTTATCACTTGTTAAAAACTGTAACTTTACTGCTATATGCTATACTACCTGCAAATATTGTAAAATGGAAGGACAATCTTTGTGTTGTGAAAACTAGGGCATCTGTATTGCAAGCTGCATTGGAAGCATGTCTGGGTTTGATTCCCACACAGGGTTTATATTGCAAACTTAAAAAAAAAAAAGAATGTATTTTATTTATGTGTAACAAACAAGCAAATAGGCATGACTGTAAAAGTGGTAGGGGTCAAGGTTGCCCCAATTGTTTCTTGAAACTATTTCCACTTTAAATGGCTGGGCACTTTTTCAGTGGTCTTTTTTTTTATACCGTTTAAAAAGTGAATTTACTGTTTCTTTCAGTTACAGCATTTTCACAATGTACTCTTCTGGAATGCTGAGGCATTGAGACAGGGAATTTTTAACAGTAAAAAAATAAAAAAACGCAAAACCAGAACCCCTATTTATAACAAACAAGCTCGAAAAAGGCTAGGGGAATCTGTTCAGAAAACAAACCACGTCTGTTTTCTGATATGTATCGTGCACAGAAGGACATAGACTATCATATTGAACCTGTGGCTGATCATTGTATCAACGTAATACAAACAAAAGGTCCATTTTTAATTCAGACCATATCTCCCAGAATATTCTACATGTTTGCTCCTTGCAAATAGGAAATAAACCACAGCATGGTGCATGAAAACAGGTGCAAAATACTCTGCCACTCGCCTTCATTGGTCTCTTCAGGGCTTCCTGGATATCCACGCGTTTCCTCATAATAGTTTGGTCCAGTTTTCGCTCGAAAGCCAGGAGATCCATGTAGGCCTGGGACTCTGGAACCAACTCACGGATCTGTTGGATGGTTGGAATGGGAAGTGACAGACATTATAATGGACACCCTTCTTTAGTTATTTTCTTAAGCTATTAATCCCGACTCCTACAATCTGGTTTCCAAAACGCTGCTCTGCAGAAGTTCAGACCCCCAAAAGGATGCACAATGAGCAGAGAAGGTATTTGCTCTGCAAACATCTCGTTCACGGAAAACCATTTTCAGATCACAAAATTCAGTTCCCAAGGACTCACATGATATCCTAAACTGCAGTGCTTACTGGGGTGCATGTCTGTGAAAGTCACCCACGAGCCTGATCTGCAAAGAAACAACGGAATTCAAGGACCAGTATCACAATGCTCTGCCCTAGCAGGTCCTACATTCAGAATGAAGAAATACAAGCTGATGCATGGTGATGCATAGGCAAAATAGAGAATAGAACCACAATGCCTGTGCTGCCTCGGGTAAATGATATCATGAATAAACGAGGCAGAGGGCTCTATTCCAATTGCATATTGTTGATATGGATTAAGAAAGACTACAACAGCTGTTAGTAGGCAATATCAGTAAGACTTTTCACGATTGAAAAAGTGGTCACTTTTTACTGAAATCATTCTAAACAGACCTTGCAGTACATTTAGGGATTTAGCCCATCTGTGTTAATGGATTTCAGATTAAGTAATTCACTTGACAACTGCAGTTGCACAAAATCTGAGGTCTGTTATCAGCCAGTGTTAAACATGGAGCTGGCAATGGTCAGTACACAAAAACTGTCACCTTGCTTCAGCCGTGAAAATGTTTCTAGATACTAATGCTTGTTCTAGTCTTTCTGTAACTAGTATAAACTCGAGCTGCCTGATTCTTCATTCTTCTTTCAGTGAATGGTCTCATGATGCAATGCTGGGCACCTGCCTTTACTGCACATCAGTATCAAGAAAAATGTGTTTGCACTTCCCTTTATATTGGTCACAGGGGTATGATACATATAAAAACCTCAGAAAGCTTATTAAAATACATTTAAAAGACTTTCGTATTCCTATGACACATTATTGCATCAAAAGCCTAAATTGTAACATCTTACTGCATTTGATGTACAATGCACTTTTAAATTAAGTGACATTATGCAGTGACTGCAGTATGGATTTACTGCATCTATGTATTTGTTAATGATAGCAGATTGGGGTTTGGGGGTAAGAGTGGGTTAAGGGAACCAGAACTCTGTGAATATGGTCCTGTGGTCAGATGCAGCTCAAAGTCATTACTGTTCTTTAGAATAGATTTTTTCATAAATGCAAGATTCCACACAATCAAGCAGCCATTGCCTCTCGACTGCTTATTGTTTATGAAGATGAATCGATCGAGCAAACTATTATAATTCTCTATTTTACTACTTAGTCTGATTCAATTTAATCCTTATTTCCCTGTTCTATGGCGCTGCTCAATCAAACTTCCTAAGGTAATAGGACACGCCCTGAATATGCCACTCTGTAAACAAAAATACTCTACTTGCATTACCATTAATAAAGTCTTTCATTTAAAACACACACAGATTCAACATATCTGTAAAGTTTCAATACATGTCTCTGTAGAACACAGTAATAACACAGGTGCTGTATCTCTTTTTTGATTGAATTTAAGGATATAAAATATGTTTTAAAGCAAAAGCGCATTCAATATTAATACTCATAGTCTCCTGTTATATCAGGAAGTTTGACAAAATAGCACCAAAGAACAAAGTATAACAAAGTGCCTGTATTGTTTAGCTGAATCAGTCAGCCCCATTTTAAAATGTCCATACTTTGCTGATGATGGGTATTTCCCAAATCCTTTGCAGCACCAAGGTATAATAAAGGTGTTTAGTGAACTGGGCTGAGACCAAACCTAACTCGTTTTACAGAGGACTCTGCCAGTAGAGAGTAAGAAATTACTTGTTTTGCACACAGGCATAAAGACAGTAAGTCGGGAAGGCTATCTGCTCGTTATGTGCTTGTCCTTGCATCTCTAGAGCATGTTTTTAAAAAATCGAGATGTGAATGTTCATGAACCCCACAGTGCTGTAAAGAAATCAGTCAATAAACAGAAAAATAAAAACCTTTAAAAAACTGGAAGGAAAACTCTACAGTGCAGCACAACTTTTAAATTCGGAATCATGTCCTATTAATAATACTTTGCTACGGCTATGACAAATTAGGTATTTCTATACCTTGCAAAACACCCTGTTCCTTCTGTGATCCCCTGGAATCTGAAACGACAGCCTCTTAAGAATCTCAAAACCAGTAAGCAATCTACTACCAAAACATTTAGCAACCCTGCCCCTCCCCCAAACACACACACGCACACGCACATGCACACACACTCACACTCACACACACACACTACTTACCATACTTCTCCCAGTAACATCCTTTAAATAGTCGGCCCTACGGACCCCTACCCTAACAGTTTAAAATAAAACCCCATAATTATTTTATTTTTTCAGGGAGCTCACCCTCTGAGGGAGAATCTTGTCTGCCATTTTCCTCCTCTTGGCGCTACAGGAAAAAAAAAAAAGAAATAAAAAAGAGAATGTTACTATGGTGACAGATAGCAGAGTACACAGGCCATCTGCTAAATTACTGGGACACATCCAGACATTGTTCCCCAGCTGTGTGTACTGTAACTCTCCACTGAAGGCAGCAGAAGCTTTTCGATTTTTAAAAAACTGAGAATGGGAGGTCAAGAGCCCATGCTGTCACACTGCAGACTGTGTGTGTCTGTGTGAGACTGCAACACAACCAATTTATTTTCAGTTCAACATAGCTTTTTAAAATGTATAGATTTTTCAATCCTGTAGAAAATTCAAACACCAAAACTGTCATTCTATTACTGAGGCTACTTTTTGAATATCCATCCTTATATGTTTATATTGAATAATATATTTATTATTCAAAAGCTACAAATACAATGCACAGACTCTAAGCAACTTCTCCAAACTGTAGTGAATTATGGTTTATGTCACATGTTCAGTAATACGAAGGTCTCTTTATAAATTACGGGTTGAGATTTAATTTTCTTACTTTATTTTTTTTTTTTTTACTTGTGTCTAATCTTACTTCACCTGCAGGGATCAGAGTCTGTAATGCAACACAGCATGCACTCATTCTGCGTTTATTTTTACCGAGAAAGGGGATCAAAAAAGGAGAGCCGAGAAGGTATTGTGTCCTTTGCTCTTCTGAGCATGGTGCTTTTCAGTGCTTGTTAGCTGACTGCAGTTACTCACTTTCTGGCTCGGTTCTGTGCTGCCTGCTGTTGTTGAGCCTGCTGGGAGGTGGCCGGGCGCTTTCTTGTGGGCTCCATGACTGTGTTTGGCATCCCAGGGCGAACAGAGGGACTCCCTCCATATGGTGGTCCTGGAGGGCCCATGGGGGCCCCTTGATGGGGCATTCGAGCTCCAGAGGGCATCCCCGGACGCTGCAAGGAGGAGACAACATGAACAAAGGTTAGCAGGGTGAGAGGAACAGAACAATAGTAAGGAAGGACATCTAAACCAAAAATATATATGCACTTTAACGACAGAATCATGCTGTTTTCATTCTCCATGCTTTCAATGTAGGTCCCACTAACCATTCCTTTACTTCCCTTGCCCATTACAGATTCTGTTCTGACAGAACTTTTCATGGCGGCAGTTGAAATACTGTCATTTTTTTTTTATATACACCTTTGATTTCCATGTAACTTCTCAAGCTTTTGTGTCTGCCCATGAATTGTTTTGTTGGTGTTTCTTTGTAAACAACCAATTCCAAAGCTTTTTACAGGAAAAATCTAACAGTTACGTTATGTGACCTCGAGCTAAGAGAGTGGGACCACTTCGCGAAAAACCCCCCCCCCCCCCCCCTCCCCCCTCCCCCCCCCCCCCCCCCCGGACCTGACTTGTTAGTGAAACAGCTGGGAGAGTCTCACTGCCACCTGCCAGCCGCCACTCAAACATCTGCAACTGTGAAAGCCAAGATGAGAGGGGGCGGGGCCTGCTTTCACTTATATGCGTATTTATACAGGATTATTCGGAAGCTGCTTAAAGTAAAGAACTACTAAGCAATTCAGCACCAATAATAGTGGCATTTTATGAGTGGAAGGCACTGAACTATGCATTTTTGGCTGTTTGGAACACGGAAAGGGTAAATGGAAGAAATGAGATGTGATATATTTGCTAACTATAAACGAACACAGGTTAACACGTTGGGTGTCTCTTATGTTTGTGCAATCAGAATTGCTCAACGCATGACAACATATTTTATACAACACCTTCCACACAACGCATTACCTAATGTTAATTATGTGTTATCTAATATTAATTATCATGGCAAAGAATTAATATTAAAGTATGTTAAAGCACAACAAACTGTGGTAAACCGCAGTAAATGCATCAAGCATAGGGGAACCGCAACATTACAGTGCAGATCTACCACTGTGAACTTTTATATGGGGAGTGTTTCAGGGGCATTCTTATTTGCTGAAATACTTTCAAGCAGGGGAAAGGACAGAAAGCATCGAAGGGCTTAAAAAAATATTATGAAACTACTGGTTTGTTTTTTAATCTGCTTTACCATATTTTTCTGGGCTTTCCAGTGATTACACCGTGTAACAATTTTATTTATTTTTTTGTTCCTGGGTAGTAAGTGTTATTTCCTAATTGCTTATGCCTCAAAAGCATAGAAAATGGTTATTATTCCCCGCAAACTTTGCTTTTGTGACCAGGACAGTGATATTTCAAAATATCACTATTTCCAATGAGAAAACAGGCAAATGTGTGTCTTTTCGTTCACATAAAGTCAGAAAAAAACAATATATGAATCCAAATTAACATGTATTTATACTAAAGTAATATAAAAATGACTTTAGAGATTTAGAAGTGAGTAGTTTTTCGAGATTTACGATTATACTGTATTTACACATTTGCCTGTTTTCCCATTGGAAATAGTGATATTTTGAAATATCACTGTCCTGGTCATAAAAGCAAAGTTTGTGGGGAATAATAGCCATTTTCTATGCTTTTGAGGCATAAGCAATTAGGAAATAACACTTACTACCCAGGAACAAAAATGGTGTTACATAGTGTTATCTATGCTTTACCATACTTTCACAGTGCCTATAGAAAGTCTACACCCCACTTAACTTTTTTTTCACATTTTGTGTGTCAGTGACTCAGAGTTTCATGCATTTAAATGAATATTTTTTTTCAACTTATGAGTTAATACTTGATGAAAGCACCTTTGGCAGCAATTACAGCTGTGAGTCTGTGGGGATAGGTCTCTACCAACTTTGCACACCTAGATTTGGCAATATTTAACCATTCTTCTTTACAAAACTATTCAAGCTCTGTCAAGTTACTTGGGGAGCGTTGATGTACAGCAATCTTCAAGTCATGCCACAAATTTTCAATTGGATTTAGGTTGGGGCTCTGACTGGGCCACTCAAGGACATTTACTTTTTTGTTCCTTAGCCACTCCAGTGTAGCTTTGGATGTGTGCTTTGGGTTGTTGTCATTCTGAAAGTTGAACTTCCGCCCCAGTTTCAGCTTCCTTGCAGAGGGCAGCAGGTTTTTCTCAAGGACTTCTCTGTACTTTGCTCCATTCATTTTCCCTTCTATCCTGACACGTGCCCCAGTCCCTGCAGATGTGAAACATCCCCATAACATGATGCCACCAGCATGCTTCACAGTAGGGATAGTGTTCTTTGGGTGATGCGCTGTGTTGGGTTTGCACCAAACAAATGCTTTGCATTTAGGCCTAAAAGTTCCCTTTTAGTTTTGTCAGACCACAAAACTTTTTGCCACATGGCTTTTTTTGCATACTTCAAACGGGATTCAAGGTGGGCTTTCTTGAGTAATGGCTTCCTTCTTGCCATACAGGCCAGATTTGTGGAGTGCTTGGGATATTGTTGTGACATGCACCCTTTCACATGTCTTGGCCATAAAAGCATGTAGCAAAGTTGCAAAGTTGCCATTGGCCTCTTGGTAGCCTCTCTGATCAGTCTCCTTCTTGCTCGGTCATCCAGTTTGGAGGGATGGCCTGATCTAGGCAGGGTCTTGGTGGTGCCATACACCTTCCACTTCTTAATAATCGTCTTGACCGTGCTCCAAGGGAAATTCAAGGCATTAGATTTTTTTTTATACTCATCCCCTGATCTGTGCCTTTCAACAACTTTGTCCTAGAGTTCTTTTGAAAGCGCCTTGGTGCTCATGAGTCTTTGCTTTGAAATGCACTGCCCAACAGAGGGAAAATCATATGAACCACTACAATTTAACACAGGTGGAGGCCACTTAACATGGTGTGTGATTTTGAAGGCAATTGGTTACACCTGAGCAAATTTGGGATTGCTATTAAAAGGGGGGTCGACCAAGCAATTTCAGTTTTTATTTTTAATTAATTTTCTACAAATTAGATGTGTAGATAATTAAAAAAAAAAAACAATAAAAAAAACAATTTTAATGCATTTTAATTTCAGGCTATTAGGCAACAAAAGGTGAACATTTTGAAAGGGGGTGTAGACTTTTTATATGCATATATATATATATATATATTGCAGTGGTTCCAGCACAAGAAATTCCAGGAATAAATAACCTGCGTATCAGCAGAATGACTGCAGCTTGCTGTCTGCATGAAAATGATTTGCATGCTCGAAGGCTGTTCACGGGTAACACGTTGACAGCTGACAGACGAAATCGCTGTCTTCTGTGGGCTAGAGAACATCTGAGGTGGCGGCAGAGAGTGTGTGGAGTGTTTTATTCACTGATGAATGCCGTTTTGCCCTTGACAGACCTGAAAGAAGACAACGTGTGTGAGGAGAAGTCGTGGTGGGCGTTATGCTGACTGTTGTGTTGTTCAAGCCAACCAGTGGACCAGTGGAAGTGTAATGATGTAGGGAGGAATCTCCTTTAACACAAGATTGCCTTTGGTGCAGATTGAGGGCAACCTTACTGCTCAGCGATACATTGACAAAGTCCTTGAGGCAATGTTTTTCCATTCCTGCAAGCCAATATGGAGGTGTCCATTTTCCAGCAGGATGCTAGGATTACAATTGCGCGACTTCTAGAAAACAATGTCATGGTCTTGCCGTGGCCAGGTTTTTCGCCTGACCTGAGTCCAATAGAACATCTGTGGGACCAAATCGCCAGTGCCATCCACAGGAGACAACCACGACCAGCCAACCTTCACCAGCTGGCTGCAGCTGCACAGGAAGAGTGGCGGAACATCTGAGTGTTGCGTTTCTTTTCTGCATCAGTATATGTTTAATACTGGTAAACGGCTTAGCCATCCAGTTTATTACTTTAAAACTTCACAAGTTAGCACTCCTTCAAGGGAGTTAGGTTTTGCTTTTGTTTATTCTGTTTGTGTTCGACTGTTTTATTTTAAACCTTTTATTTTTGCTCGGTGAGCAGTGTTATTGTTTAAATATTTATTTAGTTTCTGAATAAAAAAGGCGCACCAGCACTTTCAACCCCACAAATACCTGTGTCTGTCACTTTTCTGGTCTGGGCCGTTGTCACTTTTAGCCATCCTGTTACATACACTTTAAAAAAGGAAACCCACACAACAATGTCACACCAACGGCACAGCCTAATTCAAACATTTTGTGCAATACAAAAAAATATGACATACTATTTATGAATAGCCCTGGAAACTAAAATATGTGCTGCATGTTCAGTGTTCAGTAGTTCAGTTTCCTATGTGCTTGGCACTGTCAATGTACCTGTACTATGATGTATTAGTAGAACGCTGTCTATTCAGACAAAGCATAGCATGCAGAGCAGCATGTTAACAGCTGAGTTGCAACCTTAAAAGCTGAAAAGGCTTTGATAAAGCCACAATGGAATCAGGGTGGAGTGTTACCTTGAAGCAATTCTGGCTTTTCACCCAGTTATGTCTGTTGTCAAGCGAGGCTGAGATTCTTATTGCATTGAAACCTGTTCAAGGCTAATCTGTTGTACAACGTACTGAGAATTCCTCTGAGTAACACATGTGATGCCAGTGTACTGCACGGTGAAAACATGTCACTCAAGATGTGATTGAGGGGGGTTGTGAAACTAGCAGCAGGTTTACAAAACCTCTGTAGTTGCCTGTGCAGTTTAATTTATGTCTCTTCAGCTAGATAGCAACATGCTGGTGGTGCAACTGCGGCAGTTACATGAAAGTAAGTGTACTTCTGTACAGGGCCCTATTCACAAAACTCAAAGTAAATGTGTGTTCTGTTCTTGTTTGAAACATGTTTTTTAGGTGGCTATTATTAGTCTAGTCTCATTTTTCAAAGCACTGATTAACTTAAGAGAATGTTTATAAACACTGTTAAACAAAAAAAACAGCTTTAGAAGTAGATTTAAAATTAAACTGTCCCTGTCAATAAATTATGATGGAACTGACAGTTGAGGTGTATGACTGCTGTGGCTTTCTCAATACAAATTTCGACCTAATATAACTTAACTGAGGGTAGTTCTAAAACCCAGAACCAGGTGCAGAGTTTCAAGTAATAGAATTGTAGGCAAGCACTAGAATTGTAGGCAAGCACAATTCTAAAATGGTTGCTTATTTTACTATTCTAATCCGAACAGACCCTCACTAAAACACACTCGTGCTGCTTTACCATTAGGAGCAAAAGCTATTCAGTTACTTCACACCACCTAAGCATCAATTTTTGACTGCTGAGTGAGCATAAAGAGAGAATGTGTGTTGACGTGTAAGTGTCAAAATACTTTGTTATGACACCCTACTTTGTAGCACCTGATTTGCTAACGGGGGGGGGGGGGGGGGGGGGGGGGGAGTGGTGTCACGGGTTAGCTTCTGGTTTTCTTTTTCTTTTTAGAACTTGCATGTAGACAATATCAGTTTGCCTTTGCTCTTCTTATTAAGACCCATTTAAAGTCCCAGAGTAAAGTGTCCCTCAAGAAACAAAACCCTCACTACACAGATTTGAATTCCTCTTACCGTTTTTATACAAATGTGAAAGATATGGTGGCAAACTGGTCCTCAATATTACCTTTTCACTGCATTTCTAGAATTTCTATACTGTGAATAAAGTTAGTGCCATGTTACTTATGTGCCAGAAAGGTCCATGAAAAAATGGTGTAACCATTACCATTCCCCCGTACCAACTGCTGTTAAAGGATCTTTCTACAATATAGCCCAGGGGTTAGAGCTGAGTGCTGGGGGATAATGGGATACCCCCCATCCTGTTTCCAATAGAAACAAGATACAGTACTTCAGTTGTATGCTTTTCCTTAAACAAAACACACAAAGACACATCTGGAATTACCACTTACAGTAACAACCCCCTCATCAAAAACACTGATGTAGTATACATGTATAGGACAGAACACAAAGCAAGCTGCTAGCACTGTTAGATGATACATGATTTTCAGAACCTTGATATAAGGAACTTCTTGACTTCAACACATGCTTTAGGATCATTAACATCTGTAAGTGGTGATAGAGTAGGGTTTACCACCAATATCCTGTTGCACCCCCTCATAAGACCCACACACAAGCACATGTTCCTTGATACCAGTTATACCATGTCACTATTTTAAAGATTATAAAAAACAAACCATGAAATACACAAATCCCAAAAAACAACCAAATAAAAAACAAAAGACTTTGTTCATTATTCTGGGATCAAAAACAGTTTCACTGACAACTGATTAAAAATATATACATTTAGTACATTTATGTCTACATTTAGCTGAGCAGCATCTGGATTATTTATCTGTTGCACTATATCATGTCCTGGATACTCTGAACAAGACCATTCCACAACACAGAGACAGTGTAATGGAATGCAAAGGGGCCCATAGTGGCCAATGAAGTTGCGTCTAAAACTATATTTAAAAAAGTGCAATAGAAAACAAAACTTAATACATCATTGTGGCAGAATGGACAAGGCTTCAAATATCTGTATATTGCAGAGAATATCTGTAAATTTGGTACCACATCAAATTAAAGTAGGAACACTGTCGTTGTTTAATTGCCATTCTGGGATTACAACTATGGCCAAAGATTTTGTATCACCCTGCAGAATTAACTAACTTTCCTTCATAATCGAATGAAACCAGCTAAATAATGTTACGTTAACATATGGAATTATATATGCTTTGTAGTTTTCCGTTTATTTAACAAAAAAAAATGACAAATTGAAAAACTGAAATACTGTACTACCATTATAGCTTCCAATAGACTTTTGCCATATCATTTTGTAGTTTCTTTGATTACATGATGTTAAATAAAAGATCTAAATTATATTAATGCAGTTATTTTTAAATAATCAATAATAAAATTCTTGGTGTTGCAAAAATGTTGGCCATACCTGTACAACCTACCCTTGACGATGTTTTTTTCGAACAATTTAATATTATAAAATATTTATTAATTATAAAATAAACAAGACACTCATCGGCAGCATGCACTGACACCCAGCATTGCATATAGACCCTCCAGGGTACCTGGCCCTGAAGCACGGGGTGCCGCAGTGCCTTCAGAGCCACCCCCTGCTCGGATCACTGATCACTGGGGGATATTCTATACAGTGGAGAGGTGTTCAGTAGCACTTATATAGTATGTTCCTGGGACACTCCAACCAGTAGCAGCTGTGTGTTAGTCCTGGGAACTTCCCATACAATGCAAGAGGAGCTCATTTACCCTGACTAAAAAAGAAACAACTAGACTTTACCTACCAGAAAAGTAGGGTGACTAATTAAAAAAAAAAAGTTATTTAAATGTAATGCTGTTACTTAATTATTTATGCTGTTTATCTGAAGTCAACATCAGTGCCTAATTCCACAATTAGTTTAAATAATAAGCTGAGCAAAAATTCATTATGAAAAATACTTTTAAAAGGGTCACAAACTAAAATATTATTTTTCAACACAATAAGAACAGGCCTTGCAATCCAAACACAATTCCAAAGCAAAGTTTGTGGCATTTCAAACTAAGCAGCCCACATGGCTCTTCTGAATGAAAGCTGCAGTAGAAAATCTTTTTTTGTGACTACTAAGCCCACCTCCACAGCTCCCTCCCTCCTCTATAAAAAGAAACGGTACAAGAAATAACCTTCAGACTGCCTTCCCAGTGACCCCTCATGCTTTCAACCTCTCAGAGTTCACTTTAAAAAAAAAAACTCTCCCTCTCCTCTAGCAGCTGCTGTATCAGAGAGCACCACTCACCACACCATGGACTAGGAACTCAAAGAGTTTGCTTTTGGTAGCTTTTCGGGCTCCTCCTGCAGTCTCCTCTGTAGCCATTAATACGTCCTTATTCTCTTCCTTTCCTTTCTTCTTCTTCTTCCCCCCTTTCCCCCTACTCTCCTTTCTATTCCTCTGTTTGATTCTTTCAGTGGACTCTCTCTCTCTCTCTCTCTCTCTCTCTCTCTCTCTCTCTCTCTCTCTCTCTCTCTCTCTCTCTCTCTCTGTTTCCTAAGCAGTCCGTTTCCCAAGCAGTCCCTCTCTGGCTCTCACACTTTCTAGACTAGCTGTCTTTCAGAAACTGTGGTGGGAGGGTGGGGGGCTACAAGGGGTTTTCCGACCGGCCCACCCTCATGGCCCCCCACGCAGCTGTTGCATTCCATTGGTTGATAAGCCCAAGCTGTCTGACTGGCTGCTGGTGGTTCTGGTGTTTATGCACTGGCTGGAAGAAAAGTTTGCTTTAAAGTTATCAATTCTCCCCGGCTGAAGATAAATGTGAGAGCCATACTGTATATAGTTCATTCTCAAAAAGAAGCAATGTTTTCTTAAAGGGGCACTAGGACTGATTAATCAGAATATATTCTGAAAACTATTAGGTAAATACAGCCAGATCTGTGACTTAACTGAGGAAAACAGAACATAGAACTAGTTTTGGCTGCAGTAATCAAGAGCAGGACAACCAAGCACTGGTTCTGACCTCAGCTCACAACCACAGCAGTCTTGGTATTTAATTTACTGGATACCAGTACTGTTGCAGAAGGCATCTTATGGAAATTTAGAAGTAACGTTTAATGCAGAATTGCAACATGCCTAAAACCAATACACCATTGGGTTCATTCACCCCCTGATGACGCTAGGCACACTGTATCCTAGCAACCTGAGTGCTGTTGTCTGTAACTTAGGGGGAAGCTAGAGTGAGAACAGTAGGTGCATCTACTGTCGTTTATCATGGTGCAAATGTTACTCCTGACGAGAAAGAATAAAGACACTAGGAATCAGTACAGCAATCCAACACATCGTACAGGTATTGCTGTAAATTATATGGACGTTCAAAAATTGCAATCATTTAGAACATATGCTTAACTAGAATACTGTATACAGTACAGTGCACACAGATGTGGACAAAACATTTGCATCACCTGTAAAACTACAACACTGTGTGCAATTCAATATGCTGACGTAACTTTATTCAGCAAGTTTCACTCAACTTTATGAAGTTAAATTATTTAATTCTACAGGGGGATGCAAAACATATCCGCCCTAACCATTTGTCCTCCTTGGTCAGCAACGTTAGTTTATTATTGAACAGAGATTAGTTCAGATATTGTAGATCCTACCAAAGTTTTCATACACGGTGTTGTATGTGCTCCTTGCGCTATCATTGCTGGTACTGAGTTGTTCAGTGTGTTGACTTGATATGTAAAGCAAATAATTTTTTTTTTAAAAAAACCATCAGACTACTTACAAGCTCCGGAATGAAATGTCTGAGTCGATTATTTCTGGTATGGTAACTATATGGGGTGTGTTTTTTTCTTTTGTGCTGCTGACAATTTGAAGTAAATTGCTTTGATAAGCTGGCCCAAAATAACCAAATGTGAATATTTCTAACAGTGTTCTTCAGTCTAACCGCAAGCACTACAGTCCAAACCATCAAGTACAATTTCAGTTTACTACTGCATGTGGAGAATGGTCAGTGTTGTGTCTGCGCCAAGGGAAAGTTTTAAATGTTCTGTCATGGGATAATTATAAATGGAACGTTTCCAACTGTAATTCAGAAAAAGCTAGTTCCTGCACCCTTCCCCTCTGGATTAAGACACGAAGTCTGGAAGCCTGTGAGCATTACCCAAACTGATATCTTTATTTTATAATTGTTGTTGGTACAATGGAACATGTAAAGAGCTCTGCTCCAATATTACAATTAAGAGTACTGCAGCAGGGGGGTGTGGGCTGTGTGGTTCACTGCTTCAGCAACAGACTACCAGTCAAGGAGGCCGACAGTTATGCTAGTCAAGGTGGGTTGGAGATCATGGGCCCTATTCCCACTAATTTAGGGGCTGCTTTAAGAAATGGGTTGTTAAGGTATGTTTCCTTTTTTTTTTAAAGTCTGTTTTGTTAAATGAAATTAAGTTTGCGGCTTTAGAAACCTTTTTCAACTGTTTTAGAGAGGGTTTATTACTTTATTAGTATTCATCAAATTTAAGGTTTAACCTAAGAGAATGTTTATAAACTCTCTTCCAAAAACAGACCTTAAAAAGCACCCTTGTGAATACAAGTCATTTCCATTCAGCAGCTGTTGAAAACCTGTTGCAAAGTGAGTTTTGTTGGGTCTCATACCATTTCCTGGTAAACAACCGTCCCTGTCAAAAAACACTGAGACACAGAATGTCCCTTCATTCACAGCTTTCTCCTGTGTCCACACTAGCCATCTAGAGGTCATCAGTTCACACTGACAAACTGAATTATTATTTCATGATTACTTCACTAAATTATTTGTTTGTTTATCAACCAAACCATGTTTTATACAATACGATCACGTAAATGTAATTATTTTTTAATAAAAACTCTAGCTGTCTTATGTTAAAATATTTCTTTATGGTTTTGCTGCATGTATTTGGGTCCTGTGTCAAACATAAATAACTTGATAAAGATGGCGGATTTGCATGGGGTGCCGGAGGATTTAGAGGTTCAGTAAGGAGACCAACATGACTGTCCAGAGAGAGGAGGGGGATCAGTAATCTGTAGTACACCCTTCAAGCCCCTAGAGGGTAGTCACATGTCCATTCTTAAACCGATTCTCATACATGTAGATGGAGAATAAATTAGATTAGGTGAAAAAATAAAAATAAATAAATAAATAAATAAACAGATTCCTTTCACTTAGCAGAAAATGAAAGACTATAGTTTAGAACAATTTGTTTTCAAAAGTATTCAAAACATTTTTCTGAGTTTTTTAACATTCATATATTGCTTTATAATTTCAAATTCAGATATTTTATACCATAATTGTTAGCATAACTGAAAACTGAAGGTACAATAGCAGCGTGAATTAAAGCATTTTGTCCTGAAAAGATAGAAGGATGTGCAAACTTACATAGGACCAGACTGACATATCTAGACTAAAGAGAACACGTAAAAAACAATACACAAATAAAATGTTACTTTATGCTTTCATTTCAATGAACATCACAAGGCACAGTCAATCAGAATCATGGATTAAAATGAACTAAACAAATCCTCCCCACCAGGAGGAAAGAAAGGATTGAATAGGCCTATCTGTGACTTGCTTGTTAAAAAGCATGTCTCATTCGATTGGCTGTTCCTTTCAAAGGGCGTAGTCTAGAGGCGCATTAGAGGCACACTCTCACTCTTGTTAGTCACGGTCACATTCTAGCTGCCCTTTTACTGACAGTCAAATTGACAGACGGCTTCAGTCTCTGCCCGTCAACTAGCTTTTGAAACCGTCTCTGGCAGGTATTTCCCAGTTAACGGAGAAGCTGAAGTTATCCCTCTCACACGCACCACGTAGAAACACATTTCATCTCTACGCTGCCTCAGAGGAGAAAATGTTAAAAAAAAAAAAAAAAAAAAAAAACACAAAACAAATGATGAACAAATATTTTGGATGATTGTGCAGTGATCTGGGATTCCTCTAGCTGTTATTTCATGGAGTTTTAAGAGGAGCTAGGACTCTAACAAAAGGACCACTTATTAAACAGATGAAGCTCTTAAACTACACTTTCCTCCTAGAAAAAATGTTATTCAGAGGCTAAAAGGAGCGGTTAGTTAGCATGCCTGCTGTCGCTGTGTTGCCATGAGAACTTAAAATAAAAGGGCCTTTATTTGAAAACCAAAAATAAATGATGTGTTTTCCCAGGCAAATTCCACACAAGACAACTCCCTTTAAATTCTGAATCCTTTAACCTCCTTGGGTACTTCAGTTTCACAGAAGTGGCCTGAATATAGGAATGGAACTTGACCCAGGGATCAAAATAAATTGTGTTCCATTTCTAGTAATTACGGGCCTACCTAATGTACCTAATGTGACCCAGGTAAGGTAGGGTCCAAGATTAACCGGGGTCTGTGAAACCAGCCGTGAAATCGTCACAGAAAATCGAACTCCCCTCTAGTAAGTGATAATCTTATGATGCGCCACTTGGTAATATCTTATAAAGTGTGTAACACTTCCAAAACAAGCTTTGCAAACTTTGCACTGTTGTACTTGCTCAGTGAATCTGGCCCTTTGGGAGGCACAAGATCAAGGGATAGGGGTAGTTGTCAAGAAAACAAACATCCCAAGGTTTTCTTGAATGAAAGCTTTTACATACTTCCCCAGCTACGCTGCACTTTTAACCCCCAAAGCCGCCATATTTGGTAAAAGCACTGACTTTAAACAAAGAAAGGCATTTTTTTTGCTGCTGCTTGTGTTTTGCATGTTTTTTACTTTGTAAAGCATAACAAATTCCATGTTACTGTCCATTACCTCATGTTGCTGTCCCTTACCTCATGCTGCTGTCCATTACCTCATGTTACTGTCCCTTACCTCATGCTGCTGTCCATTACCTCATGTTACTGTCCCTAACCTAATGTTACTGTCCATTACCTCATGTTGCTGTCCCTTACCTCATGCTGCTGTCCATTACCTCATGTTACTGTCCCTTACCTAATGTTACTGTCCCTTACCTCATGTTGCTGTCCCTAACCTCATGTTACTGTCCCTTACCTCATGTTACTGCCCCTTACCTCATGTTGCTGTACCTTGCCTCATGTTACTGTCCCTTATCTTGCTATGATGTTTGCAGTCATTCTGGGTTGTTCTTATTACAATCAGGTGTTTGTGTTAAGACACTTTGACTACGAATTCAGGAACGGTTCTTCAGGTCTAGTTGTCTGTTATAGACATATGTTATGTGTTTATATTAGTAACCATCTAGTGGACTGCAGTAAAATTCTGTAAAAGGATGCAAGACTACTTTAAGTAATTGCATTATATTGAATGACAGAACCCCCCTTAGATACCCCCCCCCCCCCCCCCCCCTTCTCAAACACCAAATGTCCCACTCAGTAGAAATAAAGAGAATCAAAGAGACTAGCGGTCAAAGGCAGCTGCAATCAGCAAGTTGGCAGTTCCTAGGCCTGTGTGGGGGAGAGGAGCCTGGACCTTGTGTGTGCATTCCTTCTCAGCGGGACACAGCTTGAGCCCAGTGTTAGCCTGCACGGAAGTCCATGGGGCCACAGATACTGTTCAGCCCCTGATCTCTGTGCAGAGAAGAACATGCATGCATGCATGCATGCAAAAAAAAAAAAAGTGAATTCTGCTTCCTTGTGAAGGTCAGCAATTGGCCTAACCGTAGGGCTTTTCTTAGGTGGGGAGGGGGTTAAGGAGGAGGAGCTGGAAACTTAACTCCTTCACTGCAATGCCTCCTCCTCTAACTGTGTACAATAATACAGCACTACTTCCCTCACTCACATACTTTAATTGGTGGTGTGTTGTTATTTTCTGTGTAGGTGGGAGATACTGTAATACTGAAACGGATTATAAACCCAAGCATACTTTATGTGGATTTATGAAATAAACATGCAGTGTGAAACCTAAATGTGCTCGAACACATTGTTTGTTTCGAAATATGTTAAGATCTTGGTTTAGACAAATAAACAGTGGCGGCAATTTGTTTATTCAAAGACATGGCAGTTTATAGAGTCAAAGAAAGAGGGCAGGTTTTCTGCCGAACATGTCTTACAAACAAAGAGTCTGGGTTCATGTTTAGTGTTTATGCAATTGTGTTGCATGCCTGTGTTTTCTTTTTCTTTAAGAGCTTGCAGTTTGCTTTAAAACTGATATGCATACAGAGTGCCAGCTTGTGAGGTCCAAGCATTGTTATTGAGTTTAATTGAAAGATTCTAGACAATACAATGACTGGTCTGCTTTATACATAAGTAAGCTATGACCTTTGACAGGGTGTATGGCTATTGTGTTCTATACCCAAGAAAATGTGTATCACACAAATGGCTGTACTGCTTGCAGACATGTATTGTGCTTATATGTTAGCTAAACAATATAGATGAGGAACAGTCGTGGTGGGCCTTTCATGCGGGCTTTGAGTCAATCAGAGTGCTTGGTTTGTCCATGTCATTTTAGAATTTGTATAATGTATACAAGGATTCCAACACATGCATTTATCCCAGTAGACCGCATGGCCCTGGACATCATTAACCTCATCACTCTAATAAATATATTACTTTAATCCTGACATTTCCTATTGACTGATTAATCATCCGATCTATTGATGGATTAATCTCACCTGTTTGCTAGTGATATGACGTTGTATTGAAAAACAATTACAAGTAATAGAAAGCATTAACATAATACTATTGTAGGCGGCCGATCAGTGAAAGAAAACCACTTCAAGACAGATGCTTGTGAAACATGTCCGGGCAAATGGTAGAATATTTAGTTTTTTTATATCCACCTTTTAAAGACATTCTAGTTTTACCATCAGCGAATTATCAAACTAAATAAAAACAAATACATATACAAATTACAACAGATATGTGAAATGCCCCCTTCTTCTACTGGACAGAGCGGCCTTTAGCAGAAATATTTCAGATATTTGATGCAGCTGGTGTCTTTCTCATTAAAGAAATTGTACAGCTCTATGCAGCATGTTCAATCGTTTACCAGAGGCAAACTAAAGCAGCTGGCCAGTTCCTCAATACAGTACAACAGGTAGTGCGTCAATAAGGCAAACGCTTGCTGTATTTATTTTAAGTGATAAAAAATATGTTTATTTACACTATTCTTTCAAAAATGGGAATTTTCACGGGGAACTACCTATTACACAACAATGGGTTAATTTCCCAGAAATCGTGAAATCTGTAAAAGAAATGCAGCCTTATTCATAGTACCTGATACAAAGACATTTCAGATGACTGAATCAGGTCGATACCAGGGACTACCACATACAGTCAACTCTCGTTAATATGAATTTCAAGAGACTGACAAAAAAAAAAAAAGTCTTATCACTTATTATCAGGAGTCTAAGCCAAATCCATACTGTGACTTCTAATTGAACTTACAGTAACACTGAAATCAAGTTTAAATTACAGTACAATGAAAAGTATTATAAATGTAAAAGTACTGTGTATTTTTTGAAAATAAAGTTGTAAGTAAATGTTTAAAAAGTATATATTGCAACTTGAAATATGCATGTCCCATTCTGATCACGGACATTTTTAAAACACAAAATGTATTTATTTATTGCACTGATATAGCCCTTTGCATGCAAAAGTACCGCAAAGCAATGTATAGTACATTGCAAAAACCATTTGTATAAAGGTCCCCAGGCATGTCAAACACACAAAATATATTAAATAGTATTTTTAAATAACAGTATATAAAAAAATTATGTTAAAAAGCAGAAATGTAAAAGTTACATTAAAACCCACTAAGATAAGAAAGCCGTTTTATATATGTATGTTTTCAGTCTTGACTTAAAAACTTTAACAGTCCCAGCTTCCCTGATGAAAGAAGGGGTTCTGCATGAAAAAGCCCCTCCTCCCGTGTTAATTTTGTTAACCCTGGGAATAACCAGCAGCTCCTGTGATCTCAGAGTGCGATTTGGATTATTTGGGGTCAGTAACTCCTGCAAACAACTTGGTGCTAATCCATTTAGGACTTTATAGGTTAACAGCAAAATCTTAAAATCTATTCTATATTGCACAGGGAGCCAGTGTAAGGAGCCTAAGACAGGGGTAATATGCTCACTTTTCCTGGTTTTAGTCAGAATTCTAGAGCAGTATTCTGAACGCTGCTTCCTTTAAATTGTTTTCTTTATGTTAAGTTTTAGGGCATTTTGTTAATGCACACCTATTTTAGTTTTTTGCTGTTCTACATTTTTTTAATGCAACTGTTCATTTTAACCATTTATTTACACAACAGTACTCACACATGTTTGGTCACCAATCCAGCACCTCTGCACTTAAGCATTTGTATGTCAGCAGACAAGTGTTCAGCTGATATCCCATCATGCCTTTCTTCTTAAAGGTGTACAGCCTCTATATATGAACCCCCAATATCTCTCACAAGCACCTGGGTACATATTGTTACGATATCACCACAAAAGGAATATGGACTGAATGATAATACCCGAAAATAATCTTAATATTTTTTTAACAAAGTAACCGGCGCAAATCTAGTATTAGGCGGTGCACCGGCTTATTTTGAAAACCCTGCATTCACTGTCACTATTTTTGCTTTGAAAATAATTGGTTATTTTTTTAGCAGTCATTTTTAACACGTTAGCCTCTTGAAGTATTTAACACAGCAAACCCGCCCCTTCAACTCTCTGACTGGTTAAATGTTGTGACAAGGCGTAACACAGCTGTCATGTGGTTCCAAGATTTTTTTTTTCACCCAGCAACGTGTAAGTGATCTAGTCTGCTAGAAGCGCAATCAATCCTTACTGTTAAAGGCACAGTGGCATCTGCAAGACAGGCAGATCGGGTTTTTTCAGCCAGGTGAGGTCTTTTTAACTCACCTCTCTATCAACAAATGATTTTATTGAGCATGTGACGTGAGTGTATACTGCATGAGCTGTTGCTAAAGGAATGGAATTGCTTTGCTAACTATTACTAAAAGCACACAGCTGTCGGGGCAGGAATTAATTCCTGTGAGGATCGTTTCCACCAATCAGAACTATACAGCTTGCTGATTGGCTGTATTTGTCTGATTGGGGCGGGACTGTGCGAAGCAGAAATAAGTATTACATTAATAGAAACGTAACCCCAAGGTTAAACGAGAAAGAGTGCGGGCGAGTGCATAACTTTACATAACGACGGAATTGCATTATTTTGATACATATTGTTTACCATAAACATTTCAAACAATATGATTTTAATACATGTTATGATGCTCTCTGGATAGAACTGTCACTGCAATTAAACAATTGAACACATTCACTGAAGCCACTCACACAATTCACACCCACTTTATTTGTTGATTTAACATCAATTCATTAGTAGTTTAGTGGCGAGTTAAAAAACCTGACCTGGCTTAAAGTGTCCGTAAATTCTGGATCCATTTACAACCCTGCCCACCCAGATAAAAAGGCCTGGGGAGAACCCTGAGATCAGGATCAAAGATGACCCCAAAATTTGTAATTTCAAATTTAAGATTTAATGAGAGATTACTAGGGTTAAGACCATGTAATCCCACATTTGTGTTGGTTCTGAGAGCTCACTAGCATAACCACTGTTTTATCTGAATTTAGCATTAAATCATTCTGAGACATCCAACACTTGATGTCTACACGACAAGCAGCAAGTAAATCCCCAGCAGAAGTATTTCCTGGCTTTAGGGACAGACATAGCTGGGTATCATCCACATAGCAATGGAAGATCCCTCCGTATTTGCAGATAATATCACCTAACAGTAGCATATATAATGAAAACAACAAAGGACCTACAATAGAGCCCTGTGGAACACCGCAAACAACTTTAGACCTTTCAGATTTTGCCTCCCCAATAGAAACAAAAGCCCAAGCCAGAGTTTATCAGCAGATCATTTCCAACTCTGACAAGGGCTGTACCGGTGTTATGTGCAGCACGGATTGGAGACTGAAACAAAAGCAAGATATTGAGCGAATTGGAAATGCTGATGATTTGCATCCACAGTTTTACTGTTCATAAGCCTGTATTATTGTATCCCAGTTTTTCAGAATAGTTGAGAAAGTGTTCGTGGGAAAATTGAAATTTGCAGCAACACCTTTTTTTTTTCTACAGAGGTGCATTATCCACTGCTTTCAACGCCTCCGCTTTTGTCTGCAAGGATAATGCATGTTTTATTTTTATGCTTCATGAAAATGGAATTGATGCATGAGCACTACAGCAACTTGAAATAAATCACAGGATCAGTATTCCCAAAACAGCACTAAAATACAGACCAGAGGCACAAAGTTAATGCATTTCCCAATAGCCTTTACAATCAGCTGTTTGAACTAAGGCAGTTTGTGTTATTTAAATCGTTTCTCCAAAATAATTCACACAAACAGGAAATTTGTAAAGTAATTTTCTATTGAAAGAAGTAATTTACAATAAGTGACTGTTTGTAGTATCAGGAATGTGTTTAATCCGAGCTCGTCTGAATGAGAATTGACTGTATTTTACTATGACAGCGCATGGTTTGTATTATTGGTCACTTAAGACAAACAAGGTTCAGATTAGATCTAATGTACTAAATAATACACTTACTGAAAATGTGATTGTGGAGGAAGTGAATGGAAGCCACTTGGTTTTAGGAACTGATTGTGCATTGAGGTTACTTTTGGAACAAAACCCTTTGTTTTCAAACTGACGTTACTGAACATTGTCGGTTGATTAATGTCTTTTGGGGGCATGAATGGTCATTTAGATGGAAATTAGGCTTTTATTATAGGAATGTACTGACAACTATAGAAATACCATATTTGATATTCATATTACAGTGCTCCCCGTTTATAACGCTGTAGTCAGGAACCATAGTTAAGAGACCGTGCTATTTGTGGTCCACCTTATAACGAGAATACTAGTGTTAGTTTCATTATGGGACAAATGGGAGCCATGATTGTACCACCTTATAACCTGTTCCTCAGTATAAAGGGCAGCCTTATAAAGGGGGAGCACTGTAATATGTTGTTGTTCAAAGCAGATTTCAAGTTTCTTAAGTTCTGATAGCTTTTAGAGTACATATATATTGTGGGATAGTGATAGATCTATTTGGGGTCTGATTGGTTGAGATGATCCTTAAGGTAATACAAATGCAAAATAAAAAAAACGTTTCCACCTGCGGCTTAATCCATGTAAAAGTCCGCAGCACACAAGCTTTAATTACAGATCCAACTTAAAATACAAGTATGGGGATGGCTGGCCTTTAGAGGTAATATATAAGTACATATCTATATTTTAGTTGCCCTGTTTAATTTCCATACGCCTTAAATCCTTGTCATTGCAGTCCTCCTACTCACCAATCACTTTCCTCTCTTACCCAAATTACCCTTACTCTGAATCCTTTTAAACTCTGTCCACTGTCCCTCATGGTTTTTGTTCCAACTGTACCCTAAATTAATTCACTGGACCAATTAAGAGCTTATTAGAAGCTTAATTCACCCAAATAATTAATTCAGGGTACAGTTGGAAAAAAACCCAGGCGGGACACCAGCCCGTCAGGACCAGGATTGGAGACCCCTGCTCTACAGGTTTTGAAATATCACCAGTTTCAGTCATCCAAATGGACCACAAGAGGGTGCTAAGGACATTAAATACAAGCTGTCAACTGATGACTATGGGCACACAATGTCCCGCACTTTGAGACAAAAACATTTGTATTATACAGTGATTGTAGGTTTCTTACAGGGCCACAGAAGGCACACCGATTTTCTGTAATTTGCTGCCACATTCTACCTGCACATTGACTGAATTCAAGCTCTACTCAGACGTGATTACAACTGACCACGGAGACAAGGGGGGGTACCAGCAAAATAATAAATAAAAAAGTTCAATGCCTCTTAATACTTTCTTTCTTTCTTTCTTTCTACATTTTGTCTTATTGTATAACACATTGGTACATCAATGCATTACCACTGTATTGAGCTTATTTGTCACAGTTAAAAAACAAACAGTATATCTAATAATGGTATATCCCTTGGCTGCACAAATGCAGTTTGTTTGTTTTTCTGTTTAAAACTTTCATTTCAAATTGTCCAAAAAAATGACTGACCGTCAAAAACAGCTGAAAGCTGAAAACAAATCGATCATAAGCGACTTGCTCCCTAGTTTGAACTCAAACAGTGCTGCAACTGGGTAGGGGGAAGGTTGTAACAACATGTACTGTACCAGGCAAATGCAATTAATTTCTCATGAAGTTATAAGCCATACCTGCCAGTCTCACTCAAAACAAAACAGCAGTTATTCACTACAGGGTTCAATCTGACTCATCAGAAACACAAACGCTAAAGAAAGTGCAGCACAGTGTAAACCAGGCCTGGGATGGTCTGGTCCTACAAACAGCTTTCTATACACAACAGGTATTTAGTACTGAACCCTGAAGTATAATATATTGTAAAATTACACCACTGTGTTTTTGCTGCTGCTACACATAAATAATATTTTTATGCAGCTGATCCATTTAGCCACACTTATATTAACATTTCTTATTGCATTTTCAACCCTTCAGCTTACAGTGTATTTATCAGCACTACTAATTAATTTACACCAGATTTATCCTGCATTAGGCATGGGTGAACAAATGAGTTTTGCATCCCTTTTTCCTCTAGAGGGCAGCAATGAGGTCCAAATGAGATGATCCCCTGCAAGACTGAGAACACCTCAGTTCTAATGTTTCTTTGTCCTCAGCGTGGTTTACTGTGAAGCTCTACAATGCATATTCTTAGTGTGTAAATGACGTGAAGTGTTAAATGGGAAAATGAAGTCATCTCATTAACAAGGAAACCTGTGCACCACTTCCACTTTACGCTGAACCATCTAGTAATAAATAACCTGCAAAAACAGCTGTGGTAAAATAAATCACAAACATGTCAATGCAACAAGAGGGTCTTCCTGGCACAGGCAGTGGCTGATAACAACACTGAAACAGCAGAGTGGTCAAGCAGTAACTGCAAAGAACCAGGTGTGAGACATTAAGGGCATTTCATCGGACTTCCTTCAAGCTATTTTACATCTACTTCTGTTAGAGTAGAAGTCACCTCTGCCTGATTTCACCAGCAGCAGACTGACCCAAATCAAGCTAGTCAGAGCCTCTGTCAGCCACAATTCAGACTGTGGGCAATCTACAGGTCACACTAACTCTCCAGGGTAAATCATTTGAAACATTCATATATTTAAAAAAAACAAAAACAAAAGCACATGTGTCAATGCAATCAGAACAATGCATACAAATGTATATAATTAATTCTATGTAATAAAAGTGTAATGAATTTAAAATAGAATGTAATCTTCTTGTAGCTTCTTGAAAAATGTGCAGAGTCCCCCAGCTATCCTTCTGAATTCTCACTCCTGCTGCAGGGCCCCTCAAGTTTATTTACCTAGCACTGTTGCTTACAAACCACACCAGGAATGTGAAAAATTAGCTGGTTTGTTTCTGGGAAGCAGAAACTACAGCCACCCAAACAAACCCTGTACTCTCACATCCTGCTACAAGAACATGTACACACACTGGGCAGGATGAGAACAATCCCTTAACCTCTAGATGTTTACTGTGGTAGACCAGCCATCATGATGAAAGAACAGCAACGCGCAACCAAGCATGGAAAATCACACCCGAGCTTGCTAAATCCCAGGTACGTTTGGTACATTAAGTATAAGCATGGAAATGAAAATTTCATGTGAGGTAGTTGCAAAACTGTTAACAACACAATTTAGGTCACTAAATCCCAGCTTTTAAAAAAAGGTCAATCTGTGACTTAGCTCTTGTTTAGCCTCTTAATTATGGTGTACAATTTCTAGGTTGCTTTTTAAATGTTAAGCATGAGAAAATATTTGTAGATTAAAAGGCTTGCATGCGACTCCTTGACTTTTGTTTGTTTGGGAGCGTGGTTCTGTACGGCTGAGAAGTAAAAACAGGAAGACTTTATTAAAAAACTAGAAAGAATGCATCTCTCTGTCTCAACACAACAAAGTGCAATCACTCACAGCACAAGCTTGTAGAATATTCAACACACCAGCTTGTAACATAATCACTTCAGATGATAAAAAAATGCTTTATATCCTTAACCACTTCAGCTCAATGACATATGTAGGCACTTCAACTGTATACATTAAGGTTTGCCATCTATTCTATGGGGTTTCTCAATCTCAGAGTGCTTTGTGGTGTCTTTGAAAACTCAGAGGAGATGAATTTGGGAGTGCTCGGAGCACACTCTGGCCGCTCCAGCTTCAGAGCTGGATTCTCAGAGCACTCACTTTCAAAATGGCTAACGGCTCGCTGGGGTGGATTCGGGTATACTCTAAACCTATTTTTACTATTTATTTGTATATTTGTCATTTTAATGCTTTTTGAGAAAAAAAGAAGATATTCCACATATTTTAAGTTTGGGTTTTACATTCTGAAGTGGTTGAAGGGGAGAAAGGGGAAGAGTCATCTACACGCTAGCCTTGCGCAACACCAATTAGCAATAACCAGTTTTTTTTGTTTTTGTTTTTAAGACAGTACCACTGCACAAACCCCCCCCCAAAAAAAACCCAACTGAAGAGCAGCAGTAATAATTACAGAAGTATTAGACTTAACAGTTGAAAACTCACGTAAAAAAAATACGTAAATTTAAAAAACGGTTATATCGTCTAACAAAAAGCCATTAGATGGCACAACGGCATGATGATCATAGCTAATAATAGTACTATCAGTATTAAACAGGTGTAGGTTGTGCGAAAACTAAAGAGAAAATTCACCAACTGAAGCACTCCGAAAAGATTTCTCAGACGCTCAGATTGAGTTTATGGCAGGTTCACAAGGTACAACATGTTGTAACAACATGCAGAATATATGCTGTGTCATGTGACCCCCCTTGTTGTATACAACAGCGTGTTGAATACTGCGTGTTGAAAGCTTGTTATAAGACTAGAACATGCTCTAGTCTTTCAGCAAGTTGCTGGAATCTCAACCAATCACAGTGAAGGAGTGACATCAGACAATTAAAAAATGTCGACAAATACATTTGTAAAGCGTTTAGAGTAAAAAGAAACCTAGACATTTATTAATTTATATCAAAGTCATTGTTGTTTATGGAAAATAAATATTCCAAGTTATTCTAAATGGGACCAACGCAATACAGTGCAACCACAGACAGCCATCATCAGCTAAGATGAACAACATACAACTCTCTGCAGATAACACAAGAGACATCCATCATCGTGACCCACCAGGTGTATGAGGTCTCCAGCCATGCCAGTGTGTTGGGGGTCATGTACAGTGCATATAGTAAGTATTCACCCCCCTTGGATGTTTTCAGTTTGTTGTGTTACAGCCTGAAATCTTGAAGCATTTAAATGGGATTTTTTTTTCTTTTGACACACACAACCTACTCAACACTTTGAAGAGGCAAGATAATTTCTTACTGTGAAACAACAGTTAATGAAAAAAAAAAAAATGAAAAAAAAGTCTTGGTGAGATAAGTATTCACCCCCCCGAGTCAATGCTTGGTAGAACCACCTCTGGCAGCAATTACAGCTGTGAGACTTTTGGGGTAAGTCTTGCCACAGATTCTCAATTGGATTAAACTCTGGGCTTTGACTGGGCCACTCTAGGACATTCACTTTCTTGTTTTTAAGCCACTCCAGTGTCGCTTTGGCTGTGTGCTTGGGGTCATTGTCCTGCTGAAATGTGAATCTCTGTCCCAGTTTTAGGTCTTTTGCAGAATGAAGCAGGTTTTCCTCAAGGATTTGCCTGTATTTAGCTCCATACATTTTTCCCTCTACCCTGACAAGCTTCTCAGTCCCTGCCGATGAAAAGCATCCCAATAGTATGATGCTGCCACCACCATGCTTCACAGAAGGGATGGTGTTACTTGGGTGATGTGCTGTGTTGGGTTTGCACCAGACATAACGCTTTGCATTTAGGCCAAATAGTTCCATTTTTGTTTCATCAGACCACAGAATTTTTTGCCACATCTTTTCAGTCTCCCACATGCCTTTTTGCAAATTCCAAGCAGGATTTTACAAGGGCTTTTTTTCAGAAATGGCTTCCTATTTAAGAACATAAGAACATAAGAACATAAGCCATTCTTCCATACAGGCCAGATTTGTGGAGTACCTCAGCTGTTGTTGCCACATATACAGTTTCTCCCATCTCAGCCATGGAACGCTGTAGGTCTTTCAGAGTTGTGCTGTGTTGGGTTTGCGCCAGACATAACGCTTTGCATTTAGGCCAAATAGTTCAGTTTTTGCTTCATTGTGCCGTATGCCTTATACTTCTTAAAGATCAACTTGACTGTGCTCCAAGAGATATTCAATGCCTTTGAAATCTTTTTATACCCCTCCCATGATCTGTGCCTTTCCACAACTTTATCCCAGAGTTGTTTAGAAAGCTCCTTGATCTTCATGGCAGTATCTTTGCTTTGACTGCACTACCCAACTGTGGCACCTTACAGAGACAGGTGTATTTAATCTGAAATCATGTGAACCACTTTTATTGCACACAGATGGACTCCAGCTTATTTACTGAAAATGCTGAGTAGGTTGTGTAAATCAAAGGGAAAAAAATCCCATTTAAATGCATCAAGATTTCAGGTTGTGAAAACGTCCAAGGGGGTGAATACTTCCTATAGGCACTATATATCTGGGCACTGCTTATGCAGGTCTAGTAGCAGTCTAAGCTAATAGTGGCACCGAGACCACACTGCACCTCTGTGAATTCCACTGCCATGATTAATGTCTGTGTGGCTTCCACATGTTTCATGTGCCTCAATTTGCTGGGTGGGGGGTGGGGAACTGCATGCAGGGCAACATGAGGGGAAGTATACATGTATGGTAAATCAGGAGACACAGGTGCATGACAGAAGGACTAATAATAGTGCTGTAATATGAATTTATGTCCTAGCACAACTTTCTGTTGTATGGAATTGCAGATATTCAATGGCATAACACAGTCTTTTTCAAGGGAGGAAGGGGTGATGGGCCAGCATTAGCATTCATAATAACATGGATAGGGGAAATGGAGCACTTTAAGAACAGGACACCCATGTGACAGATGTGTGACACAATGATATTGTGACCTGCTAAAATGAAAGTGCATGAGGTACACTGTTATGAAACTGTGCTTAAATGGGCGATTGGAATGTGCTGTATCATATCACTTTGAGAGGGTAGCACATACTGGATGAGCAACATACATCTAGTGGACCATGACGATGGATGTCTCTTGTGTTATCTGCAGACAGCTGTATGTTGTTCATCTTAATTGATGATGGCTGTCTGTGGTTGCTTGTGTTGCCTTACCCCTTCCACTGCTTGTAAGGGGGTGGGAAGGAATGCAGAGTTAGGGTTAAAAACCCCAACATCTCATTTTCCTACTTTTGTTGTTTTAATATCAACCCTAACTGATGCATTAACAAAGTTTTTTGCAAAGAATTTCCTTCCTTTTTAAGAATTTATTTATAGCTAGAAAGCCTGTTTATTCGATTGTAGAGCACAAAGGGTAGAACTGGCTATATTTGTAAACTTGATTAAACACGTCACAGGTGTATTTATGTTAAACTCTACACACAGATTGTTTTAAATTCACTGGGTGACTCATCAGCCATTGGCCCATTTGGATCCGTTCCATTGGTGACGTCACACGCATTCTCACACACACATATGGAAGGCTATCCGAGTCTCATTTAACTTTAGTATGTGTCGTAATTCTAAATTACTAAGCCAGGAACAACAGAAATATAAAAAGGGCTAACCCTGTTAATGTACTCACTTCAAGTGAAAGAAAACATTGTCAATTAGGCCTCCATACAAGTTGCCCGCAATGGGTTAAGTGTTTAACAAACTCAAGCTAAAAAGAACGAGAGAGAGAGAGAGAGAGAGAGAGAGAGAGAGAGGAATGTTTCTACAGACAACCTAGAAGGCATTTCCTGATTGCTGTATCTATGGCAACCAGTTATTTTCATTTCCCATTCCTGGGGGTCTGAATAGCAAAGGCCGGACTGGGTGGAGTGGTTAGTCTTTTACAAAATTGTACCCAGTACCCTGCCTTCAGCAAGCCAAACTATAAACAGTAAGTATCTTCAAAATGCATTTTGAATATATGTTTAATGTTTAAAATAAATATTTACTCACACAAGAACATATTCTCTGGCATAATCATTTTGAAACAGCGCTGTGAAGTGGGCAGCAAATGAGAGACTGAGAATAGGCAGTTATTTTATTATTATTATTTCTTTGCTGTGATCTGCGGCTGACAGCGGTCCTTTTCTTTTTATTTCATTTAACTGTGTTCACAAAAAACAGTTTGGACAAATACAGCCTGTGTGGGCCTGTTTATTTTCATGGAGCACAACAATATACATTATACTGTGCTACTGATGCAGTCCGTGGGAAATTTATGCTTGCTTGGTATTGCAAAAAACACTGATCGAGCCTCAGTGTGAGACATGTCCTGAATTTTTGGCAGAAGTGATAGGGGCATCAGAATTAGGTTTTGCAAACTGGCAGCTGCAGACTCGGGTTTCAGTAGTAGGCTACTGTCGGCGGATTCCATTTTTCGATTTGCAACAGCTACCAACGCCCACCCAGGGAACATTAATAATGCTGATGATGTTGTCAAAAAGAGGAGGATTTTCGTTCTTGAACGACTGTATACCCATTCATAAAGTGCTCAGATCATTTTATGAATAGCAATATGGACAACTTTCATTAGTTTTAAACAAAAGTCGTTTTATTACTGCAGACGGCAAGTACTTTTATCAATAGGGTGCTTTAACCCTCCACCCAGCTTACTTTCCTTCCAGCCTCTAAATAGTCAAAGGTCCCTTTCACTTTCCATATGAACAGATGCTGTAACTGCACAGATCTGACTGTGAAAATGCAGTTCTTATAGTAACAAATAACAATATCTATATTTAGGGGTTCTGAGTTTTGGATTATTATTTATTTTGTCAGGTTTGCTTTCACATGTTTCAGTGGCAGGCAGACTGAGTGCTTCTGAACTCAAGTGAAAGAACCAAAGCATTAGGAATGACCCTAATGACAGTTTCTTTGTTATTTTTTTAATTGTCATAAAGATGTAATTCATTAACATTTAATTCTAGCCTATGCCTTCGTTAGGATTTTAGATAAATCCTGGTTAATATACCAATTCTGAAAGCCTGACATATTAACCATGAATAAAAAGTTCCACGTATGTGTGTGAAAACATTCTATTTAAACTAAACCCTGAAAAAGTTGATTAAAAAATAGCACAATTTCAAAAGCTGACACCAGTAATCACAGTGTCACAAGAGGATTAGAGAGTTAGCACAGGATGGGACACCGCAAAGTGAAGGGTAACAAATCAAAAGGGGTCAAAAAACAGGAAACAGACAGTTCCTTACAAGACAACATTCCTCATATTAGCTCATTCTTTTTAACAATGTCATTCTGCACTGCACTTTCCCATTTTTCTGTCACAAAATGTATTTAACTCTAATCACAACTGGATCGAGGGTTCTTTTGTTAATTGTAAACATACACCACTGCTATACAGTTTGCACAAATAAACGAGTCATTCTATCACACTGTTTGACATCAAATCAGAACATATTTTGTTGGATTTTGCAATAATCAAACCAACTACCCAGAAATGTAATCATCTGACCCTGCGCTGTGACGACGTGCCTGTTCCCTAATTCCATCCTTTGTCTATGCCATGCATACACATTAACCTGCTTTCAAATAGTCTTGCACCTTCATGGTTATTTCACTTGGTGAATGAAACTGCCCCCTCCCTTCTCAGTAACCAACTAGCTATTTCACCTACTAACTGACATGCTTTTGTAGTCAGAAAGACGTTTGACCACAGAGGCACTGCTGATGTGAAATGACCGAGGAGATGCAAGTTTAACAGACTTCCTGGAAGGTAAGGGAAACAAACTGGAAACTTTAGTTTACCTGGAGTGGTAACAGAGATATAGTGCATGGAAGTGCATGACAGGTATGATTTTTTTTTAATTATTTTGTTAGCTGCAACCAATTCAAGGAGTTGTTTTTTTTAAAGCCCATTTTGATCAATTAAATCAAGTTTATAGCACCCCTTTCATCTGTTTTTGAGATTTTAAAGTTTATTCTCATTTTCAAAAAACAGTTCTTAATGTTATACGAATCAGGCCCAGTAACCCCTATATCAGCAGTGCTGCCTGTCCCTGAGCCCAGCTCTCCCTTCTGAGGCCTCCCTGTGAAAGCAGCTGACCGTGTCAGTGAAGCTCTGTGCAGCAGAGTGTGATATTCTGTCTGGAAGCGTTAATGAGGAAGCGTTAAATTTCCATCCAGCTGGAATGGAGATGACCTCTCTTTGATCTGAGGGCGCCAGGGGGCAATAGGACACTTCTTACAGGGCTTTCACATAAAGTAGCAACAAGAAAATCTTGTGAAATCTTAAGTTCTGAATTGTAACGCAGAAAAGTGCAAGTGATAGGAAATTTATTGTTACCCAATCTTATGGTCACTGAAATGAGACTGCCTGAGAAATAACGTTAAATGCCCTAAGGTAAAATTTGGTTTTTAAGACCATAACATTCTAGATTTTTTAAGAGCTGTCAAGGGAAAAATGGTAATGGCCTCATATTTGAGACAATTTCTTGTCCTGGATGATGGTGTAGTAGACTATAATAAGCATGTTTTTTGGAGTCATGTCATCCACTAAACCTATCTGTGTGAGACTTTTGTGTAACAGTATTCAGCAAATATAATGGAAGAGTAGAAGACTCTCAGTGTCTTCACAAGCTTGTCCCTGAACACAATAACTGCAATGACCTTCCATGTAAAGGGCAGTGTATGAAGAAAACTATGGAAAGAAAACTCCAGTTGCAAGACAGTCATGTCTGATCAAGCAACAGACATTCTACAGTGGGCCAAATCACAGGCACTCTCAGCACTGTACAAAACTGTGGCAATGTTGCCGGCCCCTGTGTGTATTTCAGTGTTATGTTGCGTGTTGTGTGTTAATGTTGGTGTATAGTCATTGGTACCTGGGATATAAATGGGTCTGTGGAACAAGAGTTGTTTAAATGTATATTTGTATTTAGGCATGAGGATTGCACAGCACTTCACGTGCAGGTAAAATGTAATAATATGCGAGCACGGGGAATTGCACTTTATTAATTCACATGCAGTTGTACCGCGACTCCAACTGAACAATTGATTAGCAAATGAGACTTGGTACAGCTGCATAAAAGCAGCATGTTTTCACTCACTCGGGGTTGTGTGTTCGGTGAGTGGAAAACGGGTGTGGAGAGGAGAAAGTAAAAACAAAAGTAAATAATTGTTTTGACTCACTGTGTTGTTTGTCTGTTAGTCCACTGTTTGTTTAAGTGTTAGTCCGTTTTGTTTCACCTCTTTATTTTGGCTAAAGTGCCGTGTCCTGTGTTTTGTTTGCTGGGCGGTAACAATCGCTTCACCAATCGCTTCAACACCTCTCTGTTTATTTTGTGTTAGCTCCTGTTTCTGGTCTGACGTCACCCACTGCAGCCATCTTTGTGACATGTGGTGTCATCATGGGATTACCAGCGCCTCCTAGACGCAGACCAGAGCAAGAACCACAGTTTTGTAGGGGAAAAAAAAGGCCGGTTTTTATGTGTGTTGGAAACGAAAAAAAAAGTTTTTGGATTGCAAAAAAATAAATAAATAAATAAATAAATAAATAAAATGGGATGGAAGGAGGATAAAGAGCTGAAGGACAGGGAGGAGGAGTGTCGTCTATTGGCCAAACATCCACGGTGATCTAACAAGCCATCGCCGGGGTGCACCCTTTGCGACCAGGACCATCTGTTCGCCAACTGTCCCTTCCGCCACTATGAGGAGGAGGAGGAGGAACTGGCCCAGGAGAGGAAGGGGAGGAGAAGGAGTGGTAGAAGAAACCTGCAGCAGCAACCGCAGCAACAGCAGGAGGAGGTCGGGGATGACAGCTGGGAGGTTTTTTTAAAGAACCTCGCGGCGGAGTTGTGCCCCGGGTGTGGGGCATATGGGCACATGTTGGCCATCTGCCATACGCAATATGCAGAGGCAGAAGTAATGCCTGAGTGGGAGGAGCCTGTGCATCCAGCGCCCAGACGGGGGCACCGTGAGCGTCCAGCGCCCAGAAGGGGCGACCGTGAGCGTCCAGCGCCCAGACAGGGGGACCGTGAACGTCCAGTGCCTAGACAGGGGGACCGTGGGAATCCAAAACCCAAGGGACTGTTTTTTCCACCTCCACCAGCACACGAAGAGTGCCTGCTGTTTCCACCTCCACCAGCAGAGGAAGAATGCCTGCTGTCCCCATCTCCACCAGCACGGGAAGAGTGCCTGCTGGTTTGGCTCCCAGAGCGTGAGGGAGAGCTGCACCAATCCCCTGTAACAAGGGTAGACTACATGCCGCTCCCATCTCCGTCGTCAGGAGACTACACGCCGCTCCCACCGTGTTTGTTTGTCTGTTAGTCCACTGTTTGTTTAAGTCTGTTTTGTTTCATCTCTTTATTTTGGCTAAAGTGCAGTGTCCTGTGTTTTGTTTGTCTTGCAACTTTTTATTTTCTGCTTGTTTAATTATTAAATGCTGAGCGGTAACAATCGCTCAACTTCACCAAACTCCACCTCTCTGTTTATTTTGTGTTGGTTCCTATTTCTGGTCTCACGTCACCCACTGCAGCCGTCTTTGTGACAAAAACACATTTGCTTCCAATCAAAAATGCACTGGGAGCAATGCATTAGGGGCTTCAGGAGCATTTTTTTTGTCCAGTCAGTTTAGCATTCACAGAAAATGTTTAGCATTCACCACCAGCTAAGCTGCAGATCTCTTTAACACAGACCCGCAATATATGTTTCATCCAGTACATGTTACATCCAGACATGTCTGATCACAGAGCTGCTTGGCTGCTCCATGATACCCAGGATAAATCATTGATATCTGACAAGTAGCAAACTTCAGTCTTAGGAGCAGGACAGGCTCATTACCACAAAAACATTCAGCTTGCTAGCAGTCTCAGACACAGTCCCTAGTGTACTGAAAGAGTATGACTTGAAAGCTTCATTCTCAACGATCTCCTGACTTCTCACAGAGACCAGATAGTAAAACAGGCTACGACCAGTACAGTACTTCTTTTTCTTTTTCAAATGATTTTGTAGACGTGTAGCCATTGAGACTGTCTACAAACGGATACTGACAAAACAAACATAAACCAGACAGAAGCCATCACAAATGAAACACTGAATAAATGAATGCAGCTATTACACAAAAACAGTATTCCTGAAAACAATAGCTATCAGTGAGAATTATACAAGTTTACTGCAGTATATTATGGGCTGTTGAAGTGTACCACTGTCTTTTTGCACATTTATACTGTATGTAGACCCAGACATTTTTTTAAACTAACTGCATGAAGGGTTTTTTGTACTGCCTGTTGCTTCCTGAACAGCCTTCCAGTAAATTCCTAGTCTACCAAATTAGGAAGTCCTCCATTATCAATCGCTCCCTATTAGGAATCCCAAATAGAAAAGTTACAGCTTCAGAGTGGAACTGGATTGTATATTTCAAAAGCAGGATATAAGCACAGCACAGGACTGGACTGGACTGCAGGGAACACCCTGGTTTTCAGCACTCCCACAGTGCCTGTCTAAATTCACTAAATGTGAAATTAGTGTTTTTGTGAACAACAACAAAGCATGCAAAAGAAAAGCCACATTGATCAATAATCAATAATAACAATAATAATAATAATAACAATAATAATACATGCTATTTATAACGCTTCCGCGTCTCACTCTGCATCTTCAATTCCTCCAATCTACTTTTTTTTAAAAAATCCCCAAATCTTATTTTGTTTTACAACCCAACTGCAGTTTTTTTTTTTTTTCTGAAGACTGAAATGAATTTAGAGCTCATGCAGATTAACTTAATTGGTTATAGTCAGGATTGGTGCACGACAGGCACCATGAAAGCCTTCCGAAACAGATTCTGTCGGTGCATTCTGTCATCTTCAACAAAGGACACCCCTGCTGCTCAGTCCTGAGCTGAAGACTGCACTGGATTGTGAGGACCCAAAGTCCCTACTGCTTACAGTTATGCTTAAAGAGTAAGTTGCTACAAATGTAAGTATAATGGCTTCAATATTGAGTTATTATCATTGTATTTACAAAATCTGGCTTTGATGCAGAATCCTATGTGACAGCAACACTAAAACTATGTGAAAATGTGAGCTTTCAAATCACCAGCCTAGTTGGAAGGTGCATATAAATAAATAAATGGAAGTGTTTGACAGGCATTAACTAATATACCCAATAACCCAGGAGACATAACTAAGGTTTTTAAATCTATTGTCTTCTGGGATCAATAAGCTATTAACCACCAAACGAGCAAGATGGACCGAATGGCCTCCTCTCATTTGTAAACTTTCTTATTTCTTATGTTTTTATGTAATAACAATAATATCAGTACTGTACTGCCCCTTTTTAATTTTTTTTTTTTATACTTGAGTTTGAGATATACAGATAGGACTGAAATATTCTGGGAGCTGGTTGGCAGTTGTTTTGATACACTGTGACTGGTATTGTGGCAGATGAATATGTGCAGAACGATTGGTGCTGCTGGGACCATTTTACCACACTCAAATGTCTTGCTTACTAAATATACTCTGAATAGAGCTTTTCCCCCACCTTTAAATACAGGCAAAATTGCAGTGGTGATCAAATACTATCATTTATCTACAATCAAAATGGCTAGATGAAACATTTGTTCCTCATTTTACAGGCCAATGGTACTGTAAATGATTGCCAGGACATCATTGAGCTGGGACTCAAAACTCACAATCTACCAAAGCCGGAAGGGTCAATAGTGCAATGCGCCCCATGACTCACAGCATTTTCCAGACAGCTTTCCTCAGTGCTTATCTGGGACGTGTAGAAATCAGGATCTTGGCAGCTAGCAGATTAAACAATGCCATGTGTACCAGCTTTGACTCCTGATCTCGTCTGAGCTCCAGCAACTTCTGACTCTCTCTAAGTTAGGATATGTTATTAAATACATACAGTGGCTCTCAAAAGTATTCACCCCCCTTGGGCTTTTCCACATTTTATTGTGTTACAACATGGAATCAAAATGGATTTAATTAGGAGTTTTTGCCACTAATCAACGCAAAAAAAGTCCATAATGTCAAGTGAAAAATAAAATCTACAAATTGTTCTAAATTAATTACAAATACAAAACAGAAATTAATTGATTGCATAAGTATTCACCCCCTTGAGTCAACATTTGGTAGAGGCACCTTTGGCAGCAATTACAGCCATGAATCTATTTGGATAAGTCTTTATAAGCTTTGCACATCTGGACACTACAATTTTTGCCCATTCTTCTTTGCAAAATTACTCAAGCTCCAACAAGTTGGATGGGGACCTTTGGTGAACAGCAATTTTCAACTCTTTCCACTTATTCTCAATTGGATTGAGGTCTAGGCTTTGACTGGGCCACTCCAGGACATTGACCTTTTTGTTTTTAAGCCACTACAGTGCGGCTTTGGCTGTATGTTTGGGGTCATTGTCCTGCTGGAAGATGAATCTTCTCCAAAGTCCCAGGTCTCTTGCAGACTTCAGCAGGTTTTCCTCCAGGATTTCTCTGTACTTTGCTGCATCCATTTTGCCCTCTATCTTCACAAACTTTCTAGACCCTGACTCGGAGAAGCATTCCCATAGTATGATGCTGCCACCACCACCATGCTTCACTGTAGGGATGGTGTTCTCAGGATGATGTGCGGTGTTAGGCTTGCGCCAAACATAGCGCTTAGCATTGAGGCCAAAAAGCTCTATTTTGGTCTCATCAGACCATAGAATCTTCTTCCACTTGGTCTAGAGTTTCCCACAAGTCTTCTGGCAATCTCTAGCCAGAGATTTGATGTGAGTTTTTTTCAACAATGGCTTTCTTTTTGCCACGCTTCCATAAAGGCCAGTTTTGTGAAGCACCCGGGCTATTGTTGCCGTATGCACAGTGTCTCCCAGCTCAGCCGTGGAAGACCGTAACTCCTTTAGAGTTACCATAGGCCTCAAGTTGGCCTCCCTGACTAGTGCCCTTCTCGCCCGGATACTCTGTTTTTGAGGGCGGCCTGTTCTAGACAGATTCACAGTTGTGCCATATTCTCTCCATTTCTTAATATTGGACTTTACTGTGCTCCAGGGGATATTCAATGCCTTGGAAATGTTCTTATATCCTACTCCTGATTGGTGCTTTTGGAGAACCTTATTCCGGATTTGCTTTGAATGTTCCTTCATCTTCATGATGTAGTTTTTGTTAGGAAATGTACTAACCAACTGTGGGACCTCCCAGAGACAGGAATATTTAACCTGAAATCATGTGAAACACCTTAATTGCACACAGGCAGACTCCATTCAACTAATTATGCGACTTCGAAAGACAATTGGTTGCACCAGAGCTTATTTAGTTGTGTCATAGCAAAGGGGGTGAATACTTATGCAATCAATTATTTTCTGTTTTATATTTGTAATTAATTTAGAACAATTTGTAGATTTTATTTTTCACTTTGACATTATGGACTTTTTTTGTGTTGACCAGTGGGAAAAACTCCTAAGTAAATCCATTTTGATTCCATGTTGTAACACAATAAAATGTGGAAAAGTCCAAGGAAGGTGAATACTTTTGAGAGCCACTGTAATGGGACTGGACAGCCAGACAGGTTAGGGTGTCTTCTTCTGCTGCTGTAAATGGTCAAGTGCAGACATCAATGGACGATTAATTAATTACAGGAGCTGCAAAACCAGAAATGTTCACATGACACTTGCTTAGCAACCTATTTTAATGATTCTTTCTTTCTTTCTTTTTTCTTTTTTTCTTTCTTTCGATAGACAATATAACAATTGCCCCCCTGAGTAGATGAGCACTCTTTTGGCAGAATGTCAATTTTGTCCAGTGTTCTTTCTGACACTTGCAAACATGAGTTTAGAGGTTCTTGCTCTGACTAGTTACCGGCACAAAGATATTTGATACCTTCGCATATGGTGTAAGGCATTACTTGCAAGACTTTGATAACTCGAAATACATATGTATTTGCATATTCAATTGTCAATCACAGATCAGCTAGGGAAATTAAACTAGTAACATCCAGTGCTGACACGGTCGAAGAACAAAAATATTTTGTCTGCAATAATGAATCACTAGTAAAATAAACACATGGATTTGCAGTTACAGTGCAGCATCACAAAGGTTGCTGCAGTTTTAAAGGCCATAGTTTCTGTATGAATCTACCTTGCTAGATAGTTTGTAGTATGAAGATTCCAAGGTGGTCCTCATCATGGAAAAGTTAAAGAACCACTGAGTTACAGCATGCTCATGTTGCTTGGTTGCTTTTCTGATAGATAATATACAGTACATACAGCACTGGATTGTTAAATCCACAAGTTCCTGCCATATGTATGTGCCACAAATCCTGTCTTCAGAATCAGTAGCAGCCATATAAGCACAAAAGATCAGTAGGTCAGTCATTTCATGCTCCCAAGCAGAAAACACACTGGAGTACAAGGCATGCTTCCAAGGTTTACAGACAACCAGTACACAGATCTGACCTATTGTAATATAACAAATTGCTCCTCCAGCTCAGTGCTTAGAAAGACACGATCTGAAAGAATTAACCTTAATCTTTTACTTAACCTGATCTATTTACAATAACAGGCTTAAACCTGGCATCGTCATTTGACACAAATATCCATTTCAGGTAGCGACATGTTCCAAGAGACATACATTCAGTCATGTAATTCATGTAAAAGTCAGATTAATGTTATAAAAAAAATTTACAAAGATTTATAAGGGTCATTGGCAGGGCATATCCCAGTTCACAGTAATAGCTCTTCAAGGGGGACGATGGTTTAGTTTTGTATTTTGTTTAAGTGTTTATTTGATTTCATTTAATTATAAAAGTGCCTACCAAGCACTCACCTGCACTCTCTGTCTGCAACCTTTGCTATTCTTGTCCCTCTAGGCTTGGCTGCAACACTATCCATGCACTGAGTCTTTCCTAAAAGTAGGACTCGGACTAAGGTGAGTGCACCTGAGATTAGTATGGGATGTTTGGAGTTTTTATGGATGCTTTGATTTGTTTGTTTCTTTATTTCTTTTCATTTTTATTCTTTTTTTTAAAGAAACGTGCAAAGTCCTCTAAAGTATCTATCTTCTTTGTGAAAATGACTTCTTCCTTTTACAGTGCCACAATAAATCAGCTGCCAGACTGATAAACACTCACTCGCGCGCTCACAATCAAACACCACAGTACAGAAAAGTTCAATGCAAAACAGCGGTCACTTAAAAATGTTCTAGTTTTGTTTGGTGTGAAGTTTCCTGAACTCCCCTTTCTATAACCTTGAGTTTACCAAGGCATGGGCTGCCTTTTTACCACATAAATTACAACATAGCCCCATTCCTCCACAGAAATCTGAAGCAGCGAATTTCGCAGAAGTACCAGTCAGCCACTTTATTTTGTTTACGTACAGTAAATGTCCTGAAAAGATGTAAACTGTACATTTTCAATATACTAACCATGATTACATCACCACAACTTATGTAATTAACTTAGGTCCTGCACTACAGGTGTCTATTGTGTCTGAGTTCTGTAAATATAAAAAGAAATAAAAAAGAAAAAACAATTCCCTGCTAAATCCAGAATACTACCATTAAACCACAGACAAGACCACACTTTGGAACTGTTTTCATAAAAATGTGCGTGCTGGTAAATTCATAAGGCCTACATTGCATTGAATAGTATGTTTTATAAATACAGCCTTACTTACAATCAAATCATCCTTATTTTCATTACGTCTCTGCAATCATTTTCATAGTCACTTTCTACAGCTACGGCCAAAAGTTTTGCATCACCTAGAATTTTAGGTTTGAGACAAAATAAAAAAACTAAAAAACTATATGAACATAATTTAGATCACTTATTTGATATTGTGTAATCAAAAACTAGAAAATGATATTGCAAAAGTCTACCAGAAGCCATAATAGTAGTACAGTATTTCATATTAGATTTCAAAATGTCATGTTTCAATTTTTGTCAGTTTTTTGTTAACTATATGGAACACTACAAAGTGGTATGTAATTCAATATGTTAACATAACAATATTCAGCAGGTTTCATTTGACTGTATGAAGCAAAATGAGTTAATTCTACAGAGAGGGTGATGCAAAACTTTTGGCCGTGTTGTACATTGTAGAAGATTTTAGTTATAACGCTGGTTAAGCACACATCTATTGCGTTTTCTCTTAAACATACATTAACCAACATTAAATCCCACTCCGTCAACATGAAGTGAATTTAGGTAATCAGGTGTGTGTAATCCAGTTTGCTTACCATGACTACACAGGATCCTAAAGAAGGATGTTAATCAGACCAGAACTAAAAAACAGCACTCTGCATTCCAGGCCCACAGCAAGACACTATGAATGGCCTGTGCACACTGTGCAACCAGGAAATGAAATATTTTTTTCTGAATGGAAACACAGAACAATGCAACTGTTAATCTTTTTCTCGAGTTTTGGCCTGGCAAAGGTCAACATAAAGTGAAAAAGTGACCCTGCCTCAACTTAGACGCTACCATCATGTTATTCTGGCATTATTCTTCAATATTGCATTGTCTTGGGTTAGATCTAGAGTAAAAAGTGACAGGATGTGCTTCCAGTGGCACTAGCTTGGAGCCTAGGGGATATGAACATGCGTGTGGAACTTCGATTTCTTTGTTACAGTGACGCACTTGAAACTACCAAAACCTCAATTAGATGTGTTTCAAAAACTATAAACTGATAGAAAACACAAAAAATAGATTATAATGGTAAACTTAAGGAACTTGAGGGGTTAACAACTCCCGGCGTCACTAGAATTTCACGTTTACTCCTACTGGAATCGAACTAAAAATCTCAGTTCTTATGACAAGTATATAACTACTCAAAAAGTTAAGGAGTGTAAACATTTTAAAAGTTACATGCAGAATGTGGTTGGTTAACAACTGATAGAAACCACACATCACAAAGTTCAGTAGTCATCAAAAAAAATTTGGTGATACACAAGTCTTCCTGATGAAAGCTAAGTTTGGCCAAGTTTTTGCAGTTCTTGTACTGCCTACCTCCTTCTGAAATACACTGTCGATGTGGAGTGTTGCATTTCATTACGCATCACTCCAACACTCATGTGCTTAAGTGTACAATCCCGACAGAAGTATAACACAAACGGATGGACTGCTGCCTGAGAATTGTCCCAATGAAATCCTTGGGCAGCATCTTGGATCACAAAACTATAATTTTCTGCAAAATCGAGCAGACAGACGGCATAGTCCTCTTTCCGATCTTCTTTCAGGCACCTCAGGAAGTTGCTTTGTCTCATGGTGACGAAGTGATGCTTCCGCAGGCTCAGAAGTTTGTGAAACAGGATTCTTTTGAAATCCTTGAGCTTCTCCGTCAAAGTCAGCAGGTTGAAGTGATCAACGTACACCCACTGATAGAATACAAAATTGTCAACTGTATCCAGACCATCAAAGTATTCCTCTTGGGGTTGACGACCAGGGCATGCTTCACAAGTGCCTGTCATACAAGCTTCTTCCTCGAGGGAGCGCACAGTCTTACCAATCAAGCTTTTGTACTCCTCCTGAGCGCCACACGCCTTTAACATCAACTTTTATGCTATGATGATATGCACAGTCGCACACAGAGTGAGTCCCAGAAGCTCCAGGCAGGATGTAACACTTGGGCTGCTTAGGATGAATAACGCCAGTTCACTTAGGACTATGTGGTACTTTAGCCTCACCAAAGTGGCCATAAGCAATGCTCAAATGCTTCACAAATGCAACTTAAAAAATCTGCCAAAATTCCAAAATCCGCGCATTCCAAAATGTTTTGCTTGATTCTTGCAGATCTCATCAACATCTATCCAAAAATATCTTTGGGTGATTTTTTGGAGTCCCCTGTGAGTTATGTCAGCCTAAGCTTGGTAGAAATACCAAGAATTCAAATTTCACAGGGGATTAATGATCAGTGGGGGGTTGTTGAAACCAAAATTTGGAAGAGTGGTCCCTAAGGTTCTTAAAGCAATACTAACATTTTAGGACCCGTTTCCCCTGCAGGGAAAAGAGATGGGCTGAAGTTCGAATAAAACTCGACACTTACCCCTCGTCTGGCAACTTGCCAAAATTGGGTTAGGTGCTTCTGGTATTTATTTCTCGAAAGCCCTATTCATTACGAACGAGGTGCTACACATGATGATAGCGTCTAAGTTGAGCCCAGGGTTGACCTTTGCCAGGTCACAGCTCGAATGGGAAACAAAAACAAAACAAAAAAAAGATTAGCATTTCTGAACTCAGCGGGCCCGAAACCCCCCAGGTGAATTTTTTTTTTAGCAAAATCTGATATGGTCAGGCAATGGCTCTGGTTGAGTTGGTATGGAATGACCCAGATATATGGATAAGAACACCCTTGTTTTTTTTGTAGCACAGGAATGGGCTGCAATTCTAAAAAAGATTATTTTGAACTGTGGACATAACAAGATTTAAGATGTGTTTCTTGGAATAAGGATACTTGATTGCGATGCAAAAAGTAAAGGCATTTTGTAAGTTTGATGTGAGAATTCAATGCACATTCTGAGACACAATGTTAATAACCGTCATTATAGTGATTGAAATGAGATAGCAAGAGACCTCTTCTTTTAGGAATATTGTAGCAAGGCATCTGGGTCTGACTTATAAAACACTTTCCATTCTGAATATCACAAAAGTTGAGAGATCTGCAACACAAAACATTAAAACAAAAGAAAATACAAATACAAAACACAAACTGCAAAAGGATTTCAAAACTGAAAGTCCCCTGGTTTAGAAAAACTGAAAAGTCTTCAGAGCAGTGATGACTCTCTTAACAGCAATGTAGACCCAAGCTCAGACTCTGCTTATGCATTACACACAAAGAAAAAGTGTATTGTTAAAAAAAAAAATGGTAATGTTCTTTGTTTCTTCAAACAAAGTACCATCAAAGCACAAATAAACTGAACAGTACGAGTTTCAGAACCAGGTTTAACAACTGCAGCCTCGACATGGAATGCATCATGTTTTCGCTCATTGTTGATAGCATTTTAAAGTAGAACATAATATAAGTAGCTATATACTTATTAACCTTTGTGACAGAAAAGACATTTTAATTACAGTGACAACAATAAGGATAAACAAGCAAGGGGGAGAGGAGAAGGTGTTCAAAGGTAAAGGGTGGAAGGGGGGTTACCAATATGTACTCTGTTCTTCAAGGATTTTTAGGAATCCAATAAACCCAGTCCAGTGGGCTACTCCCTCGTAAGGATTGTTCAGAAAGCCGGAGCCGCTGTCTCCATATCCTCCGTAGCAAGGTCAACAGGAGCCACAGGAGGGTTTGACTGAGGTTCAGCCGTCACAGTAGCAGATGGGTCGGTAGAGATGCTTTGTTTTGGTTCTAACATCAATGCACCTTCGGCTGCATGGGTGGGGTTCTGGGTACCAGTTCCCCCCTAGGACACTAAAGAAGCCTCAGCCTCTTTTGATGATTTAAAGAGATAATGCTGGTCGTTTTGAACAACTTTAAGAGAAGTGGGATGGATAAGAAACCGTTTCAGTCCCATTGCCACCACCTGCTTCCTAATTTTCATGTTCAAAAACCATCCTGTTACATGAGTTAGCTCCTTCAATGACTTTAATGAACGCATCCAGCTCTGCACACCACTCTTATTTGTATTTAATAAATGAAATTTTAACAAAAGCTAGTTTACAACTGTGCTCAGTCATACAGTATTTCAGCAAATGTAATAAAACCTGGTCGCCACTAATGATGCACATGTTCTAGGCATCATTATTCTGATAATGATATCGCACAAATGTACGTACTTTTTAAAAGTTATTTATCTCCAATATAATATGCATTTTTTTAACTTTTCCAGTAAACAAACAAACAGTACCTGATATAGTGTGTACTGAATAGAAATGTACATTCAGAGTGTGTTCAACAACTCTGTAAACCAACCCATCACTCAATGATGCATTAAAGGACCAAAACTGCAGAGGGAATGCACTGAAAACTTTACAAACTTGGGCTGGTTGCACAAAACGTCTTAAATACTTTTAAGACCACTTATTGGACTTATACTTAAAATTTATCCCAAAATAATTAATACCCGTTGCACAAAACGTCTTAATTTTGAGACCGGTCATTTTTTTAAGCCTCCCTCTAACCAGGCTTAAATGAGAAACAAGTATCTTTTGCTATAGAAGCCAACATGGCAGCAGCACCGACAGCTTTTGCTGAATTTTATAATTAAAGGGCATTTGGTAGGGAAAGACTATTTCAGGGCAGACACAGTCCCTTAGAGAATTTAAATAACTCTGCAGTTTTTGAAAGACTGCGTTTCCACTGCGAGGACGTACTAACTTTAGTGGAAATGTTAAAAGATGACTTGGAGCCTGCAGCTAACAGAAACCACTGCCTCGCCGCAGTCAATCAAGTTTGTGTGGCAATTCGTTTCTATGCCACTGGAAGCTTTTTAAATGTTGTTGGAGACTTCAGGGCAATTCACAAATCGTCAGCCAACAGGACTAAAAAGCTGCAATGGTACTGTCAGATTCATTTAACTCTATTAATTAATGTTGTCCGCACAAACAACCATCCTAGTCCAACAGCCATACACTATTGTAAACAAGTCAAACTTTGATATATGTATAACGACTTCGTTTTAATCATTAAACTAATCTGTATGTTTTTAACCAGTTTTGTTGCCCATCTGAGGTCAGCAACACATACATTATAAAAAAGCTCATGCAGCTTTTCGCAAAATATAAACAAACTAAACATTTCAGTAAAAAACGGGTCTGTGAAAGTTATCTAGTTACTTTTTAATGAACTTCATTCCCGACTTGTCTGTACTCCTATAACAGCCACACACGTTGCTGTTACACAAAATCATGCTAAAAACATTATCTGATTTAAGAATATAATATTTTCAAGCATAACTCAAGATGACAAATAGAGATCATTGCACTATCAGAGGTGTTCGACTGGCTTTACGCTCACTTGGTAATTCCAGTTTCACCTAGAAGTTTTAAGAATAACAAGACGAAACAATTTCACTGCACGGTTCTATAAAATTATTAAATATTTATTGTTTACCTAAACAAGATTAATACTGTCGTGAAATTGAGTGATTACTAGATTATTTTTTTCACAAGACCTATACTAGAACAGTAAGATTTTGAATATAAGAATACTACCAATTGAATACATTTTTAATTAAACGCGATTTGAAAATATATAGATACTAACATTTTTAATTTACCTGCTGCTTCTACCACCGTGGCATCCTCTATTCCCGTCTTTGCACCCGTTCAATTCCACTGAAAATGGGACACGTTTCCCCATAAATATAAATTATAAAAGAAGTTAACTGGGAAAGTTTTTCAAAAGGGCCGCCTCCAGTTTTTGTTTTCTTTTTTTAATATGCATTTTTAGCCTCAGCCAGCAGGTTTCCCCATTGTTTTTAATGTCAAGTAGTACGACTTACTGCCGGGTTGATGGCATTTACCTGTTCGGCAATTTCTTGCCAGGATTTATTTTTGTCTGAATTTTTTAATGACACCCTAACCTCCCAAATAGTACTTTTTTTTTAAAAAAAGAATTAATTATAGTACAATTTCCCATTTTTCTTCTTAGCTAAAATTAATTTTCTTCACTTTGCGTGTAGCCATTTTGTTTTTTTGTTTTTATTTTCAAACAGACTCGAAAAAATAAGGCCGGTCTTCGTTGCTTAGCAACAGTAGCTTATGACCAGTCTTATGTAAGACCTACTAAGTTTTGCTTTGTGCAAAAGACTTAAGCAGGTGCTTTAGAGGACCATAATTTACTGGTAGCCATTAAAACAATACATACATCTGCAAGTGCTGTGTCAAACTGACGTCCGCATGCCTCGCTCTTCCCGATGGGTGTTTGATTTAAATTTATGTGATACGGACGCTGCATACAAACAGAAAAAAACAACCCCGGCCTGACCCTTCTATATCTGAAAAATTAAAAAAGATATAACAAAAAAAAAAAAAAAAAAACTTTGGCGAACCTGATAAAAAAAACTGTCCTGGAATCATGCTGTTTTTGTTAGGTTTCTGTACAATTCTAAACATTTAATACTGGTCAAACCCCCTGGCCCCCAGTATAAACATGCTATACATAAAATATGACTGCACTGCCCTGCTGTTATCCTGCATGGTACATATTGATGTATATACCCGACACGCAAGACCCCAATAATGGATGCATAATTAATCAATACATTTCCAGAGCAGAGCAAAGGTTTTTGTCTAGGATCAACTTTTATTGTGCCTCTCATTTTCCAGTGGTCTGGATCAAAATCTTCCTGTCTGCAGTTTAACACATATGACCGATATGAATACGTTAAATACATGCTATATTTAACAATCAAACAGTAACATGTACATATCAGTAACATACTTCCTCTGCTATGGTTGTAAATTAAAAAAAATGAAGTACCTAATATAACAAACATTATATCATCAAAAACCTACATCCCCGTAACTTGGTAAAGAATAATCAAGTTTTGTCACAACTGGGTAAGCAGTTTTGTGTGGAGTTCACCTGTACATATATATAGACAGACAAATTCATACATCCCCAGTCTAGTTCTTATAAGAAGAAAGGCCCTCTTTGTCGTGTGACGTGGTTAACATTTTTACTGTTTCCAGTGGAGTGCATCCGACCACATCAGTAAAGTGGGGCCATTCTTTTTTTCAAACACACCAATGTCCGTTTATCTAACGGGAAATATCCCATGTCATACTCTCTAGAACTTGTCTTGATGAATGTACCAAGTTTCATCACATTTGGATGCACGGGTACCTCCACTTAAAAACCTCTCCCTGAGGTCTACATCCTCTCTAGTTAGATAATACATAAGGACATGCCTTTCTTATACTTTTACAGATTTTTACCAAGTTTGAACGTTCATTCACAGCATAGAGAAAAAAAAAACTGTACTGGAGCAAACACGATGACAAGACAGGATCTGTGTCCTTGCACAGGTAGCAGTGCAAGTGTCTATTCCTCAAATAGTCAAGGTTAACAAGCCCCTCATATCTGCAATGGGGTGGGGTGGGGTGGGGGGGGGGTACTCTTTACGGAGATTTTTGTTTTTAAAACAGATTTTTTTTTTCTTGTATCAAATATTAATAGCACCGTTAATGAAAATAAATACAATATTTAAAATAAAATGTCTACACTGGAATAACTAGCTTGAATATCTTCTCTTGTTGTTTTCTGCTGTTTTTTTTATTTATTTATTTATTTTTCTGTGCTGGACTGAATAGACTGATTCAGCTGAAAAACTAAACTCTAGGATTCTTGCTGGCACATTGCCAAGCCTTAGCAAGGTGGGCTGGGCTGCTCGGCGTGATCTAATGCAATGGTGGACAAAAACGTATTTGCATTTCACTAAAGAGAGGCAAATATGAAGAGAAAGAAGAATATTACCAATGGAATAATGTGTAGCTACAAATTACCTACCTTTCTTTCCATAGCTCCTTCAGTGCAGGTTGCGGTCTTGAGGCGGCTGTTGCAAAAGAGTCTCTGTCCGGCTGTCTAGTTCTGAACTTCCCCTCGGTAAGCAGTCTGCGATTCTCCCACACTCCCCCCGGTTGTCTGTACAGATGGAAGGTTGGTGCCTCGGAAGGGGCTGAGTCTGGAGGATGGAGCCGGGTCGGGAAACGCTCTGTGTGACTGGAGCAGTGGCGCAGGCGCGGGCGCTGCAGTAAACAGAATCGATACAAAAGAGGCGAAGAAGGGGGCGTCTGTATATTACACGAGAACACTGACACTCTCAAACTGACAAAATATGGTACATGGGGACCTAAAGTGGACTAGAAGAGTGGGGATTTGGGACACAAATAAAGTGAAATCAAACGAAATGTACCAGATTTCTACCGAGTTTTGCAATGAAGTAGTACAAGAGTACATTGCTCACCAAATACAGTAAGGGATCATACAAACGCAAGGTCTCATGCATATTTAATCAGAAATGAAAAGGCACCATACTAAGGATGTGACCACTTAATTAGGAACTGTCAAGAAATACAGTAGCAGGTGTGTGTGGTTCAAGTGTATTTGTATCCCATACAAATGCATTAAAGTGTACATTAATATTTGTGAACTATTTATATATAGATAATATATATATATATATATATTATATATAAATATATATATATATATATATATATTTGCTGATTCCCAAGAATTGTGCTTAACCTATGCAACTACAGCCTGCATGCTATTATTTTTCATATTTATAAAATACATATATATTCAATTGGGAAAACGTTACTTTTTCAGTTCTTTTTTTTTTAAATACAGATTTGTGTAATTATTGAATAAAGAGGGATGTTTGGGTTTTTAAATCAATTTCAACCTCTTTTTTTTGTTGTTGTCATAGTTTGCTCTCTTTATCCTTTGTTTCAGGGCTAGCGGCTGACCGACAATAGGTAAAATAAATGATATGTACATATATTTGCCGACAGACCCTGCATACACAGACGATACTGGAATGCTGTATTTCTGAATTAGAATGATATGTCCTTCATTTATGGTCTTGTATCTGGCCAGCGACCCCATCATGTAATTGCAAAAGGTGGGAGAAATTAAACTGAGCATCATCATCATCACTCAACTGAATATCCATGTGGCGTATCTCTTTCCTTGATTATATTAGGGAAGTACCTGGCTGCATAGAATGGCACAGAAAATGGGTATGTTTGCAACAGTTTATACCGTTTTTTTTTTTTTTTTTTTTTTTTTTTTTGTTTTGTTTTGTTTTGTTTTCCTTGTGTTTATTTAACTAAGGTTTATGGCTTGATTCTGCTCTGCGTTGTCTGTTGGAATGCAGTGAAACAGGCTATAGTGCCATCTGTATATGAAATAGCAGTACTGCAGTGGAAAAGTGATCTGGTTCTCGAACTACAGCTACCCAAAAGTTTGCATCTGATTTACTGACATGATCGGTACAACATTCAACTAATACCAGGGTAAAAATACGAACACATATCCCGCCCAGTCGTTATGCAGTGGCAGTAAACATATATCATTTTGGGCTACTGCTGCAAGCCCATTTAAACCATTGAAATGTATTTGAAGACATATTCTTGATAGACATGCTCTATTCAGGCATAACCCTCCTTAACACCACAGCAACCACAGTAGAACATGTATGGGATCAACCTGAAAGACAGCACTGCAGTAAGTGAAGGACGCTCTGGGCCAAGGTGTGATACTCACTCTTGTTTAGCCATGTGTTCTTTAGACACATAGTGATAATACAGGTTCTTGGGACCCTTCTCTTCAATATCTACATACTTCCCTTGGGTCACCTCATCTGCCAACACAGCCTCATGTTTCACTTCTATGCTGACGACACCCAGCTATACTTAAAACTCGACCCTGGTAGCCCCTCTGCCATGGTCCGGCTCTCGGCTTGCATTCAAGACATCAAGGCCTGGATGTCTGCCAATTTGCTTCAGCTGAACACTAACAAATCTGAGCTCCTTCTAGTAGGATCTAAAATTCAACTTAAAAATCTAAATGTAGCTGCCCTTAACCTCAGAAACTGTCTGCTGCTGCCTTCCCCCACAGTACGAAACCTTGGTGTACATCTTGACAGCAACTTCTCCTTTGATGCCCACATCTCCTCCATGGTCAAATCTTCCTTCTACCATTTTAGAAACATCTCAGGAGTCCGTCCCTATATTTCCTTCCCAGATGCAGAGATACTTTGTCATGCATTTGTTTCCTCTCGACTCGACTGCTGCAACTCTCTATATGGTGGTCTCCCGAAACACACCATAAACCATCTGCAGCTAGTTCAGAATGCTGCTGCCAGGATCCTTACCAGATGTAAAAAATGTGATCACATCACCCCCCCTGCCCAACAGCACTGGCTACCTGTAAAGTTCAGGATTATGTTCAAAACTCTCCTACTCACTTACAGTGCCCTTCATCACACAGGTCCTGAGTACCTCCTCAACCTGCTGACCAGCTATGTCCCTGCTCACAAGCTGCGGTCCTCCAACTCTGGCCTGCTTGTTATCCCCAAGCAAAAGTGCACCACACTTGGACAACATTCTTTTAGCTTCATGGCTCAGACTCTTTGGAACTCTCTCCCAGCTTTGGTGCATGATGCTCCCACCGTCGCTCTCTTTAAATCAACTCTCAAGACCCACCTGTTCTTTCTTGCTTTCCATGCTCTTTAAGCCTGATATCTGATATTATCTGCTGCTACTATTTAACCTATTATGTTACTATCATGTATTATGCACTTTCTACTGTATTTAATGTACTATTTCATGCATTATGTTACTATCATGTATTATGCACTTTCCACTGTATTTAATGTATTATGCATTGTTTTTTTATTTTTTTACTGTATATCATGTATTATGCCTTTCTCTGTATTTGAAGTATTATGGATTTTCTTGTTGTTACCGCATCTTGTAAAGCCCTTTGTGATGGTGGTCCAGTATGAAAGGCGCTATATAAAATAAAGATTGATTGATTGATTGACTAGTAAGCACTGATTCTTTAGACACATAGTGATAATACAGGTTACTAGAAAGCACTGTTTGTTTAGACTCTTAGGGGTAGGTTTACCAAAGCGTTGCACCTGTCGCAAGAGACGCAAACCAGGTGCAAACAAGTCGGAAGTCTTGGATAAAATTTACTAGACAAGCGCAACGCTATTTGTGACTTTTTAGGGAATGCTTTATAGCAGGTTTTTCTTTGTGGTTATACCTCAGGTGAATATCTAGTTATGGATGTTCCTGCATAAATTATGATAAATAATGAAATGTACAAAAGCTGCCGACAGTTGCAACACTTACAATTGAATCAAATCTTTAACACATCATAAATACAACAGAAAAAAATGTTTACAACATTGATTTAAGTCTCAGAAACATGAATCTGACCAGATATTTTTTTATGTTTCTTTATTATCAAAATATGAACATGTTTTTTTAAACATATCTTGTACATTTACGACATGTGTGTCTGCATATGTTTGCAAGGGCACAGATCTGTTCACTTGCCATTTCACACACTTCAAATCAACATCATCTACAGCTGATTGTTTTTGTCTTGCTGTAAGACCTGCAGATGTGAAAGGTTGTTCGTTGTCATTTCGAGGAGACTGAGTACATGTTGTGTCTGCTGGGTCATGTGCCTGTGAGGAAGGGCTGATGTTTTCATTCTCACTGCCATCACATATATTAGAATCTGTAATTCAATAAATAAACTGGACGTTACTTTTAATCCTGCTGAAAATACACATATGATAAGAAGTACATTATTATTATTATTATTATTATTATTATTATTATTATTAATAATCATCAGTAATCATCATCATTAATATTATTATTATACTATAATAATAATAATAATAATAATAATAATAATAATAATAATAATAATAATAATAATAATAATAATAATAATAATATTTTTAAATAATAAAAACAAAAATGTATTGCACAGGCAGAGATTGAAGCCGGCACCTCCAGTGGCCGGTTTTTTAAAACTTTTATTATGGATAACAGTGATCCGGATTTTTAAAAAAATATATTTTGTGTTCCAGATTTCTTTTATCTGGGTCGTTTTGATCTGTTTTTTTCTTCAGAAAATGTCATTGCTGGATTACCTGTATCCACATTACAAATAATTATGCTTAAGAAATTCGTTTTGTTTTTAAAGGAATCTCGATCACAAAATCTACAATTACAAAATCCGCATCACTTGATCCAGATTGCGTTATGAAAAACCAGCCCTAGCACAGCGGTTACAGCGCCGATCCGCTGTAGAGCCGCATACCCTTCGTTACGAGCGTATCAATATTCTTGTGTTGCATCACCTACCAGTCCTGACCCCTACCCCATGCATGCTACAGCCTACTAATATGCAGCATTGGCTACTAAAAGCATACTAAGTATACATATAGCCTGTTATATAGAATTTGAAATATATGTTACTCATATATTAAATATTGCAATTCTGTTCCATGTGGGTAATACATAATTACTGTACGGCTTTAAATATATTCTCAATTACTTCACGATATGTGTAATAAATCATTGTAATATTTTGCCACTAGATCATTTTTCTGCTGTGGAAAGCAATTTAGGGGTAGGAGTTTCATTTTCTGTATTGTTATAATGTCACGACACTCATTCCAGCGCCACATCAGACATATTAAGTTGCATATTTCTTTTGAACAAGTTTAGTATTGAATATTAACATTAGAATGTAACATTCACAATTATAACACGTTACAGCAGGTATATAAAATATTAAAAAATACATCGCATCAGAACATCTGTTTATTATCAACAGACAAACTGTTTGGTGGAGCGATTTAACCTGACCTTGAAGCAGATGCTTGAAGTCGGTGGCCATGGAGTCAGACGGGGTCAGACCCTGGGCCGGAGTCTGGCGGGTCTAGTGGTAGCTCACATATCGCCAGACCACACCTTTGGCCTGGCAGTGGAGAAGATCTTGCAGCGGTGTCTTCGGGAACGCGAGGCATCAAGACAGGTAGCCGCGTTGCTCCCTCCCCCCACTCTGACGCAGGGCAGGTTGAGCTGCTGGCACTCTACCCCGACGCGAACAGTCACCCAGATGGTGCCAGTTCACACAGCCCCGCAAGGTGACCTTAGGTATCACCTACAGGCCTCATCTCAGGCGAGAGGCAGGGCCCTCCCTCAGCGTGGTGGATGTGGCCGTAGCCAACAACAACCTAGAAGGCAGTTCCAGGGATTCCGCCCTAGACAACCGCCACTGCTAGCCCCGCCTCAGCTGCCCCAGCAGGGCCCCTAAAGGCATGGTGGCCTCAGACCCAATTCACTACTGGTGCACTTGCACCTCCGATGTGTGGGTGCTCGCAACCGTACAATATGGTTACGGGCTTCAGTTTCACTTGGGATCCCCTCCTTTTCGCGTAGTCACGATTACGTACGTGACAGATCCGCTTCAGACCTCAGTGCTTCAGACCGAAGTGGCAGCCTTGCTGGACAAGCGCGCCATTTGTCTCGTAGATCCCACCTCTCTCGAGGAGGGGTTCTACTCGAGATACTTTCTGGTACCGAAGAGGGACCGTGGCTTCCCATCCTGGACCTGGGGTTTCTCATCCAGTTTCTGAAACAGAAAGGATTCCACATGCTGATTCATCGTCATATACTGCAGTCTGTCTGGCCGGGTGACTGGTTCACCACGGTGGACTTACAGGACGCGTATTTTCACGTTCCCATTTGTCCACAGCACAGGAAATATCTCTGCTTTGCCTTTCCCTAGCTCCCCCTACGTTTTCAAAGTGCGTAGACGCTATCCTCGCCCCCTTGCGGCTGCAAGGAGTCAGAGTGATGAATTACCTCGATGACTGGTTGATCTGTCCCAGTTGCGGGAGGGAGCAGTGGCTCACACGGTGCTAGTGACAGGGCATCTAGTGAGGCTGGGCCTCATCATCCATGATGCCAAGAGTGGTATACAACCGCAAGATGGTGACGACGGACACCTCCAACTCGGGTTAGGGCGTGGTCTACAAAGGCAGAGGAGTCAATGGACCCTGGTTTGGCCATTGGACGACCCTGCATATCAATATGCTGGAGCTTTCAAAACAGCGACTTCTGCAACGGATTGCGGACACAGTCTCGACTGCGTATGATGGTGCTGGCTTACCCCCACCTGGGCAGATAGTCGCACATTTCACGGGACCGGTGTGGCTACGTCATGGGCCCTATTTCGAGGTGCCTCCATGGCTGAGATTTGTGATGCGGCTACCTTGGCTACCCCGCATACTTTTTCCAGGTTCTATCGCCTGAATGTGGTAGATCCCTCATTGCCCTCTGTGGGCACTAGGGTCCTCGAGGTGGCACACTCACGCCCCTGACCTTAGTCAGGCAGGACTTAGCGTCCCTCATATGTTGCCGTTCTTTTCTCCTTTGCGACGGCTCTGGTACATGTTTCCCATAACAATGTTTTGGTGGCCATCTTCGAATTGAAAGAGAACGTTAGTTTACTGTGGTAACTTGAGAAGGAAGCAAGGGGTGAATCTTTCAAGTATTTTATTAGAACAAACAACTATCAACTACGATTGTACAGACATCGCGTATCAGCGCCATTTTCTAATCTACTCCGGTCTATGCTGTTGTGGTATTATAACAAAAGCTAGGGGGTTGTGCTACTCAAAGTACGGATCGTTTACAGGGACCAAATAAACAGTTACAACATTTACCTACCGTAAACCGTTTTCTGTCGCGAATCTGCTCTTTCTGGGAACCAGGGTTACGGTAGGTAAACTGACGTGCTGTTGTGCTGTTGGCTCCTCCCCTCACCCCATGTCTCAGTACGGCGCTGCATTTGAATCTGAGTTTTAGCTTGTTATAATTACACTGTGTAACAATTATTATTATTTTTTTTTTGTTCCTGGGTAGTAAGTGTTATTTCCTAATTGCTTATGCATCAAAAGTATAGAAAATGGCTATTATGCCCCACAAACTTTGCTTTTGTGACCAGGACAGTGATATTTTGAAATGTACCTATTTCCAATGAGAAAACGGTCTTTTCGTTCACACAAAGTCAGAAAAAAAAAACAATAGTGTTATCAGAAAAACACACGCAGCTGTTAGACTTTAAGCTACAGTGTTTTCCCAATTTCCTGTGTTTTCTGATTAAAGCAATTAAAGATGTAATTTCTCCTTACTGCTTCTAACTGCTCTGTACTTTTCCACGCCTGTACTTCGCTTCTCCCACGCTGTCACTTCCACTTCCAAGTTATATATATATATATATATGTATGTATCGTACTACTTCAATTTGGTGCTGGAGCGTTTATTTTAAATTGATCAAAATGACCGTGGCGCTTAAAAAAGGGCGACCTTTATTAATAATACTACGATTTTCAAAAGCTGCAATATTTTATTACATGGTTTATGTTGTAGCCGGTGAGAACATTTTTATAACTGCTACCAATAATCCAGTTATTGCCGGGCGTTCCTATCAATGTGTGTACCTCTATATAATACACAGCAGTTGCATTCAGTGAATCAAGACTGCTGTCGTCTCCCTGCTGGTACTGTGGACGGTAAGTAACGGTGTATGTCTCGCTCTCGCGCTGTTTCTTTCTGTGCTGATCTGCCCTGTTTTGAAATGCTTTTATTCTTTCTTTTGTTTTATTTGGAATTCAGTAGGGTGAATGAGTCGGTTTGTTTTGGTTCACCCGAGGTAATGTATAGTTTGTTTTCTTGTTTTAAATTATTTTGACGGTTTACTTGATTTAATATTGTAGCGTGCATGGGGGAAGGCAGCAGCAGGGCTGATAGGTGACATAATCACATACAAAGACGTAAGGCCGATATAGGCTCCTTTTGTACAGCTGTATCGGCACTATGCTTTAGTGCGAGAGGTCCCAGGTTCGTGCCCGCCCTCCGCCTGCCTGCGTTAACCGAGATCACTGTCAGCATTGGGATGCAAGTACCCTGGCACGCACTCGTCGGACTGTAGCCTGGTGATCAAGTCCCAGGCAGACTTGAGGCTGGCCGGGGAGAGTAGCATGCACGGCGAGCAGGCGGGCTGGTAGGTGACGTAATCACATACAAAGACATTAGCCCGATATACCCTCTTTGCAAGGGAGCTGGTTCTTCTGTACAGCAAATTTGGCGCTATGCTTTAGTGCGAGAGGTCCCAGGTTCGCGCCCGACCTCTGCCTGTGTGTGGATTGCCTCTCCCTGTGTTATGCACCTGCCTGTGTTAAACGAGATCGCTACAGTATGTATAATAAAACAAGAAGTAGATTTTATTTGGTAAGCTGTTGACTTGTATGCTTTTGTTTGTGGTAACGCATATGTTTGTTTCTCTCTTGTTGGAGACGAGTTGGCTGCTGTTTTTGTTTCCTATTTTATTTTGGTTATTTTTTGTTGTGTTTTGATTTCAGTATTTGCCCCTTGCTTTAGTGTTTGCTTTGTGTTGAATGTGTTTAGTCGCTGTAGCCTACCGTATCTGTTTAGTGCTTGCTTCTAAAAAGAAACTGCTCGACTATATTACACTACTTGTGTTTTAATATACTGTATGCTAACAAATCTGAGTGCAACCCTTTGCGGTAAAAATAAAGGCTTTAACTATCTAACGTTACAAAAGAAAATTTGAACGAAAGCTTTGAAGTCTGCATTCAGCCACCCTCAGATCACACTGCCCCTGGTGTTTGCATAGTGTTAGTTATTCACGATTTGGTTTTTGAGCCCAATTCAGATTCGTTGGCACTTATATTGTTTTGTTTAGTTGTAGTTTCTGTATTTATTTGAAACACTGTCACAAAGACGGCTGTAGTGGGCGACGTCATACCAGAACCTGGAACCAACAAATAAACAGAGGTGGAGTTTGGTGAAGCTGAGCGATTGCTTTCTCTCAGCATTTAATAAATGAACAGACAGAAAATAAAAGGTTGTGTTGTAAGACAAACAAAACACAGGACACGGCATTTTAGCCAAAATAGAGACAAACAAAACCGACTACACAGACAAACACAGAGAACTGATATTATTTACTATCACTATCTCAGTCTCCAATCTGGTTCTCCACTCACCGAACACACAACCCTGAGTGAGTGAAAACATGCTGCTTTTATGCAGCTGTACCGAGACTCGATTGCTAATCAATCATTCAATTGGAGTCGCGGTACAACTGCACGTGAATTAATAAAAGTGCAATTTCCTGTGCTCTCATATTACATTTGCACTGCACGTGAAGTGCTGTGCAATCTTTGTGCCTTAATACAAATACACATTTTAAACACTTGTGCTCGTAACCCATATTGCATCCCCTGTACCAATGACTAAACACCAACATTAACACGCAACATACAACATAGAAATACACAGGGGCAGGGCAACATTGCCAAAAAACACATTTTGTCATTTTTGTCTTGTTTTTTGAGCACACTTCTCTCCAGGCGCTATAGTATTTGAGAGGAGCTGCCCTGATGTTCTTGTGCTTTACCAAACTTACTCTTGCTTTCTATTTTCTCTAGGCTTGCAATGCGCAGAAATGTTTCCTTTTAGCTTAGTGCCCTATCTTCAACATTTGGCAAAGAGCAGCAGTGCCCAAGGGCTCTTTCCATAAAATATCCCTGTAGTTGCAGTCTCCAAAAGCTTCCTTTCCTTCTCATGCCACAAACCCGGCTCTTCCATTCCATCATTGATATCAGAAGCATACTTTGACACCCACGATCTGCATTCCATGCTATTGACTGCCATACGGGTGTGGTAGGAGCAGGGTGCGTGGTGAGTGAGGGGGCAGTTGGAAGGGGCTTTCAGTAGGAGTATGAGTAAGGGATACACATGTGCAGGCTGCATCCACAGGCAGTGTCCTTGGCCTGCTCCATGCTGAGATTCCCATCTTCCAAATAGAGTAGTATTTTCAGTATGGTGGGTTTGTTTCACAGTCCACACTTCTGTAAAAGTTTGTTAGTAAAGTGGCTTGCGAAAGTATTGACCCCCCCCCCCCCCCCTCCCCCTTGGCATTTTTCCTATTTTGTTGCCTTACAACCAGGAATTAAAATTGATTTTTATTTGGATTTCATGTTATGGACATACACAAAATAGTCCAAATTGGTGAAGTGAAATGAAAAAAATAACTTGTTTCAAAAAATTCTAAAAAATAAATAACGGAAAACTGGTGCGTGCATATGTATTCACCCCTTTGCTATTAAGCCTCTAAATAAAATCTGGTGCAACCAGTTACCTTCAGAAGACACATAATTAGTTAAATAAAGTCCACCTGTGTGCAATCTAAGTGTCACATGATCTGTCACATGATCTATATATACACCTGTTCTGAAAGGCCCCAGAGTCTGCAACACCACTAAGCAAGGGGCACCACCAAGCAAGCGGCACCATGAAGACCAAGGAGCTCTCCAAACAGGTCAGGGACAAAGTTGTGGAGAAGTACAGATCAGGGTTGGGTTATAAAAAAATATCCAAAACTTTGAACATCCCACGGAGCACCATTAAAGCCATTATTAAAAAATGGAAAGAATATGGCACCACAACAAACCTGGCAAGAGAGGGCCACCCACCAAAACTCACGGACCAGGCAAGGAGTGCATTAATCAGAGAGGCAACAAAGAGACCAAAGATAACCCTGAAGGAGCTGCAAAGCTCCACAGCGGAGATTGGAGTATCTGTCCATAGGACCACTTTAAGCCGTACACTCCACAGAGCTGGGCTTTACGGAAGAGTGGCCAGAAAAAAGCCATTGCTTAAAGAAAAAAAAATAAGCAAACACGTTTGGTGTTCGCCAAAAGGCATGTGGGAGACTCCCCAAACATATGGAAGAAGGTACTCTGGTCAGATGAGACTAAAATTGAGCTTTTTGGCCATCAAGGAAAAAAATGCTATGTCTGGCGCAAACCCAACACCTCTCATCACCCCGAGAACACCATCCCCACAGTGAAGCATGGTGGTGGCAGCATCATGCTGTGGGGATGTTTTTCATCAGCAGGGACTGGGAAACTGGTCAGAATTGAAGGAATGATGGATGGCACTAAATACAGGGAAATTCTTGAGGGAAACCTGTTTCAGTCTTCCAGAGATTTGAGACTGGGACAGAGGTTCACCTTCCAGTAGGACAATGACCCTAAGCATACTGCTAAAGCAACACTCGAGTGGTTTAAGGGGAAACATTTAAATGTCTTGGAATGGCCTAGTCAAAGCCCAGACCTCAATCCAATTGAGAATCTGTGGTATGACTTAAAGATTGCTGTACACCGGCTGAACCCATCCAACTTGAAGGAGCTGGAGCAGTTTTGCCTTGAATAATGGGCAAAAATCCCAGTGGCTAGTTGTGCCAAGCTTATAGATACATACCCCAAGAGACTTGCAGCTGTAATAGCTGCAAAAGGTGGCTCTACAAAGTATTGACTTTGGGGGGGTGAATAGTTATGCACGCTCAAGTTTTCTGTTTTTTTTTTGTCTTATTTCTTGTTTGTTTCACAATAAATATTTTGCATCTTCAAAATGGTAGGCATGTTGTGTAAATCAAATGATACAAACCCCCAAAAAATCCATTTTAATTCCAGGTTGTAAGGCAACAAAATAGGAAAAATGCCAAGGGGGGTGAATACTTTCGCAAGCCACTGTATAAGGGACACAGGTTGGAGCTACTCAGAACACCGACTGACAGGCGTGTTTCTGTAAAATAGTGGAGTTTAATGCTACAGAGGTTTTGTCAGTCTCCATGTTGACACTTACCCAGTTAACAAGTTGCTATAATATATTTAAGTTATATGTTGAATAGCCTACACTATCCTGTGGTCCATGGTTTCATTTCTCCATTTAGTAGCTTATTTATATATTTGTGGGAGTGGGCATGCAACCAATGTGTGTTGAGCTTTGATTCTGCATTCCATGTGCAGGTTACATTTGAGTGTAGACTCTTCTGAGGAATATTATACTGTACACCTGTGATTGCTGCTTGGCAGGGTACTGTTAACAGTCCATTGTCATGTTGTATTCAAATTCTGCGCATTCACTTGTAGCTCTTGTGCATTTCTGCTATATTGGTAATGAATGTGCAGGTGGTTTTGTGAGGCACAAACACAATTTGCTAACTAAGCAAAAATCAATTTTCCATCTTCAACTCTTTTATGCTGGGATTGCGCACCACTTTGAATTATCTGGGCTTGTATTTCTGCTTTTGGGCCATTTAATGAATCTATTGTAATGTAATTTTGTAACAAGATAAATGTTGTCATGCCCCCAAGAAGTCATATGTGCCCCAAAATCACTGTTTTAGAGCATGCTATTGAGTGTCTCACAATCTGGGGTTATGTAAATATCCAGGTATCTTTAACACGTGTGTGCATGAAATATACAGTGGATGTAGCTTATGGTGATCACATTAGAGGCTGCAACAGTAAGTATCTTTTAACAGTGTGTTATTGTTTTATATCTGCTCTCTAAACATCTAGCACTAAGTTACACCCTCAGTATAATTCTCCTATGGTGGTGAAACAGGAGTGTCCTGTTACTGTGTGGGTATCCACTGAGATGTGAGACACCGAGGGTTTGAATCTGAAAGGCAGTTGCAGTGGTTAGTGGCCACCACCAGGGTACCAGCAACGGTAGCCCTAGTGTGGAAGGATATATACAAATATATATGGTAATAATATTGTACATACACAGTGGGTAAAAACAGCTAATAAAGAAAAGGTGGCCAAGTTTGGGTCATGCGCTGCTCCCACTAAATGTATTGTTTTAATAAATGTTTTATTCAAAAGCATATTCTAGTGTATAATTATATTCTTTCTTTTCGACCATACTAAAGACACCAATGACAATAATCTTAAGTTTCTTTTAGGTTAATTTGCATGTATGGGTTTTCATTTTCCCTGCATGGAATTAACATAATCGTCTCCAGAAAGAATAACCTTTGCATGCATTCACATTTAAAGCATGGTGAAGCGAGTTCACAAAAGCAAAAGTTTACAAAACGTATTTTTGGTCAGCTGTGCCATTCTAACAAATTATTAAATTAGTAACCAGGCAGTTTTGTTTAAAAACAAAACTCTTTTAAACAAAGAGGACACTGCTTTGCTACCTACCTGACTGCACTGTTCCTTTTCAGCTTGTCAGGTAATTACCATTTTATTTATTTTTTTATTTTTTTACAGGACTTGTTGTTGAGGTAATATTATATAATACCCTTTTGCTCTGTGCTGTGTCAAGAGGTAGGGGATTGTATTTTTTCATCCAAAATTATCTGTAGCAATATTAAAGCATAATTATTATTGCAAACTTATCTTGGAAAAGAAAAGACTTCTAGCTGAAATGTTTATCATTGAACTTGAAGTTTCTTTTAGTATTTCTACATTTATACCATTCAGCGTTTTAATAGCTGGATGATAGAAATTAGCCTTTTAAGTATAATGTAGTGCAAACCACACAAGGTTTATTGATACTGTCTTTTTTCTAAACCTAAAAACTTGCTAACTTAATAATTAATAATAAAACCAAAAACTTGTATTTTTTGTTATGAAGGCAGCAACAGTGTTAACTTTAGAAATATTAAAAGAAACTTTAATAATTTTAAATAACAAACGTGTCTACTTCCAGATACATGTACAGAAACATGTGCCATTCAACATATGAAGTTTATTTTAGTATTTCTAAATTTAGGACTAAAGTGTTTAATAGCTGGGATGATAGAAATTAGCCTCTTTTGTTTTTCCTTTTTTCATTCAGAAAAAAATGCAAAAAGTTTAGTAATTGGTTAACTTCAGTAAAACTGCATGTTCCCTTTCAATTCGAAGATGACCACCAACGAACATTATGTATGTGATATGCCTGCCCATTGGGTAGGTATCGCTGAGCTCTCTATGCCAGAGCTGCCGGTAGGCCCTTTCCTGGAATGATGCATTCAGTCCCGCCCACCGAGGGAATAAAACTGTCCTCCTGAGGAAGCCTTGTCTCTTTTTTTCCTTCAAGACGGTACGGTAAGACCTCTGTGAGCTGAGCGTGTTGACAGAAGAAAGCTTCTCGAGTCGATTTGTATTTCCCTTGCATTTGTGCTGAAAAGTGGCTTGTCGCTTTTCCGGAATCAATGACTTTGAAAAGACCTTGCCTTTCGCCTTTCCGCCTTTCACTGGCCTCCTCGCTTGCGTGGTAAGCCGCTCTGTCATGTGTGTGAGCGACTGCCTGTACAGTCACCTGTGAGTGATTGTCTGTTTCTTGAGAGTGCACAGTTCCTCCACAGGTCTAGGCCTTGATGTATCCCCACTGAGTGACTCTTCCAGCCATGCTTTCAACCACGGGGCTAGGCCTTGCCACATCCATCCTTGCTGTCGTAGACCTCAGTGAGTCAGGCCTTGTAAACAAACAGTGTGCTCTCCCCTATCTATTCTACCGTGTGTTTTTGCTGTCTGATTCAACTCTCCCACCACGGCTTCGGCCCTTGTGTCCCCCTGGTGCACGCTACACACTGACCAGGTGTGTGTGACTGCGCAATTAGGGTAGGTCGGTACCGCAGCGCACGCATAGCCCTTTGTACTTTGGTGTCTCGGTGCGCAAGGTGCTTATAGCATATGCACAGTGCTTGGTGCCCACTGCTACAGTACTGGTGGACAGTGGTGCACCGTGCGCACAGTACTTGATGCACGTTGTGCTACAGTAATCAGTGCTCACGGTGCTCAGTATGCATGGTTCACACAGTGCATGCGGTGCATGGTGCTTTGTGCTACACTATTGTGCTGGCATAGGGTGCTGCATGGTGTTTGGTACCCTCTGCCACAGCGTTGCACTATTAAGCAGTGCTTGAGCACAATCTAAGTGGGTTTTCGGTGCACACCCCATGCAGAACACCAGGCCAATGTCAGGCAAGTCTGGGTTCCACCCCTGCACGGCCTGCAATGCAAATATCCCGCAGGAGGATAAACATACCCTCTGTGTGCAGTGCTTGGGCGTCCAGCATGCCTCCTTGGCCCTCGAGAGATGTTGCCTGCAGCATCTGTGTGACTTTTCAGCCCTGGGTAAGGGAGAATAAGCGCCCCTCCTCCATGACCTGTCCCAGGACCCCCTGCTGGACATCTCTGATGCACAGGCATCCCGTAGTCGCTCCCCTTATCCGCAGGCAGTGAAGGGTGATATGTTCCAGGCAGACGAGGGACATTATGGACCTCAAAGCCCAGATGGCCCAGGTCCAAGAGCTCTTGGCCAAACAGGCACCTGCGACCCTGGTCGCAGTCCCATCTCTGTTACAGCCCCAATTACCATACAGCCCCTCCCCCAGGGGAGATCGGGGTGGATGGGACGAAGTGTCCAAGCTGGTGCAAGAGGACATGCTTTCTATAGCGGCCTCTGGGGAGGGGGCCTCCTTCTCCTCTGACATGCCGGTATGAGGGGAGCTCGAACCTCCTGAGGAAAAACCTGGCTTCAAGGTAAACAGGCATATGCAGCAGAGGCTCAGGCAAATCACCTGCCAAACACGGCGAGTGTTTCTCATGGTCCATAGGGCCTCGTGCAGCACGCCGTCCGTGATTTCTTAAAGGCGCTCAGCAATTTCTGAAAAGTTGGCAACAGTGTGTCGATGTTTGACAGCCATTACATTTAAACATGAGTTTAAAATATACATTTACCTAAGCATTTCTTAATTTTTCCCTCCCTTATGTAAATAGTTGTGCCGTCAAGCTAACATTCTTCACTAAAGTGAAGTTATTTGTTTTTGAATCCACAGGGCTGGAATTTGGTGCTAGGCTATTGAAATAAACAGAGCATGTGTGATTTGTTGAACATTGTAATAACCAGCAATCCGGACTCCTGCTTAAACATTCATAAACTACAACACTGCAGTGCTGATTATGAGCGTGGGTTTCCACATGTCAACCTTAAGAAACAAATAACGGTCCCGTCTACCAGCCCAACACCTTTCTACCCCGATACATATTCATAAGTGTAAGATGACCACTGAAACCTCTGATCCCCTTGACAGGGGTGCAAATTAAAGATTGGTGCTACACTTTTAAACTTTAGCATCAGACAAAAAAAAAAGCTTGCGCTATGAGGTACCCTGGTGCTCTCCAAACCCTTGACATTCTAGTTGTTTGAACTGTCGGAGGAGGAGGTGGAGCTAAAACGGCGATTTAAGTAATTAACGCTAATTGAGTACCACACCATTTCTACTGATACTGAACCCCTGATTTATAATCTCTTATTATAAACCACAAGAAATATGCAATAAACAATCTAAAAAGTTGATGTTTTAAAAATGAATGTAATCATTGTTAACAAAACGACTCTTAATCCACTCTTAATTAACCTTTAATCAGTCAAACAGTGTAATAGAATGCCAATAACAGTCATTTCATAAAATTACTGCAAACATTTAATCAGTCAAATAGTGTAATACTGGGGTTCCCAAAAGCGCCCCGCGAGAACATTTGCTGCGCCCCCGTCCCCGCCTTCTGACCATTTACTTTATTACATTTTCTGATAATTCAGAAACTTGTGCATGTAATTTGGTGAAAGTAATAATACACAGCAATCAAGTTCATACAAATTCTTTAACATGTTTTGGATCAAATCTGGACCCTCAAGCCAATTATTAAGTTAAGGTCATTGTATGTACACTGTCCCTTTTTAAAAAAATAATGATGCCTATTGTGCACAGTAGATTTGTCGTGCTAAAGGAAAATAACATGGAACCTCCTAAGAAAAAGGGCTTATCTTAAATTATGTTGTCGTCTCCTATATCTTTCAAAGCTTGATATCAAGACGTGAAGGTACCATCCAAATAACGTTAGATTACTTTACGCAGCTGATACAGGATGCAGGCACCTTTTCTGTTGTAGATTATTTTAAGAGCAAAACTGTATTCAGCTTCAACTACACCGGGAAAATGCGCTTTGTACAGTATTTTAGTTTTGGTGTTCAACTTGGATCTTTGTTAGGGAAAGTACTAGTGTAGTAACAGTACCCGGATACAAGTTAATTGTTACTCTGACATTTCTTTTTGTGACAAGACAGTGTTTCTGAATAAGATTAGTTAGGCTACAGTAGCAAGTAGGATGTTATGTAGCAATCGTATGTAATTGCATAAAACGCGCCAATGTAATGGCAGATAATTTATGAATAATTAATGCTGCACTTTAAATAGAAATGCATGATTATTTCATTGTATTCAGAAAGAATAAATAAAAACATAAAGGTAAAATACAGTAACGTCTGTTTTATTTACGTACATTTACTATGGAAATGGATCAATGTCCACACCATGGGGCAATTTTATATAATTTGTTTTAATTCGAATTTTGCAAGTCTCAAACTGTATTGTCCCCATAGATTTGAATTAAGCGGAGTTCACTGTACATATTCAGCTATTAGTGAAGTGGTTAGTTGTACAAGTCAAGATGCATTCTGCCTCGCTACTGAAGAATAACCCACAAAAGCTTCATTGGTATAGTTTAAAGAGTACATATTTGGGTATTCTCTTTAATTGTTGTGACCAGGACAACCTAAGATGTGACAGCATGATATTGGTGCTCAAAACTAAGCCTGTTGTTGCACCAAGACACAGGATAAAATACAAATACATTTCAAAGCTGCTGGTGTTACAGTGGTAGTAATAAATTCCTAATTTTAAAAACAAATGTGTAGGTAATACAGGTATGATTTGGGACATTTCGGTTTCTTGCGTTTTTGAATGAATTGACAGAGCACTGTTTCTATCAGTAGGATGAAGATCTTGTATCTGCTCTGGTTGGTGAGTCACTGACTTGCACAAGACTGTCAATGACATCCTGATGGTAACTTGTTTTTTCTCCTCATCCCTAAAGGATGAGAGTCAATAAATTAAATTCCTGGTAAACTCTAAATACGTAGGTAATTAATAGATGGAGGATACAAAAATATTCACTTTAATGAAAACAAGTTATTTGACATTAAAACTTTCAACCCTCACTGTATAACCTGGGGGGGGTAGGGTTTAGGTTGGACAGGGTTTCTTCGCCTGACCATGCACCAGCGACCCCTATTGTCTGGCCGGGCGCCTGTGGGCTTGCCTGTAAGCTGCCCAGAGCTGCATTGTCCTCCAATGCTGTAGCTCCTGGGTGACTGTTTGGTGAGTCCGCAGTGTGAAAAAAAGCGGTCGGCTGACGGTACACGCTTCGGAGGACAGCATTTGGTTATCTTCGCGGCTCCCAAGTCGGCGCACAGGTGGTAGCGCTGAGCTGACCTAAAAAAAAAAAAACTGGACATATCAAATTGACAGGAAATAATAAATAATTGGCAAAATGATACCTTCCAAAGCTTACTGCATGTGGTTCTCATGCTCTGAGCCTTTTTATCTCTATGTTTAAACTTCAACAATTGATGTCAGACCTTTTGGATGCTGAAGTGTTTCATCTTGGCAATGACTGTCCGCTGTTCTGATTGGAGATCAATGTGGTAAGATATGGCGTTGCAGACCAGTCATCTCAAGGTAACTATTTTGGCGGACCCAACAACGCCATTGATGGGAACAGAAATAGTAACAATGAGAAGGGGAGCTGCTCTCTCACCAACCCCTCCTGGTGGAGAGCGCAACTGAAGTTTGCCTATGTGATCTCCACTGTGACCGTCGCCAATAAACAAGATTGCTGCCATGAGCGTCTTCAAGGGGCTGAAATTCTTGTTGGGAACTCGACTGTTTCTGCAAATGTTAGGCAAGTGTCTGGTTCAGCAATTAAAGGTGTTTTAAACTTTCATTCAGGGGAAATATTAGTTTTTACATTTTTTTTTTTTTTTTTATTGTATGCATGTCAATGCTGGCTGGGCTTGCTGCACTTTTTTTTTATTTGTATTTTGTTGGATCAGTTTTCTACCCTGGAGAAGGAAATTAGCGAAATGCATGTCGTTATAAAAATATAAAATAACTGGGAACAATTTACATTCAAATGCTGAAATCTTGGGAATGAAAACCAAAATTTAAAAATCCATACTGGCATAGCCATAGGAGTTATATCCACACATGCTGTAGCCTGTCTTGGTGAAGTAACTTAAAAAATAGATGGTGAGTAAGTAGATTCAAGAAAATGCACATTGTGAAAGTGCAGAAGAAAAAGTCCTTTTCTTCAATCAGTTATTGAAATATGCAGGGAGTCTGGTCCCAGGTACAGGACAAACACTACTCAACATTACAATGTTTGCATGACATTAAATACCCTTCTGTATAGATGGTCCACCTCCCCTTTCTCTGACATTAACCAATGGTCAAGGTAATTTAATTTATTGTGTGAGTGTTAATGTGTGTGTGTCTGTGTGTGTAGTCTAGTGTGACAACCTCTGAACTCAGTGCATTCTTCACACTCCTGGAGACAAAAGGTCCATACATCTGCCTTTTGTTATCTCCTTGCGACCCCCTTTGATGCCAGTGGGATTATCTCTTTTGATCTCTCTGAAGTCTAGAGCCTGTTCCCTTCTAGTCCACAGCATTGTTATCTCATTAGCTTGCAGTCATTGTTGGGCAGTTTGTAGACGCATCGTCTCTATCAGTGGTTAGCAGTACATGCAATTTGAACCAAACAGTCTGCTATCTGCAATATTAGTCTCTTTTCAGAAAAGAACACCAGTATAGCTCTGCTAGTCCACATGCGTAGCAAACCCCTAATCAATTCTCAATCCATGTTTTCCAACACTTGGTATTGCAGAGTGCTGCATGCTGGTACTACTAAGAACACATGGTTCCCCATGGCTTGATTGTGGCAGTACCAAAAATGCAGCACTCTACATCAGTTAGAAAAGACATATGTAGAGTGAAGCATCAGTGTTATGACCTATTGTAAGTGCCTCTTGTTCAAAAACCTGTACTGGCTCCTACTATAAACATCTAAAGCACATCTATAGGTTCTGCATAATTCAGTATTTTTTTAATCGGTGTCTAAATAATGCTTGGGTGATAGTGCTGATAGATTTGGCCTCTGGTCCCACAAGAGAAGGGAGAAGGAAGCCAAGCCCCCTGGAAGAGGAACTGAATTCCCACAAGGCAAACTATCTATGCTGAGAAACCATTAAGCTTTAAAACCTTACTTGCATTTAGTTATTGAAACAATTCCTAATAGTAGGTCATGTTTTTTTCACATTTTGTTTTATTTATTGAAGGTGTCTCTCTTCTTCCAGGTGTGGAACATCACTTCAGTGTATCCAGGATCGGTCTGTATTGTCTGCTGCAACGGGATGATCTGTCGCTATGTGAATGTTGTTCTCCCTCCAGTGCTGCAGTATCTGACCTTGTGTGAAGTGGAGGTCTGTGGTGTTCCATGGGTTACGGACCTCCTCCCTCTGTGCAACTGAGATCCAAATGGTGCTGCTACTTTCCGATACTTAACTACAAGAGAACAGTAGCCACAGTAAAAACCTTTTGAAGGCATACGTGTACCTGTGTTTAAAGAAATCAATTTTTTTTAAATTGAAAAACTTAACTTTGCCTGTGATGTACAGTTTCATGATTAATGGTTGCATTACAATTTTTTTTTGTTTCAACATGCAGTGGATTTGACACTTACAGTACAAAATATGTAAACTTTGTAGACTTATGATTGTTATGACATTTTTGTTCATAATGAGTCCCTTGAGAACCCATTTCTAATAAAATGTGTTGCGCACAAATACCTGTGGGGAAAACCTACCATATGTCTCATACAGAATAACAACTTTCTACAGTATATTGCTGCTGTAATATCAATCTATAGTACTTGGTATGCATTAAACTGTTCTACAAGGACAATTATTTTTTAAAATACTTAATACAAAATGTCAATTTTTTTTTTTTTGTTTCTTTCATTTTCTAATAAACTGGCTTGATTTCTTAAGTACCTGAAATAGATCTGGCAGAGTTCAGTATATTAACGTTCGCCTCATGCAAAGATATTTGAAACTTTACATTTTGATCAGTAAAGTAGCAGATTTTGCAATTGTTTCAGGTGTGGGACAGATTGCTACACTGGTTGGAACTTATTTGGAATTTTTATTACTTTTTTTACTGTAAACCCTGCTACACCCTCCAGTGTCTAGGACCTGTTTTTCTATTAGGTACCATTGTCCATTCTGTTGTAATACAATGTTACCTACCTGGAGGAGGTCTGTTACACTCTGGCCATATTATAATTTCACACTAGGCATTACTAGTACTTGGGGATAAGCATTATCTTGGAAATCTAACCCTGTAATACTTCAAGTGGTAAAATATTGATCTAACACTGAGGTCCATCCTGGAACAGATGCTGATGTGTACCTTTCTTTGCACACTGTGTTTGCTGGATCTGTTTATGTGAAGGTGTGGGTTTGAGTTCATATTAAAATCAGTGCAGAACCGCTTCAGTCAGTTAACCTGACTGCATTGCTACTTGCTGTTTCCTTTCATCTCACAAGCTATTAGCCTTAATAGGGCACATGCTTTTTTACTTTCAAATGTTTTTATACAGGGCTTGTTGGAGTCAAGCTTTTTATCATGCTTAAAACAAACAGTAAAGTTTGCTCTGCAGCAAATGTTTTGTAAAATTGATATACATCTGTTTCAATACCTGGGCTGATTTGCTTAATTTAAAAACCAAAAATGTTTTGGTTTTGCAAAGTTCAGATTAGTGTTAGAATCGTGCATATTGTTGCAATTGGGCCTGTAGATCATTTTCAGCAGTGAGCAACTACAACCACAGCTTCTGCACTTTCACAATGTTAAATATCACACAATAAATGTTACTTTACTTTTCATTCTCTACAATAGGCTTAAATTTTGGTTATCTGATTGATTTTCCTTGTTATGTCATAATACTGCTGTTGGGATGCCCTTATGCATGAAGTGCTTGCATTTCCATGAACAAATCCCAAATAAATATTTTCTAATAAATTAATTAGGGGAATGCAGGTAATATATTACCATATTTATCCAGGTTCTGCATTGGGAATAACAAATGGCAGAGACAGAAATTGCAAGCAGGCTCTAATAAACCATGTTAATTAGTTGTGCCTCATTAAACAAAGGTGTGTACTCTCAACTGGTAACATCACTGGGTTACTGTTCCTGTATGAATAAAAACAAAAGGATATTATACCTGAACGCTAAAGGAGCAAACTTTTAAAATAAACTTCCTTACCTCTTATTTGCATCAGCATTATTATTGACACCCCCAGTGTGCTGTGCTGAAAGTGTATTGGTTACAAATATGGTGTGTATATATTTTATTTATTTATTTATTTATTTTTTAAAAAAAGCTGCTTTGTGTTCCTGAACAACTTCTTGCAGTATTGAACACAAGGTGCTGCTGCAAGGTCATTGGAATGAACCCAATGAGCAGGAAGTGATCAACTCCCAGAGTGTAACACCAACAAGGACATGTTTGTGTTGCACTTTAAAAAAAAAAAAAAAAAAAAAAAAAAAAAAAAAAAAAGTAAAATAAACAAGCAATGCCTCCACTGTATGTATGACAAATGTGAAACATTGTTTAAGTTTGAAATCTGTTTATATAAATACTTCTCTACACAAGTGATTGTGTGTTTAATAGTTTGGTCTACACAGCATGTGATAATAATACAAACAAGTCAAATAAATAAAGAATTATTTAATATATTCTCTTTTGCTTTAAAACCCCTATGTTATGTCAGTTATGCTTCCAGTCCAGATAGATCTTAAGAGGTATCATCTCTTCGTTTGGGGAGAAAATAAAAAGCAATGTTGCTACTTGGGGGCACGTAGCCTCGGCAGAGCCCAACACTACAACGCATCAACGTCAACTTCATGACAGCTGAGCTCATAAAACATCATATTGGCTTGGTACAGGTAAGAAATTGATTGATTTCATTTAATCAAGACAGTACAGTGTCTCCTAATGTATTTCTAGTATGCAATGTATTGTATATGAGTAAGGACACGCCCCATCCCCCACCCCAGTCCACCCTGGGAAAGGCTGGAATGCACACAGGTGATCAACAGCAGTAGAAGCTGGGCTGGGGATGCGAGAGTGTGGCAGCGGATTTATCGGCGGTAGACTCCAAACGCCATGAAGCTGAAGAAGACGGTGATGCCCACGAGTGAAGCAGTGGCGGGGGCCGTGAAGAACTGGCGGTACTGGATCTGGAAGTACCAGAGCACAGACAGCATGAGCATGAAGAGGGGCACCATGAGGCTGCCCACGTTGAGGACGGCGTGGACTTGGTCGGCCGCCCGCACCCCCACTGGAGCCTGCGCCATGGCGTGCTGGGAGATGTGGCAGTGCAGGACGCTGTTGTCTGCCAGGTTCAAGGAGGACAGCGTCTGGGCATCATCTTGTAAAAGTTGTCCCTGGTATATCAACCGCACCTGGTGCTCCTGACCATGGAAATAAGCCCTGGAGAAATAAATTATATAAAAAAAGAAAAACAAAGAAATTGTCGGTCAGTAGTATTCTGTTTGACATTTAAAAATAGATTTGAAAATAAAAAAGAAACTTGTAAGAAACTTATTCTTGGTTATTACCCCACCAAGTATCACTGTATAGTACCAAGAAACAACAATAAAGCCTTCAGCAGCATCTACCTGATCTAATTGTCCGAGGTTCGGAGTGCCGTTTCCCCAATATCAAGTTGCATTCATCTTTCTGTACTGTAGGGTATCGCTTTGAGCTTTCTGGGAGAATACTAGACATTTGTCCAAATTACGTTACAATGTGATTTTTGTTGGCCCAATGTGTTCACTGCAGTTATCTTTTTATTTATTTTTTATTAGATCCATCAGAATAGACACAGGGAAGACTTGTAACCTCAAAAGTGAGCTGAAGAGAACAATTTATATAACTAGGGAACAAGAGATATCAGAACGATTGCAAACAAAAAAAAAGCACAGTAAATAAATGATATATAAAGAAGAAGCATTATTATTTAAATGTTTCTAGTTCCAGTACCAGTGGCAGGACCCTAGATGGTGGTCAAAACATTATCTTACTCTTATTAAATGAAAAAAAAACAAACACCAACAAGGGGCATGAGATAAGAAATTTGTACACTCCTTGATAAACTCACCTAGTCCACTAGAGGGAGCCAGAGTGCTTGGTACTGTAAGGAGAGTGCAGTACATAACTTTGAGAACAATATTAAGTGGGTTGATGGAAAGCATATAACATATACTGTAATTAATGACATGAAAATATGACACCTGTGATTATCCTGCAACACCAAGAGAATCTTGTTTATTTTTAGTTCACTTTCCCTTTGTGATCTGTGGTGCAACTTAAGTGTATTTTGTTTCAATAAAAGTACCGTCCTGCTGTCACTGTGATTCCCATCTGTGCTGTTATTTAACTTGAACATTTCTCAGGATGCAGCAACACATCAAAACAGTATTTTTGTGAAATACTACAATAAAAACAGATGAACTATCCTTTCAGATGGGATAAAAAAATAAATAAAACTGTTAAATACTTATTTTTGGCCTAATATGAAGACATAACAAAGGGAAAACAAACAATGAAAACCAAACCATAATATACATAAAGCAAATTCAACTGAAATACTTTATTTGGTATTTGTGTGTGGCAGAGCAGAGGACCTGGACATGCATGTGTGGGCGTGTTTAATTGTTTAATGAGTTAATTGGAAAGTGTGCAATGTGGCCTGGTAGTGATTGAATGATTGATTGTTAATTACCCCTGGCCACACCCTATAAAAGACAAAAGGAAATGTTTGTTTGGGGCATCACATGTTGATATAAGAATATTAGAGGTGCTGGGTGTGGTGCGATACAATAGAATAAAGCGGAAACGACAGAGTGCAGAACTGAGTGCGTGCTTCAGGCAGAAAGTGGTTGTAACCAGTTATGTGGGTTTTTCATTGATGCATGTTTTACTAGTTAAATAGAATAAGGAAGACATGTATAATCAATGTGTGCTTATTGGTTAAGGGCGGGGTGGTGGCTGCCTGTGATTGGTCAATGAAGTATGACTATGTATAAAGTAGTGTTACTATGTGTGTATTAATACTGTGGTTCTGGAGAAGTCCCTTGTGATCATCAGCGCTGTTGAGGGTCACCCAGTACTGTGAGTTTCACTGTACTGTGATGCCATTAGATTTCTGCTTTCTGTGTAATAAATTACTTTTGGTGAGAAACATTACTTAGAAGATCTTATTGACTTATTTGATCACGGTTGCATCACTCACAGGAGAGGATGGTTCAGTGAGGTGTTCAGTGTTTTTCATTGTGTGTTGGACAGAGAAAGCAAGAGAGAAATAATATACCACAATAGCTGAAGCGCTGTTTATTTGTTCCACTGTTTTGATTGTCTTTGTTAAATAATTCTGCTGCTGGCTAACCTTGACCATTTGCCACTTTACCACAATAAACGTATCTTTTTATCTTTTTTTTTCCTTCTATGAAAATATTTTTCTAATTGTATAATGTAAAGAAAATTAGAGCCATTGTACAGAGAAAATTCCTTAACGGCAAGGTTAGACAGTGAAAAAGACACCAGTGTGACTGACTGTGAATCACTTTCTATTTTTTACTGGGGGTTAGTTATTTCCTGTGACTTAATAAGCACAACAAAGGTTTTGTTTGCCAATGCCTTTCAAATCAGGATCACGAATATGTATTAAAAACACACACCAGCTTCTGAGACCACGAACTATTCTCTTCCGGGGAGAAATAAAAACAGGCAAAAAGTGCCTCTTCCAGGTCAATTCGGCCTCAGAAAAAAAATAAAATAAAACAGGTATCTGGGCAGAAAAATTATGTTGTTATAAAGGTGTTTTCTTGTAATGGTGACCACTGAATTCTAATTGTGGTGTAAATATTGTATTACATTTTTAAATGAATGCATTTATAAATGACAATGTAAGGGTGATCTATAAATGAAAGCAAGAGTCTCCAGGGTGTGTGTCAATATTGAGTCCATGGGGGGTGATACAACTTGATGGGTGGAGATTGAACAAGATTAAGAAAGAGTTAAAGAAAACAGCTGAATCAAGTTAGGCTGCTATAGGCTCTGAATATAATACAAAAAAAGGTACCTTTTGACGTAACCGATAGTGTCCTCCGGTTTTACTTGGGCCACTCTTTCAGTGTCGTTTAGGAATTTAAGCCGGAGCACCATGTTCCTATCATGAGTGGGGTCAGCCTCGGATGGCTGGTTGTTGGCACTTGAAGTGAGAGGCTGTGGTATGTCAGAGAGGGGGCTGGTCTGGCTGCTAGCTGCAGCAGGGGCCGCTGTCTCTCTGTGTCGTATCCCGTCATTTCCTGAGCCGACCTCCCCCCGGCTGCTCCTCTCCTCCTCCTGGTCACTGCTCTTCTTCTCCTCCGACGTTTCATTGAGGTCCGTGTCGGATGCTGCTGTCTCTCCGAGCATGCTCTGGGGTCCAGCAGACTGGAAGAGCTGCTCGCTGCGGTCGCTGGTGTGAGTGGATACCCATGCCAGCACCAGCACCAGCAGTACCAGCAGAAGTGCAAACAGGATGGTCACCTCGTCCCCCACTCCTTCAATGAGAGCCATCCGGGCTGTATCCTGGAGCAAGGCACCGTTCAACTAAGCACCTGGGAAAGGAAGAGCAAACATATGTGACACACACCCTCAAAAAACTGCTCTTAACCTGATAAAGCAACATATTGTATTATTAATCTGCCATCAGTATATGAACATCTTTTTGAACATCCTACAGTGTTTAGTGGGGCGTTCTGGAAAGCACACAGGCAATTCATTTCCATTTTTATTTGTTTACTATGAACACTACGATATTGTGCTTTTTGTAAGGTGATATGATACATACAAATACAAATAATGCTTAGAAGTCACACATGAACTACAACTGCAATGGTATCCACACAGCCAAGACATAAACCCTGTGGGGCTTACTGGAATGAGCTATGAAAAAATGTTGGTGGTTACTGAATCTAAAGGGTGATTAGAAAGTAAGTTGAGCATATGAGATATGGCACGTTGATGTGGTAAGCTTATTTTTTAATTACCTTGTATTTAGAACAAAGAACAATCGGGGGGGGGGGGGGGGGGGGCTTGACTGATGTTGATCCTAAAATTTATTGATTAACCCTGCTGTATACCAGGGATGGGAACCCTTGGCACTTCCAATCCATTTCACTGCATGACTTTGTTCCAGCCAGGTCCTTCATTATTTCATTGACCTTGTTGGAGCAAAACCACACAATGGAACGGGTTTGACGTGACAAGGCTGCTTATCCCTCCCCTACAGTAGACAAGCGCAGAACAGAAAAGAGACCAGGGGACAGCGTTGGAAATGAAACTGACCTACAGCAATAGGTATGGCCAGACTGACAGATACGTTTTTTTGCAAAGAATTCTCTTCCTATTGAAATTGTATATATGTTAGAAAGAAGAGGCCCTGTATATTGTAATATAAATCAATATAAAAGGTTAAAGTGGCTATATTTATAAACTTTCGTAACAAGTGTTTTGTAGTATTTATATTGCAAGCAATGTTTTTATATTGCAACCTGCCTTCATATAACCAAGCCAGAACACCGTTACAGTTTTCCCAGACACTATAAGATGTTTCTTTCTGAATAGTGTAGCAAAGGATGTGCCAGAGACCTAAACAATTCTTTGAGTATACTGTCAAAACCTACACCTCATGTACTAACACCGGTAAATCATACTATTGGAAAGACACTGAACACCAGGTAGAAGTTTTTGTTTATTATTATAAAATTGGAAAAAAAAAAAAAAAAAAAAAAAAACTAAAGCCAATTCAATTGAGGCAGAATTTAATGTTCCTGGATATAGATAGATAGATAGATACAGATAGGTATAAAAATGATACATATGCATACAAAAAGTCCATTTACTTCAAAGTCATCTTATAGGAGGCTGTATGGTCCAGTAGTTAAAAAAAACAGGCTGGTAACCAAAGTTCCCGGTTCAAATCCTAGCTCAACCTTTTTTTTTCCTTTGACTTACACAACCTACTCAACACTTTGAAGAGGCAAGATAATTTTTTATTGTGAAACAACAGTTAACTTAAAAAAAAAAAAAAAAAAGTCTTGGTTAGATAAGTATTCACCCCCGAGTCAATGCTTGGTAGAACCACTTTTGGCAGCAATTACAGCTGTGAGACTTTTGAGGTAAGTCTTGCCACAGATTCTCAATCAGATTCAAGTCTGGGCTTTGACTGGGCCACTCTAGGACATACACTTTCTTGTTTTTAAGCCACTCCAGTGTCGCTTTGGCTGTCTGCTTTGGGTCGTTGTCATGCTGAAAGGTGAACTTAAGTCCCAGTTTCATCTTTCTTGCAGACGGCAGCAGGTTTTCCTCAAGGACTTCTCTGTACTTTCCTCCATTCATCCCCACAACATGATGCTGCCACCACCATGCTTCACAGTAGGGATGGTGTTCTTTGGGTAATGCACAGTGTTGGCTTTGCGCCAAAAAAAAAACGGCCAGAAAGTCCCATTTTAGTTTCGTCAGACCACAACCATTTTTGCCACATGACTACAGAATCTCCCAAGTGTTTTTTTGCATACTTCAAACGAGATTCAAGGTGAGCTTTCTTGAGTAATGGCTTCCTTCTTGCCCTACAGGCCAAATTTGTGGAGTGCTTGGAATACTGTTGTCACATGCATACTTTGACCAGTCTTGGCCATAAAAGCATGTAGCCCTTGCAAAGTTGCCATTGGCCTCTTGGTAGCCTCTGTGATCAATCTCTTTCTTGCTAGGTCATCCAGTTTGGAGGGCCGGCCTGATCTAGGAAGGGTCTTGGTGGTGCCATACACTTTTTAATAATTGACTTGACCATGCTCCAAGAGATATTCAAGGCCTTCGATACTTTTTTATACCCATCCCGATCTGTGACATTTTTTTCACTTGGAAGTTGTGGTGTAGGATGTATAAATAAAAAAACCAACCCCCCCCCCCAAAAAAAACCCCAACTATTTTAATTCCAGGCTATAAGGCAATAAAAGGTGAAAATTTTGAAAGGGGGTGTAGACTTTTTATAGGCACTGTATATATAGTTTTGTTTTTCTAAACTATGCACAAGAGTACACTTGAATAATTCCACACTTGCCCCTTAATATAGGCGATTCTATGAAAAACCAGCAACAAATTGAGCAGCATTCTAAGTCAGTGCTTCTATTTACATAAAAATGTTAACCACATACTGACTACTTTTAGCTGTAACAATGTAAAACCAATGGCAAAATGGTAATGAACTATAAATGTAAATTATGCTTGAATCTTGAATTACATAAACACTATATAATGATGCACTATGGCTGTGTTGAAAGGTTTGTTCATCAGCCAGGAATTCAAAGGTAGTTCTAAACATTCGAAGGTTAATCAAGCGGCATTCACACACTTTTTTTTTTTTCTGTTAACAGAAACCGTTTGACAATGTAGAATACTATAAATCACACATTAAATGTCACTCACATGCAAAATTTGATCTTTTGATTTGTATACTGCATATTAAACAAAAGTTGTTCTATTAAAATGCACTACCAAATCATTCTATGTAGCGACTCTATATGGCACCGCTGCTGTGTACTGAAGCAAGGTGTATTACACCAAAGCACTGGGGGGTACCTGTGGTTGTAGTGCTTCAGTAAAATATGTACTGAATACCTAGTGAACAAGACAGTGCTATGGTAGAATATGTACTGAATATCTAGTGAACAAGACAGTGCAAGAGAAGTGCTATGGTAGAATATGTACTGAATATCTAGTGAACAAGACAGTGCAAGAGAAGTGCTATGGTAGAATATGTACTGAATATCTAGTGTACAAGACAGTGTAAGAGAAGTGCTATGGTAGAATATGTACTGAATATCTAGTGTACAAGACAGTGTAAGAGAAGTGCTATGGTAGAATATGTATTTTGTCAGGAAATATCAGTACAAGTTTCATCACAACTGGATGAGAATTTGTCAATATAGCTAAACATGTAAGGAAGGCTGTCTCCACTAAAATCCTGGACATTGACAATAATGAATGCAATAAATACAATGCTTTGTCCCTGTACAGTACAGACAAATCTGCTCTTTTACTCCATATCTAAACAGCTCTGCAATACTAGAAAACACTGGCACACGCAGGGCCCATGGTTGTTTCCAGTGACTTACCAGAGTTGAATGGTATTTAATGCAGAAGATTTGTTACGAAATACAAAATTCAACATTCAATTTTAGTTGTTGAAATGAGTCAATGCAGGATTATTTATTTATTTATTTAGGTTCTGTCAAGCCAAATGCCCAAGTACTACATTGTATAGTAAGTTGTTACCACAATTCTCAGGTTGGCTACTAAATTACAGAATTAATAATTTAAAAAATACATACACATATATATACAGACACACACATATATATATATAAAATATATATATATTTTCCCTGTTCTCCGACATGCCTTTTTAATGGAAGAAACAGTACATGGACTACAGTATACAATACCAGAGCCACAATGCACCTGTTAAGTTCAGTTATGGTAACACACTGGAGTGAATTAAAATCATTTGGATCATTAAGAATACCAAGCAAAATGTGTTTTTGAAATGAACAGTAGACACTGTACTGCAGATCAGTGGTTTTCAACCTTTTTATCTCAAGTACCGGTGTTTCCAGCAGGGACCAGCACCTGTACCAGAAACTATGTGCAATCTTAAACTGCTGTTGAAAAAGCTGTAGTAATTTCTTAAAGAGCAACTTGGTAGAGTTACCCTAACCGTTGTATTCTTCTTATTTAGAATGGCTTTACTGTAGATCACTTTCCTGTTTCATTCACCACATTATGATGTTATGCAAGAATTCAGTGGTTCTTATTGCAATTACTCGATGGTTTTGTTTTCTAGCCAAACGCAGTGTAGAGCAGACAAATTGTCTAGTGAAAATCTACAGTACTCTATTGACAGAATAAGAAAAAAAAATCTTGATCCACAGTACGTGATCACAATAGGTGATGGCTCTGTTTATCAAAGACACATATCCAAAAGCTATTTACTCTTACAATTTGCATTACAACCTGGTTTATTAAGTGCTGGTACCAACATTTGCATATTTGAATGAGCCTTACTTACATTACAAAAAAAAAATCATTATGTTGTGTTTGCCAGTAATTTAGACAGTAACAAGACTAAATAAACTTCCATGCCACCAGAAGACTGCTGAAATAAATAAAACACATTTGATAGTGAAGACCTGGCTTGTCTTTGTCAAGTCACTGCAAGAGTTTCCTCTCAATATATTGTGTAGTCTACTTTAAACGGAGAACTAGATTAAACATTTCAATAAATTAAAAATAAACAAACTGCAAAATAATAAATGTTTCTGTCTTGAGTACGACTCATAAAATCTTTATTTGCTCTTCAGTATGTTTGCAGTTCAATGATCTTACCCAGGGGTAGATTCCGGTTTTCTGAGGTAGATTTTAAAAATTGCTTTTTGCTCGTTTTCGTCGCTCTGATATCTTGAGTTAGGTTCTGCTCCCTGCAGCCTTACATTGACACAGCAGGGTGTTCCTCACAGTCAACCACAGCTGCTGTTTACAAACAAGGTTTATTAATAGAAAAGAAGACCCCATTAAAACACTCTACTGTATGTTATTTAATGTATGGGTTCCCTTGCCTCTGATAACAACCTCATGACAATATACAAGTACAAATTCAGATGGGATTATCAGAATCCACATATATTTAACCTGCTTATGTAATCTATAGTTTAGTCATGTTACTGGTGCACTGCTGGAACTAGAAAAACTAAATAAAACGGCATTTAGCAAATAAATGATGTATTTAAAAAAAATAAAAATAAAGCCTTTTAATGCATTACTCTGGGTCCTATTCCAAAAGTCATCCCCACCCCCCCTTTTTTCTGTTTTCTATGCATTGGGACGATTCTGTCTTAACTGGGACAAAATCCAGATAATTTTGTGTTGCAGTATATTGACCAGTTACAGTATAAGTAGTAAGTGTGGCATACAGATTAAGATAGTCAGTAAATTGTGCTAAAAATGCCATTAGCAAGTTGTATCACATCCACCTTCTCTATATTCCCTGGCAGAGAAGGATTCCAAAAAGAAAAAAAAATGATGATTTTTTTTTTTGTTATGGTACATTGCTGGACACTCGATTCGGGGGGGGGGGGGGGGGGGGCGGGTCTGCGTTTTTTAAACATACACATTATAATCTCTTTCATGAAAGCACACGTTTTACTAGTTAAAAAGCAGAACTACGTCAGGTAGTGAGAATGTTTTGCCCAAAAATAAATTAACATCAAGATTGTGTTTTGTTCATTAATGTTATCTCTCCTACTCGTTTCATAACACAGGGAGATGCTACTTGAACCATGCCATTGCTACTTCCTCAGTTTTGTTTTCTTTTTTGTTTTGGTGTAAAACTAATAATGATCTACCTATTGTGTGTTAATTTTTATGATTGGTGTTTTGGGGAAAACAACACCGAATTACAAAACAGCAAAGGTCATTGAAATGTCTACATAAATGAGCACTGCTGGGTCACATGACCGCCTCTCATTCGGAAATTTTCTTACTTTCTTATGACAACCAGTGGGGATGCTCAGTCAGGGACAGGCCATAAACTACTACTGAAACCGTATCTTGTATTTAGCCAAGGCAACTTATTGGGTGTGCATTTCAATGAAACTGCATTAAAGCACACCAAAATTAAGTAACAATAAGTAATGAGTACAAAAATAAAGAGATACTGGGCCATATTCACTAAGCATTTGTTACTGTGCTAAATTTGCAAAAAATGTTTAAAAGAAAAAAAAATGCTTTGTGAGTATGGACCACAATGTTCTGCAGTGCTTCGAAACACGTACACAGATGACACAATGACAACTGTAACTGGGGATTTCAAACAGCAAATGCTACCACAAGCTGGCAGGAAGGAAGCTGAGCAAACTGGAATAATGCCACTGCACCGCAGATGCTAATGCTGTTGCTCAAGAGAACACATTAAAACACTGGAAACACCTGCCACTACCATACAGCACACACGATCTGCTGCATTCGAGAATACAGAAACAAAACATAATTTTAATCATCAAACACAGCGCGACTGGAGAATATCTACTGGCATCAGCCTTTTAGGGGTTTCTTCTTATCAGTACAAATTCTACTGCCAGTTAGAAATCCCCAAAGAAACTGCCAGCAGTTTAATATCCGGGCTGAAGAAAGAGAACATATATTTAATTTCCCTTATGTTTAGAGAAAGGCTCTGTAAATGGATAGTGATATTAAGGATTGGTTTTGTGTGCACAAATGGCAACTGTGAAATCAATTGTCTTAGTCACTGCAAATCCAATTGGTGTTAACATGTACCCATTAAAAACTGAATGCAAAATTGCTTTTTGTCAGGTTTAGAAGTTTTTCAGAATTACACAGATAAATCAAAACTGTTGCTTCGTAGGCATTGTACTGAGAAGCTGCACATTTTAATATGCAGTGTGTAAAGGGAAAAAACATTAATCTAAACATCATGTTTCCATATTTTAAAAAGCAACCTTAAAAAAAAACCCAAAAACAAACAAAACAAAAAAACACATGGGCTTAAATGGTACATATTGTCTCTGTTAAGACCAGTCCAGCTTTAGCTCATATTTTTAATTTTTTTTTTTTTTTTTAATCAAAAATGATATTAGTTTATATAAAAGTAGTGAAACAGCAAATTCAAGATTAATCTTTCATTTACACCACTCTTAACTGGCAGAAAACCTGAGCTACAAATTTCAAACTAGATTTAGTGGGATTACACAGTACACTTACCCTACATTTTCTGCCAGAAATACTAGGAATATTTCGTTAAGGCAGACTGGACAAATCCAATCCTATACCATATTCAACTGAAATGCTGACATTGTATTATTACTGCTATTATTATTATTATTATTTACTTACCTGTTTAAGATGGATATAATGATATTTTATTCTGTATTTTCTTGAGCAAGCTACAGTCAAGTTCTCAATGAACTCCCCAGTCTTCTGTTTATCTCGTGTTCACTTGTGTTTCAACGCGTACATTCTGTTTATAAAACTCGAATGAGGCTGAAGTTTTTAAACCTGCACAAGTCAGTAACTTGACGTGTGAATGTAGCAAAAAGCCTATTATGATTTGTTCAAAACACCTGATCTGAACACACAAGAAAATCAAACCGGAAAAGACACGCACATGCGTGTATTCTTTAGCAACTCATAACACAACAAAAACATTAAACTGAAATTGAAATATGTTTAAAAAGGCAACCCATATTGGCACATCCATATTTCAAAAATAGGTGCATCCCCTGCAATGTTCGACAAGTAATTTCGTAGAAATTAGTTTGTCTCGCTTTTGGACAGTCGTTTTCTATTTTCTATTGCAACACCCTACCCTTTCGAATCTCAAAATACCATAATAATGTATTGTTAATATAAACTTACTAGCAATGCTTTGGACTGCAAGGCAAACTATTTTCACTACGTTCCACTTTCACACTTCCTGGGTGCAGGGCAGACAGGACGTGACTCATCCTTACGCTTTTTGCATTCTGGGAACTGTAGTACTGTACCAAACGATGAACGGGGGAAATGGCCAAATTGAATCCACTGGTAATGCAAGTAAACGTTTGTAAAGAACCGTAAGTTCGGTTTCTTTTACAGTAGACATCTAAGTAATAAGAAGAAAGTATATTTCAAAAAAGTTTTATCGAAAAATTTTAATGTTATTTGCAGATCTAAATTGCACCAAACATGACATATTGCTATATTATATATATATATATATATATATATATATATATATATATATATATATATATATATATATATATATCGTGTACTGTGAGCTAGGTTTTGAGGTGCACACGTGTGTTTTTTTTATAGACACGTTTTCATACAAATTTTTGTACTTGATAACATTAATCCAATTGATGTCTATGATTGATACGTTTTTGCGACATTTGTGCCAAAACTATCCAGCCATTCACATTTGACAATTCCTTTGTCAATTCATGAATTGTTCAATGTGTCCATAAATTCGTCAATTCATAAACGTATTTGCTAATCATCTAATAATTCATTTATTAATTTGTCAGTTCATTAATACTGTGGCGGCAGCGTGTTACAGGTTCCAGTGTGAAGAAAGGAACACTTCTTAAGATTCTTTTGGCACTGGAAAAGCCGTTTATTTTTGAATGTTGGTTTTAGGGGAATGAATTGCCTCTTGTAAGTTACGTTGCTTTACCTGAAGAAAGGGTCTATAGTTCCTAGTGCAGTCCTCTCTCTGCGAGCGCGCCTGTTGCGGCTTTATATAGGGTCCGCGGGCGGCAAAGAGCGGACCTGCTTGGAACCAGGCTGCGACAGCAAGGCGTTCTCTTCAGCGGGTCCGCCAGACCCGACGCTGCAATAGCAAACGCTGTACGGACTTGCAAATTACAAATCAACCACCAACTGGGGCAGTACTCGGAGAATAGCATTTTTATAACAATTACGTATTGTCTACTTTAATCTACTTCAAAAGTTTTATGTGTTTTTTTTTTTTTTTTTAATATGGCGAAATCCGCCAAAATTTCTTACGCTTCCATTGGCTCCCCATAGAAACTGTTTTCCCTAACGCTCGGTATATACCCACAATGCTTTGCGCGCAGTGAGACGGAAGTCTTCATTGAAAACCAATGGAGTCTCGTATCTTGTAAAATAGAATATCTTTTGAAACGCCCTTTCTAATAAACTCCGATGTTATTGGCTGAAGCAGTTTTGAGTGAGGCTGGATTTTCATTGGTTAAAATATTAGTGTGTGCTCCCATTGGCTAGAAAGGTTTTGCTGTGTTTTCAGCACAGTGCGAGATTGACAGTTGGAAGTTTGTCTGTTTGTTGGGAAGTTTGCAGGGAAATTCGTCTGGTTGATTGGAAGTTTCTAGGTCCGTACAGCCTTTCGTATTAATGAACTGACAAGTTAATTAATTCATTGATTAATTATTAGATCAATTAACAAGTACGTTTATGAATTGACGAATTTATGGACAAGTTGACTAATTCGTGAATTAACAAATGAATTGACAAATGAATGGCTGGATAGTTTTGGCACAAATGGCGCTCCATAAGCTTGGACAGTGCCAGTTTGCATCATCACACTTCTACCGCCCCACTGGTTGGCTTGAACAATGCAACAGTCAGCATAACGCTTACCACGAGGTCTCCACACACGTTGTCTTCTGTCAGGTCTGTCAAGGGCAAAACAGCATTCATCAGTAAATAAAACACTCCACACTCTCTCTGCCGCCACCTCAGATGTTCTCTTGGTGGCGATTTTGTCTCTCAGCTGTCAACATGTCACCCCTGAACGGCCTCCGAGCATACAAATCATTTTCATGCAGACCCGAGCTACAGTCTTCCTGGAATTTCTCGTGCTGTAGCCACTGCAGTCTGAAAACGATTATGCAGATGGCTCAGTCGGTGTGATGGTCTTGGGCCAGTGTGGTGACCCTCTGTCTTCCAGGACGTGGCCTGTCCCTTACAGAGCCAGTTTCGTGGTTTCTCTGGACTAGTCTACTGATTCTCATCTCATTCTCCAGCCAACTTCTCGCACAGACAGACCGCCTTCAATCATGCCGATAGCAACCAGGCAATCATTTTTACTCAAGCCGGGCATGGTCGTATCTTTCATTGTTCTTGTGTTAATTAAAATCATGTCTTTTGGCTATTTATATAGATTCTTAATCAACTCATTTTGGCAATTTTAACTCAACTCAAATACCAAACACTGAGCACCTGGTGTTTTTATGAAATCAAACGACTTGAGCTGAATATTTTGTTATCTCAAGAAATAATAATACTCAAACAATCAACAAACCTAACTGCTCACTGTTTGAAATGTAAATAACATTATGTATGTGCCCAGTGAGCTATTGATGTACAGTTTTGACTGTTGTGTTTTCATTGTGCATCAGTATAATATTCTGGAAACTAAAAAATGACATAACTAATCAAACAAAAAAGAAGTGGAAAGACATGGCAATGAAAGTAAATGCTTCAGCCACAGTTCCTACGCCAGGCAAAGAGGTTCACAAGAAAAGGTAGGATTTCGCTTATGTGAAAGTTAATTGCAACAAGCCAACTACGAGGGCATATGTGGTGTTGCTGATGATTCAAGCATTTATCCTCTGAATAGCATCCCTTGCCAAGTTAAGTCTTTAAGTTCCCACAGTGCATTGCAACCTCCACAACACGTCAAGATTACGCCAGATCACTCATGAACTCAAGTAGTCGTTCAAGAGTGACTGGAGTTACGATGCTGTTTGGGAAACCCTGAAGTTTGTAAACGTTGCACTTAAGATGGAGCTACGATGCTGGTAAGGTTGCTTTTTGGGAAACAGGCCCCAGGTTAAACCACATCAACAGCGTCAATAAAGCCGTCCTGATGCAGTGAGTAAAAAAAGAAAAATGCTAAATCGTGAATGTATTTTTAACGATGATCTACATCAGTAATTGTTATGAATAATAATAATAATAATAATAATAATAATAATAATAATAATAATAATAAAGCAAGCATGTGGCAGAGCAAAGCTCTGCTCTTTAGAAATTGGCAGGGATGGGGTTAACTTCCCCTACCTGCCTGGGTTTATTATGTTCAGGTGGCTGGGGTTGATTAGTTGATTAGGTTGATTAACGATCAATCAGCGCCCAGCCACCTGATATAAAAGGAGGCCTCTGCTTCTCATTTGGAGAGGAGGGAGCTGAGGAAGCAGGTTGGTGTTTGTTTTGTGGTTTTTGAATTTTCTAAATCCAGTGAAGGCATTGCCCAGCCTGGAAACTTTATTTTTGTGAGTTTTGTTTTTGCTTTATTTGTGTTTGAGTATCTGTTATTTTGCCCTTGTGCACTTTATTTTTGTTTATTTATAATAAAAGTAGTTAGTTTTTTTTTTGAACTGCAGTCTGTCTCTGGGCCTCTATCCACTCGCCAGCCTGCCACATTTGGTGTCAGAAGTGGGATAGCGCCACCTAGAGGCTCAGAGCAGTATTTATTTTTTTTTTTTTTTTTTTGAAAAAATGGGAAAGAAGAGCAGACAGTGGAAAAGGCAGGACAAGCAGCAGCTGAAGAAATGTAAGCTGCTGCAGCCACCGCTGGAGGACCCGGCCAGCCTCTTCCCCTGGTGTTCCTGGTGTGGGAAGGAGGACCATCGTTGGCGGTCCTGCCCAGACGTGCCACCGGCAAACTGGTGTGGCCGGTGTGAGGAGGACGGCCACAACTGGGCAGGATGCCCCTACAACCAGGCCCAGGAAGAGGTGCCGTGTTCACCCCGGGCATCAGGGGCCACCCCACTACCTCCAGCACCACCACCTTCACCACCGTCCCAGGAGATCTGGGACTGGTTGATGCACCCTGAGGCAGACCTCGTCCACGATCTCCCCATAGTTATCAACACGCTGTGGCGTCGAGATGGGGAGAGGTGGGAACAGTGGGAGGAACAACACCACCCGGCGTCCTTCCCAGAGGTTGCCCTCATGGTGGTTAATTACCTGGCGGTAGACATGGGAGATCCACCGGTCACTCCAATAAAGAGGGGTGAGCCGCCTTCCCGAGAGCCAGAGAGGGGTGAGCCGCCTTCCCGGGAGCCAGAGAGGGGTGAGGAGCTGCCGTCGCTCCCAGAGCCAGAGAGGGGTGAGGAGCTGCCGTCGCTCCCAGAGCCAGAGAGGGGTGAGGAGCTGCCGTCGCTCCCAGAGCCAGAGAGGGGTGAGGAGCTGCCGTCGCTCCCAGAGCCAGAGAGGGGTGAGGAGCTGCCGTCGCTCCCAGAGCCAGAGAGGGGTGAGGAGCTGCCGTCGCTCCCAGAGCCAGAGAGGGGTGAGGAGCTGCCGTCGCTCCCAGAGCCAGAGAGGGGTGAGGAGCTGCCGTCGCTCCCAGAGCCAGAGAGGGGTGAGGAGCTGCCGTCGCTCCCAGAGCCAGAGAGGGGTGAGGAGCTGCCGTCGCTCCCAGAGCCAGAGAGGGAGGAGGAGCTGCCGTCGCTCCCAGAGCCAGAGAGGGGTGAGGAGCCTGCCGTCGCTCCCAGAGCCAGAGAGGGGTGAGGAGCTGCCGTCGCTCCCAGAGCCAGAGAGGGGTGAGGAGCTGCCGTCGCTCCCAGAGCCAGAGGGAGTGAGGCCGCCTCCGCCACCAGAGGGAGCCGCCGCCCCGCCGCCACCAGAGGGAGCCTCCGGGAGCCGCCGCCGCCTCCGCCACCAGAGGGAGCCGGGCCGCCGCCTCCGCCACCAGAGGGAGCCGCCGCCGCCGCCTCCGCCACCAGAGGGAGCCGGGCCGCCGCCGCCGCCACCAGAGGGAGCCGGGCCGCCGCCGCCGCCCCGCCACCAGAGGGAGCCGGGCCGCCGCCTCCGCCACCAGAGGGAGCCGGGCCGCCGACACCAGAGGGAGCCGGGCCCGCCTCCGCCACCAGAGGGAGCCGGGCCGCCGCCGCCTCCGCCACCAGAGGGAGCCGGGCCGCCGCCGCCGCCACCAGAGGGAGCCGGGCCGCCGCCGCCGCCTCCGCCACCAGAGGGAGCCGCCGCCGCCGCCGCCGCCTCCGCCACCAGAGGGAGCCGGGCCGCCGTCGCCGCCTCCGCCACCAGAGGGAGCCGCCGCCGCCGCCTCCGCCACCAGAGGGAGCCGGGCCGCCGCCGCCGCCTCCGCCACCAGAGGGAGCCGGGCCGCCGCGCCGCCTCCGCCACCAGAGGGAGCCGGGCCGCCGCCTCCGCCACCAGAGGGAGCCGGGCCGCCGCCGCCGCCTCCGCCACCAGAGGGAGCCGGGCCGCCGCCGCCGCCACCAGAGGGAGCCGGGCCGCCGTCGCCGCCTCCGCCACCAGAGGGAGCCGGGCCGCCGTCGCCGCCTCCGCCACCAGAGGGAGCCGGGCCGCCGTCGCCGTGCTACCTTGGAGATTCGGGGCCCCCTCAACCAAAGAAGGCTTGGGGGCTCCGACATCAACCCCGCCCACCACCACCCACCATAACAGCCCACCCAAGGGACATAATTGGACTCTTGGGGGGAGGGGGGGAAGGGGGGAGTTGGCCGATTGCGGCCGGTGTACGTTGTACATGGGGGGAGGTGTGTGGCAGAGCAAAGCTCTGCTCTTTAGAAATTGGCAGGGATGGGGTTAACTTTCCCTACCTGCCTGGGTTTATTATGTTCAGGTGGCTGGGGTTGATTAGTTGATTAGGTTGATTAACGATCAATCAGCGCCCAGCCACCTGATATAAAAGGAGGCCTCTGCTTCTCATTTGGAGAGAGGGAGCTGAGGAAGCAGGTTGGTGTTTGTTTTGTGGTTTTTGAATTTTCTAAATCCAGTGAAGGCATTGCCCAGCCTGGAAACTTTATTTTTGTGAGTTTTGTTTTTGCTTTATTTGTGTTTGAGTATCTGTTATTTTGCCCTTGTGCACTTTATTTTTGTTTATTTATAATAAAATAGTTATTTTTTTTGAACTGCAGTCTGTCTCTGGGCCTCTATCCACTCGCCAGCCTGCCACACAGCAATACATTATATAACACAATATGCAACTAATAGGTTTAATTAGTCTTAGCAATTATTTAGCAATGTGTCCCAGTTTTGAGCTTTGAAAATCTGGTCACCCTACCTGTTCCGGTACTGTCACTGCCACGGCTGGCCAATAGGCTTCACTGCTATAATTGTAGCCTCACTCTCATAGCCAATTAAAACATGAAGTGATACTGTGCCAGGAGGAGCAATCTAAGATTTCCAAAGCTATATAGTGAATCATAATAGATCTGCATATCTATAATTGTACAAGTAAAGAACAAAATATCTTCATCACAAAAATAAAGGCACTTGTTATTATATTGCTAATGCCAACAAGTGAAAAGAAAATTGATTCACTGGTTAGCATTTCTTCAACCATCTCATCTCCTTAAACTAATGGGAGAGCAGTACAAACCTCAGATTCTTTCAGAATTTCTTTTAACTCTACCAGTGTGATGTGCTAATCTACATTACAATTTATCAGCAGAATAGTATATAATGGAAGTACTATACATAGATATATAATGCGTATAATAGTATTCACCCACCTTGGACAGTTTCACAGTTTGTTGTGTTACAACCAGAAATCTTGAAGCATTTAAACTGGGATTTTTTTTCCCTTTGATTTACACAACCTACTCAATACACTGAAGAGGCAAGAGAATTTTTATTGTGAAAATATTTTTTATTATATTTTTATTATTATTATAAAAATTTTATAAAAAAGTGGCATTGTAACACTTATACATATATATATATATATATATAATATATATATATATATATATATATATATATATGCATTGTCTAACACTTGTTACCTGGTGTAATTGCTATTATTAAATTTAAAGAAAAAAGAAAATAATTATATTAATTAAAACTGCACAATTGTAGAATCACATGCTTGTTCGTGGATTACATGTTTTTTTATGAAATGTTTTGGCTGTACCATTCTAGAATGGGTCATGTTCAAACTTTGTGCTAGAGATTATAAACATCTAAACAATAATTAATATACTTTAGTACTATTTACAATAGATAGTTAGACATATACACATGTATTATTTATTTTTAATTAAAGAACCAATTTTGTCCATAAGATATTGAAAGGGAGGGGAAACTCAGTCCAGGTTTTCTGCATTTCTGTAACCTTACATGGTGAATTAGTACTATCATTTTTTATCTAAAAACATTGTAGGAATAAAACAAATCCTGAACCCTTAATTGCTTTTTTTTTAGTTAAGTAATTTATATTAATCTGAACGGCTGCATTCTTCAAACAGACTGCATGACACAACATAGCTCTCCAAACCCTATGGGCATGCATGAACAAAGATAATGATATACACGGACTATTATTCAAGGACTAAAATTACAGTCTTCAGAATTTAGTCTTGGTTTTTTTTTCAAAAAAGGGACACATTATTCAACATTAATTTTTTTTTTTGTGGGTGGTGGTGGCTGGGGGATTGTTTTCCATTACAAAACAAAAACTATAATTGAGTCAGGAGTAGAATATTAATAGAGTTTGGAATTTGTGTTGAAAGAGTGCAGTTTTATTGTGAATAGAAGGATTCAAGTGTGAATTTACTCTTATTGCTGAAGTGTATCCATTTGGCTGCTGTAGTACAGCAAGGTAATGCAAGTGTAACAGGCTATAAAACCACAGCAACCGCAGTAAGAAAAGCATTTAAAATCAAGTAGAAATCAGCATATTTCTCCCCATTTCAGAAATCTACTCATCAGAAATTAACATAATCTCCTACATCTCCATTACTTAGTTCAGTTGCTTTTGGCTTTAACATTTGTGGTTTTGTAGAGTGGTGTTACACGTTCAAACAAATACTGCACAAGAGAAAAGACGTTCCTGCGTTAATGAAATGCAGCCTCTGATTGGCTTAGATTTGTTTAAGATAATAATATGATTTTATATTGTCTGCAATATTAGGAATGTGAGACCTACTTCGGCCATCAGTGCTTGTCCGTTTCCTAGAAGATGACTGATCCCCAAATTTGTGATGTCTTAAAGAATCCCAATGATTAATTTGTTCTAATCCTGTCTCTACTTTACTTCCACCTGTGTCTTGTGGTCCTGGTTTCTGTGCTGAGTTTAAAGAGCCAGGATCAAGTCTATATAATTTATAACAATACCTGTAAGATGTGTGGGACCTTGCTGGGCTGTCTCCTATTTTCCTGGATCACTTGAAATAATTTTCAGTCTTTCTTTGGAATTATGTTCAACTTTGGGAAACTCCGATCTATCCCAAGGCTTGGTGGCATTATTTACATCTTTGGCTGCAGTCCCGTCATTACAATCTTCATTCCTTCTGCTCAGGCAGCAACACGGTGCTCCCTTATAAAAATGAGTGGATTCACCTATTCATTATTCTCATTTGAGAGTTCCCCATAGTTTTATAGACAGTATCTGCTCTGGTTGCTAGGCTACGGTCTACATGGCATCATTTGTGGCAGTGTTATCTGGGATGATTGAACTCAATGTCTTATCGGTTTTAGCCTTTTTTTATTTTGCATTTTTATACATCATTAAAACATCATAGTCACCATATGGTTTTAACCATAGTGTCTGGTTGCCTGGTCTTACCCAACTGTTGTGACGTAAAAACGTATAAGAATTAAAAAAAAAAAAAAAAAAAATGCACACACTTGCTTCTAAATTGTATTTAATCACCATAAAACCATATATCATTTAAAAGCTTAGAACTTAAAGAATCTTATTTTTCAAACTGTTTACAGAATTTAAGACAGTATAAAATTGGCAGAAAAAAGTTAAAAAAAAAAATAATAATAATAAAAAAAAGTTTCCCCGTAACCCTTTATTTTCCTACTACCCTTTTCAGTGTTCCCAGTCCCAGAACATGGTGCTACAGATAAGGGAACGTCCCCAAGAGATACATATGATCCATATGAAGACCCTTTTTTCCCCAATAATTATATACATAATTCAGAACATTATGGAATATAAAAAGCACAGAAATTACAAAGATATTACAAAGTAAAATTACAAACATATGTATTCACTGCATCATGAAGGCCATGAACAGAGGTCAAATAAGCAAATAACACAATAAATAAATCAAATGGTAAATACATAAATAAAAAATACTTTTTTGTTTTTAATTTTTTTAAAAATAAATACTTACAAAATGTTAAATAAATACATACAATAGTGAACAGTAATAGATCCTCCCTGTCACTTGAGTAATCTAAATCACTCACACTCTCAAAAACCAACTCCATTGCAGCATGGGCCTCTGTTTTGCCCGATCCAATTAATTATATGTAGTCTATAGATATGCAATACAGTGTGTGTCTGGATTAGCGAATGTTAATGTCCACGATTACAATAACATATTTAATCTATAAATACAATTCTACAATAATAAAATACACGTGTAACGTATTTTTAAAAATATGGTTTTTTTTTTTAATTAATTTGCGGTGTAGGCAGTTATGGAGGATAATTTGTGCCAACATTTAAATAAATAAAACATAAATAAATAATAATATTTATATACTTATTATTTATTTATGTATTTATTTTGTTTGTTATAATGTAATTAGTACATTTTTATATCGTAGTCTTCCTGTCTCGTGACAAAAACATGCGTTATGATAGGGTTGCATTACGCTGTTGCATGTGTGTTGCCAGCTTGTCGCTGCAGGCTTGTCTCCCCGTGTGACCCCCTCAAATTGCAAGGCAACACACAGGGAACAAATGTGTTTCTCTTGTTGGCATCGATTTTCGCAATTCGCAATTTCCTGTCTGACCAGGACTTTACTCCTCAAAAAGTTAGCTAATTCACTTCTAACTACAATCTCATCTGGCTGAAAAGTTATTCGAGCCTTCTCTTCAGTCCACATGACTGTTTTAAGCCTATCAGAACACACAGATCACATTTCAGCGTCATTTTAAATGATGCAATTGGAAAACAAAACCGGCAGCACTGTGAAACGGTGTGGCCTGAAATATTTGGGCTCAGTCTTTGAAAGGGTTAACCTTTAAACTGAGTTGTCTGATTTTATTTTTGAATTTTAATTAAGCATTGTTATAGATAACATCTATTAAGCCAATGGGGAATATTGTTTAAAATATTCAGTTAGCTAAATACCAGAACATTTATTTGAATTTCATTTATTTAAATTAACTGGTAAAAGTTAATGATATTTTCTTTTGAAAACTACAATTAATTTAGATATTAATATCTGTGTTTGACTTCATTTACCCTAGATAATCAATATTAAGTTATAAATATCTGCCACACTGTAGTACTGACAATGTAGGACAATTGGCATTTTAAGCTTTTCGTTTATTCATTATGTTACGATTACATGTTTGAATTATTAAAATATAAACCAACTCTGACATAAAAAAAAACAAAAACAGAAGAGCTTTTCACTTTTCTTTTTTTATGTATATTGGCATTATTATTATTATTATTATTATTATTAGGGTAGAATATTTTTTATAGCTGTCACTTTGTCTAGTGTATGTGTAGGTTAGACATTATCTGTTATATTTTATATTCATCCTTATATTCCCAACTGTGGTCAGGACCACTGGTCTCAAAAATGCTCCCCTTAATAAATAATTTGCAAATGTTTATAACAAATATGATTCAAAGTTATTATATAATCACAGCGCATTTTAGAAAAAAAGTTAACTCGGGCATCATCTTTTCCACTGACCAGGTGGTCAGCTCCTGCAGCTACTTTTTGAAAATAAGTCAGTTTGATGTCTTTGTGGCTTCTTTCTGCCTCCTCAGATAGAGACTTCACTATTTGTCTCAGCTCCTGTCCACTGAATCCAGCATCTGAGAAGCCAGTTCATGGAGTGTGCAATGATTTCACAGTAACCCACCTTTACTGGATACACCCGGACTCCCCACTCCTACTGTTCTAACTCAGCATACTGGAGTTTCTTCCTCTTGTATGCCTCATCCACAGAATCCTCCCATGGCTTTGGTATCTCTACCAGGAGACCAAGACATACTAGGATTGACCACAGGGCATTGTCAGGTTGAAGGGTAGGAAAATAATCTGCCTACATTCTCCAATCGCTAGCAGTCTCCAATTGTCCCAGGTGAATCTTAGTTCTAATAACCTTTCCTGTTGGTTGCTCTCCTTGATGGATAAATGTTGTTCTCTGTGTGCAGCTATTGCTGATATTGGCAGTGAGCCGTTGATCTTGTTATGCCATTCTTCCAGTGCTAATGCCAAGCATCACAGCTGCTGGTCATGACGCTAAATGAAGAGACCCTGGCTCGGAGCCACCTTACATCCTGTAAGGATGTGCTTCAGGGTAGATGGTGATGAACACAAGACATGCAGGGTTCTCTACCCACACATTGAGGCTCTGCGGAAGAATATCGTATGTGACCTGATTAGGAAACTGATCCTGCTCTGTTCCATTGTCCACAGGTTTCGCTAGCCAATCTTACCCTGTTCCACATTTTCCCGTCTTATCAATTCTCCCTGCTTAGCCTGGGTGACAGCCTTCACACACATCTTCTCATACTGCTTTTCCACTTCAGTGACTACCAACTTTCTCCTTTCAGCTGGAGTTGCTTTGTGTCACCTCAGGGGAGTCGAACTGAGAGCAAGGCTTCCTTTTCCCTATTGCACTTGCCCCATAAAATCACTGATGTGAAGGGCAGCCTTTGCATGTTCCACAGTGTCCTTTGCTGACCACTTTCTCTCAGTTCTCACTACAGGTTCTACCTCCCTCACACACTCATCTTGCAATTCCATCAGTCTTTTCCAGCCGAATCTAAGCGCACTTGAATTCTACAGTTAGAGCTGAAACTGGCAGATACAGATAATCTTTACCATAAAGAGCTACTCTGCTCAGGTATTGTGAAAATCCCAGCCATTTCTTAATGCATAAACTAATTAAGGCTTCCAGTCTCTACTGTTGACATGGAGATCTCACACAGTAAGCGACTGTGTCCTTTTAAATCATCATTGTACCACCTCCCAAGACACTGCTGGAATGGCCTCGCCGTCAATATAGGACACCTTATCTACTGCTTTATCTTTGATGATGGATATGCTCCTCGACTTGGCAGACTTGAACTGCATACGTGCCCATCTGAAGTTATCTGCAAATTTGCCAAGTAATTGATTGATGCAGGCTACCGTTGTAGACATGATGGTTATGGCGTCCGTGTATGGAGAAATGGTGCAACCTGCGATAATTCCAAATTCAAGAAACTGCCAAGTAATGGCAAACTCTGGAGTTGAAAAACAGAATTGCAAGTCCCAAAATTAGGCTTTCACTAACCCTGTTATAGTACTGGGTACACTGAATGCAGCCCAAACGAGCACTGAATCATATGCATTAGCTAAATCCAGGAATGTTACATGGAGCTACTCCCTTTTTTTACAGACTGAATCTGTTGCTAGATCACACTGACATCCTCCTAGCATCCTGGAAAGCCTGGGATACCAGTTTGTGTCATTCATCCAGTTCTTGAGTTGAAAATCTTTGTGCTGCAATGCTGAAGAATATCTTAACCTCCATGTTTAACAGGGAAATTGGACAGAATTGACCGATGCTGGTAGATTATTTTTCTTTGGAGACCGGGTCATTGAGCTTGGGTGCCGTACCTCAGCCCCCTTCCTAAATAACCGACCTCTGCCTACCCTAAGGAATAAATCGTCGTGCCATTTAATTAAGGGTATGCCGTTCCTTTTACATAGTGCCCTCACAGGTCGGGAGAGAGATCTAACACCAAGAATCATTGTTTTCGCCTGGTGAATAAGTTCTTCACAAACTTGAACGGATCTTTATAAAAGCTGGTAATTGCATGCTACATGTTCTTCTTTCAACATTTACTAACTGAATGCATCTTTGATGATGTACCCCCTCCCCCACCATGTATTCTTTCGCAGACCCTTTTTGATGCAGTTCTGCCTGTGGAGCCACTTCTGTAGGTTCCTGCGTGATCCATCTGCTAAGGTAATTTGGGTTGTTTCACCCTCATTGCTGGGTTTATCCATTACATGCAGCGTGAAGGTTACATTATGTTCTCTCTATCATGAACAGAAGCAGCAAGACTCCAATAAAATAAATGCATCCCTGTAGTGACCCAAAAGATTTAAAAAAAAAAAAATAATAATTAAAAGTCTTTTAAAAGCATGAGATTGGGTTTCTAGACTTAGCGGGAAGGGAACTCCAGGACTGTCATGCTATGAAAAGCAAAGGACTTTCTGACAGAGTTCGATTGGTGAGAAAAAAAAAATATGAGTCATACACAGTGTTAGTAAGTTGGACAGGTGGGGAGGCTGTTTTTTTCTTTGTAGATGTAAACACTAGTTTGTCGTCAGGTGCCCTTCTTTGAAGTTTTGGTTATTATTTTAAGACATCTTTAAAAATGTCTGTTTAAGTTTTAAGGTTTAAGTTCACAACCACCTGAACTTCAATGCGCAGTGTTAAAGTAATAGACTACCTCACTACACTTCCACATGCAGAAGCATATTTTGCTTGAACAGTTAGTAAGCATGGCAAAAAGTGATCTAAGCAGAAACAACAGTAGAGAACCCACATAATAGGATATGATGGTACCTTACCTTAAATAACAATAGTCATACAGAACACACATAACAGGACATTAAACAGGTAAGAACATTTAGAAGCTATAGAGACTGTACCTGAATGTTTGCATGTGTGCTATGTTATTAACTAAACTGTATGCAGTATGGTGTGGTATGCTATGGTGTAGTGTGGTGTGGTATTGATGTGGTATTGTGTAGTATGATATGGTGTTGTGTGGTATAGTGTGGTATTGTGCAGTATGGTATAGTGTGGTGTGGTATTGTGTAATATGGTATTGTGGTATAGTGTGGTGTGGTATTGTGTAGTATGGTATGATATGGTGTGGTATTGTGTAGTATAGTATGGTGTAGTGTGATGTGTTACTGTGTAGTATGGTGTAGTATGGTATGATGTGGTGTGGTATTGTGTAGTATGGTGTGGTATGGTATGATGTGGTATGGTATTGTGTAGTATGGTATGATGTGGTATTGTGTAGTATGGTGTTTTATGGTATGATGTGGTGTGGTGTGGTATTGTGTAGTATGGTGTTTTATGGTATGATGTGGTGTGGTATTGTGTGGTGTGGTATGATGTGGTATTGTGTAGTATGGTGTGGTATGATGTGGTATGTATGGTATGATGTGTGGTATGGTGTGGTGTGGTATTGATGTGGTATTGTGTAGTATGGTATGATGTGGTGTGGTGTGGTATTGTGTAGTATGGTATGGTGTGGTGTGGTATGATGTGGTATTGTGTAGTATGGTGTGGTGTGGTATGATGTGGTATTGTGTAGTATGGTGTGGTGTGGTATGATGTGGTATTGTGTAGTATGGTGTGGTGTGGTATGATGTGGTATTGTGTAGTATGGTGTGGTGTGGTATGATGTGGTATGGTATAATGTGGTGTGGTGTGGTATCGTGTGGTGTGGTATGGTGTGGTATTGATGTGGTATTGTGTAGTATGGTATGATGTGGTGTGGTGTGGTATTGTGTAGTATGGTATGGTGTAGTGTGGTATGATGTGGTGTGGTATAGTGTGGTATTGTGTGGTGTGGTACCATGTGGTATTGTGTAGTATATAGTATGGTTTGGTGTGATGTGTTACTGTGTAGTGTGGTGTGGTATTGTGTAGTATATTGTGGTGTAGTGTGATGTGTTACTGTGTAGTATGGTGTGGTATTGTGTAGTGTAGTATGGTATGATGTGGTGTGGTGTGGTATTGTGTAGTATGGTATGGTGTGATATGGTATGATGTGGTGTGGTGTGGTGTGGTATGCTTTGCTATGGTACCCTCACTGTGTTCTGCAGATGAAGAAAGTTCAGATAATCCCAAGGTAGGATGCAAAGTTCTTGCCTTCTGTCTCACAGCTGGGGGTGCGTGCTGTCTGACTTGAAGAAAACCATCTCTATTCAAATGAGTATTATGCACAACACTAATAAACTCTCCAGGCATGAACTGACTGCAGCTTTTGCTTCACTTGTAACAGCAGGCAGTAGCAATTAGCTGTGCAAAGAGATGCTCTTGCTATCAACAGACGATAGGAAGCCAAATGCAGAGCAGCTTGCCTTAACTCTGGATACATCTGGGACAGGCACTTTGCCGGAGATAAGTTAGCAGAAGATAGCAAAGGTTAGCTTTGCCAAAGTGAAAAAACTAAGAAGGTAGGGTTGGTATAAAGGGGAATTAATAAGTACTACACAGAGGAAGAATGAATATAAATGTTCATTCTTTTGTTTTTTCTTTTTCTGTTCTTGCTTATATACATAGCAACACAGACCACCCCTGTCCTAAAACAGATAGAAGGCTGAAATGTATGTCTGGTAAATGTACAGGAACCCCCAAGGTAGATTTTGTCTTTTAAGATCCTTGACAAAATAGATCCACTGAGATACAATGTGGCATCCCTATTTATACAGGTTGGAAGCAAGACATTTTCCTTTTTTTTTTTGGAGTTTGATAATTTACTGAGGGACAAAGACACTGCCTAAATTCAGTTATGGAACTGACAGTTGCCAGGAGAGCAAATCTTGACCTGAAGCCCTTGCCTGTCTTTAAGTCATTTCACTTGTGCATTAAAGGCTAGTGAATTCATCCACTACACCACTGGTACCTTACCTCTTAATTGCATTAACCAAAACTGGTAGAATCTGGGATGGTTTTACTATAGAATTCTTATGGACAGTGTCAAAATTTTAGGCAGGTTTTTACCGAATGTCATCTGTTCTCAGGACATGTGTCACATAGTGTTGGGATCAAACCATCTCAAGAGAAGTAGAAATCACTCTTTGTTTTAGGGAAGCGTTATGATTAGGCCGTGTTATGCACAATAGAGGTTTGATGTTTTTAAGTATTTTCTTCTGGATGACAAATAGTTTCAGACAGAGGGGGGTCTGCTAATATTACATTCATTTCCTGCCAACCAATCTGTTGTAACTTGCCCTTGTCTTTTTTTTAGTGTTTCTCAGTTAAAGGAAAGGTTTCCTACAGTTCTTGCAGGTGACAGCCAACGATTTGGAAGTGTAATCAGTGCCCAAGATAACTGCACTACAAAGAAACTGCATGAACAGTAATGCTCACTTTAATATAAACTGTCAGGTTTTCTTGTCTGTGTGTAGTTGTACCTTGTTCCCTTCTCACGGTATTTCAATGTGTGCAAGCTTCATTACTGAACATTTCATTCCTTCTATCCTGTCTTTTGTAGATACAGTTCAGACCTAATGGATGATGGTAAAGCCATCCATTCACATCAGTGGCACTAAAACATTTTTTAAAGTGGGGGTGCTGAAAGCCATTGAACAAAACTGTAACCCCTGTATATGATGAAAGCCATGCAAAACCAAGGGGAATTCATTATTCAACAATGTAGAAGAGAAAAATAATGTCAGCCCCCTGTGACATTGTAAACCCCCAATTTTAATAAAAACTAATCCATGTCTGGGAGGTTACTAGACATCCTCTGCTTTTGACAAACTCTGAGGACACCTGGTTTTTAGTCCTGTGTGAATCATACTTAGTTTAAATGGCTGTTGTAAAACCGAGATTATAAGTACTGGACAAGTTTGCAGTGAAAAACAGGAGGATGGACTTGGGGATCTAAACATCAGGTAAGGCAGGTTATTATTTCTGTTATTTAATTTGTATGTTTGATAACTGCATACTAGTGGTTGTAAGTATGATTGTGTGGTGAAACATCACGGTTCTTAATAGGGCGATTTCGAGTAAATTGCAAATTTGGAGTGCTTTTATAAATTATTACTAGGCTGTGAAGCAATTAAAAAAATAATCATGATTAATTTTGAAATAAAAAATAATAATCTTAGTCTTGGTTTTAATCACATATTTAATTGATATAATTACTGCATCCATCCCATTTAAGTTTGTTTTATTACTGATGCTATTGTAATGTTGGAATGTATTTTCTATTGTTTTGGTCAGGGTACAGTATTTGCACTATTCAGATTATTTTATTAATGTTGTTAGTATATAATTAATACAGCCAAAATGATTCGTTGGTATTCTGCTTTGTACTGCGCTGCTAATGCTACTGTAGCTTTAACTAGAAGACCTTACGCACTGTGACGTTGCTGCTGAATTGAGGGGAGTTTGGTGGTGTCTTAACCAAAACAAGGGGGACGAGCTCGTTACCACGGGGTATTTTGAGCAAGTTTCAATGAGCTCTGTATTTTAATACTGTTAGTAAAAGCAACAAACCCGTGACAACGATATAAAGAATATTGCAATGATGGACACAGGAGTGCGATTAACGTGCGTTAAAAAAAAAAAGTAATTTCCCAAAAAGTGAATGCGTAAATCGCAGAAGTTAACTGTGATTAATTGACAGCCTTAATTATTACCCATCTTCAAAAGCACTGCAATGCTACGTGACTTAACTGCCAGAGCGATTCAGACGGTAACTGTATATGAATGTATGAGACAACAAACCCAAGACTAGAGTCACAAAATAGCCAGGTTACTGAAAATTGAACTTTTAGGTTGAACAGCTACAGTTTTTCGAACACATGGAAACTTCAAGAAAAAAATAAAAACTGTTTTAATATTGTATTGTAGGGGGTGTTCAGGTCAGAATTCAGGTGTATCTGTTCAAAGGCAGAGCTGTGAGGGGAAGAGGCATGATGATTTTTTTTTCCTATTTAATTGTTACTTGTTTTGGAATGTGTACTGTGGGCGGGTATTGGGAAAAAAAATAAAAGTTGCTTTCAACTTCTTGCAATTTACTGTGAAAAAAAAATAGGCATTTTATTTTCCTTGCCGTATTTCACACTGTGAATTCATATCACATCGGCGCCGTGCATTCGGTTACTATGGCAACGCGGTCAACCAAGTACTGACTTCATGATTGGTGTTCGAGTCATACTACAATGACCTAGCGAGTCAGTGATATGTATGACGTCACAATTTATTAATAATTTGAAGGTATCTGGTTTTAAAACTGAATAATTATTCCTATGTAGTATGAGAAATGTAAAGAAATACAACAACTTGGGTTTTGTCTTTAAGGTTTCCCGTTAACTTTTCTCCCGTGTATAAGATTTATTTTGAAAGCAGAAAAATAGGGACATTGCTTCATCAGAGTGTCAACATAATTTTAAAAGTTTTACAAAACTTGAAAAATGTTGCTGAATTTGTCAATCAAGGCTGTTTAAAAAAAAAAAAAAAAAATCTATTTTTGTCTGCTTGTTAAGTTTTTTTTTTAAAGCCAACGCAATATCTTTGTTTTAGGTACCTGAGAAAAAAATGCAGTGAAAACGAAAGTGAACACATTTAGCAGGAAACAAGGTATTCTCAGCACAGCTAAGATTTTAGTTTTGGTTTGAAGGCAGCAGGAGCTTAGCCTGATTTTTTTATTTTTAATTTTTGCTTTACAGACGCCCTTATGCAGGACGACTTACAGACATAAGAAGTTATTACAGTATAGCTAAGAGATTACAATACAGCTAAGAAAAAAAGCAATACAGTTTTTTTGTTTGGGGATTTTTTTTTGTGACTGTTACTGATTTTTTTATTTATTTATTTTTTTGCCGTTATTGTGCACAGTGTGTTTGTTTCTGTAGGTTGTATGCATATGTGCTTTGTATTTGTAGTATATACGTGGAAGCACTGTTAGAAACTCAAAAAAAATGTTTGCCTTGCTTCACTCACCATGCATTCTCAGTCTTGGCTACTTTGCTCAGCTCAAACCCCAGGGAGATATTTGATGCTGCTCAAACCCCGGGGAGATATGTGATGTATTCAGTTAATTGATTTAAATCATGTTTGTAATGTAAACGATTTCCTGAGACCTTAGGTACTTGCCCGTCCACCCGAAGTTGGGGCCCACCCAAATTTCCATTCTTAGCTACACCCCTGTTCCAGTCTTAACACAAGTAAACAGGATCTTATTCAAATTCTTTACTTACAACAATTACCACTAGATGGCAGTAGAATATTGGCTCTGTCTGACATCCTCAAGACAGATTCAAAAGTATTTCTATTCCCAACTACTGATGTTTCTTAAGTGCCTCTGAAACTCACACCTTTGAATTTTGGATGCATTTGGACAAAAATATTGTTTTGTTATTGGTGTGTCTGTCTGTGTTATGATTGTAAATATCTCACATAGCCTGCAGTATTGTCTGTATTACACAAAACAAGTATTACGTCAAATGTCTTTGCTGGTCAGTGTCTTTTTGTTATGCAATATTGAAAGTGTGGTTTCACTAGTTATACAACCTTATTATTACCTCATTTGATTTGTAAACCACATTTTTAACAGTATAACTAGACATTGGTTGTCTTTATAAAGGCTTTGAAATGGTCTGATTGCTGGTGATTCTGTTGCAACACCAAAGTCATCTTCTTTTCCACCCATTTGGTTTTTAAATCCTGCAGTACACCTGCATGTAACACTTCATGTTTGTTAACAGTATTGTAGTGTACAATGATGTCCTGTTCCTGTCAAACATTTCACAATAATCAGCATGATTATACCCACCATTTCTCCAACCAGACACTCTCACACTGGTGATCAGCATTTTATCTGTATATTTTATGTGTATGTGAAGCAATTACTTTAAAATGTTTTACAAGGGTCCTTACTCTATCCCACATTTCCACTGAAACACATCTTATGCAATGTGAATCACATACTGTTTGACTGCATCAAGAATGTTCAGAACCAGTGTCAGCTGTAGTTAAACCATGTGTTAAACCATGTGTTGACCACATCAGTGATATACTGTATCTGTGTTTACCAGAGCTTATGTGGATGTTTAATTAGTGGGTATATCTTTTCTCCAATCTTCCCATATTAATGGAGCACTATTGATTTGGTAGGTTTGTTGTTAGATTAATCTTGAAGTCCTTAACCAGGAGAATGGAAAATAGAATATATATAGTACCTAAACCTCTGTTTAATATACCTTGCAGGTCATGGCATTAAGAACAGGGCTATGTTTGACTAGCACTACATGGACTAACTTGCTGGTTTCTGTATTCTGTGGAGTCAGTTTTGTAAACAAAAAAGTTGTGAAAGTTCTCCACCGAGGAGTGGATCCGATATGACACAAGAGCCAACAAGGCTGCCTACAATTGTGCTTGAAAAATCTGGGGGGGGAGGCAAAAAATTAAAAAATCAGCTTGGTACACAAATATCCCTCCACGGGGAACAAATGAAGCTGCAGACATACTGTGCAGCAGACGAACTAGCGTAAAACGACATAGTAAAATCAAAGCAATATTTTTTCAATTTATTTCTTCTTCCAAGATGCAGGCTATAGGCATGCAGTGGGACCTAATGTGGAAGCATAAAGAAAATCTGATTATTTGACTTTCCTTCCCTAGCTCGTTTACTGTATCTACATCTGGCTTATGGCTACATGCTCCACACCTAAGCAACTCCCCTACAGAATATGTGTACATAGCCTAATCCTATTTTCAAAATAAATCTCTTAACATTCAGAGGGGACCTTGCATTACCCTAAAGTGCCGCCTTAAAGTTCACCATGCACTGAGTGCCTCCAAATTCAGCATAGTGCTAACGAAGCCCTTAAAATCCATATTCCTACTTTTTATTCACATGAATAACCTTATATTACTGGTCCCTATAACGCCACCAAAAAAGGATGAATCGATGATAATGCTGCTAATCGGTGAACAAAATGGATTTATCAAAATGTGACAATGCTATAGAGAAATATGTCCACTGTACATTAAGTTTGCCAAGATCTGTGTCCATGAAATAAAGAAAAAATTAACTAAAAGAATGTCACCTGAGGCAAAAGTGAGGCATATATGGAACACAGAGGATCTTAAGTGGCAGCTAGGGTCAGAAGGTTGGATCAACATAAATTAGTATTCCTGCGCAAATATTCCATGCATGTCAAGATATTATAATCAGTTCTCTGTGGAATGAGAAGCTAATGCAGATGAGTTCAAATCTTGACACCATACATTGACGCATTCTGGAATGCATAAGGACGTGGGCAGCCCCAGAGATGTGAAGGAGCTCTAGCTTTGACAGGGAATGCAGTGGGAGGGCAGCAAGGAGAATATGTCAATTGTCGGTCTTATTTAACCATCAGTTGGCCTCTTTCATGACTAAGGGCCTTGTTTCGGTGCAAAAGGGCAAAGGCACATTCTGAGAGAGGATTACAATCATTTAAACAGGATAAAACTAGGACACTTTTCATACCAATCATTCGTCACCCAGAACTTTAAACTCTCAAACATAAGAACATATTTTCAAAGTGTTTATTCAGTAAACTACAACATGTGTGATTAGGTATTACCAGGAAACAACAACTTCAACCATATCACTGTCTTTGAAATATCTGCATATTCCAAGTTAAAGTATAAAATACAATAAAAGCAAAGACACCAAATGTCTTTATCAGTGGTAACATTGGTAGTGCTAATGAGATTTTATGTACTTTAAAGTTAAATCATTTGAGAATATGCTCCAGTGCAAAGTTGTTCCTCGTTTTTTTCAAAGAGAAATAAACAACTGCTAATTCTATTTTGCAATTTTTTTTACAGGAAATATTAAGTCTTTTTTATAACTATTGGACTGCTCTTTCCTACAGCTAAGTTTTGTCTTACTAGTTGTAAAGAATAAGTAGGGGTTTCCGAAAAATATAGCATTACACGTCCCCACGTGTTGCTACAACTGTTTAAATAATGTACCTGCCATTTTTGTTTTCCTTGTTAACATCCTGACAAGTTTTTGTACGCATAGCTTTAAAATCTGTTTCCAAACTCTTTTTAAAATGGCTGCTCTAGTGCACTGGGGTTTGGGATCTGTCCCCTAAACCACTGCAGGAAGAGTCCCTTCTATATATATATATATATATATATAATATACAGTCATAAGAACAGTCAAAGTATGTGGACACCCTAGATAACAACGTGCTGAGACCAAATCCTAGTACCTAGTGAAATAACGTGAGCAGCTACGACTTCACAATAACTTTACTAACGGCGACGACGGCTACAGTCGCCCAACGAAGACCTTCACGTCTCTAGAGATCTCGGGGGGGGGGGGGGGGGGGGGGGGGGGGGGGGGGGGGGGTTTAAAGCAAATTAATATTTGCTTTAAATAATGAATCAGTTGGGAGGGGGTGGTGTTATAGTGGTATTTATAGACACTGTGAAGTGTGGCTGTTCACAGCCTAGCAACAGTGAGAAAACCTGGGGCACTCACATTGTGTTGTATTGTCACTTAGAATCATATGCTATACATTCTTCTGTGTTCTTTACCATTCGCTTCCATATGCATCAAATTCAGGGACTTGCTGTATGTTTGTCATAGTGATTCCACTAATAGTGGCTCTGTTTTTGCTTATAACTTGTATATTACCAATTTAAATTAATATAAACATAAAATAATGAAAGAAAGAAAGACAAAAAATGTACAGACGTCATCTCTTGGTATTAGAAATTAATGGTCTACAATATTTTGGTAATTGCCTGCATAACTTATGCGTTAGTACAGCTTGGTAATGATCTGCGTTTGACCTACTGATAGTCCTCTGCAGCTAACATCTTTTCTTTGTCAGTCAACAGCTATGTAGGACCGCATATAGACAAATCAGTGGTCATTTTCTGGGACGTTTAAAGACACATGCCAAAGGAGGTTCTATTCAATTAATATACAATAAACAGTGGCAAATCTAAATGCTGTTTAGAGCAGAAAGATGAGAGGAGACATTTAGTGTAAAATGAAAATGGCACAGATGTTTCTTCTAGTCAGGCCTTCACTGTCACTTTCAGAATTATAAATATTAGGGTCTATCCCCTTTACTCATCGAATTCGCATGGTATCACCTCACAATATGCCAACTGTCTTATCAGTTGCTGAAAAAGTGGCAACAACAGTCAGTGTTCTTGGTTCCCTGGCTGGAAACAATACCTTATTCCGACCGTTTATTTTTGCAAAAAAATTGAAAGTTTTTGTCTCTGTCTGATATAAATAACATGTGCATACAGTATACAGTTTAGAACGACATTTCAAAAGTAATTGACACACCAGAAGGAGTTTGTGTTGTAAATTCAAAGCTGCAATTGTTACATTAAATGTATTCTTTGGTGACTGTCTAATACATTCTTCTACAGTTTAGCCTCGTTTTCTCCACTTTTATCACAAAGCAGATCTTGATGTTTACATTACCTGTGGAGGGGGAGGTAAGCTTCATCTCTCCTGTTTTCTACAATATCAGTATGTGAACAAAATAGACAAGATGAACTTTAAATTTCATGTTAACGCTATAAAAGGGGATGATGTTTTCAACCTGAGTTTATAAGATATTTAAAATATGTAAAAATGTTTTGAAAACTATTGGGCAATGTAAAAAAATACCTTGACATACAAACTAAGTCAAGGACCCCCTCTATTTGATCCAACAGTCTTCATTATTAAAGAGAAGTGGCTTGAAGCCTCACCTCGATTTTTAATTGATTAAGGTTCTTTCACCTTTCAGAAGCTGCTCTTCAGTTTTAGTTCCTCACCATAGGTATATGTAACACAGGCTAGATCAGCCAAAGTGTATTTATAGAAGTAAGAGCTAGCACCATCTAGTGATCTGCCACTTCGGATCAAGTTTCCTTCAGTTTTGATGACAATACACTGCTGTGCACTACGTAGAGCTGGCACTTATTAATGTAAAGAGGCTTTGGTTAATCTAGCTTATGTGTTACATGTCTATGGCAGGGAACTAGAAGGGAAGTAGCTCTTGAACACAAGTACCTTAACACAAGCAATATCAAAGTCGGAAAAAAAGGGCTTTGATGCTAAAATTGCTCCAGAACAGAAGCAGAACTAGAACTGGAAAAGTTCAGTAATGCATTCCTCCACCAGATGGAGCCTTGCATACAGCTAATGTGTGCTTTGTTTCCACCCACAGCTGCAGTCTGTTAGATAAGCTGAAGCTTATTCACTCTTGTAAATGCTGCAGTAGCATAAGATGGAGCATGTGAATTGATTTCTCGAATGGTCTGACTGAGCTGACATTAGCTGTTTATCTGTGGGCCCGAGGTACTCACAATTGCTTATCTATGACATCCCGTCCCCTCAAAAGTATTGGATTGGGCGTGATGACCAGCCGACCAACTCCATAGCATTGCAGTCATATCAATGGTGACTAAATACTTGTAGTTAGAAACTGGGTTATTGAATCCCAGTCTACATTTTAGCAAAGGCTGTCTGAAACTATTTATGTAACTCAATTAGAAAAATTAGCATTGAAAATGTCATTAATAAATGGAGCAACCTTGATAAATCATTAGATTTTTTAAAATTAGAAATATTCACCTACATTTTTTTATTAATGTTCTGTTAATTCCAGATTACATCTGAAATCAGTATTCTGAAATAATTCCATGCTATATACAAGGTGTGCAGTAGTAGCATTTGATTTAGTATACATACCATGTTTTAGATAGCAGTATACAATTGATGCTTGTTATATAAAAGTTGTGCACTATACAAGAAATGTATACAAATGTATACATATACAAAAGTGAGCTCTGTCATACTTCTTCACATATGGGGTGTGTGTGTTATACACATGTGTACGTTTCCATGCTATGCATTTCAGGAGTTGTCACAAAGACGGCTGCAGTGGGTGACGTTAGACCAGAAACAGGAACCAACACAAAATAAACAGAGAGGTGGAGTTTGGTGAAGCTGAGCGCTTGGTTGCACTCATCATTTAATGATTAAACAAACAGCAAATAAAAAGGTTGTAACAAAACACTGACACCAAAACAGGACACAGCACTTGCGGCCAAAACAAATAAACAAACAAAATGAGTAGACACTAACAAAACAGGGTGGACAAACGCTACACAAAACAGGTACGGTGCTGGTCCTTCCAGCACTCATAGCAATTGATATTATAGTTTACATTTCTCCTCTCTCTCCCGTTCTCCTCTCCCGACCACACAACCCAGAGTGAGTGAAAACATACTGCTTTTATGCAGCTGTACCGAGACTCGATTGCTAATCAATCATTCAATTGGAGTCTCGGTACAACTGCACGTGAATTTACTTAGTGCAATTCCCTGTGCTCACATATTACATTTTACCTGCACGTGAAGTGCTGTGCAATCCTCGTGCCTAAATACAAATATACATTTTAAATCACTTGTGTTCATAACCCATATTCCTGTGTACCAAGTACAATACACCAACATTAACACACTACATGCAACATACAACACAAGTAAATATCCCAGGGACAGGGCACTTTGCCACGTATGCCCACCCTTGTGCAAAGCACACCTGGCCTCATCAGCCACCTCTCCTCTGCGGAGCAGCAGGCATCCTTGGGCACAGCGAGGCAGGCATCCTTGGGCGAAGCAAGGCAGGTAACGTGCGGGGAGTCAGGACAAGCTGGGGTGCAGGTTTTGGCCCTCTTCTCGGCCCCTGCGGCCGGGTGGTTCGTCCCTGTGCTTCCCTCAGCAGCCTATGCAAGGCAGAACTCCTCTGTGTCCTCCTCCTCCTGTGGTTGTTGCTGCCACTTTTCTCTCACTGTTCTTTTCCCCATTTCTTTATTAACATTACCATTAACATACTACACGCAACATACAACAGAAATAAATAGTCCAGGGGCGGGGCACTTTGCCATAGGAGTATACCAGTCAATTATTTCTGTATCATTCTTTAATTGCTCTTTTATTTGCACTTTATCAGAAAAGCAATACAATAACCAGTGCACGCATGTACAGGTCCCAATAATGTAATATTCGCACAGTACTAGAAAGCATTTTATCGGATTATTGCCAAATGCAATCTGAAACGTCTACAGGAAGCTAGCAGTGTATAATAACAGTTGACCAAATTTGATCTTGAACAAAAATTGGGTGCAAAATCAAGGCAGTTATTATGTTCACCATGTAGAGTGCAACAGACAGATGGATGGACATCAGAGCATAAGCATTTGAATTAATTTTTAATTGTCTTAAACAGCTTTACCCGGAAGGGTGAATCTGAAATTGGTGTGAAAGCTTTTTTTCATATCAGTCATCAACCCAGTCACGCCAGTCCATTAGTGACCTGCTGTGTGTCCTCTGGAATTTATAAAAGCAAGGACGCTGTTGGAAAATTCTTTATCTCAGCACATTTTATTTTAGTAAAAGCTTAATTAGAAGACAGACTGATGACCCTTCTGATCTTTAGCTTGCACACATCAGGTAGAATATCAATATTCATAGATTCTAGATGAGGTTGTACTGTACAATCACGCAATCTTGATTTGCAATTTAAACAAACAATTTAAACAAACTACCAGCGTATCCACATGACAACCATCTGGATTGAGTAGGGTACATCTCTGGGGTCTTCAGTTGGGCACCTTCAATCCTCTGTGTTTCGTTGACTAGCCCAGAGCACCTCAAGAGGCCTCGACAGTGATTCTGACGTCCCAGCATCACCCCCCTCCGTCCCCCACTCAGCTCAGCCCAGCTTCCTTACCCGTACATCAGTGTTGCATACTTAGCTCAATCCAGACGGCTATCATGCTGGTGCGCTGGGGAGACTGACACTGGGTTGATCCCCGGAGCCAGCATCGCAGTCGTTGTGTGTGCTGATGTGCTAGGGAGGCAAAATGAGCTGATCCCTGGAGCCAGCATTACACTTCAGCAATCAACACCAGACAGACGAATATCTGGATAGAGATGCAGATGGATCACATTAGTTTACTGCAAAGCTACATCTTAGTTGGTGCTTATCTTGACGAGAGCCAAGTTCAAATCAGCATGAAGTTCAACATCTACTCTCTTGTAATGGAAATCATCAATCTAAAGAAACCATTTCAAAACCACTTGCACACCAAAGAATTATTAAAACAAGGAGGTCATTGGCATTAATCTACCACATAGCTGTAAATTCAAAATTAGGGTGATTAGTATCAAGAAAAATGATATACATGTACATGTCAAAAAAATAGTTTGGCATATAATCTCAGCAGTTGACCAAGTTTCATCACTACTGAGTAATCGCTTCTGTAGATAAATTTAGTGTGACATAAAAAAACAGACAAAAGGGTGCCTCCATAGATCCCCTGATTCTTATACTATTACTGTTGCTAAAGAATGTCAAATACTCACCCAGTACCGAGGGATCATGGTGAGAATGCCGCACGTAAAACAACATTTTACACATTTATAGGTTTTGCAGCACTTTTTCTGATCATTAGCTCTTTTTATTTTACAGTGCAGGTTATTTGTATAGGATCTGCCTTAGAAAAGGAGCACATTAGGGTAGCAAGAAATATTTTTCATGCAATCATATCTCCATCAACCTACTAGTTTTTTTCATCAGTTTTCTTGAGATTTAACTCAACCAATTAAACCTCCAGCCAGACACTGAAGTTAATCAGAGACATCAGAGCAGGAAGCAGACAGACAATACTTGGGTATGGAAGCGCTGATGCGCACGTTTTGATAATAAAAGGTTTAAACAAAACAGAAACACTACCAAACAAAATGGCACAGTGGCCAAAATAAATAGACAGAACAGACACGGAACACACAAGTTTCTATCTTGCTGGTGTAAAACCAGCAGGGGTAGCAATTGTTTTCTTTTAGGTTTCATTTCTCCTGACTCACGCCTCTCGTTCTGCCTCTGAACATACTAACCCCGTTCAGCCAAAGTTGCTTGTTTTCATATTGTGGCCGAGGGATTAACTGGCTATCAATTACTTAGTTTATCCTTCGACCGCATTCTTCACAGGTTTTTTCATGAGTGCGGTCAACAGCCAGTTTGTCAATAATCACTTGCTGTTGACCACGCATTCTCACGATTTTATCTGGATGGGGCATTTTAACCCAATCCAGGCTGTAAAAGAGTATAACAATAAACAGTGTTTTTAACAATAATATAGCAAAATAATACTTAATACTCACAGGGGCGGAGTATACCTCGTCACACAGTCATGTGGCAATCCTACAATAGAGTTCCCTTTATTACCTCACAGCATTTGAAATTACATCGTTTTTCAACATGAAAATCAAGGTAATGTGTTTGTGCAATATCAGTGGTACAGTTTTCCTGGGGACTGAATCTTGGGCACATATGGCATGCATGTGCACACAGGTATTAGTAGGATTTTATGAACAGCATGATATCTGGGGTCATCTTCACGTGCAACTGTGCTGAAGAAAACATCCTTTTCAATCTGCAGGACTTGTAAGATGTTCTCCTGGATAACTTAAAACCTGAACCAAGGTGGTGTGATGCAACCTCCAACTGAGTCCATGTTCATCAGGCAATGATAAAGGTAGAGGTATAAAAGTGTGTCTCCTGCCCTTTTATTACCCAGTACCAGTTGCAGCAGCTAAGTAAAAGTCTTAAACTAAAGCGTTCATGTTATTCCTACAATAAAGAGAAAGTAGCTTCAAATGATATTTTAACAGTTTTAGTTTTAAATAATATTTATTGCAATTATAAAATATATACTTAGTACGATAATGTGTAATAATATGGGAGGGACAATGACTAATAAATATCCAAAAAGTAGTTGCTGACAGTGTTCTTTATAGTGCTGTGTGCTGTGGTATTGGGTCAAGTGCTGTATAAGCAGGAATGTATCTCAGTACAGACATGTATGGGGAGATCTTCTCCAGCAGGATATCTAGATTTAGACACAGGGATCTACTGTCCCAGCAATATTGCAATTGAAATACAGGGGCCTATATAAATGATAGAAAATGATAAAAAGGTTTCTGAAATGATTTCTAAAAATCCAAATGCCTGTTTAGCAAGACGAAACTAGACCAAATCAGACTGAAGCTGCCAATTTCTAAAGACTTATTAGGACCTGTTACTTGAACACAGCTTTTCTCATTGAGATAAGTTGGTGCTGCTCTGTGCTTCAAAATGTTTTCAGATGCCAAAAGATTATTTCAACCTCACCTCAAGCAGACTAACATACAACATGACACCTGTTTCAAGCAGGTGTGGAAGCGATGCTGGGAAGCAGTCCAGTTGAGGAATTGTATCATAATTAGCTTCTATATTTGCACTGATTTGAATCATGTACACATTCACTGAAAGGCAATGCTGTTACTTCTTCCTATAAATGTAGTAGGTGGTATGTGTTGTGTATCTTATTGATGCAGCCAATTGACCTCATGCTGCTCTGAAACCCAACAAGCTCTGAGAAATAATGTTTCTCCACTTTAAGGATTTCCTGTCTTCATGGAAATAAAAAAAATCATTGATCTTGGGCCCTTGTTTAAAGCATCGGCGATCTGGGTAAGCAATCTGGAACTAAGCAGAAGCAATAAATGATGTTTTGTTGATGATGAGTTTGTAGTTTTTAGCTATACTGGCACAACAGAACCTACAAGGTTTGGACAAAACAATATTAACGCTGGACATAAGACATAATGCATTATGCTGTTTTTTGCCTTATACTGGTGTCATCGAAAAATACAAGACCCCACCTTGGGTTTGTTGTTGAATTAATGTATTTATGGCATATTAATATTTCCCAAGCATCATCATTTTGAGAGCAATAATATCAAGCTCATAGCTATTTAACATAACCGATTTAACAGTTTTTGAGTCTAACCCCGTAATTAAAAAACATAGTTGCTGTTTTTGTGCTCTAGAACCCAACAGCAACACTCTAGGTATTATGGGCAACTGTGAAACCCCGAATAGGGTAGCAATAGGCCGCAAGGTCAGCCTTGATTTGTCATGAGCCTTCAAGGATTCCAAATTGTTTTGGAGGAATACTGATGAAACTGATTTGCATAGGGAGATTCTGCTTGTTTACAGAATACATGTCATAATTGCCACTTGCATAAATCCATCAGTAATACGCAAACCGTTTATACAACACGTTTGTGTGATAGGCGACGTGTGTTGCTTATTTTCTGGATAGTCCCTGTAAAAAAGCCTTGCTGAATTAAAACAAAAAGTAACAACCAACTTTATTTCTTGCTGGATGCCTCCTTAATGCAGGGTTATAATGTAAATCTCCTTCATCCATTATTAGAATGTCGTGCCACACATTCACACAGTCTGTGTTACGCTGTGACATGTAAGTTTGACACAGCTAGCGCTAGTACTGTATGCAGGAGCTAGCACCTTGAAATGGAATCAGGTGGGCTAGATGCATTTACTGTATAATAAATAAAAAATGTAGAACAATAACTTATATCCTTCAGTCTCCCATACTGCTATTTCCAAAAACCCTGCAAGGTTTCAGAGCTACACAGTTTTTCCATTAATTTCCATTATAATCTAACAGCTACACACCTAATACTTTTATTTCAATAAGATAAAAGCTATCAGAAATGTAATCAAGTGGACAGTCTCACTGAGCTCTTTATTAGGGCTCTCCTGCCAAATATTGCCTTGACCCATACATGACGGCCTCCAGAAGTACAGTCCACATTTGGTTATTGAGGTAGGAAGAGGGATGCACCCACACATTTTGCTTTCAAGTTCATTCTACAGATGCTCCATTGTTTTCAGATCCAGGATTGTGCTGGTAAAGGGAAATAACAGAAGTCATTCTCATGCACAAATGCTACATCAATGTCTGCTTCTACACATTAACCTTATCCTAAACTTACAGTAAAATGTAAACCGCAACCCTTACATTTAAACCTTAAAGTCAGTAGATTGTATAACTATTGAAATAATATTCTCTTCATGCAACTACTTATAAAGAATATTCTATTTACAAAACATTTTATTCAAGGTGGGATGCTTCTGGAGCATTTAATGTAGCACAGGACGAATTGACCACCTGCCTCTCATGCAGCAGCAATTCACAGACTATACCAGCATGATGGATGAGTTGCGTTATCATCATGAAAGGCGTTCTGTTTGTCAGGGTAGACATTCAGTGTTGAGGAGTGGTCTTCCCCTTGATAGGTAATACAAGTGATGTCTTTGCAAAACTCTGATAAACGTTATTTTAAGGAAATCCATCCCCCACAGTCAGGTCTACATGTTTGTACATGTGTCACACAGAAACACCTATTAAATGCCTTTATCCAGAGACAGTGGGGGAAGGAAAATATATATCTTAAAAGAAATCCCAAGTTTTCACAAAACAAATAGTGATATATATATATATATATATATATATATATATATATATATGAATATAGATATATATTATATATATATTATAATATATATTGGTGGGCTATTGTATTATTTTCAATTTCACACTGTAATCCTTGGCATGCATCTGAACCATTGTTCTGTACTTTCATGTAAAGTGTAGGAGTGAACACCCACACTTGCGGTACTACTGCTGTTTGAAGAGTGGAAAACCCAGTTATCTTTCATGTTGAGAAGCAGCTTTGCTTGTATCTGAATATGAAGGCCAGCATTAATCAATCACAAGGTAGATGGGTGCCAAAGAAGTTTAACAAATGGTGAACGCTTTTTGATGATAAAAGGGGGGCTTTACAACAATTACTGTGAAAGGAACTTTTATACAGCATATAATTTCTTCTTTTTTTTTTAAATATGTTTATTGCTTTATAGAATACTGACAGTCAGCTGAGTGTTTGTTGTCATTAGCATGAACCATGGAGATTACTGGGACAGTGCTGGTATAAACAATAAAACAACTTCCGGTTCTCAGCTTATACCAGTACTTTTGAAAGACTGGAATACAAATATCCAGGCATTTCAGTGCTATTTAAAAGAACAACCTCCTTTCAATTACCAATAGGATTCGGTTTCCAAGACAACTAAAATGTAGGCCGTCAACTAGCTTGTAAAATAATGTTTTAACATGTAATCCTCAAAAAAGCATTGCATTGTATTTCGTATCAGCTGATTTCTGTCTTCTATCTTAAAACCAACATAATTTTGGGAGAGAAAAAAACAGCATTCTGTTGCTCCTTTCTGAATAAACACTTATTTCTGATATAGTGGGTATGGTAACATACTGTACTATAACTTACTGTTGCTGCGAACAATTCACAGGATGACATTTTATAGTAAAGACTTTCCCTCAGTGAAATATAGCCATTTAGAACCAATCTGATACCATTTAATGATACACAGCTTATGATACCCCTACCTTATAATTGATCAAACAGCTGCTGACAAACAGCATTTGGCATAGTTATCTGAAAACAAATCACTGTTAATACATGCTGACTTACAGGCTCACTAGAAGGTATCTCTTCTGTGTATGCTTAGAAACTAATATGTGCCCTAATCATCAAGCCTATGCTTGTGATTTTGGTTATATAATGTGAAGAACTCATTATTTTCTTCCATTTTAGAATGTTGCTTGAGGGTGCTTCAGATTGATTACCTTGTTTACATTTTTGGTTCTACTTATTGATTATTTACTTTTCAGAGATTATTAAAACCCAGAAATGAAAAGCACCCAAAGCACCCCTCTACTACAGAGCTCTCAAACATACCTCTCTAATTGTAGCTGGTACACAAAAGCCATTCTAATTATTACCCTAGCCCCCTTCAGCTCCTAGATGATGTAAGAAATTCTTCATATAACAAACACAATCTCTATAGATGCCACAAAGAGATGCTAACGAACAGCAAGAATACATTTATTAAGATAACTGTGATGTTTCATACCTGCACCAAGTTATTCTTTAAATCGTGCATAGAATTTCAATGCATGTACAAGTGTAATAATGTTTTGTAAATACAGGTTTTCTTTCATGTTTAAAATTGCTTATCAAGCTCTTAACTTGTTCCAGTCTTCTCAGATATTTTTTTTCTTTTTTCTTCTCTTCTGATCTGCAGCAGCACATTTTTTTAATATTTTAACTTAAAAGTGTAATTTGATTGATCTAAATACTGGGATGATAGTAAATACCATTTTTGTTTCAAGAGTGCATCCTCCAAAGGAATTCATTCCATTTGAGTTCTCAGACTAATTTAATACAAAAATCAAGTTAGCAAGCAATGCAGTAATTAAATGCAAGAGGTTAAAACTGAAAATAAAGAGACATTTTCAAATTTATATCTGGGAATAAAAAGTAGTTATAATGAGGTATAGATCACTTAAGGTACATTTTGAAGAGAGCAATTTGATTTGTTGTTTGATTTGTTTTTTGATAGCTACTTAGTTAATAAGATCTACAATATTCTAAAAAGTTATAATGTGCATCTGACAGACAGCAAATGAATCTGAGTCAACAATCTCCCTCCCAACCAGTGAGGGCACGCTATAGCAGGAACAGTCTGCCCCGGACTGGATGGTTTGACAGTTCATTGCAGGGTCAGTCGGAAGTCGGCCATCCAAAAAGGGGGTAAGCCATAATACAAGAAGTCAGCGCCTTACTGCGGTAGGCAATGTGTCAGTCATGGATTGGAGGAGACGTGATTGCACTCACTACCAAAGGGGGCGTGACTGAAGATATATCAGGGTGTGTGGCCGAGCGATCTGTTCCTCTGTTATGGTTACAGAAACGACCGAGAGGAGTAAAAAGGAAACTGTGAGTGTTTTGCATTATATCTGTCAGTCTAATCATTGTCAACTTCATAATTAATAGAAGACTAAAATCTGGGAGCTGTCGCTAATCAGCCAGCATCTAACCTGGACTACACTGCACTACTGTTTCACTGTTGCATATGATTCATCACTTGCACCAAGGAGCACTCACTATTGGAATTGTGATTGTGTGTGTGTTTAAAAGTCTGTGTCTTTATTGTTATTATTATTTTGGGACTGAACCCCGTAGTTTTGCTAACTTTACTCATAGTTGTGGACTGTTGTTTCTAATCACAGCTGCACCTGTGCACTACAGACCACTTTGCAACAGTGCACTGATAACAAAAAGTTTTATGAAGCAAATGTTCATCCTATATACTATATGAAGTCCACTACTAATTGGCTGGTTCTGGTTCTGGCACTAGTCATGCTCCTGGTTGTATCTTCATTTGAGGTCATCTTTCAACATCAAAATTGCATACTTTCTCTAGATTTCCATTTGTTTTTTCCCAGACTTGTGTTTTAGTTAGTTTCTACTAGGTTTTTGATGGTTATCCACATAGGCGGGCAGCCGCAGAACATTATAGCTTTTTGATCCAGAGCAGAAGTTGTTCCTGGTTTTCTAAAAGTATGTGTCAGACTCTGGAGGTGCATATCTAGCAAGATACAATGCAGGTATGCAAGTAAGATACAATCTAACAAATGTCCAATATTTGAGAACTACACTGCATTATTAAAAAAAATATATATATACAAAGTTGTATATGCAAGTATACTTGTGCCAAAATAGGATAGAATAATGGTACCAATAGTATACTAAAACCAGTATCAAGTATACTTGCAGGATGTTACTTTTTTGTAAGGGATGATATTGGATTCTGATACAAACTTCTTTATACCCTCTTTTAAATATTGAACACTATGGGTGGTGAAAAATAACAAAAATGAAATAACAAATGTGCACACATTATATATTAAAATGTGCAAATGTCATGTATTAAGCATATAAGTCAAATACTAAATGCAGTACACCCTCGCTATAACAACCCTGTTTGAGTCCAAAGCCTTTTGTTCGCTACAGTAAAAGGACTATCCAAAATGAACAATATAAGTTAAGGAAGTCACCTTGGATAAAGGCATTAGCTAAATTATTAATATTAGTACTGTTGTATTCATTGATTTTCTTTATTATTACAGTATTTGTCACTACTAGCACTAATAATAATAATAATAATAATAATAATAATAATAATAATAATAATAATAATAATAATAATACTGAGAATGTGAATAAAAGTAGAATCACAAGTACAGTACCTATTTGTGACATGTTGCACCCAGTATTCTGGCTATATCCTATTCATTGAAGAACACAGTAACCCCCCCCCCCCCCAAAAAAAAAGGTGCATCAATAAAGTTTCTGTTTTGTTTCAATTTCAAATGTTAATTGAAATCTTGATTCCTTATTTAAAAAAAAAAAAAAAAAAAAAAAAAAAAAAATCAAATGTTTTTGACTTGCTGTGCAGGTTGCATAGACCTGTACGAGCCAACATCAGGAGCAGTTTGATTATTATTATTTTTTTTAATCAGTATTTAATCGTACAATGAAGGCCATATAGCGAGGGTGTTAATAGTATAGCTAAACTCAGCTGTCGGTTTGGACCCGAGACTGTTGCTGCACTCGGTACAATAAGTTTCAATTAAGCACCATACATTTAAAATAAAATTACCGCTACATTTTATTAATCACATTAAAGAAATGAAAAAAGCGATGTCAGCATGCTGCGTGTCAGTGATAATAACTACCGTACTCGATTTTTTTTTTTCCTGGGTTTGGAAATAACGTTAACAATTTAATAAAGGTAACAACAAGATAAGAAAATGTTAATCTTGGTGAGCAGAGTACAGTAGCTTGTAATTACTGTCTGTAACTTTGTTTAAAAAATCATAGCCTTCAACATTAAAGTAAATACTTTGGCTGTTGTTGTGCCCAGTCACCTGACTAGATAGCATTGCTTGAGCTGTCAGGGGTGTTACACGGGGCAATCCTCGCGGGATTTGGTCACAAGCAATGTTTACGTGTACGTCACTCCGGGAGTCACTCAAGCATTACCAATGAAAAACAGTGATCCCTCTAAACGTGTTTTGCCGGATTGATCTGTGAGCGGAATCTCGATTTTGAAACCGCTGTTTGGTTAAAGCACAGAACGTTATCAAGCAAGCAGCCAAAAAAACACGTTGTCCGACAGATTTTTTTGGTTGTCCCAGAAAGTCGGGCTAGCGATTTTGCGAGCCCTGTCTTCTGATGCAGAACTTTTGACTGTTCCAGCTGTTAAGCTGCATTCAGTGTGTGCAATACTGTGCTCTTAACTCTTATACATCCATGCAATATGTCGTTTAACAAAAAATAATGTCTTATGTTTGGTTCAAAGAGTAATATTGTGTCCCAGATCTCATGAGCCAGAAGCAGAGCAATGGGTATTATGGATGTGTATTATATAAGTCAAAGAAACCCATTAGAAGTACATTTGTGATTTCTGATTCTAACATGTTGAACAATGAGCATTACTGCAGTAAGTAGAGCAAGGCTGTTAAAATATGATTACAGCCCATGGTTCAACTCTCAAATGTGTTTTTTTTTTCATCACTAACATTGAGCTGGTAAATGGTACATTAATTTACTGTCTGAAAGCAGTACAAAGGTGACAAAGAAGGAAACAATTGCTGCCAAGAATGTATCTGACATTTATTGGGATAGTCTTTTAGTTAATTTCATTTTTCATTTTTAATTCCTTAAGAGCCTGTAGAAGAAAACTGTGTCTGAAAGAATGTGTCAAACGAAAACAAAAATCTTGCAAATTAACACTTCTTGTTGGCTGTTGTTGGCAGCAATACCATCACACCTCGTCCCTCTGATGAACTTTCCAAAGCTTCACGTTGAGATGGCTTGAGGTATTGTTTTTCTTTTCATTAAATTGGCTTGGCCACCATCATTGTTTATAGAGTGTTTGATGGCTGAATGTGGGTACCTGTAACAGGTGCTACTTAACATTTGTGCTTTGTAAGGGTAGTGTAGTGTGACTGGGGTGAATCATGAACTGAGGAGGGATTCAATTGTGCGATTTCTTATTTCAAACTTTCCAGTATGTATATGACATTAATATTACAGTGACAAGATTTGGTTTAGAAATGTAATGGCAGCAGTACAGTATTTAGATCTAGCCTCAGTCAACCTTATTCAAGTGATTATCAGTTACCGATACAGTATAGAGTCGAGTATCCAGATTGGTAGTACCTTATACCAATAAACCATGAACAAAGAGTGGTTTATATTGGTGCAATTGTTTATAAAGGCCATTTCTAGCCTCTTGTCATGTGACTGTGTAGTGATCCGTGGATATCTGGTAGATAGTTTAATTTTTCTTAACTCTAGCTGGTTGTGTCACAAAACCGTCTTCCGCAATACTGAATTATGAACCAACTTTAGATGTTAGTTTAGGTTTTGCAGGCTGCAGTGTGTTGTGCTTTGAAAGCAGGCAAAGCTAGATGCTTGCAATCATTTTCAGATTGTGTGAATCAATTAGCTTATTCATTCGAATTTAAGACGCAGCCCAAATTTCCAACCCTCAATTTAAGGAAAAAATAAAATATCAAATAGAGATGCATTTACAAGGATACAACCTCAATTACTCATATAAAAAATGACGTAGTGAGGCAGTTTGCGGCCCTCTGTTGTCACACAGAGCATTATAGTTATGCTCTGGTTCTTATTTCTAGCCATGATTACTGGCACCTGTTTTTCTCCCTTTTTGTGACCTGTGGCATTGCTTGGCATGTCAAAATATATGGGGGTCTGATCAGCATTTCCGATCTGTCCAAGCTGGTACTGTTTGTTAGAGCGGAGCCCAATAACAAAACGCTGAAATTGTAAAAGCTTCTCTTTAATTAGGAAGCTAATGACGCTTCTTTGAAAGTGGCTTCCTGTATGTCATGGGTGATTCAAGGTCAGGCAGTAACGTTTTGGTTAGTCTTTTCTCGGGCAGTCATGTCTTTTGTTGGCAATTTAAATACATGTATCACTATACTCAAATGTAAGACAAAGGCTATTTTTGAGAAGAAAAAAATGGTTTAAAGTGTGTCTTAAATTCAAAGGAATACAGTATTCAGAAAATCGGCAAACCACATTGCTTACACCCCCATTAATCTGGTTATTTATATGTTGCAATCTAATGGCTTTATTTTTTGCTTGGTTTAACAAAACAAAAGATTTCAACTGCACATTTAAACCAACATTTGGTGGCTTTTAAAATACTGGCAACGAAATCAGTTTAGGGAAAATGCTTTTAAATAATGAAATGTGACTGGTAGAGCAGAAAGCGGTTGGTGTTATTCTGCCTGTTACTCTCCCTCCGAGGCCTCCAGTTTTAATGGGTTCATTATCACCTTTACTTGGAGTCAATAATGGGTGGGGAGGAGCAGAGCCACAAAAAAAAACAAAAACAAAAACAACAGAAACGCATATTATTAATGTTCCATCACACAATTAGATTAATACAAACAGTCCGTGCCTTTTAATCACAAACATATTTTTCTATTTTTTTAAATTGTAACTAAATAATGCTTTTGGATATTTCTTTCCATTCGTAAACATTATTGTTAGGGTACCAGGAATCTATCGAGGTTGGATAAACCACTTGCTTTTAGGAATAAGAAGAAGAATATTGATATTGTTTACTCAGTTAACTGGGAGTTCTTCAAACACTACAAGGCCTTAAAAGTCTCTTCTTCAGGTATAATTTGCATATCAGAAGAATTGTCTGAAAGAGGTAATCCTGGGTTTATCACAAATATGTGGGGGATGCAATCCAGGATGATTTCCCGCTGATGTAAAATCCTGCTGTGGTTTATAGGATGTAGGCAGACATATATTTATGCATGTCCTTACGTATAGTATGAACATGAAAATTGCAATTGTATATTTTTTTGAAATAAGGTGTAAATAATGCTAAAACTGCAATACAACTGTCACCATGGAAACAGAATACTAAAGCTACCACAGTTAACAGGCCCAAGAGCACAAGGACCTGGTGTTTTTGAGTCCTGTGCCGAATTGAGGCGCTGTCCGTCTGCTTCTCTTTTATACATGTGGTCAAGCTTTCTCCTTTGTCAGTGAGCTATTTCTGCATGCAGTTTAGAGTTATGTTTCAGGGCACATCACATCTCCAGTTATAAGCTTTTATAACTTTTATATAAGATTTTTGTTGAAATTGAAAATAAAGAAATGAGTATGAGAGCTTGCAGCAGGGCAGTAGGAAAGCCCTGCTGTTTAACCATCTTTAATTAGAATGTTAACACACATACAGTATTAAGTTAAGCCACCTGTAAATATAGAGGGGAACAAAGAACATTGTAGGAAGTAAGGCAAATGCACCTTTTAAAGCACAATATAAGTCAATTTAAGACAATATAGCATACAGTAATACATTGGGGAAAATTACACCTCATGTAGGGGTCTCATCTAAAGTCCCTGCCCTAACATACATTAATACTATGTTTATTATAGTCTAACAGTTTTTAACAGAAATATCTATGCTTCTCATTGATGCATTTACTGTATAAAAACACCTGTGGAATCTGTTCTTCTGCTCTGTCTATCAAAGTGTCATAAGTGACACATTTCTGTAGCAGGGCTTTTATTTATTAGATACACTTATTATTAGTTAATTGGAATGTTGCACTTGCGTCAAGTGGAGTTCACGACTGGAACTATAACAATGGATGGGAATCAGTAAATAAGTACTCGACAATTCATGAATGGGATAGAGAACTAAGGAAAGTACTTTAACCCTACTTATTGCTTCATGCTTAAAATCCTTGTTGACTAATTCACATGACTATGGGTGTTCATGGGGAAAGAGAATATCATTCTTACAGAGAGTAATGTGAACCGGGTTCAAGAGAAAGGAGGAGAAAGTTGAACCCAGTGAACAACAGTGGCTGAGTGAATTATAAAGGAGCATTGTTGTTGTTTTTGAGATCATGAATGGAATGCAGCTCGACCTCTCCTGCACTACTGCCATGACCCAGAGAGACCCCTGAGCTATCGGGAGAATATGGAGGAAGCACCAGCGACCTGAGACTGAGGGCCCCAACGATTGCCCACCCTGCTCTAGCCAAAGTTAAGTACCAGAACTAGGGTCAGGCCTAGTGCAGGTAGCATGTTGAGGCCAACCCAACCAACTGGGGTGGGGGTGGGGGGGGTGGGGGTGGGGGGAGACCGGTGTACAATTGGGGCCAATGACCAGCGGGGTACTCGGCTGCATTTTCTTTTTGTTTCTCCTCCCAGCCAAGTAGCCGAGGACGAGCGGAAGTGGAACGGGAGATCTGATCAGGAGTTGCAGCAACATCAGGAAGGAGCCTGAGCATGCAGGATCAGGACAGTTGTTTTGTGATAACTAAAACCTTTACAAGTGGAATCCAGCTTTCTGATTACCATTATCTTTTGAAGAGGAGGATATTTATCCGAGGGCTGTGGCCTTGGATAAATATCCGAGGCCATGGTTCATGTGATTATTATTATTGCTGCTGTTACAGTGTTCACTATGCTGTTATTAGGCCATTTGTTGTTAATAGCAACTAGCTACAAATGTAGCAATTTCCATGACAGTCATTGGAGAATTTCAGAGATATAAAATCGGTAAAACATTTCGATTATCCTGCATTAGCAACGTCCTTTTATAAGAATCGTTGTCATGGTAATTAAATGAACTCCAATAATGCTCCTCCCCATGTGAATACACAAGGAATTTAAATGTGTCCTTTGCTTAGCAATGGGCTCAGCAAGCACAAGCTTGTTCCCATGGGAGACCAGATTTCTCACTGACATGATCACACCGCCACCCCAATGTTCCCGTACTTCCAGATTTATGACACCACTGCTCATGACATGGTTCTGTAACATTAGCAATAAGTTCTGCAGAACAAGAAACCGTGATCTAAGATGTTGAACATTTTACGATTAAAGAAATGTGAAGTATAAATGTAATTATGTACCATTTGTGCCGCCCCCTTCAATTTTCCGCCCTAGAAGGACGCCTGTTCTCCCTATATGGTTACGCCAGCCCTGATTACATTTCATCAGTCAGTACGCTCTAGAAAGAAAAACAAAAAACATGGCAGGCAGCGAGTGTAATGAGAGAAAAGTACAGCCTTGGGATGCTGAGGAATTTAGTCATTTTAATGTGTCCAGTTATAATTTTCCCCCCAATTTTCTCCCAATTTGGAATGCCCAATTGCTTTTTCTCCTCACCACAGCAATTCTCCACATGGCTCAGGAGACCTGAAGATCCAGTGGACGTCCTCCGATCCCACAACCATGCCATGTTCCTTTTTCACCCAGGAACTCGAGAGCAGATGTCAGAGATCTACTGACTTCTGGAGGACAAAGGCCAGCCCTACAGGTGTCTGTTCTGAGCTCACTGGGCGCCTGGCCAGCAGAGTTTGCTGTAGAGCACTGAGGAGAAACAGTCCCTGCCAGTTTTTCCTCCCTAACCCACGGGAGCGCCTGAGCCAATGTGAAGACGGCAAAGACGGGCCTACTTCGCATAGCCGGGACGTGAACTTGCGCTGTGTGTCTCATCCTGCGCACCACACGACTGCGCGTCTACCAGGTGAGTGACTCTGAGACTTGGTTAGTGGTTTTGATGTACTTAGAAAGAAGGCATGTTTGACAGCTTAATAGAAGGGGGTGCTTTGAACTTGAGTTTTAAATGGTCACCAGGATGCTGTATATTACTAATGTGTATTGCAAATAAATGCAAACGGAGATGTAGTAGGGTTTAAAAGACCATCAATGGCTGGTTTATATAGAACTGTAAAGATATTAATTGCATAGAAATTATTTTGATAAATTCCTCCAATGCACATCAATCTGGTAATTGTGATTAGGCGGAAACATCCAAACAATCGTATAAATAACCAAACTAGTACTAGAATCAAAAAGTAAAAGCGTGAAAAATCAACAGAGAGAAAACAGTGGCAGGAGCTTAAAGAATCAGTAGCGGGGTTCTGAAAAAACATAACCTTACACGACCCCAGGTGTTACTACAACTGTTTAAATAATGCACCTGTCATTTTTCTATTGCTGTTAAGGTTATAACAACTGTTTACACTTATAACTTTAAAGTCTGTTTCAAAGCTCTTTTAAAAATGGCCACTCTAGTGCACTGATAGTGTAAGGATTATTACCCACCTTGTCAATCAAGTAACACAGCAATAACGAACCATGAGCAGAAAAAACAGAAAAACCAGAGCACCTGTTATGTTTTTCTTTAATTTTTTTAAATTTTTTTTTTTTTATCGCTTTTCCTGCAGTGATTTAGACGACGTGAAGGGGATTTCAAACATCACCATTATTGTATCGGTATAGTAACGACAGCTTTAGTAGCAAGTGATTTGCAAATGGAATTTGTTAATAAAATCTGTTAATGCTTTGAAATTGAGTCGATGAGGTCGTTAATGAACGAATTTCTCGTTAAAAAGCTTAATTGTTGCAGGTCACATACATAATTTCCTGTCTCAACAACTAGATAAGGTGGACTCGTTAATCAAAATGCATATTAACGAGATCAAGAAAAATAAATGGAAGCATAATTCGCTGTTACGGAAACTACTAGCGCACAGAGAGGCGGCTCTCCCACCAGCGAGCAGCAGCTAAATGGAAATAAAAAATAACGGGAATATCTATTTTGTGTATAATTTGTAAACGTCATTTAAAATAGTGCATTTTGCCATCCAGAATGTACATTTATTTAGAACACTTCACATATAAAATGCTGATTTTTATGATTTTCTGGCGTGTGGGTAAAAATCGGACGGCACGGATAAAAAAAAAACAAAAACAACCTTAAATCCCACTAGTCATTTATCCTCAATCTGGTGGATATTTTGCCACAACTTACTATATGCAATTCTTTTAATGTCCATTTTGCAATCTTTTTTGGTAAAAAAAAAAAAAGGTGGGGTAGGGTAAGGCATCTATGTAGGCATGGTTGGAATTTATTTTCTTATATTGACATCTACTTTTGTATGTATTTTAGTATGTGCGATTGTAGGCTATAAATAAATATGTTTTTGACGTGCCATTTGTGTTTGTAGTTATTATACATGCATACCATGTATGTAACACTTCATTATATATTTATTAAGCTTTTAAAATTACAATAGACCTCCCTAACCCAATACACAATTTGTTTATAATTAATTGTTCTGTGAATTCCTCTAATCATGCATTTTCTCTAGTACTCTGCTCGCCTCCACGATAAATAAACTCAGCATGATTAGAAGTATCCACCAAACACTTACAATATTATAAGAAAATTTTATATGCATACAATGTTTATATGTACATAAAGTGTGGGGGAGTCTGAAAACATTACAGATACATTAAGGCACAATCCATGTCTATGATCTGTTTCCTGACAGCCGTGGTCCTGGCAGCTGCTGCAGGAGGAATATTCTGAGGAGGTTCCAATGGTTCAAGGATACAGAACACTACAAAGATCCAAGGTTTGTGGGTCGAATTGAAGCACCCCCCCTGATTTGTCAAGGCACGGAAACCTCATTTTTAGTAAACCAAAGATCAGCTCGATCACATTCCTAGTGGATCTGTGCGTACTTGTACGCCAGTTCTTCATTCTTGTGTGGATTAGACACAGGTGTGAAAAGTCAAGGACGCATTGCAAATCCGCAATCACTTAAGGAAACTTTATTATAATACCTAATGTGCCATTTTCTATATCAGGATTTCTTTATTTGCTCATAGGTTTTTATTTGTGTAATTCAAATAAAATCTACAATCAAGGTCAGCTGTCATATAATGTATGTATCCAGAGTTCAGTTGCATTGATAATTTCTTGGTAGGAACACCACACTGGGTGCAAATAATGGTATATAATTTTAGCAGTACAACAAATGTTCCGTAAGGTTACAAATGGTTAAAGCAAGTAAATAAATCTCACTCATAACCACAAGTATAGAAAAGGCTAAAATATTTGTATAACTACAAATATTGAATTATCTAGGTAGTCTTAATACTTACCTACTAATATGCCATCTGGGGTATTGGGTCTCTGAAATGATTAAACACAGCGGATTGTGTCAAAATGTGCACATATGTTCCAGGTGTTATAGGATGCATCACAACTCACCTGCATGTTTAGTGAATGGAACTACTTCCTGTTCACGTATGGATACGCATGATGCTGCAATGATTTGAGTGTAACCTGTGTGCAATCGATGGCCCCCATTACTCTGGGAAATTCAGCAATGTTATAAAAACATTTTAATATTTTATTGCTGCTCCTGATTAAGTGGGATACTGATATAACAATTAATCCTGTTTATCAAGTCACCCATGACCCTTTGAAATGATCCAGAGACATCGAAGGATAATGCTGCAGACACCTTCATATGTGGGGATACGGCATGGGCCTTTTTCAAACTCTAATAGAGGTCAACATAGCTGCCCTATTCAGATGCAGTCAAATTTTTAGATTGTCGTCTGGTAAATCTAAGGAATTAACCATGGTCCTGCACACTCTCTCTCTGTATTGTTGGCGTCACAGCTGGGGTCTGTCAGTCTCAGGCTCACACTCAAGCTCTAAAATTACAGTGGCTGCTACTGCTGCTTCAATTGCTGCCACTTCCAGCAAAGCCATACCCTTTTCCAAGTGATAAATTATATATAATTAACACGGATTTCCTTTTAAATTCCCATGCTACCAAAAAAGATATAGTCACAAGAAGCCCTGCTTGTTAATATATTAACATTATCTCGTAAATCAACATAATTTCGGTAATCACATTAGCACGATTATTTAATAATGAAATAGGCATTACGACCGCTTTAAAATGCCCATATCAATGATACATAATGATTCAATGATTCTTGAATTAACACTGAAGTTACGTTGGTTGTAACGGTCAAACATTTTCCCTTTGTGTGAAACTTTTGTACAACCCCCCCCCCCCCCCCCCTGGGGTGGCCCTGCCTTCCCCATTTTTGAACCCCGGTGCACTGGAGCGGCCATTTTGAAAAGAGTTTTGAAACAGGTTTTAAAGTTTAAAGATATTTAAACAGTTTTAGTAACATGCGGGGACAAAGAATGCTGTATTTTTCAGAACTACTTACGCTTTTGTAAAATGGTTCTTTTAAATTACTGTGTTCAAAAGGTTTCAGGAGTGCCTCGCCACACGCTTCGTTTAGTATAGGCCAAGCTGAATATTCTGTACATCTGCTAAATTAGAAAAAGCCCACTCTGTTGAGCTGTTGGCTCCCTGAGTTCCAGTGTCCCACTATAATTAGATAGATACAGTAACTATACATTATTTATGTTCTGTAACTGTGATGTTTCAGTCCCTGACTCTCATTAAAAATCCCTATTTTGCACATTTTTACATTCAGAATTAGATATTAGATTTTTATATGAGCTGTATTTTAAACATGTACAGTGGTGATAGCATTTAGATCCCTTGCTGTTTAGATCTACTGAGTACACCCCAGTGTGTCTGCGTGTTGATGGATAAATAACCCCACGTTAAATAGCTAAAGCCCACTTGTAAATAAGGCTTTTTAAATTCAGTTTGGGAAGGATAAGTGATCCCTCCTGCTGTGCACAATGCCCTTTTCTTCAAAGGGGCTTACATGCTAGTCAGAAATGTCTTCAAACTGGAGTAGTTGCACAAATTGAGAAGTAGTTATTACAGGGCATTACTATAGTAATTATCACAGAGAGAATCCTACATACAGTATACCCCACTGGCTTCCTGTTACTGTTATTAACTTTAGTTCTGCCTGTGTGTGTGTGCGCGCGTGTGCGCGTGTGCGTGTGCGCGTGTGCGCGTGTGCGCGTGTGTGTGTGTGTGTGACTTTGGGTTTTGTTCTGTTCACCAGGGTCAACATCCCTGCTCTTGTTCTAATGCCAGTGGGGTATTTAATGTCCACAGTAGAAAGAGGACCTTGGTTTAACATGCCATCTCCTGCTGAGACATTGGTTTTGTAATGATCACTTTAAAGGTTATTTAAGGACCCTTTTATTTGATTGTGTTACATTTTCCCAGGTATTGTACAACTGTTTAAATAATGCCGGGCTTACACTGTACGATTTTTGCTGATCACGACGAGCTGAGGAGTCGGTGACTAATTTCTTAAAATCTAGGATAAATCGAGGTTGTTGGGGACAAAACGGTTGATAAGTGTGAGAGGGTCTATGGTACCCCATTAGCTTCTGCGATCTACCGACGCTCTTATGACGTCCTGACAAATTTCTAACATGTCAGAAAACTTTAATCCCCGACTTTAGTTCTTACTTGAGTTCTTACTTTAGTTCTTACCTGGCTGCTCAGTTTGGTAGGATGGCCTGCTCTAAGCAGATTCCTGGTGGTGCCATATACCTTCCACTTCTTAATGATCGACTTGACTGTGCTCCAAGGGATATTCAATGCCTTTGAAATCTTTTTATACTCCTCCCCTGAGCTGTGCCTTTCCACAACTTTATCCCTGGAGTTGTTTTGAAAGCTCCTTGGTCTTCATGGTACTATCTGCTTTGAATGCACTACCCAACTGTGGGACCTTACAGAGACAGGTGTATTTAATCTGAAATCATGTGAACCACTTTTATTGCACACAGATGGACTCCGTTCAACTTATTGTGTGAATTCCTTAGGCAATTAGCTGCACCTGAGCTTATTTAGGAGTGCCAATACTTATCTAATTAAGTCTTTTCAGGTTTTTATTTTTAATTGATTTGTTTTTTCAGCCCCCCCCCCCCCCCCCCCAGTTTTTACATATTGAAAGTGTTGAGTAGGTTGTGTAAATCAAAGGAAAAAAATCCAATTTAAATGCATCAAGATTTCAGGTTGTAACACAACAAACTGTGAAAACGTCCAAGGGGGGTGAATACTTCCTATAGGCACTGTATGTGAACAGGAGGGTGATGGGAAATGTAGTTTGAGTGGACCATGCAGGTCCACGTAAAGCCATCTTGGAGGCAGTGGAATGCAATTTGAAAGTTTAAAAAAGTGGTAAAAATTAAAACAGTACACACACCTCACTTAAACAGTTGTAGCAACACATGGGAACATGTAACACAATAAAATTAAAATGTCATTTTATATACCCTTTAAAAACTTTATAAATTTAACTCATTAAGCGCCTCCCCTTTTAGATCTGGACCATTTGACACAGTCTGAGAGAGTGAGCTTAGTGAAGCATTGACAACGCATAATGCTTAAGGTTAATGCTACCCACAGGGGAGAAGGGCAAAATCACAACTGTACTAAAAACAGTGTGTGTTGTATGAAACCAGAGAATATGCTGGACAATGTGTAATTTGTCAGAAGATTTTTTTAAAAGTTACAGGAATGGTGATAACCTGCAATACTGTTTGTGAAGCCTGAGTGTTTATATTGAAAATCGCTGTACAGTTGCACTTTCCCTTGCTGCTCCATCCATGGAAAATACAACAGTACAATATACAGTGTCCTTTGGTGAGCCACACTTTTCTGGGTCCCCCATTGAAAGTACTGACCCAGCTTGACCTTACTGAGATTGGACAATATCACACTTCAAGGTGGAATGATGGCAGGCTACATTTTACATATATTTCATCACTATGTTTCCACTATTTTGTTTATGGTTCTATAATCCTTAAGGGTGATTATAAAACATACACAATGTAAATGGAATGCAATGTGGATAAACTGACATACATATTCAATTTAGAAACAATGTTATTTGACAGGAACTGTACAATAAAACAGCCATATGATGCAAAATAATAGCTGTAGGCCTTTACTGAAAGTCAGAATAAATTGGTTTCCTGAAATAAAGTTGTCAAACAAGATTAAGATTCCTTGCTTCAGTCACCAGCAACAGCATACTGTCTTGTGGGTCAATACAATCTCTCAATAAAATAAAATGTGGGCACAATGAAACAGACAAGATCCCCACTGTGGGTAAGAGCGTTATGATGTAGTCTAATTCCCAGTACTGCAAAAATGTGAGTATCATCAAATATATGACATTCTCTGTAGAGTCACACTTACTATTGAAGTTTTCCTTCAAGTCACCATCAGTAATAATCCCATTTTTATTGGAGCTCCTGTTCACCGCGAGTGAGCTTTTACCTTAGTCCTGAACTGAACACCCCCTGCCTGCTGTTCAGTCCTCACAATGAGAGATTTTTTTTTGTTCCAGTTTGTGCCAAACTCTGTGGTGGTTTTGTTCTGTTTTCAGGGGGCTTGGTTGAGACCCCCAACAATATTTCGCTGAGCCACCTACCCACTTGATTAATTGATTCTATTACTTTGCAATCACTTTCACTGTAATTTCTTTTTGTTAGATTCCTCTTTACTAGCACCATTTTAACCTGCTTAAAGTGGTTGTAAGGAACAAAATGATTCCATAAATCTTACTTGTTTTAGACCTCCATGAGTTACTTAAAGTCTCAAATGTGCAATTCTGAAAGAAACATATTGCAACAACCCTGGGTCTGCTGTAACCATGTTCTGGAAGGTTCTGTGACCCAGGGCCAACAGTTCAATGCAGCAGGGATGCCAGAGACAGGTGAATCGTCACCAATCAGTGGCTCCGCTTGCCGCGCGAGTGGTACCAACATTGTTGACAAAACCAAAGGGATGAGATGTGGCAACCATCAGGGGATAGAGAGCGGGAAGCTGTGTCTGCTTGGGATGGGTGGCTGGTGCACTGGGCGTATGCCCTGAATGGTGAAATAAGTAAAGGATTCTAAGTAGAATAGCCTGGACTTGAACTGACGACCTACAAGCTATAGGGTGCATCCTGCACGTGGAGCGCCTGTAACGGATGGGCCACTTGGGAGCTCCAGGAATTGTTTTTTTAAGGTACACATGGGGCATACTGCATTATACTGCATATCTTTCCAGGGGAATAATAGGACCCAACCTAGTTTGCATGTAAAAATTAAGTGAGGGCAAATGGAGAGCACAGTCCTCATAATGTGGCCATTGAATGCATTTTGGTGTATTACCCCCTATGATAAAAAAATTAATAATCATGTCTGTGCATTTGCACAGACATAGTTAAGGTTTGAAGGAATATCCTGTTTAAAGTCAATCTTACAACTAGCTCAAAAGGGTGGTAAAACTGCACCAATATGCATGAAATGTTTATGTGTGGTTGGACTGACAGGCTCAACAAACCCTATGAATGGGGTAGCATTTGGTTGAATACTTTTTGAGATGCAGAGTGGCAAAAAAGCTAGCTATTTTTGTATGTTTTTTTTTTTTTTAGACATTATTATTAAGACGCTTTTTTGTACACCTATATCTCAGAATTTTTTAGCAAATTAAGGAACCACACTCAGCATGCGCATAGTCCCTGGGGTGTAGATGTGCAGTGAGGTATTAATATATTTTAGGAGGACAGAAATTGAACCTCAAAGATAATGGTCTGACATCGCTGCTGACTGACGTCATTGCTAGCTAGAGTCATTTGTGACCGTTCCATTGCACTGAACAGGGAGACGTGGAATATATAGTTCAGCACACAAACTTTACATACTTGGTGCGTGTCTCAGTTCTTCTGTGCTATTTAGTGTCTCAAGTTGTGTTTCCACCACTGCATTATGTGGCAGTTGTGTTTATTTGATTTTCCAGGATGCCTTCTGAAAAACAATGGAAATTAAATGGCAAAAACTTTGTTAAAGTAACGTTAAGATTTGGTTGCAAAAGTCCAGAAGGTTAGGAAATTGCAAGTTAAGGTAGCCACGCAACCTTAACTACGCACCCTTATGTGTATGTTTCCCGTCACACTCGACATATATGACATCATCATTAACATCGGCAATGACATCACTAAGCACATGACAAATTCTCCCCGAAGACATAACACTGGGAACTCATAGTCATTGTGATTGGTAACATGTTCAGTAACTGCAGCACAATGTTTGCTGTCTAGCTAATTATTTCACCAATGTTCTAAGTAAAACCAATATATTCAACACAGTAGTGGTATAGAATTAATTAAGGACCTTCCATGGAACTAATGTTAAACAAGTCATATTTCTCCAAACGCTATCAGCAATAGTCATACAAACAATATTTTCTGTATCTGGAATTTGCAACATTGGCTTTCTTGTATTAACTTGTATTAACTGCACTGTTTCACATGGCAAAAGGAGTAACTTGCAATTTGCTAACCTTTTGGACTTTTGCAAGCAAACCTTAACGTTACTTTAACTAAGTTTTTGCCATTGAATATAATAATAATGAAACAACAATGATATATTTTATAGGAAGTATGCAAACTGTTTTACACAGTCTTATGTAAAAAAAAAAATCTCTTGTTACAGCTTGCTGGTTGCTTGATCTGCTTTACTAAAGGGAACACATATGTAAAATTATCAAAATATCCTAAACGTTTTGGAATAATGGTGGTAATGATATTTCTGTGGCATGTTCCTCACTAATAAAGGATCTCCCTTGTTCAGTCTGTTAGTGCCTTGTGGCATGTTACAGCAGTGTCCAATATAAAATAAATATTGTTTGCAGTGACTGACAAACCATGCTTGAATACGCTTGTCAGTGCCTGAGAGGTTTTCATCTTTGCTGAGGACATCATCGCTGGATATGTGTAATTAGAATAAACACAACCGCAGTAGTGACTGGAGACAGCTATGTCAGTTTCATTTTCACATCACATCAGTTATTTTGTTATTCTGTGAAAGCACAAAACTGACGCAGTTGCCCAGTTATAGCAATCTGCAGAAGAATCTGTAGCACATCATTCTTATTCAGCAAGCATATTTTTATTCTGTACATGGTCTGTGAGTGACAGGCAGTTTAGTTTAGTTTTCATAATCTCACACTGATGCAACATGACAAAATATGGAAATGGAATGTGAATGCACTTGTAGCTTTCAGCTCCTCAGGTAATTAAACATTCAACAGCTCATTTCTCACATACGGTTTGAAATACAGACTTTATTAGTATGGACACTCTTTGGCTAAGATGTAACATGACCATATTGTGGTATTGGACTTTTTGTTTTCTGGATGATAAATACCAAAAGCCTTGAGATACTGGCTTCACAAATGCGTCCTGTAATTTTCTAGGTCAGTTTGTGGAATGTGTTTGTATATTAAACCAGCTTCACAAGCATCTATTATATGTTGCTTTTGTGACCACAAACTAATTATGTTTTTAATAGACTACACTAATGATCAAAGGTTACCACCTTGCTTGCTTTTGATAGTTCCTTGGCTGCTCTTTTTCAAGACCTTGGAATGAAGACTTGACTGATAGGGAGAAGCATTGTCTCCTAAATCCAAGCACAACCTTTAACAAACAACAGTATTACTAGTAATGGACTGGAACAGGGGGGTAGTGTCACGTGTGTGGGTTGTTACTGCTTAAGAATGAGGCAGATGCAGAGTATTGGGTGTCGACACGCCGCACAGGCGCTCAGATTTACTCAACACATGCTGACACTAGTGTACCAGCAATGGTAAGCCCTGGTGTCACATTTAACAAGGAAAACAAAACAACGCTAAAAATAAAAGTTTGCCACCCAAGACGAGCGCTAGTTCTACTAATAGGAACGTCCCGCTCCAGGAACCTACTACTCTACGCAAATCCTCTCTACCCTATTTGGGATCAACCTCCCCTAAACTAACTTACTTCTGGGCTCCCAGAGTCCCGGCATCCTCACGGCGACTCCTGCCTCTTCACACAGACTCGTGTTCCCGGGGTTAGTGTCGGCTTCAGCTTCCCGGTTGACAAGAGTCTACAACACAACATGTTGGCCGTTCAGTAGCCTTGAGCTGTAGCGTAGATGCTGTTTGAGCTCTGTGCAGCCTCCCCGGGCACGCCCCCAGCCCCCTCAGCGTTGGATGAGTGTATGTATATGTATGTGTGTATATATATATATATATATAATATATATATATATATATATATATATTTTTTTTTTTTAAAGTGCCACCTAGTCAACCTTTATACCTCAACTATTTGACTCTGTCAAATTAAATCATTCTGCCCCTAGCTACTATTGCCCCTTAGTACAGAACACAGTAATGTGCAGGGGTTCTCTACATAGATGCCACAGCATTGTTACAAAAATCATAAAATATGAAAGTTTTAATTGTTTGTCCTCTGAGTCAAATGGTATCCTGTCAATTTGTCACACACTTTTCATCACCAACAATTCATCACCAACAATTAATCACGGACAATAACTCACCAATTAGGGTTAAGGTTAAGGTTAAGGTTAGGATTAGGAATAGGGTTAGGGTTACAAGCGCCACACCAGATGAATTGTTGGTGATGAATTGTTTGTGATAAATTGTCATAGACCCCAGTCAAATAGACAACCATTTCAGCTAGTGCCTTCGACAGTATTATTCTTTGTTTACGATTCCAGGCATCCAGATATTTTCAGAAGCTTTTAAAATTGAAGATTTTAACCCTGTTCCTCTCTCTGAATGTCTTCCCAAGTTGTACTGTTGTTGTTTTATTTCTATAAATTATTGACCTTGGATTGTATATATCCTGCTTCTGGTAGATTCCTGATTCTACTTTGATGTACAGAACTCCTCAGTACATTACTGCACTTTCAGAGACTCTGCTGCCTTGCAGGAAGAAAATAAAAAAATAAAAAAATAAATAAATTCAAACATTTCACAGTGTAGGACACAAATGGACATTTTATACAATAACTATGCACCAATATTTTCTACATAGTCACAAACTAGACTCTATAACAAATAACTTGTATACTAAATTAGAAATGGAAATATCTTAAATTCATCTTTTTTTTTTTTTTTTTTTTTACTGCAATATGATTTAAAATGGACAACTTTGTATTCACAAGGCAAATGTAAGATTTGTACTATTTGGTAATTTTATAAAACTTTAAAACATATAACAAATAACGTAAAAGCTTCTATTTAACCCAAATGATCTAGTTGTTTTGCTGGTTATGCAAATGGTATTCATGTCAAGGATTTAGTAGTATATGTGAGCTGCATACCCCTGTTGCCTGTCATCATGGTGATGCCAGATATTACACATTTTTGTAAGATAGCACAAATTATAGATGTTTGATAACTTCTTCCAGGCTTGCTGCCATGTCTAATCAGTGCAATCCTGGCTGTCCATAGACAGGTCTAATTTTTGAGTCTAACTAATTAATTTGATCATAGTTTTATGTAAAAAATATGCTAATCAGAGGCTTTTAATTGTTTTTCAAAGACAGCAGTAGTGCTAAATGCATTAAGTTTGGCCGTGTACCAGGGATGCCGTCCAGAAATTATTAATATAACTTTTTTAAAAAGCACCAATATTCTGTTCCTGTCAGCTCTATATATGGTAAACTTCCTGTAGTATGTTCTGAACACAGCTCATCAGCATTGTGTTATTGTGGATTGCAGCTGCTGTGATGTTACTTCAGTAACAGTGTTTTATAGCCTGTTCCACACATATGACTAGGTCCCAGGACTTTCTTTATGATAATTGTATTAAAATATGCTGCGTGATTACACTGTGATAGTATATAGCAATGTCAACATTAAGTTCAATAGTGCAAGACCAAACCATAGTATCTTCCTTAATCAATAGCCTATTGCACCTGGAGAAATTCAGTAGGTTGAAGCACATAGTTTAGTCCTCGGTGCAGTGCTAAATTGTTATTGCAAAGCCAGATGAATGTTAGAAAATAAAGTAGAATCAACATAAGACTAGGCACATGAGATCAATGTGTCATATGATGTGCATGTATATCTCCAAGAGCTGTTGCAAAAGACTTATCTTATTTGAAGGGGTAAGTGGGTGTCTGACTATATGGTGCATTCATATTCTAGACAGCAGCTGGAGAAACCAAGGTCATTGGGACATTTTATCTAGCTCTTTACACCAAATTGGGACTGGCACCATTTTTTTTTTATTTTGTGAAGAGTTCATGACTGTTTATATTAGTAGGTGGAGACACTAAGTCAGGGGTGTAAATCGTTTTGAAAATTGGTGCCAAATTATCAAACTCTGCCCTAATCAAGCCCCCCTCCCCCACTCTTCAATTAATTTTTAGTAATGTTTGGATGAGTGTGGGTGGGTCATGTGAGGAGTACAGACCCAATGAGAAACTATCATCATCTATGGTTGCTAAGGAATGAAAATAATAATAATAATAAATAATAATAATAATAATAATAATAATAATAATAATAATTAAACATGTCTACCGGCACCAGAATTTAATTAGATTTAATTTTCACCCCTACAAGTAATGCTCCACTGACTATTGCCAGCAATACAATAGAAAACTTGAACACTAGATGGTGCAAGATTTTACTTCTAGTTCTATGGTAGACAACTGTAAAGCAGCTTCTGAACTCATGTAAATGTACTTAGATGTAAAAAGTGTAATACAGTTTAACTGTTCAAATTATTCACTAAACACTGAAATACATAACACAAAAGCAGTTTTGCCCACTGTATGCGAACAAGACTTCTGTAGCATAGCAGTTTATTCCACTTCAGGTTTTGTTTTTACAATGGCCTTACTGTACCACAGTTTATTGTCATATCATTAAGCTGGAATGGATCAAAATACTACCTGGGTTTATAGCAAGTTCAGGGTTGCAACAAGCTCAGCTATAATTCTCTTAGTCAAATAAATGAACAGAACTGGAGGATTTTTATTTTTCTCATACAATCAGTGCCTTCCCAGGGTTTTTGGTATTTTCTTGTCACATTTTATTGAGTACTCCATCTCCCTCTTCCTACTGATTTTTGACTGTGTGTGTGTGTGTGTGTGTGTGTGTGTGTGTGTGTGTGTTGGTAGAATCTTTTGAGGCTACATTAAAAATTCCACAAGCATAACTGCATGGGATGGGACCCTCCACCTAGTTGAGTTGGAATTAATCTTCTGTATCATCGCTTCTCTATTTAATGTAATATTTTTTTGGCTTTTTTATTTGATATACTTCCAAATTATCTTGTTATATAATACATAGGTATTAAAATTCAACAGATGCACAGCACTGCCTGTCTAACTAAACTCAGCTATAATGATAGCTGCCTGAACAAGCACCTCTAGCTGTATTACGTGCGTGCTGACCTCACGGCGTGCGGAGGAGTGGGTGGGCAGGGACTACTAGGGCTCGAGGCGGATTCGGTGGCGAGTTTATTTTAGCGCAGCAGCAACAGCAGAACGAGTCAGTCTAACTGGGCGCTTTGCGTTTCCATTTCATTGTCTACCGCTGACGGTTAAATTATATAAACAAAGAAAAAAAAAAAACTACCTTTTAGAAGAAGTATATATTTGGAAAACAATATTACAGTAAATATATATATATATAAAAAGCACAGGACTCGGTGAAAAAAATAAGAAAGAACAATGTACCGCTACCAAGTTTTAATTATGAGCAAGAACCGCTTTTTGTTGTAGGCGATTCAGCATTGCAATAAATCTCATCCTCCTTTCTCTTGGCTCTGTGGCTAAATCAGAGGCGCTTTAAATCACCCTCGACCGTTAAGTGAAGTAGCCTATACAGTTAGATTTTCTTTATTCTGTGAACATTTTCTTCCATCCATCCACGATGAATTTCCAGTCGGCCGTCCCAGTTCCAGTGTCGGTTTCGGTGTCTGGACTCTCTCAGCAATCACAGCCGGCGGACCTTACCCACGGTACAGTACCGGTTCCAGTTCCTGTCCCTGTGCCTCCTTCCATCCCGTCTCAGTTCGGATCGGGACAGATTTCGGGCTCGGCGGCGGCACAGTTCGGCTCGGGGACTGTATCGGGCCAGGCACCCCAGTCAGGTCCACCGGGCTCACAGTTCGTGCTGTCCAATGCGGCTGCAATTCGGGGCGAGATTCATCGGTTTGAGTCGGTCCATCCGAATATATACGCCATTTATGACCTGGTCGAGCGGATCGATGACATGGCTCTGCAGAACCAGATCCGGGAGCACGTAATATCCATAGAGGGTAAGTCTAGAAACTGTCAATAATGCAGTATAATTTGTAATGTGGCGCGACACGGGTTTGTTTACAACGGCATTAATGCAGCATTGTGAAAGTCCTTCCATTATTCTACCTCAAACTGCATCGCTAACTTGACTTTGTCCATTAACAGACCGAGAGGGAGTGTGTCCTTTCAGCATCGTGTCAATGTGGCATAATTGATGTGTATTCTTCTGCAGTCCTATCACAGTGCATTAGCAGCAATGCAGCGTCTTACTGGATTGTAGGTACTGTGACTAAAATATGGTGACTGTTTCTTTATATGCGTTTTACCACAATAACAGTGCATTGCATGCACATTATAACGCGGTCAGATGGAACCTACATGCCACAGTGTAAATATGGATCGATTATTTATTTTTATGTGTGTGGAAACTCGCAACCCTCATTTTCAAAAGCATAACCTGGAAATATGTTTAGTTGTGTAATCCACATTGATACATGGTTATTTTAAGTGATATTAAGACTCGGTAGTGCTTTGTTATGCACCAACGTTGTTGTGTCCACAGTATCATTGTGCAGCGGCGCAGTGATGGTGAACCGACTTTTCAAAAGCCTCACTATCAAGCAATCCATAGTAATGCAGTATTACTGTGTTGTAATTTACTAAGATATCATGTTACTGTGTCTCACATGAGCATTTCTGTCATTAACGTGGTAAAGATGCGTTTTATGTGCATTCAATTATGTCCCGATACTTTATTATTTGAATAGTTTTTTTTCAACATCCTGGGCTGAATTCTTAAAGCTGTTTACACCGAATTGGCATGGGCACATATGTTCAGATTGAAGTAACACACCTAACTGAATAAAATTGCCAAACCAGATGTAAAAAACTCATAATCTTTAACTTAAAACATGCAACTCATCTTTCCTTGTTTCTTACTCATTTTAGAACTGGAATGGTGTTTGTTTCCTTTCAGATACAATTTGCCCAATGCCGATTTGGAGTAAATCATTTTGAGGCTCTAGCCCCTGTCTGGAATCTGTACAGTTCTTGCTGTATGCAGGAAGACACTTGAGGTGTGATTACAACCTACCAGCAGTGACTGCACTTTGAATGACCATTATGGGACACCAGTAAATTATTTAGTAAGGTGAAGTGCTAATGGGCGTGCTTTTTAGTCAAAAAATAAACAAGAGTAAAAGCTAGATCATAGTGTTGTCAATCTGTGATACTCTGTACCAGAACGTGGAGAAATGGGATGGTTCTATATTGAAAATACGCTGAATGACTGAAGTGTTAATTTATCAATCTATTGACTGCAAGTTGATATCCACAACTATACGGTATGTTTTGTATATGAAAGCAAGTACCTCCTCAAGTCAAATACATGCAAGATGTGTATAGTTCCTACAGAATGCACTAAAGGGTAATTGGGGGAATTAAATGTGTAAACTGAAAAAGAGAACTTCTATGATGTGTTCAAATAGCTATTAAAAAAAAAAAAAAGTTTATAATTGTAATCTGTACTCTGGAAACAGCGCTCTGTTCTCTGACTTTTGAAAAGGTGCTATGGAGACTGCGTTATTGTATAGAGAGTGTGTTAGCTTTATTTTTACACCCTGCGCACTGGAAACAGACGTCAGATGGGAGAACAGTGGTACTGCCAGTGAATGTAAACCAAAACAAAGCAGGAGAGGGTAAAGAAGTGTGGCTCAACACTTGCTTCATGCACATTTTAAACGACTACACTGCATTACACTGAACATGTCTTTCAGCTAGCTAATGTGCTGCAAGGGTAAGGTGCATTCATTTATAAATAAGTGAATGTATTTATAATGTCATTCGTTCAAGTGGTTTGACATGAATCAGTACACAGCACGTTGTTTCTTATCATGCATGCTCCCCTAGACCAGGTGCACTAGTTGTACTTATATTATTCTTTTGCTTTGAACATACTAGTTATGTTGTCATTTCATCATCTCTGCATACGGTCCTCTGCTATCTTTTTTCATTATTTTTTTTTTTTATTAAACTCATTGTTCAAACCTTTGTTACAAAGATGACTTGCATGTTAGTAAATAATTTTTTGTTAAACTGTGTCCTTATGTTTTTCTTATAAAATGTCCCAAACTTTCTCCATAATCTATCAATGAAATGAGTTAACATCCTTTCACAAAGCACACTTTTTGTAATTAGTGTTGATAGTTTTGCCCTTCATGCTCCTTGCATAGTAAATTTATTACATGGTCAATTTGCCTACGGTGGACCATCGTGCATTCAATAGTGACTCCAGCCTTCTCTGCAGTTCAACGTACCTTGTTGACTCAATTTTATTTACATTTCCCAAAAGTAATTTTAGGCCATATTCTCATTGGGTCGGTTTAGAGGGTTGGTTTGCACTTGGTTTGGTACATTTGGTGTGATGTGTGAGCAACAAGGTCTGTTTGAGAAATGGACCGTACCGAGTCCACCTAAAGAGGTGGCCTCGGTCCATTTGACACAAGGAAAACAAACTATACAAGGTAATGCCACTCGGAAGTAAACGTTTCACGCATAGTTTAGTTCGTATTCTGCGGAAACAAGTAGAGCAAAAGCATCCTTAATTTTGTGTCCTGGTTGGAAACGGTAACATTTTTTGATTGTATTTTATTTAAGTACAAAACTGCATCAGTGTGCTCAGCAAAATAGCAGAGTCATTTATTAGGTTGTGTTGGCTCCATTAAAAACTAATTATATATACGGATTATTTGTTTAGTCATTCTGATTATGTGTATCATGTTTAAATTGTAATACTAATAGCTGAAAATCTGGATCTGGAGTTTTGTACATTTAACATGTTTTGAGATGACAATATAAAGAAAATGAGCTCTCTCCTGCAATAAATACACCTGATTTTGTTTAACTTTTAAACTGTTATTGTGTTATTATATACTGTTAATTTAATGGCTTCAGCGTTGTTACGGCATCAGTGAATAAAAAAAAAAAAAAAAGAAAACAGTTTTTTCTGTTTTTAAATCTGGTAACCCTAATTGCACGAAAAGTGCGATAAACTGAAGCTCTGATATAAATTTCATCAGGCATCAAAATCCAAGCCTAATAGCGAGGAAATTTTTCTAAAAATACTAAATGTATTCATTCTTTTCTCAAATTAATACTAGCAGGTCAACAGGGCAGTCTTGCATAACAGAATACTGCACTCTTCTACTGCATATCATTCAACACATGTATTAGTTAAATTGGCGAAGCACGCGTCGCCGTTCCCCGGCTTTCTTCCACAGCAATATGTAAGAGTCCAAACATGCTATTAAAACTGGAGCAATACTTCAATAGCTGCCATATTTCAAGATACCTTGCAGGATATTGTAAACATCCAGTTCAGACCATATAAACGAGCCGAGTGCACTTGCAAACTGCATTGTGATCACAAACTAACTTGGTCCTGAAAAAAATGGAAAAGGACCAAATAAAAAACAAAAATAAATATTCTTATCTCTGGGGACAAAGTGGAGGCGGCCATATGTATTTATGTTGCACGTTGAAGAAATGCCTCTTGTGAGCCACTTGTCTGTTTGATCAGACAGCTAAGCATCATCTTTATCACAGGTTGCTTGAGTCTGGGAATATGGACATTATCTGCCATATATTAAAATGTTGCATACAGTGAATGTAGGTCATGGTGATTTAGTTTTTCCTAATGCCTCTAATTTTGTTTTTGCAGCATGGCAATATAAGCAAGTCTTTAAGTGTGATTTATTAAAAAAAAATACAAAATACATTCTCTCGCTCTTTGTATTAATTAGCTTGAGCATATCCCAAAACTTTATCTGGAGAGAAATATTAAAGAACTTGCTGTGTTAATTTGATCCAACCATTTCCTCCAGGTAAAAAAAAAAAAAAAGTGAACTGAATTGGGCCCTGTGTGTCGTTAAACTGGGGGTCTCATGAGATCTCTCTTTTTCTAATGGGGGTGGGTGGGACGCTGTTACAGTGGAGGAGGAAGTTATTACACAAGGGCTTTGGTCTAAATGAAGCACTGCTGCAATCTGGGGCTGACACTCCTGATGTTTGGTTGGCTAATAAGCTTGGTCTTGAATTCTTCAAATTGAATCTCAAGAGGTTCAGTGGAATTGTACAACACATCTATTGGTGTTCTGATATTTCAGTTATATTTGAGAGGGCTCTTTTGATGTTTGAAAGTCTGTGGTAACCATTATGTATTATGATTGTTCATAGTGGAGACTTGCATGTACAGCAAGTGTTGCGTATTTAAATTCATAAGAACTGTAACTAGTACAGCATTTTTTTGTTCCCGAGAGCTGTGGGAGTCCAGTTTTGAGATCTTCTGTGCTTCTAAAATTGCACCTGGTAGTTGAACCTCATGACTGTTAGAATAGTTGTCGTCATTTTACAGTTTGTAGGGAATACCACATTTCCAAAGTAACAATGTTTTCAGCAGAATGAAATGGAAACTGGAGAATTGAACAGGTGGAGTTTAACTTTTGTTTTAATTTGTGTCCCATTTTTAAAATGAGACTACAGCCATGAAGTCTGGATCGAACAGGCGCTGTTTCCATTATGTATGAATCTTGGCTAAATACACTGTGAGAGTGGGTGCCCATCTTTACCACAGTGAATGCAGAAACATTCATAATTGAGCCCTCTTCTGTGTTATATTTCCTTCTTGTAAAATAGCCCCTTTTCCATTTATACTGCCAGTTGTAAAAATGCGGTTTCCATTAAAATCTAGAAATCAATATCAATACTCAGAACTGGAAAAAAAAATAAAAATAAGCCTAATCTGTGAGGACAGATCACATACTGTATTTAAATTGAATTGAACAAAGATGCTGTGCTGCCTTAAGCCCGGGAGTTAAAATTTGCTGGCATGAAAGGATTGTTCTACTACAGGGCTCAGACCTCAGCAGTGAAGTTCTGTCATGTGGGTTTGAAATATCCCAGTTCTCTTTTTCACTGTATCATTTTCTTTTTGTTGTCCCATACTGGTTTAAAGCTCTCTGTTGTCGCACAGGGGCTTCCAAACATGTGTCCTAACCAAGTACAGCTGGAACAACAAAGTGCAAGCACTAGCCAGTCCCCCTGAAACAGATATTCCATACGAATACCGACATGCTCTTTAAAGTTTGCTGACATGGTCCACAGCAGGGTTTTTTTTTTTTTCTGTTGCTGCCTTATTGTCAAGGTGCAACAGTACAAAGTTTAATTACTTTGTTTAAAATACCCCTACAGTTCTACTACACATACTGTACTCCTGTAATCACCTACATTATGCAGTATTTAACCTAAAGTGAAATATTTATCAAAGGAACATTATTGATGTTAGAAAACTATAACTGGTAGCTTGGATAATTTATGAAAAGGACTTAATAAAAAAACTGTGCCAAGACTTTTTTTATTGCTGCTAATCTTAACATGATAAATAAACCCAGTGCACACCTATTAGTATTTCCTAGACAGAAAGGACATTATAGTATAGTAAATTAAGTCACTCACAACATGAGATATTTTAATGATCTAATTGGCAGCATATCTTTATGTAGAGGGCCATTTATTTATTTATATCTCCCTTATATTGTTTGCATATTTTAGGACCATGGGCCTTTGAGATATACCCTACCATCTGTTGTTTATTAACCAATGTTTTTTTTTTTTTTTAATTTCCTCCCCCCTCAAAAAAAAATTAAAATAAATAAATATTCAACAGTATGTTGGGCTATGCAGCAATGAGCATTAATCCGTTGTTTTATATTGGTTTAGAAACCACATGTTTGCAGTGCAGGCGAAAGCTGGAGCTCTGGGAGATACCTTACTATTTTTATGCATGTCAAAATCCAGACAGCAACTCGCTTGTTTATTCTCACTTAAGTCCCTGGAGAAGGAAATGAGGCTGGCATAACCCATTTGACTGGCACCTCAAAGTTACATTCCTTCTGGGTCGGGGGAACAGCCCCATTAGTCAGGGCTTGACAAATCAACCTGTCAATGCTGCTGGCACTAACAAGGGCTGTGCAGGGTTAAACAAACCTTATCTATAGGATGAGTCTGTCAGCCTTGCAGTAGATCCATCAGCAGCAATGTTTCCCATCCTGTAGTGTGCATGTTTTCAGCTTGGAGAGCTGTGAGGGGAAGCTCGAATGGAAATGACTACTGGAAACGTATCCGACTGTAGCTGGTGTCATGGCATTTAAAATTGACAAATAAAATTTGTTATCCGTATTGGTTCAACATGGAAGCTGAAAATGTGCAAGCTTTCGAGACCATAGGTCCTTTCATAAGGTGAAAGTGGATTTGAGAATAAATAGTGAAGATAATTACAAAATAATAATTCATTTACCTCTCTGGATGATAATGAGATGCCCACAGTCACAGGCAGGTTTCTTGAGACAGCATGCAGATGAGCAGGAACTCTTTCCTGGGGTGACCTGCCTTCTGGAGGAGGATTAAAACCTGCCAGCTGCTTGCAGGGGGCATGACATCGGTGCCATGGGCAAGCAGGAGATGTGTAATACTCATTTAAACTGTAATTACTGTATATACTACCGTAGTGCGGTGATACACATTTGAAACTCTTAAAATTGTGAACAGTTTTGAGAAACTAAGATACTACTGCTAAAAAAAAAATAAGAGCACTAAGTTTGTTTGCACATATTTCGATTTTTGTTTAATAGTCCCCAGTTGGGATTACAGTCCTAGTGTGTAGACAGTGAAGGTGTCTGCGGAGACATCTCACATTTTTTATTATGGCTTGAGAACGGGTTATCCGTTTTGTGATGGGTTTTCCGTTGTGCAAATTATTGATTGTAGCTCATGTTTACGTATGTTTGCATGACTTCTTTCCAAGCTGGGAGATTGTAAGATCAATTCTGATTGGTTGTTGCAGCTCGACCGAAATATGATTACACTTTGTATGGAGAACTGTTACTTCACAGAGAATCAGTCCCTTCACAGCCAACATTTGGACAACTGTGTTTATAGCCTACAAAAAATGTGAAGAAACACAGTCTTCCGAAAGGGGTTTGAACTGGCAAATGTTAGTTGACCAACTTTGTTCTGTTGTGAAATGAAACCCAAGTTTACAAAGATAGAATTTCTTTAGACCTGTGGGTTACCCAGGGAGCAGTAAAGATGCACTTCTATTCTGTGTATGGCGTCTTCATTACACAGTGCCTGTATGATCCTCTGCACTTGAGAAAAACCTTAAGAAACCTTGCATTTGACTCTGTTAACAGTGTGGACTTGGATGAGCTAAGGGACAAATTATTGATCAGAGATACTTCTATAAGGGATACTAATTGGTTAAAGGACAACATTGCTTAAAAACAAGACTTTGTCAGCAACTCCTATATACTTTGTCTTGAAATCTAAGGTTTAGAAAATATAAGTACTGTATTCTGTTATGAATGATCCTGTTATGAATGTATATTATATCAAACTACAGTACACCCTCGCTAAAACAAACCTGTTGGGGCCCAAGACATTTGTTTGTTATATCGAGAAGTTTGTTATAGCGAAAGGACAATCAAAATGAACGAATTGCACATACCTGTTTGTCTCATGTATGCAATATTCTGCCTTTACTTTATCCTGTTTGTTAAAGAAGTAAAATGCAGTACAAAAAGCAAAAATCCTGAATGGAAGCTGAACTTTTATTCAAAAATCAGTCTGACACGAATCTTTTCAAAGTGCACCAAATCTTAATCCAACATGCAAGAATCCCAAACTGAGCTATGCCTGTGTTTACTTCTTTTTTTCAAATGATCAACATAGTTTCCAGCTTTGTTGCAACATAAAATAATTTTTGTTTCAGAGGTATAGTTACACAGCGTGTGCTTTTTATTAAGACAAAATAGTTGTCTTCACTGCAGAGGTGGCATCCTGTGCGTACAGAACGGGATGTTTTTAATTATATTTTTTTATTTGGGGTCCAGGGGCCAGGTTCTTTATAGCCAATGGTTTGTTATGGCGAGAGTGTACTGTATTACCACTCATGTTTTTGTCCTTTCCCTGTATCATGCAACTAACCTGGTTCTGTGTACAGAAAACCACGCATTGTGTTTTTTGTATCCTCGCAAATATTTGTTTGCTGTTAATCATCTTAAAAGTTAAGTAGCCATTCACCCCTCCCCATTGCAATCGTTTTGAGCAGTTTGAGTTCGGATGCTCCATTACTGAAATTGAATCCTTTTTGTCTGTATCAAAATGTACCTGACCTTGTCTGAGCATGTCAAATGCTAGTTATTGTAGACTTGCCTCTCATACTATAGTGCACTCTGTGTTTGTTCCACACAAAGTACTGTTTTAGTTAGTGATCTAGCTGAGAGCTAGGTGTTTTGCCACCGCAGTGTAAGAAAAATAAAACCAACACTGGTTTAAAAATGTAAATCAAGACTCCAGCCTGATAATTTACACTGTCCTCGGCCACTCTGTCGCATTACAATTAGCAAAAGTGTGCCATCAGCAGTCTATATACAGTATACACATGGCAATGGTGCTCAATCACTGCACAGTACATCAAAACAAGTCCTCGTGGGTAAGCAGCTTGTTATATAATCACGATTATGTGTACTCACAAGTATGCAGAATCTGATTTTACTACAGCCTACTGTCTGGAGAAGCGACCGTCTCGTGAGGGTGCCTTGTTTAACTGCCATGCAGGGTTACGTGTAATGGCATTTGAATTAAAATGGCATTACAGTACACTATTTTACAAATTCAAATTTAAAAACAGCTTTACTGGCTGTACACATCATTGCACTTGATCAAGTACCATATTATATGTAATTAGTTTGCCCCGAAATGATTCTTTTATAAGCGAATTGCTTGATTCTTACAAGCGGAGTATTTTACATTGGTTGGTGTAGGAAGGATTTTGTCCCAGTGGTTCTGATCACTATATTTGGTTGATTCTTTTATCGGTGATTGTTATAAAAAGAGTGAACTGTATTATGATAGACCAGCAGGCAGGGACAGCAGAGTTGAATAGTTTCCGATTCTTTGGAATTGAGAAGCACACAAAGAAGCCTCAATTTTAAGGATTTTACAGCCACAGATAATGTTGGGTAGATTCTCATGCAATGGTGATTTAGCATGTGTTAAATAGATCAATATTGGAATAACAGAACCACTCAGAGTGACTGGTGAACATCACTTACCCTTTTAAATGAGGCATTTGAAAATTCTGTATGGAAGTTATAGAATTGTAGGCTCTGAATAATTGAAGTAATGCAGGTAGAAAGAGAGAGGGGAGAGAACCATGTAAGCCCACTTTTATAATGAAGGTCTGCTCAGCTGTTGTAGTGGGAGCCAGTGCAGGAGGATTCATTGTTATGTAGAGTTAATGACTCAAAGCGATTAAGTTGTCTTGGGGGGCAGTTGCAGTCCTTTTGAACTTTTCCGCTGTGATCCTTCGAGCAAAAGTGTTATCGAGCTGGTGTCAGATTTTCTGCGCAGTTGAGCGTGTCTATTTATGACGTCTAGGTTTCGTACTTGGAACCTCCGCACTTGTTCAATTAAAATTGTAATCTTGTGTGTGTGTGTCTTTGTTTAATCTTATGAAGTGGGAGTGTAGAAACTTCAAAGCGACACATCCAATGTTCCACCTGGGAAACTGAACACTTTGTTGTTTTTCATGTTTCAAATGAGATGGGAAGGAATTGTCTTGTTACTGAATAAAACTGATTTTGACGCCAAAACATATGTTTAATGATACAGGTTTGCTTATCTCGCTTCCATTTATATTAATCCCATGCTGTCTGGCTTAGCGATTCTTATTATAAATTCTAATGCTGCAAACCTGCTATTACAACTCTGTTCATTCTACAGTGAAACGATGCGTGGCACTTTCTTATGATAGCTATTGGGATGCAGAAGTTGTCTATCATGCACTTGCACTACATAGCTTCTTGTAGTTGCCTAAATTGCTCATTTATACGGAGCAAGGTGATTCATGTAAATCACCCTTTATATATATATATATATATATATATATATATATTTTTTTTAGTAGAGTAGTTGGCTCGTTAATCATTTGATTTTATCGCGCATTGTGCATCATCTGGACCGTTGCATATCGAAGGTCTCTGCTGCCCATGACTTTCATACATGAACACAAAGTCCAAATGTTCATCAGCACTGTGTGATTTCAACTGTAATGATGCTCTGTTCTGTAATGATGCTTTTTTTCCTGTGTTATGTTCTCTTTAATTACCTTCTTTGGTTGCTGGTTCTGCTGCCCTTTGCAAAAGCCAGACCAGCAGCGATGGAAGCTCTAGCTTGGTCACATGCTGCTTTCATTAAGGGAACTGCCTGGAAATAGTGACACTGTGTCTAGGATAATCAAGAACAGTGACAGGGTGCTTTACCAACATGCAGGTTTCCAAAAAATATAGCATTACACATCCCCAGGTGTTGCTACAACTGTTTAAATAACGTACCTGTAACTTCTTTTCAGTACTAACATCCTGACAACTTTTTACACTTCTAACTTTAAAGTCTGTTTCAAAGCTCTGTTCAAAATGGCCGCTCTAGTGCACGATAGTGTAATGATTATTTCCCACACTGTCAAACAGGTAACACTGCAAAAACCATCCATGCTGTGGTACTGAACAGAAAAGCCAGAGCACGTTTAAAATAAATAAATAAATAAATAAAATAAATAATTAATAATCACTTTTTCTGCAGTGGTTTAGAGGACAGATCTCAAACCCCAGTGCTCTAGAGCAGCCATTTTAAAAAGAGCTTTGACATTTTAGTTTTAAGTGTAAAAAGCTGTTAGGATGTTCACAATGATGTTAATACCCGAACCCCGCTACTTTATCTTTAACTTGAGGAATGAGCTGGCAGTTAAAGGGATTGTAGCGATCAACATACAGTAAGGTAATAGAGGTATAAACCATACCTACTTTGCTCTTCCATTCATTATATAAGTATCCACTACACACATTAAAAAGAAACACCAGTCATACTGAACATTATTTAAACATTGTATCTGGAACCACACTGTTTAAATAAACCCTATTGCAAGCACTTCATTGGGCATTTCACCTGGAGCTTGGAATTGTCCCCACCCCTTCAATGGCTTATTTTCTGTCATTAACTAACAGGCACGATTTATGGAATTATTTAACTACAATGTCTTTTAATGGTCTGACTGAGCCCCTGAAATTCGACCTGCATTGTTTATGATGGTGTCGCCCTCAGCTTCCCCTTCAGAATGCCAACAGTAAATCTATCAGTCATTATCTGATCAAGGTAATAGGTGTTGGACAAAATAATAGAGATGAGTACATTTTTGTGTGAATAGGTTTCCCTCGTACATGACTTGAATGAATTTATTATGCACCCCAAATAAAGGCTGCATCTAACTTGCAAGAACATGCCTTGGACAGCAGACAGAGTGTACTAGATGTAAGTTAGCTGCTTTTACAAAACAATGTCACACTGAAAATGTCACATGTCCATCCATCCATCCACTGGGGACTATTTTAATGATCTAAGTGGTGCTCCCTAACATTTACTGCATCACAGATATCCATTTACATTTCGTGTATACTAATTCTTTGATCAGTTTTACACTTGATCAATTTAAAAAGCCCAATTCCAATCTTGCCTCATTGATGAATCCCATTTACCGAGAAGGACAGATCAATGAACGACCTCTGTGAAACTAAACAGATCTTACGAAGCTCCTGAACCCTGGAGGCAAGGAACTGGATAGTAAAAGACTGCTAGTATTTTGAGCTGCCCGAGCGCCATTATTAACAGAGAGGGGTAGTTGATAATCCCTGGTTAGCACTAATCCTGTACCTTAGAAGAATTAGGTAGTCCAAGATTGGTGCTGATCAGGGTCTGTGAAGCCTTTGGTTTGATGAAAATATTTGTTGTTTTAAAGTATTTTTCTATTGAATAAAATAAAAATAATGAAATAGAAGATATTTACATAAATTAACATTTTACTAAGAATTTTATATTTTACTTCTAATAGAACTTCTATTTTGGCGTTTGCTTGTTTGTGTTCCCATTCCTTCAAGATTTTTGATATGTCGCAGTGGGGTTTGCAAAACAATTTTTCGCTAGCTTTTCAGAGTGTGACTGAGCTGCAGCATGTAGCTTTTACATTGAATGGATCATTGCACTGAGTAGCATTAGCCACATGAGACCAAGGGGTTTTTGGTGATGTTCTCAGTTTTATTTTTTTTATCTAGTGAGTATTTTTTTTTTAGAGAGGCCCTTGTGAAGCAGAGGCTCCTAAACTTTCCTGTCCCTTTTTTGTTGTACAGTAGTACATATTATTGGCACCAGCATTGGAAATTAAGATTTTGAATTGTAGGATAGAGCTGCCAAAGTGGTGTAGAAAGTGCTAAATAACCCCAAAACACCAATCAGCAGCATTCAAGTGAAATACATACATTGAACATTGCTGTGCCATGTGTCAGTGTTACTTGGGAAAGAATATTGAAACCATCCTGCGGCCACCAGTTTGGGAGCCTGCAGTAAAACACCCCTGGCTATGTCTCTTATCATGAACTCCTAGATTAAGATGTAATTTAATGCTACAGTCAGCTCAGGACTCAAACAAAAACAAAGGCAGCAAAACAAACAAAAAATGCAAGCATAGTGTCGTACAGCATTATAAACGTATCACTGTTTCTCCTGCAGTACAGTACATGTAATCCACAAAATGAAAGTAATATGCACTGTAGCTTTGAAGCAGGATTTATTTTTTGCCAAACATGAAGCCTCGTTGAGTTCCGGGATCGAAACCTGGAAGATGCAGACCTGAAATATATTTAATTGTTGGACTAAGTGCATGTCTAACTCTTAAGAGGGTCTGTCAAGATTGTAACAAAGTTGTGAAATTGCACAAAAGCCTTTCATATGTACGTCCATTTGTTTTAAAGTCCATATGTTTTCCGTTTCACTGCAACTTTTAGCAGTCAATGTACACAGCCTTGTGTGTTTGATATCAATATGTTAAGGTATTAAACATAAGAGGGACTCTTGAGATAAGAACAGGGAAGAAGATAATAGGGGTCACTCCATTTCTGAGATGCAGTTGTAGGTACAGATTCATGTGACACCTCATTTTGGCTTGCAATTGGGACATCAGCAGGCCTCATGAAAAACAATCTTTGGGACGACTAAAACATTGTTTCTTTTTGCTGCGATTTAGAGGTCCTGATTAGAGTATTTCTTATACTAAATCTTGGTCATGTAGTAGGAAGCAAGACCATCAATCAAAAACAGTTTTTCTTGCTGCTATCAAGCTGTGTAACTTGAATATAGAAAGAACAGGTTGTACAAATTAACATATTTTTCTGCTATAAACAGACGAAATGAAAATGTGATCAAGAAATTGACTGTTGCGTGGAGAATGAGCAGCGAGTCATTGAGAACATATTTAAGTGTCTAAGTTATTGTTGCTGACTTAATGGTTTTTGTTACTAATAATGTTAAAACAGTGCATATATTATGGACAGAAATCAGACTGAATTACTGTGTAATGGCTCTTTAATAGACTTGTGTGACCCACAATGATGATGATGATGATGATGATGATGATGATGATGATAATAATAATAATAATAAATAATAATAATAATAATAATAATAATAATAATAATAATAATAATAATAATAATAATAATAATAATAATAATAATAATAATAATAATAATAATACAAATAAAAAAAATCTAAAATGGAAAGCAATTCCCTGCTTTAAATTTTTTAGATAGCTTATCAGTTAAGTAATCAGCCATTTCATTTACGTAGCAACAAAAGTATAATTTGAATATACCTGTAAACAAACTGTTTCCAGTGAAATTATAAAAAAAGTGGTTTGTCAGATTTTGCCACTTAGAGCCAGTGTCACGTCTAATAAAGCCCCTTTCACACTGGCATGCTCTACCTGGGTCGCGACCCGGTGTCGTGTGAGTCGGCTATGCGTTTTCACACTGCTTTTTGAAGAAGCAGGGTTGACCTGGGTGACAGTAGCAGGTACACAGTGCACATACACAGTGTCCCGGAAGCAGCAGTGGTCAAGTGACCACCCTTTCATCTGCTCAGGCTTTCAAGATGGCATGCTTGTTACAGACACTTCCATCCAAGCTCCTGGATTGAATGTTGATTAGAGCAAAAGTTTATTCATGCTTGCTACAATCTGGCATATAATAAACAGAAATGTTCCTTGCGGAGGCGAAACCACGCAGACGTGCCTATTTTTTACTTTGTCTGCCTACAAACATTATGCATTTTTTCTCGCTCGACCCGGGTCAAAGTGTGTCGACCCACATCTTGAGGTGGTTAGCACGTGAACCAGGTACATGGTTTCACACTGTGCGGGATTGTGACCTGGGTAGCCAGAACCCAGGTCAGGATCAGGGTAGGAGCTCCTGGTACTCCATTTTGTAGTGCTAGAGTATCTGAGGATTTCTTCCCCTTTTAGACATGCAGTGGTATTAAATTGATCTAAATAGCATATAGATCAATTGAGTCTCGTAAAGCAGCATCATCCTGAAGTAGATACTACCTGCGAAAGTCTGACATAACAAAAATGGTAATGAGGGGCAGTGATGGATGATGAATGTTCTTTTAAGCTTTCATGTCAATTACACTGTATCTCCCGAGTGTTTGCTGAAATCCTGTAACATATAGCCTCTTATTCTCTCTACTGCACTCTTCCTACCTCCTGGTGATTCTTTGGCTTGCCACCTTTTATCTGGCTGTAGGAGAGAAAGAATCTTGACCTTTTCTTTCTCAATTGATGACTATCCATTTTGTCAGCCCTCTCCTTGTTAGTACAAGAGATTGAATGTGTTTTCTTCACAGCCAGTATGGGACAAGCTTTTATCTATGTGAAGAGCATGTTGAATACTTGTGTGAACTCCAGGTTTGTAAGTTGAAGCTTTTATTTTTTTACTCTAATTATCCAGTAACCTCCCACAATAATCACCCGTCCTTCGACTGGCTTCAGCACAGCTCTGATATCGCACCTAGAGAGAAGGCAGATTTACATGAGCAGCAGCCTGTCTGCCTTTCAGCTTTTAATGCCTTTCAGTTTGTAATTAAATGCCTCCATGATTTCATAATATGTTTTTAAAGTGGGACCTTTTGAAATAAAATATGCAAAAATTCTGCCCCCTAACCTTTGCTTTTCTGTAATTATTTTTACTCGCTTTAAGATTTGTCATCACTGCAAAAACAAGTTGGTCCCTCTGTCCCTTAAGAATTGTTGGCCTGAAACTATGTTTTAATAGAAAGGGATAAAAGGATGACATGGCTTCTCTATGATTTAGAGTGCTTCTGCAGATGGCAGCCGATTTGCATTTAATGAACGCAATCAAAACAAAAAGGCCACCAAGTACAGATTGTGGCCTGAGGTGCTGCCTGCTGAACATTTGGTCTTTAGCAGGCCATTGTGTGATTGCTCAGAGAGAAACATTTATTTGTGCTGGGATAAGCATTCTGAAATTAGACACTGCTTAGTTTTTATTGGGAGGCAAATTTAAATGGTAACGATCATTTGTTTTCTTAGTTTTTGTTGGATTATTTGGTTTGGTTTACTTGTGCTTGATTGGTTCAATAAGGATACAATGCCTATAGAAAGTTTACACCCCCTTGAACTTCTTTCACATTTTGTTATGTCAGTGCCTTAGGGTTTCATGCATTTAAATTAAGATTTTTTCCACTTATCTACACATCATGCTCCACACTTAAGGGGAAAAAAGTTTTTTATTGAGGGGGTGTGTTTTTCTTTTTCTTTATATATATATATATATATTATATATATAGATATATATTATATATATAATATATACTATATATATATTAAAACATCTAACAGCTAATCATAATTGGATAAGTCTCCACCCCCCTGAGTTAATACTTGGTTGGAGCACCTTTTGGCAGCAATTACAGCTGTGAGTCTCTATCAACTTTGCACACCTAGATTTGGCAATATTTGACCATTCTTCTTTACAAAACTGTTCAAGCTCTGTCAAGTTCCTTGGAGCGTTGATGGACAGTAATATTCAAGTCATGCCACAAATTTTCGATTGGATTTGTCAGGGCTGTGATTGGGCCATTCAAGGACATTGACTTGTTTGTTTCTTAGTCACTCCAGTGTAGCTTTGGCTGTGTGCTTTTGGGTCATTGTCATGCTGAAAGGTGAACTTCTGTCCCAGTTTCAGCTTTCTTGCAGAGGGCAGCAGGTTTTCCTCAAGGACTTCTCTGTACTTTGCTCCATTCATTTTCCCTTCTATCCTGACAAGTGCCCCAGTCCCTGCCGATGAGAAACAAGTATTTGCATACTTCAAACAAGATTCAAGGTGGGCTTTCTTGAGTAATAGCTTCCTTCTTGCCACCTTACCATACAGGCCAGATTTGTGGAGTGCTTGGGATCTTGTTGTCACATGCACACTTTGACCAGTATTGGCCATAAAAGCCTGTAGCTTTTGCAAACTTGCCTTTGGCCTCTTGGTATCCTCTATGATCAGTCTCCATGGTTGATCATCCAGTTTGGAGGGATGGCCTGCTCTAGGTAGGGTCTTGGTGGTGCCGTACACCTTCCACTTCTTAATAATCGTCTTGACCGTGCTCCAGGGGATATTCAAGGCCTTTGATATTTTTTATACCCATCCCCTGATCTGTGCTTTTCAACAACTTTGTCCCGGAGTTCTTTTGAAAGCACCTTGGTGCTCATGGTTGAGTCTTTGCTTTGAAATGCACTACCCAGCAGAGCCTGGGAACCTACAGGAACTGCTGAATTTATCCTGAAATCATGTGAATCGTTACAATTTAACACAGGTGGAGGCCACTTATCCAGCCAAGCTATTTCAGTTTTTATTTTTAATTAATTTTCTACAAATTTCTAGAACATTTTTTTCACTTGGAAGTTGTGGGGTAGGATGTGTAAATAAATTTAAAAAATATATCTTTTAATGCATTTAATTTCAGTCTATAAGGCAAGAAAAGGTGAAAATTTTGAAAGGGGATGTAGGCTTTCTATAGGCACTGTATATGCAAATATTTCAGCACGGCCGATAGACTGCATCCTGGTACCTTTGTTGTAGGTCTAATGGTTTCGTTTGAGCTGGACCATTGGAGTGAGTTTGAAGTACTACACATGAAGGAATTTGGAGTTAGAAAGCAATTGCATCTTGAGCTACCGTGCTGTCTTTGAAATCTCTGAAATATAACATACAATCAATATTGGTAGTGCTAATACAAAGTATATAGTAGGATTTTAAAGCCTTGTGTAGTGCGCTTTAAAAGTATACAACGCTTAATACTAACACATACAGAAATCCCAGGTTACCCTAGCAATCATTTTCTATCTATGAATTAGTAATGACCTCTCTTCGATATCTGATTGAGTAATATAAAACGTGTCTGTCTTCTCTGCAGCTAGAGCCCGATGCTTTTGGCACAGCAGCAGCCTGTTGGTTGGTGAACCTAGTGACCAGGGTTCAATCCTCAGTCACTGCCTCTTGTATTGTGTTAAGAATTGCGACATAACAGCAGAGAGTTTTATTCTCAGGGGGTGTTTTCTGGAGTAGATCTTATTTAAAAAAACAAAACAAAAAAAAACCCCAACAAACAAACTTGGAAACAGCCATCTGCTTAAGTAAAAAGATACATAATGCTGTAGATCTTATTCTTCTCTATGATATATTACACCTTTGTCCTATGTTAAACAGGAGCTATTTTGTACAATAGATGATCAAGTGCATTACACCTTTCAAATTAGAAAAAAAAATCCTTTTCAGATTATTAGCTTTCCACTGCAGTAACAGGCTCTTGCTACTATATTTATGAAAGTCACGTGGTAAAAAAATGACTCATGCTCTCTTGCACTTCTAACCACCTTTTGTACTCTAGCAAGGCTTTTTATGTACTGTAGTACAAGTGCGTAGGCTACATCATTTGCAGTTTTCTACTGATCCTGGGGTCATCCTGCATGAATTGGATTTGTATTTATTTATTTTTTATATGGCTGTTGAAAGAATAAAATACTGATCCTCTGAATTCTGCAACCCTGTTGATTTTGAATTATTCTTAATCTTCTTTTTATTTTTTTTAATATAAAATATGAAGCTCTGGGCTTGTAACAAGTAGAATCTTCCCCAAGTCTTCAGGCAAAACACTTGGTCACAACCATCATCTTGTTGCTCTCTGGTTGTACAGCAGATTTCATGGTGGTGTCGGTCAAAATGGCAAAGCTGAGTAGAAAGTCACGTTCTGAATCCTTCAGGGAAAGTAAACCACAGGTTGGTTGCAAAGCCCCCCAACTGCTTGGTAATGTCACTTGTTTGAAATGTTGTATAATATCTGGCAAGAATGTTTGTTTTCTTGCACACATAAGCAGGTAAGGGGAAGAGCATTGGGGGAAAAGATATTTTATAATCCCTTGTTAATTTAAAAACTGTATTCACCAGGGAGAAAGTCGTGTAGTTTTTAGGTGTGTTCAGGTCCTGCAATCTCAGTTGTTGTGAATTACTGCTATGTGATTCATATTGATTTTTGATAAAATAAGGGGATAGCATTTTTATTAATAACTTAATGATCTTGGACTTCACTGCTTTATTTATTTTTTGTACATTTTGGTACCCCAGCATAGTAAAATAGCTGTGGTTTGGAACAGTTAGGCTAACTGTTGTTCAGTGCAGACTAGATATGTTATGGCTGTGCTCCTTATTATTGAAAGCACATAATTTTCTTACTAAGTGCTTTGCTTGTCCTTGAAAGTGTCCCAGGTTTGATAAGTGCTCTACACTAACCTGAATGAGTCATTAAGAAAACTTGAAGCATTTAGCAAAGAACATTTTGCAACAGTAAAAAGGTTAACTGCAACACTGAAGCCAATGCAGCTTGTATTGTGTGGGAACACTATGAGAGGGCTCTGGTTTCTATCGATTTTCTGTGAGGCTGTGTGCTGGAGAGTGGCTCTCTAGGGGTAATCCTGTCGTTTTTTCATGTGGCTGGCTGGGGTGCTTATCTCCTATGTATTGGTGGATGTTTCCAGAGCTCAGCTTTTGGATGAGTAATCTCCCGGAGGAGGGTGAAAGGGATTCATTTATTTTGAATGTTCCGTTGAAGAACGATGGTTTGGGGAGGGGACTACCACACTGATTGGTGGCTAAATTGAGCTGGTGTGATATCAGTAGTGTACTGGACACCACCTGTAATGAAACTTCATTGAGAGAATCATAGAAATCAGCTGTAAAGACAATGGCTGAACGTGAGTAGTCTGTATAATGAATATGATCAGAGGTTAAAACAGTGACACTGGTAAATAATAAGCTGAAAGAGTGTCTTCTTGATTTAGTGTAGTTTCCATTGTGTTTAATTCAGGTTGACTGTTTTGAACATGAACAGAACACAGAGAAAGTTTTGGTAAGCTACAATACCAATGTACCTCCTCCTCCCTTTTAAATGATACCTTTTCTAGTCCTCCTCTGTGGTGAATGCTGCACTGTGCTAAATCACAAATGCATATTTTAACAAGATAACCCTATTGTGGACACACAGGTTGTATGTTAAGTTGTATACTGTGTGACACTCTAGTTTTACCCTTTTCTGCAATACAATAAAATACATGTACAACAAATACTGTATTCCTTTGAATTTAAGAGACACTTTTTGAACCATTGTTTGCTTCTCAAATAGCCTGCGTCTTAAATTAGAGGGCAATATAGTGATGCATGTATTAAAATCACCAACAAAAGACATGACTACCAGAGTACACAAACAGCAACGTGACTGACTGCCAAGCAAAGACATCTGCCCGAATACACAAACAGCAATGTGACTTACTGCTGAGAAAAAACAAACCAAAATGTTGCTGTCTGATCTTAAATCATCCATGACATAAAGGCAGCCATTTTCAAAGAAGCGTCCTTAGCTTCCGGAGGAAGTTTTTACAATTTCAGAGCTTCTAACAAACAGCACCAGCTTGGACAGATCGGAAATACTGATCAGACCCCCGTATTTTTCGACATGCTGAGCAATACCACAGTTCACAAATTGGGAGAAAAACAGGATTAATTACAACTGGAAATGAAAAGCAGCACATAACTGTAATGCTGTTTGAGAGCAGACTGCTGCAAACTGCCTGCATATGTGTAATTGTGGTTGTATCTTTGTATCTTTATTTGACTATTTATTTTTTCATCAAATTAAGGGTGGGAAGTTTGGGCTGCATCTTTAAACTCGAAGGAATCCGGTATTTAAGTCTCCTTTCATGCCATGAGTGTCACGAAACTAACTGGATACAGAACCTGCAGACACCAAGTTGGGACAATGATTTCTATATTAAATAATTGAAACCCACTTCTGTGTATTTTACCTTTTGATATATTTACATTTACCTTAGTGGTTGTACAGTTTAAGTCATGCATGGTAGGTTAGCCTAATTGCCGTTCAGATGTCACTAAAGTAAATGGTACTGTTGTAAGAGTGTTTGTTTCTTAGTAAAGATGTCGGCCCTGAAAAGCAGTTTTTGTAGTGGCAGTTGTTCAGCTGTTGGTGTCTGATTGATCGCACAGAAACGGTCTTGCACAGTTTCTCTCATTTCTTTTAGTTAGTATGATTACAGGCAAGTGCTGAATTTAGGAAGTGGGTGATAATATTCATTCAACAGGGATAAAACAAACATGGGGAGAAATTCATAAATCACTTTGGCTCTGGCACGTGCTCATGACTTTGGAAATGTCATGTTCCTGAACTTAAGGTCAGGTCGAAAAGAATAAGTGTAAATCTTTGAGAGATGATGTTGAATCTGTGTATTCTTTATTGCTTATGCTTTTATACTTTCGGAACAGGTTATTAAGAACGAGATAAACAACAGTAAGTGTTGAATGTGGCAAAAATGCATCACTGTAAGCAATTTTGTTAACTTTTAATTAATATAATGCTCCTTGGAACTCAATTAGCAAAAAACAAAGTGTGACAGTAATGAAAGCCATTGTCCAATAAGTCGATGACTAATTATTTAAGTTGGCTGTACATCCTTAACAGATTTCGTAGGATCAAGAAGAGCTCATTTAAATTACATTGGATCCTCACTTTTTCTTACTGTTTTACGTGGAACTGTAGTGCTTGTGTGGGGGTGGGGGAAAAGGGGGGGGAGAAAAAAAAAAAAAAAGGAAAAAAAAAAAAAAAAAAAAAAAAAGAGGGGGGGGTGGGGGGGGGGGGGGACTGTGGAGGCATGGAGTGCAGCTGCGACCATTGTCAGGTCATTATTGTAAGGTCCTGTGGGGTGAAGTCCATAGGGCAAAGGGGGTACCAACGGGGTTGGGGGGTGGGGGGGGAGTTGGTTTGTGTTTGGGGTTTTATGTTATGATGTGCTATGTACTTCTGTATTTTCTTCTTTTCTAAATAAGTAAACATTTGTTTAAAAAAAAAAAAAAAAAAAAGAGCATGTCCGTATTCTAACAGTCGAAATAAACAGTGTTGTACTTTGAATCAGTGTGCCACTGGCTAAAAATAATGCTTACAAAATATCAAAATTGAAGAAATACGTAAAAAAATGAAAGGCAGCAAAATAATGTACAGATTATAGTGAATCAATAAATTATGTCTTCATTGGATAAAATAATTGTTTACGCTAAGTAGGCTATCATATTACATACGGTACATGCCTCTCGGGCCTGGTATATGTTTTGCTACGTGAAGCCTTGTAAAACATGTAGTAGATGCTTAATTTTTAAATGTCATTAACTAAAAGTCAAGTTTAAAACTACAAAACATGTTTTTTAAAATATATTTATTTTATCCTGAACCAATAGGTTTGTTACTCAGTCCTTTGTGGAGTGCATTAGGTGCAGCGAGCTGTAATGGTTCGTTGTGGTTTTCCGGTACTTCTGCTGCTTGTGCAAGGCATGCTCTGTCTCAGTCAACAGAGCCCGAGGCTTGTGGTTGGGCCTCTCTCTGCAGGTAGGTGGTTATTATTATCCCTATGCTGTTCATTTAGCTCTGTGAAAAATGAATTTGAATCCTGTCGAAATTCTGCTTTGCTTCCAAAACTTCTGTTTTAAAGGTTTGAAAAAATATTTAAAAAAAATAAAAGAATGGCCTGTGCTGTGACTAAAGTTGGATTGGAATTCAAAACTGATGCCCCTTGATGTCCACCAGATTTTATGTGGAAAAGAAGCATCAGCGAATTGCCATCTACCTTACTCGGATAGATATTTCTATGAAATGCGATTCTGTCTTGGTGATTTAACATTGCATCGAGAAAACTGCTCATGTTATTGCAATGATACTTGGTATGAGTGAATGAGGCTTTGACTTTTGCCTTCTGCTGAGAGGATGAAAGCTATATCTTGGTAGTTACTCCCATGCTGTACCATAACGCTGTGGAAGCTGGTCCTCATACTGAACTTTCTAGTGTGTTATAGCCATGGTGCTGGATACAGTGTGTAGGCTTCTAACATGCTTGTTAATTGTTTGAGTGCTGCTTTTGCCTGCTGACATGACGTAATTGATTATAAACTAGTTAATATATTTGAACACTCTCCTGTGGCTAAATCAAATCAAATCAAATCAAATGTGGCACTTCAATTTCTACCCCTGCGAGGGAACAAGCTCAAAATAGTTCCTTATAAATAACTTAAAGAATGAACGTTCTGTTGCTGTACAGGCTAATCTAGAACAGTCTTCATTTTCAGTAAAAGGAAGAAGCTAGAAATCCTAAGTAGAAGGCTAGGGGGTATGGTGGTCTTCACCGAAAACAAATTTCAGGGTTTTGCAGGCGTCTAAAGCTGAATATCCTGGGCTTAAATATGTGCCTAATAGGGAGCCAAAATTCAAAATAAATGTATTACTTTGTTCATTTTTTAGGATTATAGGCATCCAGATTTAAGTGTTACTTATGTGTCTATGAAAAGTAATTACAAAATGTATTTATATTAGAATTATAAAATCACAAACTTGTCTTAGCACACCATACATTTCAAAGGAAAGTCCACATATTTAAGCAAACTGCTCTGTTTTGATGTAATTTATTACACAGAAAAAAGTGGTGCAAGAAATCAGAACCAGACACCAATAAAACAGAGAAACTATCTCAGGCAGAAAAACAAACAGTCACGGTGTAATACCAAGCGAGACAGAAGAGAAAATCTGAAACAATTTCTAAATTAAAGACATAAGATAAGAAGCAGTATAAAGGCAAACCATAAGCTGTGTTTTGTTGTCCTATTTTTTCATGTATTCCATTTTTTCTTTTACATTTTTTACAAAGAAAAAACATAAACAGACCAATTAAGTTTTTAAAAATATTTATGGAACCAACCAATCCTTACATTTTATTTTATTTTTCCAAGATTCGGAGTATACATACTTTCCCCTGGCGCCGTTTCTCATTAAGTACAGAGTCCAATAATGTGCAAGTGCATTAATAAATAACTACATTTTAAAAAATGCCCTTGCAAGAACTGCGATTTCGAACACCTGTATTTTACTTTTCAGAAGTTTGTTTGTTTGTTTCATTTTCTGTAAACATTAATTTGATTTCTACAGTAAATTGTATTTTTTTCTTCCATGCAATATTTTTTCAATTCTATTAATTGTTACTTGATTAAAATAAATACCAGTTAACAATAAATTGGTATTTACTTGAGCAACATGGTTTGAAGCTGTCCAGTACATAAATATCAAGTAATAGGTATACGAAATGGAAATTACTTTAGGTGGAAGAGAGTAATATTGAAATGGATAATCACTTTGGGATATTTCTTATTCATTTTATTAATACAGATTAGCACAAACCGACATACCACTTCTTTAGGAGATTAGCATGAGCTACTGTAGGAAATCAGGAGAAGCTTCACTTTTTGGCTGGTTTGACATAACACTGCAGTACACAGCTTACTAGCTTTAATTTGTATAAATTAAAGTAGGACGATTAACTTTAGAAACCACATTTATGTTTATGTAGGACCCTGGAAAAGGGTAAAAGTTACTAACGTAGATTGTATGCACTCTATTTAAGACTTTCAATGTAATACTGTTGTAGCTTAATTTTGCTAGAACGTGTAGCCATGAGAGGCACTCAGATTGGTGAGCCAACAGCGTGTAGGAGTATAAAAAGTTTCAAAGGGAAAGTAAACTCAGATTTAACAGATTCATTAATGCCTACATTTTTATACTGTGTATCTAGTTTGCACCATACCTTAAGGCACCCTAAAGGCCTGGACACACCTGGGGTGCGTTCAATAACCAGAGCGCTACAGAACGTTCTGTAACGTTTTCTATTGAACGACCGGTTACAAAAAAGCGCTCTGTAACGTTACCTAACACTCAGGAGTTGACTCTGTGGGCGGGTCAGAATGGCTGAGGTGAACTACCAGTGTGCAAAGAGCTTTCACATTTGACCAAAATATCTTTAAGCACATTATTGTCTGAGCTTGTAGTCATTGTTAATGTGTAGATCTTGTTTGCTTTAAGAAAGTGACGTTTTTCATACGTTTCCACACGTACAAGAAGTAAACAGTCTTATGTTTTGTAATGGCTGCACTCATTTATAAATGTTATTGTAAATAAATATAAACGTATGGTCGCATTTTGTATTAATTTTTATGTTAGTAAAGATAGGAATGTTAAACTGTTATTCTTATAGTTTTGCTACCCCTGCACGGTTACGTTTCTTTAAAAAAAAAAAAAAAAAAAAAAAAAAAAAAAAAGGGAGAATGACATTAACTTCATTATTACAAATATTACAATTTTAGTATTAAAATAAAACATGGCATAGACTACCTCAAATGTTGCTTGCTTCATCTGAAAATGGGCTTTAAATGCCTCATCGGTGTAATAGGCTACATGACAACATTCTTTACAACGTAATTTTCTACCCTCGCTGGACTATTTTGAGTTCACTGCTGTCACAGCCGTTAACTCTGTACTATTCGTAGCTGAGTATACTGTCATGTAAGCATGATGCTGTCTATCTTCCAGTAACTCCTGCAAAACTAATCCATTGCAACTTTGTCCGCCATTTTTTAAAACGTTGGCTAACATACCTTTAAGTAAGATCTAACTTCCGACTGGTAGCGTCACAAAAAAGCCCTGTGCTTATTGAACGTAGACCAGTGATGTTTATTTTTTTATGCCCAGTAGACCCTTTCCCAGGTAAAGAAAAAAAATGTAGCATTACATTTACTGTGAAAATACCTACCCTCACCCCACTGTTGCTCTTACCCAATATACAAAGAAAATATAGACGTGTTTTAGAAAGACATGGAAATGTGACATCAATGGAGGAGGAAGAAGTGATTCGTACTGTACATAAGTTACATTTTCATTTGAGCTTCTTAAAAAGGGAATTTTAGACAGTCTTCTAAAATAAAGAACCTTTGTCTTCAATCATCTTTAGTACCGTGCAATCACAGTATGTGTTTATTCATATTTGTACGTGTGTGTGTACTTTTTATCTGTACATGTTGTGTGTAAATAGTCAACAATATTACTAGATCACAGTTTTACAGCAACTGAGTATGCAGCAAAATATCTCACCAGTACATCTTGCAGCTCATATAGCAATATTTTTCATTTAAATCATATTAATTAATTGTGCAATGCAAATGTTTCCTGAATTAATCGGATATGCTAGTTTCAGATCAATCTTTTAAGGCACTGCATAAGACATTTTACAATGCATAACATATACTCACTGTATTTCATACACAAGTAAAAAAGACGATCTTACATAGAAAACATGGGTTGTTTGTTTAAAAAAAATAAACACAATTATGCAATGTCACAACTCTGCTTGTATGGTCACTGATTCAGGTGATTGTATAGTTCTGCCTTCATCAACAACATCGCTTGTAAGCTCGAAACTGATTGGTTCATCGAGAGTCACTGTGTCCATGGAGACATAACTCTGGGAATCTAAATGCCCTTAGAAGTAATGTTTTACTTGACTAACATACGTAGTGAATTAGTGAAATAGGCAATTGCGCTATTTTACCGGAAGAAAATAAGCATTTTGAGTACTATTCACTGGAACATGCAAGCACTGTAAAAACTTTTTAAAATAACTTAAGCAGTTCATCTGGCAAAGTAGACGGCAATTTAGCTAGCTGGAAATGAAAAAGCTGTAGAAAGTCATCATCTGCATGTTCCATATATACAATATTTAATGTAAACATGTCCTTGGCAATTTATATAATCAGGCCATAATTTAGAATGCCTTTATAGTACACTGTGCATTATGTATAATGACTAAACAGTGGGGTCATTTTCAAAACTCTACTTCTTTACCTCTGGAAACCTGGGTTTTACACCAGAAGTGAAATTAATTTGTTGGTCTCAGTGTAGCCACCAGAGGACATTCGTGTACAGTGCACATCATAAAATCACTGTTTGTTTGTGATGTGCTGCTTGTCTCTTTTTTTTTTTTTTTTTTTTGTGTTCTTGTCAGAATTGAGTTGAGAGTAAGTTTGGGGTTTATTCCATGCCTTCGGGACTAGACTAAAAGTAGTGGTGATCATGATTAGGTGCACTGCAATGTTAAGTGCAGTGTCAGCCCTTCATTCTTACCCAGACCATATGCTCCCCGCTGGTGAATTCTGTATGCACACTTCATAGTGAACATTACATTGTGCTCAGCTGCTGTCTCCCAGTTGAACTGAGGCTTTGTAGGGAATGCTTTGATAAACAAACATGAGTCCCTAGTGTGCTTGTGTGTGTTCTCTATGTGTATTTGGAGTGCACAACACTGCCTTCATTCATAGCTAGCCTTTGCAAAGGGGGGAGGGGGGTTACATACTATGGAATGTACAGGGTTACAGTGATCACACTTTTGAGTGTTCCCCAGGCCTCTGATCCTCCAGCTGTATGTCAACTTAAGGGCTAAATATAAATTTGCCCTCTAAGGTGAAAGATGCCTTTTGCCTTTTATTAAAAATTTCAGGCACATTCCTTTAATCAATCCAAGGAGGGAAATTGTTTGTGAAGCTCACAGGCAAGTTTTCATCACTAATTTGGCTTAAGTGGTTCCGTCCTTTTTTTGTTTTTGTTTTTTTTTTTAATGCATGCACCCCAATGAGGGAAGTTAAAGTTAAGTACAACATAAGTAATCAATTTACTGATAGTCTGGTAATGAATAATGAATTATAGTTACATAAGTATGTACATTTTAATTAAAAAGACGCTGTCTTAACACTTAATATTAACCAGTCCTGGAGCACTACATGTCTGTATTCAAGCTGAAAGGTAACTGTTGAAGTACGCTACACTAAACAGTTGGGATTTCTTCAGAGCTGTGAAACACGCATATAAAAGCATTCATTTTCATTGTGCATAATCGATTCAAGACTTGTATTGCTGTCTGGTGATCCCACACCACAGTGATATATGGAAGGTGGACAACTGGGACTACCCATGCCAGTAAAGAATGGTATGTGTTTTGTATTAAAATTGGAGGAGTGTTGGGCATCGTAATAATGCTTGATTTACACATCTTTGACCCGATTCATTTTTTTGTGGTAATGTACTTTGCTGAAGGCAGTTGTGGGAGACATTTCTAATAATAAGGATGCCTTCGCTAAACTCTGAAGTTGTGCATGACTCTGTTTATTAAGGGCAGCTGGAATCTTCCCCTTCTCACCATTCTCACAGCCATCTGTACGTTACTTACATATAACTGTCTCTTGAGCCCCTTACTCACTTTTGGTGAAACTTGGTGCAACAGGGGTAGGTATTACATGTGTGGGTCATTAGTGAATAATAATGAGGCAAACACAGAGCATTGGGTGTTGACATGCCGCACAGGCATGCAGATTTAATTAACACACACACACATGCTGACACCTAGGGTGCCAGCAATGGTAGCCCTAGTTTCCAGATTTAATAAACAAAACAAAACAAAGCCAAAAATGAAAGTTTGCCACACAAGGTGAGCGCTAGCCTCATTTTTAAGAGACGTCCAACTCCAGGAACCATCTACATTATGCAATCCCTCTCTATACTGTTTGGGATCAATATCCCCTAAACTAACCTACTGCTGTTGCTCCCAAAGTCGTTGCGACAGTCCTGGCTAAGCAGAGCCTTCATAGGCACAGTCTTGCAGTTGAAGGGTTCTGTAGTAGTTATTCTGCAGAGCAGTCCCTGTCCTTGATGTCAACAAAGCAACCCCTCTGTGTAGCATGGTGGTGCAGTTACCTCCAGCTGTGGTACAGACTCCCTGGGCACGCCCCCCCCCCCAGCCAATACAGACATCCCGATCAGCTCGGCACTGGGCGAGCCTAATTGCTCAATTGGTTGCTTAGCAATGCATCTCCTGTCCGAGCGGCACACATTTGCGCAAGAACCCGCAACACAGGTTCTCCCTGTCACAATTGGGTTTGTCATTTCTTAATCTTTAGTCTCTAGAACAGGGAGTAATGCATGAGTGATGACTTCTGATTAGTTGACTAATGAAGGCTGTATCTTCAAATCTTTGCCTTGAATTGCTGAAAGATTGTGATCCGATTTACTGAGATATTTAAAGTTATATATTGGGGAATGCTTATCTGATTCTGATCAAACTAGATAGGGGTATTTCTGTGGACCAAAAATAAATGGCCTAATTCTAGCATTGTAAGGAAGTGGTTAACTACAGTATGTGTTTTTAGGCTTCCCTCATTTTATTGATTTGCCCACTTAGAACCATTGCTAATAGGTTAATAGTGTTATTAGTCAGGCTGGTCTGCTGCTGCTGCTTGTGGAGGTCACAGCTCTGTGTGGCCCTTGCGCACTGTCATGCTTGATGATATTCCGTTTACAGCGGTAAAGGAGACTGAGGATACCCCCCCCCCCAAAGGATAACAGCATGCCTTGTGCTAAGCTGAAGCCTGGCTTTCTCAGCTGATAAAGTTCAGCAGCTTTGAATTTACATAATGCTGGACTCAATTTTAACATCCAGTTCCCTTTTATCATTGTTTCTTTATGGATGTCATTTAAAATCTGACATTTTAGCAATGTGCAGACAGATGACTATTTAAAATGTATTTTTTTTTTTAAATGAAATGTCTGTATAACAAATGGTAAAAACTGCAGCTGCTGGAATTGTAATAAATCACTCTCAAGTTAGTGTCACTTATCAAGTTTAGTACTGCCCATGCACAATATATTTCAATCCACATTTAAATTTATATCGGCTTGAGACAGACAAAAGGATAATGTTTTGAATATGGTTATTTCCATGAGTTCTGTGAGGCTCATAGTAAAATTACAAAGACATCAATTAAAGCAAACTAAGCTGGTGAAATAGATATTCCAAGCCCTAGTTTTATAATACTTGTCTACATGTAATTATATCGAAATATAGTTCTTCATTAATCCCCCACCAGGGGGTCATCAAAAAATAAAAAAATAAATAAATAAATAAATAAAAAGAAAACAGATCCTAAAGTGTAGACTATGTGCAAGTTAACTCTTATGTGCGAAGTAGGTTTGTTCAGATTTTATTCTGTAATTTATTCTGTATGCTGTAATGTACCCCACAAGCCTGTCTTCCCAGGGACTTGATGTCACTATTGTAAGAAATCAAGGTTCGTTTATTTCTCATAATAATTCCAGTCCTTTTGATGTGATTTTCAATACAAACAGTTTAATTCTTGAACAGAGAAAAAAACAATGATGCACAGTACAGAACATACCCACATAGGAACTGCATGGACAATGTACTCGGCCTGAGTTAACAACTGCTCTCTATGACATAAAATAAACCAGTTTTTATCTTGTCTGTGATAGAAGCAGGCACCAGCCCTAGTTGTCTGTTTGTGAGAACTGGTCTTTCATTGGGTGTGATAAACCCTATGTGAACAACATTTACAAAACAAAAGGGTCCTTTGAACTACAAAGGGACCAGATCTTGTCCTGCTTTCCCAGTCCCCGTCTACAAAGCTACTCAGGGAGAGGGCATTTAATGATTACATTTTTATATGAAACTTTAAATCTTACAATATGTCTGTCCATCAAAATAAATCGAATAAGCACAATATTGATGCCTGGGGGAGGGGGTAACCGCGCCATCTAGCAAGTTACAATGTTTTTGTAAAATATGTCTTGACACTTTAATGTGTTTTAAAAGCCATGTCATGCTTTTTTTTAAAATTGTATTCAATTAAATGACGTTTTTTCTCCTCACTGCAGCAAGTCCCTACACAGCACAGACGTTCTGAGGGCGTGTGAGCATCCTCCAATCTCACAAGCCTAAAGCCAGAATTGCTTTTACGCCGAGTAATCTAGTGCAGTTGTGGGTGAGCTACCGATCCCAGAGAATAGAGATCAGCTTGGTGTCTGGCCAATAGGGTTTGCTGTTGCACGACGAGTAGAAGCAATCCCTGACTGTTTCCCATCCCCCACCCCGGGAGCATCAGAGCAAATGTCACGCCCCCTTCGGAGTCCCCAACAAAATTCGTCCTCTTTGCACAGCCGGGATGCGAACTGGCGCCGTCCAAGCTGTGTGACTCATCCTGCTCTCCCAATGGCAACACTTTAACTGGATGACTCTCTGTGACCCCCTTGGCACGTCACTCTTTTTATACTATTTTTCTCCATATTAATCCGGCCCAGGGGTGTTTTTACTAACATTACTATGTACAATTTGATTATTAAAATTGACAACAGTATGTAAAAGTACTGCAATTAATTATAATACAAAAAAAATCTTAATTTTGTAGGCTAGTGCTATTCCTCCAGACTATATTCAAAATCAATGTGCTGGCTGTCTTCTACCTGCCCGGGGTGACGGTAGAAACCATTCAATTCCAGACTGTACAACGCCCGCCAACTCAAAGGAGCATTTGAGTGATTTGTTGAGGGTAGAGATACAGCTAGCTACACCACTGAGTAACTGTGCTCCTGTGGGATGAATTGATAACTAGGATGAACAGATGAGATTACCAACCTTTTAGATCCATTCACATGGGAACAAGCGTGGGCTGATCACAGATGTTCTACTGAAAGCGAAGAAGTACAAAGAGCATGATTGTAAATGGCCATGTTAGAAATAGTGTACTAAATGAATACACCTTGCCCCTATTGATTTTACTCTTGCATTGAAAATATATTTCTCACGATGCAAAAAAAAAAAAAAAAAAAAACAAGAAACAGTCCTGCCAGCTGCTTGAAATATATCCATGAGCTGCAGGTTGTCAAGTGTGCTGTAAGGTAGTGAGGTGCTGAGTGCTGTGGCATTAGAAGTCTTCAATAAAGGAGCGAGGGGAAGCTTAACAAGAGGCTTAACTGCTATTCTTCCTGGGTTGCAGGTGAAGAACCATCATTTTTTAATTGAATAGACTTGCAGGTTAATTTGTTTTTGTTGCTCTTAAATGTACTTTTACTTGTCATAAACAAAAATGGTTTCTACATTTAACTTCATTATTGATAGAACTCTACAAGACAGCCTTTTGAAGATACCGTAGTGTAGCATCTTGGAAAGCTCTTTTATCATTTTCTTCTTGTGCTTTTTCTTAATTATATCAGTAAAACAGTATAGTATAGCCAGTAATGTATGGTGGCATCCACAGATGTCCATCATTATTTACAGCATTTATACAATTACCAATACAGATTCTGACCAGTAGCTTTGCTTAATAGGGGTGTAACAGTACACTAATGCCATGATACAATATGCAGAACCTGTCGAGATTCTTTTTAAGCAATTGTAGTGAGTCCAATAAAACAGTTGGAGGTGTTTCTCAAGTGCTGCTCTTAGAGGGTATTTTGTCAGTGCATTCCTCATTCCGGAGTCCATGAAATAACAATCCATGGTTACACGATAGATAACCATATTATACAAACTGAATATTAGACATGTCATACATGTTGGGTTTAGAGAAACTTCATTTTATTTATATTAGTACATATTGCAAAAAAAAAAAAAAAAAAAAAAATCTGGGTTATGGTGGTGGTAATAACATCTGCTGCGGTGTAGATGATTTAAAATAGAACTTATTATGTTAAACATAAAGGGTAATGTTTACTGTGGACGTGTCCGATCAGTCACAGTTGATGTGGTGGGAATGAATGTGCCGGCAGCTGCTCTGCTCATTTATGTAGTCAGCTTGCTATTAAAGACTGAATCCAGCTGATAGTTCTCTTTTTCTGTCTATTGTGTATGAGGTGCAGTGTTTCATGTCTCATTAAAGGTGCTGTCAAGGTCGTAAAGTGCACTGGCAAGGACAGTGCAGGACTTTGGAACAAGCCGCTGCCCTCTAAGCAAACCTCAGAGATACAGGGAGCTCTGCTTGACTGGAGACGACACAGTGAGGCGTCTGCCTGCTTTATCCTGGGTGCTGTTGCGGTTCACTGCTACGTTCCATAATACTGGAAATGTAATTTGAGATTTGCACACACATTAGTGTAACACTCATTCCTGTTGCCTATTCTCCCAATTTTCTCCCGCTATTAGGTTATGTGTAAATATAGTTATGGTTTTGAAAAACCTAAGAATTCACAGCAACTTCATTTTTTTTTTTTTTATACTTTGTCTGAAAATAGATATTTTGATCATTGCACAATTTCTATTGATGGACAACAAAGAACACATAATGTGTTACACAGTGTTGTTACTGATCATAACATCCAATTCAGAGCATCACAATTACATTTGATATAGTCTGTATATAAAGAAACAGAGCCTCTGATATTGGATACAAAGTACCTCAAGTCTAAGACTAGAGATTTGCAGTGCGCATAGAAACTCTGTCTCGCTCTCTCTTTCTCTCCGATCTTCGCAGTTTGCTCACACACAGAGTGGAAAAAGTCCCAGATGGCTTTTTCTTCCTACCAGTTGTAATCACAATAGAACACCACTACTACTGTGACTCTACAGACCTGACATGAAAGAATGTCATCGCCAACACACATCCACAAAGAAATTGTTATTGAGCTTTTGTGTCCTAACAGTTTTAAAGGAAAAAGAGAAATTAGGTTCTCCAGACATGGTTAAAAAAGAAAAAAAAAAAAAAAAAAAAAGCAAACTGTGAAGACTCCAGTAATCAAGTATTTTCCACTTCCTGTGTTCAGGCTAGAGAGATTTGCTGATGTTATTTAATTTGACATTGCCAAAAACAAATGCAAAATGTATTTCTCTGTTTCCACATTGTTGGTGATATATATTTGATATCTGCTCTCATACAGTGTAGGTCAGCTTGTCTGCTTTTAGCCTATTCAAACAGTTTGCCTTTCAGCTGAGTTGCAGCTTTGATTTACTACCTAATCAATTATCAGGCAGTTACAACAGTAATCAATGCATAAAACACGTGCAGACTCTTCACAAAATACAACTGAAAACATACATGTGTATTACAGTGCATAGTAATTAGGTGATTCCCTTTCAAGTATGTAATGTAACCGTTACCTAATGGGTGTTTACCTTCTAAAGACCCCCAAAACCTGAATATTATATACCAAAGCTGCTTGTACGAGCCTGTGATAGTCATGCCCGCTCCGGAGGCTACAAAAGGACTCTGTGCACAGATCCGTGCTATTTTCCTTTCAAGATGTCAGAATCCACATTCTTTTTTTTATATGTTCTGAGCACACTCTTAAACTCGGGAGACGTTTAAGGAGGACAGATGTTTTAAACTCCTGTAAGTGGTTTTGTTTGTGCACTGGGCATATTATATATACATACAACTTTTTAATAATCAAGAAAATCACACTCATTTTAATTTTGAAGTTTTAATGAATCAGAGCAGTAGTAGTACTCTTTCGGTTTATTAAATGCTTTAAAAAGTGGATTGTTTGGTTGTGCAGATCAACATAAATCCGAAGTAAAAAGCAATCTGGGAGATCCAGTGCCTTTTACAGGTTTAACATCAAGTACTTCAGTACAGTAATACAAATGTGGTTATTATATGCTTAGCCTTCAGACTATCCATGCAAAAAGCTAGAGCACCCACAGCTACGTTCTAAAACATTCAATATATCACTCTCTTAAAACTAAAACATAATTTCTATATCTTATAGCAATGCATCCAATATAAATGAGATATACATTCAAATATATGCTTACCTTCCAGTATATGGAAGTGTAGGATATATTGAAAAATAAGAACCGTCTTCAAAAGGCAGGCTTCTAAATTTGATCAAGCAGCAGTCAGTTTTTTAGAGACCCTCAGAGCATGGACCACGTCAGCTAGCAAGGTCAATGATATCGAATGGGGTCTTGCTCTGGGCTTATATAGGATTTTCCCTCCATTGAATACATCAGGAGTCCCAATTAAATCTGATCATCAATCTGCCTTGACAGTTCTTATCTTTGAGTTAATGATACATTCTAGAAGAATCCGTTCAGCTCCTTTTTTTTTTTTAAAGCTAATTGGAGTTATATAAAAACGTTTAAATTTTATTGGTTATAACTCCTTTCCAAAATATTGGAACATGATGTCATGGATCTCATTTTCAACCCTCCTTTCCCTAAAATTTAAATGAACCAAAGTTCACAGGATCCTTGCTATAATAGAATACAAGTTTTTATATGTGTATGAAAAGAGATTTATTTTATCTACGTGAATAACATCAACTTTTTATTTGATTTATATTAACCTGGGTCTACAGTATATTCCCACAGTGGCCAGACCAGTTATTTTCATTTAAATTCAGGCTATATTGAACAAGTTAAATATAATAGTATCAACTTAAGTGTACCATGCTTGGACTAAGCCTGACCCCTCTCTCTAAAAATTCGGTATCGGATAAGTAAAGTGAGAGCCTGCCTGTTGTGTGAGATTTTACCAGGTGTGGAATCTAATCAGCAGGTAGGTGTGTTCCAGCGGGGTGTCACATAAAAAGGTTCCATTTATTCACCTCAGGGCTGCTGCAAAACCAAAGCCAACTGGGTTAAATCCTTTTGGCACATTGCTGATATCCTGAATGAATTTCCTGCTGCCAAAAATAATGCAGCTGTACTGTGCTAGACCTTGCCTTTTTATAAAAAAAATAAATAAAAAGCTTACAATCTCATTTGGCGGGTGTGCATAGTATTTTGTAAAAGTGCATTCTAATTATTTATTGAAAGTTCTAATGTGTGTGTATCATGTGTAAATATATGTGCATACATTCTTATGTATATTCATGAGGTCTAACTCTGTTTCTTTATGTGAATACTAAAGCGTATTTCACATGGAGATTTGACATTATTGCTGTGCTACAGTATGCCTTTCGTAGGAATCCCCTTTTCAATGCAATCCCTGCTGTATGTGGTTGGACAGTCATACTTGTTCTGAAAGTGCTTGAGGAAATTACTGCTCTGCGAAACTCATCAGTTTTCCTTTTTTTTTTTTTTTTCTTTTTAACAGCAGTGGTTCCCAGCCTTGGTGTTTGGATTTTGCCACGGACCACTTGCCACGTATTTTTTCATAACCGCATTTTGAAGCTACTTTTTAAAAGTTAAGTATTGATAAAACCTACCTAACAAAATTCACTGGAGCTTGTGTCAGCAAGGAACGCAAGGAAATTTTGTGGTCATCCTCACCACGGACAGTGTTTCATTTGCGGATTGAAAGTCCCTGAGGGCGAAAGTTCTCGGGTTTTTTCTTTTTTTTTTTTTTTTTTTTTTTTTTTACACATTCTGAATGCTTGTATATTAAGTGGCATCTCAATTTTGTAGCTTTAAAAGTTGTGTTTGACAAAACCTCCTGACAAAATTCACTGGAGCTTGTGTCATCCTCAGATCCAGTAAATGTATATGTGCTGGTCCTCGCAAACACTGCTGGTGGGCTGTGATGTGTAAATTAAATGGGATTGGTGGCACACAGTCGATTAGGATTTGTAGCATTTTGGTTAAATATGAGACTACACATTTATTTCCAGAAGTAGTGTTAACATAATTTCCTTTCGGTATATAGTCTTGTGAAATATATTTATCCTGGCTGAATAAATACATATAATAACATGGAAAGGAAGTCGATCATTCACACTGTGGTACAGTTCACAAGTCAAGCTACAAATATAGCCTCTTTTTGTTTAACATTATGTTACTGTATGCAGCTAACCTCTCCAAAAACGTATGGAAATAGATATATTCATATATCCCTGGCAACACTATATGTAGCACATTTTATATTGTTGAAAATGAAAAGTACCAAAACTGTGGTTTTAATGTTTTTTTAATTTAGTCAATCCAACCAAGTTAGGCTGAAAAGGATGTTTGTTTTGCCCCATGCCTGCCCCCAGTGAAAGACTTTTTATTACTGTCGCTATTCAAGATGCCAATCATTGTTAATGTGTGTCTACATAAGGCTTGCTAAAAACCAATGGAGAAAGTCAGTTTGTGTGCTGGTGGATTTGACCCTTCCATCAACATAATGTGTAAAATGAAATTTCTCCTCCTGATACTGTAGCTGGTTAGTATTACTATCCTTACAGTGCCTTTTAAAAGGTGTTTAAGTATACAGTGTACAGTAGCACTGGAGACCTCTAGTAAAGAAAACGAGGCCAGTGTAGCAAACTACCGTTGACCCTTCAAACGTTACTTGAGACAGGAATACAGTTGATTGTGCAGGGACCCTAAAGGTTGACATGAGCTCCGCATTATGACTCCGCATGAGTGACTTTTAATCTGAATCTGACCCAGTCAAACATTCTTTGACTCCAGAGGTGAGTAACGCTCTGTCTATCACTACACATGTCTTCCGTCTCAATCCAGAGAAGTGGTTCATTGTTTTACATTCTTTACTGGACATGTTCATTTCTGTATGCACTTCTAAAGCTTTTAGTCCAAACCTTTGCTTTGGAAATATCTCCCTAAAGATTAATTAATTTGACATACCTGTATGCCCTACACTTTCATTGAGTGTGGAGAAGTTAGAATGTCTTATTTGTTTTAGAAAAACTTAAACTGCAAATTGTTATCCCAAGACTGGCTCGGGATGTTTTGCTTGAAATGCTTTTGAAAAGTGTATTTATACAAATTGCAGAAGATATTTTGGTACCCTTTTTAGTCTACCATGCAAGCCTTCAGCATGGTGTGCTACATTTCTGTTATAACACAGCCCTTTTCTGTCAGGTGAAAATATGGGTAAATAAACCACTAACCTAACCTTCCACCTGGAGACCTGGGTTTGATTCCGACTAGCATCTAGTCTATGTATTTAATGGTATTGTATTCTGTCTCCTAAAATCGACACGACCGCAGAGTAGCCAAGGTCATTGGGCTGGTCATTTTAAAGTTTGGATTGAGGGGCATTGATAGAAGTCTATAATAATTTGTTGCCTGGAAACAGTCAATATAGGGTTAATATCACATGATTTGCTTTATAAAGTGCCTTTGACTATCCAGGTTTTAGCAGACTTGTTTTTTGCATTCTCACTGTTGCCATCTCCCACTTTCAGTAGTTTCTTTTCCCGGCCTGTGGATAATGTAGTCTATTGCAGTTTAACCACTATAGGATTGGAACTCCGTAGTTATTAAACATTTATACATGTTTGATTTGGCATTGACATGAAACTGCCTCTCAGTTTTTGCTGGAATAAATTAACATCCGGGTTCACTTAATATGTGCAGTTGGTCATTGACAGAGAAGAGCTAATACTTTCCTGACATTAAAATTGTATGTGTTGGCGCTTTTGTGTTTTACTTGTGTGTAGAAACAGTGAATGCATATGATCGTGGACGTGCTGTTTACTTTGACATGCTGCTGGTATATCCACTGTTTCTTTTGCTGGTGGTTAGTGGGAGCTTAAACTTATAATTTTATTTTACTTCAATGACTGGATAATTAAATTGAAGATGCAGGTCAAGTATTTCCTTGGTTAAAACAAATACATTCATCAAATTCAGAGAATTGTTTTTTGAAGTAATTAGCAGCAGTCGGTCTGTTAGTTTTCTTGAAGTTTACTTTTGTTTTTGGCACATGTTTGGTACTGCAGCAGTCACTGCTGAAATGTGGGTTTGTGATAGGCACAGAGGAGCCAAGGCTATGTCCTGAGTAAAGCAAAATTTAATATATTGTGTAACCCCTCCCTCCAAATGGCAAATTAGTTTTTGATTGGGAGAATCCTGAAAGGGAGGGAAGGGGTTCGTGTCTAGATTTAAGCCTGTTGTCAGGTATAATACTGGCATGGTATTTAAAAAACTGGGAAAGGTTTTGTCTACCGCATGGATGCCTACATGTCTATACGGGAGAGGGTGCCTTTTATTTTTTGTAATTTAGTTTCCATGCAGGCCACAGAATCAAATATAGAGTAAGCTGTTATGGTCATGGCTTCCATTTGTCCTGTAATGCCGTTCCACCAAGGCAGTACACACAAGTGTCTTAAAAATGGCTCTTAACTGTATAGTTACAAAGGGAGAGCCTTGTAGAGATTGCAGTATTATAGTAGAATAAAGTAAAAATTCTTGCACAGCTCTGTCTTGCTCTTTCCCACAAACCACAAGGCTACTGGCAGTATAATCAAGTGATGTACTGTAACTTTACAGTCTGCAGAATCTGCTGAGGACGGTATATATTACAGTTTTAAAAGAACTGAATGATTCAACCACCTCGTCTTCCCCTCGGCCCTCAAGCATTGTGACGCTGGCACTTTGTTGATAAATGACACCAGAATCCTTTTTATCAAAATGGATTCCAGTGGGAGGATTCTGTTTAGTCCATGTGCTACTCTGTATTATCCAATGGGATGATCTGCAACTGCAGCATTTGTTCAAGCCTTCTCAGTCTTTGAACAGAATTTAATCAGAATGTAATCAGCTAGAATTAATAGGAGTTCTAGCAGGCATTTCAAATGGAGATGATTGAAAACCTTCCTCTTTCCACATCTCTGCAAAGATGTGAAAGGGTGAGCGTGACTAGATTGCAGATTAGAATAGTTTTGGTTTCTCTTTTCTTCCTCCCCAAGGCTATCAGAATGTTGTTGTATTAGTGAGCGAGTGTGTCCTGATAGGCTTCATGTTGTGTTTTAAGCCTGCCGATGTTATTTTTGTTAATCCAGCCCTTTGATTTATTTATTTTTTCTAGCCTACATAAAGTGCAAAAGATTTGTATTTATTTTTTTCTGAGAAAATAGTCTCATACTTTCCAAATGCCCTGTGGTATTTTTTTCCTCCGGTATTTTCACAGCTAACAAGCTTTTCTTAGCTGTGAAAATACTATTACACTTCCCTTCATGCTTAGTTCTGCCTGCCCAACAAAAGCTGACAAATGTTTAATTTCAGCACAATTTAACAAGAACTTGGCTCTGGCTTCACCTTCTGAAAGGCTTTCCAAACTTCAGGAAAATACGACTGAGTAACACTTATCAGTTTGTGTTGCACTTGACGTTCATTAGGGATGACTTTTCTATCTGTGGAAAGACATGGAATGAACTAAAATGCAAAACAGCAAATAGCAGCACTGTAGCTGAATAACTCCAGACATTATTTTTTGTGTCCAGTTTTAAATACTGTCAGATTTGTTATGATAATGAAACAGGGGCCAAACCAATACTCTCCTGAATAGGGAGCCACGATGCCTAATAGTGCCCTATGAAGAGAACCAAGTGGGGTACATTTCATGGGCCCTAAAGTGGTGTGTTTTTTTTTATTTATTTTTTATTCCTTTTGCCTCGAGTATTATAGAAAATAGAGATTGGCAGGTATAAAAAAGGCTGAGTATGCAATATCCTCAAAATTGCTAGAATGTGTGAAAACTGAAATTATAACCCTGCAGTTCACATTTACTGTGTTTATTTAAGGGCTGCACCAATAAAGATTTTTTGTCCCCGATATCTACGAACTACTAGAACAAATAGGGCCTATATTTAAACTGTTCAATTATAAATGTTAGAAAAAGAACAGGTATTGTTTACTTGTTGCATTTACTTCAGAAATTGAATACAGAGAATAATGTAGTATTTTATTGTGTGCTTGACAGCCATTTATTCATTTGTTTTACAATATAGTAACACAAAAATAACTTTGCATTTGTATTTGTAAAAACAGTTCTGTAGAAAAAATATATAAATGTTAGTAACTTTTATAGCCGCTTGCTGTCAAACATTGCGTATTATAACTTCGACCTATAAGTTACTGTACAGTAGATAAAAATAAATAAATAAATAAAAATGTAGCCTACCCAATATCGGTGTACGTTATCGGCTAAAATAACAAACTGCTGATGCCGATTTGTGTTTTTTCCCCTTATGTCAGTGCCGTGGTGATAGGTTACTGATTATCGGTGCACCCCTAGTTTATTTATAAATGTCACTAGATTGGCTCTGTGTTTTATTTGTGCATTCTGTAAATTGGGGTGGTAGAAGTTCAATCTCTGCAGTGTTTCATGGGAAAGACAGGGTTTTCTATCTCCCTTGTGGTCTACAGAGATTATTAAAACATGTGAACTGCTACCCTGGCATTACATTTCAGACCTGTTCTACTGTAGGATTTAACCACCAGGACTCTGCAGTGTCATCCCTTGTTTTGTGTTTCGTCCATTTTGTTTCCTGTTGTGACATCATGAACAAAGTGAAAATGGGATGCTTGTGCAGTACATGAAGGACTATATCAGTGTAGTTGGTAAATTGCCCTCTGTAGAAGGTTGTCTAAAGTCTGTCCTTCAGAATTGTTTTATTCTAGTATCTCCTCCTTCTTGAATAAGCACAGCAATGTTTTGACAGATGTAAAATTTGGCAAAAGGGTTATATTTTGGTATAATTTAGATTTTGTGTTCCTTTTTTCCTGTAAAATAAATAAATAAATAAATAAAAAAGTCATAATGTATTGGAAAGCTGTCTCCCTTAGATAACGGACTGCTTGAGGAAAAACATGATTTTTTTGAGAGAAACAGCTAGGGCATTTTTCTTCGGTGTAACAAATACACAAGATCATCTTGAGTCATGTTCCTGGGGGTTTATCCTCACCCATTGTGTGTACTATCGAGGTACAGTGGATGTAAAACCTGACTTAATTTTATCAAGTTAAATTTACACTACCTGACGACTTAATCAGGGAGAATGGCTGAGATGGGAAAGTGTGGGACAACGCAAGATTGGCTGACAAGACCTATGGACAGTGGAACAGAGCAGGATCAGTTTCCTCATCAGATCAACATATGATGACAAGTGTAACCTGACCAATAAGTTGCCACCAGTTCCATTGAAGCGTTACACACAAAAGACAATATTCCTCTGTCCAGGAGAGCAACCACCAAGAAAAGGTGTTAAAACCAACTGGAAGCTGCTAGAGACTGGAAAATGCTGGCAGATGTTGGTCAACGGCTTATTTTTCCACCTGAGATTGCCACCACTAACCTTCGACCACACATCGTCTTATGGTCTGGATCAGCACGCACTGCTCATGTGGTAGAGTTAACAGTGCCATGGGAGGATGCTGTGGATGAGGCGTATGAGAGGAAGAAACTTTGGTATGCTCAACTAACTGCTGAAACGGAACAGCGAGGATGGAGAGTCCGGGTTTACCCAGTGGAGGTGGGTTGTCAAGGATTTGTGGCACACTCTACAACCCGGTTTCTCAGAGTTGTCGGGTTCAGTGGCCAAGAGTTGCGTTGCACAGTGAAGAACTTATCTGAAGCAGCAGAAAGGAGCAGCAACTGGCTGTGGTTGAGACTGAAATATTCTGTGTGGGGATGTCAAGCACAATAGGAAGAAAGCAGCACTGATGTACGGGTAAGTAAGCTGGGCTGAGTTGAGTGGGGGATGGAGGGGGGTGATGCTGGGGCGCCAGAATCGCTGTCGAGCCCACTTGAGGTGGTGTGGGCTTGTCGACAAAACACCAAGGATGGAAGATGTCCACTTGAAGACCCCAGAGATGTACCCTACTTGGCTCAATCGAGACGGTTGTGTGTGCTGATGCGCTGGGGAGTCAAAATAAGCTGATCCCTGGAGCCAGCATTACACTTTAGCCGTCAACACCAGGCAAAAGGATATCTACATTATCAGATGGAAAGAAACACAAATGAATGGAGATGCACATGGATCACGTTAGTTTACTGTAAAGATAAGCATTTGTGACATGTAAGATTTGACGTGCACTGCTGAAGCACTTTCTGATTTCCATGTTTGTTAGCCATAGTGCTTTAAAAAAAAAAAAAACTTTTTTTCAAATAAAAAGTAATGCGTTCCCACATTTTGTTACCTGTCACCAAGTTTAGTTTTTTCTTTTTTTTCGTTTTAAATGTAGTTAGATTACAGTAATGCATTTCTCCTCAATACTACTGCTGTGTTTCCTTTCTGCCTCATTGAGTTTTACCATTGTGGGTTGTGTCAGGAAACAATGAACCTGCCTGGTTTCTGTGGTTGAAACCGATAACTTCTCTTATGAAACTACATTTTGGATTTTTTTTTTTTTTTAGAGCCAGTTGAGTGCGATGTTGTTTTCACACTGTTCCATTTTCAAAACTAGTGAGTAACTGCTTGCATTAGTAGGAGCCTCTAATTTAAAATGGGGATGTTCTTATTCAGTTCCCAGCTGAACCCATGTCTGAGCTGCACTCTGCTGGTCAGTGGAGCAGTGGCATGTGATATGTAGTTGACAGGCAGGGGCGGGCTGGGTGGAATGGCTGCCGCAGGAGTCGAGAGGACCATGTGATTTAATGCACTGCATCGTAGTTGTTGCCAAGAAGTAGACTGCTAACCAAAAGCCAGCAGTAGCCAATCGGTAACAGCCACTATGCCAGTCCCATGTGTGCCAGTCCTTTGCCAGCCCCATCCCACTATGCCAGTACATCTCCAGTCCCAACCGATATAAAGTAATAACATTATTACTGCTGTTACTTCATAGGGTTAAAAAAAATGACTGGGGGTGTTAAGTGTTTTAGAGTTTAAAAGATGTAATATTGTGGACTGCTATGTTTTATAGTTTAAATATAAAAAGTGTTACACGGTGTACTGCATTTATTGGTTCTTGGACAAACATTCAAGCAACCACTGCTTGTGTGTTGTGGCAAAAATCACTATATTCGTAGTCACTCGTGAAATTTTAAAAATGACTCAATTATTATTTTTTTTTTTTTTTACTGTAATGGTATAAATTCTACTTTTGTTCTGCCGATTCAGAATGAATATTCATATACATTTTTAAATATTTTCTTGGGCAGAATGCTGCCAGCTTCTCTGAGATTTTAGAATTTTGTTTTGCTCCCTGTGAAGGAATTCTGCCCCCTCAGTTCACTCATTAATGTGAAAGAACACAACACTGGAAACACTCGCAGCGTTAAATGAGCGTGCAGTCTTCATCATGAGAAGACAGGCATGTATTAGGACAGGAAGGCTTGCATGAATTTTTGATGCTGCTTTTTAATGTTCCCCTTCTGAAGCACTGTACTTGCCTGTTTCTTAGATTTTATGTAACAAGCTTAGCAATCTTGCTTACTTCTCAGCTGTGTGCTTAAACAAAGTGCCTGATAAACATGTTGGCTTTTAGAAGGTGTACTGAGTTAAAGTCCCCATTTTAATGATGAATAAACAAATACAAAGTGGTTATTACATATGAATGTATAGTTTTAGGAACAGATCTGTGATGGATAGTAAACCCTTGACATGAGCTCAGATGTGTTTGGAGGCTCTCTAATTAAAAATGTCATACATTGTATTCATGGGTTACTTGTGGAGTTTTTGAAGGAAACACTTGCCATAACAATAATATATTTTCGTGTTGAAACATGGTATCTTCCATAATATGTGAAGAAATATGTGTGTAAGCCTTACTTTCAGGTAGTCTGTCCTGTACTGTTTAATTCCTGTCATAAACCAACCAGCTTCTTTCCCCTACTGACACATGCTTTGCAGCCAGAAATGTGCTTTGACCATGAAGACAATGCTGAGGTGCGAAATGACATAGGAAAGTAAACACGAACAGACAACAAAGTTTTGCCTGCTATTTTCCAGATACTAGTTGTTAAAAATGTAAATCCATGTTTGCTAGTTCGGCACATGTCAAACCTACAAATTGCAGTACATGATGGGTAAGATTTATGGATATTTAAAAGAAAATAGCCATAGGATTATTGGGCTGTTTTAACGTGAGCTTCTCGCATAGCGCTGGCGAGTGCACCTGAAGGAGTATTGAAGCCCAAGGGACATCATGAGCTAATGTTCTGTTGTGTCTGTGTTAACCCACAGATACCTACTGGGTCGTTGATGGATTTCTCATTTTTCCCATAAATGTGGTGCGTGTGTTTCCTAAAGAAGCACATATTAATGTAGTACAATCTGCTGGTAATTTTTCAAATGAGTAAATAATGGAAAAGAGAAAAGCCCATTTAATTGTTTATTGGTTGTCAAGATTTGAAACTACGGTGCATTCTAAAATGGTCTATCTAATCTGCTGTTTAGTGTGTGTGCATCTGTGTGTGTGTGTTTTAAGCTAGTGTATGTTGGGGTTGAGGTTGGGGTTTCTTTATAGGCTAAACAGCATTTAATCCTGATTTATCCAGACTGATTTAATCACATGGCTTTGAGCTTTTGAGCTCACACTGCAGACTTCCACAAATGCAGCTCCTGCTTCTTCTCCTTCAATGGAAACATTACATGATTTTATTGAAATGGTTTGGGTTATTCAAAGATGGAGAAATGTGCAAATCCTGTAAGTATACAGGGTCTATCTATGTGTGCAGGTACGTTGTATTATCACATACATGTACGGTATACAGTACATGTGCAAAGGATGTCTGACTGGCTGGATTTTCCTTGCATGAATTTACACTTTTGAAGCATTTTTAGTTTTTTATTGGTTACTGTGAATGCCACCATACAGGCATATCCTGATTCTAAGCTTTTAATTACCCCTCTTCCTCACACCTCCCCCAGATAGGTTCCTTGTCACTTCCATAGTAAGTGTGTTTGCTTGAGGACTACCACAGTATTCTTGATAAATGCCTTTCTTCATGGACAGATCAGTGATTGTGGTTGCCTAGGCAACAGGTACCTTCATTTATAACTCAATGTATGTAGGTAAATTAGAATGTTCAGTTTGCACTCTGTTGTTGTGATGCTAGAATCCACTGGTATATCAAAAAAAACCCAAACCAAAACAAAAAAAAAACTGCACTTGGTTATGGTAGACTGTGTAGCATGGGGGTCTTGACATGTCACATGACTTGCTAATTTCATCCCCCTGTATTGGCTGAGTTGACACTGCAGTAGTAATAGTTGTCCAAATGGTTTCAGGCACTTGCTGTTTTACTGGGGAAAGGAGCAAATCACATCTGTTTACTTGGGGTGTACAGATAAACTAATATCACGGTACAATAACTATTGCAATATGCAGGTCACAATACAACATGTATCATGAATGTGATGGTCCTGATTAGCTACTTGTATGATGCATAATAGGATCAAATGATCTTTAAATGATGGACTATTTTGTTAAACTAAAATGAACTCTGATCTTATTGGATGTCCCCTTAAAATGTGGGTGTTTTCTAATAAGTGCCCAATGATGTTGGTAATAAATATTGAAGGATGTGGGTGCAGAGGTAAGTTTACCACCTCCTACATTCATTTGATTATGTTGTTCTGTGGTAAAACTAGTATACTAACTAAGATGAATGTTTGCCCACAGTAGGTTAACCTCACCCTTACTGTAAGCAAGTACAGACTGAGTCCCTAATAGTCTGTCTGAAATACACAGTGAAAATACAGTTTTTTGCACAATTAATCAATTTGCAACCTTTCCCAAAATCAATTGCAATAGTCTTTAGAATTACACGTTATACTAGGTCGATCAAATTATAAAGCTGCACACATAGTGGTGTCTAGTGGGATTCTTTGTGTCGAACGTGGTGTGAATCTATTTGGCATAAATGTTGCAGTAAAATGTGTGTCTTTTAACATAGATGTTCTTTTGTAGAGAAAACTGCTGATCATGGATGACACTGAACAAAGATTCTGTAGCCTTGCAGTAATTCCAGAGATGTACAGTAATCTGCAAATACTAACAGAGAAATGTGGCAACCGACAGGACGACAGCCTGGAAATAGCTATTTGGGTATCATTTGATTCGAGACCCACATAATATGTTCTGGCTCAGAAAAAGTCTTTGTTTTGAATGATTTTGAGTTCACTGTAGACCATTGCTCTACAGTATTGACCAGGCAGTTTGTAAGCTGACCAAGTGGTTTGTTGTTGGCCTGTCTCAATCGTTCACATTGTGATGTACAATTTAAATTGAAAGCCCATTTCATATCAACTTATCTACTCATTTTGATGGCTAATATTTACAAAACCAAATCAGATTAAATAATTTATCAGCACTCTTTCTTTCCCATTTTTGAGACGCACCGGAGTTGTTCAGCCTCCACCAGTCTTGTTGGATTATATACAGTGTTCTGGGCACGGCTGCTGCCAGATGGGCCACTTCACTTTCCCCATGTGCTTGGGTGACCTGGTGTGACCTTTGCACGGCTTTCTTCTCTCGTTACAGTAGTCTGTTATTGAAGGTCTCTTGTTGACATCATCAAGCCATTTGTTAGATAGAAAGTGAATTGACAACATGAGTAGCAGTCTTAGTATCACACTCCAGAAATAGATTGGAGAAAGTCTGTACCTGTGAAATTACCCAGTCGAGGATATGGAAAACACCTCTGTGAGAATGCCACTCTACCTCATGCTGTGTGCAAATTGAATAGAAGAACATTCTGCAGTGTCAAATCTTTTCTGGGAAGATGGGTCGTACTGTGTTCCCCACCCCTCCCCCCACACTCTTTCCTACAGCATAAAGAACTGCAATAAATTTATGATCTGTTGATCTTTTTATTATTCCATCATTTAACCCACATTTTACCTTTTTTTAATATAACTTAGATAATTCAATTTTATGTAATAAAAAATAAAGCAATGAACAATTATTTAGAAAAATAAGGTCCCCTTTAATTTTTAGCTTGCTTCATTTGAGTTACAGTGGAGCTTAGCATTCACATCTTCCCTATTTTAATTCATAGTTGCTTGAAACCGTCTTGCGGCAACCCAGTTTGAGAGCCACCGTCAGAGCATTTGTAGGCCAGACTGCAGTACAGTCTGTGCCTCTTTCAGGATGCAGACCAGTGTGCTGCTGTGTCCAGAGAAACTTGCATTAAAACTAATTTCAAAGTTGCATTAGAAAGACTGTTCAGCTCCTGTCTGTCTGCAGAGCACAGACCTGTGTGTTATAGGGGTAGATAATGTGGTAGTGTTATCAATAAGTTTGTTTAATCTTGATTATTTACATTCTGAAATTATCAGTAATCATATTCTGTGAAAAATATGTATTTTTTCCAAAGGTCAACAAAGGCTAAAAAGGAGCAGCGGCACAGTTACTAAGATGTTTGGTTCCCATCTCTTGCAGCTGACAACTGATTTGTCCATAAAGACGCGGTGGGCGTGCCATGTTCTGGGCATCGAAAAATGACTTCAGTATCCCTCTATTGTGGGAGGAAACAGGGGGTCTTTATTTAAAAACGCAAAAAAAAACAGGCTGAGAGTGTGAAAGAGAAGCTGTGAACTAGGGAGAACATCTCATTTAATGGAAGTTACCTGATTTTAAGGACATCACAATTTATTGCAGTTGATAGTCAGTAGCTGAAAATGTCATTATCGCCCAACCCTAGTGTGCTGCTGTTTTCTGTGAAACTAACATTACCTTATTGCTTTAGAAAGACTGAAGCACCCTGGCAGAGAGAGAGTTCAAACTGATTAATATCCCCACCATTATTCTAAATTTAAACCGTAACAATATATTTTATATTGTTATTTCAAATTGTTTATATGATACAAACACATAATGTGTCCCCTACAGTAAGTAAGGCATCATGCTTCCAGTAATATTGGTGGTCTATTTCAGGCGTGAAATTTCTTCAGGCAAAGAGAAACACATTTAGAAAATTGTGTAGGTGTGGCTGCCTGATTTTTAACTGAACATTAATGTATGGTATTGATTTGCCTAAGCCTGACTTGTGGTCAACCTTGTATATTTTTTGTGTATGCACTGTATATATTTCTTAATCGGGAACAAATCTACATTTCTTTACAATGCGGCAACACATTTTGGAGGGAAGGGGGGGTGAAACTATTATAGCATGTGTGCAGTAATTCACTTGGGGATTCTCACTATTTGCAGTCTAATAAGATAACAGCAGAGTTCTTATTTTGTTTTCCCACTGGTCAATTGGATGAGACTGAAATGTGTTTTATGCAGGAGTCTCCTAAAGGCAGTAGGTGCACAGTATTCTGTTGTGGTCTAATGATGTCACTGCTTCTGTCTCCCCCTCTCTGCTGTATGGCATCCGGCAACAGCTCCTGCTGTTTCCTGTACGATGGACGCCCTATGTAAGGGTGAATGATTACAAGAAGCTGGGCCTCGCTCATTTTCCACTGGTTGAGGCTAGCATTGCTGCCTTGGTCCAGGGGCCTAATTTAGCGCTGCTGTTCAAGGACACTGCCTGACCTAACAAGAAGTGCTGGATTTCCTGGTGATCCTCAAAAGAGCCTATTCAGCTGGGGCTTTTGCTGCACGGTTAGGGAACTACGGTCAAACTCTGAGAACCACGGACCTTCACCACAACAGGTGGATGAGCTGCGCCTGGTGAACAAAAACCTGCTCAGTGTGTCCAAACTCAACGGACAGGCTGTTGGCAGAAACCTGGCAGCGCTGGTAGCCGCCTGCAGGCAGCTTTAGCTTTCCCAGGCATATGTGCGTGACGGGGTACAGCATCGCCTGGGCATATGTTCAGTCTCGCGGTGGATGAGATGCTGCAGTGCTCTCACCATGTGTGGAAATCCACTGATGAGCTGGTTCATCTGCTGCACGTAAACCAGCGGCAAACTGGCACCTTAGGCCCCAGCAGCCTTAAACATCTGAAAGAAGCGATGTTCTGGATTGGTCCGTGGTATAGCGTCTGCAGCAAGATAATAGCTTCCAACTACCTGTACGGACAGAATCTGCAGGCCAAGCCACAGGCTAAACAGCAGCCCTTGGATTTTGCTGCCACAGGCCCAGAGCCCCTTCTCAGCAAGCCATCTGGACTACTGGGGTCAGTGCACCAGAGAGCTCTGCGTGCTTACTACTGTTCAGATCGGCTATTCGCTGCAGTTCAAGTACAATCCTCCTCCCTTTAGGGGCAAGATGACAGCATCAGTCACTGACCCACAGGATGCCGCTGTGGTGTCCTCAGGAGGTAGCAGCTCTGCTGCAAAAATGGGCTATTCACATGATAGGCCCCTCCAGCTGGAGGATAGGTTCTACTCCAGGTACTTCCTACTGCCCAAGCTGGATGGTGGCCTTAGACAGTTCAACCTGTATCTGAGCTGAAGGAGGTTCAAAATGCTCACAATGGAACAGCTGTTGTAGTCAATCAGACCAGGTAACTGTTTCATCACTGTGGACCTCAAAGACGCCTATTTCCACATCACCATAAAACAACCACACAGGTAGTACCTGCAGTTCACCTGTCGGGGAACAGCGTACGAGTTCCTTGTCTTGCCATTTGGCCTCTCCCTAGCTCCATGTGTCTTCTCAAAGTGCATGGAAGCTATCTTGGCACCATAAAGACTCGAAGGAATGAGAGAACTCAATTGTCTGGATGACTGGCTAATTTGTGCCCCGTCTCCAGCATAGGCAGACACCCACATGGAACTAGTCACCAGCCACCTTCAACGTTTGGGCCTTAAGGTAAATCATGCGAATGCCAGCTCGCACCTTCCCAGATAGCCTTCTTTCTTGGAGTGTGCTTAGACTCCGGGTCCATGATGGCCACTCTGTTGGACCACGAGTGCAGACAGTAGCAGCATGTTTGGAGTTCTTTCAGCTCAACATAGTGCTCACAGTATTAGCTTACCTGAAACTTCTGGGCCTGATCAGAGTAGCTTCCCAGACCCTTCCATTGGGTCTCCTGCACATGCACCCTCTGCAGGCCTGGTTCAACAGCAGGCTTTTTCAGCCCTCACTAAACTACCACTGTCAATAGGCACTCTCTTAGTGGAAACAGCCAGCCCATCTACACCTAGGCTTAGCGCTGGGCAGTGTCGCCAGAAGGGAAGTAGTCACCATGGACGCGTCCAGCCTGCACTGGGGTGCCAGGTGGAATGGCTGGGGTGTGCAAAGTGTGTGGAACCTCCCACGGCAGCGTCTCCACATCGGTGTTTTAGAGCTGCAGACAGTTTACCTGACCTTGCAGAATGTACAGCAGGTTCAAGGCAGACATATGTTTGTCCGTACATACAACATAATAGTGGTGACATCAACCACCAGGATGGCCTCTGGTCGCCCAGTCTCCATTGTGTGGCCCACAAGCTTTTACTATTGGGCGCAATAGAACCTCCTCTCACCTGCATGCAGTACATCTACCCAGGGTGACGAACTGGGTGCCGAACTGCCTCTCAAGGAGGGTTCCAAGCAGCTCAGAGTGGAGGTTTCACCCTGAGGTGGTTAGCCTTATCTGAGAGACGTTTGGGAAAGCAGAGGTAGACATATTTGCTGCCCAGGAATCAACCCCAATGTTCTGTCTGGTTCTCCATAATAGGAGGAAAGGAACTGCTGGGAATAACTCCCCAGAAGTTCACTTTCTGGCGGGGACATTGTTGAAAGGGGCTCTGCGGCTTCAGTCACCTGTGAAGGACACTTGTTCCTTGCTGGAGGCTAAGTGTGGTGCTTAATGCACTCGTGAAGCCCATTTGAGCCCCTGCATTCAGCTGAGTTTAAATGTTTTTTCATTTAAAATGACTTTCTTGCATGCTATCACCTCCACGAAGTGGGTGAGTGAGATGCAGGCATTCTCTATATAGTGAAAGCCTGCTTAATTTTCAGAGGCCAGGACAAAGGTCACGTTTCGTGCCAATCCTGCCTTTTTGCATGTGCCATGCCAACCAGTCTGGAAATGGAGGCTTTGCATCCACTTGCATTCCAGTCTGACAGAGCGACAGCTCTATACGCTCTGCCCACTTCAGGCCCTGGGTTACTATATTGACAGGATGAAAAGTTGGAGGCAGTCTGAACAATTTGTCTGCTATGGGGCGAATTCCCCTGGTCAAGCCCTGTCTACGCAGAGGTTGTCCAAGTGGAGTTGGGACTGCCTATGAGTGAGCCAACTTGCACCCTCCAGAAAAGCTCACTGACCATTCCACCAGGAGCATGGCAACTTTGTGGGCTTTATTCCAGGGCGCATCTGTTAAAGAGATATGCATGTAACCATTAACCTTCAAGGTTGCTGCGTCCATGATTGCAACAGGCTTGAAGCTGAGATCTGTGAGCGCAGTCCTTTTGATACCTTGGAGGCAGAGTCATGACTGTGTCACAGGCATGGCAAGTAGCTTTGGTACACAATTTTCAGGATTCAAGTCTTTAAGAGGTTAATACTCATTGGGTAATGGTTACATTTCTATTTCAGGGAACCAGGGTTATGATAATAACCTAACGTTACAAGGAATTGATGTTTTATAAGATGTGCAAGGCATGGGTCAAAAGGGAAACAAACAGTGGCGCACAATAAAACAATATCAGGGATTGGAGAAGAAACTGCTCCTAAGCATGGCTTCTGTGCTGTACTACAAACGCTCTTTGTTGAATTCTTCAATTGTGAAGTCACAGAGAAACATTTTGTGGAGTGTTGTGAATAATTGAGTTTGAATTAGTGTTTACCCCCACTTTCTTGTTAAAACTCAAAATAAAAATGGAACAGCTGTATATGCACTAACGACCAATATGGATGCAATCTAACAATTTATACAAAATGTGATGTGAGTATATCTTTCGCCTTTTATTTCTTTGTGAGTAGACCAAATTAGCTGTTGCAAACTGTATTTTCATCAAAAGGCTTGTCCAAGTGAGACCACACCTGGCAAATCGGAGAGGACCAGAATCACGCCCTCGTTAGATTATATATGGTTGTATATATATATTTTTCTTTTCAAACATATTTCCAATTTTGTATTTACATTTGATGGTGACGGGGCCGCAAAATACTAAAATAATGCTTTCCACCCATCTGTCTATCCCTCCATCCATCTTTCACACTCCATAACTCAAAGTAGGTAGTTTTATGGTTATTGCCACACATGTTGACAGGCACATGCAAGGTCAAAGTCATAAATACCAGGCATTTTCCCTGTCTCTTGATTTTCTCATGATAGAAGCAGAACTGATGGACTGAGTTGGATTCAGTTTTATGTAATCAGGTACGAACTCGGTTCCTACTGCATTAAGTAAATCTGTGAATCACAAGTAGGTTAAAGCCTGTTTTTCGCCTTTCTCTAACTAAGAACCATTGACTAAAACCATCGATCCAACAATGTCTGACTTGAAGATTGTCATACATTAGACAGGAGGTCACTTAGTATTTCTATTGAAAATATAATTTTTGTATATAGGCGATCCTCGACTTATGACACTTCAACTTACGATGCACGGCACTTAAGACTATTTTGCATTATTACCCTGCTTCGACTTTATGATGTCGATACGGCATTTACGACACGATGAGACTCGAGCCATGCATCGTGTGCACGCTCGGTGTCTGAACTGCAGAACATGTGGTCGCCCTGACTTAGTCTAGCACTTTTAAATTTTTTTTTTATGCATGTAACTTTTTTTAAATTATTTATTTATTTTTTAAATTTATTTGCTGTTAACAATGTCTGATAAGAGCAACTGACTCAAAACGAAACCTAAGCTGTGAACTCTGTCACATGATGAGGGGCTTAACTTCAGGCGATAGTATTTCCTGCTAGGAGTACCACATACACACACGGAATACATCATTGGAAAGCCCCGAGTCTGTACTTTTTTAAACAAGCCAAATAGATGTCTCAGTAATATGCGCATAACCACCGGGCTGAGTGTAAAGAGTTAAATAAATATTTGCACGAGTACAATATAACAAGTCATTTTTGTAAAACTATATTACCTGGCTGAAGAGTCAGGAATGTAACCCCAATTTATAACATTGTTCCTATGGGAAAATGTGCTTCGACTCGCAACGCGACTTTCAGGAACCAATTGTGTTGCAAGTGCGAGGACTGCCTGTACTGCTCTGTGGGCTGCAGATAATCACTTTCTGTATGTGGGTAATTGGGGTAGATTTGACAAAAGATTGCATTTACCATTTGCCCACATATAATATAGTAGCCTTCTAAAGACAAAAAGTTTTCATAAAAAAATAAAAAAGCAATGGCCATCTTCAAGTTTTGTGGTAGTTAATTATTTTTTTCTGTATAGCATTGCAATATTTGGAATCTGTGTTTTCAGATTTATAAAAGCACTGTACGTTTCAAATTGCATTTTACTATAGTCTTTCACTTACTGTGCACTTATTACCCTCTGTACTATGTGCCTGCACTGGTTTTCATAAAAGGCAGTGGTTGCTGAATGCTGTTGTCTCCACGAAACAAACAGGCACTTTTTTTTTCAAAATTATGAAATTTAATGCACATCTGGCTTCGAAATACGCATGCACCAGTGAGGGGTGTCAAGAAGAGATAGAATATCCTTGAGTGAACATGCAGGCTCAAAGAAACAGGCGAGAAAACGAGAGAAAAGAAAGAATAATTAACATGAATGAATACAGAGAACACAAGTAATAAACATTGTTTATTTTTACTTTCTCGCTTTCGTTTTTGTTTATTATTCATTCTTCAGTTAGTTTGAGGTTTGGCCACCTCTGAGATATGCACATTGTTGTTATAATTTTTAGTATAAATGGATTATTGATTTATATTCTTATTTATTATGTATTAGTCATAGTGTTCCCCTTTTTATAAAGCTATAACAAGAAGCCATAGTTAAGGGTCTGTGCTATTTGAGGTCTACATAGTGATGCAAGTGCTAGTGGAATTACATTTTTGGGCAATGACCAAACTACATTACAGCTGGTTCCACTGTATAAAGTTCTGCCTTATAACAAAGGTGCACTGTAGTAATTACATTTGTGCGCTAATTTTTACATCTATGAATATGTATTTGTAAAGTTGAAGTCAGAAGCTGTTTTAAAATACACATTTTCAGAACATGTAAAATCAAACAATTCAGAAAATATCGTCTACAGGCTCTTCAGCACTTACATAGATAATTAATGAGGCACCAATATATACAAAAATAAATAAATAATTGACTAGAAAAGTAATGCGTTTTGAAGTTATGCAAGTAGGTCAGAGATCATGTGACATGGGATTTAAGCTCTGCTGTCTTTGTTATCAAAGACAAGCTTTAATAGCAGCTGCAAGTATAAAATTAGGTTCTTTTGTGTTTGTAAAATGCTGACGTCTTTAATTACAGTTCCCTGAAAGGCATTCATTAATATATAGAGAGGTTTTACATAGCAGTATCGTCGCTGCTTTTGGTGTGCTGCAAAGAGACTGCAAAACAAAAGGAGAGAGAATGAGCATTGCTTTTCAGGGGAGCTGTTTTATTAATGTGTGATGCTCCATTTATAACCAGCAGACAGATGGGTAGATCAACAGCGCTGTGAAAATACCTTGCTTTTTCTCCATATGCATGGGAGGAGGTCCCAGTCTATATTGGCTATAGTAATGCAGCTACACAATTTCAAGGGTGTTGCGTTGTATCCATCGTTGTGCCATCTGTGCACTGATTGGGCTGAAACGACATTGATCACTGTTTTAACATTTCATGAAACTGGTCTCTGGTTTGTGTGCACTGTACTTGGAGCCCTGCTATGATTTGTAACAGATAACGGTGGATATATAGTAATTGGCTGAAACACCTTTAGCACAGTTCATTATTACAGTGCTCCCTTGCTATAAGGCTCTGGATTATAACACGCCTCGGATATAACAGCATGTCCCCCAATTCGCTATACTAGTTTTCATGCAACATTTCAAACTGTAAACAACTCCAGTCTAAAATTCCGTTTCTGTCTCAATCTTTTTGATACAGCATCTAAACTGAAGAAAAGCTGTGCTGGCACTTTATAACACAGCATTCTTATTCAGCATCCAAACCTGGGGCGAGCCATACCCTCTCCCCCCGCTCTAGCCCGCTCTCTTTCTCACACTTGGTTTGCTCGTCTGTCACGTCAAACTTAACTCCTGACTGCTGTTTAGCCAGGCTATTTGTAGTTTAAAAACTGCTAATTAAAAACGACCACGAGTCTGAATGTTACCTTATTTAAAAAAGAAAAAAAAAAAGATTACATGGTGCTTTTATGCAAGGATAATTGATGGAAAGTTACATTTTTGCTTTATTATATGTGCGTTATAGAGACTAGAGAGAGTTTATTTTGTATTTTAGTCAGATGCGTGTTCTGTTCTGCGGCACCCCCCACCCTCTCCCCGTTTATAATGCTGTTCAGTTATAACGCTCATATTTCGTGCCCCCCCCCTCCGAGACTCGCGTTATAGCGAGGGAGCACTGTACTACTTTTAGTAAGGAATTGTATATACTTTGTGTGGGTAGGTGTTGTTTTTGTAGCCTTTTTTTCTATTCCTGGCTGCACATAGCCTATTTTAAAATTGCAATCCATGGCACAGATTCTCTGCTTGGGTGTGTTCGTTCTGTTTCGAGGCCAAACATACAGTGAACACATTTTCTGAGTCGTTCCAAATCCCTTCCACATTTAGTTCATTTAGTTGAAACATGCATGGTTTTAAAATAAATTTATTAAAAAAACAAAACAAAATGAATGTGGTTCTTAAATATGTTAAATAAGTATTTATTTTTTTCTCTTTTTTTAAAGATATAACTTAATTTGTAGATACTACAGAAAATGTTATGAGACCAAACCAATTGTCTTACCCTGTTTAGCTGATTTTGTCGTGGTAACCTTTTGTATTCTCCAAAAATCTTGATAGAAAACAAGGAATATAATCTGTTCACAAGATGAGCAACATTTAAACTTGTATTTTGTTTCTCAATAATTTTGTTCATTGTAATTCAACTGGCCAATTTCCAGTATTATCTATAAGAAAATGGATGCACGTTAGTACATTTGGGGATCATTCATATAAAGATCAGAAAATCAGTTAGTTAAAGCTATATTAGAAACCACTTGTAAAGCAAAAACAGTCTAACCTTGTACATCCCTATACACAGTTACCATGCGATACATGTATAAAGCTTGCTCTTAAATGGTCCCTTGTCATTATAAGCCAATTATAGCAATATTTTGGTATGGATGAAGCTTTTTTCTTTTCTGAAGCAGCATAATATTTTCCGTTAATGAGGAAAAAGGGTAATCGGATCACTAACTTAAAACTTAACAGGGTTATGCTTTTATGGGTCTAAATTACCTTTCAGTAATCTGGGGGATGAAAAATGTACAATACTAAATGGGCCAGTGTGCCGTGAAGACAGTGCGGGTATGCATCTCCTCCTGTAGCCTGTGGCAGTGTTGAGTTTGAGTTAATGATTCTTCCATTATGGTTCAGCTGGAGCTGATTTGTATTAAAACTATTTATTGCAATATGCACAGTTGACTGTTCTAGCGTAGTGTATTTATACATTTCAGTTAACTTCATATTTTGTAATCGATGTGTGATAGGAATCCTCAAAAAACATTGCTCCACTGTTTTGGCTTTAATGTGGGTTTAAACACCAAGGTTTTAAAAATCTGCTATGCTTTAGGTCAGATTTATGGCATCAGTGAAATTTAGAGTGGTAACTCGGTTTGAGTTTTGGAGATGACTATGATGTCTTCTGTTGCTTGTGGAAGGCCTGATGGTATTAGTAACAGCTAAAGGAATCATAAGCCTCTGTCATCGGCTCTTGAGAACTTATTTATTTATTTATTTATTTATTTATTATCTCCCTGGAGGGCAAGATTACTCGTGTATGGGTAGGAGTTTCTCATGATATGAAGTGCTGGGCCTCACACACTGCTTTTGTTTTTTGGTTGAACTTCATCCCAGTGCTGTTTTGGATTCTTCATTCTAGTAATACTGGGGGTGGGGTTTAATTTGATGATGACGATGGCAATGGTGTTGGGTGTGTGTGTGGTGCGTGGGAGGTGGAGAACTCTGCAGAAGTATTGCCATGATTTGCGCACTCTGTCACAGTGGAAGCTGGAGGACATTTGGTTACAACCCTCCTAACAAATGAAGAGCCTGAGCCGGCGTGGGCAGGGTAATTAACACATTATCATTATCCAAGCAGCGTGAACTCTATTTCAGAATGTACTGAAGGAAAAGTGGCAAAAGCACAACATTTAAGTTTATACAAAAGGGATAACCTTTTTACAAAGATTTAATATCTTACCTGATTTGAGATACAGTACACTCCGGATAAGAGAACACCCCTCAGGAAGCAAGCAAAGTGTTCTCTATGTCAGAAAAAACGCTTTTCTTACCCTGTGTGGACTGAACCATCCCATGCCCACTACAGGATGAACACAGAGTGCACCAATGAATAACAGAGATTAAAACCTGGCCCAGTGTCGATATTTTTGTTGTACCAATTAGAAAAACTACTTGGAGGAAATTGCCAAACCGCTTCCTTTTTATAATATCCGCCCTTATTGTGGCACCACAGCAGTCGGATATGCGACAGACTGCTGGATAGGATGATAAACTACTAAATTTAATACATTAAAAAAAAATAGGCGTTTTGGTTATACATCCAGCATATTCAACGTTCACACTTTGAGTTTATACGTTCTTGTTTGACCAAGAAATGTGAAAATGTACTCTCAAAAACTGAAGACTCTGCAAGGTGTTCTGATACTTTGGTAGAGAATAACAAAACCTACAAGAGCCACCATGTGGTCTCACAGTTGCACACCTGGAGACTGAATTGGCAGTGTTGCACTGGGGCATATGCAGTGGTTGCCTGCTGTTTTTTACCAAGCTGTACTTCGGACATTTTCCTCCACTTTTTTAATTACAGGTATCTGTGATTTGGCAGTCTACCATTCACTGGCCTGATTTAATTAGAGGGGAGGTTTGCTCTTAAATGCGAAGAATGGATTTCTGTGCCTCGCACAGTAATGAACTTTACAGATTTGTCTTTGCACGTGTGGGAGTATAAGGATGTAAGACAAAAGCCACAAATTATATGCATCCTATTTGCCGAATGTGATTGCTGTTTATAGGCCTATGCATACTCAGTGTGAGTTTTTATGAAGCAATTCAAGATTTGTTTATATTTTTTTTTCAGTGGTTGCAGTGTTGGGATATACAGTAGAGTAGTTGAAAAGTAAGGAAACCTTAACTTTTGTGGGTTTTGTAATCTCTTCACATTCTTCTGTGACCTTCACATTAAAAGTGTTCTGCTCCGTTGTTTACTTCACTGCAATTTTGTAAGAAATTGCCTTCAGTGGTGTCTGCCGCACTTTGCAGGTTGTAGTACAAAACCAGAAGAATGATGTATCCAGCCTTGATCTTAGCTTTGTTTCCTCTGGTTGGTTGGTTTGTTCAGTTCATTCCTTTACCTTTAATGTGCAGCTTTGTGTGTCTCCTTGTTGAACTGCATTGAAAAAAAATACATTGCAAATATGGTAGAAAAGTGTGTGTGTGTTTTCAGTGCTGCATTTGCAGTCTGCTTTTTCTTTCTGCACAAAGCCATGTGTGTTTGCTTCCAGACATGGTGCATAAGCCTTCAAAATGTTTTATTTTTTATAATACTTTGCTAAAATGAATCCAAGAAACTGCTGTTTGTTTTTTTTTTTTTTTTTTTCTCAAAATTGCATTGGAGGCACCAGTCCCACAATAAAGTATTTAAATGCACATTTCATGTTTCTGTGTGAGACTGTCATTTAGCTGTGTACCCCTCACATGCAGAATGTCAGTTTTATTGAATTTTGTAATGCCTACTGAGGGGTTGAGACAACCAAACCCAGCCCTTGAGAGGTGAAAGCAATTAGAGGAGGAGAATGTACCCCTTGTTGCTGCTCTAGTATTGGTTTAAAAGGGTGATGGCACTTTTTGGATCAGGAGTGTGCCCTTATTCTGAAAAGAAACCAGTTTGACAAGTCGTCATTTTTTTCTTCTTCTATGCAGTAATTTCTAGAGTGTTGATACAAGGCTTAAGGTACTGCAGTTATATAACTTGCTGGGAGTGAGACTGCGTTTCTATTCGCAATGTTATTATGATTGTTATTTTTTCAGACCTATATCTAAGTTTTATTACAAGCTATGAATCTTTGTTCGAAACAACAGCAATCACTAGGATTAGGCATTTTTAGCCTTGGTGCCTCTTTAATTGAGCTGGTCTCTTCCCCCCCCCCCCTAATCTGCCAACTGCTAATATGAGGTGAGGGAAAGATTTTGAAACAAGTTCACAGTAGCATTCTTTTTAAAGGAATATAGAATTATAGATTTGGATTATTTCTTAGCATCTTGTTTTTTGTAGTAGTCAGCGATGTGTGTAATTATTAATTTTTTTATTGCTAAAATGCTAATAGAGGTATCCCCTTCTGACTACTTTTGTGCAAACTGTCTTCTCACACGCCTTTCCCTAGTATAGTACCAGCTGGGCTTGTGAAGAGAAAAGAGAAGCACTGGGATTTTAACAGCCTCCCACTGACGTCCTCAAACATGTAATTCTCTGCAGCAACAGATCTGTGACGCTGAGAAGCCGGGGGTGCTGTGAATTTTAAAAAGATCAACACCTACATCCAGTCCTGCAATGGCAAACATAATTTACCAGCATTCATCATTTTCTTTCTTTTTTTTTACTTTTGGATTTTATATTCATTCATTTTATAAATAAATGAGTAGTACTGTTTGCTGTATTGTTATTTATTTTAGTAAATTCTAAGATTGTCAGATGCACATTTCCTGGCAACAGCTTGTGATCCTGTCAAGAACACTAATGCAACTAATACAGTAATTAACTGTGAAACAGTGCTGAGCTAGTGGTGTGGATTTTTTTTCAAAATTTGTAAAATAGCCTATTTAAGGTAAAATATTTTGTGTTACTTTCATGGAGGCAACACCTACCACAGTACAAGAAAATTACAAGAAATGTCAAGCTTTCTAGGCCAATTTTAATAGTGGAACTGTCTAATGTTGAGTGACAGGCGGAATCGATCTGGCTAGTTGTTTTATGTAAATGGTTTTTTGTACGGTACTGTAAGAAAGATTCTATTGATCTTCTTTTTGGAGTTCAATTTGCCATTGTTTTCAGAAAATTATGATCATTTTGGACGGCCCCTTACTAAAGGACTTTCTATTTGAAAGAACGATTACAGGTAACCGAATAGCACTCGGTCTTGGAGTAACAGAACTTGGGAGCACCTTTATTATATAAAATATCGTACAAGTGGAATGTAAAATGAAAAAAGGGTCAACGGCAGACGTGCTGTCCGGAAATGTGCTTGTGGGTTGCTTTCTCTATTGCAGCGTGTAAAAAAAAAAAAAAAGTTGTGAAAGAAAGCAATCTGCACTAAAAGATGGATTTTCTCTTTTATGAAAATTCCCAGTGCCGGTCAAACTGCTGTGGAGTAGTTTTGTTTTTAACTGTCCAGTTTAACTCCAAAAGCAACAGTCACTTATACCTATTTTCCACTGTACGGCCGAGCCCTCAGTGTGGATAAGGAGAGCCTGGGTTGTTTTTTCAATGCAGAGCCGAGCCGTGCTACCAACGTCACACGCAATGAAAGACAGTTGTTAATTAACCTGTTTGCCAAAAGATGCGCTAACAAAGTGTTCAAAAATGAACAGACCAACGGTACTGCTGTATCTTGCACTGCTATATTTTGTAAATTATATTTAGGAATGTCTTTATACACAGTTTACTGATTATATCGACTTATTAAAGGTCAATTAGTTCTTTTGGGGGTGGGGGGTGAGGTGGCGACGACAAGGTTTTAAAAATATGATTTGCCAAAGAGTCCGTTTTTTAAGGATAGTTGTTTTTTCTAGTTTTTTGTTTGAGTGCTTTAAAAAAAAAAAAAAAAAGAAGCTTGCATAAACGCAACGAGAGCCATAGTTGTATGCATGGTACAGCTGTACAGTATTTAGTTTGACTATTTTTGTAAATGTTTAGAATTTGTTTCATTTTATATTAATGTAATAAAGGTCAAGGATGAAAAATTTGATGGGCTTCTGAGTGGTGCATCTGGTAAAGGCACTCAGTGGAGTGCAGGATGTGTCCTATAGCCTGGAGGTCACTGGTTGGAGTCCAGGCTGTTCTATTGCCGACCGTGGACGGGAGCTCCCAGGGGGCGGCGCACAATTGGCTGAGAGCTGCCTTGTCCTCTGACGGTGTGAGATGGCTGCACAGTGAGTCTGCAGTGTGAAAAAAAGCGGTCAGCTGATCGCTGTATAGAGATCATTCAATTTGATTTGACATACCCTTTAGATTATGCTACCGGGGATGCTTTGTTTTTGTTCACAGCATCTCCCATTTCTAGTTGGTTATTTGATCTGTCTTGTGAAAAGCTATGTTTTAGTACACTGCTGACGCAATACTTTGGCAAAGGAAAGGTTCCCATTAAAGAGAGGATATTGCTATTTTGCGGCTTCACAGCCATAAAGGTTTTAATAGAGAACTTTATTTAGGCAGTAGTATCCAGGTGTATAGTGTTTCAAATCCTGCGTTAATGTAATGCTGAACACCCCTCGAGTCATTTTAATACAGAACAGGGTATCGCATGAGGAGTCATGCAACATTCCAGTCTGTACTGGGAAAGGGGGGCACTAGTGCCCAAAATCTCTCCACTAGGTGCCCAAAGTCGAAGTAACGCATACCAATGTCGGCCATAACGACACCAAGATAGGCCTGGCATCGATAATTGCTTATTTATATACATATCTATAGCTAATATATATATATATGTATATATATATATATATATATATATATATATATCTATATATATATATATATAAAACAACCTTCTGCATAACAATATATATTTTTTCAGAAGTGGAATAAATTTTTTTAAAAAAGTCAGTACTGGAATAATTTTTTCAGAGTGGTGGAAATTTTATTCAAGCAGATACTGTGGCATGTATTGCCAGCTCTCCCCTAGAGCGTAATTTTAATCGGGTGTTATTCAATACTTGTCAATAGAAACTGCAGGATGCAGCAACTTCCTTTTCGATGCATCTTTTCATCCCATTTGTCTGAATGTGTCAAACTCCCGTGAGGATTTTACCTTCCTTCTGTCTATCAGTAATTTGAATCCTTAAGATGCAGATTCTTTTGCCTAGAACTAACCTAAGCATTTTTTTTTAATTCTAGTACTGCCATCTCTATAACGTTACCCAAAGTTAGACCAACCAACAAGGAGTAATTTCAAATCAAACTTCTAAGAAATACTTTGTAAATTTGAATAATTAGGGTACTTTTTTTTTTTTTTTAAAGCAACATTCAGTCTGTCTGTCTAAATGCCAGTGCAAGTCCTGAAAGAACTGTATTCGAGTGGGGTGGCTGCCCCCTTGTGGCTATTTGAAACATCAGCTCCAGTTTGTCTGATCCTCCTTTTTAATAGCACCTCTAAGATAGAACTCACTGTTCATGAAAAATAATTTAGGTGGTGTCTCTTTAGAAATCTCTGTGGAGTTCAAAACTAATTACCAAGTCATGGATCACTACTGTGTTTTTTTTGTGCAAAGAAGTTATATAAGAACTCGCTACCCCCCCTCGCCAGCTTTTATTTTAATTCAATCCGTGCAGCTAGCAGACAGGAAGGATGTGATCAGCCTGAGGCCGATTTCAGAGTGGGGTTTCATACATTTTTACCGAAACGCATAGCGAGATTGAATTCATTCATTAAATGAAAGCAACTTTTTTTTTTTTTTAGTGCATGCATATACTGAAAGTGTGCCTGTTTGATTGAAGTACCCTATATCATTTGGTCCCCCATAATGCAAGCAACCTCTTTGTCTTTGCTTATCAATGCAATCCTATTCTGTGTGCATTTCATTTAGTTTTTTGTGGATGTTGTTTTTAACCCCCTTTTTAAAGAACTGACTTCAAAGCATTGAGACATGTTTAAATTCCTGATAGTGCCTATCTTGGGTATTTCTACTTCAGCAGCTGTTTGACTGAGGGTGTTATGTAAGGTTCTTGCATCTAGTCACAAAAATACTGCAATTGTCTTCGGAATAGAATTGATGCCCACTCCTTTTAAGGTGGATTACATGAATTACACAAAGTTAATAATAACCAATTTTGATGCAAAACCTTTGAATGTAGCTGTACAACATGTTACGCTGATGGGATGCACAGTTTAATTTTAGTTGCAAAAACTGGACTCAAACAAATGTTATGCAGGGTATAAACGGCCAGCACACATTTAACATCAGATTTATTAGAATGACAGTTTGTGTATTGTATGAAATTGTGATGTAGTGCCCTGTTTTTGTACATTTAATCAGGTCAAGGTTTGCACAGCTGCCAGTGGGCCCATGTTTGCCTTGCCTTAGCAGAGCCATGCTGTGTGTCTGTGCTGGAGGACACTTTAATACTGGATAATGGAGTGTAAGTAGTTTATCATAAAGCCTGCCCTCGAATGGTCGTCTTCTAATGGGGAGGCGGAAAGTTTAATTGTCTGGTGATGATTCTGAGTTGTTGTTGGGCTGTGCAGCGCACCCTTGCTCTTTTCATCGTTGAGTCATGCTCACCGGCCCCCGGCTTGTGAGTGAGTGTGAGAGTAGCAGGCGCCAGGCAGAGAGTGGGCAGTGGCAACATTATAAAAGCTGTGTCTGGTTCAGTGTGCAAAACTGATTTGAAATTATATTGTGTGGTCTGCCTCCATGTTTCTTCAGCTTTCACTTCTGGACCCTGCAACCGTTTATGCCTCAAGTTCCAATGAGAGGCGAGTGACTGGAATTTCTAAGATGGTGTGTTCCTAACCTTTTATCCATCTGGGAAAATGGTGTCAGAACAATCTATATTCTATCAGGTTCTTGGAAAGGTCAGATTGGCAGAAAAAATGCAAAGGAAAATGCAGTAAATGGTTATTTTCTAATGGAGATTACAGTAACTCGGTCTACCTCGCCAATGAGTGGCACCACTATAGCAAGTTGTGATTTTGTTGTAATCCTTACATTTTTATATTCTTTGCTTTTTCAAAGCCAAAGCATGGTGCAGCAAATCCATTCTAGGATTATAGGCCTGTTTATCCGGCACCTTTTAAATCATTGGCAACAAGTCAGTACAGAAAATCTCTCCGACTCCCAGCATGTCTTCTAAAATGGAACCTCATGTAGTGAACCATATGCTGTACTGCATAGCACATACATACCGGATATACATATTATTTTAAACAAAGATTCTGCAAACATTAAAATCGTCATACAAAATTCTCTTTTCAGTATTTTCTGCCTTCTAAAATTCAAACACCCAACTCGACGATGTGAATAAATTCACAAACTCAACGGACTCCTCTGAGAATTCTATGCTGCAGAGAGAAAATCAGTCAGTAAGACGGACAGTTGTATGCAGGGGGAAAAAAAAAAAACTTTACTAACACTGCGCTATGGACTTCAAAACCATGACTTTCTTGACTGATTCATAAAACAAATATGGACTGCAGACCTCGGCTCATAGTGGGAAACTATGCCGGTTTCGGGCATTAGTCTCCTGTTGACAACTATAGTTCTTCCCTGGGGGGACATAGTTTCCCACTACTAGCCTCCTCTCCTTTGATGGATTTGCATGAAGTATTGCATTGCGGTCTCATGGGTTAGATCTCATGACGTGGACTGTTTTGTACCATTCGGATGTGCGGATTACAAGATGAGGACAGTGAAAAAATTGTAAACAAGAGTTTTCCTGAGTTTTCTTTCCGCTTCTCAGTGCCCAAATGACTTGTAGTTTTGGTCTGACTTTCTCAGGGTACAAAAGGGACTGGCCCACAATAGTGCCTTTCACTGGTTTTGTGAAAAAAAAAAATTAATCTGTAAGGATTTGAATTGTGGGGTTCAGAGCAAGCACAGTACAGCTCAAGTTAGATTACAATAAATGAGAAACAACAACAAACGTCTATCTGGTGTTTTGAGACTTTATTCATAGTTAGTACATGCCAGTATACTTAAATAATTGCGTAGGTCAGTGAGAAATCCTTTGCCACACTGTTTATTCAGAGGTGTTCTGTCTTGGTTATATGACGGCAGGTACGAAAACGTTACAGTATCGTTAGAAAGATAACATTGCTTGCAATATAAATACTACGACAAATATAGCCACTTTAACTTAAAGCAATCTATATTACAATATACTTTGTATCTTCTTTCTAAGTATATATTCACAAAAAGGAAGGAATTTCTTTGCAAAAAAACTTTAATGCATCAGTTAGGGTTGATATTAAAACAACAAAAGTAGGGAAGTGCGATGTTAGGGTTTTCAACACTAAAAGCTGCCACACACATACTTTCGCAACAACATGACCGTACACACCAGAAGTGACACAGAGGTGATGTGACATGTTTGAAAACTGCCAGATCTATACAACTAATACAAATTGCAGTTGACAATGCTATAATCAAGGCTGGTACATATTCGTCAAGATGATGTGGAAATAGTGTCTTCTCTGACAGTATTTCAACATATATGGCAATAAATCATACACACCAGGCTTATCCAGCTCTTCCGAAATTGACTCCCTTTTGGGACCGGGGGTGCAGGGCAACATGAGGGGAGTGGATTTGTGTGATTGATCGTGAGACACAGCTGTATGATGGGAGGATTGCCAACAGTGCTGTAATATGAATCTGAGAGGTTCTAGGGTAAAGTCTGTTGTGTGGAATTGCAGATGATCAGTTGCATAAGACAGGGGGTTGAGGTGTTGAGCTAGCACTCGCATTCATAGTAACATGCAGATGGGGCTGGAGCACATCAAAAACCGATGGATGATAAAAGTGATATCGCCACCAGCAAAATGGAGGTGCAGGTCCACTTGTTAAACTGTGTACATGGGCGAGTGGAATGTGCTGTCATGTCGGTTTGAAAGGGCAGCACCAACAACACGGATCAAACATGTGACATCATGGATGAGCAGCAGAATACAGACAGATGTTTAAGGGCAGGGATGATCTCACAGTTACTGTATGTCTGTATAGTTTTTGCTGTCATGTTCTGTGTTCACCATTTCTCCAGTGATTTAGGACTCGGTTGTTTTGTTTATGCAGGCCCCCCCCCCCCAGCACACTGGCATGGCAGCAGACCTCATACACCTCGTGAACCGTGATGATTGGGGGTGGGGGGCTGAAGAGCGGAAATTATAGGATGTCAGTGAACACACAGTTTAAGATTTTAGGCAGACCAAGATTTTTATGTAATCTCACAGGGTGGTCATTTATTCATTCTTTTGTTTGAATGATTTTCCTGTTGCAGTTGTTGTTGTTGTTACTAAAAACAGCATACAACAGCAAATCTATTTTTCTCCCAGCTGCGAGTCGGCTGTCTGCCTGTACAGATTTGTGGAATGAAAAAGCAGCTGCAGGAGGATGAGCTCTGCAGAATCTCTGGGGCTGCTGCTACTGCAGTGTCTTCAACACTAGCAACACACGCAGCTTTTAGTACACTTTGTTCAACCCTTCCTGGAGCTCCAGATTCTTTGATGCAGTAACAGTATATTGAGCACATCTTGTTCAGTCCTATTGCAGGTTCTTTAGATTCACTGATGGGGAAATACTTTACCCCATCAAAGACAGTAGCTGCATTCTTGTACCATCTTAAGCCATTTCTTTGAAATGTACAGTCGCTAATGGAGAAAAAGAGTCATGGTACATGAACCACCTTGCACAGCAAATAGAACAAACAATTCATTGTCATGTTTTGTTCATTTGGACTATGACCTGAATATTTTTTTTTCTTTTTTTGGTTTGATGTTGGACATCAAGACCTAATTTAAAATTTTGGCTTTCAACTTGCTTTTAGACCATTTTACTTTTGTCATACATCTCTGTAACCCATACATATTAGATTGCCGCATGTGTGACATTCTTAATTGAATCCTAAAAAAAAATAAAAATACCTGTTAAAATAACAATGTTAATTAATATACCAACTATTACTGCGCAATATATTCCCCATAAAAAATAAGATTTTGCTCTTGAGGAACCATTGTAACTACTCCGCACTTTCAGTACAGACGCTGCCACTTTGTTATTTCTACAAAACTTTACATGTCAACACAATTGGCCAGGCACTTCCATTGAATAGAACAAAGAATTCCGTTGAAACCTAGCACCCCCACCCCCCCCCCCCCCCCCCCCCCCCCCCCCTTTGGGGGGAGGGTTTGGCTTCGAAGCATCCAATACGAAGTTTTCAGTTAACCACAATCAGCCACAAATTGTAAACAAGTTTGCTGAAATTCAATGTGGTAAATAATATAAATATAATTGTTTATTTACTATGACTATGTCATGATTTGCAGAAACTACACATCGCAGCTTATGAGGGAAGGTAACAGGTTTATCTGTCTGTGTTGAGGAAAGACATACCATTCGCGTTCACCGGACCTACACTTTAACTTGTATGCTTCCTCACAGACTCGGGGGTTTACAGATGCTAGGCAGAGTTGTTTGGTTGTATTCTTCTTCTACAAAGCTAAGTTGACCTTATTTGTCTGCTGTGGCATTCAATACAGTTTTTGCCGTGTGAATGTGGTGTGTGATTACAAGCGACAAAGGGGAAGTGATAATAATAGAACACATGCCTATGTCTGTCTTGTTTGGGAGTGGAGAACTGCTCCAGGACATTTGAATCTTGAATCCTAGCCAAAACCACACAGTAATGTTTGTCAATTTTCAACTGCCTCCGAGATTACATTTCTGTGAATGACACTGCAGTGCTACCGAAACATAGGTAGGTGAATGGCTAAAGAGGGTCTGGCAGTGTTGTTCAAAGATCGTTTGTGTAAAGTTTTTGATTTTGGTCGATGCTTTCAGCCTTATGTGGAGGTAACTCTACCTGTGGATTGAGCCAATTGGAAATGGCTTGCTTGCCTCAAACACCTGCTGCGTTTCTTTGCTTTTAAAGATAGTACAGTGGCCAATTGTGCTGCAGTTGAAGAATTGCCATATCTATCTATCTATCTATTTATCTACACACGCACAGTATCTCGGCCACATGCTACAATACTGCAGTTACTGTACTTCACAGGATTTCTATTCATGCCTGAAGTATAAGAAGAATCACACAGTGTCTTCACTTTTCTACTGTCAACAAAGACTGCTGTCGGACTCAAGGAAGACCTGAAATATTAAGGAACAGGAAATATTTAGAGAGGTTTGTTGCTTGATTGTTGAGCGGCAGCCCTCTGGACAGTTCTGGATATCGTGTGAATGTGTTCCCACATTTCAAAAGCACGCAGGCCCATGTATTTTGAGGGCTAATGAGCTGTTGCTGTGTGGAACATGTTGTGTTTTGGTTTGAAGCGACAGCGGAAGCAAGAGCATCAGAAGCAGCCAAGTGGCTCTGAGCTCCTTGAAGACCTGCATTTGATTCCGAATCCGTATTACCTGGAATCAGGTAACTGGGCTTTACCTGTCTTTTTTTAATGTTCATTTGTAAAGCTGATTTTAACCCTGTCCCTTTTAGAAGCTCGTGCAACAATGTCCCTTTTACAGTAACATCTGTACGCTATGAAAGAAAAGGCGGAATTTGTATAGTTTTCAGTAGTAAATCAGATCTTGAAAACCATGTGGTCATACTGGTTGTAAAAATAATATTGATTGGCTTAAACATGGTATTTTTACATGAGGTAACATTTTCTCTACTGGGGGATTGCTTTGACATCTTAGTTCAGTGTGGGGCAGCTTGCTGTTTTCCTTTTTATGTTGAGTTTCTTGTGTAGATATGGGGAAGTTCTGCTTATTGCCAGCAGGGGGCACCATTTTCTTCTGTGGGTGAAAGGAATTATGTGCATGTTTTAAATAGATAGAAATGGCAATTTAGAAAAATTGACTGTATTTTTAGTTTTTTCCTTTGGAAATTCTCTCCACTAGTTTAATCAAATCTGAGCCCAACAGTTCAGAGGTGGGCTCCAGTACACTAGCTACTCTGCCGTGTTCAATCTGCTACACATCCTGTGGCAGATGGTACATGATTGCTGGCCACCGGTACTTTTGGAGCCCATCTGATCAGCAGGATTTCAGCCTGTCTCCTCCACTCATGCAGAATTCCTCCACCACTCTGGGGGAAGAGGGCATCTTCCACAGTGTACCCTACGCTCTACAAACTGCACTTCACATGCACAGTACAACAGTTGGGTAGTTAGACCCAACTCCCCCAAACACAGGTGGGGTTCATGCAAGTGTAGAGATAAAACTGAGGGCATAAGAAGACTGCCCACACAGATGTCAGCATAATTTTTCACAGGACTGAACCTAGATGAGTAGATCCATAGACAGATGAGTACTTTTTACTGTTTATCTGCATTTATTTTGCTAATTTTGTATTACTCTTAATGCGGTAATTATTTATGTTGTGTAATTTTATTAATTACATGAAATGAAGACGATGGCTCCTGTCGTCCCTTCCCAGGGACCAAGCAACCTGTGCTCTCCTTATAGGCTGCTAGCTCCATCTAGAGTTAAAATAAGTTTTCTAAACGATTTTATTATTATTTGAACTGTAATATTGTTATTACTGTTCTGTGAGAATGTCTCTGCTGGTTTGTTTGCAGAAACTATATAGGTGGGCATATACGGTAACACGAACCGTGTAGACCTGTAGGTCACCGACCCGGCACCCATACTGAACAGGGATTAAGGTTCCCGTACCGACCACTACCATTTCCGCTACATACCATTCCGACTCGGTGCAGAGTCACTGACCTGGTTACCACAGTCCCTGGTCCAGTACCAGAGGAATCTGGTGTCTTGATCCTCCCTGATAGTTTTTTTTTTACAGTACTATACACTGCATCCACCCTGTTGCATTATTGTACAGTGCCGTTGCTGTTAGAGCAGTCTTGTCTGGGCTGCGGCACTGTGTAGAATAGCAGGGTGGGCTCAGGGAATGTGTAACCCCCGTTGTGCAGCAACTGTACATTCTTACCGTACATAGCTTGCTGTTTCCATAATACCTGGGTTTTATCCCTGCGACACATGCAAGGCCAGCTTGCCTGTCTGGTACCAAGCATACCTTGTTGACAGCCCAATTGCTGTCTTTAATGTACATTGGAGAAATGTCTCTCCTGCAGCTCTACAGAGTGCTCTGTATCCCTCTCCTGCACAGCGCTCTCCCCCATCACCCTCTCATAGAGCGATGGCTGCATACTCACCCCATGGCTCTATGCCAAGGGTGAGCAATGCAGCTGGGACTAGAGAAGCTCTGGGCAGCAGTTTCTCACAGGTACGTGTGCCTGATGGGGACAAAGTGGCGCTGTTGGATGCCCCTATTAAAAAACCGGGAGCATACCTTTGGTCCCGCGATGGATGAGATGCTGCAGCGCTCTCGCCCCGTGTGGGTATCCATGAAGCTGCTGCGCTTGCTGTCCAGTTCCGGCCTGCTACCAACTGGTGTTTACATCCCAGTTTGGTACCAGTCAGGCCTTGTTTGCTCTGTTGCTGTCTTTAGCAACTGAGGCAGCAACTGTACATGCTTACTGTACATTGCTTGCTATTTGGTTAATGCCTGGGTTTTATCCCTGTGCCAGCACAGGAATCAACCCACTGTTCCCTCTGGCTCTTCATAATAGGAGACAGGGACCCGCTGGCTGTAGATGCCATGGCACACCAGTATGCCAAGGCATCTACCTTTTATACCTTTATATGACTTCCCACCACTCTCTTTGCTCTCGCTGTGTGTGTGGAGAAAATCAGGCAGCAGGCACCAGGCTCTCGTTTAAGCCTTAATGCAGCTCCTGAGCGGGCAGCCATGGAGACTGCCCAAGCATTGTGACCTGCTCAATCAGGCACGGGGGACCTTATGGCATTCTGACCCATCGAGCCTGTAGCTCTGGGTCTGGCCCCTGAACAGCTGCATTGAGCTGTCTGGGTCTGACACATAGGGTTATTGACACCTTGCAAAAAGACACAGCATTGCCCACACATTCCTAGTACAGGTACAAGTGGACCGTCTTAGACATGGTGTCTGCCTCGTGGGTTCGACCCCCCCCGACTTGTCCCATTTAATATTGCAGATTTTCAGGACCTGTTTTAATGAAAGGAATTCCTCTGTACATTTTAAAGGTATATCTGGCAGCCCTTTGGCTTGCAATGTAAAATTGACTTGGAGCTCAGCTTCCTGGCGGAGCAAAATATTTGAAAGTGGTTTGCTGTCTTTGGTAGCCTATGAAGGACTTTGTTCCTCGCTGGAGGTTAAACATGGTTCTCAATGCACTCTTAAAGCCTTCGTTTGAGCCCCTGTATTCAGCTGAGCTGAAATGTTATCGCTCAAGCGACTGTTTGCTTGCTGTCACCTTTGCAAAGCGGGTGAGCAAGATGCAGGGTTTCATCTTGGTGAGAACCTGCATAATATTTTACAGAGGCCAGGACAAGGGTTACACTCTGTACCGATCCTGCCTTTTGCTGAACACTCTTGGCATTCCATGTCAATCAGTCTGTGAAATTGGAGGCTGCTTTCCACCTCCTTCAAGTGACAGGAAGCTGCAGCTCCATACGCTCTGTCCAGTGTGGGCCCTGGCATACTATGTTGACAAGACAAAAAGTTAGAGCCAGTCCGGACTATATGTTGTCTGCTCTGGGACAAAGTCCCGTGGTCAAGCCCTGTCTTGGCAGAGGCTGTCCAAGTGGATAGCAGACACATGCATGGATTGCGTATGAACTGGCCAGCTTACCCCCTTCATAAAGCTCACTGCATATTCCTTTAGGAGCATGGCAACTTTGTGGGCTTTATTCCTGGGTGCATCTGTCAATGATATTTGCAATGCAGCGATATAGGCTACTCCCCATACCTTTACTATGTTCTACAGACATAGGTTGTGGATTCACAAAACTCTGGTTTGGGAACTAGAGTATTAAGGCTGGCTTCTGGGTCAACCCTTACAAATAGACATAGAGGTGAGTTACCCTCTCAATTTTTTAGCCCTAGCTACTTGTTACAGGAGTTCCGTATGGTAACACCGTGTAACAAATGTATTCTTTTTTTGGTTCCTGGGTAGTAAGCCTCAAAAGTATAGAAAATGGCTATTATTCCCCACAAACTTTGCTTTTGTGACCAGGACAGTGATATTTTGAAATTTACCTATTTTCCAGAACGTTCCAGATAGATTCAGTGCTGAGTAAACTTGGAGTAACTTCTAGAACTTTCCAGTAATATAAATAGTAGTATAAATACAGGGGCCTTAAGTTCAGTTGAAAGTTTCCCACCAGTTCAGTTTAGTTCCAGCTGCCTAAGTGGATACATATCTGCATTTTTCTGAGATGCCATCTCAGAAAATGGATGGATCTCCAAGGCAGTTTTACCAAGTTTCCCTGCTATCTTTGACTTTGAGACAGCAGGGACACCAAGGCGCACTACCACAGGCGGGACTGGCCACAGCGGACCGAGTTCTCTGTGGGGAGGAACAACGTCAAGTGGGAGCCACTGGTGGACCCCTGGAAGGTGCTGATGCCACCACTGCACATCAAATTGGGCCTTATGAAACAATTTGTCAAAGCTGTAGATAAGGAGTCTGCAGCCTTCAAGTACCGTCAAGACTTCTTCCCTAAGCTGTCTGAGGCAAAGGTCAAAGCCGGTGTCGTCTTCGGACCACAGATAAAGAAGATCCTGGAGTGCAATGAATTCCCCAAGAAGCTCACTAGTAAGGAGAAAGCGGCTTGGAACAGCTTTGTCGCAGTGGTTCGGGGCTTCCTGGGCAATCACAAGGCCGAAAACTGTGTGGAGCTGCTTGAAACTCTGGTGAAGAACTACGGCGCAATGGGCTGTAGGATGTCCCTCAAAGTCCATATCCTTGATGCTCATCTTGATAAATTCAAGAAGAACATGGGAGCGTACTCGGAGGAGCAAGGCGAGCGCTTCCACCAGGATATACTGGACTTTGAACGCCGCTACCAAGGACAGTATAACGAGAACATGATGGGAGACTACATTTGGGGGCTGATTCGTGAAAGTCTATTTACAGTATAATCGTAAATCTCGAAAAACTACTCACTTCTAAATCTTTTGTAGTCATTTTTGTATTACTTTAGTATAAATACATGTTAATTTGTATTCATATGTTGTTTTTTTCTGACTATGTGAACGAAAAGACTGTTTTCTCATTGGAAATAGGTAAATTTCAAAATATCACTGTCCTGGTCACAAAAGTAAAGTTTGTGGGGAATAATAGCCATTTTCTATACAAGGCATAAGCAATTAGGAAATAACACTTACTATCCAGGAACAAAAATTGTGTTGCATAGTGTAATACTCTCAAGGTAGCCTTCGGTTGTTCTGCAATATTGCGCTTGGGCGGCTTTGGTACACTCACCCATACGGTAATGGTTAAATTTCGTACTTGATACAGGACGTTAGGTTATTGTATAACCCTGGTTCCCTGAAATTCGAAATGTACCCATTAGCCATCAAGGTAGCTGCGTCAATGAATGCTGGTATCTGTGCATGCAGTCGTCTTATGCCCTCAGGGGCGGGCATGATTGCATCACAAGCACTGGCGCGCAGCTTTGATATATCTATTCAGGTTCAGAGTCTTTAGGAGGCAAACACCCAGACAGTAATGATTTACATTTCTATTTCAGGGAACCAGGGTTATGATAATAACTTAGTTAGTACTCTAGTACTTCAAATTTGTATTCCATCATTAAATCAACAGCTGTGATTTTTTAGGCGTAGTTCTGGGACCATGGATTTTAAATGTGTCCTTTTGTGTGACACTTTGTACCCTAGACTTAACAATCCTGGCTTACCTTGTACTTAACACTGCAGGAAACCTCGACATTGGAAAGTCTATTTACTAT